>NC_083721.1:148624695-150017153 GCF_028564815.1 Eubalaena glacialis
AGAAATCCTCTTTCCCTAAATATCTGTTCCCAGAACCTCTTCTACTATTTTTCCATATCTCCTTCACTTGAAGATCAAGTTTTAACCAGAAAGGCTGTGTTAGGAGGTAGGCAGAAGCAAAGATACATTGCCATTTTACCAGTAAAGATACAGTCAATTTACTGTAGGGTGATTATAGTTACTTTACGGGATTGATGTGAGAATTAAATGAATTCATATAGCAGGTGAGCATTTGGCATTACTTAGACATTTAGTAATCAAGCATTAAGTTGGAACAACTATTGGTTTCCTCACACTCCACAGCTCCTCCAAAATTTCCTGTAAAAGTTCCTTCCATTTCCCTATGGAACCCACCATTTGCCTAAGAATTCTATATCACACAATTCTGGTCAGCAAGGGAGAAGAAAATGAGGCAGCAATGCCAGAATGCTGTTTTGTAGATGGATAAAGGAAAGAATGGGAATACCCAAGCACTCTCATACATTTTGTCTGTCCTGTTCCTGTGAAGGGCTGGTCTTCCACGGGCCATGGCAACATGAAGAACAAGACACACCTGTCACTGTTCATCAGAGCTCAGATTCCAGACTGTGATACAAAGTATGAGGAGTTCATAACATGAAACATGACTTAGTCCATGTTTGTGTGTGGTAGTGGGAGGGCGTGGGGGAAGATGGCCAAGGAAAGCTGTTCTGGGTAAGATATATTTTGGTGTTTATGTATTTATTTACTTTTTAAATTTATTTATTTATTTATTTATTTTTGGCTGTGTTGGGTCTTCATTGCTGCACACGGGCTTTCTCTAGTTGCAGTGAGCGGGGGCTACTCTCCATTGTGGTGCGCGGGCTTCTCATTGCAGTGGCTTCTTTTGTTGTGGAGCACAGTCTCTAGGCATGCGGGCTTCAGTAGTTGTGGCACATGGGCTCAGTAGTTGTGACTTGCAGGCTCTAGAGCACAGGCTCAGTAGTTGTGGCGCACGGGCTTAGTTGCTCCGCGGCATGTGGGATCTTCCAGACCAGGGATCGAACCTGCGTCCCCTGCATTGGCAGGCGGATTCTTAACCACTGCGTCACCAGGAGAGTCCATATATTGGGGTTTAAAAGAGAAGTTGAAATTGGATGATGAAGTGCAAACTATTCCATTCAGAGGAAACACCATGTGTAGTGACCTTTCTAGACGACCTTGGAGTTGCGGTCTGTTATGTGCATGACACTGGAGAGTGAGCACAGGGTGGGAGGTGAGCTGGGGAGGTAGGTGGGGGCCATGCCACGCAAAGCCTTGCACACCAGGTCACTTGGCATAGCGCCTAGTGTACTGTAGATGCTCACAAATGTTCATCCACTGAGGAACGGACTACTTCTGGAAGCAAGAAATCTATCACTCATAGAGGGATGCACTGGCTGAAGAATCCCTTTTCAGTAACTGTCTTTGGGTCTGGCTGATTCTTCTCTCCCTGTTGCCCGTTTGCTCCACTTACCCTGGCTCTGGGCTCTGTTCCTGGTAACAATCAGCGCGATTCAAGTAGGTGATGAGTGTGGTAGAAATAACACAGTCTCTACAGCCAGGCCCACATTCAGTCCAGGCTCGAAGGGAGGAAAAAAGAGAAAGAGAGTACAAGTGTTGTGATGGGGGAAGATGAAACAAAAAGTGGCACAATGTTGACAATTACTGAAGCGATGAGGATACACGGTTCTTTATATTATTCTCTACTTTTGTGAGTCCTCGAAAATTTCCATAATAAAAAGAGTTTTAAAAATCCTGGTCACATCATTTATAAGTAGTTTAATCTAGAGCAGGTTATTTAACTCTTCTGAATCTCAGTTCCTTGATTTATAAATGATGGGAGTGCACATCTCACAGAATGGATGTAAAGATTAAATGAAAAGATGGAGGAAAAGAACTGGGCCCAGGGTGCTCTAAGACACCAGGGTCCCTAAGGCTCAGCATTTAAAGATCCAGATTCAAGGCCAAGTTTCAGTCCGTTGGCCCTGCCCTGGGTCCTAGAACCTCTCTAACCTTAACGGACACGTAAAACACCTGAAAATCTTGTTAAAGTACAGATTTTAATTCAGTTGATCTTGGGGAGGCCCAAGATACTGCGTTTCTAACAAGCTTCAAGGTGATACTGGAGCTGCTGGACCACAGATCACAATTTGTGAAGCCAGTCCTGACTTATGCTTTGTTTCTTTCTTTTTATTTTATTTTTAATTGAAGTATAGGTGACTTACAATGTTGTGCTAATTCCTGCTGTACAGCAAAGTGACTCATTTATACACATATATACATACATTTTTATATTCTTTTCCATGATGGTTTATCCCAGGATATTGAATATAGTTCCCTGTGCTATACCGTAGGACCTTGTTGTTTATCCATTCTTTATATAATAGTTTGCATCTACTAACCCCAAACTCCCAATCCATCCCTCTCCCTCCCCTCCTCCCCCTTGGCAACCACAAGTCTGTTCTCCGTGCCTATGAGTCTGTGAGGTATACATATATATATATACATATATACATATATATGTATATATACATACATACAATGGACTATTTCTGAGACTAAGTTTCCAATTGGTACCCTCTTCTGATTGTTGTATTTCTGTCACATTCTTCTGCTCTGAGTCCCAGGCTAGATCATTCCCCAGAATTCGAATCCCTCCAGGACTGAGGTCCTGGATACATACTAAAAGATCCTGAATCTGAAATCTTGTTCATAAGCTTAGGAGTGGAAGTTATCTTTCTGACAACAATGCCCCAGACTCTGGTTTCCTTCATGCATCCCTGAGGAATCTGTGCTTCTTCTTTTCTTTTTAAGTGAAGTATAGTTAATTTACAATGTTGTGTTAGTTTCAGGTGTACAGCAAAGTGATTCAGTTATACATATTCTTCTTCAGATTCTTTTCCATTATAGGTTATCACAAGATATTGAATATAGTTCCCTGTGCTCTACAGTAGCTAACTCCTTATTGTTTATTTTATATAGAGTAGTGTGTATACGTTAATCCCAAACTTCTAATTTATCCCTCTTTCCATCCCCTTTAGTAACCATAAGTTTGTTTTCTACATCTGTGACTCTATTTCTGTTTTGTAAATATGTTCATTTGTATCATTTTTTAGATTCCACATATAAGCGGTACTATATAATATTTGTCTTTCTCTGTCTGACTTTCTTCGCTTAATATGATAATTTCTAGGTCCATCCATGTTGCTTCTAAATCCACTGTTGCTGTGTTTCCTCTCGTTGTCTTGTGACCCTACTGTTCCTTTCTTTCTTAGACTAAACTGGGCTTCCCTGGAGCAGCACTGATTGTCTTGGTACAGACCTGCCCAGTGGAACATCTTCCAATTGCCTGTATCTGGATTTGTCCCTTAAGTGTTTCTCAACCCCAGTGGGCAGTTTCACATCCAGATCCTTTCCTATAATCCCCTCCCCACCAACACTTTCTGGCAACCTGTGCTTTCACTCCCACCTGTGGCAAGAGAACCATTTCAATATTGGAAGAGGAGGAAGATTCTTAACCCCATCAAAGGTATACGTTCAGTAATGTGTTTATTCATAAGCAGATGCCTTATTTGAAAGCAGTCTTCAAGGTATGACTATGAAACTCATGTAAACCAGTTTATGCAGAACTCTAGAATAAGGCTTAGAATTACTTTTTTCTAGTCCAGCAATTATAACCACCCTTGTAACGTTCAGATGAGCTAGATGTATAAATTCTGAAAACTTGCTAGGAAAAGAGACCCATCAGCTCTGTTACTTGTATTAGATTTTAAGATTATATTCTGGCAAAGTTAATGGAAAGAGTCGTCTCCTACATATATATATGTAGGAGCAATCACATATGCTATTAAACACAGGAACAATCACAAATGCTATTAAAACTCACGACAAAAATCAAACATTGAGAATAATGCACTCATGTTTAAACGTGACTCTTCCATTTGACAGGAGTAACCTTGACAAGCAGGTACCCATCAACGCTTTCTGAACTGATAGGGGTATTCCATATCTTTCCTGCAATGTTAAAAGACAGTTTGCAAAATTATCCACTCACAGTGAACTTGAAGGCAAGTTTCTCATCCAAATTAAAACAGTATCTCAAGGTTCACAGAAACTCAGCATTCGTGAATAGTTAAAGATGCTTTGCATTTAATTCACACCTGCACCTAGGATTTGTTCTGTGCATATTTTTCCTCTCCCATGAAGCTTCACTTTACTGTTAGAAAGAGTTTATTTCTTAGTTTATTTTCATTTTAGACCCGTAGGGCACACAGAATATCACACGATCTAGGATATAAGTGTGTCGGCAACTTACTGAGATGTCAACTTTATAGATTCGAGTAGTGATGGCTATTCATTGGGTTTTAGCTATTCAGCATTCATTTCCTCAGATTCCTTTGGGGAAAAAAAATCCCAGTTTTACTCCGAGAGTGAGGGCTGCCTCTGATGCCATCCGTGGAGACATCTTTGGAGGCTGGCTGCTGTTGACTCTACTCCTGGTTGCATTTGGTTCCGGCTTGATCCAGCCACAGTGATGGGTCCAGAACAACTGAGGGATAAATGAGACTTCTGCTGGACCACGGGGAGAGAGGCAGGTGTGCTCTCCCTATGTAGGACAAGAGAGGATATACACTGAAACTGCTTTAGCCGTCTTGCCATCAGGGAGAAAGGGCAAATCTGACAATTCAACAAAGACAGTAAGAGGAGAAGTGAGATGGGGAGAGGGAGCTTGAGAGTTGCCTGACTTCCTGGCCTGGGGCAAGACCTAATGCTGATTTTTTCATTACCTGGATCAATAAATTCCATTTTTGTTTAAGCCAGCTTGAGTTGGGTTTTCTGCCACATTGTCAAGAGGAATACTAATTAATGCAGTGTGTTAAGTGAGGCTAGAATGGGGAGACTGAGAACACACAAGAAATACAATGCTTTCCACAGTGTAAGAGAACCCAGACAAAATCCTCAATTACCAGTGTGTAGAGAACATTGAAAAATAATATAATTATATTTGAATATTATTCCTTTTTACAATTTTATCTCTATGAGCCAAAGCTCTTTTCAATTACTTATTTAAAAGCAAGCTAATTTATTTGGTGTCATTTAGACATACACATATTAGTTATGAAAACAAATTGTGTGGAAGTCACGTCAACACAGACTACAAAAACACATTTCTGGAAGAAAATTACAACTTAAAAATGTCATTTCTTTTTCCTTTTGTGCCCTCCATCACATTTGGGGTGGATGTCTTTTTTAACCATTTTAAAAACTGAAGTATGTTTAATTTACAATGCTGTGTTAGTTTCAGGTATACAGCAAAGTGATTCAGTTATACATATACATATATTATTTTTCAAATTCTTTTCCATTATAGGTTATTACAAGATATTGAGTAGAGTTCCCTGTGCTATACAGTAGGTCCTTGTTGATAATCTATGTTATATATAGTAGTGTGCGTGTGTTAATCCCAAACTCCTAATTTATCCCTTCCCCACTCCCACTATCCCCTTTGGTAACCGCAGGTTTGTTTTCTATGTCTGTGAGTCTATTTCTGTTTTGTAAATAAAAGATCATCATATTAAGTGAAGTAAGTCAGACAGAGAAAGACAAACATCATATGATATCACTTATATATGGAATCTAAAAAAAGGATACAAATGAACTTATTTACAAAAATGTCATTAAAGATTTTACACACAGTCAAGGGAAGAATTGGGCTAGGGTCAACTTTTCAAACAGTGCCTCTCTCATAATTATTCTTTTTTTGCTTTGTCATAACATATTACACCTGATAGCCAGTTAGTACTTATCAAGATGTTTTACATATATTATATAGCTTGAGACTTATCTTTTAAAAATAGGAGATAGATATTACATACACTCTACATCAAATTCCACCCCCTCCCCCCATCTACCCAAGCACGATTTCCCAAATTCTGTAACTGCAGACAATGATATTCAGGGGTTATGGAGTTCAATAGAACCATATTTTAGCAAAATGTGTATACAAACAAAATATTAGATGTGGAATAAAATAGCTTACAGGTTAAGACCATTACTTAGTGTAAATAATGTGCCACATTTTTTAGATCCCTAATATAGATAGAAAGAAGTAGTTTAAAATGATGGAGTTGTGTCTGATATTGGTATAACTCTGCTATGGTATTGTCATGAATTTGGAACAGAACTACGAAGCCTAGTTCAAGATAACGTGATGATTTCAGGTGGACTTTATCTGGATGGTCAAATCCTTAGAAGATGGAGGAAAGGAAAAGCTCAGACTTTGGTCAGAAAGATCTAAGAATCTGGCCACACCCACATACTGCTGTGTGACCTTGAGCAAGTTAATTCTCTAAGCCTCTATCTCCTCATGGTAATAATGGGATAATCATATAGCTAACTGTAGAGTCATTGCTGTGATTATATAAGACACACCATATATGCATGCTCCTTATGTGCCTGATCATGGGGATCCCCTTGTCTGGACTGAGGCACCCGTGCCTCCCTGCACTGGTGTTGGTGTGGATGGTTCTCAGTTGCGTCACTCTCTGGGAATTGCCCGCAGCCAGGGAGCTGTCTCTTTCTGAGGGGTTCCTACATCCAATGCTTGATCAAGGAGAGAGCATACAGTCAAGGCACTCCTGTGTCATTTCAGGACAATTTCTGAAAGCCCAGGTCAAGATCTGCCTATGGGAGCAAAAGAGACCTCTCCTATGACGACGCTGAACCCAACTTCTCCTTCTGTCTCATCCTGCTTTGCTCATCCTCTTACAGGTGTTGGCCACAAGACCATTTCCCAATAAACTTCCTATACATGACTCTCCACCTTAGAGTCTGTTTCTGGGGAAAGCTGATCCAAGACACTATTACGTAGAAAAGGCTCTAACAGTATTAGCTTTGAAGATGTTGATGATGATGAAGCTGAAGGGAGTGTAGAAACACGAACTTGACTGCTTCATTTTGATAAAGTCACCCACTACACATGTATAGAAACATGTATAGAAACTGTTTCCTTAAATTATATTCCCTAAAAGTGTAGGAGCAGTTTCATATTAAAAGTAGAACTGCTGACAATTATGACTAACAATCAGCTTAATTAGAAGATTGTACCTAAATTGACACTTCCATTTTCAATTCAGCAATTATTTGTGTAGCCATTTCTATTTTGCAGCTTTTATCACATTAAGTGTGGCTCAATAATTAAAAAAAAAAAATTCCCTTAAACAACAGTTTCCTCCAAAGGCCCTTTACACTCAAATATCCCATGATTCTGTAACTGTGATGGTAGAAATATCTGACTAATACATTCTCTGGGAAATAAGGTCATTTAAAGACCAAAATTGCCCTTGAAAACAACACTTCATAAATTATGCAGAGCAGTGGTAGTGTGAAACATATAATTCAAGTGGCAACATGCACACTGCAAATGAAGAAGAGGGTGTCAGGAGACAGAGCCCCAGGTTGTGTCTTAACAGGACCACAGAAGCAAGGATATGGGGTGTGACCTTGCCTTGGATGTTGGAATAACATCATACAAATTGTAGCACAGGAAAGGACGTTGAAGGTACACATGTCAAATCTTTCTTCATTGATAAACTGAGAGTCAGTAAAACTAAATTACCTGGTCACGGTTAGACAATCAGTAAGAGACAGAGCCTGTCCTCAAAATCAGCTCTTTTCAACCCTCCTCACCATTTCACCTTGACTCCACCCATATGTTCTTGTTCTCAGACCTTTGGTCAACCCAAGAAAATCCTTCCCCCTCCTTCTCTGAATTCCCATCAATTGCTCTATGCTTTCTGCCAGAGCCCAGGCAAATCCTCTTTTCTCTAACAAACATCCCTTTATAAAATTCCCATCTGGGAGTTTCTCCAACATATACATTTTTCCCATTCTAGCTGAAATAACTTAAGCTATTATTAAATAATACATGATACCATAATACTCTTATGCATGTGCTTTTAATAAGTCCATTTGCATTCTATATGATTCCTAACAATGGTAACAAAGTTATAGACAAATGTAGTGAATTTAAGGATTTACAGATCATTTACAGATTTATTAGTATAGTCTTTAGAGCAAAGAATAAAGGAAAATAGTTTGCCTAGTTCACAAAGCACTATTTCAGTTTAATTGTGAGCCCTCACTAGTCACAACCAATATGATAGAAGATTTTGGAGATGCTTTTTCTAAGCATTTTATAAATTTTGATAAGTAACACCCTAAACTTAAGATTAAAATAGTTCTCAGGACTTCCCTGGCGGTCCAATGGTTAAGACTCCCCCTTCCAATGCAGGGGGCGCGGGTTCGATGCTTGATCAGGGAAGCTGAGATCCCACGTGCCTCGGGGCAAAAAAACAAAACATAAAACAGAAGCAATATTGTAACAAATTCAATAAAGACTTTAAAAAAGTTCCACATCAAAAAAAAAGTCTTTAAAAATAAAATAAAATAGTTCTCAAAGACCCTTGCTAGGGACTATTAAAAAGCAGTGAGAAAATGAATTTGGAGGAAGCTGAATATTAATTTTTTAATAACTATTTTTAGGACATGCTGATAAAAATGGTCTTAACTGGTTTTGGGGATGAGACTTTGAAGTCAGAAACAGGATAATCATTATCAGCAGAAATTGAATCAAATGTTCTTCAACAATGAGTGGGTTTCCGACAGAAGTGAAGAATACAACACATTTTAAGTTAATCCATAAAATATCTTCACATATATTATTTATCAACACTGAAGACATCCTTTAAGACACGAACATAATTTAGCCTGGTGGCAGTTGGGAAGGCAGATGTTTCTTAAAGGGCTGACACTCAACGCAATCGTTACCTGTTCAGTGGATTACATGTGACACATGTCCCACCCCTGTCTGGTCCTTTTGAATTACTCATAAACTAGCTTTTTTGAGTGATTCATATCCTTCCAACTTTATTTTGCAATTAAAAAAACATATGCATGCTGCAAATGAAAAGTACATTTTATATTTCCAAATAATCCTGGGCAAAAAACCCACTCATTGTCTTTTTCTAATCATTTCATTCCATAATTTTTGCCAATTTGCCTACACTGGTTTGCTCTGGGAGAGAAAAGGCAGAGAGGCAGAATCTATCCCTGTGTTTATTTCTTGACATTGACTTATAAACTGCCCAGGGTATGTCCTCCCTTTCCTATTTAGAAGGTTCCTTAAGGTGCACCATTTATAAAAACATGTGGAGGGGACTTTCCTGGTGGCGCAGTGGTTAAGAATCCCCCTGCCAAGGCAGGGAACACAGGTTGCAGCCCTGGTCCGGGAAGATCCCACATGCCGTGGAGCAACTAAGCCCGTGCGCCACAACTATTGAGCCTGCATGCCACAACTACTGAAGCCCACGCGCCTAGAGCCCGTGCTCTGCAACAAGAGAAGCCACCGCAATGAGAAGCCTGCGCACCCCAGTGAAGAGGAGCTCACCGCAAGTAGAGAAAGCCCGCGGGCAGCAACGAAGACCCAATGCAGCCAAAAATAAATAAATAAAATAAATTTATAAAAACAAGAAAAACCCCCAAACATATGGAGAAATAAACCTTTTTGTCAATTTTTTTGAAACCAGGATTTTGCATGTTGCTATATCCCTGTGACTTGATAACTATCAGCATGTTTGTACCGTGTTAAGGCTGAATCAATCAGAAACCAAAAAAAAGAAAAAAGCATTACCAGTCAAATAATTCCAGTCTGTGATGGGAGGGAATTAGTTAAACTTGATTAAAATCAATCAGGTTCAGTCCTTTGAGTTAATTATTCAGTTAATCCTGTCAAAGTAGTCAATCTGGTAAACTACTGTTTCATAGGGAGAGTTTAACGGGTATAGCTTAAAAATGCTAATATTTGTTTTCATTAATTTTATGACTGCCCCACACCAGGCTCTGGCTTAGCTTTCAAACTACACAATCTTATAAAATCCCCTCAACAGTATTGCGAATTAGAGGGTGACATTCCCATTTCACCAATGAGTAAACTGAGACTTAGAAAGGAAGAGAAGCTTGCCCAGTGACAGACAGAGAGCAAATGGCTGAGCTGTGGTTGAAGCCTTCGGCTGTCAGGCTCCAAAATTTTTGCCATTTTCTTTTTAACCTTTTGCATGCTTTTATATGTAATGTGCAAGGATTAGAACAAGAGTATAAAAGTGAAGCGCCCTGGCAGGGGTGCCTCTCCCTCCACCCGGTGCCACCGTCACAGCCCTTCCCTAGTCTCGCTGAGGCAGGCTGAAGACGAAAATATATACACATATATTTAATCTCCAGGGAACTGTGATATGTCCCCCCTGACTCAAAACACAGCCCATCACAAAAGGCGCTGGAAGCACTGAGCCTTCCAGTGTAAATCTTCCCACTTAGTCAAAGGCTTAGCCCATCTCTTCTCTAAGCCCAAGCCCTACCCCCTTGAGCAATCCTGTAGCCCAAGTAACTCTTAGGCCCTATACTCTGAAGCAGTGCATTGTTTCTAGATTCATCTCCTTTCTACACCTTCAAGGATTTTAAAAATCTCTCAGGAGCTTGCAGAATCTTGGGGAACTACGACCAGGTATGTTATGAAACAAAATTCAAGGATGCCCCCAATCCTCAAGCACGGTAAAAAGTAAGAAGGGAAGCAAAATGAAGCTTCCCTTCATTTTGGGGCTGGGAAAGCAACGTGGTTCTGTTTTTATACTTAATACTTATGCTGGTCATTCCTGAAACAGCAAATGTGGCTTGCTGACAGTTTTCTGTCTGAACACCACTGACTGTGCCTTGGAATGACTAGCGCCTACGTGTCAGTCGTGCAAATCACGGGCTCTGTTTGTCTTTTGTTGATGGGTTTAGGTGTTTATGCATGTCAGGGTTCCCACAGTCCGTTGCTAAAACAAATTGTTATACTCTGATTAATGATTTCCCCATTCCTCTTTACTATCAAATCCAATAACAAGTACAGCAAAACAGGAACCAAATATATGCTGCTCATTTGAGTCTACAAGTAGAAGCAAATACCCACTGGTGGAAGCATGCTTTGCTCAGAGCTTACTCATTAAAAGAAAGGCTAGATGTGTAAAACTCAGATTAATTATCCCCAAATGACTGGCTGAGGTTGAATAAAATACAGGCTCATTAACATTCAACCATGCTGCTTAGAGAAGAGAGGATGGGAAAGAAAGATTAGATGAGAAGCCTCTTTTCAGTATTTGAGTTGAGTTTTTCAAGGATGAATTTGTCCTATACTCCAAACCAAATTCTGCTGATAGGCTATGCGTGAACAAGCAGACTCTAGTGACAGAGTCCTTGGGTTCAAATTATAGTTTACGAGCTGTGTAACTTGGGCAAATTACTTAACGTCTCTGTGCCTCAGTTTCTTTATCCATAAAATAAAGATAGTGACGCTGACAACCTACAAAATGGGAGAAAATATTTGCAAATGATGCAACTGACAAGGGTTTAACTTCCAAAATATACAAACAGCTCATGCAACTCAAACAGTTCCTGCAACAACAAAAAAACAAACAACCCAATCGAAAAATGGGCAGAAGACCTAAATAGACATTTCTCCAAAGAAGAAATACAGATGACCAATAGGCACATGAAAAGATGCTCAATATCGCTAATTATTAGAGAAATGCAAATCAAAACTACAATGTGGTATCACCTCACTCCAGTCAGAATGGATGTCATTAAAAAGTCTACAAATAACAAATATTGGTGAGGGTGTGGTGAAAAGGGAACCCTCCTACACTGTTGGTGGGAATGTACATTGGTGCAGCCACTGTGGAAAACAGTATGGAGGTTCCTCATAAAACTAAAAATAGAACTACCATATGATCCAGCAATCCCACTCCTGGACATATATCCAGACAAAACTATAATTCAAAAAGATACATGTACCCCAATGTTCACAGCAGTACTATTCATAATAACCAAGACATGGAAACAACCTAAATGTCCATCGACAGATGAATGGGTAAAGAAGATGTGGTACACATACACAATGAAATACTATGCAGCCATAAAAAAGAATGAAATAATGCCATTTGCAGCAACATGGATGGACCTAGAGATTATCATACTAAGTGAAGTAAGTCGGAAGGAGAAAGACAAATATCATATGATGTCACTTCTATGTGGAATCGAAAATATGACACAAGTGAACCTATCTATGAAACAGAAACAGAATCACAGACATAGATAACAGACTGGTGGTTGCCAAGAGAGAGGAGGGGTGGGGGGGATGGATTGGGAGTTTGGGATTAGCGGATGCAAACTATTATATAGGATGGATAAACAACAAGGTCCCACTGTATAGCACAGAGAATTATATTCAATACTCTATGATAAACCATAATGGAAAAGAATATAAAAAAGAATATATCACAGCAAGATCCTTTTTGACCCACCTCCTAGAGAAATGGAAATAAAAACAAAAATAAACAAATGGGACCTAATGAAACTTAAAAGGTTTTGCACAAGGAAACCATAAACAAGATGAAAAGACAACCCTCAAAATGGGAGAAAATATTTGCAAATGGAGCAACTGACAAAGGATTAATCTCCAAGCAGCTCAGGCAGCTCAATATCAAAAAAACAAACAACCCAATCCAAAAACGGGCAGAAGACCTAAATAGACATTTCTCCAAAGAAGATATACAGATTGCCAACAGACACATGAAAGAATGCTCAACATCACTAATCATTAGAGAAATGCAAATCAAAACTACAATGAGATATCATCTCACACTGGTCAGAGTGGTCATCATCAAAAAATCTACAAACAATAAATGCTGGAGAGGGTGTGGAGAAAAGGGAACCCTCTTGCACTGTTGGTGGGAATGTAAATTGATACAGCCACTATGGAGAACAGTATGGAGGTTCCTTAAAAAACTAAAAATAGAACTACCATACGACCCAGCAATCCCACTACTGGGCATATACCCTGAGAAAACCGTAATTCAAAAAGAGTCATGTACCAAAGTGTTCATTGCAGCTCTGTTTACAATAGCCAGGACATGGAAGCAACCTAAGTATCCATCAACAGATGAATGGAGAAAGAAGATGTGGCACATACATACAATGGAATATTACTCAGTCATAAAAAGGAACGAAACTGAGTTATTTGTAGTGAGGTGGATGGACCTAGAGACTGTCATACAGAGTGAAGTAAGTCAGAAAGAGAAAAACAAATACCGTATGCTAATACATATATATGGAATCTAAAAAAAAAAAAAAAGGTCATGAAGAACCTAGGGGCAAGACGGGAATAAAGATACAGACCTACTAGTGAATGGACTTGAGGATACGGGGAGGGGGAAGGGTAAGCTGGGACAAAGTGAGAGAGTGGCATGGACATATATACACTACCAAACGTAAAATAGCTAGTGGGAAGCAGCTGCATAGCACAGGGAGTTCAGCTTTGTGACCACCTAGAGGGGTGGGATAGGGAGGGTGGGAGGGAGGGAGGGAGATGCAAGAGGGAAGAGATATGGGGACATATGTATATGTATAACTGATTCACTTTGTTATAAAGCAGAAACTAACACACCATTGTAAAGCAATTATACTCCAGTAAAGATGTTTAAAAAAAAGAATATATATATATAAAACTGAATCACTTTGCTGTATAGCAGTAATTAACACAACATTGTAAATCAACTAGAGTTCAATTTAAAAAAAAGATAATGACACCGCCTAGGGTTGTTTTGATGATGAAATGACTTAAAACTTGTGTACAGTACTTCGTGTCTAAAGCAGAGCTCTTTGGGAATTACAGCAGCACTGACTAGGGAACTGTCCTACCCCATGGGGCAGAGGGCTTGCAGTCTTATTCCTTCTTGATAGTTTCAGCTACACTGAGTAGTGTTTTTATTTCCAGAGTGTTTTATTTATTTATATTTTTATTATGAAAGGCTTTTGTTGTTACTGCTGTTCTTTTGAGAGCTGAAAAGCATCACTTTAGATCAAATAAAAAGCTGCAGTGGAAGTATTTTGAAAAGCATTCAGTGATAAATAAGTAACAAAGGGGAAAATGTGCTCATGCCTTCTAGCAAATAATTACTTTTACTAAGATAACAATAAGAAAGGTTATACCACCTGTTTTCCTAACCAATAGATAGTTCTTAAGCCACTACTGGGTTGTTATCTTCAAACAAACCATTTCTAGAAAAGAATGATTCTATCCACCTTAATAAAAGATAAAAATGCTGGTTATCTTCATTCCCTATTTTCCAGCAAATAACTTGTGATTTCAAAAAAATCAATTTGGTTTCAGTGCTGCTGTCTCCTTGCTAAGGCTGATAGCGCTACTGACAGCGCCGGGGTGGGTGCCTGGGATAGTTGTCTAGAACCCATTTTGCTCTCTTTGAATATTCTCTTCATTTACGTGACGATAGTTGAAGATGCCAGATAAGAGACAGATGAGGGGGTGGGTGAGAACTGGGACGTAACACAAAGGATGGACGATAGTCATTAATTATGACTGATATCTACATATGGCCAATGTATCATGTTAGCTTTACACCTAAACATGAATGTGCATTTATCATAATTTCAGGGACAGTTTCCTCTTATTTGGGTATGAAGCTCACGTGGTTAATATAAACCTACGGCACAAATCTTAGCCTGTTTGGGCTCCTAGAACAGAATACAATACACTGGCTGGCTTATGAACAACAGATGCACTTTTCCCAGTTCTGGAGGCAGAGAAGTCCAAGATCAAGGCGCCAGTGCCTAGCTCCTGGTTTATAGATGGCCGTCTTCTCCCTGTGTCCTCACATGGTGGATGGGTCAAGGGAAATCTCTGAGGTCTCTTTCATAAGGGCACTAATTCCGTTCATGAGGTCTCCACCTCCCCTCCCCAAAACCTCACCCCCCAATACCATTATATTGAACATTAGGATTTAACTTATGAATTTAGAGGGGACACAAACATGTGGTCTATTGAAACCTACAAAATTTAAAAATCACCTAGTGGAACAAAAAGTATGAAGCTCTCTGGGCTTTCAGATTCCCGAGATGAATGACCGTCACGTCTTTGAGTTGAACACTCCCTAGAAGATATTCTATATGATCAGTCCCTGCACCAGGTGAAAATTTTCTGTACTGAGCAGTCTCATTGAAAGGCCCTGCTTTTATGTCCCACAGTGGAGGGCGAAGTACAGAGTCACTATGTGTTCATTATGTTATGTTAGTACTTATATTAAGCCTGACTTTAACATAATCACTATGTTGATTTTTCAATGCTGGGACATATCCAAGACGATGCCATAAGTCTGAGACCTTCTTGTCATTGCTTATCTTCTAGGCCTTATTTATTTGCTAGGCATTTATTTATTATAGGAGAATATGTATATACTTTCTTTCCACGCCCCTCCTACCTTTCGCCAACCCACATCCCTTTTGGGAGCCTAAGAAATTTATCGTAGATATTTTTCAGCTGCTGCTTGTAGAAAAACAGAAAATTACACTGCACAGAAACTAATTTCTTAACAACCTATACAATGTAGCAACTGCGCTGGGATTTTATCTGTGTGACTATCCAAAGACAGGACCTTCTACTCTTACATTTATGGCAACATTATTGTCTACACCCTACAGCTTTAGCTGTGCCAAGCAATAACTCAGGGCTTCAGGAACATAGAGGTAATTAACACCTGAAAATTCCTGCAGAGGTGTAATTGCAGTCCTCTCCTTTGCAGCCCTGCATGATCCCTAATAGAAGATTACGGGGAATGGCTCCTCTCTTCTCTTCAAATGGCAACACTTTCCTATCAGTGGAGCTGGCAGGTGTCACAGAGAAAGTTTCCTGGGAAAGAAACCTTTGGAAGCATGGTTTATAAGGATAGCATGGAAGGAGAGATGGACTTTAAAGTTCTTGCTTTCGTTTCTTACTGATGTATTTGGGTTTCTGAGCCTTAGTCTTTTTATTAAATAAAATAGTGTCAACAATTGTCTGTTTATTTCATAGGACTGTGGAGAGAATCACAAGAAATCAAGCCTGTAAGCCATAAAGTACACTACAAATATAAGAGATGGTAATTTTTTTTCTATCTCTTTTCCATTTTTTTTTTTTTTTTTTTCAGTAATAGAGAGGCTTCCTCACAAGGCTCTGGGGCATCTTTGCTGTTGAAAAGATAAAGGTAAGTGAATGAATGGTCCTTATGCACCTGGATGCCAGCCAGGTTGGGATGATTAAATAAGGCACCAAGGGCTCCTGGCGGAGAACGTGGGCTTCTCCTGGAGAGATGGGGCTGATGTCTCCATTCAGGAAAGGGGATGGGCCAGGAATAGACAGGAGGTACAGGGTCATTCATGTTGTTCAATCTGGGGTCTTTTCTTGGATAAAATTCAAGCTTCCCCAAACTATTCCCCACCCCAAATCAGAGAGGTAAAGTAGAGATATTGCCCAGATGAGAGAGGGTCAAAGCACAGAGAAGTCACACAAAGAGTGAGGCTCTTCACAAAGACTTTACCAACTGCAGTGGGCATTTTCAACTGCATGTTGAAGACGGAATCATCTGAAATCTGCAAATACACATCTATACAATAGCTGGAATGGTAAAAATGCAGTTGTCAAGGACTCTGTGTTTAACGCTAGACTTTTCGGAGACCAATGATTCTCTGCTACTGATAGTAAGAATCTTAGTGCATACTTACATTGAACGTACAGGGAGCTTCAATAGCTCTTGATCCTTAGTGGGGTTTAGTGACTCATTATAAAGTCCTGAGTTGATGAGAGATAGAGAGAAATACGTGCATAATTTGCACTCCAATTGACGGAGGGAGATGCCAGACTCATTGTAGAAGCAAGCAACACCCATTACAGAATGGGGTCTTACCAAAGGTTAGCACTGCCTGCTTCTGCTACAAGTTACATAGACTTTGTGGAAAGCAATTTCTTGACCAAACCATATTCAGAGTGCAACGGGATTTTATCTGCACTACTCTCCAAAGACAGGACCTTCTACTTAAATTTGGGGCAATGTCACTGTCTACACACCACAGCTTCTATCGTGCCAAGATGCATCAGCAGGGCAGACACTCTGAGTTATCTGTGCAAGGGTGGCCACATCTTGGTTACTCAGAGCTCACAACTGGCTATAGTACGGAGCCATGCTACAAACCTCTTTACTAAGTAGTCCATATGTTTTAGCTATCTGGCTCAGGTGGGAAGTGAAACCTATAGCCTTAGCATCAAAAGCAGGAATTTATAACCAGTTGTGCTAACTGGTTTACACTTCTAAAACTTAGCTAAGGAGATACATCATCAACTGTAAGTGTTACAAGTTTCTGTCTTCTGGAGTACTTATATTAAGCCTAACTTTAACATAATTCTTTTATCCATTTGCTGGTTTAAATAATTTTTCACTTGAAAGAATCACATATTATTACTATTTGGCTTTCTTAGGATATAATCAAGCCTGTTTTGTCCATTTATTTCATAACTTTAAACACACACACACACACAGACCCACACACCTATATACTCATTGTATAATGGCAGGACTAAACTAAGATATTTCAGGGATCTACCTATAGCAGGAAGTTTTTAAAACCACATCCTTTCTGGGCACTTGCTTTTATCTAATAATCCAATTCCCTTTTCAGTTCTATTGGATGGTTTCTTTCCATTGATTCTTCAGTGTGTATTTCATTTCTGAGCCACTGGCTCTCCTCTAGCTTTTTCAACTTAATATATCCAACTGAGGAATTTTATTATCGGGCAAAAATAATATTTCTCCACCTCTTTTATTTGGTACTTCTAGGTTAACTGACAGGATACTTTATGAACATGAACCTGGCAAGAAGAATGAGGGACTCCAAAAACTTTGTCAGAGCATAGACACTCTGAAAATTAGGTTAATCTGTTTGAAAGATTTCATTTAAAAACTCTAACTGCTATGACTAGAAAAGGAGAGATTCTTCACTTTCATCTTTAAATTCCATGTCATTCTCAAAGTACCTGCCCCATCCAGTGCAATGTGGAAAAGTCTGTGAATCCAGATGTCCAGGTGGCTTTCCAGGGAAGCAGAGGGGTCAGAGAATTTATTTTCAATATTTCAGAGAACTTAATAAAAATTGCTCATTTTTTTTTTTTTTCCAAACTGAGGATGGACAGACTGATTAAACTGCCCTCAGCTACAGTACATTAACTGAAGGTAGGTATTCACTTTCCCTCACGGTCATTAGAAACTCTGACTGCTATTTTATGTGTCTGTAGGTTTAACATAAAGAGGAGAAAAATGAATTTTTACTTTATAAGATTTTTTTGCTTCATAGGACCATTTCTCAACATAGCATATCTATTCAGAAATGCATGATTCAAGACTTCTACACTGATAGAAAACTTGGAAAATGATGAATCCCTGCAGGTCTGGTCATTTAGCCTTACTTCGAAATTCCTGTAATGATACACATTGAAAACATGTTCCAGGAGTCTCTCGGTTTGCTTCACAACCACACCAGGTATATTCTTTTTTTTTTTTTTAATATTTATTTATTTATTTGGTTGCACCAGGTCTTAGCTGCGGCAGGCGGGCTCCTTAGTTGCAGCACGTGGGCTCCTTAGTTGCAGCAGGTGGGCTCCTTAGTTGCATCTCCAGGGCTCCTTTAGTTGAGGCTTGCTGGCTCCTTAGTTGCAGCACATGGGCTCCCTAGTTGCGGCAGGTGGGCTCCTTAGTTGCAGCATGCAAACTCTTAGTTGTGACATGCATGTGGGATCTAGTTCCCTGACCAGCGATTGAACCCAGGCCCCCTGTATTGGGAGCACAGAGTCTTATCCACTGCGCCACCAGGGAATTCCCAACACCAGGTATATTCTTAACATAATATATTAATACCTCTCTTTTTTATCCTTACGTAAACAGCCTAGAGTTCAATATTCTCCTACTGTAACTACCCATCAATAAAAACATATTCACTTCTTAAAAATTCCATGAAAAGAGAGAAGAGTAATAGGATATGAATCAATAAGCTAACTATTTCACCCCATGCTATTGGACTCTCTCACTACTTCTATCTTCTATCTGTATTAATAATATATTCAGTTCAAACCACAACACACACTCTCCTGTATTTTATTTATTTACTGTCCCTGATTAGTTCCTTGGCTGAAATGTGTTTTTATTTCTGTCCTTCTTTCCAACTGTTCCATCACAAACTGTACATTTTTGCCCTTCCCCATCATAAACACCTTATGTTAATCTATATGAGGTACTCAATTTTTTCTCTCTCGGGTCAATAATATTTATTCATTCTTAAAAGAAGTCACACAAAAAGTAACTTCCTATTTGTAGGTCCCAAGTTTCCCCAAATTTCCCCTTGGAAGTTATAATTTCTTAATTTTTGTGCCCATTTTCTGACCCTGCCTATACATTAGCCTTGTGAACATACACACAGCAGCTGACAAAGCAGAATTCTGCAAAGTGTGAAGAATCCTAAAATAATAAGAATGACACTACCCCAAACACTTTGCTCCCACTGAAACATTTGAGACACAGCCACGAAAAAAAAAAAATCCACCTCTAAATTTAGAATACATCGTCAAGAGGAAGATATTCTTTCACAGGGATCCGAAAAAAGGCAAGAGATGAATCCCAGAAGCTGGCAGCAGGCAGAATGGAACTGTTACCACATAAAAATGCTGTAATTTTATGAAAAAGTTTTCAAGTGGTTTTCACAATGATAAAGCAAGACCTGAGAGGTGAATGAAGCATCTAGACACAAAGTGAGGTGTCAAATATATGCAGATGCGAAATCATAAAAGCCTGGTGAGAGCAGTCAGTCAACTCCTCAGAGGGTAGAAGAGGGGGATTTCGCACAGTTGGAGCTTATAACCTTAGAACCAGTGTGTCCAGGGGTGAGTTAGCAGATGTTAAACATGGCACAGATGCTGAAATTGGATTCATTAGGAATTAAGGAAAACCAGTAAGTGTCCCCTCAAAAATCTATATAGAGGAACAGAAAAGTACAAGAAATGTAGGTTAGACAATGAATAAGTACTAGTCATAAGCATCTAATTAGGTAGCTCTGATCATTTTATCAGTAGATACGGGTTTTGGCAAACCCAAAGGTGATCAGCCAAGAAGAATGAAGATGATTCCAAGTGTTTGCAACAGCTTTTTTTTTTTTTAATTGAAGTTAATTTACAATGTTGTGTTAGTTTCAGATGTACAGCAAAGTGATTCAGTTATATATATATATATATATATATATATATATATATATATATATATATATACCCACATTTATATGTGTGTGTGTGTGTGTGTATATATGTGTATATATATATATATATATATATTCTTTTTCAGATTCTTTTCCCTTATAGTTTATTACAAAATGTTGAATAGAGTTCCCTGTGCTATACAGTTGGTCCTTGTTGGTTATCTATTTTATATATATGTCACCTACAAATTGGCATTTGCCATCTACCTCTACAGGGATCAAATTATGAGCCGCTGCAGCTGCTGACCTTCAACACCCCAGGAAAGGAGCGCAGGGTGGAGACCAGGAATGAGACACTCTGTGCTCTGGGAGAAACTGGCAGGGCAGGCCTTCAGATAGTTAGATATTTTCAGGAGACGATTTTATGAGCCCAGAGCCCCATCCACCATGTGGGGACACAGGGAGAAGACGGCCAGACGGCCATCAGTAAACTAGGAAGTGGGCTTTCACCAGACAGAATGTGCCAGTGCCTTGATCTTGGACTTCCCAGCTTCCAGAAATTATGAGAAATAAATGTTTAACCACCCATAACTAGAAAAGCACTAAAATCCTTCATGGTGACGTCTGCTCCTCGTGACTAGCAGAAACCTTCATGAGACTAGCAGAAACCTTCTGCAAAGAATATGTGCCTGATTGCATGTACTCCCCCTTCACCAAAATCACATCTATACAGACCTTCCCCCCTACCTCGCTGGAGCAGTTCCTCAGAGCTGTCTGAAATGCTGTCTCATGGGCTATAGTCCTCATTTTGCCCCAGATAAAACTTAACTCACAACGTATATAAATCCCAACCCCCTAATTTGCAGCAGCTTTTGTACCCAGGTCATTATTAGCATGTAACTATCAAACTCGGAAAATACCCTGTAGGCAAAGCAGCCTTCATGGCACCACTGAAGTTCCAGCTTTGGGAAGAGCTCTGAGTGACAAAACCAGGAGGCCTCCCACCAAATACCCCTTCCGTTCACACACCAACAGCTTAAATCTCTTCACTGCTTTTATGCTCAGGTCAAGTCTCACCCACCTCAAAATAAAAGTAAAATCCTTCTCTGAAATCGTGTGCCTTTAATTCCTGCCCTAGTGCTTTTTCCTTTCAGAGTTAAACTTTTCAACAATTCATGTAAGCCCAGCTCCTTTTTAACACTAAGAGTCTCCCTGACTCCAATCAACAGCACTCAACCAGCTCCCAATCATGATATTTACTTCCATTTCTTTCCCCGTTGACCATGGTTATTCAGTCCCTTAAAAGTTATTACACCCTACTTACTCTTCCTCCAAATATAACTTTCTGATTCAAGCTGTTCTCATCAGGAAACCCCCCTTTCATCCTTTTCCATCATCCTTAGGGAAACAGCCTTCTTTGATTTCCTGTCTCTGGTTCCTGACCTATTCCACTCCGTTTTTCACACATGGCTGCCAAAATAATTTTCCCCAACATTTTCCATTTCATCCCTTTAATCAGATATCACATTGGTGATTTCTCTCGTTAAACCTGGCAAAAGGGATACATGTGTTTATTCCATTACTTCCTGAAACCCCATGAAAAGGACAGTACAGACAGTTCAAAAAATACAACCAGCAAGGACAATGAAAACAGGAAGGAAAAAAGAGCAGAGGAGGGATGTCCACCAGGGCGGGGAAACTGGGCAACAGAAGCAGGAGTGGCATCTGACTTAACAGAGCATTGAATACATAGGAGCACCTAGGGGTTGTAGGGGACAAAGACCAGTCCAGACCCCAGAGGGTCTGCATTAAGTTAACCACCAGGAAGAAGAAAAAGCAGAGAGGGGTGGTTGAACTGAAAACAAGAGGACTGTCTTAGCCTGTTCGGCCAGCTATAATTAAAATACCATAGAAAAGGTGGTTGAAACATTTATTTCTCACAATTTCTGGAAGCTGGGAAGTCCAAAATCAAGGCACCAGCAGATTTGGTGTCTGGTGAGAGCCCACTTCCTAGTTTATAGACGGCCGTCTTCTCCCTGGGTCCCCACATGGTGGAAGGGGCAAGCGAGATCTCTGGGGTCTCTTTTACAAGGGCACTAATCCCATTCATGAGGGCTCCACCCTCATGACCTAATCACCCCCCAAAGGCTTCACCTCCTAATACCCTCACCGTGGGGGTTAAGATTTCAAAAGGTGAGTTTGCGGGGGACACAAATATTTTGTCCATAGCAAAGACTTATTAAAAATCTACATAAGGAATTCCCTTAGGTCTCTTGGTTACCAGGTAAGCCCAGTAACAAGGTGAATAGATATGCAGTCAAAAAGACAGCAGAGATCCATTATAGGAAACTCACTTTAAAAATAAATATGTACCCTTGGAAGTTTTTAAATATATTATAGTCCATTGGAGCAGAATGGAATCTTCATTTTCACCTGCCCCAACACTTCTGTACATGGATGAGGAAATTTATGTCTGTTTCTGGAAGTGCCTTGTTCAAGTCCACTGTCTAATCATTGACAAAACATGGGTCTCAGCTCCCAACCCAGGGCTCTGAAGCAGCTTTGCAGCTATCAACTTCAAGACTGTAACATGAGAAAATTGTCCAAATGGGAATGTTATTCTGGTGTTAAAAAGGAGAGTAGAGGGTAGGAATGAATGAGTGCTTTTCCTGTAGCAACGATAGGAGGATGACATTTTTAAAGGACTGACTTCAGGACTTTAGATAGACACTTCTAGAGTTTAGAATAGCCTTTCATCAGCTTACTTTAGCAAGAAAGGATATCAGCTCTCTCTGATGTGATTTAATATGTGGGAAGAAATTGTTTGCCTTATTTTATCTCCTGAGCTAAAATCACTCCTAGTATTGATGCTTGCCAACCCCCCTACCACAACTACTACTGCATTCCCATCACCTTCCAGATCTTATTAGGTCTCAGGTGTTTGTTCCTACTGTAAAATAACTCTGATTTATGAGTCATTCTCTAATAATTTGGCTAGTATGAATCAGCTTGCCAGAGACTGATTATATCTTCATGAATTCATGGAATTGAATGCCTTACTCTGTAAACCTGAGTAACAGACAGCTGAACCAAATAGCAACTGCAGATCTGCCCTGAAATAAAGAAAAAATCTCCCACGCTGACTTTCTCTCAATACCTACTGCATCAACCCCGTGCTTTTGGAGCAGGTCCAGTCTCCTCTCTCACTATTTCCCAACAACCCCCCTCTAAACAGCTAGACCCGTTCATTTCCTGCCCAAATCTTGCTTATTTTACTGTTTCCATAACTTGCTAAAGTTACCCCGCAATACTTTGGAGGCTAAGTTCAAATTCCTTTTATTCAAGTGGCAGAGTCTGCTAATTTTGATCACTTATTTATAGAGCCTCCTTCCAGAGTTGGAAGCCTGGGGTCTAAATCCCAGCTCTACCACTTACCAATTTGGACAAGTCACTTTCACTCTCTGAGCTCAGTTTTCTCATCGATAAAATGGGAACAATCCTTAATACTTCAGGGGGTGTTGTAAAGATTAATGAGATAATGAATGTGAAAGTCCTCAGCAAGGCACATCACTCATAAATATTTGTTCCTACAGCTGAAAGGACAATGTGTCAAAATGGAGTGATAAAAATTGCAAAGAAATTGGAATTGGAAGACTAGGTTCCAGAACAGGTACTACTTATTAAGTAAAGGATTCAAGGTAAGTAACTCAACTTTTCTGAACTCCACTTATATCACCTGAAAAATTTATTTATTTAGCAAATTTTTATTGTGAGCCTTCTATGAGCCAGGCAGCGTTCTGGTCTTGGGAGATGTTAATAAGCAAAACAGGAAAGGATCTCTGTCCTCAGAGGATGGAAAATACCATAAAACCGACCTCACCTCACAGCATTACTGTGAAGTTTAAGAGACATGCTTAAAGGGGAAAGTGCTTTTAAATAGGGTCGTGTTTGACTGATGTTATTGCTGCCTGCACTCATAGAATCATAAGCTGGGGTGGATAGTATTTAGATTTCATCAAGCAATCTTATTCTAGTAATGAGGAAACAGAGTGAAATTCACAATCACAAAGCTATAGAGTTGATGCGAAGATTATTGATGCAAAATTCCTACCTACCACAGTAGTTCTCTTTCCCTGACATCGCTGTGCCACAATACAGTGGGGTACCAAGTGTGGGATGCTGGGCAGATGAAGATGATAAGGGGAAGCATTTGTGGAGATTTAAAGGTGATAAAGCCAACTAAAAATTGGTCTGCTTTATGGACACAAACATATTTTTACAACAATGTTCACAGAGGGATTTTCACAGTAGCCAAAAGGTGGAAATAACCCAAATGTCCATCAACGGATGAATGGATAAACAAAATGTGGTATATACCTACAGTGGAATAGTATTCAGCCTTAAAAAGGAATGAAATTCTGATACATGCATATGCAACATGGAAAGAACTTGAGGACATGTTGCTAAGCGAAATAAGTCAGACACAAAAGAACAAATTCTATACGATTCCACTTATTGGAGGTACCTGGAATAGTCAAATTCATAGAGACAGAAAATGGAATGATGGTTGCCTGGGGCTGTGGGGAGAGAGGAATGGGGAGTGAGTGTTTAATGGGTACAGTGCTTCATTTTGGAGGATGAAGAAGTTCTGGTAGTGATGGTTGCACAACAATGTGGTCATACTTAATGCCAAGAACTGTAAGCTTAAAATGGTTAAGATGATAAATTTCATGTTTATTTTGCCACAGTAAAAAAGGAACTATTGCTCTGTTTTTTATTATCACCACACTCCAGCAATTTTCAACAATGCCAGGAAAATACTCCGTGCCCCCAAAATCTTTCCTTTAAATTCTAAAAAATTGCTACAATTACTGCTGGGATTCAAATGGATAAATGATAAACAGACAGATTATATACATAAGCATATATATATAACTATGTAATTATATTTATATATAACCTGTAAATATACACACGCATATGCTTCCAATTAGCATATTTTTATTATTATATTTTAATAAACCTTACATTCTACATGGAAGTTAATTTGGGGAACTCTTGGTCACAGAGCCTCCAACATGTGTGGACTCAGCTACGTTCATTTTACAAGTTCATACAGTCAGGAATCATCCAAACACACTTCAGGCACAGTTCACGTCTCCCACCCCTGTGGTACTAAGATTTTTGCATTTAAACGTTAGATTTGAAATGAACAGTAGTAACATAATGATTGTGAAAACAAAGAAATGGAACTTGAATTAGTTCAATCCTATCATTCCATATGACCACTTGGAGTTTTTTATTTACGTCCAAGGTTTAAAACAGCGAAACAGAATGTAAACTGCAAGGTGTAACATTTTTGTTTGGTGAGTGCAAACTTCATTGTATATGTCTGTCTGTTTTATTACTGAAAATGCTCTTGTAATATGGAGGGGTGAATGGAGTGGAAAAATGGTCTGCATCCAGATATTAGATACATTCGAGCAATGCCTTAATAAATGCCTCATAAATGCAACAAATGAATAATAAACTCAAAATGCAAATAATAATGTCAAAAGCATATCATCTAATCCCCAATTAAAATAAATAAATCATGTACTTTGGGAGGAACGTTTTTTTTAAAAATTCAGAGACTCTATCAGATGACAAGACCTCTGGAGCTGTAGGAATAGACCTCATAGGCAGAAACACCACAGGGAAGGAGCATTTGAAGAATTTTTTCTTTGCCAGAGTCAGGTAATAATATATCAATATGTTCTGCAGTATCAGCCATGTTTATGAGTTCTCCTTCATGTCTCTGTACTAAGGAACACACACACACACACACACACACATTTTTCTGCCAAGCTTCCAGGAGGAATTGATGGTCTAGTACCAATTCTATTTTCCAGCTTGAAAAGAACAATGAAGTTATCCTTTCCTGGTGTCAACTTAAAAAAAATGCACAACGTGGGAGTTGAGAGTCAAATTTTATTTGGGGCAAAAGAAGGACTATAGCCCGGGAGACAGCATTTCAGAGAGTTCTGAGAAACTGCTCCAAAGAGGTAGGGGGGAAGGTCAGTATATATGTCATTTTGGTGAAGGGGAGTACACGCAATTAAGCACATATTTTTTGCAGAAGGTTTCTGCTAGGCTCTGGAAGGTTACTACTAGTCACAAGGACCAGACGTCACCATGAAGGAATTGAGTGCTTTTCTAAATATGAGGAGATGCAAGAGTTGGGCTCATAAAATCGTCTCCTGAAAATATCTAACTACCTGAAGACATGTTCTGCCAGTTTTACCCAGAGCACAGAGTGCATTTCTGCTCTCCACCCTGAACTCCTTTCAGGGGGTGTTGAAGGTCAGCAGCTGCAGTGGCTCGTGGTTTAATCATTGTAGAAGTAGATGGCAAGTGCCAAAGGCAAGTGTCAATTTATAGTTGACACTGGAAAGGCTTGGGTCCATTCTTCTCAAAGTACAGAGGAAAATTGGGCTAGCTTGGATAGATTAAACAGACTTCAAGTCTCCTGCTACCCCATCTCTTCATACATACATTCCAGGATAAACTTGAATCAATTAAAACAATCTGTAAAGCAAATGACTGGCTGGCTTCCATTACATCTTCTTGAAGCACACGGTGTGTAAACTTTAATTGCTTTGTCTTCTTTTTAGAGACTGCTGCAGAGGTGAGGTCACGCTGTATACAGATCATGTAGCTGGTTTATTTCCTTCTCTTTCACGGTTTCTTTAATCAGTTATTATTTACCTACAGGGACAAGCTCATGGTGAATGCCTGCAACTCTAAGAGCAGATAACATCACTCTGTGGTCAGAGCTTGAGCCGTGCACAAGATCTTCTCTGCTGTCACCCCACTGGGAACCTAATCTCCTTCATTCATAAAACACTGTGGATACTTCCCTTAAACCACTAGAGAGAGAAAGGGGCAGCCACAAACCCCAGCCTTGCCGAATCTGGTATTGATTTGAATATATATTAGGAAATGTTTGGTTTTGGCCTGGAAGGGAATTTCTTCAATTGGTACCCTACTGTGTCCCAAACACTGAATTATAGAAGTTTTTTTTTCCTTTGCCTCTGTTTTATTCTCCAAAGCCACAAACAACCCTTTTTTTTAAAATGTAAAATGAAATGTACTCACAGTTCCTGGGGTGCAATTTAAATATGTTTTCAGTATTTCCTCCAGAAATTCACATATAGTGTAAAATGATTCGCACAGCTTGAGTTTCTTTTTTTATTGACATAGAATTAACTCTGCTGACTTGATAAAACAAAACTAAATTAAGCCAGAATTACATTATTTTTTTTTAAAAAAATAGCTGCTTCCGTTAAGATAGCCTTAGTGGAAATATCGATTTTATGCTTTATTTAACTCTGCGAAGTTTCTCACTCACTTAAGTCTAAGTATTCAGCTGCTTCATTTGGATTTTTTGTTTGTTTCTTTTGTTTACTTATTCATTTGGCAAAGAAGCAGTTTGGCTGGTAATTTTTGTTTCCTTTTTATGAACTCAAACTTTCCAAAATGTGAAGATCATTTGGGCTGACTAGGCCAGACATTTAAAAAAAACAAAGAGCTTGTGCTAGAAGTGAAGTTTCTAGTAACTTCCACTTCCCCTTGAATGCAAAGAATTCTCATCAATATCTAATCAATACTACAGATAAACAATCCAACTCCTCCATCTCCTTTCCTTGTAGAACGTTTCTGTCAGAATCTACCTTGGAATCTTGCTCTGTGATTGAACTTCATAATTAATCAGCAGGAGATTTTTCTCATTCACCATTCTTAGAGAGCATTTCATGAAAAAAAGCCGAACATGCACCCGGCGTTTCCTTGGCCTCCATGTCAGATATCCACTGCCACAGCAATGTTGCCTAATGAGCAACCATAACACATCAGAGGTGTGTAAGGATTGTGTTTTGCTCATGCCTGTGGGTGATTGGCTGGGGTCCTGTGATCTTGGCTGGGCACATCCTTAGGGTTGACTAGCTGTTGACTCTTGTAAGTGACCCTTTGCTGGGAAGAGTGGGGCAACTGAGCTCTGTTCTACCCCAGCCCTGTGTATTCCTTTTCTTTTTTAAATTTTATTGGAGTAGAGTTGATTTACAATGCTGTGTTAGTTTCAGGTGTACAGCAAAGTGATTCAGTTATACATATACATCTATCCATTCTTTTTCAGATTCTTTTCTCATATAGGTCATCATAGAATATTGAGTAGAGGTCCCTGTGCTGTACAGTAGGTCCTTGTCGGTTATCTATCTTATACATAGTAGTGTGTGTATGTTCATCCCAAGCTCCTGGGTCAATTAATCTATGACAAAGGAGGCAAGACTATACAATGGAGGAAAGACAGTCTCTCCAGTAAGTGGTGCTGGGAAAACTGGACAGCTACATGTAAAAGAATGAAACTAGAACACTCCCTAACACCATACACAAAACTAAACTCTAAATGGATTAAAGACCTAAATGTAAGGCTGGACAAGATATGGTTTCCAGAAACCATAGGCAGAACACTCTTTGACATAAACTGTATTCCTTTTCTATCACCAAACTTAGCATCTTAAAACAACACAAATTTCTTATCTCACAGTCCTACAGGTCAGAAGCCTGGGTTACCGGAGCTGCTTCTTCTGTTCCAGGTTTCCCAGCACTGAAGCCAAGCTGCGCGCCACCTAGGTTCTATCGCAAGGCTCTTGGAAGAATCTATTTCGAAGCTCATTCAGGTTGTTGGCAGAATCTCTTTCTTTATGGTTGCAGCGTTGAAGTCCCGTTGCCCTGTTGGCTGTATTCCTCTGGTCCTTGCTTGTGGGTTCCTGCATCTTGGAGCCAGCAGCATTGCACTGCCTCTTTCTTATGCCTGGAAACTCTTTCCCTCCTGCAGTATCTCTCTCTTCGCCTCTTCTTCCGCCCATCTTCTGATTCTAGCCTGAGAAAGTTCTCTGCTTGGACATTGTGATCACATTGGTCCCACACAGATAATTCAGGATAACCTCCCATTTTAAGGTGTGTAACCCTAATTACAAAATCTTAGTAACGTCTTTTTGTTTAAAGGTCAAATAGGCTTTATTCAACAATTCATGAATCAGGCAGCAGCCCATCTAGCAATAGAGCTCCCCCAAGCTGTAGAAAACAAATGGTTTTTAAAGGCAGAAAAGGGATTGAAAAAGGAAATTATTAGCAAAGAATGCATTGCTTCAGGCAAGGTCACCTTCCTAAGGGGACTGGAAAGGTCATCTCACTAGTGCTGACCAGACAATTCCAGGTTGACTGGTTCAAGGTCACATTCCTGGGGGGTTGAACTGCATTTAGGTCAGGTAATAAGTCTTGGTTCTTACAACATATTTTGTATCATAAACATCTCCACGGCTTCCGGAGATTAGGGTGTGGACATCTTTGGGGGCGGTTCTACTTACCACACCTGAGAATTCCGTCTTGCCATGGCAGAGGAGTGATACTCACACAGTGTCTTTTAATATTGAAATGGCTAGATCCAGTCATACGGTCAAGCCAGTGTCAGAGTGGGAGGGCACGACACAGTTATATGGAAAGGATGTGGAAGCAAGGAGGGTAATTAATTGGGATCAATTCATTCTACCACAGCTTCCCAAAGACAACAGAAACGTACTTATTGATTAACCTAATTGTGACAGTGTTGGCATCTTAACCATCTCTAAGAACTAGGTGGTAGACAGGAGAAAATGTCTTTACAACCTGGAGGTGGTCCATGATGAGAATCACCTGTACAGTTACGATCAGCTTTAACACACTGTGAATGGCTACTAGTCAAAGACTGTACTGCATCCCGTTCCTCACAAATGCCTGGCATAGAGCAAATGTTCAAAATAAAAACAATATTATGGTAATACTCTATGCCAGGAACTGTACTAAGCGACAAACATATGTTAAAGCATAACAATTCTATGAAGTAGGTATTGTTATATCCCCTGCGTGTACACATTTCACAGATAATAAAACTAAGGTGAAGTGTTTTTTTGAAACTTGTTTAAGGTCATACAACGAGTAAGTGGGAGTCAGGACATGGACCTGGAAAGCAAATGGATATTTGATAAAAAGGAAGATCTGTCTGAGATTTTCAAGATCCTTTCAAAACACAGGATCACTTTGTTTGAGTTTCAGAAAAAAAAAAATTTTGCAATGGCAATTTTGATTTTTAAAACACTTGCCCTGAGGTTTACTCAACTGGCTAATAGCCACACATTATCAAGGATGGATTCAATTAATCATCAATCATTTGTTGAATGCATTCCATGTGCAAAGCCCCCCGCTCAGTGCTGTGAGGCTTTGAAAATCTATCACTCCTCTCAAGATCACTACAGTACATACTAGAAACTCCAAGTACTCTGGTGGGTTTGGGGAAGCTGCTCAATAAATGCAGATTGGCTGGATAAGACATATATGGATACATGCCAAATAAATAACCGTACCATAGCAAAAGTGCAAGATGTGTGACTGGAGCTAGAAGACTGTAAAGGTTAAAGACACCTTCACAGAGAAGAGGGACATGAGTAAATGCAGGAAGGACGGCTGGAAAGGAAACATGTCCCCTATGGGAGGAGCTATTTAATGACAGGCTTTGGAATTTTATCCTGAAAATGCTGCATTTCAAGACCTGTGTTATGTTTGTTCTTCACACCTCTGTATTCATTCATTCGTCGACTCATTCAAAACATACTTGTCAATTGCCAGGATTTATCTAGGTCTTGAGAATATAATGAAAAATGATACACACAGCCTTCATGGAAAGGTTTTTCTGGTGGGGAGACCGACAACGTGCAAACAAACAGGCAGACACATCACAAAACTACAGATTGTATTAAGTGCTGTGAAGGAAATTCATAGGATTCAGGAATAGAGAATAACAGGTGGGAATTTATTTCAGACGGCATGACGATCTGGGTCCCAATGAGAGGGTCATTTTGGCTGAAACACAAGAAGGAGGTGGCCATGGGAAGAGCTGGGGTAACAGCACTCCAGGTGAGAGAAAAGCAATGTCAAACTCAGAGTCAGGAGAGAAGCAGGAGAGTTTTTGATACTGTCTGAAGGTGAAGGTGGCCAGAGTACAGGGGGTGAAGAGGAGGTGGGTCACCCATGACACTTCAGATTGGCAAGATGCCAATCAGGTCAGGACCTTTGCCCATGGAAAGAAATCTGGGCTTCTAAGGAACGAATGAATGTGTGATTTCATTTATATTTTAAGATCTCTCAGTACTGTGCTGGGAATGGATTTGCCTAGCATTTAAGAATGAAGGTTGGGAGGCCAGGTAACTAACTTGTGTGCTGATGAGAAGCTATGGGAGTCCTGACCAAGATGATGTCAGTGGACACAGGGAGAACAGATTTGAGATCTATTTTAGTGATAGAATCAGTAATATTTATCACAGAATCAGATGGGTGGGAGGAAAGAGAGAGAAAGGGGAGTTCTAAGATGATGCTTCAAAGTTTATGCTTGCACAAACGGGGTAATGGTGGTACCAAGGAATGATATAAGGAAAGTTGGAGCAGAGAGACCAAGCTGTGTGTATCAGGGGGTATGATTCAGTATATCTGTTTTAAACATGTGATATTGAAGACACAGAGGAGGAGTACTGAATTTGCAGATCTGTAGCTCAGAGAAATCCAGACTAGAGATCTAAATTTGGGTTTATCAGGTAGAGATGGCACTTAAACTTTGGAAGCAGGTGAAATCACCCTTGGGAGAGGATGAAGAGATGGAAAGGAACAGGAGGGGTTCCAAAGCCCGTAGAATACCAATCTCTAGAGATTAGGTAAAGAAGGAAAAGCCAGCAAAGAAAACCAAAGATTCATAGGAGAAAAGAGAACAACGTGGTATCCTGGAAATCAAGAAGGTAAAATGTCTCTAGAAAGGGTGAAATTGACTGAAACATGCTTACAAGAGACTGAGTTAGGTTTGCAAAGACAAGTGCCCATTGATCTTGGAACCGAGATTCTGAGTGACCTTGAAAAGGACAGTTTCTTTGGCATGGCAGGGACTGAAGTCAGATTAGAAGCCATGTGGGAGGTGAGGACAAGTGTAGACAAGATGTTTAAGGAGTTTGACTGTGGATGAGAATAGGGGACTGGACAGTGCTTGTAGGAGAATAAAGGGCCAAGTTTAAGTGTGGTTTGTGTGGTTTGTTTATTTTTAAGTGGATTCGCTAGAGCACTGGTTCTCAGACTCTACCTTACGTCACAATTACCTGGTGGGCTTATTAAAAACAATTGCTGGGCTCCAGAGTTTCTGACTCAATAAGTCTGGGTGGAAGGTGAGAATTTGCATTATAGTTCCCAGGTGATACTGATGCCGCGGATCCAGGGACCACACTTTGAGGATCACTGCTCTAGAACACATATGTGCTTGCAGAAAATGGTCCTGTGTGGAGAAAGACATTGGGGATGCAAGAGAGGAAGCACTTTAGGAGCAAAGTTCTTGAAAATGTGTAAGGGTCTAGGATCCCAAAAAACAAATGCCTTTGATCGTCATAGGGGCATTTCTCCCATAGAAACCAGAAGACACATTCAGGGTCCCTTAGCACCTCTCTGTAGGCTCCCTCTCCTCCCAGATCTAGGTCTAACGTGCCTCAGTCCGATGGGGTTTAAAAGCCTGACCTGGTTCTTCACACAGGGCTCTCAGTACAACACCGCTCAGGTGCTCTTACGGCTAACACTTCTGAAGTTTGACCTCCTGCTTTGCCACCTGTACATCCGCCATGTTCCTTTCAACTAAGACTTTATATAGTTGTTCAGTGGAATCCTAGGGACGTTGGAGACATCACTTTTGGGGTAGAGCTAGGCTACAGGGAGAAGAGGCGCAGACCACGATGACTTCAACCAGAGCATCTCTGCTGTCATCTAACTTCTATACTGGAGTCTGAATGTTTCATTTGAAGTAGCAGTGAAAGATTTAAAAGCCAGTGCCTAGTAGGTGACTGGGTGTCTTTAAGTCCTAGCTGTTTTCTCAAACGTGAGTTCCTATCTTCATAACTTGCCATAATTCTGTGCTCCAACATAGATCCCTGCCCCTCAGCATGGTGCACTGATGAATCTACTCCTAGATCCCAGTTTTCTGTTTGAGATTCCGTTTCCTGCCGGATCTGCCTGCATGAATGTATGCGTAGTCAGTGTGCCTAAATTCTTGGCTTAACTGAAATGAGACCCACTTCTCTCTTGGTTGGGCCTTTTCAATGCCAACTGCTTGTCTGGATGGATGCCAGATTCTGTTTGTCATTCTACTCTCTCAGGTTAAGCTTGTTCCTGGACAGTTTTCTGCAGTGTTTTCTCAACTACGGCGGATGAGGTTGGTTTAATATATCTGCTTCTCTACTGGTGATCCCAATTATGTGGTCCCAACCACACTTAACCCCGCAGTGTCATGACACATTAGGAAATGGGCCAGTAGTGAAATAATGGGTGATTTGGAGCAGAGGTTAAATCAGAAACTCTTTGGCTTGGGGAAACTTATTTTGTGACTGTGTATGAGAGAGACAAGAGCTAGGAGGCGGGAAAGAAGAGAATTTCGTGGGTGAGGCTAAACAGTGGTCTAGGTGAGAGGTTAAGAAGCCAACAGAGTGACATATGGAAGGGAAAAAAAAGAATGAATCAGGAGATATATGAATACAGAGAACTTTGTGGTAAGATTACCTTCCGGCACGCAAGGTGGTTGTACTTCACTGCCCTTTGAAAGTAGATGGACCGTACTATTTGCTTCGACTAAAGACACGTGGGTAGAAATGATTTTGTAACATCCGAAAACATTCAGAGCTGCTTGGAGTTTCTCCCCATCCTCTCTGCCCTCAGAAACCTGGAGGCCGGTATTGTTTGCAGGAGCTAATAAGAGCAGAACGGACTGAAATTACTGGGTCTCTATCAGAATTGCCCTGGAGAGGCACTCAGATACCCATAGAACATCGTGTATTGTGCTAAACCACTTTTTCAGGGGGAGTTGGAGGGGAAGACATGGCTTCTGCAGCATACCCTAGCCTAGCCTGTAAAATGCGTATTTCATCAAAAATTATTTTACTTCTTGGCAAGTATGACCTGGAGTATAAACGTTACCCGCCTTGACCACCAGCCAATCTCTCCCTGTTTCTTCTCAGAAAGCTAGTGCATGGGTTATTTGTTTGTTTGTTTGTTTGTTTTGTTTTGTTGTTTTTCAATGCCCTGGATAAAATAAATCTTTATAAACACCGGATGTTTTAACATCATGTAGTATGTTTCTCTTATTTTCTCTAGACATCTCTCATTTCTGAAGTAAGACAGTCTTTAAACATTTCTTGGATCAGATCGTGCAACTCCTGAGAAAGATAGAAAAAGAGAGAGCTGGGCTTCCTTTTCTTTTTTAGTTTCTTTAAAGTTCAAAGCTGGGTCTGGCCATTTTATTGATATAACAGATTTTTGTCTTTCCCTCGGGCCATTAGTGACCTGAGATCTTTTGGGTTTGAAAGAAGCCAAAATTTTGGATGCTTTTCTGAGGTTAACTGTCTTTCTAGTTAAATCTGGCAACAAGTTCTTTGTTAAAATCCTTATATGGGAAGAAAACGTTATTGTTAGACAATAAAAGAAATTATGGGACACACACACACACACACACACACAAATCCGTATGTATCTTTTTCAAAACATCTTGACCATGTACTTCCCTGAAAACTTTCTATTTCTTTTTAGGTAATGGTTAAATAGCTTTTTGTGTCAGTATTTTATGCCGCTAGCTGTTTCAAGCATTAGAAAATGCTTGGCATTGTGCATTAGAATTATTTTCTAAAAAATGTCAACACATGGTCCAGTGAGAAAATGTTCACAGTAGTGACACAGTATATCTGCAGTGGTAAGGAAAATCCGAAGGGAAATGTTGAATAAAACTGGAAAAATCCACTGCAAGTGGATTTTTGTAAATTGCTACTGTTTTAAAATATATGTATTTTAAATCATATGCTAAGACTCACTGAAAATTTAGGAGATATAATTGCCTAGCTTATAGCCAGAGAAGTATTCATAAACTGAAAATTGCATTATAAATGCACAGGGACTCAGACATGATTTAATAGCCACCTCTTTATAGCACTCATTCATTTTTCTTATGTAACACTCATTCTCCATGTGATATGAAAATATTACAGGATTATCTTCGACCTCTTTGTGGCTAAGTTGGCTGTGTAAAGTCTGATAAGAATTGTGAGGCTCCCTGTTGTTTCCAAGCCATCCGTTGTCATTCCCAGGAGGATTATGATCTGTAATGAGCAATTATGATACTGATGTGGTCAAACCCCATGCAAATATAATATCCTCAGGGAAGGCGCAAAAGCCCTTCTCCAATGCAGAAACCCCTGAGGTTTGCCTTCACTTTGTAGTACTTTTCAAATAAAAGGACCTTGCTCCATAGACTTGAAGACTTCATGATAAATTAATATGTTGCAACATATTAATTCTGAAATAAGTAGAAATGAGGGTAGGGACACCAAAATAACCAGCAGTGAATTCTGGGACGAGATGAAGAGCCTGAGATATGTTGGGTGGTGGCCAAGACCTTGATGTTCAAAATGTGGTCCATGAAGCAGTAGAATCAACATCACCTGGGAGCTTGTAAGAAATGCAGAATCTTGGATCCCATCCCAGACCTCTGGAATCAGACCTGGCCTTTTAACAAGATTCCCAGGTGACTATTTTGTACATTCAAATTTGAGCAGCATTCATTTGTACAGAATTAGCCTTTAAAATTAGGGCCGAAAAGAAATCATGCTGCTTCCAAATGAAACTTTAGACCAAGTAAGAATCAGTGGTTCTAACAAGATATTTATTTCACCTACGGTTATGCTCCTGGTAAGGTTCGGTACGGTAATCTACTTAAAATTTCATCAATAGCCCTTTGGGCTTTATGCCGTCGTAAGGGTGATGCTGACATGGTTATTTTTCTTTTTCCGTGAATTAGTTGTGGGTAATGAACTTAAATATGCAATATAGAGGGGAGAAGAGAGCCAGTCAATGTTACTGCCATCCCATATCCCTTCCATGTTCTGTGCAGAGCATTTTCTATTCATTCATTAATTCATTCACCCTATTTTATTGAACACGTAGTATATGCCAGGCACTGTGCTTGGCAATGGGAACGCAGTGGAGAAATATCTTCCTCAGCACCCTGTGTCACCCTTCTCTAACTGTTTAATATAAGAAAATAATGGATCCTATGACTAGATGGCTTATTTTCATCCTCTAGAATGTTAAGCCACATTTTTTAACTGAGCAACTGTAGTAGAATTCACAGTGTCCTCTAACCCCTTGGCATATCACCTTGTTAACTAGATGATATTCTCCTCAAAGCAGAGGCTCCCTCTTCATTTGCCCTAGCTGTTCTCATAGCATCTGACTCAGTAAAGTGTCTTTGACTGATGATCTGAATTGGCTTCTCTCCAAAAGAGTACTGGAAACCTGTCTTTGGCCTGAGTCAACAGTGACCACCCTGATGTTATCCTATTCAAAGGAGCCACTTGAACCTTAGTTTCCTGGCTGGTGCCACTGTCCTGGTAGTGTTAATCATTACTTGTACCTAGATGATGGATAACAATACTAATTAAACAAGAGCACAACAACAAAGCTACCATTAATTGAGCAACTAGTAGGGTGTAACACTACATTTTGAACATATGTTCTTTAATATTCACAATAATGTTATGATCTTTTATATGATTTATGACATTATACATCTTTTAAAGAGGCTGTAAAACTTGTAAATTATCTTTTATAACTGAGGATGGGCAAGCTTAAATGATTTACCTATTGTCATAAAACTAAGCGGCAGCATTGCTCTTTGATCCCAGGTCTGTCTGGCTCCAAACACTATAGTCACTGACTATGCACATCAACATTAATGCCAACAGTGATGATGACCACTTGTATTTTGATATAATTTTTTCCAAAGTATTATATTTAGGAGTGGGGAGAGAAAATCCATTTCCTTCAGAGATATCAGGATTTTAAGAAAAACTTCTCCTTGCACTAAGCAGTTAATGTGCATTAGGAGTATATCAGGAAGACGTTTTATAAGCAAGACTTTCAGCCTCATCCTTTCAAGGATAATCTTTCATATCCATTTATTGATTCATATAACAAATAAATTCTGAGAATGAATTTATCAGACGTTATCTGAGGCGCCAGGGATGCGACAATGAACAAGTTGCAATTCCTGCCCTCAAGTTGCCCACACTCTTGGAGACATACCCCACGACCCACAAACCTTAAAATATTTACTAGCTGGGTCTTACAGAAGTGTGTGTGGACCACCCCTTCCCCACCCCCAGATACGAGAACGTGAAACTCAGGGAGGATTTCAGAGCTGGTAATCATCAGAGAACAGACACTACTTAAAGATCACCAGGCAAAGAAAGAGAGGCCTGGGATCTGAGTCCTGGACCACAGCGTGGGAGAAAAAATGGTACCCAATGCAGATTAAGAGCAAGGGATTTGACGCTAGAGGCACTAGCAATCGAAACCCATCTCAGCCGATGACGAGTCACCCCTCACTTGGGCTGGTTACACGAGCTTAATGAAGCTCAGTTTTCTCATATGTCAATCGAGATGAAAGTACCCACCTTCCATAGAGTTGTGTGAGCAGTAAAAGGGCTAAGTCACATGATGTCCCTGGCTGACATTAACAGGCAGCAGAGGATAGTGGCTGGAAGCACAGACCACTCGGATGGAGCCAGAACTCTGCTGCTGACTAATTCTGCGAGCGTCGGCAAGCTCTTTATTCTCTCTGCACCGCCCTTTCTTTCTTTCTTTTTTTTTTTTTAAGAAATTCCTTTATTTTCATTCATTTATTTATTTATTTATTTATCTTTGGCTGTGTTGGGTCTTCGCTTCTGTGCGAGGGCTTTCTTTAGTTGCGGCAAGCGGGGACCACTCTTCATCGCGGTGCGCGGGCCTCTCACTATCGCGGCCTCTCTTGTTGCGGAGCACAGAGAGTTGTGGCTCACAGGCCTGTGAGTTGTGGCTCACAGGCCTAGCCGCTCGGCGGCATGTGGGATCTTCCCAGATCAGGGCTCGAACCCGTGTCCCCTGCATTGGCAGGCAGACTCTCAACCACTGTGCCACCAGGGAAGCCCAACCTCCCTTTCTTTATCTACAATGTGGGAATAATAATAATACTTGCCTCCTTCATTTTTGTGAAGATGATTGAGTTAATTCAAGGAAAGCATTTAGAACAATGTCTGGCAAACAGTAAGAGTTATAGAAGGGTTGGTGTCATTAGTCAGTTACCAAGAGCGGTTGTTACTATCTGCTCAAGGCCACCCTTCTATCTGCAAGGGCTTCTGCACTAAAGAAACATCCTGGGGGAAAACCCACAGGGGAAATCAAACTGAGCTAACTAAGCAAACCCTTCGCTGGAAACAGAAACAAGTGGGTGCTGAACAGAGTAGGAAACTTTAATCAGACTCAAAAGGAAGAACAAATCAAGCAAAATTCAATAAAGCCAGGTTCTGCTAGAACAAGCCGAGTCTCAGAGAGAACATGCTTTAGAGGGCACTGAACAATAGAAATTGAGTTTTGGGCATTGAGCCACAATTTGAGTGATTCAGCACGCAAGCCAGCCCTGGTGTCGCAAGTTTGCATCACTGTGGCAAAAGGTTTCACTTTAAAAAGGCACCTTTATCCATTATCCATAGATTATACTTGGTTTGACTCTAAACTAATAAATGATGGGCATTCAGCCCATACTTTCCCCCTAATTTCCCTAAGTAATTAACTCTAAGTGAACTGTCTTTTCTATAAATACTCATCATTCCGGGAGCCTGCTGCTGTTTTCTCTTTGGTTTTCCAACCTTTTGAGAGATCAGGGAGTCTACTGGAGTCATTCAAATGGAAAAAGTGAAAAACACCTGAAGATTAATGGATTAGGCAATTTTGAGCACAAACTCCATTTGGCACTGCACATACATCAACTTACAGAATACCATAATGGAAAAGAATATAAAAGAGAATATATATATATATACACACACACACAGACATACATATGTATATATGTAGACATATATATATGTATATATGTATACACATATATATATAGCTGAGTCCTTTGATATACAGAAGAAATTAACACAACTTTGAAAATCAACTATATTTCAATAAAATTAAGAAGAAAAAAAAGAAAATAACCCAAAGAGGGCTCTTACTCACATTTCAAGGTCTAATAGAGCCAAGGATTATGAAAATGGAAAACTTTTCGGCCTATGTGCATACCTTTCTCCCAAGGCATTATTTCAGCAGCTCTATTCCCTTTCTATTCCTTGTTACCTGGAAAATTCATCCCTCAATACCCAGGTCAAATATCACCTATTGGATTATGCCTTTCACGCTCCCAAAACTGAAGTACTGATACCTGCATTCTTTACTAGGCTGCCTTCAGAATCCATACTTTCTCTAATGCTACATATAATGCCCTTTTGAAATTGATTGCCCGGAAGTTACTCCTACTAGACCATAATTCCCTTCAGAACCCTAAGAGTGTCTTGTTTGATCTCCACTGCCTGTCAGGATTCTAATGTGGCCTCCCAAACCTGTAATCATGGATCAAGAGATGCTGTATTCTTGCTTTCAGCTGGAATTCACCCAAAGCCACAGGGAGATGTGAAAATTCACCAGGTTAAAAAAATGTCAGTATCAAAATTCACAGACTATAATAGATCCTTAAGCTGAGTACTGGCCCACCGCTCCTGCAAGAGTACCAGGATTCTCCTAAAAACACCTGTAGTTCCTCCTCTCAGATCAAGGATGTATGATTCCAAGGTCTAGAAACACTTTGCCTCTGTTTCCCTCAGTGTCCAAAAATCCATGCTTACTCTCATCTGTTTTACTCTTTTTCCAACCATTTCTAAACTCAGTACATGTTTGTAGAATTGAAAAATAAGGAACCACAAGAACTCAGGAAGGCTTAAGTCTCTTGTCATCTTGAGCAGATATAGTTAGAAGAGTGTCTGGATATATTCTTTACAATTATAGGACAAAGGACGTGAAAGGAGAAAGGAAAAAGTAGGGTAATACTTCTAACATACTAGTCTGGGAAATAGTAAATTTCTGAAACAGAAGAAATAAGCCTGTCTGTCCTGAAATCAGAATGCTTATTCTCCCATGAAGGCACAGCCCGGAATGGCCACCACTCTGCCTTGTTCTGGCCCCAAAAGTATCTTTTGTATACTAGTCACATCTGTCCATACAACAGAATTAGAGGCCAAAAAATGGAAGGATTGTGGAAAAAATCTAACATTCCAAAAGACTAAAAAACCTGCAAGTCAGAAATTATTTCTGCTACATTCCATAGGTGTTGAAAGAAGAGATTTTCTTTTTCTTCCATAGGTCTGGATTTATATTGGATCTTTTAATTTTTAAAAAATACTGACTTAAATAGCTTTCCAAGAAGTTCCATACTCTTTAGCCTTCTCTTTTCATGGTGTCAGTGATGGAAATGAGTAATTTTTAATTCAATTGATATAGTGTTGTTAACACTGGTAAGTACCTTTGGGCACGCAAGCAACTCATGTGACAGAATTCAGTAATTTCTGTAAGCAGATACCAGTTAATCAGTCTCTCTTTTGGGATCACATAGCACTAGATAACTCCTAACGGGCTGAACATTTTACTTGTAATGTTTACCGAAATGCTTACTTTTCCGCTAGCTGTCTTGCTGCCACTGACATACAGCCCTTTTCAAGATAAACTTTCTAGACAAGACTTTCACTACATTTAGGTCTATTTGGAAAACAAATGATTTTTAAGAAGTCAGTTAACTGAATGTGAGAAACGTGATGGTTTTTTGGTATTACTGGAGAACTGGGAACCATCATACCAAATGTAAGAAAAAAAGCTAATTCTATATACAGGAGCATTCCATTGTAGCCAAAATGTGGGATGGTGGAAGGTATTGCAGATGGTCCTACCACCAGGTGGCGCCACCTACAGATTCCCACCCAGATTCTGTACGGAGCCGTCCTATGGCACAACAAAGAGAAATACAATGAATTTTCCAGCTTTGGTTTAACTCCACATATATCTGGTGTTCCAAAATATCTAGAAATGTATAAAAAATTGGGGAGTCTGAACTGCTAGGAACCAATTTTCATGAGGGACTGAGGTGCCTTTTATTGATAGATAGGAAATCTAGAAGAAAGAGCCAATCATATGGCCTCATTCCTCAGAGAAGAGGATAGGCCTTTCTCACCTTCTGAGATGGCCCACACTCTGCCTGTGGAGCTGTTTCTCTCTAAATAAATCCACTTCACGACTACCCTGGTGGCGCAGTGGTTAAGAATCCGCCTGCCAATTCAGGGGACACAGGTTCGATCCCTGGTCCGGGAAGATCCCACATGCCAGTCAACAACTAAGCCCGTGAGCCACAACTACTGAGCCCATGCACCACAACTACTGAAGCCCACGCGCTCTAGGGCCCATGCTCTGCAACAAGAGAAGCCACCGCAATGAGAAGCCGTGCACCGCAATGAAGAGTAGCCCCCGCTCGTCACAACTGGAGAAAGCCCGCGTGCAGCAACGAAGACCCAACGCAGCCCCCAAATAAATAAATAAATAAATAAATTTAAAATAAATAAATAAATCAACTTCTTCCCTAAAAAAAAAAAAAAAAGAGGAGAAATGCTGGTTAGGTCATGGTTCTGGAGAAAGCATGGCCCTCCAGACCCCTCAGTGTACACAAATCTGGATGCAGATGGAAGAGAAGCGAGAAGGAAGCAGCAGGCAAAAGCTAAACCAAGTTACCCACTTAAAACTGGGTAAAACACTGGGGCAGAAGCAGAGCTGCCTTGGCGTTCCTGTCAAAGGGTAAACCACCTAAAGAGTAAGAGGAATCCTCCCCTGACTGACCACTGAACATCACATGCTCCAAGCAATCTTTCTGAACCCCGTGCAGAACCGGCAGCCCCTGAAAATGAGTGCGGACTGCACAGGGAGCCTGAGAGAGGATGGAACCAGGCTTAAGAAGATGACACATTTCCCAGGACAATTTCTTGTGCCATTGAATCCACTCTGCACCTTCCAGGTTATAGTGACTTTCGGTAGAAGAGTAAGTACTTCTTGGATAGGGTTTCTAGCTGCTGGTTTTGTAGATGTTTTATGAATTATTACACTTCTCTATGAACATTTATTGGACTTTGTTCTCTTCTCCAGAACCTTCTGAACCTCCCTAGAAGTGAAATGTATTATCCTGAACCATATTTACTTATTTTGTTTCAGGTAAAGAAATAGGTTTTTTGGGTGAAGAACTTAGTTTCAGAGTGGAAGCCACCCATTACTCCATAGTGTATAATCCCATTCCTGTCGAATATCTGGAATAAGCAGATCTAGAGAGACAGAAAGGAGCTGCCAGGAGCTGGGGAGGAAATGGGTGGGGGGGTGACAGCTGATGGGGACGAAGTTTCTTTGTGGGTGATGAAGATGTTCCAAAATTCGATTACGGCGATGGTTGCACAACTCTACAAACATACTGAAAAACATTTAATTGTACACTGAGTAGGTGAACTTTATGGTAGGTGCAATAAAACTATTTTTTAAAGTAGGATTTTTTCAGTAAATAAAACCTCGAATTACAAGTGTTTTAAAATCACCATAAGCATATTTTATGTCTTTAGCTAAAATCAATTATTTAAAAAAATTAAAAAAGGACAGTGTGGAAGGGAAAAACATTTGAAATACTAAGGTAAGTATCAAATATAATTTTGGAATTGCATATATTTAACCAAGCATTTCCTTCATTCCCTTCTAATCGTTCTTGTAAATTGTATATGGTATTTAAAATATGATGATTTATAGTATATAATATAAAATATATAAAATTTTTCTTTAGATTCAAATTTTCTTATCACCATACAGAATTAATTATGATTGAAAATTGCAGAAAAAGTAAGTCAGACAGAGAAGGACAAATATCATATGATATCGCTTATATGTGGAATCTAAAAAATATGGTACAAATAAACTTACTTACAAAACAGAAATAGAGTTACAGATGTAGAAAACAATCTTATGGTTACCGGGGCGAAAAGGCAGAGGGATAAATTGGGAGATTGGGATTGACATATACACACTACTGTATATAAAATAGATAGCTAATAAGGACCTACTGTATAGCACAAGGAACTCTACTCAATACTCTGTATGTAATACCTATATGGGAAAAGAATCTAAAAAAGAGTGGATATATGTATGTGTATAACTGATTCACTTTGCTGTACAGTAGAAACTAACACAACATTGTAAATCAACTATACTCTAATAAAAATTTTTAAAAAAAGGCTACAGAGGGAAAAAAAATTACAGAAAAGAAATTAGTAGAACTGCCTTGTCTAATGCAGTAACTACTTGGCATTTATATTTACATTTAAATTAATTAAAATTATATAAAATTAAAAATTCAGTTCCTCAGTCCCACTGTCAAGGGCTTGATAGTCACATGTGGCCAGTTGGCTAGAGTATTAGTACAGATAATAGAACATCTCCTTAACATAGAAAGTTCTATTGGACAACACTGTTCTAGAAATTCCTTTACAGTTTTGGATACATGAGATTATTCTGCTTTGGGACTCATTTTTCTTTTCGTAATTCTTACTTTGTGAAGTATCAATATTTTATTGTTATTTAAATTTTTACTACTACTTTATAAAAATCTCTTCTGAAGGCAGAATCAATATGGCTGGTCATTACTATTATAATCATTTGTTAATGAGATTGGTTTTCCTAAACCTGATAGTTTTCAAAATTGTTGTTCATAAGACAAGCCCCAGGTCCTGCCTAGTGACCCTGGCATCATTTTAGTCTCTGATATGATCACTGGCCATTCCAGTGAAATCATTTCCACTCTATTTCATAATGTTTAAGAGGATCTATCCCTTCCAGGGACTTGGGAAGTGGCAATCAAGGGACATCATTAGGGAGGAGAATAATACCACATTAGAGGATTGGAGAGGGAAAAAAGCTGGGAACAATAAAATAATCACTGGTTCCAACTGTAACTTTGGGGCATCTTTGAAACTGGAACTCATGGTGTACTTTTTAAAAAGTAAAGGATGGCGGGACTTCCCTGGTGGTCCAGTGGTTAAGACTCCGGCGCTTCCACTGCAGGGGCATGGGTTCGATCCCTGATCAGGGAACTAAGATCCCGCAAACCATGCAGTATGGCCAAAAAGAAAAAAAAAAAAAAAAAAAAAAGGGAAAGATGGAGAGTCTGTTGACTTTTGTTGAATATCTTAGGGACTTTCCAAAATAAACAGTCAATTCCATCACACCTGTAAGATGCTTTGATCAATAAAACCAAGTAGCAAGGGCTTCCCTGGTGGCGCAGTGGTTGAGAATCTGCCTGCCAATGCAGGGGACACGGGTTCGAGCCCTGGTCTGGGAAGATCCCACATGCTGCAGAGCAACTAGGCCCGTGAGCCACAACTACTGAGCCTGCGCATCTGGAGCCTGTGCTCCGCAACAAGAGAGGCCACGACAGTGAGAGGCCTGCGCACCGCGATGAAGAGTGGCCCCCGCTTGCCACAGCTAGAGAAAGCCCTCGCACAGAAACGAAGACCCAACACAGCCAAAAATAAATAAATAATTAAAAAAAAAAAACCAAAAAAACCAAGTAGCAAAACTTAGGTTTCATTCATTCCTCTCACTTCCCTAGTTGTTCCTGATCAGCTGTTCTGAAGCTGTCTAGTCCTCTGATGGACACAAACAATGTATCACGCTCATACACAGAAAGCCTGACCTCCCAAATGCTTCAAGATTGGTTGAAGCGACTCTCTACCCAGGTCTAAACTCTCACGTCTGCCTGCCTTTCATGACTCATGATGCTGTGATTACAGCTGGGTTTTGCTTTGTTTTATGATGTTACCATTGGTCTTTCTTTAAAGCCATAAATACAAAGCAGAGTTTACCTCATTATGAATGCCCCCTCCTCATCCATCAGCTAGTATTTCAAAGCACTTAGAACTGTGATTCACCCATAATGAGACTCCATGTAAGAAAATAGATAGATAGATGATAGATAGATAGATAGATAGATAGATGATAGATATAGATAGATGATAGATACATAGATAAATAGATAGAGATAGATGATAGATACATACATACATACATACATAGATACATAGATAGATGATAGATAGATAGATAGATGAGGGCAGATATAAGTTCATTACTTGTGACTAACGACTGTAGGTTGTGGAACACTGATTCTGCCCCAATCATACAAACTTTCCCAGCAGTCCCCCTTCTTTTTTCTTCCCTCAATGCAGTGGGATTAAGGGTATTGAGGTTTCTTGTTCAAATGTAGGTAGATATATTTCCTAGCAACCCAACCACACAAGGCTAACATATTATTTTATGACAGAATGATTAACACAAACCAGATCTCTCTAACGTCTATGTACTTAGGAAAAATCAGGATCATTATTAGTAGTAAAGTTACTAATCTCTCCCATCACAGACATGGTGAGCCAATACAACTATTCAGCTGACAATGTCTGTCTCTTTGGCAAACATTCTTAGGACAAACTTTCAGTGATTCAGGATATTATCCGTGAGACTGCAAAAAGAACCTCAAGTGAAAATTTCCTACATAAGCTATTTAAATTCAATTAGACCAAACATTACCAGCTACATCAGGGCATTAATAACGAAGCATTCTATAGATAACATGAAGCTTTGAGGTCCCTAAAGCCAATTGCCGCAATTCACTTAGACACATCATCTTTGCCAAAAAAGAGCACTGGAAACTAGAATATACTCTGTAACATTTAGTAGGTCAACCTCATTATGGTCTAGTGATTTATCATGGATTCTACACATTGGGTCAAAGGTTTCTTTATATGTATTTAATTTCTGATAATTTTCATTTAGAGTATCTTTGGATTCAATCCATCCAGAGGATTCAAGTAAGTTGAGAGTGTAAGCCCATAGATAATTTAATTTCTTTTTTGCTTTTTTTCTTTTGTGTCTGGATCACAATGAACTTTCCTGGCTGCAGTCCTCTAACTAGTTTTTTGTACATTTTACCAGAGGGGGATGCCAATTTATGGTTTCATTTGAAGCAGATGATATACTTTGAAGTAGCACATTAAGGTCTTTGGGTTGACTCATAAACTGGCTGAAAATTACAATTTAAGTGTGTTTATTATAACTGTAAAATAATGTGGCTTTAATAAACCAGTTCATCCATCCTTCTGTCAAACTAAGCATAAAGAATGTAATCAGCATTTCTAAAGACTTCTAAAATTAAACTGAAATTGTAAACAGAGAAGCTAAGCGAAAGACAGCCAAAGAAGGGTTTTGGAAACCTGTTGGTTCCCGTGGTTAGTTTTGGAAAGAAGTGAGCTTCGTTTTCCCAAACCCATATAAGTAAATCTTAGAGTAATTCTGGTCACACTTTTATGTGCTGAGGGGTAAAGGGGGGAAAAAAACCACTCTGAGTTCGGTAGACAGGAGGGAAAAGGCAATTTAGGAAACAGAAATGGGACAGCACCCCTGACCAGTAAGACAGGAGATTCCCTTGATAGTCACTTGCTCTACAGCTTCTCAGAGAAGGCACTGGTCCTCTGGATTGAGTAGTTTCACTTACTGTTTCAGAGGTTACGGGGCATCTCTTTAAAATGGAGCGGATCCCAAACTCCAAATCTATCCCGTTAACCAACAAGGACCTACTGTACAGCACAGGGAATGCTGCTCAATACTCTGTAATAACCTAAATGGGAAAAGAATTTGGAAAAGAATAGATACATGTATATGTATAACTGAATTACTTTGCTGTACACCTGAAACTAATACAACATTGTTAATCAACTATGATCCAATATAAAATAAAAATTTTCTAAGGAAATAAGGAAATAAAATGGAGCAGAGATTCAAGTTTTGTTCTAGAGTCAGGCCTCTTTTACAAGAAAAATAAAAACAGAGTTTAATAGTCACCACTCTACACTGCCACCCAAGCAGGCAAACACACATGAGTCCAGGCGAATAATCGCAACGTAAGGACGGTTTTGTCTTGATATCCTATACAAACGTCATATTTTTAGAAAAATTTCTTCCAGTTTTATTGAGATATAATTGACATACAGCACTGCATAAGTTTAAGGTGGGCAGCATAATGATTTGACTTACATACATCATGAAATGATGACCACAGTAAGTTTAGTGAACATCCATTATCTCATATAGATACAACATTAAAGAAATAGAAATTTTTTTTTCTTGTGGTGAAGACTTAGGATTTACTCTCTTAATTTTCATATATAACATACAGCAGTGTGCATTATATTTACCATGTTGTACATTCCATTCCTACTACTTATTTGTCTTATAATGGGAAGTTTGTACCTTTCAACTAAAGCTCCTAAAAGCTTGGATTAAGGAATTTCATCAAATATAACTTAATTTTATGAGAAAGTTCATGCTCTGTTAAGTGGAAAAAGCAGGCTATAAGACTATTTAAATAGAGCCCTCTGTTTTATAATTAGATATTTATATCTCTTTCAAAAATCGGCATCTCAGAAAAAAGATTGGTAGAATATCTGAGAATATGGATATTACCTTTTATATAATAAATAATAAGCCCCTTATAATCTTAAGAAAAAGCAACAAATGTTACCTTCCTATGGCCTGACATTGTCCCTTTAATTCTTAGTTCATTAATAGATAGCTTTCTTGGAGAGGGGCAGAGTTAAAAAGCTCTCTTTTAAGAATAATATATTGGGCTTCCCTGGTGGCGCAGTGGTTGAGAATCTGCCTGCCGATGTAGGGAACACGGGTTCGAGCCCTGGTCTGGGGGGATCCCACATGCCGCGGAGCAACTAGGCCCGTGAGCCACAACTACTGAGCCTGCACGTCTGGAGCCTGTGCTCTGCAACAAGAGAGGCCGCGATGGTGAGAGGCCCGCGCACCGCGATGAAGAGTGGCCCCCGCTCGCCGCAACTAGAGAAAGCCCTCGCACAGAAGCGAAGACCCAACACAGCCCAAAAAAATAAATAAATAAATAAATAAATAAAATTAAAAAAACATTCTTTGTAAAAAAAAAAAAAAAAGAATAATATATTTCCCAGGAAGTCCTGAGCATAAGCACTCCACAGAGAATATTACTTTATGGGGAAAAATATATGGATATTGATATAGGTCCATATATAAATATATCCATTCTCAAAAATTAATGCGATGGATATTTTTAACAGGGTGATAGAAGCAGTAAGCAGGGCAGGAAAACATAGGATTAGGTTAAATTAACTCACTGATTTAATAAATTAACTGGTCACTGACACCTTCTAGGAATATCTGTGCTTTAAGGCTCAATCCTTTCAATAAAATTATTGCTTATTAATGATTTATTTTACTTTTCTTTGTTATTTTTAAATTAAGAATTATTCTAGAGATAGAGAAAATTACAGAGAATAGTAAGACATATACTTCCCTAGGTACCAGGCACACATATCTGATGAATGTTAACATCAATTAACCACATTTTAAAATAATCTTTCATTGAAGCAGAGCATACAAAAGGAAAGTGTGTTAATCAAAAGCATATAGCTAAATGACATCTCATGAAATGAATATACCCACATAACCACCACCAAGCTCAAGAATTTGAACCATCAGTACCCGGAAGCACTCATTGGGTATATCCTCACTACACATATTCCTTCACCATGGCAACCACTATCCTTCTAATACTGTAAGTTTTTAAGTGTTTTCAAATTATGTATGAATGGAATATTTTTTTGTACCTGGATTATTTTGCTCAAAATTGTGTAAGTAAAATTCATACAAGTTGTTGCCTGAAGCAATAGTTCATTCATTTTCATTTCTGTATAGTATTCCATGTTGTAAATAGGACAAATTTTTATTCATTGTACTGTTGATTACATTTAATTATGTCCAGTTAACTATTATGAATAATTCTACAATGAACATTATCGTGCATGTCCTGTGGTGAACATATGAACTCATTTTTCATGGGTATATAGGAGTGGAATTGCTAGGCTGTAGGATATTCCTATGTTAAGCTTTTGAAGATACTGCCAAATAGTTTTTCCAAAATAGTAATACCAGTTTTTTACACCAAGCAACGTATGAGAATTCCAGTTACATCACTTTCTTGTCAATATGTAGCATTTTTTTTTTTAACTTGCTCTGGCAAGTGTTTAGTGGTATCTCATTTGGCTTTAATTGAACATCTTATATTTGTTGGTTATTTGGATATACTCTTTTGTGAAGTTTTGTTCAAGTCTCTTGCCCATTATTCTATTGAGTTGTATTTTTCTTTTTGATTTGTAAGAGTTACTTAGATATTCTGGATATAAGTACCTTGTGAATTATATTTGTCTAGGATATATTCTTCTATCTGTTGCTTGCCTTTGCATCCTCTAAAGATAATAGGGTCGTCATTTTTGTTATTGAAGTATAGTTGATTTACAATATTGTATTTGTTGGGACTTCCCTGGTGGCGCAGTGGTTAAGAATCCACCTGCCAATGCAGGGGACACGGGTTCAAGCCCTGGTCCGGGAAGATCCCACATGCTGCAGAGCAACTAAGCCCATGCACCACAGCTACTGAGCCCACATGCCACAACTACTGAAGCTCGCACGCCTAAAGCCCGTGCTCTGCAACAAGAGAATTCACCACAGTGAGAAGCCTGTGCACTGCAACAAAGAGTAGCCCCGCTCACCACAACTAGAGAAAGCCTGCACGCAGCAAAGAAGACCCAACGCAGCCAATAAATAAATAACAAAACAAAACAATATTGTGTTTGTTTCAGGTGTATAGCAAAGGCATTTAGTTTCATATATATATATTTTTGGATTATATTCCACTATAAGTTATTACAAGATATTGAATATAATTCCTTGTGCTATACAATAAATCCTTGTTGTTTATTATTTTATGTATAGTAGTTTGTATCTGTTAATCCCATACTCCTAATTTGTCCCTCCTCCCACCCCTTTTCCCTTTGGTAACCATAAGTTTGTTTTCTATGTCTTTGAGTCTGTTTCTGTTTTGTATATAGACTCATTTGTATTATTATTTAGATTCCACATATAAGTGATACCATATAGTATTTGTCTTTCTCTGTCTGACTTTCTTCACTAAGTATAATATTCTCTGGGTCCATCCACGTTGCTGCAAATGACAATATTTCATTCTTTTTTATGGCTGAGTAATATTCCATTACCTATATAATATTTCATTATATATAAAATATATATATATATATATATATTTTAAGCCAATCCTCTGTTGATGGGCCCTTGGATTGTTGTTCTATTTGTTTTATTTCTCTACTTTTTAAAATCCAGTTGATAATGCTTGGTGTCAGTCTATTTATCTCTTGTAAAAATAAAATACAGTGTGTGTGTGAAAAAAAAAAATCCAGTTGATAGTCACTGTGTTTTAATTGAAGAATTTAACCAATTAATAATTTAAATATTGGACCACCTTTCCCTCTCCTCTCACTCCTTCCTGGTAACCCGTTCCCTCATATATTTGCTATATTCCATCCAATATATTCTTTATTTCAGCATAAAGTTCTTCATAATATCTAATGTTTCATACTATTAGAAGCAGAATGCTATCATCTCTCATGTGGTTGACATTTAAAATATTGAGGTTGCCCACAATTCTGGAATGTACATCCTTTTGTATGTTTCCTGCTGATCTGTATTAGATTTCTCTGAATTATAGCCAGGAGAATAATATCTGACTATGTAAACGTTCAATTATATTTGATATTGTCAAACTGATCTCTGAGGTGGTTAAACCAATTTATATTACAATCCATAGTATCTATGAGAATTGATATTTCCCTACTTCTCCAACATTTGATATTCGGGTCTTTTTCAACTTTGCCAATTTGAAATGGTGTTAAGTATCTGACTTTGGATTCCGTTTGCATATATTTGTTTATTAGTGATCTCGAGCTTCTTGTGTTTATTGGGCATTTGAGATTCCTTTGGGCGAGTTGCCTGTTCAAACCAGTGCCCATTTATATTGGGTAGCTTTCATTTTACACATCCATATGTAATTTTCTTTATATATTCTTGATTCTCATCCTATATGTTTTTCACTTTGTTCATCCTGTCTCTTGTCATATAGAAGTTTGGGAGTTTTTTCATTTAAAAAATGTTTATTTCATCAATATTTAAGTCATTTCCTTTGTTGTTGGTGTGTTTTGAATCTTTGAAAGTATATTTCTCTCCTTTCTTCTTTCAGCTTTTTCATAAATTTTGAGACTTCTAGCATTCAGCTTAAATTTGTGAAGATTCCCAACTAATAACACGTTTCTTTCATTCTTCCCAAAGAGTATTTGTCAATCCTTTAAGAAATGTACAAGCAATTTTTAAAAATATTTCTTTGCTTTACTACAAGGATTTTAAAAATATATCACAAGCAGGATAGCACTTGAACTTAATGGAGATCAGGGCTTCAAAATTAATTCATACTGTGTATGAAAAAAATGCAACATCAAGATAAAAACACAGAGTATTTACCTCATGGTACATCTATAATTTACTCATAGAAGCCCTAACCCATTTATGGGAACGTGTGCCAGAGAACAAGAGGAGAATGAACACTAATGACAGGTCCCTCTGTTGTCTTTCAACAATTACCATCATAACCCTCAAAAGCTGTATCCATTGACAGATGGTTGATGTGCTGAGATATCTGAGCAGTCATTCTGGATCAATGATTGGCAACTTAACCCATGGAGAAGCCATTTTTTATAAGGCTAGAGCACAACAGAATAAAATAGTCTTTTATGTTAGGGCTGTATACAAATTTCCATCCGTCTTGCTACTCGCTACTCCTATTATCAGAACTAATACCTCCACATTGTGGCAGCAGGAGACGTGTCTGTAGGTGTGTGTGTGTGTATTGAGACATTCATTTCAGTTGTCTGGATGTTCAATGTAGATGGCTGAATGATTGACTAACAGTGATGATCAATTTGCCAAACAACTGGAGCAATGGGGTGGCCTTTCCTAGAAGATGGATATACCCACTTTCTGCTGAAGTGACATCCCTAAACAATCTCTGGGTACTTCCCCTCCTCCATCTAATACAAGATTTATATAACATTTGGCATAATGGATCAAAAATAGACTAAAACTTTGGTGTAATGAAAATGAATTTAATGGAGACAGTGGTTTCACATCATTGTAAATGAACTAATGGCACTAAATTGTGCACTTTAAAATGGTTAAAGTTTATCTGAGGTGAATTTCTCCTGAATTAAAAAAAAAAAAAAAGCTAAAACACTATAGGCCCCAGAGTTAAACTATTTTGCATTCTAATCATAATTGCAACTCTCATTCCCCACATCAATACTGAGAGGTATGAAACTAATAGTTTGTAATCAATAGTAGTCAAAGTATAAACTTTGTGAAGATTGATGTTTGTATGTATTAGTACTGATTCAAGGTTAGTCTTCTAATAATACCACTCTCACACTCTTACATCTTTCTCAACTGGTGGAGCAAGGGTAGAGTTATAGCAGTGACCAGCTACAGTTGCATATAAGTGCAGGCTGTCTTAGTCATCCAACCACATGAGGGGCAGAAATCTATAGGCATACCTTACAGTAGGATGTTTGCAAATTATCACTGTGCCTTTTAGCTGTGGTTTCATATTTATTTCTGAATTCATTTTCGTTTTATCCACGGATAAATAGCTAATAAGTAAGTCAGCAGAAATAAATGAAGGCAGAGTGATTAGAGCATGTATATTCACATTGCCTTTCAGGAATAATAATGCTAGAATATCTCCATAAAGACAAAGCAACTTTATACATCAAAAGTAGGCAAATTAATGATGTAGGTGAAACTGACAATGATGCTATTCATATTAATAGTGGTGTTCAAATCTATAAATTTAATATATTCTAATTTTAACCATGAAAATTTAGCTATTTTGCTTATTGTTTTATAGGAAGTTGTCTCATTGATGTTATCAAAGAAAAACATTGTTTTATCAAAAGAAAGTAAAGTTCTATACTTTATTTTAAATTAGTATAGCTATTTGTTTTTGCACGTCAGCTTCTATCTTGAAATCTTGAAATGAATAAGTTTGATCCATATGCTTACAAATGTTGTTTATAAATGCCAGGCCAATAGGGAAAATGTGCATAGGAATCTGCATTATTCACCTGCAAATTTTGAAGTGGTTTTGTTAAAATCTGTACATGTCCATTAGAATATCATATGTGTGATTTTACAGTGAAAGAAAGAGATTTAGAAAGTTTAACACCATTATCCAAAAGGGACCAATAAATCATAAAACCTGTTCTCATAAACATTTATTGGGGGCTTCCCTGGTGGCGGTGTGGTTAATAATCCGCCTGCCAATGCATGGGACATGGATTCCATCCCTGTTTTGGGAAGATCCCACATGCTGCGGAGCAACTAAGCCCATGCGCCACAACTACTGAGCCTGCACTCTACAGCCCACAAGCCACGACTACTGAGCCCACGTGCCACAACTACTGAAGCCCACACGCCTAGAGCCCGTGCTCTGCAGCAAGAGAAGCCACTGCAATGAGAAGCCCACACACCGCAAGGAAGAATGGCCCCTGCTCGCCACAACTAGAGAAAGCCCACACACTGCAACAAAGACCCAATGCACCCAAAAATAAATTAATTGAGGGCCTATTATCAACAATCAAAACTTGTGTTGTCTATTTACAACAGCCAAGACATGGAAACAACCTAAATGTCCATTGATAGATGAATAGATAAAGAAGATGTGATCCATTTATACAATGGAATATTACTCAGCCATAAAAAAGAAAAATGCCATTTGCAGCAACATGGATGGACCTGGAGATGATCAGATTAAGTGAAGTAAGTCAGACAAAGACAAATACCATATGATATCACTTATGTGTGGAATCTAAAAAAAAATGATACAGATGAACTTATTTACAGAATAGAAACAGATGCACAAACATCGAAGAAAAACTTATGGTTACCAAAGGGGAAAGGTGAGGCGGGGATAAATTAGGAGTTTGGGATTAACATATACACACGACCATATATAAAATAGATAAACAACAAGTACCTACTGTAGAGCACAGGGAACTATACTCAATATCTTGCAATGATGACTATAATGGAGAAGAATCTGAAAAAGAATATATATACATATATATATAAATATATATATATATATATATATATAACTGAATCACTTTGCTGTACACCTGAAACTAACACAGCATTGTAAATCAACTATACTCCAATTAAAAATAGCTACATAAAGACAAAAATATATCCACGGAGCTGTACACTTTCAATTTGTGCAATTTCTTCTATGTAAATTATACCTCCATTTAAAAAATCTTTGGTTCTCTCAATAGGGTAAGAAGAGGCTAGATCTGTTTTCTCATGCAGAACCTACCCTGGACATGGTGCTTGTCTTCTTGAAGCAATTTTTCCAAGCAAGTTGGACCCTATTAGCTCCACCTTTCATAAAAGGACAGCCACAATCCAGACTGACTGCAATTTAACAGGGAGGTCAAAGGCAATGCCATCTATATGAACAGCTTCCATATATCAAATGCTTTCTATGTACCACACACTGTGTATGTCATGGTTTCTCATTTAGGACAAGAATGAGGTACTTACAAAGCAGGTAACTGTTAACTGCATTTTCTAAATGAGAAAACAGATGCTCACAGCAGTTAAATAACCTTCCCAGTTGAATACAGCTACTACATTGTAAGACCTGGGATTCAAACAGAGTTTTGTTTGGATACAAACCCCTGACCTTTTTAATGCATCCTGCCCCTGAACCCAGGAGAAGCGCTGGAGGCCGCCTAACCCACCAGGGGAAAATATCTATACATCCTCCCTTTTGCTATTTTGAGGCTGGCTTCACTGTCCCTCCATCAGGGGCTGGTGGGTCAGAGCGTAAGCACCTCAGGTGTGAAACGCTGTTCCCTTGCATGAAGTGAGGAGAAACTAATGAATCACCCAGGCTCCTGCTGGCAAGGCATGGTCTTCACACCTGTTCAGGGGAAAATGAGCAACAAAGCGCGAACACACACACACACACACACACACACACACACACTAAAGTACAAATTACAATCTTTATGTATGTGCTCCTTGGTGGATTCACAGGATATGAAATTTTTTATGTTAAAATATGACAACATTATTTCTAATTCTCATTTTTCTCCACTCCAGGCTACCAAGCATTCTGGTCAAGGAACTTTCATGTCTAAAATTGTTTCAAACCAAATAGTTCCCTGGGGATGAATAGCTGTGATTAAACCTGGCAACTGTTATGAACCGTATGAAAAGGACACTGAAATAATGCTATTAATGCTGCAAATCTCTGCTTTTCTCCTCTTTGTGTCCTTGCAACAACTTTTTAAATGTTACTATTCAAAATATATTGAGGTTTGGTCTAATTATAAGCACAGAGAAAAATAAACACAGAGAAAAATAATAAAAGCAAAACACGCCAAGTACCCACTGTAATTTGAACAAACCATGGTTGCTGAAATGTATGTGCTGGAAAATGCTTAATTTTATTAATTCAAGCCTTTTAGGCTTGAATTTTTAAAGCCAGGTTTTTCAAATCTTTTGGTTATTATCTGATGCTTAGCAAAACCCAGTGGTAATAAGGAGCCCAAATTGAGTGCTAGCAACTTCTTGTGGCTTAAAAAAGCACAACTACAATAACAAAATACATGAAAGTGTATGAAAAGCCTCATGCAAACAACTAGACCATCAAGATACTTATATCACTACATCCCTATAAACTAAAATTATGCATATGCACCAAACATATCTAAGAAAAATTGATTAATAAATCCTCTCATCCAGACAAATTCATGCACATCAATTAATAAAATATAGATTCTAATCATTTCTTGCAAATGCTGTGTAACTAACCTCTGTAGATTTATCCTCTCAAAAAAAAAAAAAATTCTATGAGCTGCTCTGAAAAAACAGCTCCAGAATTAGCTCTGCCATTTACCAGATTTGTGACCTTGGGCAAATCTCTTAACCTATTAAAGGATCAATTTTCTTATCTACCTAGAAAAGTAATAGTAAGGATGAAAGGAATTAAATACAGTCCAAGATGAATAAAACAGAATGTTACAGTTATGGGCTGCTAGGAGAAAGAATGCTTTGTTTCGCCAAAAGCTGAGGATGTCATTTGGAGCACAAAATACTGAAATCAGCTTCCTGGAGAGTGGGTCAGGGCACTTTTGCACCTGAGGCAAAACAACATTTTCTTTTTCTGAGTAGGATCTTCATCTCCCAGGACCAGCTTATCTTTGAAGTCCCAGGCACTGATCACTTTAGGAAAATGAGCAAAACAAGGGACCACCTACCCTTAAAAACAAACCAGGGGATTCAAATAAATTACAAATCTGCCTTTTCACACTGTGACCTTCCACTTGGAGTTTTAATCACATTTTTTGGTACCATATTTTAAACGGACGTTATTTACAGCTGGCTAGAATATGATGATGTAAACTGCGGGCTTCCAAAGTCCTACCCAGAGTCTATTCTCCCAAAAACTCTAGAGAAATCTAGCCTGCCCAGTGTGCTTGATAAAACACAGGGTGTCCGTTGGTTAACAGCAAACAGTATTTTTCTATTATCTGGTCTTCTCATTCTCTTTTTTTAACCCTGTCTTTGGCAGTTACTGTTCAACACCTTTCCCATCTGTGGGGTTTTGTCCTCTTTGAGGGGGATTGCTTTGGTCCCTCCTATGTGATCAACACACGTGATTACATGAGAACACCTGGACCTGCACACAAACGCACGGCCTTCCACAGATACGGGCAACAACCCACACGAAGATGAACAGACGTTAAAATAAGTTGGCTGTATCGAGCTGGCCTTGCTCCTGCAATGTACAGGAACAGAGTGTGTGCAAGCAAGAACACTGCAAATTGCAGCCATTCATTCTTAGGCCATTTGGCACTTCCGATCACTCACAGATCAGCGGCTACTCAAGGACAGGCTGAAACCAAATCTCAGCTCTCCTCTCCCTCAAAACAGATCCCCAGGCCTGACTTGCAGAGGCTGGGCTGGGAAAAACAGGAAAAACTGCAGCTGTGAATGTCAGGGTACTTTCCAAATGTCAGTGTCTTATTAGCATGACCAGAAATAACATAAACTTGACAAAATTTAGGTAACTCTTCTTTCGTATTTACCACTGCTGCCACTGCCGCTCTGGACCATGGGGCATCCTGCCTGCAGATGAGAAAAACGTAGCTCTAGCCTCCCTGATGATTGGTTTACATCTTTATTTATTAATTCTCTTGATGGCCCAAGAACACATATCATGTAAGCAGGCCAGTGGGGGATAAAATGCCTCAGGGTATGAGTCACTGGTAAATAACTAAGCAGCTATGTTTAGTTGATTTCATCTGAGAAACTCAGTGTTTCTGGTAGTACCTGATCCTTCTCGTTGGGCGTTTATAGAACAGATAGTGGGGAATAGATCTTCTGGGTCGAGAGACCTGGATGGAGCTCTCCTACAGAACAGGAATTTTCTGATATCATCTCACAAGACAGTAGAGGAGAAATCCTATATTCCACACAGGTCATTGGATTCGCTTCCTACTGCTGTTGTAACAAGTTATCATAAATTTAATGGCTTTAAACAACACAAATATATGATCTTGCAGTTCTTTTTTTTTTTTTAAATATTTATTTATTTATTTGGCTGTGCCGGGTCTTAGTCGTGTCACGTGGGATCTTTAGTTGCGGCATGCGGGATGTAGTTCCCTGACCAGGGATTGAACCCAGGCCCCCTGCATTGGGAGCGCGGAGTCTTAACTACTGGACTGCCAGGGAAGTCCCGATCTTGCAGTTCTGAAAGACAGATGTCCAAAATCAGTCTCAGTGGGCTAAAATCAAGGTGTTAGCTGAGCTGCTTTCCTCCTGGAGACCCTGGAGTGGCGGAGGATCTTTCCTGACCTTTACCAGCTTCTAGAGGCTGTCCTCGTTTCCTCACATTGCCTTTCCTCCCTCTGTTAACCATCCTGAGATCACCTCCACTCTTTGTGCCGTCCTCCTTCCTCCTTCTTGTAAGGACACTTCAGGATAACCCAGGAAAATCCAGGGTAATCTCCCATCTCAACATCCCTCATCGTATCTGCAAAGTTCCTGCTACCATGTAAGGTAGTACAGTCATGGGTCCCAGGTGTTAGGATGTGCGCATCTTCACTGGGCCATTATTCAGTCTCCCACAGGCACCAACCAAGCAAAGTCCATTTTAAATCTGTTCTTACTAATTAAAATTGCACATGAGTTTAGGAGAAAAACAGCTTACAGAGTGGAAAAAGTGATTTGTGCAATAGACAAAACTCTCTGGGCTTGTTCCATACACGCTAGGACTACAGAAAACGACGGATTTTAATGGTTTTGTGTTCATGTAACGGGAAGCTATGACTGTTAATTCACATTTCTCTGATTGCTAGTGAGGGTGAATTTTCTCCTATGTCTAATGGTCATTTGGATGCCTTTCCTGTCCTTTGCCCATTTTTCTCTGGAACTGTTCATCTTTTAGTTATTGAGTTATATGTATTCTTTATATGTTCTTAATATTGAACTCATCCTGTTAGATATGTTGCAGAAATCACTTTTCAGTCTAAAAAATTCACTTTTAACTTTGATTATGATATTTTATAATAGAGTTTTAAATATTAAATTGATCAAAAATTTCAATCTTTTCCCCTATAGTATGTGCTTTGTGTATTTTCTTTAACAAATCCTTTCTACCTTCAAGTCATAAAAATATTTCCCTGTTTTGTCTTTGGCAAACTGGGGAGTCTTTTTGTTTTAAAAATTGTAGTGATCATCTTTTTATACGATGCTGAATAGTGACCTAATTTTATTTTCACTGGGCAGCCAGCCAAATTTTCCAATACCATTTCACCATATCACCGTCACTGCAGTGGTCTGAACGCCACCTCTGTTCTGTGCAGTTTGTCACATATGCTTGGATCTGTTTTGCATTTCTATATAATGTTCTGTTGATCTTATTAATACTTAACTGATACTGCACTATATTAATCACTTTATCTTTACAAACTAATGGCTTTATTATGGTAGGGCTTCTCTCTTCTTTCTGTTTTTCTCCCTAAGAATTATCTGAACTATTATTGGAAATTCCATCACATATATTAATTTTAAAATTACTTTGTCAAGTTTTGTGCAAACATTGTTAAAATCTCACTGGAATTACCATGAATTTATAGATTAGCTTGAAGTGAAATTAGCTTGACAAAGTGACGAAACCCAGTCACTCCATTCACAAACACAGCTAATCTCTCCACTTTTCTTATATATCTTTCAATAAAACTTAAAATTTTCTTTGCAAAGGCCTTATGAATATAACTTCACTTGATTCCTTGATAACTTGCAATTTGGTTGCTATTGATATTGTAATTGATTTTCCTCATTACTCTTTGGAACTGGCTATTCTTGGTATATGTGAACAATTGTCTATTTTATATATTGATTCTTTATCAAGTAATTTGACTAGTAAGTTTCTTGGATTATGTTGTAGACCTTTTTATCTATAAATAATGATAACCGTATCTCTGCATTTTAAATAAGCTTTTTATTTTTTTTCCCCTTATTGTATTGGCTATGATTACCAATAGATTGAATGGTGGAGGTGATGGCAGGCATCATTGTATTGTTTCTGATTCTAATTGGATCTTTCTAAATTTAGATCAGTAACTATGTATTGTTATATACAATATATAAGATTATGGAAATCATGGTCTATTGTTAATTTGATAAAAGATTTTTAACAAGTATATTATCGGATTATTCCAAATGCTTTTCTGTATCTATTTAGGTGATCATATATATTTCCTTTATATATTAATGAATAGATTACATTAATTTTTAATGTGGATCATGTTTGTAATTATGAGATAAACTCTACCTGATAATATTGAAACCCAGCAGGACCCTGTGGGGCCCTACGGGATACAAATCCTTTCTGTGTCCCACAATTCTTGTTTGTAGGAAATAGGCTTCATTCATCCTCCTTGACCTTCCCTGAGTTTCAAAGGGCAGATTTAACGAATTGCTAATCCGAGAAGAGAGGGAATGCAGAAACAAAGGAGAAGCAGTCAAGAAATAATAGTGCAGCCTTGGGGCAGGACGCTGGTTCCTCCTCAAGGAATATACATAACAATATCTTTGAGTTCTCTTGCAGAACCAAGGCCCTCACCCAGGTGGAAGATGGCAACTTTAGGCTGAGCACAAGATTCCTGGAACAGCACCCTGCTACCTCACCACCAACAAATCAGAAGAAAGTCACACACCCTGCAGCCATCACCCCAAATTTTGCCTATAAAAATTCTTCCCCCCAAACCATTGGGGATTTAGTGGATTTTGAGCATGAGCCACCCATTCTCCTTGTTTGGCCCTGCAATAAACTTTTCTCTGCTCCAAACTATGACCTTTCGGTTCAGTAACAATATGTTTCTTTTATACAATGCTGGACTTTATTATGTTTCATTTAAGCAGTTTGCAGCTACATTCATAAAGGGGTTGTCTTAAAATGTTTCATTCCTTTACAATCTTTGTCAGGTTTTGATATTAACATAGTTTTACCATCATAAAAAAAAATAGAATACCTTTGGTAAATACTGTGATTGTTTATTTCATGAAGCCTTGAAACTGAAACTGACTGAACCTTGATTAATTTTCTTTTTATTCGGGAATGGAGGATGAGGAGAGGGAGAAGGAAGGGACAGGGAGTTTGACCAAGTCATTGGTTCTCCAGCATTTTGATTTCATGAACTTTTTCCATGCTTGTAAACTATTGAGGACCTCAAAGAATTTCTGTTCCTATCAGTTACCTCTACAAATATTTACCATATTAATTTCAGTAAGAGAATATCACTTACATAATACTAATTCTCTGGAATTTGTTGAGAGTCCTTTTGTGACTTACCATAAATAAGTTTATACAAGTTTAATAAGTACTAGGAAAGAATATATAGTCTCTATTTGTTGGATGAAATATTTTATACACATTTTAACTTTATTAATTCTGCAGCTCCATTATGTTATATTCTTACAAATATTGTTGTCTCCTTTTGCATTCTCTATCTATATGTTTCTGAAAGAGCTGTGCTGAAATCTCCAAAAGTGTAATAATCTTCATTTTATGCCTCATGAATCCTGCTTAGGTTGTTAAATGCATAAAAGTCTTGAGAGTTATATATTCTTAGTACACTATTGCTTTTAACACAGAGTGATGTTCCTCTTTAGCTCTTTTATATTTTTGGTTAACATTTCAGCCTTTTATTTTCAAAATTTCTCTAGGCTTAGATTTTAGGTGTCAGTCTTATCAAGTGCATATACAATAGCTGGCTTCTTTTTAATCCTACCTAAAACTCTCTTTGTTTTAGTAAGTGAATTTGATCATTTTACATTTATTGTATAACCAAGCAGGACCTTATGGGGCCTTCCTGGGATAGACTCCTCCATCATGCCCTCTGCTTTAGCTGCTCTCTGAAGTACCTATATAACAGTATCTGATGCACATTTCCTGAGTGAAATGCACATTACAGATGTGAAAAACCCCACCAAATGGAAGATGCTACCTACTTGATGACCATAAGGGCACAGCCCCCAGGCCTACTGGAGCCTAAGGATTGATAATGTTGACCCCTGTGACATCGCCCTATTACCTCACCATAAACCAATCAGAGAATTGTGCATGAGCTGATCACATACCCTGCAACCCCCATCCCCCTCACCTGGCCTTTAAAAATGTTTTGCTGAAACCCATCAGGGAGTTCAGGTGTTATGAGCACTAGCTGCCCTGGACTCCTTGCTTGGTGCCCTGCAATAAATGCTGCACTTTCTTTCACCACAACCTGGTGTCAGTAGATTGGCTTTACTGTGCACAGGCTAGGGGACCCAAGTTTGGTTTGGTAACAATTGTACTACTGAGATATCTGGCCTTGACTGTATCTCCAAGGAGGTGTTGTAACCTTTGCCCCTATGGTGTGTACAGACATACCAATGGACTGTTTCCTGAGCTAGTATTTTCTCATGGTCATATCTCTTCCTGTTTAATATCCAAAATTCATAAGCCATATTTACCTCTCAGTAAAATGGTTTTGTGTGATGCTTATGTAGAACAAAATTTTTGTGTGTTTGTACACAAAACTTAACACAATATTTTTAGCAAAAATTTATGTGGGAAACTTCTTGAGCTAAATACATGAAATACCTAATCACTGTATGAGAACCCACATGGAACACACCTCAAGATTGTCCCTCTGGAAGATGGGGAGGCTGAGCCGTTTATGACCAGACTCCCATGCCCAAGAGGGTTTGAGGCTTGCCCTCTCGTGGACAAGTTTCCATGTGCAAGAGGAACAGTCAGTGTGCAAGGCACTGTCTTCCCCACATGCAGGTGAAAGTAGATGGACTAAAGGGACACAATGCAGAGCATCAGTGATGTCTGCTACAGCCTGAGTGCTGATTTCCTGGCTGTGTTAAAATTCATCATGCTGTCCACTTATGTATGCATGCTATTCTTCAGTAAAAAAAAAAGTTTATTTAAATATTTTTGTAGGAAATGCATGAACTACGAAGAGGGTGTCATTTCAGAAAAAGAATAAAAACTGAGATGCCTTACACTTAAGATCAAGACTTTCCCCAACTGTTTTGGCTGGAGTTTCAAGATGACCCAACCCGCTTTTGCTTGCTTCACCAACAACAGCATCTCAGAGTTCCTGACATGACATCAAAGTTTTGATGATATGGTGAATGATGCTGGCCAGGCAGTTCAACTCAGGCTTACAAATATAATTATTCATTTGGTCACTCACTCACTTGTTCACAGAGTATTTGCTGAGCTCTTAGTTGGTTAAGGACTGTGCATGGCACTGATGATAAAATGATGATCAAGTTCTTTCTCAACCTTCAAGGAGCTCATAGACCAGTAAGGAGTACAGATATGTCATCAATTAAATGTGACAGAGAGAGTCAAGAAAACAGCAGCAAAAGCAAAGTTCCATGAGCATCAATTTGGTCCAAGATGTTTGGGAATGGCATTGAAGAGACATTCAAAGGAGGAGCAGGATTTTCATACCAATGTTTTCTCAGGTCAGTCTCCCAAGGCAATAGACATAAGAGCAAAGATAAACAAACGGGACCTAATCAAACTTACAAGCTTTTGTACAGCAAAGGAAACCATAAACAAAATGAAAAGGCAACCTACAGAATGGGAGAAAATATTTGCAAATGATGCGAACAACAAAGGCTTAATTTTCCAAAATATACAAATAGCTCATACAACTCAACAACAAAAAAACCCAAACAACCCAATTGAAAAATGGGCAGAAGACCTAAATAGACATTTCTCCAATGAAGACATATAGATGGCCAACAGGCACATGAAAAGATGCTCAACATTGCTAATTATTAGAGAAATGCAAATCCAAACTACAGTGAGTTACCACCTCACACCAGTCAGAATGGCCATCATGAAAAAGTCTACAAATAACAAATGCTGGAGAGGGTGTGGAGAAAAGGAACCCTCTTACTTGTTTGTGGGAATGTAAATTGGTGTAGCCACTGTGGAAAACAGTATGGAGATTCCTCAAATATCTGTAGAGTTGCCATATGATCCGGCAATCCCACTCCTGGGCATATATCCAGACAAAACGGTTATTCAAAAAGGTACATGCACCCCTATGTTCATAGCAACATAATTCACAATAGCCAAGACAGGAAAACAACCTAAATGTCCAAAGACAGACAAATGGATAAAGAAGATGTGGTACATATATACAATGGAATATTACTCAGCCATAAAAAAGAAGGAAATTATGCCACTTGCAGCAATATGGATGGACCTAGAGATTATCATACTAAGTGAAGTAAGTCAGAGAAAGACAAATACCATATGATATCACTTACATGTGGAATCTAAAATTTGATACAAATGGACTTATCTACAAAACAGAAATGGACTCACAGACATAGAAAACAGACTTGTGGTTGCCAAGGCGGGGGGAGGGAAGGATTGGGAGTTTAGGTTTAGCAGATGCAAACTATAACATATAGAATGGATAAAAAACAAGGTCCTACTATAGAGTACAGGGAACTATATTCAATATCTTGTGATTAAACCATAATGGAAAAGAATATAAAAAGGAATGTATATATATACCTGAGTCACTTGGCTGCACAGCAGAAATTGACACCACATTGTAAATCAGCTATACTTCAATAAAATAAATTTTTTAAAAATTTAGGATTTTTGATGAGATGAAAAAGCAGAGAAGAGATAAATGAAAACAAAAGCATGAGGCTTCATGGTGCATTCAGTGAAGTAGGACGTAGTTGAGGAAAGCCAAACTCTAGGTAGTGGGGAAAAACTGATGAGCTGAGGTGGTAGGTAGTGTCAGAAGCTAAGAGACCTCAAATTGTGCGTTCTTTTTTTTTTTTTTTTCCAAATTGTGCATTCTTGTGACTAGAATTTATTCTGTAGATAAAGAATCCAGAAAAGGTTTTTAAGTGAGGAAACGACATCCATAACCAGTGTTTTAAGAAAATTGGGAGTTTAACTGGACGATGAATTGGAGTGAGAAGAAACTACAGTGAGGTCAGTTGAGGAGCTATTGAAATGCTTCTAGGGAAGATGATAAGGGTGTGTACTGAGGAGGGTTTAGACCTATTGTCTCTATAAATGTTTGTTTCACCACTAGATGTATAGTCATGGCCCCAGGCAGGCATTCAAGGAGCTGATCAAGCAATATGCACCTCTGTTATACAAATAAAGGAAGAAATAGCTCTCTCTAGAAATCTAAAATACAGCTACAGAGGTGAGACAAGGCAAGGAAGCACAATTTAAACACCCCATTACAAAATCAAGTAAAACAGTAACGGAGAAAATGAGGAAATAAAATAGAGGTAAATGTTTAAGGAACTGATAAGGATGTTTCTATTGGTTAGCTATTAAATTAACAAAAAAGGAAATCCAGCTCTTGTGAGGGAAAAGTCACTGGGTGCACAGTTTTGTTTTGTTTTACAAAAGAAAGACAGGTATAAAAAAATCATTTACAGCAGATTGAAGAGTACACAAAGCACAGGCCCCTGCCTGGAATTTCAGAGAGGTGTGATTTGTATGTATAAAATATGTAGACTAAATAACAACCAAAAAAATTATCAATTTCCTTGTGAAAATAAGTTAAACTTCCAATAAATAAAGCTATCTTCTAAGGAGAAAATTAACAAGTAGATGGAAGAACTCTAGGGGCAAACAGGATGCCTAACAAAATCTATTAACAGTCATAGGAACACATACACACACACACACACACACCTGTTTGTATATTCAACAGATATTTACTGAGCACCTTCTAAGGGTGGAGATACAGTGATGAATAAAATAGATACAAATCCCTGCCCTCCTGACACAATTGCTCTCATCCTCTTTACAATCCATCCGTTCTTTAATGTTCCAGAACACCAGTCCTGTCTCACTCTCCCTGCTTTACCACCCCCCTACCCCCAGTGGTGTAGAAGCATGAATTCTGTAGTGGAACAAAATTTTCACCCCAAAATTGTAACACGGATTATTTCCAGCTGTAAAGAAGCCAAAAAGACTCAGGAAAAACCTTTGACCCTCCCGCTAACTCCCTGAAGAATTTAGATAGAGGGCCTATTACAGGAACAGAGCTGTCACCAGAGGTAATCTGCACTGAATATGGGCTGGGTGTGAAGGGGGAAACTCTGTGTCCCACTGTCTCTGCTGGCCCAGCAAACATTTGTTTACCTAACGTTTGCTTTTCTGTCTTCCTGTGAATTGCCTTCTTAGCCCTTTGAACTCCCAAACCACTACCCCCAACACCCTCTTTTGTCTTTAGCTGAAGATGCTATTTAACGTGAGGGTTTCAGCCATTTCGGTGAGTTACGCAGTTTTCCTGGGTCTCTCCCATGTATGCACATTACTAAACTTTGTTTAATTTTCTCCTGTTAAATCTGTCTCATGTCAATTTAATTCTTAGACCAGCCAGAAGAACCTAGAAAGGTAGAGGAAAATTTCTCCCTCTCTTAGTATTGTCAGCTGGAAAAAAATGCACCACCTAAAAGTTGAGAATTATGTTTTATTCGGTGGACTGTCTGAGGACTTAAGCCTGGGAAGCAGTTTCTCAGATCATTCTAGGAACTGCTCTGAAGAGGTAAGGGAGGAACCGGGATATATGGGAGTTTTTGCCACAAAAACCAAATGGTGGGAACATCAAACGATTACTGTTAATTAAAGAAAACCAGACATCTCAAGTTAATGAATTTAGCGCTTTTCTATGTATGGGAAGATTCTCAAGAGTCTGGGCTCATTGGAATCATTCCTTTGATATGCACCTTGGCTATCTAGGGCGGTATCCTGTTTTTCTCCATCCTGAATCCCCTCAGGGTGCACAGTCAGGGGCCGCTGCAGTGGCCGCTGGCCTGATGGCTGCAACATCCTTTGTTTCCTACATGGCAGGTGACATTTTTCATCCACATGACGCTCTACAAGCCCATCTGCACCACACTCCTCTGTTCCTCTCTGACCTCGCTTTCCTCCACCCATTTCCTTGCTTCCAATAGCCCTACCACCCTGGCCTTTATCTTCCCCAAACACTTCAAGCTTATTCCTGTTTCGGAGTTCTTCCCTTGTTCTCATCTGCCTGGCAAGACATCTCCCAGATATTCACACGATGGCTCCCTACGCCCTGCAGACTCAGTTCAAATGTCCTCTCCTTGGGGACACTTTCTGGATTGCACTAACTCAGAGGGTTTATCACTTCAAAATTATTAGTTTATATCCTCTGAGATCCATGAGAGCAGGAACCATGATGAGAAATTTCAACAGTGTATATGCCCAGTGTCCATGAGAGCTTGACAGATAGTGGGTGTTCAAAAAACTGCTTGTTAAATGGCCACATGGTGTGTGTGTGTGTGTGTGTGTGTGTCTGTGTGTGTGTATGTATCTGTGGTTTAGTGGGTGATGGTCATGAGGTAGGAGATAGATGGGCCCCAGGCTGTGTAGCTGTAACCAGGCTCTGCCTGAGGCTTCAAGATAAGATATTAGCAGGAGCATTGGGCCCAGATTGGGTGAAAGACAAAGCGACCACATTTTTCTCATTCTTGTAGTCAGTGGGCTTTCCCAGCCCACACATGTGCAAAGAAGGTCCTCAGTCTAGGGAAGGGGTCAAAGGGAGAAAGAGACGCCAGCCCATAATATGTCCTGCCAACCTCCCAGAAACCTTCACGCTGGACTCCACCTTGGCTGAGAGATGCATGCGCTCCCAGGAAGAACCCTGAGTCAGGTCAAGTATGGGCACAAGCAAGATGATTGGCCAGAGACAACCCGGAAGACTGCCCCCATGTAAGCGACCTAACCCACCCCCATTGGGTGCAACTCCCTCCGAGTTTGCCTATGTGCTTTTCCACATGTACTCTGCTTCTAATAAACCTTTATCTGTTTCATCATCTTGGTCTCTTTGCTGAATTCCTTCTTCAAAGAAGACAAGGACCAAGGTCCTGCTTCCAGCCACCTTGCCCCCCCCCCAGATTCACACTAGACTATTGTAACTTAGCCAGTTGCACAGCCATTCGAGTCTAAAGAAAGATAAGCTCTTTCTACCAACTCCTGCTGCATATGCTGTGCCCAGCTCAGCAGGTTCTCAAACAAACCACTGATGTCTGGTGGCAGCGTAGCAGTGGTGATTTTGGTGGTGCAGATGATGACTAAATGAGTTTTACTGCACTGTAGCCTGAGGAAACAAATCTGTGCACAGGCCAGCACCTCAACCTGCCAACCTCCAACGACAAGGTCAGAAAAGGTGGGAAAGTAAATTACATTCTGCTCCTGGATTTCAACTGTGACTTGCAAGTTACCTGTGTTTCCCCTTCTACCTTCTCAGAGCACAAGACACTGCTGCTTTAGTTCAGTATAAAGTGAAACGTAAACAGCAGTACATCTGTGCATTCCTTCGTTCATTAGGATTTTGAGTTAGACTCCAAGATGTATTGACATTCATAAACGTTCAGCAAATCTCCCAAGCCACCAAAAACATTAAGGTTGATTCTCAGATCCTTAGACGTGCTGTTTTGCCTCCAGTTTGGTGGCAATCAGGGTTCAGGTAATGTTCATGTGGACTTTTAGACCCAACGATATTTAAACTACAAATGCTGAGGATCACACACACAGGCAAGATGCGATCCAAACCTGGAAAAAACACTCCTGCACCTTTGACCACCCTGCTGATTGCCCAGTGCTGAACTCACATGCATTGACTTTTCAATCAACCATTTTTGTGTTGGTCAGCTCAGAAAATCAACCTCAGCTACATAAACATTCCTGACAATCAGCTTGTAATGCGATAAGTTGCTCATAAAGAAAAAAAAGAAAAAAGAAAAAAAAACAGATTTAAACTGCCTCTCAGCCTCAATTTTTGTGATAGAATGGAGACCTTTAGATGCTTTGAGAATGATTACAATTTGTATATACTAGTGGGAGTGGAACGTAAAACCAAAATATAAAAGAGCGTTCAAGGTATCATTCATTTTCCATGAAAATAAAGGACATCGGGAACAAATGAAATAGCTTACATCTACACAGGCAGTGAAAAGACAACATTCAGGCTACAGATATAGCCATCTCCACATCTGTCCTCCTCGGGACAGGCTGAAAAGTGGAAAAGTGGGTCCCCAGGGCCCACACTGAACTCTCCGCTATGCAAAAAACCCAGAGAATGGGCAATGGGAGATGCAGATCAAAGCCAAGCTGGCTGCGTGACACTTCATGACTCAACCTCTCTGTTCCCATCTGTGAAACAAGAAAGCTGGAGAGGAAGTCTGTGGTTCCTGACCATTCTAACATTCTAGTAGTTTGTTTTTTACAACTGCAGGAAATCACAAGGGATAAAAATGATATTTTCTTCCTTTCAATGAGAAGTAAAACATGAATTACTTACATTCAAAGTAAAAAAGATCACATAGAACTTTGCCCCTTCTTCTTGTTGCTGGTTTTCCCAATAATATGTTTTCAATCTACTTCCATATAATTCAGGACCTAAAGATATTTCTGCTGAATTTGCACCTTCCAATGTGCTACTTTACCGCATTTACATTTTTAATGAATAAGTGTGTATTTTCTTTAAGAAGCTGTGTTGGGTGTGGGGAGAACCAAATGACATCACTTTTTCTCTTAGGAATCTGAGACTATAAATATTTTATGTGTGCAGGTTTTTAAATCTGATGTTTATATCATATTATATAGAGAGTATCTGCCTTAAGACAGCTTCATTTGTGACCCCTATATTTATACAGACTATATAACTTAGAATTGCAATACTGATCAAAGTTCACATTTACCATTGCTGAGAGATGGCTACCTAAGAACACATTCCATATTGGGACAGAAAGCTCATCTACAGCATGTGTGTACAGTGAAACACTTATTTCATAATTCCTTTTTATTTTTGTAGATTTTCTTCAGTGTTTGAATTTCTTTTGCACTAAACTATATTTGAAATGGGTAACAATGCATGGCCCATAACATTAACCCCCTCCTCACAAAAGTCAATGAAATCTTTTATTTGTGAAATTAATGCCTGATGATTTGAATCAACATGAATCAAGAATGAAAGATAAGGAATCCACCTGCTGTGAGATTAAATTATCCCATTCCACAGGAAGCACCTCCTCCAAAGCAAGGAAAAAGACACTTGGAGGAAATGAAGAAGGCCAGTACAGTGACTGAGATAAGAAAGCTGTTGTGCTGATGGGAAAATTTTTATTCTATTTTTCTAGAATCAGATGATGTGATTTATATTATTATTTAAAAAAATTTTTTGAGCTATAGTTGATTTACAATGTTGTATTAATTTCAGGTATACAGCAAAGTGATTCAGTTATATATATATATTTTTTCTTATATATATTCTTATATATATACTCTTTTTCAGATTCTTTTGCATTATAGGTTATTAAAGATATTGAATATAGTTCCCTGTGCTATACAGAAGGTCCTTGTTGTTTATCTACTTTATATACAGTAGTGTGTCAGATGATGTTATTTAATATTCCTCTAAACTAGAAAATTAAACAGGCTTGGTGACACTGACTCCACAAAGTTTTTAGCTGGACAAGGGAACTTGGTGGGCCTGGCATTATAGTTCAGTCATAGATCTATCACAATGAAATTTGGAAGAAATTCTGCCCTAAATTTGGTCAGGATTTTAGAGACTTTGTGTCATGTACTAGCAAGTAACACTGAAACTGTAACAAATGATGTCAGGTAACAACAAAAGTAAAAATAGATAGATTAGATTACAACAAAGTTGAAAACTTCTGTGCATTAAAAGACACAATTAGCAGAGTGAAAAGGCAACCTGTGTAATAGGAAAAAATATTTGCAAATCATATATCTGAAAATCACCAAGTAAAGAACACCTACAACTCAACAAAAACAAACAACCTGATTAAAAAATTGGCAAAGCACGTGTACAGACATTTCTCCAAAGAAATGATATCACTAATTGATATCACTAATTAGGGAAAAGCAAGTCAAAATCACAGTTGGATCCACCTCACACCTATTAGGATGGCTACTATCCAAAAAAAGAAAATAACAAGTGTTGATGAGGATGTAGAAAAATGGGAAATCTTGTGCACTGTTAGTGAAAATGTACAATGCTGCAGCTACTATGGAAACAGTAAAAAATTAAAAATAGAATTACCATACAATCCAGCAATTCCACTTCTGAGTCTATACCTAAAAGAATGGAAAGCAGGGTCTTGAAGAGCTATTTGTACACCCATGTTCACAGCAGCACTATTCGCAACAGACAAAAGATGGAAGCAACCTAAGACTCTGTCAATGGATGAATGGAGAAACAAAATGTGCTACGTACAAGCGATGGGATATTATTCAGCCTTAACAAGGAAGGGAATTCTGACACCTGCTACAACGTGGGATGAACCCTGAGTATGTACATTATACTAAGTGATATCAGCCAGTCACAAGAAGACAAATATGGTATGATTCTACTCATATGAGGTATCTACTACAGAAGTCAAATTCAGAGAGACAGAACGTAGAAAGGTGATTGCCAGGAGGTGGGGGAAGGAAGAAATGCGGAGTTGTTTAATGGATCTAGAGTTTCAGTTTTGTAAGAAAAGTTCTGCAGATTAGTTGCACAACAATGTGAATGTACTTAACACTAAAATATACGCACTTAAAAATGGTTAAGATGGAAATTTTTACGTGTATTTTACCACAATTAAAAAAAATTTTTTTAATTGTGTCAGACATATATATCAGTATTTATCCATTACCCATTATTAGGCTTTTGGTTTGCTTTAACCAAGTCTAATGTTTGCCTATTAAAAATAAAACTACAGTAAAAATTTTAACGCCTTAAGCTATTCTCTGGGTTTTGTATTTGGTTTAACCTTAGACTAGGTTCTTAGGAGCTAAATTAGTAGGTCATAGTTATCAACACATTTAAAGTTCTTTACTCATAAGAATTTACCTTTAAATGTATTAAATTAATGTCAGTCGTCAAGGAAATTTGCCAGGACTTATTGGTTATAGGTGGTCTTAAAACTTCAGATAAATATGCTTCTAAAAGTTTTCCAATACTCCTGGAAGATACTATATTTTGAATTGTAAAATCTGCAATGAGCCTTTTAGACAGACGAAAAATGTATTTATAGAATTCTTATTATAGATACGTATTAGAATATCTAATGTCATTTATAAAGACCCCTGTGATGAGATCCACTCAGAATTCATGATCAAAAAATTATCTGTCCCTTTTTCAATTTTGCTACCAGGCAGAGCCACTTACATCTATCACCATATTTCCCACTTTGCTCTAGATGCCAGGAAGTTTGGGCCTATTTTTATGCAGCCTTCTTTACCTAGAGTTTTGTTACAAGGTTTTTCTACTTTTCCTCTTTCACTTGAGGGGATAAGGATGGGAGCTATAGACCATGAGCAGGGCAGGGAATTTTATATACTTTTCTATATAATCTGCTTGACAGCTGTGTAATGTATTATCCAGATTCCCTTTCTACCAATAAAACTGATGCACAAGAATATGAGTAACTTGACTTATATCATACTGTGATTCTTGGCCTGACTATAGTCAAGTTTTTCTTGTAAGTTGCTACAAGCCTTTTTGGAAGTAAAAGGATACATAAATAAATAATGTAAACCAGTAATTTCAATGTCAAAACGTAATTTTATTTCATGCTCAGCACTAAAGGCCGGAGGAAGATTAGAGCTAGAAGGAAATCCATCATCTCTTTAGCCCCATCCTTTGACAAACAAGGCCCAGGGAGGTGACCTCAATGACCTGAGGCATATAGCTGGCCCTTAGCTACATTTCCACTTTCTTTTTCAAAACAGGGCAGAATCATCTTTTATGGCTCATTTTTACTTCCTGTGCAAGGACGTCACTGCCTACTAGTCTCAGGATTCTCGAACCCCCAAGGAAGGAATGAAAGTGAGCTTTAAACATTATTAATAAAATCAATTCATACTAGAGTGCAATGCCACTATATGAATAATAAATAATTAAACTTCATGTGCAAAAGTCATTCTTCCTATTCTCCAATACAGTTTATTTTAAATTATCCACTGTTATCATAATAAGAGCTCTATTCTCCAGGCTTGTTAGCTGTTTTATTCATTTATATCCTTGAGAACAAAAACCTAATTTAAATTGATACCTGTTACCATTTAACCTACTTCTAGAATTTATCCTAAGGAAATCGACAGGAAATATATGAAACAAGTATGTACAAAAACGTTAATAAGAGTGTTTATTTTTTAAATGCAGTAGGTTTTTTAGAAAAATAAAATGGGAACTGTGTGAAATGTCCAACAATAAGAGATTATTTAAATGATACATCGTCCAAAGGAATTCGGAAAAGCAGTTAAAAATTATGATGCAGACCTATATTTATTGCATGGATAAAATGATGATCCCATTTATCTAAACACACAGATATTGCTATATGCTTTTAGGCTTATCCAATACCTAGAAGGATATTCTAAAATGCACTTGGAGTTGTCTCTATATGACAGGACCACAAATTAGTTATACTTTCACACATATATGGTCTTCTTACAATTTTTATAAAGAGGGTAATATTTTATAATCAGTAAAAGGACAATTAAGCTATTTCTATCTAGAAAAAAGTAACTATTTAAATATCTGTCCAAAATTAACTTACCATAATATCAAATCATAACGAACTGGGCTTGAAAATACCCAGCAGTAATCACAGATTTTTACAAACATTTATGATGCACTAACAACAACAACAACAAATCAATGAAATTAATCAACATAATTCCACGTTTTTATATGACACCTTATGATCCACTGACATGTTTTCATATTTCTCTGATTTTGATCTTGTTTCCCTTGCCTTTGCAACCTGTGGTGGAGAGAATAATACTCCCCACTCCAAGGTGCCCATATCTTTTTTTTTTTTTAGATAAGTACATACAATTCACACGTTAAAGTGTATAATTCAATGCTTTCTGTATATTACATTAAATTTTAAAAGTTTGTGGTAAAAAAAAAATATATATATATAACATAAAATTAGCCATTTTAACCACTTTCAAGGGGACAACCCAGTGGCATTAATTATATCCAAAATATTGTGTAACTATCACCGCTATTTCCAAAACTTTTTCATCATCCCGAACAAAAATTCTGTACCTATTAAACAATAACTGCCTATTCCTCCTTCTCCGCAGCCCCCTTTTAACCTCTAATCTATTTTCTGTTTCTATGAATTTGCCTACCCTAGATACTTCATACAAGTGGAATCCTACAATATTTGTCCTCTTGTGTCTGGCATATTTTGCTTAGCATGTTTTCAAGGTTAAGATGTCCATATCTTAATGCCTAGAACCTGGGAACATGTATGTCACATGGCAGAAGAGAATTAAGGTTGCAGATAAACTGGGGTTGCCAATCCGAATACAGTGAGATGACCCCGGCTCGTTCAGGTGACCCAGTGTTTTCACAAGGGCCTTTTAAGTATGGAAGAGGGAGGTGGAAGGTCCGTGCTAGAGGGACGCACAGTGAGAAAGACTGGACCAGCCACTGTGGCTTTGAAGATGAGGCACAAGCCAAGGAATGCCGATAGCCTTTAGGAGCTGCAAAAGCAAAGCAAGGAAACAGATTTTCCCCTGGAGCCTCTAAAAGGAATGCAGTCCCGCCAAAACCTTGATATTAGCCTAGTGAGACCCACTTCAGACTTCTAAGGTCAAACACTGAGATATTAAATAAATCTGTGTTGTTTTAAGCCACCAATTTGGTGGTAATTTGTAGTCATAAGAAGCTAACACAGGCCTTAATATTTTCATATGATTTTGAAGTTAAATGTAAAGGTTCTGCTCCTCTTTTAATACTAATTAATACTAATACATTATTGTCATAATATAAAACACGTCCTTGCATCAAGGAGCTACCCTTTATCCTATCACATGTCATTTTACCTGGAAATCTACAGACACACTCACACACACGGACACACACACTCATACCTTTGATTCATTCCTTTATCATTCATTTATCTTTTGAACAAATTTTTATATTAAGTTTCCATTCATTCCCAATATTCTGATCTCTTACAGAATAAATTAAGCAAGGACATTTCTCTAACCTCCCCTGCACTCCCCATATCATCTCCCCAGTTCTTGTTGTACTAAGCCTGACCAGAGTATGAGTTCCTGACCCCAGACTCTCACTCACTTAAAAAACAAGGCCATTCAAGGAATTCGGATGCTTCTCCTTCTGCAACCACAAGGGGGTGCACTGTCCACAGAGTAGTGCTTGGTGTCAAAGATGGAGCCAGGAAAGAAGTGTTTTGATTCCTTAATTCCTGTTGGAACCACGGGCTCTGACACAACACCACTCACGCAGGTCCACCATGTTCGATGGTCTTCCATGTACCATCCCAGTCTCGGCTGCAGCCTCCTGAAGAATTCTTGGTAAGAGTGAGCTAAGTAGTCACGTAGCCACAAATCCAGAGCCCTGGACCACATAGATCTTCCTTCTCCCAGTGTCCTCCTTTACTTCTCCTTTCAGACCTTATGTATTCAAAATATCAGGTTACCGTTCCTTCCTGAAAAACCACTTCCTGGCCACCTCCAATAGTAGGGATTGTAATGTTTCCAAGATTCTCTTCCATCCAGAACCCCCTGACTCCCTCAGCTAGGGGCTTTCTGGCCCCTCTCCCTAGAGCAAAGGAAAACAAAATGCAGAAATAAAAGCAAAAGGTGGGCTTCCCTGGTGCCGCAGTGGTTGAGAATCTGCCTGCCGATGCAGGGGACACGGGTTCGAGCCCTGGTCTGGGAGGATCCCACATGCCGCGGAGCAACTGGGCCCGTGAGCCACAACTACTGAGCCTGCGCGTCTGGAGCCTGTGCTCCGCAACAAGAGAGACCGCGACAGTGAGAGGCCCGCGCACCGCAATGAAGAGTGGCCCCCGCTCGCCGCAACTAGAGAAAGCCCATGCACAGAAACGAAGACCCAACACAGCCAAAAATAAATAAATAAATAAAAATAACATAGTAAATTTCAATTGTTCATTAATAAAAAATAAACTTTCAAAAAAAAAGAAATAAAAGCAAAAGGCAAATCTCCAGAGTGCATCCCGTTACACAGAATAACTAGAATATGTATGTTGTTTTAAAAGACAATTCATATATCCCCACTTGCCTAGTTTGTACTATTCTCTCAAAGCACTTGTGTATGTTACCTTTTTCTTTTAATAGACAAATTTTATTTTCTCATTCTGCTGCGTATATAAGGCCAAAGAAGTTTCACAAATAAGGCAATGCTTCCTGTCTTTACTTACCCTGTTCATGAAGGAAAGAGTGTGTAATAGTTGAGACTTTAAATATGTTCTTTTCTCTCTTTTCCACATTGTTCTTGGAAACTGTGGACAAAGAATGTCCACCATTTCAGTAAACAAAGGATCTTGTGCCCATCAAGCCATCAGCCTCTGCAGCTGCCCCGAGGGGATTCAGGATGGAGAAACACAGGATGCTGGCCCTAGATAGCTAAGGTGCACATCAAAGGGATGATTTCAATGAGCCCAGACTCTTGCATCTTCCCATACATAAAAAAGCCTTAAATTCATTAACTTGAGATGTCTGGGTTTGTTATATAATTACCAATAAGCTTCTAATGTTCAACTACCTGGTTTTGTTTTTTTGTTTTTTTTGCAAAAACTCCTATATATCCTGGCTCCCCCTTTACCTCTTCGGAACAGTCCCTCAGAGCTGTCTGAAAGGCTGTATCCCAGGCTTAAGTCCTCAGGAAGTCCACCTAATAAAACATAATTCTCACCTTTAGGTCGTGGATTTTGTTTTCTGTCCACAAAATCCGCAACTGTAAGTAAATTTTCTTTAAAATCGTCAAGTTTGATTTTCAAAAAGTTAAAGGCATTCTACAAATGTAGAATATATATATGTCAAAGATTTATTTATTCACAAGTGAGGGGACATGAAAGGATGATAAAGCTGGTTCCAACAGCATTGGAGAAACAGATTTACATAGTCTGGGAAAATCTGCTGAAATAGGCTTGCTAGGTTAGAGAAAGGACAGGTTAATGTTCTACGGGGCACTAAAACTCTAACCATTGTGGTTCTCTATTCATTTGCCTCTGAATCAGAAACTTGTGTCCCTGGGAGACACAAATCTGCATGTTAGCATGTAACTTCACGGCGTCTGGGCCAGCCATGATCAACAGTAGATAGTAAAACAAAGCTGCATTTCCCTAGAAAATTAAATAATCTTTGACTGGCTTTGTTAAACAATGCACTGAGAACATTTGCCTTCCTCCTTTTGCTTTGTTTCCAAGCATTTGGTGATTTTTCTGTTCACAATTAGGTGGGAAATCTCCTACATCCACTTCACTCTTTCCCCAGGGAACACTCTTTCCCAATTAATGTTTTAAGTTTCTACATCTTTGACCTGCTTTCTGTTAATGGGAAACTCATTCACCTAATAATTTTTTAGCATCTTCCATTTGCCAGGCCATGTTCTAGATAGGTTTCAATAACAGTTAACATGTCACAAAGTGCCTTGATAGCAATAGTCTCATTTTTCTTTAATATTTAAGGAGATACAGGCTAATTCAAGAAGAACTGAACAAATTCAAAAAATTATTAACAGTAACTAGATTTTGTATGAATGAAAAATGGTTATTTTTTTTTTAATCATTTGATCCTCACAAAAACCTCAGAAGATAGATTTTGTTACAGATCACGAAACTGAGGCTCAGAGGTCATTTCCTTATGTCACATGAGCAGAAAGGTTTCAAGGCCTCTGCATTTTCCACTGGCTTCACTGCCTGAAGCTATTATTTTTCAAACATTAGGATTGGAGTTTTTCCATTTAAAGTTTAGGTTTATCCTGTCTGTAGTTTCAATCTGTGATTTTTAAAAGAAATTGAAGTGATCGTTCAAAATCGTTTGCTAAATAAAACTCTGTAATGGATAGTTCTTTAAAATTATAATTAGGGTAAGAGCCCCCCCCCTTAAATAATTGCTCTTTCCTGACATCCATTAAGTCTGTACTTTTCTGTGAGATTTGCGGTTCAAGAAAGTTTTAATTATTGTCAATTCTGAGTTAAATAACCTCTCCAGGTGTCCCCCCAACTGAGGTTTGAGTGTCTGAAAGCCCCTGGAAACAGGCTTTCTGTAAAAAAAAAGAATTATATATAATTTTATATATATATATGTACGTATATGTGTACATAGAGAGAGGTGTTTCCTTCGATAAAGTAGGTAACAGCTAAAGAAAGAACTAGATTTCCCCAAACTCGGAGGATGATTAAGGGTTTATACACACTGACTGTCAACGTTAGAACACATAAATGAACGACAGAAGAGATTGTGCACGCAGCATGAGAAGGTTGAGGCTCATCTGTAATTTTACTTCATCCCTATGGACCTACTCATTACGTCAGCTGAGGATGTTGTGAGTCATAAGCTAGATAACGCGTGAGAAAGCTCTCAGTAAAATTTAAACCCGATACAAATGCCGGGTGTTACACACTAGGATGCTCACTCCAGCACAGTCCACTTCCTTTAGGTCCCTAAACTTTACGGGTTCCCTCCAGCACAGGAGACCCGCGCATATGCTCCTTCCTGGGCCTGGGGCTCCGTCCCCACCGCCTTCTGTTCTCTAACTCGCACTGTCCCTGAGATCCGCTTAGAGAGCACTTCCTCTGGAAATGGTCCTCTGTTCCCAGTTCTCAGCTGGTTGCCCTCTTCTTCCATCAGAATATTTATCTCTGTAGTCTCCTTACTTGCCCATCCCAGCATTAGCTTAAGCTTTCCGGACGAATACCATATGATATCATTTATATGTGGAATCTAGAATATGACATGAACTTATCTATGAAACAGAAACAGACTCACAGAAGACAAACTTATAGTAACCAAAGGGGGAAGTGGTGGGGAGGGATAAATTAGGAGTTTGGGATTAACAGAGACACACTACTATATATAAAATTGATAAACGACAAGGACATACTATATAGCACAGGAAACTGTATTCCATATCCTGTAATAAACCATAATGGAAAAGAATATGAAAAAGAATACATATATATATAACCAAATCACTTTGCTATACACCAGAAACTAACATGACAATGTAAATCAACTTTACTTCAGTTGAAATAATTAATCTTTCTAAGAGAAGGGATCACATCTATCTGTATCTCCACCACTTAAGTCAGTTCACATTATACAGCAGTTACTGAATACATATTTGTGGAATGAACTTTAACTGCCCGATGGCCTCTCTCTATCTTGTTAAATCTAGACAAAGTGTATTGACCACTGAATACTTCATAAGCAAAATATATGGGTTTTAAATGATATGGTTCCTACTCAAAGGAGTTGAAGTATTAAGATGTACATATGGGGACTTCCCTGGTGGTGCAGTAGTTAAGAATCCTCCTGCCAATGCAGGGGACACAGGTTCGAGCCCTGGTCCGGGAAGGTCCCACATGCCGCGGAGCAACTAAGCCCATGCGCCACAACTACTGAGCCTGTGCTCTAGAGACTGCGAGCCACAACTACTGAGCCCGTGAGCCACAACTACTGAGCCCATGTGCCACAACTACTGAAGCCCACGCACCTAGAGCCCGTGCTCTGCAACAAGAGAAGCCACCGCAATGAGAAGCCTGCACACCGCGACGAAGACCCAATGCAGCCAAAAAAAAAAAAAAAAAAAAGATGTATATATGAAAGACAATTACAGAACAATGAAATCATATTTATGGGCAAGAGGACAATGTATCACATTGATACATTCAATGTATCAATGAATTATATTGCCAAAGTGGTACCACGTGTGGATAAAAAAGAAGGACGTGTTTTATAAGAAATAAGAAAGTTGGAGGCATCCTTTCATAATAACCTTAAATCATGAGTATTCAAAAGTATAAACTCAGACAAACTCCTAACATCATGCTGGGGCCACCCCTGGCAACATGACAACTGCGGTCTGGAGAACACAGAGCACGTTTCACGGAGGACGACGTGAAGGAGAACATTCTGTCTTCAGTCACTATTTGGCATTGTTTCCATACAGCCTTTGTTGCCAAACTTAAAGGGCGTCATTCTCAGCACATCGTCTTTTTTGTCAGGTCATTATTTTTACACGAGCAAACCTTCCAGTATATTCTCTGTACTAACTGCTTTTTAGTTCCAAACATCCTTCCTGGGAAGGCCCTAGGTCATCAGAACTCCCGATTCACCTCAGTGCCATCGAATTGCTTTGAAACAAATTATTTTCACTGTGGCAAGTGCTGGAAGAAAACCTACAATATATTTGATTCAGGTCTATCTTTCATTATTTTGGCAATAGGTCTGAATAAATACATTTATTATTATAGTTTTAAAAATAATTTTATAATCTGACAGAAAAAAAGCTGGCTTGAAAGCCATTCCTTGCTCCAAGGCTTTGGATAAAACAGTCACTTTAGAAAACTGTTTTGTGTTTTCTAGGGATATACATTCACATGTATGTCAAAGTGTACATGTGAATTTTTGTTTGTAAATATATATGCATCTATTAAGTTATACACACACACAAGCCATATACATATGATAGATTTTCTATCTGTGTGGCTCATTCCTTATGAGCCATCAGTACACACCTGAGATGCCCCAGGATGCTCTGTTTTATAACATCGTTGCATAAACATACACGTCAAACTGATAACATCATCCTTAAAGAACGAATTATATTGCCAAAGTAAAGCAACATAAAATGCAACATCAGAATATTTCCATCAAAAAGAGGTAAAAGTAAAAAAACAGAAGTTTGTCGCCTAAGCCCAGGTTTGCTCTTCAGTAATGTGGAACAGCCCAACTGTAAATATTGATGTGGGCCCGAGAGTCCCATAACAGATATTTGTTCCTTTCTTAATTCCTTCCCTTCTACCTATAGACCATCTGGAGCTGCTTAAGGAGAAGTAGACTTGTTAGGTCATCATTTAAAACACTGTGTCCCTGATTGAAGTAGTTTGGTCCTTTGTAAATTTGCTTTATGATTAAGAAAAAAAAAAAAATCACTGGTGCTAAAAATATGGATTTGCAGACACTCGCTGGTACATCAGAATCTATGGGAGAGAGGGCCTCAGAATTAGTATTTTGGACAAATGTCTGAGGTCAGTACTTCTCAAACTTTAACACACAAACTAACCACCTGGGGAACTTGTTAGAATGCAGATTCTGATTCAGTAGATCTGTGATCGCACCTGAAAGTCTGCATTTCCAGCAAGCCCCCACGGGATACTGAAGCCACTGGTGAGAGAGCCACACTTTGAGCAGCTAAGACCTCGCTGACTATCACCATCAGGCCTGATGGGAGTCCCAAAGCATCAGACACTAGCTTGCTTATATACAGTGGAGTCAAAGTATAGGAGTTGGTTAAAAAAAAAAAAAAAAAAAAATTTAGGAGGAAGGACCATCTTAACCTGTTGTATTGCTGTTCCATACACCCAGGCCGTCATGGTAGAACGAAATATAATCTGACCACCGTTTCATAATTCAATAGCCTTCTATAACTTAACTGCTATAGTCTACGTAGAATGATAATGTTTCTCTGTTTGGTTGATTGTTGGGTTTTGTTGTTCTTTTTGTTTAATTCTCAAAAGGCACCTTTATTTCCTAGTGTCCTTCAGTCCACATGTATTGAGTGCATACCGTGTGGAAAGTCACAGCAATAAACAAGGCACAGTCCTCACCCTTCTAAGCAAATGCAGTCTAGTTGGAGAAACAAGATATGGCCTGAAATACCTTAATGCAAGGTAAAATGTTATATTGTAACAGAAACACTAGTGCTATGGTTGCAGGGATTCAGAGGAAAGAGAAATTATTTCTGATTGCAGTGTAGGGCAGGACACAAGATTTGAACCCAGGTCTGTCTGACTCACCATTACCACATCAGAGAAGACACGGGGGCCCAATTGTCAAAGCCACAGGACCCTGACCTTGTCCTCAGGCAACCTGGGTGCTGGCAAAGGTTTTGTTTAAGCCTGGTAATCATGGCCCCAAGTTGTGAGTTTAGAAAATAAACCTCAAGTGTCTCCTCAAGACTAACCAGACAGTATTCTAGGGACAAGGGAATCACTGTTAAAGGAATTTAATTTCAGAATGCTCACTTAACACTCATTTCTTTGCTGTGTAATCTTCATCTGTTGACATCATTCCTCTGAGAAGCATAATTTTTAATTACATATCTTGTAATCCTAAATATTTTAGTTTGTTTAGTCTTTTTAGCGAATTGATAGGAGGCAAAGTTGTCATGTATCATGTGGGGATTGCGGTCACTTTGTATTGCTCTATTGAATTATGGCATTATTTTTGATTCTGTTACAAAAGACTATGAGAGAATATTATTTCTAGAATAATTCAAAATATGCAAAACAAACTAATCTAATTTGTGCAAACCTTTTTGACTCATAATTTTACTTTCACGAGAAGCCTTGAAAATAGTTTCTCAGTTCAAAGGAAGCTATTCTAGGAAGGACAAATTATGAAACAATTTACCAGTTTTATAACTTAGAGGAAAAAAATGTTACTTTTACTCTATATTATGCACCTAAATCTGCATAATTCTAAAAATTATGAAATACAAAAACTGTATGTTTCTATATGAAATACAGAACTGTATGTTTTTGTGCATGAAGCAACATATATTTATGGAAGAAAATATATGCAGAATTTTTATTGCAGAAGGGCTAGATGTCAAAACATCTCAGCAACAAGATGATATATTTTGACAATGGTTATTTATGGTTCACCAGTATACTGAAATAAAGCAGAAGGCTTACATTTTCAAAAGCAATGTCCCCATTCTCTTCCCAAATTAATCATCTTTAGACTGTTCCAAATCATAGACATATGTTTGATTTTGACAGTGTTGATCGTGGGGTTTTCCTATAACCGTACGTTAATCAAGCAAAGTTACCTGTCAAAAAGAATAGCAGTTTGAAGACTAATTCCATCACATATAATGGGTAAATCATCATATTGATGGTTCACAAAAAAATGCCATTCATACTTTGGCTTTAGAGCTGAGTCCTGGGACAACTTACCATTGTGAAGGACACTTAGCTTACATGCTTTAACATCCTTAAAAGAGAGATGGAAAGAGCTTGTGCCAATGCGGAGGAGCATCGAAAAACAAACTTGGCTCAGAACACTCAGTTAAGGTGCTCAGAAATTACATTATTCCCAGTAGATGCTCAATAAACACCTGTTGATGGAACAACCTTATGCCAGCTTTATACTGAAAACAGTATCTCCAGCAACTGTACGTAAGCCAGGCCCGCATTCTGCTGCATGGCTCTTGTTGACTCTGGACATCTCTCTGCCAAATGCACAAGGAAGCATTCGTGTGAATGCTATTGAAGTAGAAACCCCTCCAACACCCTGAGTGTAAGTGATGACTTGACTTATGCACTGATGAAGATAGTCCTAAACTGCCCTACGAAGAAAAGGGAATTACGATAAAGCCACAGAAACCAACAAGGCATTACCGTTTTTGTTTTTTAACATCTTTATTGGAGTATAATTGCCTTACAATGGTGTGTTAGTTTCTGCTGTATAACAGTGAATCAGCTATACGTATACATATATCTCCATATCTCCTCCCTCTTGCGTCTCCCTCCCACCCTCCCTATCCCACCCCTCTAGGTGGTCACAAAGCACCGAGCTGATCTCCCTGTGCTATGTGGCTGCTTCCCACTAGCTATCTATTTTACATTTGGTAGTGTGTATATGTCCATGCCACTCTCTCACTTCATAGCAGCTTCCCCTTTCCCTTCGCTGTGTGCACAAGTCCATTCTTTACAGCTGCGTCTTTATTCCTGTCCTGCCCCTAGGTTCTTCAGAACCATTTCTTTTTTTTTTTTTTTTAGATTCCATATATATATGTTAGCATACGGTATTTGTTTTTCTCTTTCTGACTTACTTCACTCTGTATGACAGACTCTAGGTCCATCCACTTCACTACAAGTAACTCAATTTCGTTTCTTTTTATGGCTGAGTAATATTCCACTGTATATATGTGCCACATCTTCTGCATCCATTCATCTGTCAATGGACATTTAGGTTGCTTCCATGTCCTGGCTATTGTAAATAGAGCTGCAATGAACATTGTGGTACACGACTCTTTTTGAATTATGGTTTTCTCAGGGTATATGCCCAGTAGTGGGATTGCTGGGTTGTATGGTAGTTCTATTTTTAGTTTTTAAAGGAACCTCCATACTGTTCTCCATAGTGGCTGTATCAATTTACATTCCCACCAACAGTGCAAGAGGGTTCCCTTTTCTGCACACCCTCTCCAGCATTTATTGTTTGTAGATTTTTTCATCATGGCCATGAGACCTACTGAAACTTAAAAGATTTTGCACAGCAAAGGAAACCATAAACAAGACCAAAAGACAACCCTCAGAATGGGAGAAAATATTTGCAAATGAAGCAACTGACAAAGGATTAATGTCCAAAATTTACAAGCAGCTCATGCAGCTCAATATCAAAAAAACAAGCAACCCAGTCCAAAAATGGGCAGAAGACCTAAATAGACATTTCTCCAAAGAAGATATACAGATTGCCAACAAACACATGAAAGGATGCTCAACATCACTAATCATTAGAGAAATGCAAATCAAAACTACAATGAGGTATCACCTCACACCAGTCAGAATGGCATTACCTTTTTAAATCCCCTTTGTAAAACATGTCCCAAAGAAAGAATGTGAGAGAAATAGAAAACTCACAGAGAAGGTAAAATCATAACAATGGGTATTTCTACCATATACACCTAAACATAGGAGGAATTATTTTTCCTCAAAAAAATCTCCCTTAGCAGAGGAATTATCTTTATTTAAGTCTCTATGAAGTTGTAATATCTGGGCAAGCTTTCTGAACTGCTTTATTTTTAAAGAACAAAACTTTGGGGAAGATACTTTACCATAAAATAACACCAATTGATGGTAGTTTTAATGTTTGTAGAGGTCACTTGACAGAATCAGTAGAAAAAGATTTTAAAATTTAGTAATTATAATATTAGTAATTAGTATTATGATTGCATCATTGGATATAAGTGTAAAGAAGCTTTTCAACAATCACTTTAAAAGGCATTCTAATAGTAAGTAGTTACTGAGAGGCAGAGTCAAGATGGCGGTGTGGGAAGATGCCGAGTTAAAGTCTCCCCACAACTAGGACACATGCTGGTCACTGGTTGGGGACCCTGACGTCTAAGGAGATAGGAGGAACCCCCAAGTGAACCAGTAGGACGTGGGGGGACTGAGAGGTGAGGAGAAGTGGAGGCCAGACAGGATGGGCACCCCTGAGACCAGGGAGACAGGTGGGAGGGGCCCTCTGGGAGGAGTGGGAGAGGAGCTGAGGGCAGTTGCCCCGCCCACTCAGGCCAGGGAAACTGCTGAGCTCCCAGGTCAGTCTCCTGCCCTCCAAAGCCCCCTCCAGGTCGCATGGGTCCTTGGAGGCACAGGAGGGAGGCTGGGGAGATCAGGAGAGGTAGGCGGGAGGAGCCACCGGGAGGAGTGGGAGAGGAGCAGAGGGCATTTGCCCCACCACTCAAGCCCAGGAGGCCTGCTGGGTTCCCAGATGAGGTCCCCCACCCTCTGAGACAAGGGATGGGGGGCATGCCTGGGCCCCTTCTGTTCCTTAAACCTAAGCCCCACCCTCCACAGCCCCCAGGGCCTTTTCCAGCCCTGTGGGTCCTAAGCATAGGCCCCACCCTCCACAGCCAAGGCCTTTCCTACCTTTTTTCTTCTTTCTTTTTTTTTTTTCCTTTTCCCTCCTCCTCTTTTTTACTATTGTGGTACTGATGTAGCTTCTGGTTGTTGATTTATCTATATTTTTATTTTCATATTCTTTCTAACATATCTGTTAGTTTCCTAGTCTAATTTTATTTTTTACTTTGTTATTTTCTTTCTTTTCTTTTTTTTTTTGCCACCCCAGGCAGCTTGAGAGATCTTGGTTCACGAGCCTGGGCTTGGGCCGAAGCTCCTGCAGTGGGAGCTCTGAGTCCAAACCACTGTACTAACAGAGAACCTCAGACCCCAGGGAATATTCATTGGAGTGAGGTCTCCTGAGGTCCTCATCTCAGCACCAAGACCCAACTCTACCCAACAGCCTACAAACTCCAGTGTTGGAAGCCTTGGCCAAACAACCAGTAAGAGAGGAACACAATCCCACTCATTAAAAAAAAAAAAAAAAAAAATGAGACAGCAAAAAAATATGTCACACATGAAGGAACAAGGTAAAAAACTACAAGACCAAATAAATGAAGAGGAAATAGGCAATCTACCTGAAAAAGAATTCAGAGTAATGATAGTAAAGATGATCCAGAATCTTGGAAATAGAATGGAGGCACAGACTGAGAAAATACAAGAAATGTTTAACAAAGATCTAGAAGAACTAAAGAACAAAAAAACAGAGATGAAGAACACAATAACTGAAATGAAAAATACACTAGAAGGAATCAATAACAGAATAACTGAGTAAAAAGAACGAATAAGTGAGCTGGAAGACAAAATGGTGGAAATAACTGCTGAGGAGCAGAATAAAGAAAAAAGAATGAAAAGAATTGAAGACAATCTCAAAGACCTCTGGCACAACACTAAACGCACCAACATTCGAATTATAGGGGTCCCAGAAGAAGAAGAGAAAAGGAAAGGGTCTGAGAAAATATTTGAAGAGATTATAGTCGAAAATTTCCCTAACATGGGAAAGGAAATGGTCACCCAAGTCCAGGAAGCACAGAGAGTCCCATACAGGATAAACCCTAGGAAAAACACACCAAGACACATATTAATCAAACTATCAAAAATAAAATTCAAAGAAAAAATATTAAAAGCAGCAAGGGAAAAACAAAAAATAACATACAAAGGAATCCCCATAAGGTTATCAGCTGATTTTTCAGCAGAAACTCTGCAGGCCAGAAGGGAGTGGCAGGATATACTTAAAGCGATGAAAGAGAAAAACCTACAACCAAGATTATTCTACCCAGCAAGGATCTCATTCAGATTCGACAGAGAAATCAAAAGCTTTATAGACAAGCAAAAGCTAAGAGAATTCAGCACCACCAAAGCAGCTTTACAACAAATGCTAAAGAAACTTCTCTAGGAGGGAAACACAGAGAAGAAAAAGACCCACAAAAACAAACCCAAAACAATTAAGAAAATGGTAATAGGAACATACATATCGATAATAGTCTTGAATGTAAATGGATTAAATGCCTCAACCAAAAGACACAGACTGGCTAAATGGATACAAAAACAAGACCCATATATATGCTATCTACAAGAGACCCACTTCAGACTAGGGACACACACAGACTGAAAGTGAAGGGATGGAAAATGATATTCCATGCAAATGGAAATCAAAAGAAAGCTGGAGTAGCAATACTTGTATCAGATAAAATAGACTTTGAAATAAAGACTGCTACAAGAGATAAGGAGGGACACTACATAATGATCAAAGGATCAATCAAAGAAGAAGATCTAACAATTATAAATGTTTATGTATCCAACATAGGAGCACCTCAATACATAAGACAAATGCTAACAACCATGAAAGGAGAAACTGACAGTAACACAATAATAGTAGGAGACTTTAACACCCCACTTACACCAATGGACATATCATCCAGACAGAAAATAAATAAGAAACACAAGCTTTAAATGACACAATAGACCAGATAGATTTAATTCATATTTATAGAACATTCCACCCGAAAGTGGCAGAATACACTTTCTTCTCAAGTGCACATGGAACATTCTCCACGATAGATCACATCTTGCGTCACAAATCAAGCCTCAGTAATTTAAGAAAACTGAAATCATATCAAGCATTTTTTCTGACCACAACTCTATGAGATTGGAAATCAATTACAGGAAAAAAACTGTAAAAAACACAAATACATGGAGGCTAAACAGTGCACTACTAAATAACCAAGAGATCACTGAAGAAATCAAAGAAGAAATAAAAAAATACATAGAAACAAATGACAACGAAAACACGATGACCCAAAACCTATGGGATGCAGCAAAAGCAGTTCTAAGAGGGAAGTTTATAGCAATTCAATCTCACCTCAAGAAACAAGAAAAATCTCAAATAAACAATCTAACCCTACACTTAAAGCAACTAGAGAAAGAAGTACAAAGAAAACCCAAAGTCAATAGAAGGAAAGAAATCATAATGATCAGAGCAGAAATAAATGAAACAGAAACGAAGAAAACAATAGCAAAGATCAATAAAACTAAAAGCTGTTTCTTTGAGAAGAGAAACAAAATTGATAAACACTTAGCCACACTCATCAAGAAAAGAGGGAGAGGATGCAAATCAATAAAATTAGAAATGAAAAAGGAAAAATCACAACTGACACTGCAGAAATACAAAGGATTATAAGAGACTACTACAAACAACTATATGCCAGTAAAATGGACAACCACAAAGAAATGGACAAATTCTTGGAAAGGTACAATTTTCTAAGACTGAACCAGGAAGAATTAGAAAATATAAACAGACCTATCACAAGTAATTAAATTGAAACCATAATTAAAAATCTTCCAACAAACAAAAGTCCAGGACCAGATGGCTTCACAGGCAAATTGTATATAGCATTTAGAGAAGAGCTAACACCAATACTTCTCAAACTCTTCCAAAAAGTTGCCGAGGGAGAAACACTCCCAAATTCATTCTACGAAGCCACCATCACCCTGATACCAAAACAAGAAAAAGATATCACAAAAAAAGAAAATTATAGACCAATATCACTGATGAACATAGATGCAAAAATCCTGAACAAAATACTAGCAAACAGAATCCAACAACACATTAAAAGGATCATACACCAAGATCAACTGGGATTTATCCCAGGGATGCAAGGATTGTTCAATATACACAAATCAATCAATGTGATACACCACATTAACAAATTAAAGAATAAAAACCATACGATCATCTCAATAGATGCAGAAAAAGCTTTTGACAAAATTCAACACCCATTTATGGTAATAACTCTCCAGAAAATGGGCATAGAGGGAAGCTACCTCAACATAATAAAGGCCATACATGACAAACCCACAGCCAGCATCATACTCAATGGTGAAAAACTGACAGCATTTCCACTAAGATCAAGAACAAGACAAGGATGTCCACTCTCACCACTCTTATTCACCATAGTTTTGGAAGTCCTAGCCACGGCAATCAGAAAATAAAAAGAAATAAAAGGAATACAAATTGGAAAAGAAGAAGTGAAACTGTCACTGTTTGCAGATGAAATGATACTATACATAGAAAATCCTAAAGATGTTACCAGAAAACTACCAGAACTAATCAGTGAATTTGGTAAGGTTGCAGGATACAAAATTAATGCACAGAAATCTCTGGCATTCCTATACACTAACAATGAAAAACCAGAAAAAGAAGTTAAAGAAACACTCCCATTTACCACTGCAACAAAAAGAATAAAATACCTAGGAATAAACCTGTCTAAGGAGGCGAAAGACTTGTACTCAGAAAACTATAAGACACTGATGAAAGAAATCAAAGATGACATAAGCAGATGGAGAAATATACCATACTCTTGCATTGGAAGAATAAATATTGTGCAAATGACTATACTACCCAAAGCAATCTACAGATTCAGTGCAATCCCTATCAAATTACCAATGGCATTCTTCACAGAATTAGAACAAAAAATTTTACAATTCGTATGGAAACACAAAAGACCCCATATAGCCTAAGCAATCTTGAGAAAGAAAAATGGAGTTAGAGGAATCAGGCTCCCTGACGTCAAACAATACCACAAAGCTACAGTAATCAAGATAGTATGGTACTGGCACAAAAACAGAAATATATATCAATTGTACAGAATAGAATGCCCAGAGAAACCCACGCACATATGGGCACCTAATTTATGACAAAGGAGGCAAGAACATACAATGGAGAAAAGACAGCCTCTTCAACAAGTGGTGCTGGGAAAACTGGACAGCTACATGTAAAAGAATGTAGAACACTCCCTAACACCATACACAAAAATAAACTCCAAATGGATTAAAGACTTAAATAAGTTTGACCAGACACTACAAAACTCTTAGAGGAAAACATAGGAAAAACACTTTTTGACATAAACCACAGCAAGATCTTTTTTGATGCACCTCATGAGTAATGGAAATAAAAACAAAAATAAACAAATGGGACCTAATGAAACTTAAAAGCTTTTGCACAGCAAAGGATACCATAAACAAGACAAAAAGACAACCCTCAGAATGGGAGAAAATATTTGCAAATGAAACAACAGACAAAGGATTAATCTCCAAAATATACAAACAGCTCATGGAGCTCAATATCAAAAAAATCCCCAAGCCATCCAGTTAAAAAATGGGCAGAAGACCTAAACAGACATTTCACCAAGGAAGACATAAAGATGGGCAATAGGCACATGAAAAGATGCTCAACATCACTAATTATTAGAGAAATGCAAATCAAAACTACAATGAGGTATCACCCCATGCTTGTCAGAATGGCCATTATCAAAAAATCTAGAAACAATAAATGCTGGAAAGGGTGTGGAGAAAAGAGAACCCTCCTGCACTGTTGGTGGGAATGTAAATTGATACAGCCACTATGGAGAACAGTATGGAGGTTCCTTAAAAAACTAAAAATAGAACTACCATATGACCCAGCAATCCCACTACTGGGCATATACACTGAGAAAACCATAATTCAAAAAGAGACATGTACCACAATGTTCACTGCATCACTACTTACAATAGCCAGGACATGGAACCAATCTAAATGTTCATTGACAGATGAATGGATAAAGAAGATGTGGCACATATATACAATGGAATATTACTCAGCTATAAAAAAAATGAAATCGAGTTATTTGCAGTGAGGTGGATGGACCTAGAGTCTGTCATACAGAGTGAAGTAAGTCAGAAAGGGAAAAACAAATACTGTATGCTAACGCATGTATATGGAATCTAAAAAAAAAAGGTACTGATGAACCTAGTTGCAGGGCAGGAATAAAGATATAGACATAGAGAATGGACTTGAGGACACGGCATGGGAGGGGGAAGCTGGGGCAAAGTGAGAGCAGCATTGACATATATACACTACCGAATGTAAAATAGTTAGCTAGTGGGAAGCAGCTGCACAGCACAGGGAGATCAGCTCGGTGCTTTGCGATGACCTAGAGGGGTGGGATAAGGAGGGTGGAAGGGAGGCTCAAGACGGAGGGGATATGGGGACATATGTATGCATGTGGCTGATTCACTTTGTTGTACAACAGAAACTGACACAGTATTTTGAACCAATTATACTCCAATAAAGATCTATTAAAAAAAAAAAAAGGGTCAAAATAGGTGTTCTATCTCAGATTAATGGCTATTCTCAAAACTTTTGCTACTGAATCTAGCCATTTCTTTCATCATTAAGTATACAATAAGCACATCCTTATTGTTTCAGATACTTCTCTCTCCCTGAAAGCTCATTTTATAACTAAAAATATTCAGACCAAAAAATAAATAAATAAATAAGTAGTTACTTTGTGGAAACCATGTATATCTACCCACAGTAAGAAAGGGTAAATAATAATGATACTGATATACATATGAGTTCTTGTAGCATAGCATCATTATCTCAATTTAGAGAAAAGTGAAAACCACAAGGCAGTCCAAGATGGTGGCATGGAAAGATCCTGAACTCACCTCTTCCCATGGACATGCCAAATGTATAGCTGCATATGGAAAAATGTCCTCTGAAAAAGGAATGAAATCAGGCTTTACTGCTCCTGCACAACAAAAGATAAAAGGGCCATATCAAGATGGATAGCAGAGGCAGAGGCAGAGATGTGGACTCATCCAAACCCCACCCCCATGTGGTGACCCACAATAGGGAGGGATCTTGCAAGTCTGAGCTTCTCCCAGGGAAGAGAGGGCTTTGTGACCTGCATCAGGCATCCCAACTCTTGGGACCTGCACCAGAGAGATGAACCCCCTTATGTTTGGTTTAGAAAACTGTTGGGGCTTCTGTCCAGGGGACCCAGAGGGCCGTTGGGAACTGAGATTCTCCTTTTAAAGGGCTTCCTGGGCTTCCCTGGTGGCACAGTGGTTGAGAATCTGCCTGCCAATGCAGGGGACACGAGTTCGAGCCCTGGTCTGGGAAGATCCCACATGCCGCGGAGCAACTGGGCCCGTGAGCCACAACTACTGAGCCTGCGCGTCTGGAGCCTGTGCTCCTCAACAAGAGAGGCCGCGATAGTGAGAGGCCCGCACACCGCGATTAAGAGTGGCCCCCGCTTGCCACAACTAGAGAAAGCCCTCACACAGAAACAAAGACCCAACACAGCCAAAAATAAATAAATAAATAAAATAAATTAAAGGGCTTCCTGTGATCTCAATCTCTCTAGAACCCAATGCAAAAGCAGCAGTTTGAAAAGCACTTAGTCTATGTGGAGGAGATTCATTTGCTAATCTTAAAGCATCTGCTGGAGGGGCAGGGGAGATTTGAGACTCTCTTTGGAGACAGAGGTGCTGGAGGATGACATTATTGTCCTCTCCATCTACCTGCTACCACAGGTGGGTATGCAGATGCAGCACATTCCTGCTGCCCTGCTAAGGCCAGCTGCTGCAGCACTCAACCCCTCCCTGGCTGGGGCCAGCAAGCACAAGAGGTCACAGCATTCTCCTGGTCCCTTGCTAAAGCTGGTATATACACAAAGAATCTTTGTGCTAAAGCTGGTGGGTGTGTGCAGTCAAGGCATTTTCTCACTGCCTTAATAAAGCCAGCAGGTGTGCCAGCTGCCTCACTAAAGCAGGTGGGCATGTGCAATCCACACAGGGGATGCCTCTTGGTCACCTGGCCCTGGTGGCCAAAGGGGCTTGAGTTTTGGGGCTCCAAAGGACAGTAACAATTGGAAAGACAGTTCTTGGCAAGCTACCACCTGCCCAAACAAAAAGAAAGCTGGGGTAGCAATACTCAGACAAAATAGACTTTAAAACAAAGACTGTGATAAAAGACAAAGAAATGCATTAAATAATAACAAAGGGGTAAATCCAACAAGAAGATACAATATTTGTAAGTATATATGCACCTAACATAGGAGCACCAACATATATAAAGCAAATACTAACAGGCCTAAAGGGAGAAATTGACAGAAATACAATACTAGTAGGGAAATTTAACAATCCATACATCAATGGATAGATCATCCAGACAGAAAACCAACAAGGAAACATTGGCATTAAGCAACACATTAGATCAGATATACTTAACAGATGTATATAGAACAGTCCACCCCAAAGCAGCAGAATATCCATTCTTCTCAAGTGAACATGGAACATTCTCCAAGATAGGTCACATGTTAGGCCACAAAACAAGTCTCAATAAAATTTAAGAAGATTGAAATCATATCAAGCATCCTTTCTGACCACAGTGTTATGAAACTTGAAATTAATTGCAAGAAGAAAACTGAAAAAAAATCACAATATGTGGAGATTAAATAACATGCTACTGAACAACCATTGGGTGAGCAAAGAAATCAAAGGAGAAATTAAAAAATACCTAGAGACAAGTAAAAATGGAAATATGACATGCCAAAACCTATGGCACGCAGCAAAAGAAGTTCTAAGAGGAAAGTTCATAGGAATACAGGTCTACCTCAAGAAAAAAGAAAAATCTCAAATAAATAAACAATCTAACTTTACACCTAAAGAAACTAGAAAAAGAGGAACAAACAAAGCTTAAAGTTAGCAGAAAGAAGGAAATAATAAAAATCAAAGGAGAAATAAATGAAATACAGAATAAAAAGACAATGGAAGAGACCAGTGAAATTAAGAGCTGGTTCTTGGAAAAGATAAACAAAATTGACAAGCCTTTAGCTAGACTCACCAGGAAAAAAAGAAAGAGGGCTCAAATAAAAATCAGAAAAGAAAGAGAAGTTACAACTGATACCACAGAAATACAAAGGATCATAAGAGGCTACTACAAACAACTATACGGCAACAAATTGGACAATCTAGAAAAAAATGGATAAATTCTTAGAATTATACAATCTTCCAAGACTGAATCAAGAAAAACTAAAAAAATCTATATAGATCAAGTACTAGTAAGAAAATTTAATCAATAATCATAAACCTTCCAACAAACAAAAGTCCTGGACCAGACAGCTTCACTGGTGAATTCTACCAAACATTCAAATATTTAATACCTATCTTTCTCAAAATCTTCCAAAATATTGAAGAGGAGTGAATGTTGCCGAACAAATTTTACAAGGCCAACATAACACTGATACCAAAGCCAGATGAGGACACACAAAAAAAAAGAAAGAAAATTACAGTCCAATATCCCTGATGAACATAGATGCAAAAATCCTCAACAAAATATTAGCAAACTGAATTCAACAATACATTAAAAGCATCACACCCCATGATCAAGTGGAATTTACTCCAGGGATGCAAAGATTGTTGAACATATGCAAATAAATCAACCTGATACACCACATTAACAAAATGAAGGGTAAAAAGTCATAGGATCATGTCAATAGATGCAGGAAAATATTTGACAAAATTCACCATCCATTTACGGTAAAAACTCTCAACAAAGTGGGTGGATATAGAGGGAATGAACTTCAACATAATAAAGGCTGTATATGACAAGCCCACAGCTAACATCATTCTCACTGGTGAAAAGCTGAAAGCATTTCCTCTGAGATCAGAAACAAAACAAGGATGCCCACTCCACCCACTTTTATTTAACATAATACTGGAAATCCTTGCCAGAGCAGTTAGGCAAGAAAAATAAATAAAAGGCATCCAAATTGGAAAGGAAGAAGTAAAACTCACTTTTTGCAGATGACATGATTTTATATATAGAAAACCCTAAAAGATGCCACCCAAAACTGTTAGAACTAATAAGCAAATTCAGTAAAATGAAATGGTACAAAATCAATATACAAAAGTCAGTAGTGTTTCTGTACACTAACAAATAACAACTATCAGAAAGATAAATTAAGAAAACAATTCCATTTACAATTGCATCCAAAAAAACAACCCTAGGGATTAATTTAATCAAGGAGGTGAAAGACCTGTACACTGTACATGTAAAAGAATAAAACTAGACCACTCTGTCACACCATACACAAAAATCAACTCCAAATGGATTAAAGATTGAACATAAGACCTAAAACCATAAAACTCCTAGAATAAAATGTAAGCAGTAAGCTACTTGACATCTGTCATGGCAATGAATTTTTGGATCTGACTCCAAAAGCAAAGGCAATAAAAGCAAAAATAAACAAGTAGATAAAACACATAGACAGAGGGAGGGGCAAGATGGCGGAAGAGTAAGACGCGGAGATCACCTTCCTCCCCACAGATACATGAGAAATACATCTACACGTGGAACTGCTCCTACAGAACACCCACTGAACGCTGGCAGAAGACGTCAGACCTCCCAAAAGGCAAGAAAATCCCCACGTACTTGGGTAGGGCAAAAGACAAAAGAAATAACAGAGACAAAAGAATAGGGACGGGACCTGCACCAGTGGGAGGGAGCCGTGAAGGAGGAAAGGTTTCCACACACTAGGAAGCCCCTTCGCGGGCAGAGACTGCGGGGGGCGGAGGGGGGAAGCTTCAGAGCCACGGAGGAGAGCGCAGCCACAGGGGTGCGGAGGGCAAAGCAGAGGGACTCCCGCACAGAGGAGCGGTGCCGACCAGCACTCACCAGCCCGAGAGGCTTGTCTGCTCAGCCGCCGGGGCGGGCGGGGGCTGGGAGCTGGGGCTCGGGCTTCGGTGCTAGCCGGGAGGGAGTCCGGGAAAAAGACTGCAGCTGCCGAAGAGGCAAGAGACTTTTTCTTGCCTCTTTGTTTCACGGCGCGCAAGGAGAGGGGATTCAGAGCACCGCCTAAACGAGCTCCAGAGACGGGTGCGAGCCGCGGCTATCAGCGCGGATCCCACAGCAACAGGGACGCAGAGGGAAAAACGGAGAGATTCCCGCACAGAGGCTCGGCGCCGAGCAGCACTCACCAGCCCGAGAGGCTTGTCTGCTCACCCGCCGGGGCGGGCGGGGGCTGGGAGCTGAGGCGCGGGCTTCGGTCGGATCCCAGGGAGAGGACTGGGGTTGGCTGTGTGAACACAGCCTGAAGGGGCTAGCGCACCACAGCTAGGCAAGAGGGTGCCCGAGAAAAAGTCTGCAGCTGCTGAAGAGGAAAGAGACTTTTTCTTGCCTCTTTGTTTCGCGGCGTGCAAGGAGAGGGGATTCAGAGCGCCACTTAAACGAACTCCAGAGACGGGCGCGAGCCGCGGATATCAGCGCGGACCCCAGAGACGGGCATGAGACGCTGAGGCTGCTGCTGCCGCCACCAAAAAGCCTGTGGGCGAGCACAGGTCATTCTCCACATCGCCCCTCCCGGGAGCCTGTGCAGCCCACCACGGCCAGGCTCCCGTGATCCGGGGACAACTTCCCCGGGAGAGCGCACGGCGCGCCTCAGGCTGCTGCAACGTCACGCCGGCTTCTGCCGCCGCAGGCTCGCCCCGCCTCCTCCGTACCGCTCCCTCCCCCCGGCCTGACTGAGCCAGAGCCCCCGAATCAGCTGCTCCTTTAACCCCGTTCTGTCTGGGCGGGGAACAGACGCCCTCAGGGGACCTACATGCAGAGGCGGGTCCAAATCCAAAGCTGAACCCCGGGAGCTGTACGAACAAAGAAGAGAAAGGGAAATCTCTCCCAGCAGCCTCAGAAGCAGCGGATTAAAGCTCCACAAACAACTTGATGTGCCTGCATCTGTTGAATACCTGAATAGACAACGAATCATCCCAAATTTAGGAGGTGGACTTTGGGAGCAGGATATATTAACTTTTCCCCTTTTCCTTTTTTTGTGAGTGTATATGTGTATGCTTCTGGGTGAGATTTTGTCTGTATAGCTTTGCTCTCACCGTTAGTCCTAGGGTTAGGTCCATCCGTTTTTTTTCTGTTTTTTTTTTTTTACTTAAAAATTTTTTTTTCCCTAATAAATGTTTTCTTAATAATTTTTTCCTTATTTTCTATTTTTAAAAAATTAAAAAAAATTTTTAATAAGTTTTTCATATTTTTTATTTTTAAAAAATTTAAAAAAATTTTTTTCTTAATAAATTTTTTCTTAATACTTTTCTTATTTTTAGCATAAAAAATTAATAAATCTATTTTTAAAAATTAAGAAAAATTTTTTTTTAATAAATTTATTCTTAATAATTTTTTTTCTTATTTTTTATTATAATTGCTTTATTTTATTTTATTTTATCCTCTTTCTTTCTTTCTTTCCATTTTTTCTCCCTTTTATTCTGAGCCGTGTGGATGAAAGGCTCTTGGTGCTCCAGCCAGGCATCAGGGCTGTGCCTCTGAGGTGGGAGAGCCAACTTCAGGACACTGGTCCACAAGAGACCTCCCAGCTCCACATAATACCAAACGGTGAAAATCTCTCAGAGATCTCCATCTCACCATCAAGACCCAGCTTCACTCAACGACCAGCAAGCTACAGTGCTGGATACCCTATGCCAAACAACTAGCAAGACAGGAACACAGCCCCATCCATTAACAGAGAGGCTGCCTAGAATCATAATAAGGCCACAGACACCCCAAAACACACCACCAGACGTGGACGAGCCCACCAGAAAGACAACATCTAGCCTCATCCACCAGAACACAGGCACTAGTTCCCTCCACCAGGAAACCTACACAACCCACTGAACCAACCTTAGCCACTGGGGACAGATACCAAAAACAACGGGAACTACGAACCTGTAGCCTGTGAAAAGGAGACCCCAAACACAGTAAGATAAGCAAAATGAGAAGACAGAAAAACACACAGCAGATGAAGGAGCAGGGTCAAAACACACCAGACCTAACAAATGAAGAGGAAATAGGTAGTCTACCTGAAAAAGAATTCAGAATAATGATAGTAAGGATGATCCAAAATCTTGGAAATAGAATAGACAAAATGCAAGAAACATTTAACAAGGACGTAGAAGAACTAAAGAGGAACCAAGCAACGATGAAAAGCACAATAAATGAAATTAAAAATACTCTAGATGGGATCAATAGCAGAATAACTGAGGCAGAAGAACGGATAAGTGACCTGGAAGATAAAATGGTGGAAATAACTACTGCAGAGCAGAATAAAGAAAAAAGAATGAAAAGAAATGAGGACAGTCTCAGAGACCTCTGGGACAACATTAAACGCACCAACATTCGAATTATAGGGGTCCCAGAAGAAGAAGAGAAAAAGAAAGGGACTGAGAAAATATTTGAAGAGATTATAGTTGAAAACTTCCCTAATATGGGAAAGGAAATAGTTAATCAAGTCCTGGAAGCACAGAGAGTCCCATACAGGATAAATCCAAGGAGAAACACACCAAGACACATATTAATCAAACTATCAAAAATTAAATATAAAGAAAACATATTAAAAGCAGCAAGGGAGAAACAACAAATAACACACAAGGGCATCCCCATAAGGTTAACAGCTGATCTTTCAGCAGAAACTCTGCAAGCCAGAAGGGAGTGGTAGGATATACTTAAAGTGATGAAGGAGAAAAACCTACAACCAAGATTACTCTACCCAGCAAGGATCTCATTCAGATTTGATGGAGAAATTAAAACCTTTACAGACAAGCAAAAGCTGAGAGAGTTCAGCACCACCAAACCAGCTTTGCAACAAATGCTAAAGGAACTTCTCTAGGCAAGAAACACAAGAGAAGGAAAACACCTACAATAACAAACCCAAAACATTTCAGAAAATGGGAATAGGAACATACATATCGATAATTACCTTAAATGTAAATGGATTAAATGCTCCCACCAAAAGACACAGACTGGCTGAATGGATACAAAAACAAGACCCATATATATGCTGTCTGCAAGAGACCCACTTCAGACCTAGAGACACATACAGACTGAAAGTGAGTGGATGGAAAAAGATATTCCATGCAAATGGAAATCAAAAGAAAGCTGGAGTAGCAATTCTCATATCAGACAAAATAGACTTTAAAATAAAGACTATTACAAGAGACAAAGAAGGACACTATATAATGATCAAGGGATCGATCCAAGAGGAAGGTATAACAATTGTAAATATTTATGCACCCAACATAGGAGCACCTCAATACATAAGGCAAATACTAACAGCCGTAAAAGGGGAAATCGACAGCAACACAATCATAGTAGGGGACTTTAACACCCCACTTTCACCAATGGACAGATCATCCAAAATGAAAATAAATAAGGAAACACAAGCTTTAAATGATACATTAAACAAGATGGACTTAATTGATATTTATAGGACATTCCACCCAAAAACAACAGAATACACATTTTTCTCAAGTGCTCATGGAACATTCTCCAGGATAGATCATATCTTGGGTCACAAATCAAGCCTTGGTAAATTTTAAAAAATTGAAATCGTATCAAGTATCTTTTCCGACCACAACACTATGAGACTAGATATCAATTACAGGAAAAGATCTGTAAAAAATACAAACACATGGAGGCTACACAATACACTACTTAATAACGAAGTGATCACTGAAGAAATCAAAGGGGAAATCAAAAAATACCTAGAAACAAATGACAATGGCGACACGACGATCCAAAACCTATGGGATGCAGCAAAAGCAGTTCTAAGAGGGAAGTTTATAGCAATACAAGCCTACATCAAGAAACAGGAAACATCTCGAATAAACAACCTAACCTTGCACCTAAAGCAATTAGAGAAAGAAGAACAAAAAAACCCCAAAGCTAGAAGAAGGAAAGAAATCATAAAGATCAGGTCAGAAATAAATGAAAAAGAAATGAAGGAAACAATAGCAAAAATCAATGAAACTAAAAGCTGGTTCTTTGAGAAGATAAACAAAATTGATAAACCATTAGCCAGACTCATCAAGAGAAAAAGGGAGAAGACTCAAATTAATAGAATTAGAAATGAAAAAGGAGAAGTAACCACTGACACTGCAGAAATACAAACGATCATGAGAGATTACTACAAGCAACTCTATGCCAATAAAATGGACAACCTGGAAGAAATGGACAGATTCTTAGAAATGCACAACCTGCCAAGACTGAACCAGGAAGAAATAGAAAATATGAACAGACCAATCACAAGCACTGAAATTGAAACTGTGATTAAAAATCTTCCAACACACAAAAGCCCAGGACCAGATGGCTTCACAGGCGAATTCTATCAAACATTTAGAGAAGAGCTAACACCTATCCTTCTCAAACTCTTCCAAAATATTGCAGAGGGAGGAACACTCCCCAACTCATTCTACGAGGCCACCATCACCCTGATACCAAAACCAGACAAAGATGTCACAAAGAAAGAAAACTACAGGCCAATATCACTGATGAACATAGATGCAAAAATCCTCAACAAAATACTAGCAAACAGAATCCAACAGCACATTAAAAGGATTATACACCATGATCAAGTGGGGTTTATTCCAGGAATGCAAGGATTCTTCAATATACGCAAATCAATCAACGTGATACATCATATTCACAAATTGAAGGAGAAAAACCATATGATCATCTCAATAGATGCAGAGAAAGCTTTCGACAAAATTCAACACCCATTTATGATAAAAGTCCTGCAGAAAGTAGGCATAGAGGGAACTGTCCTCAACATAATAAAGGCCGTATATGACAAACCCACAGCCAACATTGTCCTCAATGGTGAAAAACTGAAACCATTTCCACTAAGATCAGGAACAAGACAAGGTTGCCCACTCTCACCACTATTATTCAACATAGTTTTGGAAGTGTTAGCCACAGCAATCAGAGAAGAAAAAGAAATAAAAGGAATCCAAATCGGAAAAGAAGAAGTAAAGCTGTCACTGTTTGCAGATGACATGATACTATACATAGAGAATCCTAAAGATGCTACCAGAAAACTACTAGAGCTAATCAATGAATTTGGTAAAGTAGCAGGATACAAAATTAATGCACAGAAATCTCTTGCATTCCTGTATACTAATGATGAAAAATCTGAAAGTGAAATTAAGAAAACACTCCCGTTTACCATTGCAACAAAAAGAATAAAATATCTAGGAATAAACCTACCTAAGGAGACAAAAGACCTGTATGCAGAAAATTATAGGACACTGATGAAAGAAATTAAAGATGATACAAATAGATGGAGAGATATACCATGTTCTTGGATTGGAAGAATCAACATTGTGAAAATGACTCTGCTACCCAAAGCAATCTACAGATTCAATGCAATCCCTATCAAACTACCACTGGCATTTTTCACAGAACGAGAACAAAAAATTTCACAATTTGTATGGAAACACAAAAGACCCCGAATAGCCAAAGCAATCTTGAGAACGAAAAATGGAGCTGGAGGAATCAGGTTCCCTGACTTCAGACTATATTACAAAGCTACAGTAATCAAGACAGTTTGGTACTGGCACAAAAACAGAAATATAGATCAATGGAACAGGATAGAAAGCCCAGAGATAAGCCCACGCACATATGGTCACCTTATCTTTGATAAAGGAGGCAAGCGTATACAGTGGAGAAAAGACAGCCTCTTCAAGAAGTGGTGCTGGGAAAATTGGACAGGTACATGTAAAAGTATGAAATTAGAACACTCCCTGACACCATACACAAAAATAAACTCAAAATGGATTAAAGACCTAAGTGTAAGGCCAGACACTATCAAACTCTTAGAGGAAAACATAGGCAGAACACTCTATGACATAAATGACAGCAAGATCCTTTTTGACCCAGCCCCTAGAGAAATGGAAATAAAAACACAAATAAACAAATGGGACCTAATGAAACTTAAAAGCTTTTGCACAGCAAAGGAAACCATAAACAAGACCAAAAGACAACCCTCAGAATGGGAGAAAATATTTGCAAATGAAGCAACTGACAAAGGATTAATCTCCAAGATTTACAAGCAGCTCATGCAGCTCAATAACAAAAAAACAAACAACCCAATCCAAAAATGGGCAGAAGACCTAAATAGACATTTCTCCAAAGAAGATATACAGATTGCCAACAGACACATGAAAGAATGCTCAACATCATTAATCATTAGAGAAATGCAAATCAAAACTACAATGAGGTATCATCTCACACCGGTCAGAATGGCCATCATCAAAAAATCTAGAAACAATAAATGCTGGAGAGGGTGTGGAGAAAAGGGAACCCTCTTGCACTGTTGGTGGGAATGTAAATTGATACAGCCACTATGGAGAACAGTACGGAGGTTCCTTAAAAAACTAAAAATAGAACTACCATACGACCCAGCAATCCCACTACTGGGCATATACCCTGAGAAAACCATAATTCAGAAAGAGTCATGTACCAAAATATTCATTGCAGCTCTGTTTACAATAGCCAGGACATGGAAGCAACCTAGGTGTCCATCATCGGATGAATGGATAAAGAAGATGTGGCACATATATACAATGGAATATTACTCAGCCATAAAAAGAAATGAAATGGAGGTATTTGTAATGAGGTGGATGGAGTTAGAGTCTGTCATACAGAGTGAAGTAAGTCAGAAAGAGAAAAAGAAATACAGTATGCTAACACATATATATGGAATCTAAGGAAAAAAAAAAAAAAGGTCATGAAGAACCTAGTGGCAAGATGGGAATAAAGACACAGACCTACTAGAGAATGGACTTGAGGATATGGGGAGGGGGAGGGGTGAGATGTGACAGGGTGAGAGAGTGTCATGGACATATATACACTACCAAATGTAAAATAGATAGCTAGTGGGAAGCAGCCGCATAGCACAGGGAGATCAGCTCGGTGCTTTGTGACCACCTAGAGGGGTGGGGTAGGGAGGGTGGGAGGGAGGGAGATGCAAGAGGGAAGAGATATGGGAACATATGTATATGTATAACTGATTCACTTTGTTATAAAGCAGAAGCTAACACACCATTGTAAAGCAATTATACTCCAATAAAGATGTTAAAAAAAAAAACAAAAAAAAAAACACATAGACAACTACATAAATTAAAAAGGTTCTGCACAGCAAGGGAAACCATCAACAAAATGAAAAGAAAACCCACTGAATGGGATAAATTATTTACAAATCATATATCTGATAAGTAATTAATATCCAAAATATATAGAGAATTCAAAAAAATAGCAAAAAACAAAAATCCCACAAATAATCAAATTAAAATATGGACAGAGGATTTGAATAGATATTTTTCCAGAGAAGACATACAGATGGCCAACAGGCACATGAAAAGATGCTTAACATCACTAATTATTAGGGAAATGCAAATCAAAACCATGAGATATCACCTCATACCTGTTAGAACGGCTATTATCAAATAGACAAGAAATAACAAATGTTGGAAAAAATGCGGAGAAAATGGAACCCTAGCACATTGCTGGTGGGAATGTAATTTTGTGCAGCCACCATGAAAAACAGTATGGAGGTTCCTCAGAAAATTAAAAATAGAACTACCATATGATCCAGCAGTTCCACTTCTCGATATTTATCCAAAGAAAACGAAAACACTAATGCAAAAAGATATCTGCACCCCCATGTTCATTGCAGCATTATTTACAGTAGCCAAAATATGGAAACAACCTAAGTGTCCATTAATGGATGAATGGATAAAGAAGTGGTATATATATATATATATATATATATATATATATATATATATATATATATATATATATATATATATATATATACACTAGGGAATACTATTTGGTTATAAAAAAGAACTAAATCTTGACGAATTAAATGAGCAGACCTAAAGGGAATTATGTTAAGCAAAATAAGTCAGACAGAGAAAGACACATACCATATGATTTCATTTATATGTGGAATCTAAAAAACAAAAGAGCAAAATAAAACCAGGATCATAGATACAGAGAACAGATGGTGGTTGCCGGGGGCGGGGAGTGGGTGAAAAGGATGTTGGGGTCAAGAGATACAAACTTCTAGTTATAAAATAAATACATCATGGGAATGTAAAAAAAAAAGTATGAAAACCGTGTTCTTACACTGTAAAACTGCTAGATGAATGTCACGACTTTATAATTTTTAAAACTGCTTTAAAAATTGCATGTAAAAGTTGGAATAAAATTGTGTTTGAAATGTGACACTGGAAAAGGCAATATTCAAAATTGCTACTAATGTATGTAATATTAAATATGCATGTGTAACTAAGTGAATTAAATGTTATACTAATGTAGAGTCCATCTACATTACTTAAAGTTTATATTTCCATGAGAGCAGAGATATTTGTATATTTTGTTTACTGTTGGATACCATGTGCATCAGACAGTGATTGGCATATACTGGGCATTCAATAAATGTTTATTGAATGAGTAAATATAATTAGCTTAAAAATCTCCTTTAATCTCTCACTTGGAATAGAGTGAATTTACTTATGCTCAGGATATCATTATATTGAAACGTATATAGTAGCCCCATACTTTTGTTGAGTTTGAGGAGTGGATTCATGAGGGAACAAAAATGAAAATATCTTCACACTGCTTAAGATCTGTTTATGCTGGTATCTGTACTGAGTATTATTTCTTAATCTCTCTTTTAAAATGTTAGTACCATTCTCAAAACACCTAGGTCCTCTTACTACAAAACATAGTGTGAATTAAACCAATAAAATTTATTGGGTAGAACATATGTATTTTATAGGCAAATATTCCAGAAGTAGATAACATGAGCCCTTCAAAGTTTATTATTTTTTTTCTCTGTTGTTTTAATGAAGGACAGTGGATTTTTCTATGTGTATGGAAGCACTGACAAATCTGTGTTGTGACTAGGCCTATCTGCTTATCAGTTTGGAAGGATTGCCTGCTGACTACTAAAATTAATGAAGTGAAACAACTTCTAGGACAACTTCAGGGAAGAATAAAATGTTCTGAGCTATAGTTTCCTCACCAGTAACAAAAAAGGAATTGGAATAAGTACTTTATAAAGACCATTTTAGCTCTAAAATTTCCATACTTCTAAGCTACTTGTCAGCATTTCAGTGTATGTAAAATGAGATTCTTTGTATAATTTGCTTGTTGTGTCTTGTACTTTGAGCACTTACCTGCTTTGGGATTATCCTTTACCCTAATTAAGGATGGATGAGTCATTTGCACTAAAAGCCAATTACTATACAGCCACCCTTACAAGAAGCCTGTGGCATTTCTTCGCATTACACAAGCTATAGAGGGTCCTGATTGTTCAACTCGCTTGTGCATTCAGTTAGCATGTCCTTCAGCATCAGTAATTGTCAGAATTGAGCAAGGCTGGAATTCCATGTAGTCCCTGAAATGATTGTTTTTTTTATATTGAACTGCTTCCAGGGTGCCAGTCTTGCAGTAGGTTCCTATGGAGTGAATACCTACTTTGCCCTGAGGAAAGTTCGATGCACCATGGGGAATCCAAAAAAAGGAAGGCGCAGTCTTGAGCAATATATTCTGGGACTGGAGTTTCTCTTTTCATATTTGCTTCTCTTTGGTTTTTAGAATGTCAGTAACATTCATACACATAGAGAAGCAATAGGGAGTAACATGCATGGAGTAACATGCTAGGGCTCTGGAGTAAGAATTCTTGAATTGGTTGGGAAACTTACACTAAATGAACCCTAGGATCTCTTCCAACTCTACAATTTCATGATACTTTCCCTTTACACTTTCTTAAATAATAAAAAAACTCATGCATCCCTACATGAAGAAGCTGTGTCACATTTCAGTGCTTTGGTCTGTGTTTTTGTACTGACAATGTCTCCCCATACCTTCTCTCCTTAGTAACCTTTGAGAGTCAGATCAGGTACCATTGCTAACCACACCCCAGGTCCAGATGGGTGATCCGCTTCTCTGTTGTCATGGCAACATGTATACACACATATTGTAGCACTCTTCATTTTCTTGACCACGGGTTAACTTTTTTTTTTATTTTTTATAAACCTTTGTATACTCATAGCTTGGTTGGTTGCCCACTAAATTTATGTTGAATGGAACTTTAGAAATTCTGACATCTAACACAAAATGCAGTCAAAATCTCTCATTTAGCAGTTAAAATCCATACTGGATTCCATTCTGACTGCTATGGGATCTACAAAAAATAAAAATAAAAAATCACCCAGGGACTGGGAATTATGATCCAGTACAGCGTGTTTGAAGGCCTTTTTGGAAGAAAATAAAGCCATTTTCTATTTGTACATTTCGAATTCAATGTCTATTCGATAAACCAATTTTAGCAACGGTTGTTGCCGTGGTGGTTGTGATGGTTGGTGGTGTTCTGGTTGTTTCTGTTATTGCTACTCATAATATCTGTTTCTAGGTCTATTTTCTTCTACTTCTTAACATTCTTAAAGGCAGAAAATGTTTTCGGTTTGTAACCTTATAACCTAACAAGAGGCCAAGTTAAGTGTCCATTTTTAAAAATTTCTCTCTAAATATCTCATGAAACAGAGCGTGAATACATTTTTTCCCCTACAGCATCCTTAGTTTTTTAAAAAAGAAGGATTCATTCATTCATTCACAAACATTTATTGTTTGCAGAGTATATGCCAGGCAGTATGCTAGACACTCGAGTGCAATTGTAAACCAAAGAAATATGATCACTGACCCCATGGACCCTGCCATCCACTAGGAAATACAGGAAGTTCCTAGACGCCTACCTGGGCACATAGTGGGAACAGAGATGAGCAGGGTCTGTCAGAGCACCTAGAAGGGGCACTTAAAACACATCGCAGTATCAGGTTTAGTGGAGGGACCATTAAAGCCAAAATATTTACCATCAGGCCATTTGCAGAGAAAGTTTGCTAACCCCTGAGCTAGAGGGTTGGCGAGGCTAACGGTCCAACACGGCCTCACTCACATGTCTGGCGTCTGTCTGGGTATTGGTTGGGTTGCATCCCTTTTCTTCTCCATCACTCTCATCATTCAATAGGTTAGATTAGGCTTCCTCAGAACACAGTGGTCTCAGGATTTCATGAATGTGAAGGCAGAAGTTGCAAGAAGCTTCAGAACTCAACCCACACTTTCATCACTATCAGAGTAAGACTCAAGACCAGCCCAGTTTCAAGAAGTTGGACAAATAAACTTTTATCAGTTAATGGGAGGAGTGGCAATACTGTTTCCATGCCCTTCTGCACTGCTGTATTACCCTGTAAGTGCTGTTTTAGTTGCATCCCATAAATTTTGATAGGCTGTGTTTTTATTATTTTAACACTCTGCCACATTCAAGAATAAAATGCCTGTATCTTGATTGGGGTATAATTATACCAGTGTATAGTTTTGTCAAAGTTCATCAAGCTGTACACTTAAAAGGTGTGCATTTAATGTAATCAAATTATACCTCAATAAAGTCTAATGGGACCATGGGACCAGAGAGCTAAGAAGTGACCAAATGTATCCGTCAGGGTTCTCCAGGGAAACACAAAAAGAGATTATATATAAGTGTGTGTGTATTTATATACATACATTATATGTATCACATACATATATTTATGTATATGTGTGTGTATATATATATACAGTCATGTAGAGAATGATTTATTTTAAGAAATTGGCTCATGCAATTGTGGAGGCTAGCAAGTTTGAAATCTGTAGGGCAGGCTGGCAGACTGGAAATTCAAGCAGGAGGTGATGCTGCAGTTTTGAGGGTAAAAGCTCTTTTTCTCTGGGAAACTTCTGTTTTTGCTCTAAAGGCCTTCAACTGATTGGATGAGGTCCACCCACATTGTCAAGTTCATTTTACTTACAATGACTTGATTGCAGATGTTAATCACAGCAATACCTAGATTAGTCCTTGATTAATATAGCCCAGCCAAGTTCACACATCTCATGGTACATGCCTGTAACATATACACATTGATACTTCTATTTTACATAAAGCCAAAAATTATCTTTTTGCCCTTACTAACAAAAGCCGGTTTAAAATTAGCCCCTTAAAAACTATTTTTATGCATTTATAATTTTATGTGAGGTATAGCTAACTTTTAACAAAGACTTCTTTCCTTTTCTATTAGGTTATATCCTGAATCATCATAGAGATCTTGGTTTCTTATGGAAAAACAGTCTAACTGATAGTTCTGTGAGCCACTAATTAAAAAAATCCAAAAAACAAAAAGCAAAAAACACCTACTCTGAACAACTAGACAGAAAATCAGTGAGGCTATAGAAGACTTGAGTACCACCACCAACCAACTTGACCTAATTGACATACACAGAACCTTCCACTAACACAGCAGAATATATAATGCATACTATTTTCAAGCAAGTATTGAATATTCTTTATGGTAGACCATAGACTAGGCAATAAAACAAGTCACAATATTTTTAAAGAGGATTTAAATCATGCAAAGAATGTTCTCTGACTACCATGGAATAAAATTATGAATCAACAATGAAAGAAATCTGAGAAATCCTCAACTATCTGAAAATTAAAAACCATAGTTGTAAATTACTAATATATCAAAGAAGAAATCACAAGGGAAATTTTGAAATATCAAACTAAATATAAACACAACTGAACAAAAATAAGTCATATTAATATTTACAAAATGCAGTTAAATCAGTGTTTAGAGGTAATGTTATATCATTAAACACATACTAGAATGGAAGAATATAATCTAGACTTGCTTCTTAAGAAGCTAGCCAAAAGAAAAGAAAATCAAAGCCAAAATAAAAAAAATAAAGATCTGAACAGAAATCAGTAAGATACAAAACAGAAAACAATAAAGAAAATCAGTGAAACCAAAATTTAGTCCTTTGAAAAGCAAAATTAATAAAATTTTATCTACACTGACCAAGAAAAAGAGAGATGATACAAATTACCAAAATTAGGAATTAAAAAAAATGGTATATCACTGCAGAGCACAGAGAAATTAAAAAGATAAATGGGAATATCATGAAAAGCTTTATAACAATACATTGGACAGCTTAGATAAAATGGAGAAATTTCTAGAAAGACACAACTTACTAAAACTGACTCAAGAAGAAACAATATCTGAATAGACTTATATATTAAAAAAATTAGTAGTGAAAAATGAATATTTTATTACTCAAGGCCCAGATGATTTCACTGGTGAATTCTAACAAACATTTAAGTAAAAAATAATGCCAATCCAAAACAAACTCTGAGAAAATAGAGAAAATTAAATTCCCAATTAAATTTGTGAGGCCAAGATTACCCTGATTCCAAAGCCAGACAACAACATCACAAGAAAAGAAAGCAATGGTGGTAACATGGTATAATTTGGTGATTTGGTGGGGAATAATGTATCTTTTCATATTAGTTAGCAATATCTGCTAACCCAAAGCAATGGGAATAACTTCACTTGGTTACATTTATGGATACAACAGAACTGATTTTTTAAAAATTTTTATTTTGTATTGGAGTACAGTTGATTTACAATGTTGTGTTAGTTTCAGGTGTACACCAAAGTGATTCAGTTATACATATACATACATCTATTTTTTTCAAAATATTTTCCCATTTAGGTTATTACAGAATATCGAGCAGAGTTCCCTGTGCTATACGGTAGGTCCTTGCTGGTTACCTATTCTAAATATAGTAGTGTGCATATATCAATCCCAAACTCCCAATTTATCCCTCCCCCTCAACTTCTTCCTTTGGTAACCATAAATTTTTTTTCTAAGTCTCTGAGTCTGTTTCTGTTTTGTAAATACGTTCATTTGTATCATATTTTAGATTCCACATATAAGGGATAGTGTATGATATTTGTCTTTCTCTGTCTGACTTACTTCACTTAGTATGATAATCTCCAGGCCCGTCCGTGTTGCTGCAAATGGCATTATCTCATTCTTTTTAATGGCTGAGTAATACTCCACTGTATATATGTACCACATCTTCTTTATCCATTCCTCTGTTGATGGACACTTAGGTTGCTTCCATGTCTTGGCTACTGTGAATAGTGCTGCTGTGAACATTGGTATGTGTGTATGTTTTCGAATTATGGTTTTCTCTGGATATACAACCAGGAGTGGGATTGCTGGATCATATGGTAGCTCTATTTTTAGTTTTTTGAGGAACCTCCATATTGTTCTTCATAGTGGCTTCACCAATTTACATTCCCACCAACAGTGTAGGAGGGTTACAATAGAACTGATTTTTGAGAGCTCATTCTGTACTAATCACCGTGCTGAGCACTGGGGAATCAGAGACAAGTGCTAGTCTCTATCTCTAAATTGCTCATTATCTTGTAGAAGAGGACAGAAATGTAATCGAATAGCTGTTCTTATTTTCCAAAAGCTCTATCATAATGCTGTGGGATGCAATGTTTTATAAAGGGAAAGGTTCAATCTCAGTGGTATCAAGAATTACTTAACAGAAAAGAACAAATGCTTAAACAGCCTTGAAAAATCTAGAGGACACTCATTTTTATGGTCAGGAATTTGGACTTTATCCTGAAGTTCAACATTTCTGAAAATGTGGGCAAATCACTTGGGCTACTAGATAAAGATGAAACTTGTGGGCCTGACTTTACAAATACATAATCAGAATCTGTGGCACAGACTAGGAATTTTTAACAGCAGTGATTTTCTAAAGTTTGAGAAGTCTATAATTAGTAACAAGGTAATATCAAAGGGTTTTGAAGGGGTTTATGGTAACATGAGCTAACTTTTAATTCTCCCTTTGGCCTCTGCTCAGTCAACTCTCCTACCCAACTGTTCTCTTCTTGATTCTCCTTAACTTCTTCCCCATTCTGGGCTCCACAAGCACCAACTCAGTCACTATGACTTCCAGAAGTCTCTACATCTTCCACCAGGCATCTGGCTTCTGAGTCTTGGTCTCAGTTCCTAGGGATCACAGTTTTACTAAATGGGTTGATTAAACCATGCACCCAAAGTCCATTCTATCCATACCATCTCATCTTAACCCAGACCTTGATCTTCTTAGCAAGTGCACATTAAATCCTTGGCTTGCTACCCAAACCTGCTACTTCAAATTTTCTCCCTCTAAAGGCCCACCATAATCCTCTTTACAGTTCTGTTTTCAGCAGATATCTTCCTTTGTTACTAATGAAATTACTCTTCTGGTGATTTTACATAATTATACGTAAGAAGAGTTAAAAATACATTATATCTATACATGAGGTGGGAAATATATGACAATAGCGTAAGAATTATCAAGAAATAGTTTCTAGGCAGGGGAGACAGAGAGAAGCCCTTTCATAATCGTATCTTATTGGAAAGTGTTTTTCCATCAAGGAAAAACCACTGTTTTTCAAAGCAGAGGGACAGATTTCAGAGTTGCAAGCATTGAGAACAAAGAGAGAGAACAAGCTTTGATAAAACCCTCAGAGAGGAAGGTCCACAGAGGAACAGATAAACAGCCATTAGAAAAGCAAACTTCCTTAAATTCCAGAACTGAAGTGAAGTGAATAGTAGGTATTAATCAAAGGAGAAAGCTATGCACATACAGTTAATGAAGTTGCTATATTATCAGCATGAACTTTGAACACTGCTAACAAAGAACTGAAATGTCTCTGCTATTCAGGTGAGACCATTCAAACACAGACATCTTGGGACCAGGAACAGATGGGGCTTAGAAGAGACTCACTGAATGACTAAACACCAGAACAAGAAAAAAATAGCAGGGCAGAGGTATTTCCCTAAGGTTTTCCCCAGTTCTTTATGGAAAATGCACTAAAAATTTAACATCAGCATCATACTATATGTTGGAAGAGTTTGCAGTATATAATTTATAATCATGCTTACTTGAAGTGCTAGGTGAATTTTACCTTATATAGTCCACCTAAAACTTTAATTACTCCAGGTCCTCTTATTGTCTTTTAAAAGTCTTGATTTAAGATGTTAATGATGTGTTTCAGAAATGCATTGACTTAACTAACAAAAGCAATAAGAGTTTGGTCATGAGGGACAGGAGGCCAGATAGTCCCCAGGACCGAATCATGTCCTGCTGAGCTGTGAACATTGAGGTTGGTCTCAGCCATATGTTCACCCTCATAGAGCCTTAAATTCATCTCAACCGCAAGCTCATTGACTTGAGTTTTCACACAGACTCTCATCATCACGTCAACATAGATATCTGTACAAGACATTAACTCCCTGGACACTTTTGGATTATGTTCCCTGGTCTTTCTGGGAAGCCAGAACCTCTGAGCAGCTGATCTAATAGAACCTAGACATGGGAGAGGCTGAGGCTCCTCCCATGCAGCCTCAATGGAGGCCCCGATAAATCCTGGCCTCATCCCTAGGGGAGGCTGAACCAGATGGAGGTGTTAGATGAATTTGTGTTCTCAAGTTCTAGCTCACATCGAGATAACCTAAAGGACTTATTAAAACATAAATTGCTGGACTCCACTTCAGAGTTTTTGATTCAGCAGGTCTAGGAGAGGCATAAAATTCTGCATTTATTACAGGGGCTCCGGTGGTGCTGACACCGCTTATCCAGATGCCACATATGGAGAATTCTTGTGTTAGGGGTGAGGTGACTGGAGCGTAAGCACATGGGCTTAGGTGAGACTGAGTAAACATGGGGAGACACATCCACCAGCTCCAGTACAGACATACCTCATTCATTCATATACCTCCTCCAGTGGATTTCACATGAACTGGGATGTCCAGAGGGGTGCTATAGAGAGTAATCTGAATAAAAGTTAATGAGATGGGCTTCCCTGATGGCGCAGCGGTTAAGAATCCGCCTGCCAATGCAGGGGACACGGGTTCGAGCCCTGGTCCGGGAAGATCCCACATGCCGCGGAGCAACTAAGCCCGTGCGCCACAACTACTGACCCCACGCACCACAACTACTGAAGCCGGCGCACCTAGAGCCCGTGCTCCGCAACAGGAGAAGCCACTGCAAGGAGAAGCCCGTGCACTGCAACGAAGAGTAGGCCCCGCTCACCGCAACTAGAGAAAACCGGCGCGCAGCAACAAAGGCCCAACACAGGCAAAAATAAATAAATTAATTAATTAATTTAAAAAAATGTTAAAGTGACTATCCTTTCATCCAAGAAACATTTGTTGTGTGCTTACTGTGTAGCAGATGCCGAGCTAGGCACTAGGCATTCAGAAATGAAACACGATCCCTGCCCTCATAGAGCATTCTATTTGGAGATGTCGGAAACAATGTTTTTTTTCCATCTCCATAAATCATGTTGCCACTGGCTTCTGCTTTAATGACCTCATTTCTGGGGGAAGTCAGATGCTGCCTAGGAAAATCATTCAGCTTTAAACTTCGAAAAAATTTTTTTCTTGAGTCCATAGCATGAGAACAGCCTTGAAAAGCCCAGCCTTTGTTTAAAGACAAAATACTTTGCTATATTCCAAAGCCTTGCTTTTACAAATCAAGAGCAAAGCTTGGAAGTCTGAGCACAGAGTTTTACTCTACAGAACGGGGAGAATTGGAAAAATACAAATCCCCCTGGCCTCTGGGAGGACACAGTTAATTATAGAAAGAAATTTTGACAAGATAAGACCACGGTAAATCGTTGTTTCTCTGGAACTCAGTGTCCTAACGCCCTGAACATGGGCCCAGAAGGACAATAGATTCCTGTTGATAGAAACTCAACAACAAAATCCCTTACAGCCCGAAGGAGAATCCAAGAGAATCCAAGAAGTGTTCTCCTTCCTCTCTATCATGTCCAACATATTGTGAGAATGAGGCAGACAGAGTATTGTTGATGGGGAACCGTAACCAGGGCCAAATACATTTCATCTTTCTTAACGAAGTAAATTGAATATTTAAAGAATGATTTCCACATGGCACTCGTTAATAACTTAATTTCTGTGTTCTTAGATAAGAATGTCATGATTGATAGAATAGTGGGTTCTGGTTGTGTATGGCATTTTCCTGAAGTGTCTACATCATGGTCCAGAAATACTGCTTCCCTCTTCCCCTATGCTTGCTCAGAGCATGGTAAAGATTCAGAAATACCTACATGACCGCAAGAAGGATGCAAGAGGTAGCTGAAAATTTGAGAATCAATGTGCCTACTGAAGGATAGCAGTGGTCCAGGGCAAGGGGTTCCTACACTCCAGGCTCCTTGACAGCTTGAAACCAGGAGGGACGTGAAGCACTTGAGTCACAAGAGGGTCCACAGCACCTGCTTAGGCTGGAGCCAGGCAGCGGGGGGAGAGGCCTAAGTTCCCCGGGGCACAGTCAGGGTGAACTTCAGGCCATGCGTTCATTCAGCCCTGAAATCTGAAGATGCAGCAGGGTCAGATACCAACACCCAAAGACTCAGCTTAAATGACCTATACCTCAACCAAAGGCCATCCACAGCTGCCGACAAAGGGTCCCAAGGCCCCCATGGCACACGGTGTGAAGTAGGGTAAAATCTCTCCTACACTTTGACGACATAAGAGAAAGGAGAGAAAAGGGAGAGAGGAAAAGGTCGTGAAAGACGGAGATGTTATTCAAAAAGAAACTGTGTTTATAAATGGAGCCTCCTAAACTGAAAGAAACAGAGTTTACCCAAAAAGAAACGATTTTAAACTGGAAGACACTACTATACCTTTAATGAACAAGCTTAGAATGTATTGTTTTTGCTGTGGTGGCCCGTGCTGTTGCATTTCTTGCTTATAAGCAGGGATGGGAGTTTCAGAAGAAATAGTAGAGAATATTTAAAAGCTGATATTTATTTTATTAGAGGAAAGGAGAGAGGGAGATTGCTGAGTTGCTCTGAATGAATTTCAAACCTACCATGGTTACAAGAATTTCTAATGTGTTTGGCTTGTGTCCATACACAGAGAGTTACCAAAAATTCACTCCTCTGTTGGTTAAGTTTGGGGAGTTCAGGCTCCAGATGAGATTGAAACCTCTGGGTTTAACTGAACAAAGAAGTGGGGCTGAGTTGAGAACCAAAACGACAGTCAGATCTGAAGGAGCTAAACAGATATGGTAGATGCTGTTGGTGATGAGGAGAGAGGCACAGAGGCAACAGGAGAGTAGCTGGAAACACCGTCGTCAGCTGGAGGGATGCTATGGATGCCCTGGCACATAGTTGGTACCCATCAAATATGTTTAAAATAAATGACTACTAGGTAGGAAGTAGAGTGTGGAATTATTACCCGAGTTCTGGAATGAAAACGCTTGGGGCTTTTATAGACTACCTGTAAGTTCATGAAGCATTTGAGAGGGAACTCAGAGGGGTTATTAGCCCTGTCAGCCACCCTCCTTACCCGCATCCATTTCCCAAGGGTGACGTGCTTGGTGGAAACTGTGAGGTCCTACTGGTGAATGGAAAGTAGTCTCCCACAACCAGCCCTTTGAGGTTGTATGCTTCCCAATAAATTTGAGGCTGAGTCTTGGTCAGGAATCCAGCACCTTCTGGTAACCTGTTCTGGTTCCCAATTCTATATTCCTGGCGCAGTCAGTGGGATGCAGAGTTTGCGTCTGGCTCTGGCAGTGAAGAATGGGATAAATCCCCAAAGAGGAAGCAATAGCGTTCCAAAGGTCTTTGGATTATGAACATTGTCACCTAGAAGAGCATCCTCCTGGTTTCGGCCCTGGCTGCAAGCGTGTATGTAGTTGGAAGAGAACCAGGAACATCCCCAGGCTCCCAAACTATATAAATCATCAGATAGGAAAAGGTGTCTTTATGTTACTCCCAGGCCAGAAATTACCTTCTTAGAGGCTTTCTGCTGTTATTGGCCCCAGGAGTTGCAGGAAAGAAAGAAAGATGGCAAGTACGGTGTGAGGGCTACATTTTTTTCTGGCCAACACCCCTTCCCCCCTGCTCCATTTTATCTTGATGAACCCACAGAAAAATTAGAGTTAATTACTCCATTGCATTATCCTGCTATAGAGAAAAACGTTTCCCAGTTTACTGATACAAACTGTAGCCCAGAGCTCAGACAGAGTGGTTGATTTGGGATTTGAATTAACATCTTCTCGATTCCAAAATCTTACATTCCCCATATATGCCAGGCTTTCTGCCACGATGTGTCTGAAAATTCAGAGTCTGCCTGGCATTAGTTATGTATGAAAAGAATCTGTGGGCTTTTATTTAAAGATTTCTTTGTGGGGTTTATTTTTGGGTTTGGGGTTTGGGTTTTTTGTCCAAAAGGTGTTTAAATTAAGTCTTAGGTAAATGATTCTAGAGAAAGGAAAGTTTGTAATTAAAGTGACGGATTTGGAGTTGGAGACTCTCCGAGGAAGACAGTTCATGATGTCTGAGAACACTGAAGAATTGAGTTCCCTGCCCGGTCTCATCTTTCAAGTAGAATTGACTGTGTGTTGAGGCAATTAAAGCTTTGCCTCTGATAAGAAGCTGGGAAAAGGCTGAAACCAACGATAAGCAGCCAGAGCTACAGAAGTGTCCAAGGATGATGCTGTCAGCAGAGGGAAGTCAGTGTTAGATAAGAGCCCTTGAAGAGTGTGGCTGGGTGAGAAGGACGGCAGATGGGAATTCAATGGTCCAGGTTCAATTCCAGCCTCGGGCACCCATCCCTAGGATGACATTTCTCCTGCCTCAGTTTCCACATCCACAAAATGAGGGGATTGAATCATATAGCCCTTGAAGCATATCAAGCTTCATCTGGTTCTGAATGCATAAACCCTGAGGGGTGAGTGTACCATGTTTCATCCAGGTGCTTTCTCATTGAGAAACCACAGCACTCTGAGTATCATTAGTTAGAGATTTAATGAATAGCACTCATTTTTCCTAGAATTATATTTTCGTAAAAACAAAAGCATTGTTGATTTTTCTCTAGTCTTAGTTACCCAAAGCTAAGAAAATAAGAGCTGCTAATGCCTTGTCTCTACCATCTGGGTTTTCTGGGATGATGCCAATTTTATGGATTATGTTGAATCACTCATTCCCATCACGATTTGAAATTTCTCGCATTTTGTCATCCAAACAACATGTCCTTGACTGCCATTTACTGCCCAACATTACGGTCAGAGATGTTTTCAGCTTTTTGCCTTGGAAAATGTGTTCCTAGTACCTGTACTAGAGGTTCTGTCCATAGGGGCAACAGAAATCAAAAGACGTGGGAGCAATAAATAATTTATTCCCATAGGAATGTGGAAAATGTAGCACTGTGGTTGTTTCTTAAATAATCAAACTTAAATAAAATTTCAACCTTAAATAAAATAGATGTGACCGAATTGTCCCTTTGAACCCTCCAACGTATAGGTCCTAGGAAGTTTACTTTAATATTTTGTTCCCAAGTGAGCTGGATCAATGCTCCCTACCTGTGAACTCACAGGACCCTGACCGTTCCCCTTGCGGCGTGGTTTTGTTTGTCATAGGAAGGAGCACGCTTTACAGACAAGCCCAGCCCTGGGCTGGCTCACCAGTGCTCTGGCCACCCATTCTCTCCAAAGTCTGCAATGGCTCTGCCCACCACACTACTGCAGCTCCACCCAAGGCAGGGAACCAGTTGCACCGACACACTTAGCTGGCAATACCTTTTACAAGTGTTGATACTTTCCACCACTGCAGATAGAGCTGCATCCTTACTTGTCTCTGGATTTCCACTGTCTCCTTCTCCAGGTGGAAAGTTAACACCTCTTCTCGTGGCCCGTCTTTAGAAGTTATCCCATAGCAGAGGTGGGCAGTTCCTTTGTAACCCAGAGCCGTTCGTTTTGTCATCCAGTTTTGTTATTTGTATTAGTTTCCTAGGACTGCAGTAACCAGTTACCACAAACTGGGTCACTTACAACACTCGAGGGGCCAGAAGTCCAGAATCAAGGAATGAGCAGGGCTATGTTCCCTCTGAAGGTGCTTGGGAAGAATCCTTCCCGGCCACTTCCTGCTTCCCGTGGCGCCAACTGTTCCTTGGCTTGTAAGAGTGTCTCTCCAATCACCACTATCATCTTCTCTCTGGGTCTCTCCCCTATATGTCACTTAGCAAAATATTTGTTATTGGGTTTAGGGCCCATCTGGATAATCCAGGATGATCTCATCCCAAGATCTTTAACACAATTACATCTGCAAAGACACTTTTTCCACATAACATCAGCTTCACAGGTTCCAGGACATGGTGGGCAGATCTTTGGGGGGGGGGCACCATTCAACCCACTATAAACCTCTAATGGTGTCAGAGGGTTTCCCAGAGGAGCTTAGGCTTGTGATACACTTTTGTCATTGTATGTGCATTCTTCTTCCTCACAGAGAATGCAGGCATGTGGACCACACAGCCAGGGTTCCTTGGAAGCACTGCTTCTTCTTGACCTGAGGATAAACCATCACGCCAAATTTCCTTCTAACTAATGGTTAGGTTTTGCTAACCATTGTATATGTGCATACACACACACACACACACACACACACGTGTATATATATTGTTATCAAACCACACATGCTGGCTTCTCCAAGTCTGTGCTCTAGCTCATCTATGATGCTCTGTTATCTGCACAATTTATACACTTTAGAAGCTCAACAGGAAGCAGACGAGAGTCATGCTGATTTTCTTTAAAGGTCAAATAATGAGAGGTCAAATCTCAAAATACCTGCTGAATTTCTGGCTCCCAAGATACAGAACTATGATAATTGATGTATGAGGGGATAAAATCTGAAGTCCTTTCTCTTTAAGCTGGTTGCCGTAACAATTTTATCCTATAAGTTTTCGCAAAGTTATTTTGAGATCAGGCGAAGAAAAATATAGTTCCATATGTAATCTCTGATCTCCCTTAACCCAACCAATGACTTCACCTCTCTTCCTGTTTTCACTCTTACATGAAGAGGGAAGCTTGGGCTTGAATCAAATGGTGATTGAGGACCAACAAAGGGGACCACAATACTGGGTGATGTGTAGCTGTGGGTCAGAGGAGTTTGTACACATGTGCAGAAGGGTTAAGCAGGGTTTGATATTGTCACCTGTCCTGGAACGTTATGACTTGAGTTATGGTTGATTATCACTTAGAATACTCAGAGCCATTGGAAGACAGGGTCACCATGGGGTCATATACACCTGAATGGGCTCCAGTTGGTAGAATTGGAATACATTTAGAATGCCAATTCATTTCAGCAGCAGAATCTTCAATGAAGCGGCGATCCTACAGAAGCAATTATACCACTGGCCTTGGCTTAAACAGGTCTAATCTACCTCCCTGTGTATAATATAGCCAGTGGTGTACTGGAGCTGGCTCCTACTAGCTCATAAGTCTTCAGGAAATTTGTGAGCCAGTTAAATAAACTATATTAAAAATCAATTTATATAAGCTTGCAATACATTATGTTAAAAACAAAGGTAACTGGGAATTTGGGATTAGTAGATGCAAACTATTATATATAGAATGGATAAACAACAAGGTCCTACTGTATAGCACAGGGAGCTATATTACAACATTGTAAATCAACTATACTTCAATAAAAATTTTTTTTAAAAAACAAAGGTAATAAATACTCAAAACTGATCATTTCCTGATTATTTTATTACAATTTACTAGACCATCAGTGTTAAGATATCCTCTCTAAAGGCCCAGGGTTCATTTGATCTCACCACTATGGGCTTCATATCACCTTACACAGGGAGACAGAAGCCAGTTCTCACGTCTGTCAAAGGCAGTCTTAGAAATTCATAAATAGATGGGTCTGCAAGAGATATACTGAGTTCATCTGTAATTGTCCCTTTCAGAGTACTGTTGAAATTTCCCTCTGTTCCTAATATCCAAATTTCCAGTCTTTTTGTTATCATATTTGGGAAAAACACAAAGAGAGTGAGGAAAAGAACAAAAGGGGTGAAAGAAGGATGTGGAACAGAAAATCGTGCCTCTGTGGGTGACAATTCCTGGTCACGTCATGCTTCCCCTGCCCTTCTGAGAAGCTGCAATTTCACCCTATTTGTGAAGCATGCAGCAGCACCTCTTCTAATTTTTCTTTGGCAAAAGCATTAAAATTGTGAAGCCCTATTCCTAACAAATTAGGTTAGATGTTATTTTAAATATGTCAAATACAATCCATTTCCACCTGAGGGAAATCACCCTACTTCTTTGGAACAAGTTATGCTATTCTAAGAGTAGCCTACTTATACTAAACCATCCAGGATGGAGTACACTACTGACTAGGAACCTCACTAGGTAGCAGATAGAAGCACCTAGGATCTTCTTTCTTATTATCGCACTTACAGTATTACCAAGCTAAGCTGTACAAGATCTTAAATGTCTAGTAGAATGGATGCTATTGGTTGCCCATTCAAAACTCTTTACCCAGCTCTTTCTTGCGGATCAAGTCTTGCTTATGTTTGGGGTGTTCACTTTCCTACACTGGGCAAGCACTCTAGGTGTAAGGTGACCTCACTTCTGCTCAGAGGTCAATCTTTTTTTTTATTTTAATAAATTTATTTTATTTATTTATTTATTTTTGACTGTGTTGGGTCTTCGTTGCTACGTGCAGGCTTTCTCCAGTTGCGGCAAGCGGGGCCCACTCCTCTCTGCGGTGCGCGGGCTTCTCATTGTGGTGGCCTCTCCTGTTGCAGAGCACGGGCTCCAGGCGCACGGGCCTCAGTAGTTGTGGCTTGCGGGCTCTGGAGCGCAGGCTCAGCAGTTGTGGCTCACGGGCCCATTTGCTCTGCGGCATGTGGGATCCTCCCGGATCAGGGATCGAACCCGTGTCCCCTGCACTGGCAGGCGGATTCTCGACCACTGGGCCACCAGGGAAGCCCAGAGGTCAATCTTTTTTCAATCGATTTTTTTATATTGAAGTATAGTTGATTTACAATGTTGTGTTAATTACTGCTGTACAGCAAAGTGATTCAATTATACATATATACATTCCTTTTCATATTCTTTTCCATTATGGTTTATCACAGGATATTGAATATACTTCCCTGTGCTATACAATAAGACCTTGTTGTTTACCCATTCCATATATACAAGCTTACATCTGCTAACCCCAACCTCCCACTCTATCCCTCCCTCAACCCCCTCCCTCTTGGCAACTACCAGTCTGTTCTCTTTGTCCACGATCTCAGATGTAAATCTTAATTCTTCCAAATCTAGCATGATAATCCTACTCCCCTTGCTAGTGATTGGTTAGGGGCTGGGTATGTGACTCACTTGTGTTCAAAAGAGGTCTGCTGGGGACATCTGGGAAGGGTTTCCCCATGGGTTAAAAGACACACACCAGAAAAGATGGTCCCTCTACTCCCTAGACATCCCTACTTCTTCATGAAGGACTTTACTTTGCAGCAGCTATCTTGTGACCAGGACAGGAGGTGAGAAGACAATGCTGATAAACTGATCACCTCTAATGTTTCATTTTCCAACCCAGAGTTTCTCATTATTTAAAATAATAAACATCTTTATTGTTCATGCCAGTAGTTCTCAGTGTGTTGTCTCCACACCATAAGCATCAGCATCACTTGGGAGATTTTTAGAAATCTAGAATTTTAGGCACTACTGTTGACTCTTGAACATCACAGGGGTTAGGGGTGTCGACCCTCTAGGCAGTGAAAAGTCCACACATAATTTAAAGTCGGATCTCCATATACACGGTTCCTCCGTATCTGAGGTTCCCAAGTCTGCAGATTGAACCAACTGCAGATTGGATCCTGTAGTATTTCCTACTGAAAACAATCCATGTGTAAGTGGACCCATACAGTTCAAACCTGTGTTGTTCAAGGGTCAGCTCTACTTCAGACTTATTGAATCAGAACCTCTGGGGAAGGGACCCACCAGTCTATGATTTAACAGCCCTCCAAGTGATCCTGATTCTTGCTCAAGTTTGAGGACCATGGGTTTAAATCCTTTAATAATACCTGGCCACAGGGCTTGGAATTTATTTGATAGGCAATTGAGAATTTCTAGATTGTTTTCAATAGAAAACATCATGATATGCTTATCGGGTGACCTAGAGGAACTAGTCCCCAAATGGCAGCTAATGTTTAGTGACCATGACAGATCACTTGACACCTTTTTGTCTCAGCTATATTTATTATAAAACGAGGGGATGGCAGTTCACAAACCATGTAGGGAACCTGTTAGCCTTCCATGCTAGACACAAATCATATATATACCAATTAGCTCACTGGAAGCTTTTATGTTTTCTCTCTTGGTTGGACACCAAAATGTTCTATTCCATCTACTCTGGTTATCTAAACAACCAATTATATGGTGAAGGGTGATAATTACTAAAATATTCTGCCCTTTTATTATGAGGACGGTAACGTAAAAGGGTGACATGCATTTTCTGTGAAATTTTGAAGCAAAGACTGGAGAAAATGTATGAAACTCCTATAATTAAAATGCTAAGCTTAAAAAGACAGGTTTTCAGAGTATAGGAGATATTTGCAGCTTTATACTTGACCACCAGTACTATACTGAGATAACATGGGATTCCATCCCTTTGGTTAAAAACAGGCCAATACCCTACAAAGAATACTAGTAAAGTTCATACGTGCATGAAGAAAAATAAGATAACAACGAATACAAGTTTGAATGCTAATTAAGCTTGTTTCCCTTTCTTTGATGATTTTTAATTATATTCAGCTGCAGAGTGAACCAATAACCAAAAATTTAGCAAAGATCAAAGTAATCAATAAATAAGTACACGTAGTTCACCAGACCGTACAAGTTGGTGATTTGAGGTCTACCAGGATGAAGGCACCAAGTAGCTTACAACAGAGCTGTGTTCACCTCCAACAAAACACAACTTTTGCTGCAGCTGTTTTGGAATTACTCTATTTCCAATAATATAATTATGACATTGCTCTCATAAAGGCCACATTGCAAGATCCACTATTTTCTATTCCAGATTGTTTCCTACTCAACGTGGTTTCTAAGTTTAGCTTAATAATCCATTCCCCTTGACTTGGTCAGGGAAGAAGAGGCAGTCAGTGTAGGGTTTATGAACATCGGCTCTGGAGCTAGTTTGCCTGACTTCCCAGCTCATAGCGTAAAATGAGCTAATATACATAAAGTGCTTAGGACAATAGCTGGCACAAAGTAAGTACTCAATTCATATTAACTCTTAACAGAGAGCAGTCTTAATCTTTCTCTATCCTCATGAGAGTGTCTAGACATTACCAGAAGAGATTTCTTCAAACTGAAATCTATTCAAAATTAAAAACTTACTCCTTAGGAATTTTGAGAAGTACCCATAGGGAACATGGCTACCCTTTACCCCACCATCAACTCCCCAGCACAAACATACTTTCACCCCCTTGAAAATCATCATGAGACTGAACCTGTTACTCTTCAGAGTGCTTTATGTCGCAGGAAAGATTATGGATTAGGTTTTAACTACCTTTTTTTCCTGACTATGTGGTTTATTTGACAAGCAAATAAACAAACAAAAAACCCTAAAGTGAGTATAGTATAATTAGAAACAACATAAAATGTTAACAGATTACATCCAATTTTTGTCCATTACTTAATTACAGAATGCTCTGAAAATTACTTGGCCTCTCTTGTAATCAGCTTCTTTATCTTAAAATGGGGGATCATCCCCCTTCCTCGTTGGACTAGTGTAAATGTTAAATGAGATAATCCCAATCAAAAGCACTTTATGAGCTATAAAGAAATATGTATATATATATATATATATATATATATATATATACACACACACACACACACACACACAATTCTTTTTTTTTTACATCTTTATTGAAGTATAATTGCTTTACAATGTTGTGTTAGTTTCTGCTGTATAACAAAGTGAATCAGCTATATGTATGCATATATCTCCATATCCCCTCCCTCTTGTATCTCCCTCCCACCTTCCCTATGCCACCCTTCTAGGTGGTCACAAAGCATTGAGTTTATATCCCTGTGTGATGAAGCTGCTTCCCACTAGCTATCTATTTTACATTTGGGAGTGTATATATGTCAATGCTACTCTCTGACTTTGTACCAGCTTACCCTTCCCCTTTCCCGTGTCCTCAAGTCCATTCTCTACATCTGCATTTTTACTCCTGTCCTGCCCTTGGGTTCTTCAGAACCATTTTTTTTTAGATTCCATATGTATGTGTTAGCATACAGTATTTGTTTTTCTCTTTCTGACTTACTTCACTCTGTATGACAGACTCTAGGTCCATCCACCTCACTACAAATAACACAATTTCATTTCTTTTTATGGCTGAGTAATATTCCATCGTATATATATACCACACCTTCTTTATCCATTCATCTGTCAATGGACATGTAGGTTGCTTCCATGTCCTGGCTATTGTAAATAGTGCTGCAATGAACATTGTGGTACATGTATCTTTCTGAATTATGGTTTTCTCAGGGTATTTACCCAGTAGTGGGATTGCTGGGCCATATCGTAGTTCTATTTTTAGTTTTTTAAGGAACCTCCTTACTGTTCTCTATAGTGGCTGTATCAATTTACATTCCCACCAACAGTGCAAGAGGGTTCCCTTTTCTCCACACCCTCTCCAGCATTTATTGTTTGTAGGTTTTTTTAATGATGGCCATTCAGACCAGTGTGAGGTGATACCACAGTGTGGTTTTGATTTGCATTTTTCTAATCATTAGTGATGTTGAGCATCCTTTCATCTGTTTTTTGGCAATCTGTATATCTTCTTTGGAGAAATATATGATTTTGCTTTATATACCATCTGTCCTCAGTACTTAGAAGAGTGTAAAATAAAAATTTACTGTATGAATGAGTGTTTAGTTACTGGTCCACAGTCTGGCCTTCGAACTATTCCAGGAATTTTTGTTTGTTTGTTTTATTTTGTTTAGGTACAGAAATGCCTTCATAGAATTTTTGTCTTTTATATTTCTTCTTTGGAACATATTCCTGAAAGTAGTGTTACCAAGGCAAATTGTGTCATCTTTATGACTCTTATTTCGTATTGTCAGATTACCTTCTAAAACCACTGGGACCATTTATAGCACCTCCAGGAATACGTGCTCATGCCCACTTCCCTTGTCAACAGTGGAATGATTTTCATCATTTCACTAATACAATAGATGCAGTAATAATAACCAAATTTGGGAGAATAATTTCTAAGTGGACTTCTAGGGCAATTGGGACAGATTATTTACCCTCAGAATTGATCTGGCACATTAAAAGTACATTGGTATTTTACTGGTAGATTTAGTTGTTTTATAGCCATCTAAAACTTGAATTCCTTTTATTGCTAATATGCCTAGACATTTATCAAGGGTGTCCACATATCCACATAAAACATATGGACACTGGATTGTAAAGATATACATTAAGTACACTAAAATGGGAGCATGAGATCTAAGTAAATATTTCCTTCCAAAGGCTGCCATAAGAAGTTACCACAAACTGGTGGCTTGTACCAACAGAAATTTATTCTCTCACAATTCTGGGTGTCAGAAGTGTGAAACCAAGGTGTCAGCAGAGCCATGTTCTCTCCAAAGCCTCTAGAGGAGAACCCTTCCTTATCTCTCCAGCTCCTGGTAGCACCAGGCATTCCTTGTCTTGTGGTTGCACTACTCCAGTGTCTGTCTGCTTCTTCACATGGCCCTCTCTGCTGCATCCATCTGTCCTCTCCTCTCTATGTTTCTTTTAGAGACACCTGTCATTGGACAATCCAGGATGGTCGTATCTTGAGATTCCTAATTACATCTGCAAAGACCCCTTTTCCAATTAAGATTATACTCACAGGTTCTGAGGACTAGGACATGGACATACTCTTTGAGGAACCCTATTCAACACACTACAATAGACATCAATGATAAAGGAATCCTGCATGGACATGCACATGGGAACTTGGTACCACAAATTTAACCAATTTTTTATGTTAATTTTTCTCTGTTAAAATAATTGGTATGGTTTCTGTCTCCTTGACTGGTCAGTGACTGATGCAGCAATGAACTGGTCTTTTTCTCCCCAGCTTTATTGAGGTATACACTTACACAATGTTATTTGCCAATTAAGGTATATAACATGATGATTTGACATATGTATATATTGTGAAATAATTACCACAATAAAGTTAGTTAGCACATCTGTCACCTCACATAGTTGCCATTTAGTGTGTGTGTGTGTGTGTGGTGAAAACGTTTAAAATCTACTCTTTTAGCAAATGTCAAGTATACATTTCAGTATTGTTAACTCTAGTCACCATGCTATAAATTAGATCCCTAGAACTTATTTTATAACTGAAAGTTTTTACCCTTTGACCAACATCTCCCCATTTCCCCAATGCCCCAGACCCTGGAAACCACTAATCTGTTGTATTTCAATGATTTTTACTTTTGAAGATTCCACATATAAGTGAGACTGTATAGTATGTGTCTTTCTGTCTTTTTTCACATAGCACAATACCTTTAAGTTTCATTCATGTTGTCACAAATGACAGGAATTTCTTTTTTGTGGCTGAATAATATTCCACTGTGTGTGTGTGTGTGTGTGTGTGTGTGTGTGTATGCACATACACATACCACATACCACATTTTCTTATTCACTCACCTGTTGATGGATAATTAAATTGTTTCCAGGTCTTGGCTATCATGAATAATGATGCAATGGACATGGAGGAGTACAGATATCTCCTCAAGATAGGTACTCTATCTCCTTTGAATATACACCCAGAAGTCAGATTGCTGGATCATATGATAGCTCTATTTTTAATTTTTTGAGGAAATGCCATACTGTTCTTCACAGTGACTGCACCAATTTACATTCCCACCAACAGTGTACGAGGGTTCCCTTTTCTCCACAACCTCACCAACATTTGTTACATCTTATTTTGATACCAGTCATCCTAACAGGTGTGAGGTGGTAGATCATTGTCTATTTGACTGGCATTTCCCTGATGATTAGAGATGCTGAGCACCTTTTTATGTACCTGTTGGCCATTTATATGTCTTTTTTCAAAAAATGTCTATTCAGGTCTTTGCCAATTTTAAAATCAGATTATTTGTTTTTTTGCTATTGAGTTGTATGAGTTCCTTATATATTTTGGATATTAATCCCTACACCTTGCATTTATTTTTTCAATAAACATGAATGGAAGCCTTCTATTTATCTGTAACAACACAGGCACTATATATACAAAGATGAAAATAATAGTTTGTGAACCTGAAAGTCTCCTGGTGACCCACTGGAGGAGGGAATGAGACATAGTTGCTCTCTCCTGCGTGATGACAACAATGAAATATCCATGATATTCTCTCATATCACTTTAATGATCTTCCTTCCTCTACTTCAAAATAGTTTCAAAAACCTCTTTATTTTCTCAACATACTGATTAACATACACTATTAACCACAATACTCTGCTCTTTACCTGTGTTTCTTTAGTTGACATTTAAGCCTTCTACTTTAAATCTGAAAGTTTGATCTGTTAGCTCATTTATCATCTTTTTTTCTTACTAGATGAAAAGAAATTCTACTAAGTGCCCACAGATATCTCTGGGAGGGCCGGCTCTGCAAATTCCAACTCTTCCAATTCCAGACTCTTCCAAAGATCTCTAAATGGGAGCCACAATCCATCACTGTATGGAAACCAGTGCTTCAGAGATAAGCCCAGCTTTCAAACTGCTGCTTCCCAGACACTATGGACTCTTGCTAGAAAATAAACTAAGTTGGTGTCAATGATCCTAATCCCAAGTTGGGCACATTTCAAAAATTCTCTTTTATCAAAGTTAATGTTGAAATGGTGTCACAGAAATAATTTGCATTCACCTATTTAAAGGGCAAGAGGATATCTTCTAATGAACTATACAATGAAAATAAGAGAAGAGACAGGACTTCCAAAATGGCAAAACAAGGAGCTCAGTGAAAACTCCCCAGAAAAACAAAAATTTAACTGAGAAAAAAAAATTTTAACCATTTGAAGTCTCTAGAAAGTGTCCTAAGAGAATACATCAAATGGAGAAACATTCATTCATGAAAATCTACTAAATCTTGGTAAGAATTATGAGTCTCTGACTCACTCTCTTACATGCCCTTCTTATCCAGCCCTGTGTACAGACCTCTCCACCAGACACTTTACTCCAGGCAGGTACAACCAAAGCCAAGTCACCAAACAAATAAGCAAATAAAACAACAATTCCTGGGGGGGGGACTGGTATCCAGAGCTGCTGCAGTATAGTATCTAAAATGTCCAGTTTTCACCCAAGAATTACGAGACTTGTAAAGAAAAAGACAACTGTGACCCATATACACGGGGGAAAAATGCAGGCAGCAAGATCTGCATTTGAAGAGGCCCAGATGGTGGACACAGCAACCAGAGACCTCAAAACAGCTATTAAAATGATGCTAAGAGAGAAAAATGAAACCATGCTTAAAGAAATAAAGGTATCATGACAATGTCTCTTCAAATAAAGATGGTCAATGAAAAGATAAACATTACTAAAAAGAACCAGATAGAAAAATACAAAACCAAAATTAACAATTCACTGGAGGGGCTCGGCAGTAAATACCAGCAGCTGGCAGATGAATCAGCAAACCTGAAGACAGATCAATAGAGATGATGTGAAGAACAGAGAGAAAAAAGTCTGACGAAAAATCAAGAGTCTCAAAGGAGTACGGGACACCATACACACAAATCAACATACGTGTAATGGGAGAAGAGAAAGAAGGGAAAGAAAAAAATATTCAAGGAAATAATAGCTAGGATCTATATTTATTGTACTACCATTAGGTGTCTAAACTATCTAGCTTCCTTAGAGACCCCCTTCGCAGTCATTGGGTCCTGCTTCCATCCTCGCCCCTGGGACCCGCTCCAGCATCTCCATTCCTGAACTCATTCCCTCAATCCCGCCAGGCCAGACTGCTGGCTTTCTGCTCAGTCACTGCCTATCTGCCCTGTCACTTTGTGTTTCATGTCACCTACTCTCTTCCTGAGCCCATATTGACCTGGCAACCTACAAACACCAATTTCCCCTTTGTTCTACATTTCCCTGTCTGCCAGAAGCAATTCCTTGCTCCTCAGTGGTACCAGGTGCCACCCCTGAATCCCAGCCTTGGTCAGAATCAGGAAGAGAGTTCAGATGTTAAGAACTAAGCCCTGTATTATCTCTAATTTATAGCAAAAATCCTGAAAGGCAGGTATCTTCTGCCCATTCTGGAGATAATCAAATTGAAGTTTAGAGAGACTAAGAATCTTGCCAGTAAATGGGAGAGCAGGGAAATGATCTCTACCTTCCTACTGTACAGACCACCTCCAGGTCTTATGGCACAACTCCTTTATTCTTTCTACTATACTCATGGGTTATAGAGTCTAACAGTTTTCTCTTGCTACTGTAACAAATTATCCACAAACTTATTGGCTTAACACAACACAAGTTTATCATCTTATAGTTCTGTCGGTCAGAACTCTGCTTCAGGTCACACTGGGTTCACTCAAGGTGTTGACAGGCTGCATTCCTTCTGGAGACTTAGAGGAGAATCCGGTCCCTTGCCTTTTCAGCTCCTAGAGACTGCATTGCATTCCTTGGCTTTCAGCCCCTTTCATGTTCATGGCTAGTTGAGTCTTCCTTCCATAGCATCCCTCTGATGCTGAATCCTCTTCTGCCTCCCTCTTCCACTTTTAAAGACCCATCTGAAGAGCCTGGGTCACCTGGATAATCGAGGCTTAATCTCCCTACCTTAAGGTCAGTTTATTAGCAAGCTTGATTCCACTGTTTTTGTTTTGTTTTGTTTTTTTTAACATCTTTATTGGAGTATAATTTCTTTACAATGGTGTGTTAGTTTCTGCTTTATAACAAAGTGAATCAGTTATACATATACATATGTTCCCAAATCTCTTCCCTCTTGCATCTCCCTCCCTCCCACCCTCCCCATCCCACGCCTCTAGGTGATCACAAAGCACCGAGCTGATCTCCCTGTGCTCTGCGGCTGCTTCCCAGTAGCTATCTATTTTACATTTGGTAGTGTATATATGTCCATGACACTCTCTCACTTTGTCACAGCTTACCCTTCCCCCTCCCCATATCCTCAAGTCCATTCTCTAGTAGGTCTGTGTCTTTATTCCCGTCTTACCCCTAGGTTCTTCATGACCTTTTTTTTTTTTTTTCCCCTTAGATTCCATATATATGTGTTAGCATACGGTATTTGCTTTTCTCTTTCTGACTTACTTCACTCTGTATGACAGACTCTAACTCCATCCACCTCACTACAAATAACTCCATTTCGTTTCTTTTTATGGCTGAGTAATATTCCATTGTATATATGTGCCACATCTTCTTTAACCATTCATCCGATGATGGATTCCACTGTTAACCTAATTCCTCCTTGCCTCGTAAGGTAGCATAGTCACAGGCTCTAGAGATTAGGATATGGACATCTTTGGGACCATTATCCTTCCTACCATGTAGAGTGATCCTAGCTAGTCACTATAACGGTGCAGCAATCCCAGTTCCCTCCCCACAGCCCTCCTTATTTTTCCATCCCATATCTTACCTACTCCCACCCCCTCATCCTCCAGGAGGTTCTATCGTTCATGGAGTCCTTCCTGTTACACCCCTTTTCTTGCCAGCACTCCCATCACAGTTCACAGGCGGTCTCCCTCTTTCACTTTGGTTTCCATACATCCTGGCTCCATGGAAAGGCTAAGTTAAACTGAAATGCATGTGTGGACATGTACACACGCCTGTATATAAAACAGATAACCAACAAGGACCTACTGTAGAGCACAGGGAACTCTGCTCAATATTATGTAACAACCTAAATGGGAAAAGAATTTGAAAAAGAATAGATACGTGTACATGTATAACTGAATCGCTTTGCTGTACACCTGAAACCTACACAACATTGTTAATCACCTGTACTCCAATATAAAATTAAAAGTTTAAAAAATAAATTGAAAAAAGTAAAATGCATGGGATGATAATTGTTTAACTTGTTACTCCTGCCAGAAATTATTGACATTTTAATAGAGTCCCCACCCCTGACTTAAAGCAAAAGAAAAATTAGATTCAATGTGATTATGGGGTGTTTCAGGGGTTTATCTGTTTGTTTCTATATATTCTGGGAGCTCAGGTTTTCAATGAATCCAAGTTTTGTCCGTCAGAATGCTCATGGGCTGTAACAGTTAAGCTTTTTGTTCTTGTTGCAAGTGACACAGCTGGGCTTGTCAGTCATCCTTTTGCTGTGGCCAAGCAAAAGAAAAATTTACTAAGAGAATACAATAGCTATGAACCAGGACTGGAAATAGAGCAAAAACAAAGTAAGAAGGAACGATTAGAGGGTCTTGTAAGGACACTTTCACTGAAAAGAAAAAAACTCTAAAGTGCCAGGGTTTTTGTTTGTCTTGTTTTTATTCCTTGTGTTATTCTCAAGGAAAAGATTGTGAAAGTTGCCAGCTGGCCAAGCTTAGTTTCATGCCCACCCTTGGCTCTACTATGGCAGTAAAAGGAAAGATTTGGTAGAAGGAAACTAAGAGCTACGGGGGCATCCCTTTAGTTTCATTTATGAGAAAGCCGATATGGAAAAGTGTATCAACCAGAGTTCAAGTAAAGACGCAGAACCAACAGGTGATACATATTAAGAGATATATTGCAAAGAATTGGCTTACATGATCGAGGGGGCTAGCTAAGTAAATCCAAATTCTTCAGGCCATCTGGAAGGGCAGGCTGAAACTCCTGGGCACAGTTCCAAGCTGCAGCCCACGTGCAGAATTCTTTTCTTCCCCAAGGGAAGTCTCAGTTCCCTTTATAAGGCCTTTCCACAGATTGAATCTGGCCCACCCAGATTACTGAGGATAATCCTCATTTAAATTCAACTGATTTTGTACTTCTGTAACATCTACGAAATATATTCACAGCAACACCTAGGTTAGCATTCAGTTAGATAACTGAAGACAGTACAGTAGCCAAGTTGACACATCAAAAGACCATCACAGGAGAGGAGACGCAGAACAGGGCACCTCAGTTTAAAGACTCACCAAATATTACCCACAATGTGGGAAAGATAATTTACCAAAAGACAATGATGGGATCATACTGGGGAAAAGTCCATGGATTCTGAACAGCCAAAAATAAACGCCCACTATAGAGGCTGGAGAGGACTGCATAGAGGAGTGGACAGCTCATGGCAGCAAGGGGGCTCTTTACCAGCCTGGATCTTTCTATCAAACCTCCCTTGACATATGTCCATCCAATGAGCTACTCTATATATCTATGAGGCATCATGGTCTTACTTATCATCTTTAATTCCTTAATGCAGAGAAACTTTTATGAAGTAAGTAACTTAAGATTATCAGGCACATGGTGAGTTGAGTTGTAGAAATTATTTTGAAGCCATAGATGCCTATGGGAACCCTCAAATTATAACATATTAGAAGTTACTGTTTCAGTCAAGTGCTTCCTTGAGCTAGAAAATCACTGAAGTGTATCAATCTTTCTATTAACAACATATCCACGGGGACTGAGAGGAATTCACCATCCTCAAGGAGAACTACTCTGTGTTATCAGCACAGAACAAGTATGAGACAGGCATGATAAACCTGAAGTCTAAACTTCAAGAGGTATGTCTGCCAAATAATAAATCCAGTAGATGTCTAAATTCCTCAGGATTTCTGAAAATGCAGAAAATAAAGCTGAGCTGGAACCTCACCTTTGTCTGTTCCATCACCTGAACTGTTAGGTTTTTTCCTCTCCTACCATTCGTTTTGCAAGTTTGGATAAACTCTCCCTTTCTTTGTTGCCTATCATCTCTCCCGCTTTCATTCCCTCTAAACACCATTTCTGCTGCATCTTCAAAAGCTTATCTCCTCTCCACAGCTGTCTGTTCAAAGTTGAGAGCCTGACACTGATTTAAATAACTTGAATTGCTCTGAAATAAATTCCTCAGGGCAGAGAACAATTTCTTATGCATTGTCAATAGCTAAATATGGTGTTCGTGTTTCATAAACACAGTATGAATATAAATAACGGAAAGTCCTAAAATAGGGTAGTAATTTCTGTATATTATATAATTAAAATCTGATGCTTTGGAGTGAACTCTGAGTACTAAAAATTTATCAGAAGGTGAAGCTCTAGTCTACTGTGTGGGAGAGAGAGCCTTACAAACAAAAAATTGCACATCCTTTCAGCATAATAATGTCCAGGGAACTGACTTTTTATTCCACTATGCCTAGACTCTCCATGGTAGAGAATACTGACTGTTCACGATTATTCCTTTCCCCTGTGGCCTTCCTGTGGGTAGAATAGACTTCCTAGCTCTACTGACTTTGGGCTTACCCATGTGATTTGATTTAGCTAGTGGAATGTAAGTGGACATGGCATGAACAGAGGTCTTACATGTGCTTGCATCTTTTGCTTTAGCCTCCTGAATTTCACCATAAGTTCAGAACTCTCTCACAGTTCCAGAATGAGGAGACACATGGGACATACCTGGATCCACCCAAAGCCTGAGTCCTAATCCAGCTGACCCCGAATGATCTCAGCTAAGCCCAGCAGAGCCACAGCTGACTTATAGACAGGAGAGCAGGAAATAAACATTTATTATTATAAGCCACTGAGATTAAGGGGTGGCTTTTAATATAGTGCAGTCAGAGCAGGGACCAAGGAATATATTCCCCAATCCTCAAATAATTTCAATGAGAAGAAATGAAACATTAGGAAATATTGACTCTAAAGAGAAGTCTGCTCCTATATTTACTTTCCTCTGATCTCCCAAGCCAATCTCCTTCCCAAAACTCAGTCTCAGAAAATTTCAAGCCACTCCATGAGATGAGATGAGCCTGTAGTCCTTTTTTCAAGCATTTTGTTGTAATAAAACACCTTGGACACATGCCCAACTAATGAATAACCATTAGTCTGCACGGAGATATAAATGAATACTCCTGGAAGAAACGCTATTATTCATTGTGGTAGCTTGTCTTCAACATGCCGCCCCCCACCCCGATGAATCATGCTTCCCAGTATTTATGCACTTGTGTAGCCCCCTTCCACATTGAATATGAGCTAGTCCTGTGAAACCAAAAGAATGCAGCACACCTGACACTTGGTGACTTCTGAAACTATGTTATAAGAAGCTTTGTAGCTCTTCTTTGGATTCTTAGAACACTCATTCTACAGTCCTGAGCTACTATGTAAGCAGTCTAATGCTCCTGCTGGAAAGACCATATTGGAAAGGCTGGAACTCATGGAGGAGAGAGACTAAGCTGAGACCAGTCTTCCAGCTGTCCCTCCCAAGCTACCAGGCAAGTGAGACCCCAAACAAGTGAAGCCTTCTTGGACTATCCAAAACCATCCCAGCTACCAACTGCAAATGACTGCATGACACCAGGTGATGCCACACCCAGCCAAGCCCTGCTCAATTCTTGACCTATAGATTGTGAGCACAATAAAGTTGTTTTTGTTTTAAACCAGAAGATTTGGGGTAGTTTGTTATACATAATTGATACCCAAAACATTCATTTACATGCTTTACCAAAGTGACATAATAACTAGTTATAACTATCGTCAACATCTGTAACCAAGCAGGACCCTATGGGGCTTTCCCGAGAGACCCCCCGCCCCCCATGTCCTTCACCTGTCTCTTGTCTGTAGAAAATCTTTAGCCTCCTAGACCCTCCCTGAGTTCCAAAGAGCAAACTTGATCAGAGATGTGAGAAAATGCAGAAAGAAAGGAAACAGCCAAGCAAGATACAATAATAGTGGCTTAGCCACTAAACAAAGTCAAGGACCTTTAGTTCCTCCTCAAAGACTGTAGATAATATTCTGAGCCATGTCCTTTGAGCTGTTTTGCAGATACTGAAACCCCCACCAGGTGGGAGAAGTTAACTGTCTGCTGCCCACAAGCACATAGACCCCAGAGCAGTTGGACCCAGAAGGTTGATGATGTTGACTCCTGATGACCTCACCACCAGCCAGTTAGTAGAATGTCCACAAGCTGACCACACCCCACAAACCACCCCTCCCTCACCGTGCCTTTAAAAACCTTTCCCTGAAAGCCACTGAGGAGAACAGCTCTTTTAAGCACTAGCTGCCTGTTCTCCTTGCTTGGTGCCCTGCAATAAACCCTGTACTTTCCTTCACCACAGCCTGGTGTCAGCAGATTGGCTTTACTGTGTGCGGGTGAGTGGACCCAAGTTTGGTTCAGTAACACATTTACTAAATGTTGTTATATGTATGCTATGCACCATGAATCACTGTTTAATTTCTTTCTCACATTAATATAAGCACCTATGAAATATGTAACATAATTATTGCCATTTGGTAAGTGACGAAGTTCTGACACAGTGATATTAATTAAAGTACCCAAAGTCAGATGGGTAGTAAAGTAGTGGAAACAAGGTCTTATCTAGGAAGTATCCCAAGTTCTGACCCCTAACCACAATAATTAAAAATTGGGGAAAACCCAGAGCTTTGATTTCCCAGGGCAGTGCTTTTTTCACTTAGCCAGTTCACAGTAACCAGGCAGCCAGTTTATAAGCCTTTTGATGAGAGTTACAATGTTGGCGTTTGTGCAAAGAAACAGACAGGAAATTAAATTACACTTATTAAAGGAAAGGCTGGTTTAGAGCAGTTGAAGATCTGGCTCCAAGTCTTTGAGGTGTTGGAAGAGGGGCAGAAGGCCAAAAGAGTTTATGCAAAAAAAAAAAATGATATTGCCAGCTGGCCAAAAAAATTAGTATTCACAACAAAGACAACTACTACCTGCCAGTTCAAGAAAGAAACAGCAGAATTAAGAAGAATTATGAAGCAAAGTACTTTTCCTTTCTGGGTGGACTTGTCATGAGGGCCTGATTTAGCTGAGTGTAAAATTCAATTATGTGACTCACTGACTAAGGTTTTCACAAGACTGTTGCCTCAAATATAATTACCATTGCGGCCAATAAGTATGCAAAGTTTTTCTCGTTGTTTATAAAAAATAAAGAATGTGAATCTAAGAAGAGTACAGGGAGTCTAAGATTTCCAGGTAATATGGAAATGATGGATTTTCTTCTTGGCTGTGACTGATAGCAGGAGATCTTCCGATTGTTGTCCTCAGGTGGCCTTGAAAGGAAGATCCCTGACCCAGGGTTCCATCCATTTCTGCCATTGAGAGGGCTTGAATCAGTGTATAGGCCACTGCTAACTATAGAAAATAATAGATCAATCAAAAGCATGGTTCAAAAAGATACATGCACACCAATGTTCACTGCAGCTCTATTTACAATAGCCAGGGCATGGAAACAACCTAAATGTCCATCAACAGACGAATGGATAAAGAAGATGTGGTACATATATACAATGGAATACTACTCAGCCATAAGAAAGAACAAAATAATGCCATTTGCAGCAACATGGATGGACCTAGAAATTATCATGCTAAGTGAAGTAAGTCAGACAGAGAAAGACAAATATCATATGATATCACTCATATGTGGAAGCTAAAAATAAGGGTGCAAATGAACTTATTTACAAAATAGAAGTAGAGTAACAGATGTAGAAAGCAAACTTATGGTTACCAAGGGATAAGGGTGGGGGGAGGGATAAATTGAGAGATTGGGATTGACATATACACACTACTATATGTAAAATAGGTAACTAATAAGAACCGGCTGTATAGCACAGGGAACTCTACTCAATGCTCTGTAATGAACTGTATGGGAAAAAAAACTAAAAAAAAAAGAGTGGATATATGTATATATATAACTGATTCACTTTGCTGTACACATGAAACTAACACAACATTGTAAATCAACTATACTCCAAGAAATACTTGAAAAAAAAAGCATTGTTAAGGATGCCTTCAGTTACAACAAGCAAACCAAACTGAGGGATGGACTACAAAATAACTGGTCTGCCCTCCTCAAAAACTTTGCAAAATTCGAAGAAAGACTGAGGAACTCTTCCAGATTAAAGGAGAATAAAAAGACATGACAATCAAGGGCAACATGATATCCTGAAATGAATCCTGAACCAGAAAAGGAAATTACTATTCCTCTTTTGCTTAATAAGACATCAGTAGAACAACTGGTGATTATCTAATACTATAGATGAGATGACAATATGCTATCAAATGGAATTTCCTGATTTTTGGTTGTGATTTTGATTGTACTGCAAATGTTTTTAGGAAATACATACTGAAGTGTTTAGGGGTAAAAGGACACTGACTTTCTCTCAAATTGTTCAGAAAAAAAAGATCTTTACTCCATCTGGAATTTATATTTGTACTTAATGTAGATGGGAGTCTAATATTATTTCCTCCATCTGCATAGAACATCGAGTCAGCACAGTTTATTAAATAATTCATCCTTTCCCACTAAATTAAAATATTGCCTTTGTCATATATTCTCATATATAATTAAGATCTATTTCTGGAATGTGTATTTCGTTCCATGCATCTACTTTCCATTCCAATGTCAACATCATAGCAATGTGGCTTTATGACTTAGTATCTGGGAAGGAAAGATAGCTCACCTTCTTTTTCATATATTTTTTCATATATATAAAATGTATGTATATATATACACATATATATCCCTAATACGTGAAATATATATGTATGTACACTTGTATATGTGCGTACATATTAATCTGTATATACATGTGTGTCTATTCAAATGTGTATGTACGTTTATGTGTATATTTTGTATATACATTTATATATATAAATATATATAGCATTTGTGAAAATGTGTGTGCAAGTATGTTGCTATACTTGGGCATTTCCTCAAAATAACCTCGTAATTCTAATTTCAAATGCATTGAATTTATGTGTTCACTTTTGAATGAATTAAAATTTTCAAGTTATTCTATTTTTATCATCCAAGAACATATAATACTTTACCATTTAGCTCTTGGTTTTATCCTTACATTAGTCTTTATAATTTTCTTCTTTCTTTCTCTATAAGTCCTGTGTCTGTCCTGCTAATTCCTAATATGATTTTGTCATTATTATAAAGATAATATTCCAAGTCCATTTCTAAATGCTAATTATTAGAATAGAGAAAATGTGCTTTTTGCCACCTTACCAAATTCACTTATTTTAGTAGTTTTTTACTCTTTGGTTTTCTAGACCTGCTGTCAAATCTTAGCAGATAAGATGGTGTTACAGCAATAAAATCTTGGCAAAAACATAATGTTATCTTTTCTTTTTCAGTATTTGTATCAGTGTTCCTTCATTTCTTCTCTTACTTCATTTTCTTGGACCTCTAAATTAATATTGAATAAAAATAATAAAAGGTTTTCCTATCTAATCCTGACTTTATTTTAATGTTCAGTTTTACTGTTTCAGCATTTAGGATAATATTTGCCATTGTTTTTTGGTAAATAGATTTTCATTACATTTGGTTTCTTTCTAATACTCGTTTACCTAATTTTAATAGGAGTGGCTCCTGGATATTAAATATTTTTAGCAGCTTTTAATATCTAATAGGATTATAATAACTTTCCTAAAGTTATATACCACTATTTTTCTATATTAATCCCTACCTTCCTATGATGGTTTAAACTTTTGATCAATTACTGGATTCTACTCACTGATTTTATTCAGAAGTTTTGCCTTTATGTTTGTGAGTATGACATTAGTTTCCTTCTTTAGACTGTCGTTTCTTTATCAGTTTTCACCATTAATATGATGCTATCTTCATGAATAAAGTGGGGTAATTTCTATCTCATACTAGGGGATTACCTTAAATAAAATTGGAATAATCTATTTTTAAATATTAGATACAACTTATTTTTGAAATCTATCGACAGGTGCCTTTTTCAAGGCTAAATTTAGCACCTTCTTCCACCTTTAATCAACTATTCGGTTGTCTACATTTTCTTGGAAAAATAATTTATAATTTTCTAAGAAAGTATTATATTTGTCTAGTTTTTCAAAATTGCTACCAAGACCCTTCCTGTAGTCAGCTCTTCAGTTTTTTTTCTATTGCATGGTTGTTCCTTTCCATTCCATATTTTTATAATTTTGCCTTTTCATTGTTTTCTATAGACTCCTTAGTGGTTTAACTAGTTTTGTTTTTTCAAAATCAGTAATTTTATTTATCCTCCCCCATATTGTGTTTTTGCCCCACTACTTTCATTTTTACCTTTATTAATTTCCTATGTCTTCTAATTTTTTTTTTTAATGGGTAATAAGTTAATTCCCTTTAATTTTCATCTTTCTTCTTTAATATTAAAAGTGTTCAAGGCTACACTCATTTGCTATGAGTACAGGTTTGGTTGTGCCATGTGTTTCCAGTTTGCTTTGCTTTCTATTCTAGTTTGCAATTTTCTTTCAATTCCCAGTTTCATTTAATAGTTATCTAGAAATGCATTCTTAGTTGCTATACATTAAAATTTTGGGGTTAGGTTTAGGTCATTGATTCTTAATAATTGTTTCATTCAATTTCTAATATCTGTTATATTATGATAGAAAAGGTGGCCTATAAAATCTATATATGCAAAATTTCTTTGGGCCAAGTAAATGATAAATTTTTGTAAATATTTTATAGATGTGTAGAAGAAAGTATATTCTTTAGAAAGACGTTAAAAATCTCTTTATTACATTTATTTTCCTATGCTGTTGCTTATTTTGTGTGTACAAGAGATGCATAATTCAAAACGAGGTATATTGAAGTAATCCAATATATTTATATTTTTATCAAGTTCTCATATTTTTAAGTTTTTCTTTCTCTCTCTTAAGAGCTATTGAGTTGTTCAGAACATTCCAGTTCCTGGTTGGTATATGTTTTTCATAAACTGTACCTTTAATTGTTACCCCTCACAACTTAGTTCTTTTAACCTTAAATTCTACACTGATATTCCTTTGGCCTCTTGTGCTTTCTTTTTTCTTTGCATTTTCTTTATATGACTCTTTAAAATCATTTTGAGTATTTTTCTTGCAAATAACAGTTAACTATATTTTTTAAGTCAGTTTGACACTTTTAATCAGAGAATTCAGCTTTCATATTTAGTGAAATCATTGACATACTTAATTTTATTCCTTCTCCTTTATTTTCAACATTCATTTTACTTACTTTTCTGTCTTATTTTTTTTGGTTTGATGATTATTGCTATTTGCTCGTTTCCTATGCTCATTTGGAAATTTTACCAATAGATTTTCCCCCCAATTCTTTAATGGTTACCTTATCAATATTTCTCTACAATTATTTGAAGTAAAAGTAAAAATCATTTCTCCCAGTAAAATGCTCCATGTCCTATCACTTTCCACTTCTCCATAGATTACACATTTAGCATACAGACATTTCTTTCTTTGACCCTTCTATCAAAATTGAAGAATTTGAATGATTTTACTTCCTCGCTCTTTTCCCCCTCAGCTCAAGTCCTAGGATTTACTGAGAATTTAATAATTTTAGTTTTAACTATTAGTCGAATTTCCATTGCAGTGTGTCTCTTTCTCTGTCATATTTATCATATTTGGCATTTATATCACATATTCTCAGTCTATCATTATCCATCTATGTCTAAGTAAACACACAAATAAGCACTTGTTCATTCTCAGATTTGTTGTTCACAATTTCCACTTCATTTCACATTTCCTTGGCTTGATTACTCATTTCTTCTTCACTTGTTCATTTAGAATCTCTTCTAGACCACTGTGTTTTCCTTAGAGATTATATTCTATAAATTATTATAAAGTCTTAATTGAATTGTTTGGTCTGCCAGGTCAATTACAGTTTTCTGGGTAAGAGATTCTCAGGTTGAATTCCTGAACCTTCTGTTGTCTCTAAGAACTATGCTACTGTTTCCTAGATTCCAGTATTGCAGATTGGAAATAGCACAACAGTCTTAATCTTTTCCCCTATGTGTAACTTGATCTTTCCCATATGAAGGTTCTCAGAATTTCCAGGTGTGCTTATGCACCTGTCCTTTCTCATCCATACCCCTGGACCTAAATATGTTTTTTCATTCTGTGACTTGGGTCTTTCATAGACATTCCCTTCTTAAGTTCTATGTGCATTTAGATGTCCAGGGTCTATCTTCCATGTCACTTATCTTTTTCATCATAATTTCTCTTCATGTTTTTGCTCTATGTTTTAAGATATTTACTCTAATTGATTTCCTGGACTACCAATTCAATCTCAACTCTGACCATCCTCTCCTTCAATTAAACCAAAAACTTTTGCACAGAAATTGTTTTTAACTTCAGAAAAGCTACTCTTCTATTGCCTTGAATGCTTTATTTTTTTTCAAGTTGTCATATGACTCCTCCAGTCTCTGTTTCACTAGATGTGCATTCTGGGTTGTTCTTATGGATCATCTTTCTAGTTTCTGGGCACCTTAAATTGTATTTTCCATAGAGTCTAAAGTTTACTACCTGGAGTTTCTGAAGTCCGGGAAGCAGTGGAAAGCTAAATGCTCTCTACTCCATGAGTCTCTGAAGGCATCACAGGGAATCCTTTGCCCAATCCCTGGCTGCTTTCCCTCACCCTCAGGGGCAAGGAGGACCATCCACCCAGTCGATTCTTCTTGGCCTCCTGAGCACCATGAGTCCAGCCCCCCCACATGGATATGTTGACCTTCTATCAGTGGGCACACACTGAGGTGAGGTCATGGTTTTCTCAAGCCTTGGCATTTCTGATCCTCATTTCAGTTCCCTCTGATACTGGTCTTTAGGATCTCATCCACCAATGAAGGCAAAAAGCTTCCTACTCCTTTGACCCACCATAACTCCTGCAGAACCAAAGCTTCAATTACAACGAGCTTCCTTCAGCCTCAGTAGTCATTTGGTCCATGTGGGAAAGACAGGTTGGAAATAGGATTGAAAGGAAAGGAGCTGTTGTCTTCCCAGAATATCCCTTTTCTTTACAGTTTTCAATATTTTCCCCATATTTTATTTTGTTTGATCCTTACAAAACTGTGAGATAGAAGTTTGAACCCTGAAATATAGGCTCATTGCTATTTCCACTTAAAAAATAATGTAGTAAACAGAGAGAAAAAAAACTCAGATTGGTCCTGCTTAGGTGTGCGTGGTTACATTCCAACATCAACATACTCAGGTTCCAAGATCTGCAACCAGCTATCATATCTTTGCATATTTTGAGAATGCAATCTCCAAAGGGAGAAAAACCAGAGGTGTGGATACGTGGACATGGAACAGCTCACACAGTTTGGGGCTGTGAGCTCAGTACCATTAAGATATGCTCTCCTGGCAGGACTGTACCAACACACGGTCACAGTTAACTCTCCCTGTCATCTCAAGTCTAGCACAGCTGGCAGTACAGATACAGGCACGTGGGCTACTCTCTGGGTTATATGAGAATCAAGACAGGTACGGATATTGAGCTGCATGAGCTGTTTGTATATTTTGGAGATATAAAGATATCCTTGTCAGTCGCATCGTTTGCAAATATTTTCTCCCATTCTGTAGGTTATCTTTTCATTTTGTTTATGGTTTCCTTTGCTGTGTAAAAGCTTTTAAGTTTAATTAGGTCCCATTTGTTTGATTTTGTTTTTATTTCCATTACTCTGGGAGACGGATCCAAAAATATACTGCTGTGGTTTATGTCAAAAATTGTTCTGCCTATGTTTTCCTCTAGGAGTTTTATAGTATCCAGTTTTACATTTAGGTCTTTAATCCATTTGGGGGTTATTTTTGTTTGTATGGTGTTAGAGAATGTTCTAATTTCAGTCTTTTACATGTTACTGTCCAGTTTTCCCAGTACCACTTATTGAAGAGACTGTCTTTTCTCCACTGTATAGTCTTGCCTGCTTTGTTGCAGATTAATTGGACCATAGGTGCATGGGTTTATTTCTGTGCTTTCTATCCTGTTCCATTGATCTATATTTCTGTTTTTGTGCCAGTACCATACTGTTTTGATTACTGTAGCTAAGTTGGTACAGCCACTTGGAGAACAGTATGGAGGTTCCTTATAAAACTAAAAATAGAGCTACCATATGATCTAGCAATCCCATTCCTGAGCATATATCTGGATAAAACCATAATTCAAAAAGACACATGCACTCCAATGTTCATTGCAGCACTATTTACAATAGCCAAGATATGGAAACAACCTATCCATTCAACATATGAATGGATAAGGAAGATGTGGTATATATGTATAAATATGGACATATACACACTGGAATATTAGCCATAAAAAACCAATGAAATCATGCCATTTGCAACTACGTGGATGGACTTAGAGATTATCATACTGAGTGAAGTAAGCCAGTCAGAGAAAGCCAAATATCATATGATATCACTTATATGTGGAATCTAAAAAAAATGATACAAACGAACTTATTTGCAGAACAGAAATAGACTCACAGACTTAGAAAACAAACTTAGGGTTACCAAAAGGGAAAGGGGGTAAGGGAGGGATAAATTACGAGTTTGGGATTAACAGATACACAGTACTATATACAAAACATATAAACAACAAGAACCTACTGTATAGCACAGGGAACTCTATTCAATATTTTGCAATAACCTATATGGGAAAAGAATATGAAAAATAATATAATATATATATTATACACATATAATATATATATGTATAACTGAATAACTTTGCTGTACACCTGAGACTAGCACAGCGCTGTAAATCAACTATACTTGAATAGTGGGATTGCTGGGTCATATGGTAGTTCTATTTTTAGTTTTTTAAGGAACTTCATACTGTTCTTCATAGTGGCTGTATCAATTTACATTCCCACCAACAGTGCAAGAGGATTTCATTCATTGCAGCACTATTTACAATAGCCAGGGCATGAAAACAACCTAAATGTCCGACGACAGATGAATGGATAAAGAAGATATGGTACATATATACAATGGAATATTACTCAGCCATAAAAAGTAACGAAATTGGAGTCGTTTGTAGATGTGGATTGACCTAGAGTCTATCATACAGAGTGAAGTAAGCCAGAAAGAGAAAAACAAATATTGTATATTAACATATATATGTGGAATTTAGAAAAATGGTACAGATGAACCTATTTGCAGGGCAGGAATAGAGACGCAGATGTAGAGGATGGACATGTGGACACAGGGGAAGAAGGGGAAGGTGGGACGAATTGGGAGATTAGATTTGACATAAATACACTACCATGTGGAAAATAGATAGCTAGTGGGAACCTGCTGTATAGCACAAGGAGCTCAGCTTGATGCTCGGTGATGACCTAGATGGGTGGGATGTGGGCAGGTGGGAGGGAGGTCCAAGAGGGAGGGGATATAGGTATACATATACCTGATTCACTTCATTGTACAGCAGAAACTAACACAACATTGTAAAGCAATTATGCTCCAATTTAAAAAAAAAACTATACTTGAATTAAAAAAAAAAAGGTATTGATAAAAGCTCTTTCCTCTTGATATACATTCTTTTTCAAACTCTAAACAGCATCTAACAAATCTTTAATCAATACCGTGTACAAAAGGACAGGTGTTGGTTTTCAAGGCATTTATTTTTTAGTTAGGATCTACGCGTTAAAATTCAAACATGAAGGTGACTCTTGTACTCTCCACTTAAAAACAAGAGAAACTGCTTCTTCTGACACAATAAACCTTAGGCATTTTTGCCATGCTCCAATGTTTGAACAAGTAAGGGAAAGTATAGTGGATATCCCTTTATTTTTGAGATGTGCCTCTCACCAGTGACTTGAATAGTGTAATAACTCTTGGTGAGTTTGCAAGTTTCTTTTACCCTCCCTTCTCTTTTCCTTAGCTCCTGTTCAGAGTTATCACCCTGGAGAACTGATGTTGCACACCCAGGATTATAACTTGGTTGCTGGTGACAGCTTAAAAGGGAATGCCTGTTAGCAATTTGTATTCTAAAATGTCCTCCCCTATGTTCTCATGGGAAACCTCCTTAAACAGTTTCAGGTCTGCAGAGTCTTGCAGAAAACACAACATCGTTCAGGTTTATGGACAGAATGGTACAGGCTGCTCCCTTCATAAAGTAGCCCTCTCTAACCACTTTTTTTTTTTTTTTTTACTTTTTGGCCACACCCCACGGCATGTGAGATCTTAGTGCCCCGACCAGGGATCAAACCTGCGCCCCCTGCAGTGGAGGTGCAGTCTTAACCACCGGACAACCAGGGAAGTCCCTAACCACTTATATAACTTACTGTCTCAAAACCACCACAGGAACAATTAGTCCAAGAAAGAGAAATATAAACACTAATAATAAGAAGTAGGGACTTCCCTAGTGGTCCAGTGGCTAAGGCTCTGCACTCCCAATGCAGGGGGCCCGGGTTGGATCCCTGGCCAGTGAACTAGATCCCACATGCCACAACTAAGGCCCGGCACAGACAAATAAATAATAATTAAATAAATATTTTTTTAAAATAGTAAGTAATATTTTTTAAAAATAGTAAGTAATAGTAATAAATAAATATTTTTTAAAAATAGTAATATAATAGTAAGTAATATTTATATTAAGTAATAGTAAGTAATAGTACTACTACTACTATTAATAATAACAATAACAGTACAACATGCAACTAAAACTTATTGCATACTTAATATCTGGCAGTAACTTTCACAATTCCTTTACTTCAGAAAACACTTTTACTTTATACTTTCTTACGGTTGAAGAAGTAGAAGCGCAGAGAGAATTAAGTAGCTTGCCCAAAGTATCCAGCTAGAGAGCATGGAATTTGAACCTAAATCAGTCTGACAATGGGGCCCACCCTCATCTTTGTCATACCGTAATTCTGTAGTCATCACAACTTATCAGTCTACAGCTTCTTAATGCTCTGACAGCTTTCACTAGAAATAAGCAATATGATTTGTATTGCTAGTAGTAGCTAACTTGAATTTTTCTTCTGCTTCTACTGGTCATCAACTAGCTCCAGGCCAAAACACAGCTTCTGAGCCTGGATATCCCCCAGTGTAAACGGCTAGATGATCTCCAAAGCTCCCTTCTACCTTACACACCTATCATCAAGGGTCAATGTGGTAAGTCTACATTGATGAATCATGATGTTAAAATACAATTTTGACCATAAACAAGAAGAAATAATATGAGAATATATTACATGAATAAAAAGCTTTCTTTCTCAAGAAATGGGAACCCTATGCATGATGGACTGTATATATATTTCCTAGGTTTTAACTATTCTTGCTGCACTTTATTGATGGGCCATAATGCTGTAATCCCCAAGTGAAGAATGAAACCCTCACAGTGAAGTTCAATGTGGTATTTACACGCTTAAAATCAGATGCCAGTTTTTTTTCTCAGCCACTCCACGTGACATGAGGGATTTTAGTTCCCCGATCAGGGATGCAACCCACACCCCCTGCAGTAGAAGTGCGGAGTCCTAACCACTGGACCACCAGGGAATTCCCTCAGATGCCATTTTGCCATCATAACAGGGCACACAATGTTCAAATAATTCTCTGCTGGTGTCCCCCCTTCTTACAGATGTCAAGATACCAATGGAGAGAGCTACACTATTCAACACTTAGAGAAAAGGAAGAGAAAAAAATATTAAAATAAGTGCACATACACATAGTTTTAATGTATATTTGACAAGAAGAGAATTTCTAGAACTGTGTCTCAAGCTGTCATCGCTATGAAATTATCCATCGGGTAATGGAAAAGGCAGAAACTGCCAAATTTCCCCATTTCAGGTCTTTTCTTCAGATGTCAGCTTTGTAACCTAGAGCTTCCACATAACTGTAAATTAAGACGTGTCAGTATCACCCAAAACAAATATGAAATATTTGCTTTGAGATGTCTCTTCCCATTTCAAGAAAAAAACGTCGAAGCCCTTTCTCTGTGTTGTCTCACTGCTGCAATAAGACAAGGGAAGAATCCCCTGTGGAAAAAAACTAGTAACAGTGTTATTATTCATTTAGGAATAAGAACATTCATTTTCTTTTATGGGACTGATGCCAGCAGGGGTTAGCTCAGAATGGGTAAGAAATAAGTTCTGAGGGCAAGAGGCAGAAAGCACAACAGAAGGTCAATCTAGGACCTTAAATATTTAAAGTTATATGATTGAAAACACTACAAGGCATTTTCAATCCTAAATACATGTCTTCAAGAAGCAGGTGTATCCAAGTACACTGATCTGTTTTTCTTTCCCTGATGAATCATTTTTATCTGATTAACTAAGCACATTCATATTTTTAGCCATTCAGCAGACATGACTTGGGAATCCACAACACTGATCAAAACCACAGGTATGATAAACCAAACATAGATTTTCTCCTACAGAATTCACCACATAATAAAAACAGTAACAGCTAATGTGTAATGCGTGCTTGTGTCAAGCAAATAGGTTCTATTATTATCTCTATTTTCAAGATGCGGAAACTGGGACTAAGAGAAAGTAACTGTTCCCAAGTTTATGTATCTACTAAAAAATTGGCATACAAACTTTAACCTTTAACCCCTACTTTTAACTGCTATGCTACAATCTATTAGTGTAAAGGATTTGTATCATAAGAGAACAATCCAGCATTAAATGAGTTTCATAGAGAAATTTACAGCTGGAAGGATCAGAAAAGATTGCATGAAAGAAGTAGCATTTGGCCAGGTAAGGTTTGATTCTTTGAAGAATGGGCTCCATGTCAATCATTCCGAGTGAAGCAATTACATCTGCCTGTTTCAGTTAGAAATACTGTAGTCTGCTGGTACAGGAATTCCTATCATTTCCTCCCAGGGGTGTGTATCAGAACCCTCTATACATTGCAGATGCATTTAGAAATGATACTTCACCCTCCCACCATCCCCCAGTATGTATTGTTTTCCTCACAACACATGAGCTAATGCAGATTCTAAAATGGTAAGTAACTTTCCCAGGCTTACCCAGAGAGCAAGAAGATTTGAATCAGGATCATTCTGATATGAACACCCAGGGCTGGTACCTCACCCAAGCCAGGGCCTCCATCAGGTCTTACAACAAGGGCAAGGGAAAAGTAAACACACGTTGGCTGTTGGCAAGAGTGTGTCTGTCTTCCTTGATGAATGGTTTGGTAGAATTTTTTTATCAAAAATACCCTACCTATCTCCAGGTTTAAATCCATTGTAAGATAATAATGAAAATGAAACTAAAGGGCACTCAAAGACAGAGTAGGCAATAATGAGCTAGAGGAGAAAAGGAGGGATACAGTCAGTGGGAGAGATGCTTGGTAGCAAACACTGAGGGCTCATCTAAGAAAACCTCATTCCCTTCTGGACTTTATCCTTTAAGGACAGCACCATCGGGAAAGCACTAAAAGTCCAATGAAATAAGAGGCTTATTCTAGGAGTGAGATCTTAGGTCTTAGTTGGAAGAGCTGGAGAAGGAAAATTACAAAGAAAGGGGAAAAACTTTCCCCAGTAATGGGGCAGATGAACAAGTTTCCATTTTCAGAGACACCTGGAAGCTTGGTGTCTGGTTCCATGGGAAGCGTCGGTTGTTGGTGCTTTCACAGCAAAGTGTCTCAGAGTGGTTGGGGTCATAGCTGGATAAATCCCTGGCCATAAGGAGAAGAGCTGGACGCTCAGCAGGATGAACTGGAACCTCTCCCCATCTCCACCCACCAAAGCCCTTCACAGCTTGATGGATGCTGCTTCACTTTTGCCTCCCAAATCTCCAACCAATTCTAGCCTAACACTGTCCTGGGACGGGGTTGTGAGAAATGGAGTTCTCCCCAAAGCCAAGTTGACAGTGGAACAGAGGTCAGCAAAGTATGGCCTGCAGGTTAAATCCAGCCCATACCTCTTTTTGTAAATAAAGTTTCCTGGCACACAGTCAAGCTCACTCATTTATGGGTCTTTGGCTTCTTGGGTGCTACAATGGCAGAGTAAGTAGCAGCAACAAGATCATGAGGCCCACAGAGCCTCAAATCTTTACTCTCTGGCCCTTTAGAGAAAACACAAAAGACCCTGAATAGCCAAAGCAATCTTGAGAAAGAAAAACAGAGCTGGAGGAATCAGGCTCCCTGACCTCAGAATATACTAGAAAGCTACAGTAATCAAGACAGTATGGTACCGGCACAAAAACAGAAATATAGATCAATGGAATAGGACAGAAAGCCCAGAGATAAACCCACACACATATGGTCACCTTATCTTTGACAAAGGAGGCAAGAATACACAATGGAGAAAAGACAGCCTCTTCAATAAGTGGTGCTGGGAAAACTGGACAGCTACATGTAAAAGAATGAAATTAGAACACTCCCTAACACCATACACAAAAATAAACTCAAAATGGATTAAAGGCCTAAATGTAAGGCTAGACACTATCAAACTCTTAGAGGAAAACATAGGCAGAACACTCTATGACATAAATCACAGCAAGATCCTTTTTGATCCACCTCCTAGAGAAATGGAAATAAAAACAAAAATAAAAAAATGGGACCTAATAAAACTTAAAGGCTTCTGCACAGCAAAGGAAACCATAAACAAGATGAAAAGACAACCCTCAGAATGGGAGAAAGTATTTGTAGACGAAGCAACTGACAAAGGATTAATCTCCAAAATATACAAGCAGCTCATGCAGCTCAATATCAAAAAACTAACAACCCAATCCACAAATGGGCAGAAGACCTAAATAGACATTTCTCCAAAGAAGACATACAGATGGCCAACAAACCCATGAAAAGATGCTCAACATCACTAATCATTAGAGAAATGCAAATCAAAACCACAATGAGCTATCACATCAGAATGGCCATCTTCAAGAAACCTAGAAACAATAAATGCTGGAGAGTGTGTGGAGAAAAGGGAACCCTCCTGCACTGTTGGTGGGAAAGTAAATTGATACAGCCACTATGGAGAACAGTATGGAGGTTCCTTAAAAAACTAAAAATAGAATTACCCTATGACCCAGAAATCCCACTACTGGGCATATACCCAAAGAACACCATAACTCAAAAAGACACATGCAACCCAATGTTCACTGCAGTATTATTTACAATAACCAGGTCATGGAAGCAGCCTAAATGCCCATAGACAGATGAATGGATAAAGATGTGGCACATATATACAATGGAATATTACTCAGCCATAAAAAGGAATGAAATTGGGTCATTTTTAGAGATGTGGATGGACCTAGAGACTGTCATATAGAGTGAAGTAAGTCACAAAGAGAAAAATAAATACCATATATTAACACATATAGGTGGAATCTAGAAAAGTGGTACAGATGAAGCTGTTTGCAAGGCAGAAATAGAGACACAGACATAGAGAACAAACGTATGGACACCAAGGGGTGTAAGGGGGAGTGGGATGAATTGGGAGATTGGGACTGACATATATACACTATTGATACTATGTATAAAATAGATAACTAATGAGAACCTGCTGTATAGCACAGAGAACTCCACTTCACTGTACAGTAGAAACTAACACAACATTGTAAAACAACTATGCCCCAATTAAAAAATAAAAAATAAAAGCAATAGGCAGGAAAGGGAGGATTTCAAGGAGGGAAGTGACATGATAAGGTTTGATGTGGCTGATGGTAATGGATTGAACATGAACAAGATCAGGGGAAAGGCACTCAGATAAAATTCACAGTTCTCTCCATGACTTTGGAACGACTGAGTGTGCCACTTTGGGATGTTATAATATCCAGATTTGAGTCCCTCCTCTGCCACTAATTCTACTTAATATAAATAGCATAAACACTCATTGACACGACAAATACACCCCAGTGAGCCAAACATGACGAGATCAGACCAGTCCAAATTCAGCCGCATGAATGCTGCAATTATTTTGAAAAAGACCCATATTAAGAGGGTTGGATTGCCTTCCCATCCTAGTTCAGTCATTCTTTTTAACTTAAAAACTATTTCAATCGAGTGAAAGCAACTATAACAGATATATGTATATACACATGTGATATGTGGATAAAACATACAATCACTGCAATTTTTCTCTCCACTAAATTAACATGTCATCAAGGTAATATTTTGCATTGGAAACTTCCCTGTAGGGGATGGGTTTTCTTCTATGAATGAAAAAGGGGTTTGAGCTAAATTTAAGTAGATCTTAAAGGACAGCTAACCTTAGCTGGCATGGAGATTATACTGGTAAAAGGAAAGAGGACTCTGGGACCTCTATTACTATTTTTCATAAAACAAATAAAACCTTATCTGCAATAGCATCTTTGAAAAGGAAAAAAATCTGAAATAATAGTTCTCACCTCCCAGCGATGTTTTGAAGATAACCTGAGATAATGCTTCCTCTGTAATCAGAACAAATTAAAATCTTAGGCTCTCAACAAATGGTCATTCACTAATTTGTACCTTTATTCAAACATTTATTTGAGCCCAGGTACTGAACTGAGCGCTGGGAATTCAAATTATATCAAGTCCCTGTCCTCATGAAGCTTCCATTCTAATGGGAAGAGACCCAAAATAAACTCCTAAACAAGTAAACGCTTGACATTTTGGAAAATTGTAAGTGCCTTGGCAGAAAATAAAGCCAGGTTAAAGATACAGGGCGTGCCTCCACGTGAGTGTGTATGTGTGTGTGTATGTGTGTGTGTGGAAGGGGTTACCCTTTTATATAACATGGGTGGAAGAGTTCTCATTGATAAAGTGACACTTGATCAGAGACCCAAAGGCACCATGCAAATGCCTAGAGATGAGTATTCTCAGCCGAGGGACCAGCACATGCAAATAACATGAGGGATCGCTTGTTTGGCAAGTTCAAAAGTGCTATTTTTTTAATGTTGGTGGTAAGCCTTAGCTTTGAGATAGATGTACTTGATCCACTTCCTAACTTTAGAATTATGCCTAGAATTGGGAGGAAGGGTGAGGGGATGTTAGTCAAATGGTGAAAAGCTTGGGAAGCCGGCAATGACCAATACGCAGAAACTAGAACTTATTCACTTGGAATTTCTAAAATGAAAATTGCTTATTTACCTAAAATATCAATGCTAACTACCTTATCATTTATTTTAAAACAATTATTTATTGAGTGCTTATAATAGGTCAAGCAATTTCCAGCTGCAAAGTCAGGGGATGGTTGTGCTAAGCTCCTTAAAGGCAAGAAGCCTCAGACCCAGGAATACTTCCGGGTGAGGAAATGCACATTTTCCATTAAAGTTAAAATACTCCCTTTCTTACAGTCCCTAGGCCTGGCATATAAACTAATCTCATCTATTTAGTATGTGGTTAGGAATACCTCTCACAAGAATTTTTGGTTTTTAACTTTGGCCCCAGGACATTGCCCCTTGACTGTTAAACTAATGTTTGCAGATTCTTTTGAGACAAGCAAAATATGCATCCTGGCGGTCTGATCCGAATTTACGGCCTCCTTTACTTTGACGATCCATTAAATTAAATCACTCTCAGTCAAAGCGGCACTACAAACTCCTCTAGCAATGCTCATGAGTCCTATCCTGTCCTTGGGGAGCTCTTGAAGATTCTAGAGTCTTTTGATACACTGTCACCAAGTGGTCAATGGCCCTTCCAATAACTCTGACCTACCCCATAATGTACAATGGACTACAGATTGTCTTTTGTCACTCCAAAAATCCAAAGGAAACAAAGTAATATCCTCAAAACTTTGCAACTTAAATTTTAAAATGCCATTGCCATCTCTAGCCTAAATTGCTCATACTATATTTGATCTACTCAGTAAACACAGAGAGCATCTAAAATAAGCTAGGCTTTATTTTAAGTGCTTTAAAATATTAACTTATTTAATCTGTATAATTAATAAACAGAAACCTCACTTAAATAGAGTTGGGAGACCAGAAGGGGGAGCTCTCATGCCCTGTGATGATAACAGCCCAACAGGAAAAAGGAAGACTGCTCTTCTTTCTGAGCAAAGATTCAGCCAATGAAAAGCCATGGACTCTTTTTTTATTACAGTCCTCCCAACTTCCTTTCCCTCTTTATTAAAGCTTTCTCAGTCTCTTGCCCTACAGGGACTTGCATTGTGACTCATCGTGGTTTCTGACGACGCTGGGCGACAATTCTCTGCTGATCCCAAATGACCCCTTCTTTGCTGGAGAAATATCTAGCAGTCTCTTTTGTTTCAGTTCAGCAAATCCTTACAACAACCCTATGATGTAAGTATTGTCACACAGACATTTTACAGGTGGGGAAACTAAGGTATGGAAAAGCTAAGTACTTGCTAAAGCTCATAAAACCAAAAATTCTATGATCGGGAACTTGAACTCAAGCAGCCTGGCTCTTGTTTAAGATGCCCTAATATCAATCACTTGGTGACTATTTTGACCTTTTTTTTTTTAATAGATCTTTATTGGAGTATAATTGCTTCACAATACTGTGTTAGTTTCTGCTGTATAACAAAGTGAATCAGCCATATGCATACACGTGTCCCCATATCCCCTCCCTCTTGCGTCTGCCTCCCATCCTCCTTATCCCACCCCTCTAGGTGGTCACAAGGCACCGAGCTGATCTCCCTGTGCTATGCGGCTGCTTCTCACCAGCCAACTATTTAACATTCTGTAGCGTATATATGTCGATGCTACTCTCGCTTCGCCTCAGCTTCGCCCTCCCACCCCATGTCCTCAAGTCCATTTTCTATGTCTACCTCTTTATTCCCACCCTGCAACTAGGTTCATCAGTACCCACCCCCCCTTTTTTTTTTAAGATTCCATGTATATGCATTACCATATTGTATTTGTTTTTCTCTTTCTGACTTCACTCTGTATGACAGACTCTAGGTCCATTCACCTCACTACAAATAGCTCAATTTTGTTTCTTTTTATGGCTGAGTAATATTCCATTGTATATATGTGCCACATCTTTATCCATTCATCTGTCAATGGACATTTAGGTTGCTTCCATGTCCTGGCTATTGTAAATAGAGCTGCAATGAACATTGTGGTACATGTCTCTTTTTGAATTTGACCTTTTTTATTCTTTCTCTTTACTCCAGTTGTTGAAGGTCATGGAGGGGAGGGGGTGGTATCTGGAGGAACAGCTAAAAGAGGAATAGGAAGAAAGAATTTTAAAATAAACTGTATTATTTTTCCTGCTTACAAAAATTACTTATTCGTGGTGAAATTTGCAAATTATAGAAAAGAGAAAAAATCAAAGTCACTGTTCTAGTTACTATTAATATTTTGTTATGAAATCATTCCATTTTTTTCCTGTGTCTGTGCAAACAAATGTGAGTTTCAGAGTTGGAAACTCTGGACAAAGGCAGTACTTTTTGAGAGTACTGCCTTTGTCCATTTTATAATATATCATAGACATTTACCCCATCATCAACTGTTCTTTTAAACATTATTTTCAGTGGCTGCATAGCTTCAACTCATAAGAATATGCCATGATTTATTCTAATTTTAAAATAGAGACAAAATCTATTTATTTTTGCAATGATTAATGCAATCACAATATGTGGGTGAGCCCATCTCTGCTTATTCCTTCAAAATATGTTTCCAGGAATGAAATTACAGGGTTAAAGGATATATAAGCTTTTAAGGCTTTCTATAAAGTCTTTAATAAATTGCTCTCCAGAAAGACTGTAGCAATTTGGAAGAGAAAGATAATTAATAATTATTTTCTCCTGCTGCAAGCTTCTTTAGATGGGGTCATATCCCATCTACAAGACATCCCAAGACAGAGAGCCACAGGAAGCGTCCTTCCACACAGTTCTCTTTTCCACAACTCCTCTCAAGAATGAGTCACATTAACTGCAGTTCGATGGCAGCAAACCGCAAACAGAATTAAAGAGAACAAAGTGGGAAATAGGAGAACACTGTGAGGCTTGACTCTGCATGTTCAGGGCTTAGGGTTTAGAAAAACATTAACTGATTCCGATTAGCCATCTCCAATTTACAAAAAGATTTACATTCATTAATGTAGGGTTCTCAACTCAAATTTCTAGAGGATCCAAGCAGGTAAAACAGACCAGCAATGCTGACTAGAAGTAAGAAAAAACCAACATGGGGAAGTTTTGCCCTGGTCAAGACTTAACCCGCCTGAAGAGCATCCCTCCTTGGCAACAGCTAGTTGGGGCCATATGAGAATACATCTCCCCAGCTACAGTTCTCCAATTCTTTTTTTTTTTTTTGTACTTTTAAAAAAATTGAAGTATAGTTGACTTACCATGTTTCAGCTGTACAGCCAAATGATTCAATTATACACATATATACTTTTTCAGATTCTTTTCCATTATAGGTTATTACAAGATATTGAGTATAGTTCCCTGTGCTATACAGTAGGTCCTTGTTGTTTATCTATTTTATATATAGCAGTTTGTATCTACTAATCCCAAATTCCCAATTTATCACTCCCTTCCCCTTTCCCCTTTGCTAACTATAAATTTTTTTCTATGTTTGCAGTCTATATGTTTTGTGAATAAGTTCATTTGTGTCATTTTTTTAGATTCCCCATATAAGTGATATCATATGATATCTGTCTTTCTGTTTGACTTACTTCACTTAGTATGATAATCTCTAGGTCCATCCATGTTGTTGCAAATGGAATGATTTCATTCTTTTTAATGGCTGAGTAATATTCCATTGTGTGTATGTACCACATCTACTTTATCCATTCATCGATGGTCATTTAGGTTGCTTCCGTGTCTTGGGCATTGTACATAGTGCTCCTTTGAACATTGGGGTGCGTGTATCTATTCAAATTAGAGTTTTTGTCTTTTCCGGTTATATGCCCAGGAGTCAATTCTCCAATTCTTAAAGGGACATTGGGAATCTGGGATTTGTGTGTGTGTGTGTGTGTGTGTGTGTATCAATATAATCTTCCAATTTAAAAATATTGGCAACCAATATTAATTGGAGTATTAACCAGAATATTAAACCAATATTAATATTAATTATTAATTTTAAAAATACTGCACTAGATAGAGAACATATTGTTTCTAATTTAATCTTTTAGAGTTCATTCCATTTTACTGTACTCAAGTTTGTTCCAGAATTTTCAACATAGCCAAGGTAGTAGCTATAGAAGAGCAGCTTTCGTAACCAGCACTCTGTCAAGGAAGCAACTGGTATAGGTACTTAAGAGGTGTGACCACCTGTCTTCCTCCCAAGTGTTGATTATTAAGATGAAATGGGCTATAAAGAAGGTGGCAAACTAGACTGAGTGAATGGAGAAACAAACTGAAAAGAACTCCATTACCACCTATGGGTTTATGAATGACTGCCACTTTGAACCTATCTAGTTATAGCTGAAACCTCCTAGGAAGAAAACCCATATTCTCTATGACATGCTGCTGCTGGCTTATCCGTGACAGTCATTGGAACAGCCTCACCATGATCTATTTTAATATATCTCTTGACCTATTTTTATATTCTAACACTGAAAAGTTAAAGTGCTAACTTACAGAGCCTAGGCATGTTATTTTCCAATAAAACACATTTTTACCAGTAGCTTTCTATCCCAGTTTCCTTTTTATGGGATACTTTCCATTGTACAGAGGAACTCATTGATCTTCAGAAACTTTGAGAGATGGACAAAGTCTTTAATGCATTGTAGCCCAGAGGTGATCCTTAACTTCTGTCAGCTTGGAAATCACCTACACTCACAGTGCGTGCATGGTCTCTGATCTTAATTTGTTCCCTCTTGTGGGAATAGTATTATGTCTGTTATAAAAACAAATAACACTGAACAAAGCTACTAACGTTTGCACTCAGGAAAAAGTGAGCACATTGATTTCAAGTCTTTACCACAGGAATTCTTTCCTTAGCACCCGCCCAGGTTACTATTCACTCCACTTGCAGCTCCATTACACGAATACTGTTCAGATAATTGAGCTGTCTAGCTTCCAGAAAATGTAGGGTAGTAGGCTTTTCACTGTGCCAATTACTACTACACCTCACTCACATTTATCTAGGCTTGCCTAAAAGCCTCACAATCCTGATTGAGGCAGAGAGTACAATTGATCTAACGTAACACAAAATTAGCTGACCAAAATGGAAAAGCTACTGAATTCAAATTCTCTGGTGCTGGTTCTTTTACACAAAATGGTTTGACTTCTTAAAAGGCTATGGTTTATACACTTTTTATTTTTTGATAACAAAAATCAAAGAAATACAGACTAATTCAAGCCTTGCTTGAGGTTTTAACCTGACTCTGCTTTGCAGAAACTCAAAATGGTTTATATAGCCTGTTCAAGGCCAGTCCAAGTTCCGGAGAAAAAGTCATTAGTGATGGCAAAAGGGAGGAAGAACTCTTCCAGCAAAACCCTAGCACATCATAAGAGTCATCAGAATCATCATGAAATTGCAAAACAGCCAACTGGCCACCAAATGAATTTCCAAAGCGAAGGGAACATTTAAGAAAGGTTTTACCCATTTTAGGCAGCAGTAAAACATCTAATGATTAAACCATAAGCTGTTTCCACTGTGTCCATAAAAGGCAGGAGGAGCACCGGAACTGTTACACATTCTCTGCTTCCTCTTCCTCTAACAGTAAGACTCATGAAAAAATCATCAACAATGAAACAGGCAACAGTCAGAGTGGTGAGGAAACCAGGTTGCCTATCTTTAGATCATTCAATGCTTGGACCAACCACGTGGTCCTCAGTCCAGTGAAATGTACAAGGGCCCACAAAAATGAAGCTGCTGAGTGGGTGTACAATGTTCTTAGGCCCCATTTAGGAAGGATCCATCTCACTGTCTTCCATCTGGTTCTTCAAACTTCCTCCCTGACCGCACAATTATTTCATCCCCAAGAAATGAGATATTCACTACTACCACATTATCCCAAGCCACCATCATCTCTTGCCTGAACTGGTACAATATGCTCCTAACTGGATTTCCTTCTTGATTTCAATTCTTTGCCATAGGAATGCCTTCCTTAACACCCATCCAGGTCCGTATTCACTTGACCTGCAGTCCATTCACAAAGAAACCAGAAAGATCATGTAACATAAAATTAATCATCTTATGCTGTAGAGGGTGTGGAGAAAAGGGAACCATCCTACACTGTTGGTGGGACTGTACAACCACTATGGAGAACAGTATGGCAGTTCCTTAAAAAACTAAAAATAGAATTATCATATGACCCAGCAATCCCACTCCTAGGCATATATGTGGAGAAAACCATAATTTGAAAGGATGCATGCACCCCAATGTTCATTGCAGCACTGTTTACAATAGCCAGGACATGGAAGCAACCTAAATGTCCATCGACAAAGGAATGGATAAAGAAGATGTGGTACATATATACAGTGTAATATTACTCAGCCATAAAAAGGAACAAAATAGTGCCATTTGCAGAGACGTGGATGGATCTAGAGATTGTCATACAGAGTGAAGTAAGTCAGAAAGAGAAAAACAAATATGGTATAATATCACTTATATGTGGAATCAAGAAAAATGGTACAGATGAACTTATCTGCAAAGCAGAAACAGAGTCACAGATGTAGAGAACAAACTTACGGTTAGCAAGGGGAGAAGGGGAGTGGGACAAACTGGGGGATTGGGATTAACCTATATAGACCACTATACGTAAAATAGGTATCTAATGAGAACCTACTGTTTAGCACAGGGAACCCTACTCAATGAACTGTGGTGACCTAAATGGGACGGAAATCCAAAAAAGAATGGATATACGATACGTATACGTATAACTGATTCACTTTACTGTACAGAAGAAACTAACACAACATTGTAAAGCAACTATACTCTAATAAAAATTAATAAAATTAAATAAAATTAAAATGTTTTTTAAAAAAAAGAAAGTAAAACTATTCTGGTTAAAAAAAAATTTAACTACTTCCAAACTTAATAAAACTTGAGTCTGTCAGCAATATCAAAAAAAAATTTTTTTTAATTAAAAAAATAAAATTAATCATTTCAAAGCATACAGTTCAGCAGCATTTAGTACATTTACATGTTATACAACCATCAGTTCCAAAACATTTTCCTCACACCAAAAGGAAGCTCTGCACCCATTAGCAGTTACTCTGCATTCCTGTTCTCCCCAGCCCCTGACAACCACTAATCTGCCTCCTGTCTCTATGGATTTACCTATTCTGGATATTTCTGTAAATGGAATCATAAAAGAGATTACCTTTGGGGTCTGGTTTTTTTCACTTAGCATGTTTTCAAGATTCATCCATGTTATAGCATGTATCACAACTTCATTCCTTCATATGGCTGAATAATATCCCCGTATGCACATATACCATATTTAGTTTATCCATTCTTCAGTTAATGGACATTTGGGTTGTTTTCACCTTTGACAATTTTGAATAGTTCTGCTGTTAATATTTGTGTAAAAGTTTTTTTTGAACACCTATTTTCAATTCTCTGGGCTATATACGTAGGAGTAGAATTGCTGGGCCATATGGTTAACTTTGTGAAGAATTACCAAATTGGTTTACAGAGCAGCTGCATCATTTTACATTCTCACCAACAACCTACAAGGGTACCAATTTCTCCACATCCTTACTGACAGGTGTTTTTTTTTTAAAGGATCTTTCTACAACTGTAGCTCAGATGATTTAACTGCCCTCCACTGGCTCCCATCATGTAGAATAAAAGTCAGAATCCTTAACATGCCTCCAAGGCCCTAGGAGATGGGAGACATGAATCCCTCCCTCCTCTCCTTCCCCATGACTTGCCTTCTTTCTCACTTCATGCCAACTACGTTATCCTTCTCATCAATCCCCAAAAGCACCAAGCTGCTCCCATGGGAGGGTCTTTGTACTTGCTGTTTGGAATGCCCTTCCCAAACATCTCTACATTCTACTTCCTTATTTAAGCCTCAGCTCAAATGGCATCTGTCCTAAAATGTTTACCCTGAAGAAACCATCTACCATAGCACAAACCCACTGCCTGAGCCTGGGTTCCCTAGAAAATAAAACTTGATGCAAGAGTTAAATACTAAAATGTATTATTGGGAGGGGAGGGAGTGGGGTTGAAATCCCAAGGAAATAAGGATATAAAAGGGAAGTGGGATGATGAATAAAAGAAAGCATATGCCAGGAGAGTGTGTTATTCAGCTGATCACGGTCTCTCCAAAAAAAAAGAAAAAAAGAAAAATACAGACCATAACTTGGTCTTACAGCGTTTCCAGAAGGGCTCTGTGAAATTACTGAGTCTCCTAACAGTCTGTCACTAGAGGGGTCAGGGAGAGAAAGAACGAGTCATTTATCTTCGAGCTCTTTCCAGTTGCCTGTCTGTCATTATTTAAAGTCTACTTTATAAGGTTTTGTTTTGTTTTGTTTAATTGTGTTAAATACACAAGACATAAAATTTATCGTCTTAACTATTTTTATCCACACAGCTCAGCACTGCTATGTACACTCACATAGCTTGTAACCAATCTCTCCAGAACTCTTGTCTTCTTGCAAAACTGAAACTCTATAGCCATGAAAAAACAACTCCCCAGCTCGTCCTCCCCCGGCCTCTAGCCACTACCTTTCTACTCTCTGTCTCTAGGAATTTAACTCCTCTAGGTACCTCATATAAGTGGGATCCTGCAGTATTTATCTTTTTGTGTCTGGCTTATTTCACTTAGCATAACGTCTTCAAGTCCCTCCTTGTTGCAGCATGTAACAGGATTTCCTTCCTTGTTAATGCTGAGTAATAGCCCACTGTATTTATAACCACATTTTGTTTATCCATTTCTCCAGTGCTGGCCTTTTGGGTTGCTTCCACCTCTTGGCTATTGTGAATAATGATGCTGTGCTTCAAGACCCCACTTCAGTTTTTTTGGATATATACCCAGAAGTGGAATTGCTGGATCATATGGAAATTCTATTTTTAATTTTGAGTAACTGCCATACTGTTTTCCATTGGCACTGTGCCATTTTATATTGCTACCTACCATGCACGAGGATTCCAATTTCTCCACATCCCCACCAACACTTGTTATTCTCTGAGGTTTTTGTGTTTTTTTTTTAAATAAATTTATTTATTTTATTTATTTATTTTTGGCTATGTTGGGTCTTTGTTGCTGCACGCGGGCTTTCTCTAGTTGCGGTGGGCGGGGGCTACTCTTCGTTGCGGTGAGCGGGCTTCTCATTGTGGTGGCTTCTCTTGCTGTGTAACATGGGCTCTAGGCGCATGGGCTTCAGTAGTTGTGGCATGCAGACTCAGTAGTTGTGGCTCACGGGCTCTGGAGTGCAGGCTCAATAGTTGTGGTGCACGGGCTTAGTTGCTCCATGACATGGGATCTTCCCGGACCAGGACTCGAACCCGTGTCCCCTGCATTGGCAGGTGGATTCTTAACCACTGTGCCACTAGGGAAGCCCTCTCTGAGTTTTTTTGGTTTTTTGTTTTTTTTAAACATCTTTATTGAAGTATAATTGCTTTACAATGGTGTGTTAGTTTCTGCTTTATAACAAAGTGAATCAGTTATACATATACATATGTTCCCATATCTCTTCCCTCTTGCATCTCCCTCCCTCCCACCCTCCCTATCCCACCCCTCTAGGTGGTGACAAAGCACCGAGCTGATCTACCTGTGCTATGCGGCTGCTTCCCACTAGCTATCTATTTTACATTTGGTAGTGTATATATGTCCATGACACTCTCTCACCCTGTCACATCTCACCCCTCCCCCTCCCCATATCCTCAAGTCCATTCTCTAGTAGGTCTGTGTCTTTATTCCCGTCTTGCCACTAGGTTCTTCAAGACCTTTTTTTTTTTTTTTTCCTTAGATTCCATATATATGTGTTAGCATACTGTATTTCTTTTTCTCTTTCTGACTTACTTCACTCTGTATGACAGACTCTAACTCCATCCACCTCATTACAAATACCTCCATTTCATTTCTTTTTATGGCTGAGTAATATTCCATTGTATATATGTGCCACATCTTCTTTATCCATTCATCCGATGATGGACACCTAGGTTGCTTCCATGTCCTGGCTATTGTAAACAGAGCTGCAATGAATATTTTGGTACATGACTCTTTCTGAATTATGGTTTTCTCAGGATATATGCCCAGTAGTGGGATTGCTGGGTCGTATGGTAGTTCTATTTTTAGTTTTTTAAGGAACCTCCATACTGTTCTCCATAGTGGGCTGTATCAATTTACATTCCCACCAACAGTGCAAGAGTGTTCCCTTTTCTCCACACCCTCTCCAGCATTTATTGTTTCTAGATTTTTTGATGATGGCCATTCTGACCGGTGTGAGATGATACCTCATTGTAGTTTTGATTTGCATTTCTCTAATGATTAATGATGTTGAGCATTCTTTCATGTGTCTGTTGGCAATCTGTATATCTTCTTCGGAGAAATGTCTATTTAGGTCTTCTGCCCATTTTTGGATTGGGTTGTTTGTTTTTTTGTTATTGAGCTGCATGAGCTGCTTGTAAATCTTGGAGATTAATCCTTTGTCAGTTGCTTCATTTGCAAATATTTTCTCCCATTCTGAGGGTTGTCTTTTGGTCTTGTTTATGGTTTCCTTTGCTGTGCAAAAGCTTTTAAGTTTCATTAGGTCCCATTTGTTTATTTGTGTTTTTATTTCCATTTCTCTAGGAGCTGGGTCACAAAGGATCTTGCTGTGATTTATGTCATAGAGTGTTCTGCCTATGTTTTCCTCTAAGAGTTTGATAGTGTCTGGCCTTACACTTAGGTCTTTAATCCATTTTGAGTTTATTTTTGTGTATGGTGTCAGGGAGTGTTTCTAATTTCATACTTTTACATGTACCTGTCCAATTTTCCCAGCACCACTTATTGAAGAGGCTGTCTTTTCTCCACTGTATATGCTTGCCTCCTTTATCAAAGATAAGGTGACCATATGTGCGTGGGCTTATCTCTGGGCTTTCTATCCTGTTCCATTGATCTATATTTCTGTTTTTGTGCCAGTACCAAACTGTCTTGATTACTGTAGCTTTGTAATATAGTCTGAAGTCAGGGAGCCTGATTCCTCCAGCTCCATTTTTCGTTCTCAAGATTGCTTTGGCTATTCGGGGTCTTTTGTGTTTCCATACAAATTGTGAAATTTTTTGTTCTAGTTCTGTGAAAAATGCCAGTGGTAGTTTGATAGGGATTGCATTGAATCTGTAGATTGCTTTGGGTAGCAGAGTCATTTTCACAATGTTGATTCTTCCAATCCAAGAACATGGTATGAGTTTTTTTTTAATAGTAGCCATCTTAATGGGTTGAGGTCCCACAGGGTTTTAACTTTTCCACACTTGCAGGTTGTGTGGTGCTGCTCTTTCAGGAAGCTTCTGAACAAGCCAGAGGATTCTTTTTTTTTTTTTTGTCCACACCATGCATCTTGCGGGATCTTAGTTCAATGACTGGGGATCCAACCCGGGGCCCCAGCAATGAGAGCACCGAGTCCTAACCACTGGACTGCCAGGGAATCCCCAAAAGCCAGAGGATTCAAGCAACCATTCCAGGTAGGGAATAGACAAGGGCCTTGGTACTATGCATAGGGTCTCTTTGGATTGTGATGGTGGCTGTGGTAGCTTTATGACTCCAAGATGGCATAAGCAATTGTTAGGTCCAATCTAGCCAATGAAGTAAACAGCCAGAATGGGTATACCATTAGGTAAGGTTAAGCAAACCCAAGACAGTGCATAAACTGGGTTTAATATATCCATTTACCCTGCTTCATTTCCCCCAATATATTTGTCATTAACTAAAATTAAATGTTTAGCATATTTATTTTCTTTTTTGTCCACCCCCCCTAAAATATGTAAGTTTCACATTTGTCTTCTTCATCTCTGTATTTCCAGGGCCTAGAACAATCCCTGACTTACATTAGGGACATGCAAAACCATAGAACGAAAAATTAATAACTTGTCGACCTTCATTTAGGCTTAAATCAAAATTCACCTAAGCCTTTTCCTACCAGTTATGATGTCTCAGATTTGGTTGCAAGATGGCCATTTCCGGTCAGCGTGTAGAAAACCACAAGAGAGAGTATCCCTCTTACCCTAAAACAAGAACAAACCAGAAAGCCTACAAAAGCATAAAGCTTCAGAGAACTGAGGATGCAGAGAATGAAAAGGGAACTCCATTTAATGAGGTGTAAATCCCTTCTGAGGAGAGAAGAGTGCCACTGCTTTTACCCCAGAGAAGCAGTGGGAGAAGAAATCCACCATAAATAGGAGAAAGAAGGCACCAGTGGAATCTGTCATGGCTGCACGTGGACGAGCATGACAGATCAGAATAGTGGATGCCCTGCAACAGAGCAAAGCTCTTCCATCCACCGGTTCCCCACCTTGGCTTTTCATCAAGTGCACAAAATCAAGGGCAGAATTGCTGAGAGATCTCCCTGAGGTGCACAGGGCCTTCTACAAGTGCAAGACAAAGAAACACCTGCTGAAGCCTTGGCATGGCAAATCTGCTTGAGCACAACAGGACTTCACGTGGGTCAGAAAACAGCTGCCAAAGGCTGGAGTTGAGGCAGGAGAGCTAAGACACCTTTGTCCGAGGCATGGAGCCATCTCTTGGAAGGCGTGGGGCAGATCATCAGGGCAGAGAGAGAGATTTTCTGAGATGCAAAAGTTGGAGGCAGGACTGGCGAGTTAAAAGAATGGACAAGCTCCCCCAAAAACTACCAGCCTGGCTATAAAACAGAAGGATTATTTGTAGGGTTTCACTGGGGATCAGGTCCCAAAATCTGCTGAAGGAAAAGTCTTGATCCACCCTCACAGTTGAAGCTAATGGTGAGCTGTTTCTAACCAAAACTTCAACAAAGCTGTAACTCAAGTCAACTATAGGTTAGATTAACTCAGCATGTCGGAAACATGACAGAAGAGGAGTGCCCTTTTATGACGGTGATATTTTATTATCTACCGTACCTTATACAAGATATGCAGCATACTATAAAATATTACAAGACATGTAAAGAAGCGAGATCATGTGACCCATGGCCAACACAGGAAACAGTCAATAGAAGAAGACCCAAAAGTTGGCCCAGGTAAGTATGTTAAAGGATAGAGTGGAAAAGATGATGAATGTGCATAAATAAATGCAGAATTTCAGCAAAGAGAAGGAAACTATAAAAAAAAATGAAATGAAAACAAATTAATAATTAATTCCATGGGCTTATCAGCAGGTTGGACACAGCAGAGAAAGTGATCAGTGAACTTGGGGTCTCTGCACTTGCCCTTCCCTGTGTCCAGAATGCTCTCCTCTGTACCATGTGATTCACTCACTTTCTTCCTTTAGTTCATGTCTCAAATGCAATTTCAGCACTGAGGCATAGCCCTTTATTTTTAAATAAACCTACTCCTTTATTTTTCTTGATAACATTTTATTATATCTGAGGTTATAGATGCAGATGCACAGAAAAAGCACATGAATGTGTGTGTATATGTCTACTGATATATAGTTATTTATTTTAAGACTTTTTGTTGGCTTTTTCATGTCAGACTGTAAGCCTTGGAGTTAAGACACTTTGTCTATATTGTTCATTGCTTTACCCCTAGAACCTAAATTCTCTATTGAGAATTGAGAATGCAGTAGCTGTTCAATTGATATGTGAATTATTGAATTAACAAACATATGAACGGAGCCAGAGATCATGGCTAACTGCTGTCTACTGTAATTGGGTGTTTACAGTACGGTGCACTTGAAGGGTGGAAAGAAAAACACAAAATCGTACTTCAACAGTTTGCAGTGGTCAAACTTTGAAAACCAATAAGTGCAGTCTTTAAGTAGAGGGTCAAATGAGGAATTCTGTGTTATAAAAGGATAATTCTGGTGGCAGAGTAGTAGAATGGAATTGACAGGCAGGAAACTGAGATGAAAAAAATCAATTAAGAGTTTATCTGCACAGCAAAGGAAACCACGAACAAAATGAAAAGGCAACCTATGGAATAGGAAAAAATATTTGCAAATCATGTGTTTCATAAGAGATTAATATCCAAAATATATAAAGAACTCATACAACTCAGTAGCAAAAAAACCCCAAACAATCCAATTAAAAAATGGACAGAGAACCTGAATAGGCATTTTTTCCAAAGAGGACATCATCAGATGGCCAAGAGGCACGTGAAAAGGTGCTCAGCATCACTAATCATCAGGGAAATGCAAATCAAAATCAAATGAGATATCACCTCACGCCTGTGAGAATGGTTATCACCAAAAAGGCAACAAGTAACAAGTACTGGTGAGGATGTGGAGCAAACGGAAGACTTAAACACTATTGGTAAGAATGTAAATTGCTGCAGCCACTATGGAAAATAGTATGGAGATTCCTCAAACAATTAAAAAAAGAACTACCGTATGATCCAGCAATTCCACTTCTGGGTATTTATCCAAAGAAAATGAAAATGCTAACTCAAAAAGATAGATGCAACCCCATGTCCTTTGCAGCATTATTTGGCTTCCATGTCAAGACATGAAAGCAACCTAAGTGTCCATCAATAGATGAATGGATAAAGAATATGTGGTATATATATTCAATGGAATATTACTCAGCCACAGAAAGGAAAGCTTGTCATTTGCAACAACATGGATGGACCTTGAGGGCATTATGCTAAGTGAATAAGTCAGACAAAGACAAATATCATATGATCTCACTTATATATGGAATCTAAGAAAAAGAAAAAAAGTCCAGACTCATAGATGGAACAGATTGGTGGTTGCCAGAGGTGGGGGATGTGGAGTGGGTGAAATAGGTGAAGGTGGTCAAGAGGTACAAACTTCCAGTTATAAAATAAATAACTCCTGGGATGTAATGTACAACATGGTGACTACAGTTAATAATACTGTATTGCATATTTGAAAGGTGCTAAGAGAGTAGATCTTAAAAGTTCTCATCACAAGAAAACAATTGTAACTGTGTGGTGATGGATTTTAACTAGACTTATTAGGGTGACCATTTCACAATATATAGATATATTGAATCAATATGCTGTATAATGAAACTATATCATGTTCAATAATGTCATATCACAATTGTATCTCAATTTAAATAAATAATGAAACTCTAATGAACTTTTCCTCACATGTACACAAAAATTAACTTGAAATAGATCGTAGACCTAAATGTAAAAAGGAATACTCTAAAACTTCTGCAAAAAAAACAAACAGGAGAAAATCTTCATGACCTTGAGTCAAGCAAATATTTCTTAGATATGACACAAAAAGCAAAAAGCATGAAAGAAATTGATCATTTGGATTTCAATAAAATTAAAAACTCTGCTCTCCAAAGTATTGTAAGAAAACGATAAGGTAAGCCATCATCTGAGAGAAAACATGTGAAATTATGAAATGTAGGGAAAAAAGAGGCTCTTGCTCTAACAAAGACTAAAGTTGTTGGGAGCCTGAACCAGCAATGAAGTACACATAAAATGAGGCTTTGGCTTTTCAAGAGATGTTGCAGCAAGAACCAGCAGGTCTTTGTGATAATTAGATTTGCGGGTGTGGAGGTGTAAACGTGAGCAAGCATTCTCAGATGACTTTGACCTTTCCAGCGTTGGCACCTGGGAAATCACTATGCCTTTACAAAGATGAGAAATACAGGAGCAGAAGCAAGGTTGTTGGGGAAGATTATGCTTCCTTTGGGTCATCTGAAGGATGTCAGATGAAACTATCTAAGAGGTAGTTGAAAATATGGAAAACATGAAGATGGAACTTATTGAGGAGGTCAAGGCTAGAAACAGTAATTTCAGAATCACCTCTCTCGAGATGGTATTTGAAGCTATGAGAATGGATGAGGTTCCTCAGCATTATCATCTGTGCCTGCCCTTAGGTTCTTACCATGGAGTCCCACGTGCCTGCTATTCTTCAGATCTCTCTCCAGATAAAACATTAATTTCCTTGAGAGTAGGAATTGTGTCTTACACTTTCTGTATATTCTTCTCTACACCAAAGATTTCCTTCTCAGGGATTCCTCGGTAGCGCAGTGGTTAAGAATCCACCTGCCAATACAGGGGACACGGGTTCGATCCCTGGTCCGGGAAGATCCCACATGCCGCGGAGCAACTAAGCCCGTGTGCCACAACTACTGAGCCTGTGCTCTAGAGCCCACAAGCCACAACTCCTGAGCCTGCGTGCCACAACTACTGCTGCCCACACACCAAGAGCCCATGCTCCACAACAAGAGAAGCCACTGCAATGAGAAGCCCACACACTACAACAAAAAGTAACCCCAGCTCGTCACAACTACAGAAAGCCCACACGCAGCAACAGACCCAACGCAGCCAAAAATAAATAATAATAAAAAATTTATTAAAAATAATGCTATGCTAACTATTATGTGGAAAATCCAAGATCAGAATTTTAGTTTTCTAAACTATAGTTTCCTTAGATTGGAACTGCATGTATTTAAAAGACCATTTTAGTCCCTCAGTGGCTTTCTCCAATATTTAACATATAATTGTGTAAACTATCATGTAAAAATAATGCATAGCCTTTTTATAATAATGCAGTTCCTAAATTCTAGGAATAGAGCAATTGTACAATGTATTATTAATATTGTGGAAACATTTTTGGAAAGAACACAAAAATTTTCACATTAAATATAAATATCAATTTTAAATATGTGAAAAATTAGTGCAACTTAGAATCAAAGAAATACATTAATGAAAAGCATGATTTGGAGACTAGAGAGGCTGTGTTCTTTATTCAAATGTAAGCCTTAATGAACACAACCAGGAAGTTGAACAAACACATCCCATGGGTGTGTGCTCATAGGAGCTACTCTCCAGTCTCTTGAAACCTGCTGACCTAGTGGTTCACCCCTGCTTACTCCTAGAAAAGATAAAGGCCTAGGCAACTTTAATTCCCAAGCATTATCTCAATTCTGTAGCTAAAGAGTACAACCACATCTCATACTCTAGACCCACAGGCTGTAATGTCTCCCTGAGCTAGCCCTTATTAGAGGCCGATTTTTTGCAGAAGTACTTCTCATCACTGTTCCTGAAACCATGAGGATCAAAGTAATGAGACAGGAAAGAGAAATAGGAAAGTTCTTACTTAACTGGCCATATTTTAACCTAGCTTTGCATTTTGAGCCTGGCAGATGTTTAAAGATAATTCCTTCACTGTTAAGTTATTTTGTGCCTTCTTCAGAGATTTCCCAACTGGGTACATTCTGTTGTTCTTTCCCAAGACCCAAGAGATCAATCCTCCCACTGTTCCCATTTAGCCCATTGATTTTTAGCTACTTATCACACACAGACTCTCTTTGGGGAGCCCACAGAACTTCCAAGAGACTTTTTGGCTGGAATTCAAATGGCTCCCAGCTGGCTCTCCCATGTGGCCATCCTCTGATCCATAGGTAAAACTCATTCACCCTCTGTCCAGAGAAACTCTGGGAGCACAGACCAGTCCAAACCCAGTCACAGCAACTCTATTGACAAAGCAACTAATGATCAGATGCCGGTCCTCTGTGCCTGTACTACAAGAATCCCATCTCAAAATCACCATGGTCCTGATGAAGCACATTTCACTAGGTATGCTCCCAACCCCCTGCCAAGGTCAAGGGCAAGAATCACTGTATACCTTACACCAAAGAAATCCTTTCCACCAAATTTTGAAAATATTTCAACAATCTAATTCTTGTACCACCCTTTTCAGATAAAGTCAACATAGAGCTATGAAAACACTTAACTTTTTCTTTGAAAATTTGCATCTTTTTTATTGAAATATAGTTGATTTAGAATATCATGTTAGTTTTAGGTGTACAGCACAGTGATTCAGATATATATTCTTCTTCAGATTCTCTTCCTTTATAGGTTATTACAAAATATTGAGCAGAGTTCCCTGTGCTGTACAGTAGGTCCTTGTTGATTATCTATTTTATATATAATAGTGTGTATATATTAATCCCAACCTCCTAATTTATCCCTTCCCCACCCCACCCACCTTTCCCCTTTGGTATCCATAAGTTTGTTTTCTATGTCTGTGAGACTCTTTCTGTTCTGGAAATAAGTTCATTTGTATCTTTTTTTTTAGATTCCACATATAAATGATATCATATGATATTTATTTTTGTCTGTCTTACTTCACTTAGTATGATAATCTCAAGGTCCATCCATGTTGCTGCAGATGGCATTATGAAAATCTGCATCTTGATTTTGTAACTCAGATTAGAAATTCCTCACTGTTATACCTTAATTCTTCATCTGAAACTTCCAGTTCCAGAAATATAAACATAAAATTATATATTACCCTAATGTCATTCTTAAATATTTCACTCGGGCAATTTTTGTTTTCTTGTACTTTTGGTTAATAAGCAATAGAAACTTGCTATTTCCTTGACATTCTGCTGCAAGAGAAAAGAATCCCCAAAGAAAGAAAGGAGATACGTACAGCTTATAAATCAATAAATCTTATGATTTCAACATAATAAAAGAGTTTGGGAAATTGTCCAGGGTCAGATCTCTGATGTATTGCTTATATAGAATGTTGCACTAGAGTATATAACCCTTTCATTGAGACTTTTTAAGCCAAACCCAAGTTTGGAAGAAAGTTTACTTCCTTTTAATTTTTAGGTACTGAGGCTGTGTGTAGGGGAAAAAATATTACTATCTTCTGATAGATAAACTATACTTCATTTTATAAAAAGGAATTTAGTGAAGTCAATAACATATGTTTCAGGAAAGTGTAGAGCAACTGATCACTAAAACGTCTATGTACATTTGATATAAGAATCAAAGAGCTGATTATGAGAACAATTACAATAATAATATTGGCAATACTTGCCTCAATACTTGACCCATACAATAGTTGTAAGAACGAGTGAATGCAGTTAGCTGGAGTGGAAATTTACATAATCTTAGAACAATCAAGCTGGGCTAGATCATAGTGTACTGACCAAAAAACCCCAAAATCTAATTGACTTAAAACTGATCAAAGATTTTTTTCTTGCATATATCACATTATATCTTGCTTACATCATTCCATTGGGATCCAACAAGGAGGCCCTGATCACAACAATAACTCAGGAATAATTCAGACTGATGGAAGTAACCACATCTCAAATGTTGTCAAGTGCTATGCTGAAGGGAAAGAGCTCTGCAGGATCTCACATCAGTAATTAAATCCTCCACCCAGAAGAGATACAACATTTCCTCGCATGATTTATTGTCCAGAGAAAATCACATGGTGCCATCAACCACAAGGAGGCCTGGAAATGCAGACATACTGTGTGCTTCAAAGTCAGGGAGCCTAAAGGATTCCCTAAGAACATTAAGGTTGACCACAGTTTTGTAAATAGGCTCTATCCACATGTCAAGCAAGAGGGCCACTGGCTATACATGGTTACATCCTACCAATTTAACAATAGTATCAGCAAAAAGATAATGTTTCCAGGTACGTCTGCCCCACATAGGGGCCTCATAGAAGACTATCCAAGCTTCTGTCAAGAGTCTATCCTCCTTTGGCCACACCTTAGTCACATGGCCATCCCTTTGTATGATGTTTTGTCAATCACATGGCCCTACCTCCCATCACAATGGGGGGCACAAGACCCAGGCTGGCCAATCAGAGCTCCCCACTACAGACCCTAGTAATTCAATCTGAGATGTGACAGGAACCGAGTCAAAACAGTTAAAAACCATTTGTACGGCCTTCCTGACACTACCAAAGAAGCACTGTTGTTTCTCTGTTATCACTATCTATAAAGATAATATAATTCTTGAAATGATGGCACCTATTTTTGACTCATGTAAAGCCTGTCTGAGCATGAAACCAACCACGCAGAATGAAAATCTTACAAATAAAAAAATGTAATCTTTTTTGGTATTTTGAAATTTTTTAATTGAATGAAGTGTCAAAAAATTTAAAGGCTAAAGGCATTAACTACATTCTACTAAAACTCCCCATAAATACTTGAATTCCTGATGAAGTTCTTCAACAAATTATCACAGAGATTTTACTTGAATACCCCCAGTAACAGGGAACTCATTTTGAGATAGACAATTTTATTTTCAGAAATTAAATTTTTTCTGAAGTTTGTCTCCATCAAGCTTTTTTCCTATATCTATCTTATCTTCTGAAGTCATACAAAATTAATCTTTTGCACTGCTGCTCTTCAAATATGTAAGGAACTCAATTATATTCTAATTTCCATTTCCTTCAAAATTTCTTCATGTACAAAGTGGAAAAGAAATTTAATCTTGATGACATTGATTAAACCCTTACATCCAGTTACATCTAAAGTAAGCGCTATCCTTGGTCTTTTCATTTAAGTGACCCATTTACATTTCTCCTGCTTTTGCCTTAAAAACCAAAACAGAAGCTTCCCATTATGCTGTTCACTGAAGAAATATTGTTTTGATCTATATAAGTTCAGATCTAAATAAACTCCTCGGAAAAAATATTGATCAGGGACTTCCCTGGTGGCTCAGTGGTTAGGAATTCGCCTGCCAATGCAGGGGACAGGAGTTCGATCCCTGGTGTGGGAAGATTCCACATGCCACGGAGCAACTAAGCCCGTGTGCCACAACTACTGAGCCTGTGCTCTAGAGCCTGTGAGCCACAACTACTGAGCCCGCGTGCCACAACTACTGAAGCCCATGCGCCTAGAGCCCATGGTCCTCAACAAGAGAAGCCACCACAATGAGAAGCCTGTGCACTGCAACGAAGGGTAGCCCCCGCTCGCCACAACTAAAAAAAGCCTGCACGCAGGAACGAAGACCCAACACAGCCAAAAATAAGTAAATAAATACATTTAGTAAAAAAAAATATTGATCATTCCAATGGAATTTGTTGACTTTAAAAAGAATATTAAGTGTTTCAAGTTATTTTTGGTCACTTTTTCTCAATTATCCCTGATAACAGAACCTTTACTGATGGCATTAATAATTTTACGTTGTTCAGAAATTCCAGTTCTTGTATAACCTAAGCATATAAATTACAAAATATTTTCTCCTAGAAAGATAAACTCCAATAGAACATAATGTATTCCCCTAGAATCTTCAGTTTTAGAAAGGGGCCATGTCATACACAACATCCCAAATCTTTTACAATACTGCCATCTAACTTTTTGAGATCTTAGTCGATAAAGAAATCATTTTTTTTTACGTTCTTGATTTATGCTTGAGGACCCCAATAAATTCTAGCTTATCACCAGTTATATAATATGCAACTATAAATGTGAAATCAAATGGAGTCTCCAGGGACAGTGTATTTTTTTAGCCCCCTTACTCTGTAAATGTCAGATACAGTAACTAGTGATCTTCAACATACTAGCACTAAAGATCTATTGATTAATTATAAATAATGGGTATCTGTTGACTGTTTACCACTTACTTCCATGCCTTTACCTAGAATCTCAAATTTCTTTTCTATCATAGATCACAGATCATTTTATTGCTAATCGCATTGCTTAGCGTAATGTCTCGGGATGTGCGCTCTGAAATCAGATTACCTGAGTTTAAACACAGGATCCATTACTTGCTAGTTATGCATCCTCCTCCAATTACTATACTTTTCTGTGCCTCTGCTTTCTCTTCTATGAAATGAGACTAATAGTAGCTTACTCCTAGATAGTGGTGGCACATAAAACAATCTATAAAAACATTAAGAACAACATGTGACATAGAGGAGATCAATATAAGTATGACATATTGCAATTCTCATTATTATTATACATTCAGAAAGCCCTCATCTTACCTATGCCTGATTTCCAAATTACCTCTCCAAAATGACTTCCACGGAAGTATTATATTTCCCTAGAAAACTTACAAATAAAATCATGGGAGTCATGATTTAGAGATCTTTAGAGAGTTTAAGAAGTTGTAGATTCTAAAGAGTACAATAGGGCTTCCCTGGTGGCGCAGTGGTTGAGAATCTGCCTGCCAATGCAGGAGACACGGGTTCGAGCCCTGGTCTGGGAAGATCCCACATGCCACAGAGCAACTGGGCCCGTGAGCCACAATTACTGAGCCTGCGCGTCTGGAGCCTGTGCTCCGCAACAAGAGAGGCCGCGATAGTGAGAGGCCCGCGCATCGCGATGAAGAGTGGCCCCCACTTGCCGCAACTAGAGAAAGCCCTCACACAGAAACGAAGACCCAACACAGCTATAAATAAAATAAATAAATAAATTTTAAAAAATAAATAAATAAAGAGTACAATAAAAAATGTCAGAAAATCAGAAATGAAGTTAGCTTGAAGGAGTATATTGGCTCCTTAAACATTCTGACCACCTTCTTCCTGTTCACCCCTTCCCGTTTCCCATCCAACCCTTTCCGTCTCCCTCTATAGAGCCTAAAGTCTTATAAATCATAATGCATCTGAGTTAAATCAGGAAACCCTTGGGAACCTGTACATGTTTCTTTTTATAGAGCCAGTATTGACTTTATTATAATGTTACTTATATATACAGAAAAATCATAGAAACTACTTATAACTATTGCTCTCATTCAACAATAAAACCAAATTAAAACTCAAAAAAGTTACTAAACCAATAAAAATATAATTAATTAGCAACAGTAATGTAACACAAATGATGATGTTATTTTGCTGAAACTAATCCAGAAGTCACAACCAAATATGCTACTAACAGCTATGGCAGAGAGAAAATTTTGAGTTCTACACTCTTCACTACTTGCTGCTTTGCTATAATTCGATTTTCTCAACTCTCTTTTCTAATGGAATAACTGGGAAATCTTTGTTGGAATAACCTTCAGGGAAGACATGTGGCCTTCACTTGGTATTGGTTAACTTTGTTTTTTACTTGTTAGGACCTGACAACTGATGCAGTGCTACTCAATGTCAAACAGCCAAAACTTCAGGCACTGAAATTTCTAAGCAATATCCTGTTATAAGATAGACATTCTCAGATGCAAGGGGAAAAAAAATGTTACATTTAACTTTATTTTTATTGAAATAAAAGTAATAATATCATTATTTCCACAGAGAATTGTGAAAACATGTTATACAAACTCCCAGACCCCAGTCTTCATGTGTGGGCTATTCCAATAACATGGCTTTCTTCTTCCCATCTAGCTAATCAAGTAGAGAGAGAATTAATATTTTTACTGGAGAAGTAGGTCATTTTGAAATGGAGTGACAAACGTGTCCCAGTTTGGCCAGGTGTCTCCCAGTTTTAGCACTGGAAGTCCCATGTTCTGGGAACTTCCAGGGCAAATCAGGAGGGCTGGTGGCTCTCCTTTGGAGCACAGAGCACTTAATGTGTTAAAGGAGGCTGGCGTCTCGTTCCCCAGTGGGAGACAGATGGGGATAAAGTGTGCCTGAATATCACCAGCAGCCTCCTCCTTACTCAAGCCCTACATCTCATGAGAACCTAGTTAATTCCAGACTTCCCTACCTATGTCCTGGAACCAGGAAGAACTTAGTCTTCCCCTGGCAAGACAGCAAAGTTTAGAAATAATCTCAGAGTATTCCACATAAGAGCAACAGCTCCTCCAGCCACTTTTTGAGTAGGTCACCCTACCACCTGATTTGCTTCTGGCCATGACCCTTGGATCTCCAGGTTTCTTCCTTTTAGCCTGAGTGCTAGCACTCAGGGGAGGGAGATTTTCTTGTACCTCAACTCAGTAGGGCTTGCTTTCAGGCTCCAGACATCCCCCCATAAAGAAACTATTGATCAATATCTTTTATGAATATAGATTCAAAAATCGTCAACAAAATATTGTAAATCAACCTAGTAACATATCAAAAGGATTATTATATGCCATGACCAAGTATGATTTGTCTTCAGAATGCAAATTGGTTCAACATCCAAAAATCAGCTCAGGTGATACACCACATTAATAAAAAATTCTAAGGAATCTACTAAAATTTTTTTAATTTTAAATAAAATGAAGTAATAAACTATTAGAATAAAGGAGTCCAGTGAGTTTGAAGGATATAAAATCAACACATTAAAATCTTTTTTTTATACAGTAGTCGTAAGTAAACTGAAATAGAGATTAAAAAAACAACTGCATTTAAAGTCTCAATAAAAATAACTTAAGAATAAATTTAATAAAAGAAATGTAAACTTATACTCTGAAAGCAACAAAACACTTTTGAAAGAAATTAGAGAAGACCTAAGCAAATGGGAAGACATCAATGTTAAGACATTAATAGTGTTAAGATGGCAATACATCCCAAATTGGTCTACAGAGAAAATAACACATTACATAAAAAGTGACAATTCAGATGACTGACAATTGGTAAAAACAAACAAACAAACTAAAAATAACAGCAACAAAAAACACACAAGAAAACAGAAACAGAAACCAGAACAGAAAACAGAGGATACTTGTGTTACATTTCTATTGCTGCTGTAACAAATTACCACAAACTTAGTGGCTTTAAAGAACTGAAATGATAAATAATTTAAAATAATTTTCTTATTTTATAGTTTTGTAGTTAGAAGTCTCACATGGGTCTTACTGGACTAAACTTAAAGTGTCTGTAGGGCTGCATTCCTTTCTGGAGCCTCTAGGTTAGAATCCGGTTCCTTGTCTTTTCCAGGTTTTAGAGGCTGTCCACATTCCATGTTTTGTGGCCCCTTTCCTCAGTTTTCAAAGCCAGACACGCTGCATTTCTCCAACCATTTATCCACACCTGGATTACAGCTGGAAAAAGATTCTCTGCTTTTAGGGACATGTGATTAAATTGAGTGTACCTGGATAATCCAGAATTCTCTCTCCACTTCAAGGTCCTTAATTGCAATTAAGTTGCAAAACTGTAAATAAGGTAACCTACTCTCAGCTTCCAGGCATTAGAACGCAGACATCTTTAGAAGGAAAATCAAAACGGAGTCGGCGTTGCTAAGAGAGCCCTCCAAAGTGGAGCCAGGAGGCCAGTGAAGAAGTGTGACTTATGCACATTTCAGCCTGGATGGAATCTGACCTTTTGACCATTTATTTTCCTAACAAAGGCATCCAGCAGATCTGCCAGAAACTCAAGATACTTATCAGACCCCTACCCTTAAATAACTTGTGATTCCTCAAGGACAATTATTTCTTGACCTGAGTCAAAGTCAATCACAATTCACACTGGGCAACTTTAACAACCTTGTGATCTTTTTGTCTTTATGAAATGCTGGCTCTTTCTCTTCCCTACAACACTGTCTGTTTTACCCAAATATGTGTCTCTCAAATTGCAGTTCTTAAGACCCCAAATAAAGCTCTTGTTCTTTGCAGGCTTGATACTGATTATTGTTTGACATATCTTTGAGGGGCTATTTTTCTGCCTGCCACAACAGTGCAACACCAGTTTTAAAGCTCTGGGAGCAAAGAACTGTCAATCCAGGATTCTACATTCAGCAGAAAATATCTGGGAATAAGACAAGAAAAAGAAATAAAAACTGTACAGATTGGAAAGAAAGAAATAAGATTGTCTCTATTTACAGATAACATGCTTGAGTATGTAGAAAAATGCCAAGAAAGCTCCAAAAAACTCTTATAACTGAGTTTTCACAAGATAAAAGATTGATATAGAGAAACCAATCACATGTCTATATATCATCAATGAATAATTTGAAATTGAAAAAATTTTAAAGCATAACTTAAAATAGGTACAAAAAATGGGATTCATATTTGCAAGGTTAACAAAATATGTGTGGGATTTATGTACTACAAATTATAAAACCCTGATGAAAGAAATCAAAAACCTAAATTAATGAGGAAATGTTCCATACTCATACATTGGAAGGTTCAACGTTGTTAAGATGTTCACGCTTCCCAAATTGATCTATAGACTTAATAATATCCCAATCAAAATCCCAGAAAAATTTTTTGTAGATATTGACAAGCTGATTCTACAATTAATGGAGAAAAGCAAATAAATTAGAAGCCAAAACAATTTTGAAAATGAAGAAAAAAGATCAAGAACTTAACACTACTTGATTTGGGGGCTTGCTTAACACTACTTGATTTGGGGGCTTGCTATATAGCTCAAAACTATATTGTATTGGTGAAAGGATAGATGGCTAGACACAAAAACAAATGCAACTGACTAGAGAATCCAGAAATAAACTCACACAAATATACTCAATTGATTTTTGTCAAAGGTGGAAAGTCAGCTCAGCAGAGAAAGAATAGTTCTTTCAACAAGCAACGCTGGAACAATTGGATATATATATGTCTCACACCTTACACAAAAATAAACTCAAAATGAATCATAGATCCAAATGCAAAGCACAAAACTATAAAAATTTAGAAAAGAAAAAGAGAAGATCTTCATGACATTGGGTTAGAAATGTGTTCTTACATACAACACTGAAAGCACAATCCACAAAAGAAAAAAAATAATCAGACTTCTTCAAAAGTAAAAATTTTGATCTATGAGAGACACTGTTAAAAGAATGAAAAGACAAGCTACAGGCTGGGAGAAAATTGTTGCAAATCTGACAAAAGACTTGTATATAGAATATTAAAAAAAATCCTCAAAACTCAATTTAAAAAAATAAGAAAATGAGGTCAAAATAGTTAACACAACTTCACCAAACAAGATATACAGGTGGAAAATAAACATATGAAAAGATGTTCAACACAATTACCCTTAAAGAAATACTAATTGAATGCACAATGAAATACTACTTACATACCTATTAAAATGTCTGGGAAAAAAACGGACAATATCAAGTTCTGGTGAAGAATCAGAGCAATTGGAACTTACATGTTGCTGGTGAGAATGTAAAATTTTACAGCCCCTTGGAAAACAATTTGGCAATTTCTTATAGAGTTAAACATACAATTACTATGTGACTCAGTGACAATATATGTTCACACAAACACCAGTGTGTACATGTTTATCACAGCATATTTCATAATTGTCAAAAACTGGGAATAATCTTTCAACAGAAAAATGGACATATAAACTGTGTTATACCCATACAATGAAATATAACTCAGCTCTAAAAGGAATGATCCATGATTCCACTTACATAACATTCTGGAAAAGGCAAAACTATTGGTATGGAAAACAAACCTGTGATTGCTATGGTTTGGGAGTAGGGCGTGGGTTGACTAAAAAAGGGTAGCATGAAGAAATTATTTGAAGTGATGTAACTGTTCTGGATCCTAATTATGATGGTGGTTACATAGCTCTATACACTTGTCAAAACTCATAGAACTATACATCAATCACCATGAATTTTAAAGTATTTACATCAAATAAAATAAATGTTGGCCAAAAAAGAGATCATGAATCACTTTTTTTCAATAAATTTGCACATATACTGATGACATTTGCAATATTCCATTAATGCATAATAATAAGCCCTAATGTATAATGTATAATAATTTAAGCTTCTATGGTTTGAAGTTAAATAAATATTAAAAGTGCCATCTCTATTTAACTGGGTCTATCAGCTGTCCACACTTGTACACACCCATGTACCTACACACAGACATGTACACACACACACACATCCTTATACACAGATTGAATCCTTTAACATAATCCACATGGTGCTGTGTGATCTGGCCCCTGACTATCTTTCTAGCCTCATCTTTCAATGTTCTTTCTTTGCTTAACAAGTAAATATTCTCTTCCTGCATACTCTAGCCTATACTGTTTTCTTGAAATGTTACTTCCTTACGGACCCCTGCTTGGTTAAGTAATCCCCGTATATACTCTCACTCCGCCCTGTGCTTTCTTGTCAACTGCCTATCACAAGTGTAATTAATTACTTTTTTTGTGTTGATCTATTAGATGTTTCTCTCCCTTTTCCACTCATTGAAAGTTAGATCTATGTTGGCAGAGACTGTGTCTGTTTTGATTTCTGCTCTATGCCCAGGAACTAGCACAATATCCAGCTTACAGTAGACACTCAATCAAAAATGTGTTAAATGAATGAATAAATGAAAGATTTATTCAATAGATATTATCTTACAGGCACTTATGCTTGTAGTTCAAGGTGGTAGAAGTGCTTCATATATGGCGCCAAAAGCAAGTTAAGACGTTCCAATGAAAATAGAGGCCTAATCTCAAAAATGACATTGCACATACCAGCAGTTCTCTAAATTTTTGATTTCAGGATCTCCTTTCACTCTTACAAATTATTGAAAAACTCAAAACACGTTTATGTAGGTTATACCTATAACTATTTAGTGATATTAGCAATTAAAGCTGATCGTTTTATTAAATATTTAATTATTCATTCTTTTAAAAATACCAGTAAAATGACATGAATTAAAATAACATTTTTATTTGAAAATATATAAAGAAGAGTATCATTGTTTCAAATTTTTGCAAATCCCTTTAATGTCTGACTTGTTAAAAGACTAGATCCTCTACTTGCTTCTGTGGTCAATCTGTTGAATTAACTCCACTGCACACACATAAATGAATGAGAGTGAAAAAGGCAAATAACATCTTAGAAATATTACTAGGAAAATAGCTTTAACTCACAGACCCCTTGAAAAGATCTCTACATTACATTACGACAACCACTAGTGTAAACAAATCCCAGAGAAATGCTTTATCTAGGAAGAATATATATAATTAAAATATCACGATGTCTATTGATTGAACACTTAGTTATACCCAAATGGTAATTTGTACTGAAAACACAGTTTGAAGATAAACTTAAAGAAAAGTCAAGCCCAGGCCCAAAGAGAAGCCTCATCTTTCCAACTTTAGTTTCTTCAGTTATATTTTCTTAATCCTCTGGAGGATTCCTTGCTTTATTAAAACACGACGTTAATTTTTTTCCTTACCTTCCTCCTTAGAATGCAAAAGCAGTGTCAACTTCTCTTTAGAAGTGACTAAACCTCTAACAATTTCTGAAGGAAAAAATTAGGGTAGTAGTTCACAAATCAGGCAACAAATCAGTATCGCCTGGAAAGCTGCTGGCGCTTCATGGGTCTCAGGACATCTTCATGTGCAGACAGCACTGACTGAGAGTCACTGTCTCTGTGACTCAAAGGCCCAAAACTCAGAGTTCATGGCATCCCTTCCTAATTCCTCTATCTTCTTGTAAGGAGCCCCAGGAAGGAATAAAAGTTTGAACAATAGCAGCCCTCTCTGCCTTTACGCATTATGGCAAAATGTGTATTTTACTTAAGATGTATCTCTGTCTTGGAAGCTTATAGTCGCTTCAGCTGTTCTTAGTTGGTAGCGTCTCTCTTGTGTATCCGCAGACTTCAGGCCAGGCCGGTTCCACAGGCGTGCACACTGTAGCTGCACCGGACCTGGCACCCAGAGGGACCCTGCACTTGGTCCATGGCTCTGCTGTTGCCGTCCTGCAATTACTAAGAATTGTTTAACAAGGATCCCCGCATTCTCATTTTTCACTGAGCCCCATAAATTATATACTGGTCCTGATTCTAGGCTAAATCATGAATTGTAACAATTTGAAGAAGAACATGTTGACATTATTATTATGACAAGACAGACCTCAAGCAGTCTGCTACACAAGAAGAGGTTCCAGCCATAAGAAAGTGAGTCCTGGGGACGTCATGTGCAGCATGGTGAATATAGTTAATAATACTCTGTTGTGAATTTGAAAGTTGCTAAGACAGTAAATCATAAATGTTCTCACTCCAAGAAAAAAAACTGTAAGAAAAAGTGTGGTGATGGATATTAACTAGACTTATTGTACTGATCATTTCACAGTATATATGAATATTGAATAATGACGAGGTACACTTGAAACTAATACCATGTTATTTGTCAATTATACCTCAATAAGAAAAGGATATAATAAAAAAAAAAAGGGAGGGAGGGAGGGACAAAGAAAAGGAAAGGAAAGGAAAGGGAAAAGGGAAGGCAAGGCAAGGCAACCTACTGATATTTGGGGGGAAAAAAAAGAGATTCCTAGTGATTCGCTACAGTCTTAAGCCCCAGCTCTTCCTCTTCCTTCTTCTGAAAGCCCCAAGCCACAATTCATAACCTCTTCTCCTCCTCTTAACAAGAGGTGGCCTACCTCTTGTATTCATGGCCTACCTTCTTTTTACTGTCAGGAGCTATAAAAGGATTATATCAGTGAGGTTCCTAACAAAAAGCAGAAGCTCATGCAAGTTAGGATAATATGAGAGGAGCTTACAAACTGTGTACAGGAAAACCAGAATGTGCTGTTGTACCAACCCAGAATAACGGCAATGACCCGTGGGCTTGGAAGGAGTCATGTGGAGGAGTATACTTTGAGAGATATTGGACGTCAGTCAAAGAGGCCAGAGGCAACTAGAGCCAGAAAAGTTAACACACCTCATTCTTTTCCCTCCTATTGATCTACAGCCTTGCTGATCGATTGGCCAAACCCAACCAGAAGGTAGAGGGCAAAAAAAGACCATACATTTAAGCCTTACAACTTGGTTTCCTGGGGCAGAAAAAGGTTAGAAAGTGGGTCTTGAGATGAAGAGTGGAATTACCTATCCCAGTTAACCCCTTTTTCCTCTCAGTATTCATGCTTACCCTTTGTCCAGGTTGAAAATTCACGTCCCCAACACAGGAAATGTTTGAAGTCCCACTGGCAATTGTATGATAGGGTGATGTCAACTCAGTCATACTCCCATCGCACACCTCATACGCTAGCCGATATTGGGGTTCTTCACGTAAAGGAAAAGGAAAAAGTGAAAAAATGAACAATCGTTTTGTTCTTTCTGCGCCTGGTTCCTAAGACCTAAGTTTTGAATTAGAGCTTCCTTCAAAATTCATTCCTGTGGGAAATGAATCAGTGGTCTTATCTTTACTGGGCTGCCACATTCTTTTTATTAACCAGAGTCTCGAAAGGAACTCCAGTGAATTCCTTGGCTCCCAGAGATAGTCTTTTTTACCACCACCATAGGAGAACAATCCAAATTCTCTCTGATAACTGGGATCAATTTCCCCTGCGAATTCAACGATGCTATTCTCTACCTGTTGGTGCAGTGGCAGAAAAAGCCCAGTATGTAGAGAGGAGCAGCTCTAGCCTCCAACTCATGGGAACTATACCTACGTCACCTGGTGGAAGAATTCCTCCCTTAAGCACTAGGACCTCCAAACCCACTGGGCCCATGGGCCCAGCAAAGAGCAAACAAAAATGCTTACAGTGGATCATTAGGTGTGACAATGCAAGTTGCCACTGCCACCTCCACCCATTGGTTCCTGACCCATGCATTCTGACTATAGGGTAGAAAGCATGACACATGTGTACTACATGCATGTGTGCGTGTGTGTGTATTTAAGTGTGTGTCTGTGTACGTGTATTCCAGTTCTCTTTCTTCTTATCTACTATAGGTGAAGAATCTTGATAAAAGGATCTTATAAGGACTTCAATAACTGTTGTATTTTCTGATGTGTGTGTGTGTAAGACAGACAAATGAAGGACCCAAGCTCATCAAGCCCATTTAAGATGAATGGATTCACTTAAAGATGTTTAAGGCTGTAATTAGCTCACAAATTTTTATGTCCAAAACACTGCACAACCAACAATGGGTTTTATAAAATCTATTATATAGACAGAAAGAAAAAAATGAGTAAATTGAGCAAGGAAAATGAAAATACAACAGAGAATGCACAGACTCCATTAAACGATTACAAGTTTATTAGAATTTTTGAATAGAGGACATTTATCAAGTCACTAAGGTAATAAGACTGTCTAACATATCAGTTCTTGACATGTGTGTCTTCCACAGCCCACAACTTACATACATTTCTTTTGATATTAAATATTATTTACAATAGTTAACAATGATTACCATATACTTAAGCCTCTTTTCTCTACTTTCTTACTAAATTTTGCAAAATTGCTTTCCTTATGGCCTTTAGCCTTGTATCTTACTTTGCATATCAGTCTGGTCTCAGTACATTGTAATGAAAATGTCTGGTTTTAAAAAGGAACACTAAGAAATCTGTTAAGTGTTATGTTCCAAGAATAGTCTCTCTTATGGCAGGCAAAGGAACAAAAATATGTTGTTTTACATTGTAATTTCATTTCTATTTGACCAACGAAATGTCAGAAAGAGGGACACAAGAATCCAAGATGAGGGAGTTTCCTGGCAGTCCAGTGGTTAGGACTTGGAGCTTTCACTGCCGGGGGCCTGAGTTCAATCCCTGGTCAGGGAACTAAGATCCCACAAGCCGTGAGGCGCAGCCAAAAAAACAAAAATCCAAGATGGTTCACTCATTCATATATTCCTCTATCCAACATTTTGCAACACCTATATGTACCATCCATAGGAAGCAATAAGGATGAGTAGGGTTGACAGATAAACAAATAAAGAATAGTCTTAGCACTCAAGGGGCATAGAAATACAGTACGAAGGATTCAACACATACATGATGAATAACTAATTAACTACAAGTATGTGGTAGTGATCATTGCAGAGGAACAGCGTGCTATGAGAGCTCAAAATAGAAGGCCACTTTTGTCTGTGGGTTTAAGGAAACCCACCTTTGGGGAGAAGGTTCTCTCTGAGAAGAAAGAGAGAACAGCTGAAAAATGGCCCATGAGTTAAGAGATTGATGAGGCAGAAATATTGATTTAAAAGCCATTTGCTTTGAATTACTAGTTAAAACTAGAAGTACATAAAATCATCCATGGAAAGAATATAAAGATAAAAGAGGCTTATGCCTTATCTTGGGATATGTAGGAATTTATTGGTTGGGGGGGGGCTCAGGATTAAATGATTAAGTGAGGGGCACTGAGAAAGAAAGGCTCAGAGATAATAAAGGTAATATCCTATGATGAAAGTGAAAGTTTCAGTGAGAATTTCAACTGATCAGCCCAACTTACTGCCTTTAACAGAAAGTGATGTTCCCAGCATGCAGCAGGAGCTAGTCCTGAACCACACAGCTTGCACACGGAAGATGCCCTGGATCTTCTAAACTCCTTTACACGTTGCTGGGGGTATTTTTAAAATTATTTCTTTTATTTTTTTATTGAACTATAGTTAATTTACAATGTTGTGTTAGTTTCAAGTGTACATCAAAGTGGTTCAGTTATATATATATGTGTATATATATATATATAATATATATATATTCTTTCTCAGATTCTTTTCCCTTATAGGTTATTACAAGATACTGAGTATCATTCCATGTGCTATACAGTAGGTCCTTGCTGTTTACCTATTTTACATATAGTAGTGTGTACATGTCAATCTCAAACTTGTTATTTATCTCCCTCCTTCTCCTGCTAGCCCCATTTGTAACCATAAGTTTGTTTTCTAAGTCTGTGAGTCTATTTGTTTTGTAAATAAGTTCATTTGTATCATTTTTTTTTAGGTTCCACACCTAAGTGATATCATATGATATTTGTCTTTATCTGAATTACTTCCTTAGTATGATAATCTCTAGGTGCATCTACGTTGCTGCAAATGGCATTATTTCACTCTTCTTTATGGCTGAGTACTATTCCATTGTATCTATGTACCACATCTTCTTTATCCATTCCTCTGTCAATGGACATGTAGGTTCCTTCCATGTCTTGGCTATTGTGAGTAGTGCTACCTTGCTGTTTATCTCACACTCCTTGGCACTGATTGTTTCCATGCTTCTGGCTCCATTTCCCTCTTGGCTCTACATCCAGCCCTTAAATTTGACTTGCTCTCTAGCTCAGTGTTTTTTAACATTTCAGCATCCACAGACCAATTATTCAGCACTTGGTGTACAGATAGATCACCAATTTTATATAATTTTTAAAGCCTTTTGAAAACAATAAAGCACTATTGGAAACTACTACCACTTGTAGAACTAGTTTAACAGTGATGAAGAGTAAAGTTTTCTTTCAGCAAATTTTTCAGAGCAACTGTATGTGAAGCAGTGATGAACAGCTTGAGGCATAGGTCAGATTTTCTAATCAGACAGTTTCAATTTCTTTTCTTACTCTTTATTTCTGTGAAATGTGAAACTTCAAATTTACATATGTCATCATCATTGGCAGCAATGGCCCAAACACGGCCTTAGAAATTATGGAGCGATGTCTTCATATTATACTACTTTAAGAGCACCATCAGATGCTAAGTTAATGGGTATACTACGCTTCCAAATGGAAAAGTTGCCTATTCCTACTTGTGAAATAATGGAGACCGGCTTCCTAATTTATGTTTTGATTGCATTTGGCTTTAGAAGGTCTTTTTTTATAGTTGTAATCTAAAGCAAGCTTTCGATATTGTTTGCAAAGATGTCCAATCTGTCAGTGTTTTGTTTCTTCAGCGAAAAATGAAAATCATAGGGGGAAAGTGGCGTCGGTGGGTGGTGGTGGTGGGATGAATTGGGAGATTGGGATTGACATGTATACACTAATATGTATAAAAAAGATAACTAATAAGAACCTGTTGTATAAAAGAATAAATAAAATAAAATTCAAAAAACAAGAAAAATGAAAATCATAAAATATAAGAGAGTGACAGTTCTTTAAGATCAAACAATCTCTGGTTGTGTTATCACAATGTGATCTTCATTACAAATTCTGGTATTTTATCAAGACTTCTAAACACTGACACTGAAGAACATGAACATGGTTTTACTGGCATTACCATTGTTATAAAATTTTTTTAAAAATTATCCCTCATTTTAAATTCTCGTGTGTGTATTTTTTCTCTCCAGCCTGAAATATTCATGTATCCACATATGGCTGCACAATAAACTTATTAAAATATGTCCATTTCCTTCAAGGCTGACTCAAGATCAGAATAAGTATTTTCATTGCCAGCTGTTTTCTGTAAACCAGCTGGTCTACGGATGGGCATCCATGTCATCTGCCTTTATTTATAGTAACACCCATCCCTCTCTGCACACAACTAGTGCTGTCTTTTCACTGCTTCCCAAAAACAAATTTCTAATTTACAACATAACTAAAAAAAAAATCATTAACTCCTGGGAGCACAGGGTTTCATTGAAAGAGAGAACAGAAAGTCATCAATGAGAGCCAGAAACTGATCCAAAGGAGCCACTGCTGTGGTTTCATCTCCCTGTGAATATCTGCTAATACATACATGAAAGTAATTGTACTTTCACGTTGACTGCATTTTACATTATAAAACAGCTAACAGCATCATTTGACAGAGGAATTTTCCAATTCCTCTTCTACTTTCACTTTGAGCTTGATATTGAATCATTTACCTCTGGTCTGGTTTTATTATCTTCCCCAAAATTGATGGACTTTTTACCTGATTTGTAGTGAGGAGTACAACTTTGATTATGCGACTGTGGTTTGGCAATTTCTCCATGTCAAGTGACCAAGTTCATTAATTTCATATTAAAACAGATGATTTTTTCCCTTGTTTTGGGGAAAAAAATCAATTGTTTTCATTTAAAGATGAGTGCTTTATTTATAAATGATGTTAAATATTCTGATCAATGGCTTTATACAGCTGACTAACAAATTCTCAAAGAACAATTGTTACCACACCAATAAAATACAATATTCACATGTTCATTATCACATTTCCTATTGATGGCCCATATTTTGGGGAAATAAATAAATTCATCTTCAGCAACTCTCCGTCGTCCATCCAATACCTGGCTAGAGCCACTTTACTGCTCTGATGACGTAAGTTTCCTTTTCTTTTCTATCTCTCCTTAATTCTTATCTTTGGTTTCTAACACAAGCCTTGGGTCCTCCTAATACTTCTCTGGCTCTGAGGTTCAGCATGCTCTGTCTTACCATTTTGAAATCATTCCCTGTCCCCAGAGCTTCTCTGATGATGGTGAGAAGTCTAGCGCTCCTCAGGGGGAACTAATATAGTCTGGCCAGCCTGCGGGCCCTCCCACTAACCAAGGAGGGTCAAATAGTTCATCTGTAGTCACTGCTTTGCTGCACTATTTATGGAGGTCCTTATACACATACTAAATCTAGGCTGGATGTAATGGCAGCATACCAACTGGTAAGGTAACTACTACTTGCTAAATCTCTCAGGATATCTTAACTGCATCTGTGAGTCCATTTGAATTATGTCAGTGAAAACCCTTCCTCTGGCTGATAACCCAGCTCAGTCCAATCTTTTTTCCATCCTTCACACTTTGTGGGATTTTAAGAATTATAATACAATAAATGCTCATCATGAAAAAAATTTACCAAAACTTTACATAATGCTTTAAAGAATGAAGTGAATTTCTATTCTCTTAAAAAAGATGAATTGCTGGGGACTTCCCTGGTGGTGCAGTGGTTAAGGCTGTGCTTCCACTGCAGGGGGCACAGGTTCGATCCCTGGTCGGGGAACTAAGATCCCGCATGCTGTGTGGCCAACAAGTAAAAATTAAAAAAAAAAAAAAAGATGAATTAGCTTCTTGTATCTTGTTTCATATTGAGACATCTGTATCCTATCTGAAAAAAATTCACGAAAGTTACCATTCACTATACTTTCTTTTCTTTGGACAGTTCTCTTATTTTATAAGAGGAAGTTGATACATTAACTCTTCAAACCAACATCTTTTCCCTGGAAGTTGGATTTAATTTACTTAAAGGTCCAAGGGCAGAATAATCAATAGAAGGTTCAACTGAAAAAGTTGTCAAGAACATGAGTCAGAGAGTATTTCTATACAGGTCTACTTAATCATCTGTCTTGATTGAGTGGACCAATTAGTTGATTGAAGAATTAATCAAGTCACTGAATTAAATTATTTTAGCATATGGATGGACCAGGCAATTAACTCAAATGAGAGAACTAAGGGTAGGGAAAGAGGAAAGTATGGCCAATTGAAAAAGGAAGGTTTCAGTCAAAAGGACCATCCTTAGTCCTCCTGTGAAACCTGGAGACTAGCTTTGTCATAAATTTAGATTTATCAAAAGTCAGAAATCTGAGACTTCCCTGGTGGTCCAGCGGTTAAGAATCTGCCTTCCAATGAAGGGAACTTGGGTTCAATCCCTGGTCAGGGAACTATGATCCCACATGTCGCGGGGCAGCTAAGCCCCCGTGCCGCAACTACTGAGCCCGCAAGCCACAACTGGAGAGCCGGCATGCCACAATTACAGAACCCACGTGTTCTGGAGCCTGCACACCACAACTAGAGAGAAGCCCTCGCACCGCAACTAAGACCCAATGCAGCCAAAAATAAATAAATAAATAAATATATTTTTAAAAAGTCAGAAATCTGATTTTTAAGCAAGATACCCCAAATTTTAAGTAGTCAATAAACATAATTTCTAAAATCATGACACTGTTCAGTGAATAAATGACTTACAAGTTAGAGATGCCTACCCGGTCACCTGTTTCTGAACTCTCCTTTAGAATCAGATGGATAAGGGGCAACCATAAGTGTTTTTGCCAATGCACAATGTGAACACACATATTTTCAACAATGCCCACCTCCACAGACACGCAGAAAATGTCATCATAAATAACATGTTTCATATGAAGAGTAATAAGATATACCTCTATACGTGCATACATATGTGTGTATATGAATGGGTGTATGTAATCCTTCCCTAGTCATAGCCTGAATTGGGAGTGAACAATGGTGCTCCCAGTAAAGCAAACCTGGCTCTTGCTGTACAATCAACAAACCCTCTGAAACCTCTTCAGTGTATGAGAGGATTCATAGAGTGTTTCATAGTCCCAAAATCTCTGATCACAATCTTTTTTTTTTTTTTGACACAAGGGTTTATTTTTTTGTTTTGTTTTGGGGTTTTTCTGTTTTTGTTTTTTGTTGTTGTTGTTTTGTTTTGTTTTGAAGTATAGTTGACTTACAATGTTGTTTTAATTACTGCTGTACAGCAAAGTGATTCAGTTATACATATAGATACATTCATTTTTTTATATTCTTTCCCATTATAATTTAACATAGGATATTGAATATAGTTCCCTGTGCTCTGCAGTAGGGCCTTGTTGTGTATCCATTCTCTATATAAAAGCTTACATCTGCTAACCCCAACCTCCCACTCCATCCCTCCCCCAACCCCCTCTCCCTTGGCCACCACCAGTCTGTTCTCTATGTCTGTGGTTCTGTGTCTGCTTCACAGATAGGTTCATTTGTGTCATATTTTAGATTCCATGTAAAATTATATCATATGGTGTTTGTCTTCCTCTGGCTGACATACTTCACTTAGTATGATAATCTCTAGTTGCATCCATGTTGCTGCAAATGGCAAAATTTCATTCCTTTTTATGGCTGAGTAGTATTCCATTGTATATATGTACCACATCTGATCACAATATTTTAATACCTAGTTGTGTCTGTTGTCTCTTCCTCTTTTATCCTTTTTCTTATCAGATGGCTATCGGGTGATCCTTATCATGCTCCCACAGCAGCCCAGGACTTCACTCCATTCATTCTGACTCAATCAACATAGATGAGACAGGGGGATTCTGCATTTGTAATAAACAACCTGCAGGATTCTAAAATAAATGGGCCTTTGACATTCTGACAAATACAAATATCCATTCCTTCCATTTCTAACCTCTGTCTTGTTTCCTTGGTTCTTACTTACCTCACCCAGAACTCTACACGCTCCTTCAGTCTGAGGACTGTCTTTTCCTCAATTCAGAAAAACTCACATCCGCGAGTCTGTGTCTCCTACATGCCTTTCCTTCAGCGGAACTCGAGGCCTGCTCTGACCCTCAGCTCTAAGGCTGGGCCCCACCTGCAGCAGGATCTTCCTGATCCAAACTGTCTGCCTGAATTGCTTCTTTCCCCTGTTCATGTTGTGTTCTCCCTACAGTCAGGGACATCTCTGATTGGACTTCTGAGATAAACCATCTCCCTAAACTTCTTCCCTCCAACTCCTTCTGGGGCCTAGCCCAACCTCTGCCCTGTCCAATTGGGTCTGTCTAATCTCTAGGGCCAGTCATTCCCAACCTGGCCCTTTAATAATGATAACAACAACAAAAATCTCCCATCCAACCCTTCTAAGCTCTAGAGCCGAGCAATGCAGCTGCCTTAGGGACCAGGAGAATTAATAATCAGAGAAAGACTCTGAAAAGTGTAAGTCATGAGGTCATGGTTAACCATCATACACATTAAAAAAAGGTTTGCTCTCAATTTCATTCATTCTACAAATATGGATTGGATTTTTTTTCTATGAATGAGACACTACACTAGGCACAAGGATAGAGCAATGATCAAAATAGACAAAATTCCCTGTCTTCAGCAAGTTTTCATTCTAATGAGGGAGACAGGTAATAAACAAGGAAATGAGCAAATACTTAGTATGATGGTGCTATGAAAAAAAAGGGGGATTTCGGGAGTGGCAAGGGTAGGGGTAGGAATAAAGGGAAGGGCTGAATTTCACATAGGATGGTCAGAGAAGACTCAGTGGTGAGATTAAGTGTGAGTAAAGACATGAGGGAAGTGGGGGATTAAGTCATATAGGTACTGGAGGAAAGGGTTTTCCAGGCAGAAGAAAGAGCAAGTGCAAAGGGCTTGAGGAAAGCATGTGTTTGGTGACTGTCTGAGGAACAGCAAAGGATGCCGAAGTGACTGGAGTAGAGCGAGTGATAGGACAGGGTCAGAGAGGGGGCAGGGGTCCAGAACACACAGGACCCCACTGGTCACCGTAAAGACTTCGGAGATTATTCTGAGTGGAATATGGAATCATTGGAAGGTTTTTAGCCAGAGGGTGACATAACCTGACATATCTGAGCAAAATTACTCTGGTGGAAGTGTACGCTACAGACTCAGTTAAACAGAGATGGAAGCAGGAAGACCAACTGGGGAGGAGGTGGCAAAAATCCAGGGGGCAGATGATGGTGGCTTGACCCAGAGTCGTGGCAGTGCTGGTAGAGAAGTGGTAAAACTCTGAATGTATTTTCAAGGTAGAGTCACCTAGATTCGCCAAGGGATTAAATGTGGTGTGTGAGAAAAAGAGAAAAGTCAGGATGACTCCTGATTTTGTCTTAGGCAACTGACAGGCTAGAATTGCCATTTATGCAGTCGAGAAGACTACAGGAGAAGCAGAATTGAGCGGAAAAAAGAAGAATTCAGTTCAGATATGTTACATTTGAAATAACTATTAGATGCAGAGATGAACACGTTCAGGAGCAATCGCACTTAGATCCTGGATATCAGAGAGTTTCAGGCTGAATATATAAATAAATCGGGTGCTATCATCATATCAATCATATTAAAAGCTAGAAGAATTAGTGAGATTACCTGACGTTGATTGAAAGGAAAAGCAGTTCAAAGAATGAGCTTAATAATGATTCAACATTGAGAAGACAAGGAAATGGCAGGGGAGGGGAGAAGGAGGACCAGCAAAAGAGAGAGAGAAGAAGCAAGCAGTGAGAGAGAAGGAAAACTAAGAGACAGTTGGTGGCTAGGAGCTGAACAGAGAACGTGCTGCAAGGATAGAATCAACCAGATCACATGGGGTTGAAAAGTTAAGAAAGATGAGGACCCAGAATCGGCCCTTGGATTTATCAGTATCACAGTCACTAGGGATTCTGATGAGGGCTTTTTGAAAAAGGTGATGAAGACTAAAGTCTGTTTGGCTTTAGTTCGAAAGAGAATAGAATATTTAGGCAACACTTTGAGGACTGATTTCAACTTTGTTGTCAGTACAGCTTTGTTACCACACAACCTCCTTGAAATATTCTGCCTTTACGAAGTGTTCCAAAGTTCTGTCTGAGAAAGAGTGCCCTTGGTATTTATATATATATTTATATATATATTTTTTTTTTTATTTTTTTAATTTAATATATATATAATATATATAATATATATGTTATTAATATATATATTAAAAATATATATTAAATATATATTTTTATTTTTTTAATATATATATTTTTTCTATATATATAAAATATATATTTTTTATATATTTTATATATAAAATCTCCATCTTTGCTTTTGTAGAACGTAACTGGGTAAAACACAGAGCTTCAGGATAATGACAGCTATTAGTGCCATGAATATTGTGTATCGTTTAAGGACCTGAATTAAATTTAGTCCCTCCTGTGACTGCATTAACTGCAAAGAGAGAGGGCAGTCTATAACTACCACCTACTTTAATGAAATTAGCTCTAACCTGATTTTTTTGCTAAAAGTAGCAGGAAATTTCTCCATAATCCAAATGTATCGTAGGTAACAGTAGGAGAAAATTGCTACATGATATTCTCTTTGGTAACCTGAAGCCAATGAAAGCTTATTATCCTTATAATGTATATAGATCTAGTAGTATATGAAGCAATGATACATTGACATATAGCTATTTTCCCCTTTAAAAATCTCCAAATGTCAAATTTCACTTATCTACTCTTAAAAGTGCCACAGAGAGTAAAATAGGGATACCCTGAGATGTAAAATTTATTCTTTCATTAAGAACATGAAAGAAGTCATTACCGCTTCCTATTAAATAACCATCTTCTTTGGGGCTTACAGAAAAGAACAGTGGCCTTCTTATGGCTCCCTGAGAGTCTGTGTCTCTTCGAAGAGTCATTAGTTTGGTGGAGAAAAGCATCCATGAAACCCCTAAGAAGAGAGAGTATTACACAAATAGATGATTTCTATCATGAACGTCTTTCTCTTTCCTGTGATGTTTCCATAACACCTAATTTGAGGATAGGGACTTCCCTGGAGGTCCACTGGTTAAGACTGTATGCTTCCACTGCCGGGGGCACAGGTTTGATCCTTGGTGGGGAGCTAAGATCCCATATGACGTATGGCCAAAAAAAATAAATAATGATAATAATTTGAGGATAAACCATTTAATCATAAGGATAATTAAGGCCCATCCCATATTGTCCCCTCTGCCCCCCAAAAGAAGAGATACAGAAGGAAATGTTTTTGAAGGGACTTCAGGTATATTTGCTAAATATAAAATCTTCCTGAAGGTGGGAGAAACTAATTATACACCAGATACTGCTCTAATGACTCTGTGTTTACAATTTATTTATATGCCTCCCCCAAATCTTAACAGTTAAATGTAATAGACCCTATTCTAAAACTAAGAAAGCTGAGACTCGATAAGTTTCAATGATCACCCAGCAACATACAGTTACTAAGACCTAAGGGTGGTGTTCTTAATCTATAAATAAGGAACCTTTGTGTGACTACATCAGTGAGTGTGGGGAAGGATTTTTTTAATTAAGCTAAGCATAGCACCATGGAATTTGATATTGGCATGGATCAGAGAAAATGCATTTGCTCTCATTGAGAAGGCATCATTTGCTTTAGGTAAAAAGACATTATGAAAATCCGACATCATTCTACTCTACTGAACCATGACCATATTTCCTTCCTCTCAATTTAAGCAAATAAATGTTTAGGATTAGGAACTGAGGAAGAGATCACCAAAACCTCTGTATGCAGCGAGATTAGCTTTACCAAGGCAGCCATGCCTGTTTCCATGAAGAAACGCCAAGATGAAAGGCCAACCCTGTCTTCCCCCAGGAAGCTGATTCTTGAGCTCGAGCATCCGCGTAGGTGCCGCCCGTTCCTGCACCTGACTCACTACGCTGCTTCCTTCCACCTGCCACGCCTTCCACTCTGCCCCCTGGAACGCCACCGGAGCACTTGGTCTCTGCTCTGATCCTCAACTGAAACCTGGCTCTCCCCCGGTCAGGCGGCTTCTCCTACGGCTCTCAAAAGCAGAGGACCTTTAGTCTGTGTCCTGCATGCACCTCCAGAAGACTAGTATCCTCTTCCCTCCCAATCGCTGCTACACACCTCTGCTCACCATCTTGTTGACAATTCTGTCCCTCTGAGACCCATTCATTCATTCAAGCCTGAACTCATTCGACAAATCCTTCAGAGCTCCAGTTGTGTGCCAACATGTTTTTAAGCTCTGGGGATACAAAGATATCGTGTGACTTAATCTCCCACTCTCCCTCCTAGCTGCAGTCATTACAAACTTCTGGTTCACTGTGTATCATTCAGAAAAGATTTTGACATCTGTCTTACAGTCCTACTGTCCACCTCATATTTGCTTACAGGACAAGTTTTCTTTCCTCTAAGTGAAAAAATAAAAAAAAAGAAGGCAGGTGACCTGGTCTAAATTCCTTTTCAATTGGACTTCTGGGTAAATAAACTAATTATGTTTTGCTTCGTAGAATGAATCCTTAGAAAGACAGTGGCCTTAGCAGGATGATTGAAGGTCACTTATCTAAAAACAATGTATCTGTGGAGCATGGCTGTCTGGGAAATGTCAAGTAACTTGTATAACTATCAGTGTTATAAAATAATCAGTATTATTAAGTGCTTTCTGCTATATGATGTAATAACCCCCAAAGCTCACCAGGTACCCTCACCTATGACTCTGAACCAGAGCACACATGACCAATGAAGGAAGAACGAGCCAGTGTAACTGTGCAGGATGTGTCAGAGCTCTTTCATTTGTTTTAGTCCCTTGATTACCTATATTCTTGAATTATTTGTAAAGCTGGACAGTGGGTATGATATCATATATGTCCAAATCTGATTTGACAGTCCAATCCTGGTATTAGCTAAGGCTTCAATAGGAGGAAGCTTTGTCCTCATCCCCCCCATCCCCCCAGGCACATTTGGCAATATCTGGAGATGTTTTTTGGTTATCACAGCTGAGAAGGGAATGTTACTGGCTTCTAGGGGATAGAACCAGGGATTCTGCTCTACATCCTACAATGCATAGGACAATCCCCTACAACAAAGCATGAGCCGGTCCAAAGGTCAATAGTGTTGAGGTTGAGAAACTCTGTTCTACTCAATCCCATCTAAATTCTAGGCTCCATGCCATTAGCAGCAAATTCACATCTCTGTGCCTGATATGAGTTTCAGACACATATATCAAAATGTACCTCTCTTACTTGAATGCTCCAAAGGCACTTCAAACTCAGACTCTCCTAAAACAAACTTGGCCTTCCCTCCAGACCTGGTTCTATCACTTGGCATTTTATCTTAGCAAATGGCACTCATCCAGAAACTCAGTAGCCATCCTCAATACCTCCCTCTCCTCCAGCCTGTGCCATCCATCACCACAAGCTCATCATTTTACTTCCTGAGTGTATCTTTGGTTCATCTATGTCTTCTCATCTCCACTAATAACAACTTCCCTCCCCCAAGCTGTCATCTGTCTCTCCCTTGGAATGGTGTCATCCCCTTGGCCAATTAGCAATGGATGAATTCCTTTCCAAATTATTGAGCATTTTCTTTATGAAATACAAACATAACAAGCCCCTGCTTCAAAACAAACAAACACAAAGAACATTTCCCATTGTTCTTAAAGACTTCATCCTTAACGTGAATTATAAGTAAAAGGTCCATAAAATGTATTGTCAAAAGTAGGACATTTTAAGGAGAGAGAGAGAGAAAGAGAGAGAATGAGGGTGAGTGTGTGTGTTTGGGGAGAGGGGATATTAAAAATTATTCCAAAGCTTTGCATGTGTTTTTCACTCTGCATAGAAAGTTCCCACCCCCAATCCTTCCAAAGTAATAAATCCCTCTCATTCTTCAGTTATCAACTGAAATGCTTCCTTCTGAAATATTTGTCCTGACTCTTCAAAACCCACAAAGTTCCCTTTTATACACTCTCCCATCACCATGTATACTTCCTTCAAAGCACAAATGCAGTCCTAATGATGGGTTTTGTTTTGTCGTTTGGATTTTTTGTCTGTTAGCAAATACTTGGACTATTAGGTCCAGGAGGTATATCCTTTGTCTCACAGATACTTGGTGTTGAAATACTGGATTAATTCATTAATTATCTTAGTCAAAGCACATAATGAGTAAAAAGAAATCCAGGTCAAACATTCCAGGAGATGTGTACTTAAAGACTACAATATATTGTTACTGCCTACATTTACACAGATGTAAAAACAAACTCTTCAATTAAATTTGTATCATCCTTCCAGCACATATATCTGGGAGGTAGCAGTCTTACAGGGCCCAACTTTTGTGCACATTTCAAGAAATGTCATAATGAAAGAAAAAAGCGTGCTCCAATTATGTAATACAAGCACTTATTCTTAAGAGGAGCCTTGAAGCCAATAGGTAGTTTAGATTTTTTTTTTTCCTGAGCTGTGTAGGATTCCTAACTAATTACAAAGAGAAGTGAAGAAGCACCCCTTCACACAAAGCATCTTCTAATGAAAACAAGCTCATGATGGAATCCAACAGAATTTTTACTTGTCATCAAATCACTGAGGAAACTGGTATATAACTTACAAACACATAGGCGTTCATATTAATGAAGTCATTTGCAATTTGTTTTAAAAAGTTTCTGAATTTTTGTGGGCCAATTAACTCAACTAGGACTGGGTTCTTCCTTTAATATCTGTTTAAATGCCACACGTCCATTTGTCTTCTGAAATACTGCAATTATTTCAACATTCATGATGACAAGAATGGAGAAAGAGCTTCCACAGGGTAATTTCTCCTTCGTCTTTAATAATGAGAAGCAGTTTGTTGATTAAGTAAGATAATTAAAGCTTTTATTAGGGCAGGCTAATAAAAGGCAGGTTTGTTCTTCCTCCAAGACATAAGAATTCGATTCAATTAAAAATGAAAAAAATACCACTCTCACAGTGCCTCCTTCTAGCTTCTCCTTGTATTGCTGATGTTTGGAAACACCAAGGAGAGATATTTGCTGTTTCTAAAATTATGTGAGAATTTCTTGATTTTCTTTTTTTAATGTAGAAAACTCTGTTCAATTTTATCTTCACTAAGGAGGTCTATTTCCAAGGAGAAAATGTGTTAGTCTGCACTTATGTCTAAATAATTGTGTTCCAGTCACTACACTTCAGTAGGTGGCCCATTTAGTATCAGCAGTGTATTTTACAGCTGTCCAAAACTTTGAGGTAGTGAGTTGAAATACAAAGGAGATAGCAGTGAAACGGACATTGACAGGGCACACTGAGTGCCTCCCCATTCCGCCCTGCCCATTCAACTAGCACTTATTTCTTAGAAGAATTTTTGTTCATCTTACAAAAATGCCAAAAGCATGCCTTTTAATTTAGAGTCATTTAATTTAATTTCTAACTTTTTAACACAAATGGCTTTAAAAAGAAAAAGGAACAAAGTAATTACATTTAATTTCATGGTTTTAGATTCCTAAAAGCCATCATATCCTCTTGTGTAATTGATGACTTCCATAAGGGGGAAAGAAAAAAAATTGTGACACTGTTACCCTTCTCTTGGAACAAAAACGGAAAGAATTCATGCTGCCATTCCATTTAATATTTACTAGGAAAGAGTTCTGTGGTGACTTTGTGCTGCCTAGAAATGTAGAAATCATTCAAAATAGAAGCAGGTCCTAATTCTATTGGAAGAATGCATCATAATTTCTCCCTTAATATCAGTTCAAGTTGAAAAAAATCTGAGAAAGCGGAACAGTCCATTTTGGGATGACTCTTTTCATCTCATGGAATATGGCACTAGATTCTGAAAGTAGATTAATAATCCACTGATTGAAACCTTAAAAGATCATCTAATAACCTTTGTTCCTACTATTCCATTCCCATAGGAAAGCCTAAGTAAACTTTAAGGGTAAATACAGCTTTCAAAGGAAACTCATTTTTTAGTAGTAAGCAGGCAGGCCCCCTCCTCAGCCTAGGAATACCCCTCAGCCTACACTTGCATCTAAGAACTCTCTGTTTTACCCTTGGAAATCTTCCTGATCATTTTTTCGAGGCTTTAACTAAAATTCGCACCCCCTAGGAAGCTTTCACCTTCTCCCATCATTCCAGTTCGAATTAATCACCACTCTACAAATTCCCATAATTTTATACCACACTCTGGGTATTTATCACACATTTTCATAAAATTATAAATATTTATGTACACACATCTTGGTAAAGGGTAAATATAACACTTTGTCCTATTCTATGGATAAATTTGATCTTGAGCGAACTTTCTAGGTATGTTCCTTGGAAACCTGATGAAGATAGAATGTCAGATTTGTCACCACTTAATATTAGTTATGGCATTAAAAAGAACAAAATAATGCCACTTGCAGTGACATGGATGGCCCTAGAGATTGTCATACTGAGTGAAGTAAGTCAGACAGAGAAAGACAAATATCATACGATATCGCTTATATGTGGAATCTAAAAAAGTGGTACAAATGAACTTATTTACCAAACAGAAACAGACTCACAGATTTCGAAAACAAACTTATGGTTACCAGGGGGGAAAAGGTGGGGAGGGATAATTGGGAGATTGGGATCAACATATACACACTACTGTATATAAAACAGATAACCAACAAGGAGCTACTGTATAGCACAGGGAACTCTACTCAATACTCTGTAACAACCTATGTGGGAAAAGAATCTAAAAATGAGTGGATATATGTATATGTATAACTGATTCACTTTGCTGTACACCTGAAACTAACACAACATTGCAAATCAACCATACAATAAAAATTTTTTAAAAATATTAGTTATAACAGAAATGACCCCTTATTGATAAAATATTTTATTACTTAGATGATTTTAAATAAACTATAAATACCTAGTGGGAAGCCATGGCTTTGGACTTTCTTGACTGCAGTGATCCAACTGGACATATCCTTTGCACAGTGACAAACCTAAGACATTTGACAACCACAGTCTATTATTTTTCAAACAATCCCCTCTTTAAAATGACATTTTCATTAGTAATCATGAAATAATAACCAATAACATTTTTATTTGTTCCTTAGTTTGAAAAGAATAGATTTAAAATACTAAATTTTAATGTAAAGTATACTACTCAAAATAGTAAAATATTTCACATGTGAACTAAAATTTATACTTGCCAAATAAGAATGTTATCCCTTACAGGTCACATCTGTTTCATTCTTTTAGATTTTAAACACAAATTAAAAACTTCAAGTTATCATGCAAAATAACAGAATGAAAGCAACTCAAGTTCTGCTTTTTCACTTTTACAATCTCTATGTTATCATTGTTTATTTTCAACCTATTGTTTAAGGGCAGGAATATGCACTATCCCGGGATTTGGAATTTCAGCTGCACCTGAAGGAAGCTTGAATGGTCTCAAATCACTGGGAACTTACTCTTGAAATAAACACATGGGATCAAATCCACAAGTGTAAGAGGCTGACTGTACAACTAGGAGCTTCTCAAATTTATTTCCATGTAGAACATAAAGTTTACTAAAGCATAAGTAATAAAAACTTGTTCATTTGAAGCTGATATATATACTTGACAAAATCCCACTTCTACCCAAGATGGAGTAACAAGTATTGCATCTAAAACAGTTTATAAAACTACAGCAGAAAAAATATATGAAGCAAAGGTTTTCAAGCCACTGGACATCAAGCAATAAAAGATACTGGTATCCAGAGATGAGAAATAAGCAATATTTGCCCTAAAATTGCCCCAGCTTACTACTGGTAGAGAAAGTTTTCACTCTGCCATGTATATTAGAAACTATAACACAAAAACTAAAACAAAACAATTTTTAAGGGAGGACAGGCATACCTTGAAGATATTGCAGGTTCAGTTCCAGACCACCGCAATAAAATGGATATCCCAGTAAAGCGAGTCACACAAATATTTTGGTTTCCCAGTGCATATAAAAGTTATGTTTACAGTATATTGCAGTCTATTAAGCGTACAATAGCACTATGTCTTAAAATGTGCATATGTTAATTAAAATATATTTTATTGCTAAAAAATGCTAACCATCATCTGAGCCTTCAGTGAGTCATAATCCTTTTGCTGGTGGAGGGTCTTGCCTCAGTGTTGATGGCTGCTGACTGACCAGGGTGCTGGTTGCTCTCAAGGTTGGGGTGGGCGTGGCAATTTCTTAACATACGGCAACAGTGAAGTTTGCCACATCAATTGACCCTCCCCTTCACGAAAGATTTCTCTGTAGCAAAAAGTGCTGTTTGATAGCATTTTACTCACTGTAGAACTTCAAATTGGAGTTGATCCTCTCACATCCTGCCCCTGCTTTATCAACTAAATTTATGTAATATTCTAAACCCTTTTTTGTTGTTTCAACAATCTTCACAGCATCTTCACCAGGAGTAGATTCCATCTCAAGAAAACACTTTCCTTGCTCATCCATTAGAAGCAACTCCTCATCCATTCAAGTTTATCATGAGATTACAGCAATTAAATCACATCTTCAGGCTCCACTTCTAATTCTAGTTTTCTTGTTATTTTCACCATATCTGCAGTTACTTCCTCCAATGAAGAGTCATCCACGAGGGTCGGAATCAATTTCTTCCAGACTCCAGGTAATGTAGATATTTTAACCTCTTCTCATGAATCATGAACGTTCTTAATGGCACCTAGAATGGTGAATCTTTTCCAGAACGTTTTCAATTTATTTTGTGCTGATGCATCAGAGGAATCACTCTCTATGGCAGCTATCGCCTTACAAAATGTATTTCTTAAGTAATAAGACTTGAAAGTCAAAATTACTCCTTGATCCATGGACTTTAGAATGGAAGTTGTGTTAACAGTCATGAAAACAACATGAATCTCATCGTACATCTCCATCAGAGCTCTTGGGTGACCAGGTGCACTGTTGATGAGCAGTAGTATTTCGAAAGGAAGCTTCTTTTCTGAGCAGTAGGTCACAACAGTGGGCTTAAAGTATTCAGTTAACCATGTTGTAAACAGATGTACTGTCATCCAAGCTTTGTTGTTCCATTTACAGAGCACAGGCAGAGCAGATTTAGCATCATTCTTAAGGGCCTTAGGATTTTCAGAATGGTAAATGAGCATTGGCCCCTAACAAGAGAGTCAACCTGTCCTTTGAAGCTTTGAAGTCAGGCACTGACTTTCTCTATCTATGAAATTCCTAGATGGCATCTTCTTCCAGTAGAAGGCTGTTTAATCTACAATGAAAATCTATTGTTTAGAATCATTCACCTTCATGAATTATCTTACCTAGATCTTCTAGATAACTTGCTGCAGTTTTTACATCAGCACTTTCTGCTTCACCTTGCACTTTTATGTTATGGAGATGGCTTCTTTCCTTAAACCTCATGAACCAACTTCTGCTAGCGTCAAAGTTTTCTTCTGCAGCTTCCTCATCTCTCTCAAACTTCATAGAATTGAAGAGCGTTAGGGCCTTGCTCTGGCTTAAGGGAATGTTATGGTTCTGGTTTGATCTTCCATTCTGACCACTAAAACTTTCATCATATCAGCAATAAGGCTGTTTGCTTTCTTAATATTTGTGTGTTCACTGGAGCAGCACTTTTAATTTTCTTCAAGAACTTTCTGCATTCACAACTTGGCTAACTGTTTGGTGCAAGAGGCCAAGTTTTCAGCCTATCTGGGCTTTTGACATGCCTTCCTCACTAAGGGTAATAATTTTTAGCTTTTGATTTAAAGTGAGAGATGTAATTCTTCCTTTCACTTGAACACTTAGAGGCCATTGTAGGGTTATTAACTGGCAAATTTCAATATTGTTTTGTCTTGGGGACTAGGGTGGTCCTTGGAGAGGGAGAGAGATGGGGGAACAGCAAGTAGATGGAGCAGTCAGGCACACACATTTATTAAGTTCACTGCCTTATATGGGCACAGTCTGTGGCACCCCAAAACAATTACAATGGTAACACCAAAGATCACTGATTACAGATCACCATCACAAATAAAATAACCACGTAAAAGTTTGAAATATTGTGAAAATTACCAAAATGTGACTCAGGGACATGAAGCGAACAAATACTGTTGGGAAAATGGTGCCAATAGACTTGTTCAATGCAGGGTTGCAGTAAAGCAAAGCACAATAGAACAAGGCATGCCTGTATAATTGATATGCTAAGAGGAGAAAAAATAAAATCACATAAAATGCTCAATTAAGCCTATGCAAGAAGAAGATAAGAACTAATTAAAATTGAGCAATGAAGTCAAAAACAGTAGAGAAAATCAACAAAATCAAAAGCTGGTTCTTTAAGAACAATAAAATTGAGTAGCCTGTAGCCAGGCTAACCAAGAAATAGAGGAAACACCAAGAAGAAATCAAGAATAAAGAGAGATATACATATGAAAAATTAAAGAAAGGTCATCACTATTTATTCCATGAACATTAAAAAGATAATGAAGGCATGCTATGAACAATGCTACTGCCACAAATTTGATAACTTAAGGGTACCAATTCCTTAAAAGCCATACGACCAAAATACAAGGAGAAATAATCTGAATAGGCCTATATCTATTAAAGAAATTAAGTCCAAAATTAGTAACTTTCAAAAAAAGACAGAAAAGACATCTGTATTTTTAAAAGAAGTAAAAACTATCCTTATTTTCAGATAACATGATCTTATACATAGAAAATCATAAGGAACTCACTAAAAAGCAAGGTTGCAGGATATAACATTAATATACATAAATCAATTGTATTTCTATACACTAGCTATGAACAATCCAAAAATGAAATTTAAAAAGCAATCTTATTTATAATAGCATCAAAAAAATATGTAGGAATAAATTTAACATAAGATGTATAAGACTTGTACACCAAAAATCACAAAACATCTTTGAAAAAAGTTAAAGAGCCTATGAGAGGTGCTTAGGTCATGAGGATGGAGCCCTCATGAATGGGATTAATGCCCTTATAAAAGAGACCCCCAGACCCCTTTCCCCTCCTGCCTATATACCACCACTACAACCATACATTTTAACCCAGGAAATTTGGAAAATTTTCTCATTTTCTCAGATTGGAAAAAAATAGAGGGGTGGGGGTGGTGGTGTGATGAATTGGGCGATTGGGATTGACATGTATACACTGATGTGTATAAAATTGATGACTAATAAGAACCTGCTGTATATAAAAAAAAAAAATTCAAAAAGAAAAAAAATAGAAAACCTGAATCACCTTAAAATCCTTAAAGAAATTAAATTCATAGTTTAAAAAACTACCCACAAAATATTCTTATCCAGGTTTTACAGATGAGTTCTGTCAAAAATAAGGAACAGATAAGTTTAATCTTACATAAACTCCTCTCTAGAAGGAACTTTTTCATTTATCAACTCATTTAATAAGTCTAGTATAACTTTGATACTCAAGCCAGACAAAGATAGCAAAAGTAAAATTACAATCCTATCTCATTCATTAGCTTGTTTTGTGTCCAAAATATAGAGATGAAGGATGGATGGACCCTTACTCAAAATCTGTTTCTAATGTAAAACTGATGACACCCACACACACCAAGAGGGTATGAAAACGTTAATTATTCACACAGTGAGGCTTTTAGGAGAGGGCAAGGCAGGCTTCCTGAACTGGTCCAAAAACGGATTGAGAGAACAAGAAAAGGAGGCTGGCTTGCAGTTTTCACTGTGGCTAGGGAGTGGGCTGGAGTGGGGGTTTCCACACACAGGCAAATGCTTGTGCAGTTTAAAACCCCAGCTGCTCCAGAGGAAGAAGCACCCAGGTTTTTTTTTATCAGTTTGCCCAGATGCAGAACAGAGGAGAAGGTGGAGAGATGACTTAAACGCCATCATGAGTCAAACACCAAACATCAAAACACCTGACTGACTGACATTGGAAATGTGCCATCATCAGTCTTCACTGCTGAACCAAATTTTGGTGAGGGTCCATGCTGTTTCTGTAGGGGGTCTTCAAAGCACACATATGAAAAGCCTAAGCTAAATTTTAGCAGCAAGTTTTATATAAAGACAATTTATCATGACCAAATTGGGACTTATTCCAGGAATTCAAAGTTGGTCTGACATCAGACAAGTTTATTAACATAATGTATTGTGTTAACCAATAAAAGAAGAAAACCAAATAATTATTTAAGTAGCTACTGAAAGAGCCTTTGATAAAATTCAACACTTGTTCAAGCTATAATCTCCTATTGATTTATAAATAGAAGGAAATTTTCTTAGTGTGTTAAATAATAAGTAGAAAAAAAATCCTTACAAATACCTACTTAATGGAAAAATATTCCAAGCATCTCCTTTAAAATCAGGAAAAAATAAGAGTGCATCCGATTACCACTTCTATTAAACATTGCACTGGAATTTTTATCTCACACAAGAGAGTAAGAAAGATAAATAAAAGACAGAGGAATTGAAAAGAAAAGCTGATGGTGTTCACAGATAATACTCTTGTCTATTAAAAAAAAAAAGAAACTGCAGGCATATTATGAAAATTAATTAGTGAGCTCAGCAAGGTGAATAAATATAAAATCAATAATCAGTATTATTCTAGACATCAGTAACAAACAAAAAGAATATGATAATAAACATAATTGTTTATAGTGGCTCAAAAATATAAGTAACATAAAAATAAATCTGTCAAATATACAAAGTCTTTAAGGAGAAAATTATAAAGCTGATGAAAAGACATTACAGAAGACAAATAATTGAAGAGACATATTATGTCGATAAATAGGAAGACAACATTGTAAAGTTGTGGAATCTCTCTAGCTGTATCGCAAGATCTAAATTAATTCCTATCAAACTCCAATAGGACTTTTAATAAAACTTGAAAAGCTCATTCTAAACTTTATTTGTAAGTGCAAAGACTTAAAATAGTCAAGAAATCACTGAAGAAAGAAAAAGAGAGGTCAGTCACCTACCATGCATCAAGGCCTGTTACAAAGCTATGGTAATTAAGGCAGTGGGGTATTGGAATAGAGAGAGACATAGCAGATCAATGGGAAAAAATTCCTCAAAAACCCAAAACAAACTCACACATGTTTGTATGAACTGGAGCAGGACCCTGTGGGACCCTCCTGGGTACAAATCCTTTTTGTGTCCCCCATTTCATGTTTGTAGGAAATAGGCTTCATGCAACCTCCTTGACCTTCCTTGAGTTCCAAAGGACAGATTCAAACAGTTGCTGATCAGGGAAGGGAGGGGATGGAGATACAAGGGAGGAGCAGCCAAGAAACAACAGTGCAGCCTTAGGGCAGGGCCCTGGTTCCCCCTCAAGGGGTACACATAACAATGTCTTTAAGCCCTATATAGAACTAAAACCCAGCAAATGGAAGATGTCAGCATTCTTCATATGAGAAAGACCACCTGAGGCCAGACTAAAGGAACTGGAGAAGCTCATCAAGAAGATTACCTGAGACCAGATTAAAGGACTGCAGGCCCTGAACACACCCTAATCTTATCAGCAAACCCACCCTTGAACCATTGCCATAAAACTTCTCACCAAACTCCCCTTGGTTGGGACACATGGATTTCGAGGGCAGGAGCCTGCTGTGTCCCCCTTTGCCTGGCAAAGCAATAAAGTTATTCTTTTCTACTTCCCCCGAAACTCCGTCTCTGAGATTCAATTCAGTGCTTGTGCACAGATACTGAGCTTTTGACATCAAGTGAAGTGTTTATTAAACAAGGACTAACCTTAAAAAACTTTACACCCCATACCCATCAGTCACTGGAGGAGGACGACCCTGAAAATAGAGCATGAACTTGGATGAGGCAGGTCTCTACAGCTAAGTCCATCTCTCCAAGAGTCTGAGAGCTGAGGGCAGCCTTGCAGCAACACTCCTAGCGACTAGGAGAGAAAGTCCACTCCCAAGGATGGGGAAAGGGGTATATAATGAAGGGTCTACCATAGAAGTGGGCATAGCTGTTAGATATAAGGAAATTCATTACTGATATCCACTGTGGCTTGGGGATTGGAATTATTTTCAGATTTCAATTCCTTCATCATAGCCACTCACTAGCTGACATTCCAGCCGCAAAAGCTGGGCCAGATCTGGGATACATATCAATTGCTGTATCTGCTTCCTTCTGTCCTAGCCTTACTCCAGAGTTGTCATACTTGGATCGGGTCTATTTGCAGCTTGTTGAAAGTTGAAATTTTTTTTAAAAATTTTATTTATTTTTGGCTGCATTGGGTATTCATTGCAGCACGTGGGCTTTCTCTACTTGCAGCCAGTGGGGGCTACTCTTCATTGTGGTGTGCGGGCTTCTCATTGCGGTGGTTTCTCTTGTTGCAGAGCATGGGCTCTAGGTGCATGAGCTTCAGTAGTTGTGGTGCACGGGCTCAGTAGTTGTGGCGCACAGGCTTAGTTGCTCTGCGGCATGTGGGATCTTCCTGGACCAGGGCTCGAACCCGTGTCCCCTGCATTGGCAGGCGGATTCTTAACCACTGCACCACTAGGGAAGTCCCAAAAGTTGAAACTTAGAACTTGACATGTGAAAACCTTGAATTTGAATTTTGGCAGGCTTTAACATCAATTTCAATAACCAGCGTTACTTCTGGTCACACCCACGAAACCCTCTCCACCACCACCCAACCACCACCCCTCAAACTAACTCCGAACTGCCCTCTAGAGCCATGGTTTATCTTGCCTCTTCCTTTCTGCTCCCATTTTCTGCAGGGTGGCGAGTAAGATGAGAAAATTTACTGAACGCAATGGTGGTTAAACAAAGATTTGTTTTTCTAGGGATGAATTTAGTTCTCTGGGAGGCTTTTAAAATTAAATCTATTCTTATCTAAAAAAGATGGCATTGTGGACGAAAAATGTCACCTGCCATATCAGTAAACAAAGGATGTTGTGGCCATCAAGCCATCAACCACTGCAGCTGCCCCTGATAGTGCACCCTGAGGGGATTCAGGATGGAGAAAAACAGGATACTGGCCCTAGATAGTTAAGGTGCACATCAAAGGGATGATTCGTGAGCCTAGACTCCTGCATCGTCATACACAGACAAGCACTAAATTCATCAACTCGAGATGCCTGTTTTTCTTTAATTAACAGTAAACTTTTGATATTCCAACTACCTAGTTTTTGTTGAAAAACTTCTATATATCCTGGCTCATCCCTTATCTCTTCGGACCCTCAGAGCGATCTGAGAGGCTGGCTCCCAGGCTTAAATCCTCAGAAAGTCTGCCAAATTAAGCATAATTTAGCTTTTAGGTTGTGCGATTTTTTTCAGTCGACAGCGATCTAAACAGTTATTTACAAAAGGCACTTTAATCCTGAGAAGGTATATTAAATTACAAACAAGAAACTTTGGTGTGAGAAGAATTTGGATTTTTAATACTCCTTCCACATGAATTCAAGAATCAGGCTAGGAGGGGTGGGAATGAGAATAAGCGACTCTCTCAAGACATTTCACAATAAGCCTGTGACAATTCCAAAAATGAGACTAGATTTTCTTACTTCCAAGCCAAGAAGACAAATACGTTAGCGTTAATTTCAAAATCCCTAGGTCTCAAGGACTATAATGTCTCAGTTAGTTTGTTTGTATTTGCATAAGGCAGTCATGCCTGAACTCAAGCCAGTTTAGTGGTTCCTAGAAAAATGGCAAAGATTGAAAAGGGGAAAGAAAAAGATGAAAAGGTTTCATTCTACTTTAACTGGAAACTATTTTTATGATTAGAACACGAATTACTAGTTGATCCTTCAGCCCAAGCGTCTGGGGAGGCACATAAGTTCTTCAATTAATAAAATCAATCAACAGGATGACTTTCGGTCACTGTTGAGCAGACTTGCTCTCAGCCAGGGACACGGAGGGGAAATGTGCTGCATTCCATTCACAAATCAGGGAGCCACCTCATTCTTCACAAGGAGGATTAATTCAGTGAAACAAAGAAGTGGGAGGTGTCTGTTTTGCTGTTTTGCTTGCTCCCCTATACACCCTCTCAACTCTACTCCTCTAGAGGAGAAGTGATGAATACTTAGAGATATGAATCAACCAACAAATTGTGCTCTGTTCTTTTAGCCATTGTTAGCATTAATCCCATTTGAATACGCTGGCATTGTTTTAAATAGAATACAAAGAAATTAAACAGCGCTAATTGACTTGCTTCCAGATTTGAAAGGTTTGAGTGGCACCTGCTTTCTGATCTGGCTAAATATAAAAACATGACACTTTTTTAAGAAAATTGTTTTGTATCCCATTCAGTCCCTTGAACCAACATCTGTTAACACAAATTCTGCTTGTGATGTTTATATTTCTCCATTCTTCCTGCCTTTTCTTCTCATCTCTTCAACTATTGACTTGTTCTGAGATCTTCCCATGACTTCCAAAGCCAGCCTCAAAGACTATGACACTGTACCCACACAGGAATCCCACAGTCCTTGGGATTTGGATTTATGTTTATGTCACCTGAAGCATCTCCTTTTTCCTGACCCGTGATGTCAACTTCTAAGTCAAAGTTTCTACATCTTCCATGTTGCCTAGTACAACTGAAGCCGAATCCGGCCTTTGCACTCCAACACCGAATTAAATCTCAGAGACAGAGTTTTGGGTGAATCATTGGGTTGGCCCAAAAGTTTGTTTGGGTTTTTCCATAACATCTTATGGAAAAACCTGAACGAAGTTTTGGGCCAACCCAATAGACAAGAATAGCTTTATTGCTTTGCCAGCAAAGAGGGCCACAGGGGGCTAATGCCTTCAAAACTGTGTGTCCCAACCTGAAGGGGGTAGTGAGAAGTTTTATAGCAATGGTTCAAAGGGGAGGGTGTGATCAGCTTGAGGACATTCTTCCGATTGGTTGGTAGTGAGGTAACCGGGAGTTGGCATATTCAACCTTCTGGTTCCAACTGGTCTGGGGCCTACCTGCTTGTGGGCAGCATACAGTTAACTTCTCCCACCTGGTGGGGGTTTCAGTGTCAGCAAAACAGCTCAAAGATATTGTTACGTGTACCCCTTGAGGGGGAACCAGGACCCTGCCCCAAGGCTGCACTGTTGTTTCTTGACTGCTCCTCCCTTGTCTCTGCATCCCCTCCCTTCCCTGATTAACAACTGTTTGAACCTGCCTGTTGGAACTCAGGGAAAGTCACGGAGACTGAATGAAGCCTATTTCCTGTAATCAAGAAATGGGGGACACAGAAAGGTTTTTGTGCCCAGGAGCCTCACAGAGTCCTGCTTGGTTTCACAATTTTGTGTTCATCAGGCACTCAATGTTTGTATTTAAGAGAATAAAATTTTTGTTTTCTCTGTTCAATTGCAAATTAGTAAATTAAAAAATGAACCATAAGAGCAAATTACTTAACAACTATTCTTCCTAGAAGACTTTATGCTCATGCACACAAGAGTGAAGAGGACTGAACCCTTTCTTCATTTGTGAAATTTTGGACACAAGTCAAAGAGCCCTGATGGATAAATAAGCCAGAATGAAAGGGACATAGTTTCATAGTTTAGGTGTTCCCAGGACAAGAGCCTGAGACAAGAATTTGAGTGGAAATAATTCACTTGGGAGGTGATACCGGGAAATACCAGTAGGGAAGTGGGAAAGTAAGGGAGGGAAAGGAAGGGAGCCAATAAAGTGTCCATTATTAAGTAGGTTATCAAGGCAGTACCTGGAACTTAACCACTGGGCAGCTCCAGGAGCCAATGCATAGCATGTGCAGTAGTTACCCTGCCTACAGAGCGAGGGAGCAAGGGTACTTATACTCTGACTCCCATTGACCTTGGGTAAGAGCCACTGGGAATGGGAGGACGTGTAGATTTCACACACTTCCATCTTGCCTTGGGCATGGAGAAAGCAGAATCTGGTGACAGAGAAAGCCCTTAGGAAAAACAAAAAACTAAAACACACACACACACAAGTGCTGGTCTTTAGAAGTCAGGCCTGAATGCAGATGAGGAATGTCAGGGAGGCATCAAGAGTCTGCTAGATACAGAAGCCAATCTACATAATTTGGACTCTAAAATTAGCCTGACCATCTCAATTGCTTGGTTCTCTGTTTGTCCACTGCCGTATTGCTGGGGAGAGAAAGACCTGAACCTTATGTTTCACCTAGGGAAACATAATGCAAACTTAAGGTATGAAACAGGATGGTAGAAACCATAAAACAAGATGAAATGAGTTTCCCAAATATGACAGAAAGAATGTCAGGAGGCAGAATAAAAGTAAATATTTTGAGCAAATTCATGAACTCCTCTAAGATAAAGTACAAGAAATGCTTTTATTTTCCTTTCTAAATCAAATCAAAGTTAGGTTTGAGGCCATACTCAAAAAGTGACTGTGAAGTTCAAAGTCAGTCAATTTTCACAGCTTGCTGTCTCACCTTGGGTTGTACCAAGACCTTTGGACTCATACAACACAAGAAAAATGTGGGAGAGGCCTGATGAGGCCCTCATCTTGTCTTACGGAAAACTGGTCATTGTCTCAGTCATGCTGGTCCATTTAGAGACGCCAGCCTGGAGTCAACTATTCCTCAGTGTCACACTTTGCCACAGGCAGCATTACTAGAGGCCCCAAGTCCTCAGCAAAGCGGTTAGAACAGAGCCATCCACAGAGTCACCATTGTAAAAGGTCTAGGGTACTTAGTACTGTGGACTTAAAAAAATATTCACAACCTAAAAGTTGAGAGTTATGTTTTATTCAGCGGAAATTTTTAGGACTTCAAGCCTGGGAGGCAGCATCTCAAATAACCCTGAGAGAACTGCTCCGAGGAGATGAGGGGGAGAGCAGGTTATATAGAAGTTTTGCAACAAACGGCAGGTAGTTGGGAACATCCAATGATTATTGTAAATTAAAGAAAACCAGATATCCCAAGTTAAGGAATTTAGCGCTTTTCTATGTATGGGAAGATGCAAGAGTCTGGGCTCACTGACATCATTCCTTTGATATGCACCTCAGATCTCTGGGGTCAGCATCCTGTGTTTTCACATCCTGAGTTTCCTCAAGGCTCGCCATAGGGAGTGGCTGCAGTCTGATGGCTGCTATATGGCAGGTATTCTTTCCTTCCTGAGTTCCCTCAGGGCTCAGGGTGGAGGGCTGCAATTGCTGATGACCGTGACATCCTTTGTTTACTGATATGGCAGGAAATATTCCATTTCTCAGTACTAAGAGATCACAGTTCTCTACCACCTTTGGAAACCCCCATTCTCTCAGTCCCCTGGAATCTCACTCTTTTGCTCTGTGGTCAGACCAGGCCTTATTCCCCTCAAAGCACCAACCATACCCGCAACTTCTTCACATGATCCATCCTCTATGGGGTCAGACCAATTGTTCTCAAACCTCAGAGAGTCATGTGAAAACACAGGTTATTCAAGTGTTTGGGAGTAGGTGCTCCAGAGAGCACACAGCAAGAACAGTTTGCAAAAACATTATTTGGGGATGTCTCCAAAGTGTGGCAACTTCTTTTTTCCCCAGGAATACTAAAAACTACTAACTACCTTTGTACCAAGTAAGTCCAGAAATCAGGAAGACGGATACCTTGGCTGCCTTTCCTGTGAGGGAGAGGAGTAAAAGTTCAAAAAGCACATGAAAAGATGCTCAACATCACTAATATTAGAGAAATGCAAATCAAAACTACAATGAGGTATCACCTCACACCGGCCAGAATGGCCATCATCAAAAAGTCTACAAATGATAAATGCTGGACCGGGTGTGGAGAAAAGGGAACCCTCTTGCACTGTTGGTGGGAATGTAAATTGGTGCAGCCACTACGGAGAACAGTATGGGGGTTTCTTAAAAAACTAAATACAGAGCTACCATATGATCCAGCGATCCCACTGCTGGGCATACATCTGGAGAAAACCATACTTTGAAAAGATACAGGCACCCCAGTGTTCACTGCAGCACTATTTACAATAGCCAAGACATGGAAGCAACCTAAATGTCCAACAACAGATGAATGGATAAAGATGTGGTACATATATATAATGGAATATTACTCAGCCATAAGAAAGAATGAAAAAATGCCATTTGCAGCAACATGGACGGACCTAGAGATTATCATACCAAGTGAAGTAAGTCAGACAGAGAACGACAAGTATCATATGATGTCATTTATATGTGGAATCTAAAAAATGATACAAATGAACTTATTTATAAAATAGAAACACTCACAGACTTAGAAAACAAATTTATGGTTACCAAAGGGGAAAGGTGGTGGCGGGGGGATAAATAGGGAGGGCGGGATTAACAAATACACACTACTATATATAAGACAGATAACCAACAAGAACCTGCTGTAGAGCACAGGGAACTCTACTCAATACTCATAATAACCTATACGGGAAAAGAATCTGAAAAGAATAGATATATGTATATGCATAAATAAATCACTTTGCTGTACACTTGAAACTAACATAACATTGTAAATCAACTATACTCCAATATAAAATAAAAATTTAAAAGAACAAGTTCATTAGAAAACAAGGCACCAGGACTTCCCTGGTGGTCCAGTGGTTAACAATCCGCCTTCCAACGCAGGGGACGTGGGTTCTATCCCTGGTAGGGGAACTAAGATCCCACATGCCGCAGGGCAACTAAGCCCGTGTGCCGCAACTACCAAGCACACGAACCACAACTAGAGAGAAGTCCCTGTGTGCCGCAGTGAAAGATCCCACGTGGCTCAACTAAGACCTGATGCAGCCAAAAATAAAAATAAGTAAATAAATAAATATTTTTTTTAAAGAAACAAAACAAGGCACCAATTTGTTTCTCAAGAACTCACTCTGTTACACATCTACTGTCGTTTTGCCAACCACAGCTGGAAGGGGAAGGTGGAAAAGCTTACAAGAATTGTCAATTTTGCTCAGTTGATTTTCTTTTCACAGGTAACACCAACTTAATTTACACAAATTTGCTAACTTTGCAAAATTTAGAGGAGACCATATCTGCTTTCACAGAACCTGAAATCTAAACATTTAATTTTCAGGCAACATTTAACTACCAGTGCAAATGTGGGAGAATATTAGTGAAGATAATAATAAAAATAAATGGTGAGTAATGCAGAGTTCATTGTATTTTATTTAGAATGAGCTTCATGCATGTTTTCCAGCAGATTTATTTTCCTAACCTGTTAAATTTCAGCAAGTATTAAATCTGATTTACATTCCACAGTGTGCCTCCCCTGGATGATTATGAAAATTGTGCCTGGAGGGGACTGAGGCGTGGAGATGGTGAGCAAACAGTGACAGTCCTGCCCACGAAAAATCTGGCAGGGGCTGGTGCACAGTTGGCACCCGGAATCGTGTTTGAACGAATCAGCCGACACAAGAAGTCACAAAGGAGCTCTCGAAATCTTCCTCGTGGATTATCTAGGACAGCACTTTTCAAACTTTAACTGCCTCGGAACTACCCAGAGGACTTGTTAGAACACAGATGCTGGGGCCCAGCCCCTAGAGTTTCTGAGTGAGCAAGGCTGGGGTGGCCCAGGAATTTGCATTTCTAATAAGGTCCCAGAGGATACCTTGCTGCTGGTCCAGTGACCACACTTTGTGACTCATTTGTGTATACATCCCCCTCATTCTTCTTCATTTCTACAACTAAATCCTGAGAAAGCAGCTGAGAAGCTGGCCATCCTGGTACACGTCTCATAGAACCACGGTCAGTTTTGAACTGGAGTCAGCTGGACAGGCTGCTGCCAGACCTGGCTTCCCTGGGAACTGAGCTGTAGTTGGATGGAGAGCCAACTAGCTGTCTCCTTGACCATTCCATGTGGATGCCTCCAAGGTTACCGTTTCAACAAATGACATCTCTTCAGATGCACAATATGAGAGTTGTCCCTGATACTGCCTCATTTAGAACTCACCAAATTCATCTGCCCCTAGAGGGTAAAGGGGCCTGAATGCCTGGGTGGTAGGCCATCCCATCGATCTAAATCGGACTGTGATTTGACTGAGCACAAAGCTTTATTTTGTCAAGACCCTGAGGTTTGGGCTTTGTGTTTTAACACAGCTAGGATGAATAGTCCAACTTTTATGATCTAATATCTAGGAGAGGTTACAACCTCACTGCCCAACTCTCCCTATCATGGGTCAGATTGCAAATCAGAATTTGGGGTTATTTTGAATTATCCCAGATTCCAGCCTCCAGGTCATGCTTTCATATTTACTTCATCCCCACAGGTAATATATCTGAAGCCACTACAGTAGGAAATCTTGGAAATCAGCATAGACTCCAATTTCTTTTTTTTTTTAATTTTTAATTTTATATTGGAGTTGATTAACAATGTTGTGAGAGTTTCAGGTGTACAGCAAAGTGATTCAGTTATACATATACATATATCTATTCTTTTTCAAATTCTTTTCCAATTTAGGTTGTTACATAATATTGAGCAGAGTACCCTGTGCTATACAGTAGGCCCTTGTTGGTTATCTATTTTAAATATAGCAGTGGGTACATGTCAATCCCAAACTTCCTGACTATCCCTCCCCCCTTTCCTTCCCCCCTGGTAACCATAAGTTCATTCTCTAAATCTGTGAGTCTGTTTCTGTTTTGTAGATAAGTTCATTTGTATCATTTCTTTTTAGGAAGAATAGATAAAGAAGACATGGTACATATATACAATGGAATATTACTCAGCCATTAAAAAGAATGAAATAATGCCATTTGCAGCAACATAGATAGATCTAGAGATTGTCATACTGAGTGAAGTAAGTCAGACAGAGAAAGAGAAATACCATACGATACCACTTATATGTGGAAACCAATTTCTATTTTAAAAATAAAATGTATTCCAATTTCTAAGATGTTGGAAAACATTTCTCTACATTAAATGAATAAGCAGCAACGTACCTTTCGGTCTCCAAACTGAGATGGCAACACCAGAAAAACTGTTTTTAGTATGATGATATTAAATTCAGTCTTAAAATAAAAACTGAATGTGTCTGCAATTAGCATCACTTAAGGTGAGAAAGTGTTCTTTTAAATTATGAAATTATTTTCCAAATAGCTATAGAAAACAAAAGAAGATAAAGGGAGGTGTCCAGGCTCTTGGCAGCTGGACACCTACTAAAACCACAGGGCTGGAGAATTTTTGTTTCTTTTCAAACACTCTGTTTACCAAAATTGGAAAAATAATATTTCACATATTCATTTGGTTGCTGTGAAATAATCTAAATATATAGACATGAATGCAATTCCTAACTGCCCACAATATCAATGATAGTAAGGGAAATGTAATGGATTGATTAATGGTTCTTTTTATATAGCAACAGATAATCACATAAAACATCGGCTTTCAAATTTGACAACAATCCACAGAAAAGGAGAAAAAAATTTTTGGAGAAAGATTTTCTTTATTATTGCATAAATATTCCTACGTCTACCTAGTTATTTCCAATTACAAAATTAATATAGGTTTATTGAAGAAAATTTTGAAAATATGGAAGGGGCAAGTCTGGAGGAGGATTGAGAGAGGAGGTGGGGTGGGAGTGGGAAAAGAGCCAACTAGGAAGTGATTCCTCAAGGCTCCTGAGAGCTGAGTGGCAGAAATGCATGTCCCTCTCCCTGACAGCATTCATGCATACATGATGTCATTTGTTAATTTATTAGCACATACTGTGAGCCAATAAGCTGCTGGGGATACATCAATGAACAAAACAGACAGAAATTTACATCCTGACAGAGCTTACAGTTGAAGGTAGCTGGTAGGGTCTTAGAAGCTATGTGGGGTTGTTTTTATGAGCTCACAGCCCTCACAAAAATTCTCACCCCTGAGTTAGCAAGAATTCTGGCTTCAAAAATACTACGTAGGCTTGGATAATAAGGGGATCGCTGGTGAATCACAGGGATTTAAACTGAGAGCAATCCTCCAATGAACTCATTATCCTCCATTATGCCTGCGCCTAACAGACAAAATAAATCACTTCCACACAAAAACCTGCACACGGATGTTTATAGCAGCTTTATTCATAATTGCCAAAACTTGGAAGCAACCAAGATACCCTTCAGTAGGTGAATGGGTAAATAAACTGTGGTCCATCCAGACAGTGGAACATGATTCAGCACTTAAAAGAAATGAGCTATCAATCCCTGGAAAGATGTGGAATAAACCTAAGTGCATATTGCTAAGTGAAAAAAAAGCCACCCTGAAAAGGCTACATACTGCATGATTCCAAAAAAACAGCATTCTGGAAAAAGCGAAACTGTGGAGACAGTAAAAGATCAGTGGTTGCCTGGATTGGGGGCCGGGGTAGGATGAACAGAGCACAGAGGATTTTTAGGGCAGTGAAAATACTCTAGGACACCATAATGATGGATACATGTCATTATACATTTTCCAAACCTAGAGAATGTTCACAAGAGTGAGCTGTAATATAAACTATGGACTTTAGGTGATTATGATGTATCAGTGTAGGTTTATCAGTTGTAACAAATGTACCACTTTGATGGGGGTATTGATAATGGAGGAGGCTATGTATGTGTCGGGGTAGGGGGTATACGGGAAATCTCTGTACCTTTCTCTTAATTTTACTATGAGCCTAAACCTTCTCTGAAAAAATAGTCTTAATAAAAAAAGAAAAAAGGGAAGTGCAGAACCCTGCACGTAGCATGCTCACATTGTACAATTAAACAAAGCATCAAAAAATAAGGAAATAATGGACAATGAATTTCCCACCATCCAGACAACATAGCTTCTTGCAGTCAGGTTTAACTACTTAAGAAAATTGAGTAATGGAACACTTTTTGCACAGCTAAGTTTGTGGAATAAAAATCATGCCAACTAGAAAGAAAAAGATATGAGACAGATCTATTTTTACATGGATTCAGTCTTCACTACCTGAGTATTTGTTTAACCTTCTCCACTTATGTCTGCTTTGAAGTTATTCCATTACTCTGTGTGTGTGTGTGTGTGTGTCTGTGTGTGTGTGTGTGTGTGTGTGTGTGTGTATGTGTGTTTTAAGGCTCATGGGAGCTATAGAATCTGAATGCATGTTTGAAAATTTGCCTATTTCCTCTATGTAAAGATAGCAACTTGGCTGAGCACAATATTCTTGCGTAAGTCTTTTCCTCAGCACTTTGTACTTTGGCAGGTAGATTGCAGTCACCTCTTGAAAGCAATTTGCAGGAAACAGTGCATGCCCTCGGGAATAGCAAGAAGATTAGGAATGTACACAGCCTTACTTGTGTCTCAGTCTAAATTCAACCTGTAGGGAAGCAAAAATTTTTAAATGATAATTGGATGAAATGGGCTGAGTCCCTGAGAGTTGCTGAAAGAAAAAACAAAAAGAAAAGGGAGTATCTGGACTTGACATAAGAAACACTCACTAGTGGGTTCCTCTATAGTCAGTAATTTATGCTTTTCATGACTGGGTTCTAGAATTTGTCTTTGTATAACAATTACCAGAAAAAAAAAACCCCCACTTTTTAGCATTTATTAAAAGAAAACTTACATACCCTTGTTCGAGACTTGCTTTTCTTGCAGAAATACGGACTAGGAGTTACAGAGTATTTTGGGCTTTACACCTAGGAAAATTACAGTAGGTTCATAGTAGGACATTAATGAGTATCTGGTGATTGAATGAGCCTCAGGCATGTATAATATTCAAGAGTTGTCCATTTTATGAGCTGTTCATAGACTGGGAGGCCCTCAAGTCTAGGTGTGGACATCCTAGAGCTGTGTCTAAAGACCTAAAGGACAACAAGCCTCCTAGGGTTGGAAACTTCCCCACATCCAATAATCACCTTCATCTGGAGGTGTCAGCACCCTCCCAAGGCCTCTGCTGCTTTGGGAGATTACTAAGTGTCAGTTGTGAAACTCTCACAACAACTAGATGTTTAAGATCCTTTAAGAACTATATAGGTGATGTATGTGTTTCTGGGGGGAAGTGTAAAACAATTTTGTCTCAATTATTAATTAAGACAATTAATTAATCAAAGTTAACTTTTTAAGCCATCATCTTGTAGTAGTTCCATACCAACTGCTCAAAGTCATGTCTGGTGGACCTAAATGATGGAGGAAAATTGGTAGACTGAAAGATCTGGATCTTCATGCCATTCCAGCAAATAAATAACTTTTATTGTATTCATTTTAAAAGGGAAAAGAGGCTACCACTTGCCTTTGTTATTCTTTTCTTAATGCCTACTGCCTCTATGAAATGTCAATATTTGATGATTGATACAGTGATTCATATCCAGCTTTGATTTTTTTCCCACAAATTCCATTTAGGGTTGATCTGCCAGGCTTTGGAAAATGCTTTATGAAAATCTTTAAAGATTAAATAAGTTTCTTTCCCCAGCTAACAATTCTTTATGTTTATTAATCATTGCCTGGAAAAGAACACATATTGTTAGTGAGTATTGCATAGTGATCTCAAATTTGGCTTTTTAAATATGCTGGCAAAGGTCCCAAGGGGTAAAGGAGACTATAATAAGCATTTAGCAGGCATTTCGGGAGTTACTGCATTGAACTGCTTCTTTCCAAAAGAGACAATTAAATTCATTGTCATTGCCGCAAGCCTGGAGGGCTGCATAACCTGAGGTCAATACCAGCTCCACTGTTGCCCAGTGGATTCATCATCACTCATTATGACCTTATGATATGTTTAGGCAGGAACACTGAAGAGCTTGTTCTTGTGCTTCCTGGATGGGAACACTGCTGGGTTTTGTCTGGTGCATCTGTAAATAGCTGCTATTTTTCTATTGAATACATTACTGGTACTCAATAAATATAAACTTACCATTTACAGGATGGCAAATAATTTGGCCCCAAGTAAGCATAACCCAGGCATAGAGTTTGTAGATGGTTTAGGTTTGAGTACAGGAAGCTGACTCTAGGACGCCGGATGAGTTAAAAAAATAAAAGTGATAAAAATTTCTTGCTAGCACAACATAACACTCTTACACTCTTAAGGAGCCATGACCTACAGCACTCCAAAATCCTGTGTGAAGATTTCTGAAAGTTGGAGAGAGATCCTCAACAACCTTGGCCTGCCTATGGAACATTGATGTTGGAATCCCCAAGCTTCACTCTCTAAAACCACAATGCATCAGTCAGGGAAACAAAAATCACTCATGCAGGAAGGAATTCAATAAGAGTGCTTATAAAATTTTGGAAGGGCTGAAAGAGCAAAGAGTGTAGAAAGTGCTCTGCATGGCAGGAATTTCAAGCTGAGAACTTCGAAGGGTTGGGGTAGTGCGAATTTCCAGTAGCCAAGATCCAGAACATTATTTGCATCTGCTTGCTTTATTTATTTATTTAAATGCTAAAAAATAGCATTTAAAAGGCTTCTGCCAAGCAACCCATCATTGCTTTCTGAGGAATTCTTCCTGATAATTGACTGGAAGTAATCTCTTTCCTGCTTTTGAATACCCATCACATGTAGCTGTCCTATTGTATTGCAATTATTTATGTTTATCTCATTTTCCCTATTAAGATCCTTGTAACCCCACATACCTATTGGAAAATGGTATTTGTAATAAAAATAATAGCTGCTATTTATTAATCACCACTAGTCATCAAGCACTAGGTTCTGCCTTATAGTTACTCAATCTCATTTAATACCTGTGACAACCCTATGAAAAAGTAACTCCCATTTACAACTAAGAAACAGACCCTCAGAGAGTCACTATTTAGTAATGTAGTAGTGCTAAGGATTTAAATCTGCTTTGTCAAACCCAAAACCCATGCTGTTCCCATGTTGCCTCACTACTGTGATGTCAGAGAATGATGGAGCAAAGGGTGACTTAAATGTTATCATAAATATCTCCACTGATGGTGGATCATCTCTCAAATAGCTCACTGGATTATGGGAAACTCCTTAGAAAGTAGTTCCTTACAATGAACCTTACAGGGCATGGCATCCTCCATTTGGATGTGCTCCAATTTGACCATAGCATGTAGAAACTCTGTGAAGAAGGGGAAAAACTGTCTCTAGTTAAGCTTTTTGGACAGCCCAGCCCGTCCTCTGCACACCCCAGGGGGCACCATTCATACAGATCACCATATGAATGCCTCCCCCTCGGACTTGTGCCATATGATGGCCTTGACTTAAGTAAGAAATTAGAACTTATTAGGCACTTGACAAACATTGACTGCTGATGCTGATGTGCTAGTACAAAAGAGGAGAAGAGAAGGTTAAAAAAAGTTGTCTGGGAGCTTACTGTGTGAAATAAAAACAGTGTATCTATCAATACTTGTAGACTGGTTCTGGGAATTAAATGAGTTGTTATATGTAACAACCTAGAACAATACCTGGCACATAATAAGCACCCAGTAAGTACTAGTTATTTCATTAATAATATAATATTTATTGCCTGACTCGTGAGTATTTACAGGAGATACAATGGAAATTAAGATAGGGTCTCTACCTTCCAAGAATTTTTACACGTGATTATTCTCCTAAACTTTGGTGCCTCTATAAGGAATGGGATCTCCCTCACTCACCACTTCTGAAGTTCAGTGAAATGTTACAGCCGTGAAGAATTCTAGTTCTTCATTGAGAGGTGAGCATAGGATGACCTTTGTTTCAAAATCCACCATGTTTCAAAGAATAAGGAGAAAAGATACATTTTTCTCACTGGGCTACTATGATTGTTAGGTAAAAGGCCAGACTTGACATTTGTCTCCTGGTCATTTCTCCTAAAACTGCACCATCCCATATTATAGCAACCAGACACATGTGACTATTCAATGCAAATTTTCATTGATTAAATTTAAGAAACAACTCCTCAGTTGTACTAGCCAAATGTCAAGTGCTTAAGAGTCACATAGAGCAAGAGACAACCAATGGAACAGTGCAGACAGAGAAAATACTCACCATCACAGAGAGTTCTATTACTACCCTACTGTGATAGCAGGTCTCTCACTCTGGGGTGCAGTCACAAAGCTAGATCTTTAAGATATCAGCTCAGCACTGCAAATGACTAAACATATGTCATGAGCTCTCTGGGATTAGGCAGTTTTGGGGATTATGTCACTAGAGACAAATGCCCATAAATATTTCTCACAAGCTGATGGTTTTGGCTGACCCCACCAAAAGAGATGATCTCACCTTGTTGTCCTTGTTTATTCTACCACAATCACCCAGAGCATGTGAAGTGATAGGAAGGCTAGAAAGCAAACTCAACTAATTCACAAATTGTATGAACAATGGAAGCTGGGGCAAAGATGCATCCAAAAAGTACTGATATCAATTTGGACTTTTAGGACCAAGGACAGCAACTCTGAGTTCCAAGACTTTGTATGACTTAGACAAGTTATTTACTCTCCCAGAGGTCCAGTTTTTGTGGCAATAAAAAGGATGAGATATCATCTCACACCAGTCAGAATGGCCATCATCAAAAAATCTAGAAACAATAAATGCTGGAGTGGGTGTGGAGAAAAGGGAGCACTCTTGCACTGTTGGTGGGAATGTAAATTGATACAGCCACTATGGAGAACAGTATGGAGGTTCTTTAAAAAACTACAAATAGAACTACCATATGACCCAGCAATCCCACTACTGGGCATATACCCTGAGAAAACCATAATTAGAACAGAGTCATGTACCAAAATGTTCATTGCAGCTCTATTTACAATAGCCAGGACATGGAAGCAACCTAAGTGTCCATCAACAGATGAATGGATAAAGAAGATGTGGCACATATATACAATGGAATATTACCTAGCCATAAAAAGAAATGAAATTGAGTTATTTGTAGTGAGGTGGATGGAGTTAGAGTCTGTCATACAGAGTGAAGTAAGTCAGAAAGAGAAAAACAAATACCGTATGCTAACACATATATATAGAATCTAAGAAAAAAAAAAAAAAAGGTCATGAAGAACCTAGGGGTAAGACGGGAATAAAGACACAGACCTACTAGAGAATGGACTTGAGGATATGGGGAGGGGGAAGGGTAAGCTGTGACAAAGTGAGAGAGTGGCATGGACATATATACACTACCAAATGTAAAATAGATAGCTAGTGGGAAGCAGCCACATAGCACAGGGAGATCAGCTCGGTGGTTTGTGACCACCTAGAGGGGTGGGATAGGGAGGGTGGGAGGGAGGGAGACGCAAGAGGGAAGAGATATGGGAACATATATATGTATAACTGATTCACTTTGTTATAAAGCAGAAACTAACACACCATTGTAAAGCAATTATCCTCCAATAAAGATGTTAAAAAAAAAAAAAGGGAGTGTGATTTGCTATTGGAAGGATAGAAATAAGCTCGTGTGTGTAAAGCACTTATCATGGTGCCTGGCACATTGCGGGTTTTCCACAAACGTCTGCCAGCGCTGCCTAGAAGTGGGAAGCCAGTAGAAACAGAAGATATTCTGACACTGTGATCAAGCCATTTCTTTAACCTGTGCTTCCATTTTTAATCTGAGCTGCCTTGGTTTATCTCTGACATTCACTTCCCTCAACTTTGTTGCAAGGATATCATAAGGTTATATACGTGAAAGTATGTAAAAATTTTCAAGTCACATAAAAATATGTTTTACTTGTTTTATCACTTTAATGAGGCTGATCATTTTCCACACCTATCTCACATGGACTGTTGGTGTCAAAGTAGATACAGTGTGAGAGGTTTGTGGGGAAAAATGAAAAAGAACTACTTTAACACATGATTATGCTATTTCTTACTCTCTATTTTATATGGGAAAACGTCAGGTTACTACAAGCACTTCACCTACTCCTTGACAACACTGAGCAAAAGTCAGATTAAACCAGCATGTTCTGGGACTTAGAGGGTGCAAACTCCCCCTTCCCTCCTCTCGAAAGGTTAGAAGTCTTTCTAGAAACAAAGGAAGTCATTAATCCTTGGTCAGCAGTATTTTGCATTTGTTAAGACAGCAAATTCAGTTTGACATTTTCTATTTACTTTTCTAGCTGAGTTAGAATGCTCATGGATGATATGAAAGATTGTACTAAAGTGGCACCTGACCCATTTACTGCTGCAAGTAGGGCTATCAGGGAAACCAGAGAAATGCCACAAATCAAGGAGACATCACCTTAAAGTTTTGCTCTTTCTACTTTAAAGAAAATAGAATTTGAATAAATCCTAAATCTGAAATTAAAATGTCATATTGCAAGTCACACATCAATGTTAATTCTCTGGCATTCTATGAGTCCACTGGTGGACTTTACTCTTCCCTTATTCTTGTCACCGAGTGAAGAGAGAGAAATAAAAAATGAAAGTCTTTCAAAATGAAGACGTGAAGAAAAGTGCCAAAATCTAGGTCTTGGCCTTTATTAACAAGTCAGAAACTTCATTCCAGTGGGAAAAAATAGCAAAGGTTGAAAGTAACACAGAAATGATCATCTGAATCAAAAATGCACGCTTATTGTTCCATTAAAAGGCAGAGAGCATTTACTACAATCTGCATAATCAGGTGTAGTTATTCACCTTTGTTAACAGCAGATGTCTGAATTATATTGATATCTGAAATGAGATAGGCTGTCAGGAATGCCAAAATCTTACAGGTCAAAGTCTAGGGATTTTTTTACAGCTACTTTCCCCTGATACCCTCTAAAACTGGGGAATCAATTAAAGAAGTTAGCCTCTATGACATTTAGATGTTCATAGCTTTCTTCCCTAACAAACTCTCAATAGTCCCCATGGGTAATCTTGTCACCCTTGGGAACTCAGCCTTTAGTGCCTCCTACTTGATTGGTCCCATATGTGAGTCCTTGCCTGGAGTGAGCTACCTCAGTTCATTCATTCATTGATTCATCCATCCACCCATACAGCCATCCACCATTTATTCATCTATTTATCCATACCTCCATTATTCATTTTCTTCTAACATGTATCATTAGGTGTTGGGAATAAAACAAAACCATATCATAATATAGGTCCTCTCTGTTGTGCCCTTGCTTTCCCTCATCTCTGGGATATATCCTAGACAATTAAAAAAGTTCACCTCCAGAAGTGAATTTTCGTTGGGAAAGCTGGACTTCGTGATATTTTCTAAATCTTCTGTTGATTTCCTGACACATGCCATATAGTTCCTGCTCTAAGTATCTTTTTTGTACAAGTCTCCAATTTCGTTCATGAAAGATGACTGTGTCCTCTGTGTACAAAGAAAAGGTAGGACTTCCACATGAACCTCCATGTCTCATTTTCTTAACCCATGCACAGAAATGCCATGAATTGTTGCTATGATTTTTCCTAGAGCCATCTCTTGGATCCACAGTAATATAAAAGTTTCCTTTGAAGACAACCTAAGGAATGGGAAAAAATATTTGCAAACATTGTGACCGACAAGGGCTTAATTTCCAAAATATACAAACTGCTCACACAGCTCAGTATCAGAAAAGCAAACAATCCAATCAAAAAATGGGCAGAAGACCTACATAAGCATTTCTCCAAAGAAGACATACAGATGGCCAACAGGCACATGAAAAGATGCTCAACATTGCTAATTATTAGAGAAATGCAAGTCAGAACTACACCTCACACCAGTCAGAATGGCCATCGTTAAAAATGTCTACAAATAATAAATGCTGGAGAGGGTGTGGAGAAAAGGGAACCCTTGTAGACTGTTGGTGGGAATGTATATTGGTGCAGCCACTATGGAGAACAGTAGAGAGGGTCCTTTAAAAACTAAATATAGAGTTACCATATGATCCAGCAATCCCACTCCTGGGTGTATATTCAGAAAAGACAAAAACTCTAATTCAAAAAGATACTTGCATCCCATTGTTCATAGCAGCACCATTTATAGTAGCCAAACATGGAAGCAACCGAAATGTCTATTAAGAGATGAATGGATAAAGAAGATGTGGCATATATATATATATATAATATGTATATTAAATGGACTACTAATCAGCCATAAAAATGAATGAAATAACGCCATTTGCAGCAACAGGGATGGACCTAGAGAAATAAGTAACTCAGACAGAGAAAGACAAATATCATGTTATCACTTATATGTGGAATCTAAAAAATGATACAAATAAACTTACTTACAAAACAGAAACAGACTCACAGACACAGAAAACAAACTTACAGTTACCAAAGAGTAAAGGGAAAGAGGGATAAATTAGGAATTTGGGATTAGCAGATACAAACTACTATATAAAATTAGATATATAACAAGGTCCAATTATATATATATATATCTATATCTATAACTGAATCACTTTGCTGTACACCAGAAACTAATACAACATTGCAATCAACTATACTCCAATAAAAAAAATTCCTTTGAAAGCCAGGACTATACATTAGCATGTTTGTAAAAGCCATAGTGCTGGGACTTCTCTGGTGGTGCGGTGGTTAAGAATCCGCCTGCCAATGCAGGAGACACGGGTTTGAGCCCTGGTCCGGGAAGATCCCACATGCCGGGGAACAACTAAGCCCGTGCGCCACAACTACTGAGCCTGCGCTCTAGAGCCTGCGAGCCACAACTACTGAGCCCGTGTGCCACAACTACTGAAGCCTGCACGCCTAGAGCCCGTACTCCTCAACAACAGAAGCCACCGCAATGAGAAGCCCGCGCACCGCAACGAAGAGTAGCCCCCGTTCGCCGCAACTAGAGAAAGCCCACGCGCAACAACGAAGACCCAACGCAGCCAAAAATAAATAAATAAAATAAATAAATCTATTAAAAAAAAAGCCATAGTGCCAAACCCAATGCTATGGAATAGAACCCAATAGATAATGTTGCATAAAATTAACCACAGGCAAAACTTAGCTCAAGATCCAACAAGTCCCCTCCCACACACACACACACAAAGCAAACAGTTCTTTGCAGTGAGGAGAGACATCAGGTTGGGCTCCAAGGGCAGAATCTCATGGCAGTGTTGTGCATGGCTCAGAGGGCAGAACCAGGGATTAAAAATGGAAAAACTCTAAGAGGTCAGATCCTGGATATGAAGAAGAAACTTTTAACACTTAAAAGTTTCCAGCAATGAATCTGGCTCCATCAAGAATGCTTCTCTAATTGCCACAAATCCAAAACCAAAAGTGTTCTTAACCTTGGTGATAGCGTTAAGATGTAGTCAACTATAAAATTCAGAACAGCTGGGAGTTGTCGTTAGTATCTGTCTCTTCCTCCTCACCAACCCACTGACACATCCAAACTATCACCAAGGCCAGCCAATTCCACCTTGTGTATATCTCCCCATTCTGTCCTCAAGGCTCCATTCATGCTACCACCTCCCTAGTTCAAGCCATCATCATGCCCTGCCCAGATCACCCTAATAATCTCCCATCTTGTCTACTCCCATCCACTCTTGCTCCCCTCCAATCTATTCCCTCCATAATATCCACGGTGATTTTCAATAAAGATGTCATGATAGCCTTGCTCTACTAAATAGCTTCTTATTGCTGTCTTTGGGAAATTTCAATCCTTAATTTGTCTAACAAACTCGACATTAGGCCACCCCTCTTCCTTACCTTTGTGACAGAATGCTGCTCTGTCTTCCTTTCACTGCTTTCCAAACTCACTGGCTTCCCTTTAGTTCCCTAAACATGACATGCTTCTTCTCATACCAGGACCTTCATACTATTGGTTTAGAGATTAGACCAGCTGACTGCTAACCTCTTATTCATTTCTGTATCTATGAGTGGGTTGGAATGAGACGGCCAAAAACAGAAGCCTTCAGATATCATCCAGTTTGAGAGAAAGTAACATTACCAGGGGCTACTCCAGCCGCTGAAACATGATCTCCATAGAACTTAGAAAATTTGAAATTTTTTCTTTTGGGTCCCACAACTCTGTCCTTTCTGTGCCTTTGTTTTCATCCTACTCAAAACAATCACTACCATCAAAGTCCACCAGATGCAAAGTTTACCCCACCTATGCCTGTCTTATCTGGGTACCTCTAGGATTAGCTCTCGTCCTGTCTTCCACAATCTTCACCCCACAGGTCCTTTTTGATCCAATTCTTCAAGTCCCTGCTATCTAGTCCCACAGTAAGTTGCTGAAGTAGAAAGAATGTGAGAATGGTAAAGAGCGGGGTTCTTGAGTTTAAAATACTGAGCTAATGCTCCAGCTCTACCACACACAGGCCCTATGATGCTAAACATATCACTCTTTCCTCATTCCCTACATTTTAGTGTAACACGTCATTTTCAGTTGCCCTATAACATCTCTGTATCTGCAGGGCTTTTTCTGTGTTGCTCCCACTACCAGGATCACTCCTGTCACTGACCTCTCTGCCTGCTTTACTCTTATTCGGTCCCTCCCCAAGGGGTTCTTCCTTTAGTCCCTGAGTCTGTGTGTGCTGTCCTTGTATGTGATCCCTTGACATTTTCCACTTCCCTCATAAATGCACTTATCACACATGGTAATTATCTTCTTTAAAATTCACTTTCCCTCACTAGCTCTCAACTCCAGTATATAGCCACAACTATATTCCCCAGGGCTTGGCACCACGCTGGGATAAGCAGTCATTATATGCTGAGTGAATGAAAATGCCAAAGGGAAAGTCTATTCATTCACCTCTAAACTCGACAAAGTTGTTGTGGGGATTAATTTATTATATTTTTAAATATGCCGAGCGCAGTGCCTAGTACAAAAATGGCTATTTAGTTTTGTCTAGCAACTAGTAGTAGCTCAATAAATATCATTTATTCACTCACCCACATGTATTTATGGTTACCATGGGCTAAATTTATTACTGCCTCTGTAAGAATGCATTTTAGGTTTACATGTACCTTTTTGGAAATACAAAGTCTTAATTCACTGAACAGAATTAAGGTACTGTGGCAGGCAATCAGTTTAACATCTAGGCAGGTAGTCTTTCTGACCCTTAAATCACAGCACAATGGATAGAGCCCTGTTTCTGTCTCTATGGGGATCAAACTTTGCCAGAAATTATCAAAGTCAGGGTAGGTCTGCCTGGTGTGAATGACAGAGTTCCTGGCAAGGCTCCTGGTACACCTGCAGCACCAGTTGGAATGCCACCTGGGAAGAGGGGAAAGGTAAACAATGAGAAGTCCGTGGTAGCCTACAGCTCAGTGAACAGTAGAAATCCACCAAGTGAAGGGAGGCCAAATATCTGCCCCCACGTAGTCCCCCTGACCTGAGTGTTGCCACTTCTTCCCCTCCTTCCTAGTCCATCCTGGCATCATCAATTTCCCTCCTCTTCAACATAAGCCTGGTCCCCCACGCTGACTATGTCTGCCTGTACAGTGACCGTGATCTTGACCAGAAGCAGTGGCAGTGAAGGAGAGAAGCAGATTGCATCAGCAAGCTTCAGCTCCCACAAAGAGATGACGGCTTCATTTTGGGTCCGTTGCCTCCCTGGTTTCTTCCCTTTCTGTTTCTCCCACCAGCTGTTCTCTCCCCCCATCCTTTGCCCTCAAGTCTCCCATGACCTGTCTTTTATCCTTCCTCCTCTGGTCATCCTCTATTTCCTCCTACCTGCCATACTTTCCTTCAATCCTTTTCTCTCTGTGACGCTCATTTTCACTTCAAGTGCTATGTGGTAAACACACTGAACAAAAAGAGAAAAAGATAAATCTAGCAACAGTGAAGAGTATCAAACCATACCTTTTCCCCTAGGTATATCTTTCCTTCTAGGGATCTGAAAATGATCACCTGAGTTGTAGCCACTTAAAATTAGCATAACAACACCACCTTCATTGCCTAAAGGTGTAGACCTATCATTCTAAGAATTACATCTTAATTGACTTCAGAACTGGAACCATATCTTTTTTTTAAAGCAAGGCTAAGTATCAAATACCATCTAGCTGGAATAATTCCTCCCCCTTTCAGGAATTAAAGGAAAAGAAGCCTTGATCTGCCTCAACTGTTAGATCCTCCTGTAAGTGGCTTAGAAATCAGAGAATTATAACTAGTATCTACAGAACGGTTCCATGTTGACTCCTGTCCCTCCATGCCACCTATATGGTTTTCAGAAAGACCCAGTGGGCCACAAGCCAAAGGGGGGTTGATACCAGGGTTTGAAGAGTACAGACAAAGCCTGAGCATTTATATAAAACAGGAAAAAAAAAATGAAGTAAACAGAAAGAAAAACTAGCCCAGTGGTTCTCCAAGTGTGATCCCTGGGCCAGGAGCCTCGGAATTCAACACCTGGAAACACTTTAGAAATGCAAATTCTCAGCTCCCACCCCAAAACAACTGACTCCAGGTCTGGAGGAATCAGATCAGGTTTCAAGTGCAGAGGTTATTTTAAATGAAGCTGAACAAATAGTTATGACTTAGAAATGACAAAAGACAGGGAGAGCCATGCAAGTGAAGGTCTTTTCCCCTTTTATTTGGGTCCTGATCTTTTACACCTCGACTTTGGTCCTTAGCTTTATGTAAGTGATTACTTCGTTATCATTTTTAAATTCACAGTGATATGTTTAGTCACAGATTTTTTCCTACTCTGGGGAAACAATTTTCTGGTAAGTTTCTTATCCTTTCATTGAAACTTCCTCCTTTTGTCTTGTAGCACCATTGCATACATTCTGCATGAATACTTTTTGTTATTATTTGTCTTTGATGAGGTGTATCCTCCTGGACCATTGGATGGGGGTTCTTTTCAGAGAGGAACTAAGATCAGTGTTTCTTCCTAGCAATTTTTCTCATGACAAAGGTTTGGGAGTGAGTGCTTTAATATTTATTTCTTGCAGCCAGTAGAGATGAGCACTGCAGAGCTGATTGCAAGATAGAATCTTTCCCCTCCCCTCAGTCTCTCCAATGGTTTGCTGCAAATATGTCTCATTTATTTGCATCCTCTCTTAATCCTGACCTTCCTGCCTTTCCTGTGACTCAAGTGAAACTCAAAATAATCCCCTACGGCAGGAAGGAGCTATTCTAGATATTTTAAACTCTCTTCTGTAGGGAACAAAATTTGCCACCCCAAAATGTCTCTTTGGCACATGGATTATTTTGAGCTGAAAACAATCAAGGCCCAGAAAACTCTGGAAGAACCATTGACCATCCCCCTAACTGCCTAAAGAATGTAGATAGAGGACCTGTTCCAGGAAGGGAGCATCACCATAGGTAAGTACAGTATGAACTAGGTGTGTAGACAGGGAGGAACCTGGCAAAGTCTCTGTTAAAATTCCTCTCTGTGTCCCATTGTTTCTGCATTTGTTTACCAAACATTTGCTTTTCTGTTTTGTGGGAGGGGAAATTTCCCCTCTCTTCCCTCTTAGTTCTTTTGGCTGGCAATTAAAATGGCATAAGGCAGATTACCAGGGGAAAAAATTGAATTTATTACATGCACACAGGAAATTCACATAAGTATGAAGAATTCCAAACACAGCAAGGCAAGGTGAGGTATCTATATTCTGGACTAAGGAGAAAGAGGTAGGGGCCTGAGGCTTCAAGGGGAAGGAAGGTAACTCACGGGAAGATGAAAAGAGTTAACGTTTGGTAAATAAATGTTTGCTGGGCCATCCAAAGACAGTGAGACACAGCGAGGACTTTGATGAAATGGGCTTTGCTAGGTTCGTCCCTGTCCACCACTCCTAATAGTTTACATAGTTATCCGTGGTGATAGCTCTGGGACAGGCTTCCTCTCTTAAATTCTTTTAGGCAGTAAGGGGGAACTTCAAAGTATCTTCCTGAGTCTTTCAGGCCTTGCTTGTTTTCAGCTCAAAATAATCCAAATACCAGAGTGGCTCATCTTGGAGGCCCGCCCTGACCCCATCACCATCTCCATGTCAATTGCCTTCCTTCCCTTTAAATTCCCAAACTACTACCCCCCAACATCCTCTTTTGTCTTTAACTGAAGATGGCATTTAAGGTGAGGGTTTTGGCCATTTTTGCGAGTTACTCAGTTTTTCTGGGTCTCTTCCATGTATACATGTTATTAAACTTTTGTGTGTTTTTCTCCTGTTAATCAGTCTCATGTCAATTTAATTCTTGGACCAGCCAGAAGAACCTAGAATGGTAAAGGAAAATTTCTTCTTCCCTGACACTGCCTTCTGCACCTAAGTCAAGAAGAAAAATCCCCCCCATATTTCCTACCTAATCCCTAATATATCTCCAACTGACAAGCAGTAAACAATAGGTCCTGTGCATGACGTCAGGCTATATGATCCAAGTCAAAAAGGAAAGATCATATTAAGTGAGAAAAGACTGATTTAGTTGTGTTACCGAACTCAGGTTTGGCTGCTCATCACTCAAGAATCCAACACTGAGAGACAGGGTTGGATAAAGGGAAAGATAGCTTTGTTGAGGAGGCCAGCAATCCTGGGGAGAAAGTGGACTCATGTCCCAAAGAACTGACTCTCCACTCTCCAGGTTTTGCTCAGAGATTATGTAAGGAAGAGAGGAAGGGGCTACATGCTAGGGAGGGGGTGATCTTCTATTTTCAGAGATGACTCTCTGGACCATGCAGCTCCAAGTAGCTGTCATGTCTCGCTTGTGGTTGGAACACTATCTGAGCCATAAATCTTTGGTTAGCTATTCTTGGAGAATAAAGAACAAGGGTGAAGCCTACAGAGCAACTGATCTTCAATCGTGATATGCATCAATTGCTCTCTCCATCAGCATCAAGCTAAGCTAAGTTAATGGTGGACCAGAGGGAGAAGTCCGGCAGAGTCAGCATATGATACAGGCACACCAATGTTCACTGCAGCACTATTTACAATAGCCAGGACATGGAAGCAACCTAAATGTCCATCAATAGAGAAGTGGATAAAGAAGATGTGGTACATATATACAATGGAATATTACTCAGACATAAAAAAGAATGAAATAATGCCATTTGCAGTGACATGGATGGACCTAGAGATTGTTATACTAAGTGAAGTAAGTCAGACAGAGAAAGACAAATATCGTATGATATGGCTTATATGTGAAATCTAAAAAAAGGTACAAATGAACTTGTCTACAAAACAGAAATAGAGTTACAGATGTAGAAAATAAACTTACGGTTACCAAGGGGTAAAGGGGGGAGGGATCAATTGGGAGAATGGGATTGACATATTCAAACTACAGCATATAAAATAGATAACTAATGAGGACCTACAGTATAGCACAGGGAACTCTACTCAATGCTCTGTAATGACCTATATGGGAAAGGAATCTACAAAAGAGTGGATATATGTATATGTATTACTGATTCACTTTGCTCTACACCTGAAACACAACATTGTAAATCAAATATACTCCAATACAAATTTTTTAAAAAATCATGGACATATCGTAACTAAGAAATAGATCTGAAGTAATACTGAGGAGCTGAGAGTCCCCAGTTAGGTCTCACTGCCTCAGTTACAATCCCCACTGTCAGATTTTCCTTCCATCTCTATGGAAAAGGGACAAAGGTCCATCTTCTCTAACTTCCTCAAGCTTAGCATGGGCGATGAAGGATTCTTACAGTGGAAGAATTTGATGTGGTGTAAGATATATTCTTTGGTTACTTATGTGCTGCTTGGGATTCCAAAAGAGGCATCTCATTGCTAACTTTTTTAGTAATTCCTTTGCAAAGAGTCATCATGCCAATTACGAGCCCCTTGACTAGAAGATTAAACCACACAATAATTAGTAAAAGAGTCCCAAGTTAAGGATTCCTTCGAGCATTGACCTAATCCCAGAAAGAATCTAAAAAATATGTTAGTAAACCAATCTCATCTACCTTGAAATAGGGGAGTACAGTGGTCTAAAGTTTCTTGGAGCCAGGTGACCTGTCATCTAATCTTTTCAATACTAGTCTCAACCTGTGAGAAGGTATTTATATAAGAGCAGCAGGTGGGGGCTACGTACAGAACAGCACATTTAGCTCTGACAGTCATCTTGAAACTGGTCATGCGGTGGTCTGGTCAGCATCATCTTGATTGTTTTAAGTGCAGTTACTCTTCAACTCCAGGGTTGGTTTGCTCCCATTCTCTTGAGGCCAGTTTTTGGAATTCTGTAAGCCCTAGATTCAGTACTGCTCAAGATGAAGCAGCTTATGTCATGACTACAGTCTGGTCATTATGCAGTTAGCTTTTTCCCTCTGGCACCAGTTATAGTATCTGAGAAACAACTCAGCAATATGCGTAACTGTGATCTATGTCCTTCAGGGAGGAACTAAAGATTCTGTGACTCTATTGTCCTAATCATTAACTGCTTGAGCCTGCTCTTCTGTGACTCAGGGAGGCCTGGGAGACTTCAGCTTTTCTATAAGCAAGAGACAGGGGACATGGAAGGGATTTTGTACCTGGGAAGGCCCTGCCAGGTCTTGCTCCACTTCAGTTGCAAATGTCAGTAGTCAGGCTCACTCACTGGCTATTGACAGACTTGAGCCCACCAAACTAAGAGATACAGGTAACGTTAACTTGCTTAATTATACTTAACTGGTTTCCTGCCCTTCCCCACCTCACTTCCCTGCTGTTGTTTCCTGGAATCATCTCCCAAAATAAATGACTTTCACTGGAATCTTAGTCTTAGAATCTACTTCTGAGAGATACGGGGTTATTATGACAATTAAATGTGTAACAAGGTCCAATTTCACTGCCACTAAACTCAGATTGGCCAAAACTAAGTAAAACAAAATGTATAGCTGCTTTATATTCATAACTACTCTAATCTTCTCACACGCCTCTAACCTGCTAGATAATGGTGGAAGGAAAATGGAAATACCTTAAGAAAAAAGCACAATTAATAATCAGTCTTAATTGGTTGATAAAAGAAAAAGACTCCTTCAAATTCAAACTGCGGTCCTTTCTCCCAGTTTTTTATCCTCTTGTTTCTACTTACCAAGATGGCGTGGGTGTGCAGTGGGTGGGGTCTCCGTAGTAGATGTGGAGAAGGGAGCCTCTAAAATTTTGTTTCCTTTTGTGCAGTGGCTGGATGGGTCTTCTCCCTGAATCCATGACACTGGTATGCAATGGCCCCATTTGACCTTTGGGCTGCCATGATGTTCCCTTCAGCTGAAACCCTTGTCCCAGCCATTTTCTTCTGATCATGAGGTTCTTTCCCTTGGCAACTTCTCCATACCTGGTCTCTTCCCTGGGGCGCTCTGCACCTATGAATTCCCCTGCCTTCTCCATGGGCCATGGGAAGCTAGGACAACTTCTTCTGCCTCATCTGTGGAGCCTGTCGTCTCTGTCAATCGTCACTTTATCCAGTTTGTGCCATGCTGGGCCGTGCTGAGTGTGGAGCTTCTGCTAGAGGTTTATTGAGGAAACATACCACTGGACTCTTCTAATATTTTCATCTTCCTCCAAAGTTAGCTGGCTATTTTTACCATCTGACACCTCATCTGGGTCCTACTCTGAAAGGGAGAAAATCGTAGACCCCTATTTCTTGTTTCTGCTGTATGTCTCTCCTTCCACTCCTTGTATTTACACCCCAGCCAGACATGATGAACTTTTCCCTCCTTCATATCACACTGAGTTCCCTCAGACCCTATCATATAAAAAGGGTCTGATTTAGGGACACAGACGTGGCTCTTGATTAGGTAAGGAGGACATTTGGAACTGACAGATCTCTCCAAAGCTTCGATTTAAAGATCATTTTCTCAAAACAAGAGGTCACCTTTTAGGCTTAACCGTGACCAATATCTCTGTTCCTCACCACCAGGAATAAGCCTCATGATTCTACCTTGAAATAGAAGGCTACGAGCCAACCAGATAGAAGAGGACTATGGAAACTCACCAGTCCGATATGTTTAAAATATTATGTATCACATGTGTAAAGTGCCTGGAACAGGATGAAACTTGTAGCAAGTAGACTCTTGGGTCCAGAGGAAATTGAAAGGAACAAGGATGGAAGGTCTTGCTTTTGAATGGAGCCCTGAAGGAATCGATAAAATTTGAATATACAGAGACGGGTAAAAGCATTCCAAGGAGAGGGAGCAGTCTAAGTTGAAAACAGGACATGAATTAGGATCCGAATCATGAAAGGGACAGGGTAAGGGCTTTGAACTTTATTCTATAGGCAATGAGGGACACTGAAAGCAGATCTTTGGGCAAGGAAGAGACATGCTCAGAGCTTCAAAAGAAAGACCAATATGACAGCTATTATAAAATGAAGTTTGTACCATTATTTTATAGTAAATAGAAATGGAAACACTCTAATTTCAACAGACAAGATCCCAGAAGAGAATGATGCTTAAGTGAGATATTCTTCTCCCTTCCTAATTATTGCTTCGTACCAAAATACAAACAGGTCAAAATGCCAGACCCAACAGCGATACTCATTATAAAAACGGTCATATACAAAAATGATAATTTACTAAAAAAAGAATGTATTATTCTCCATCGATCAGTGTACTTTCCAAAATGAGCTCTGCTTTACCACACTTTATTAAAAGTATTTTGCGATTATTTTCAGTTCCAACGCTTATTAAGAAAACATTTTAGAAGTAACCTAACTACTCCCTGAACAATTTAAAACAGGTATTGTATTACTTGTTTAAACCACTTCTCGTGAGTTACTCTAAAGTCTAATCATTATAATGAAAGCAGACAATCTCACGCCACTTGTCAGCAGACTTAAATAAGACCAACTGAAAGGAGATTTCACAGTCCTGAGATGTCCTAATAAACTTACATGAGACACCTACCAGGGTAGTGTGAAGTATCACTATAAATATTTTCCACTTAGGTGTCATTTGTTAAAAATAAAGTGCACTGATGTCCTACATTGGCTGGGCGAGCTTTGCATACTTTCTAATCCACAACTCTGATAACTGCCAGAGTCGTTCCCAGCCACTAGTGAAGAGCAGCCAGGAGCCCATAAAAGCACGTTCCGAGGAGGCTTTCGAATGCAGCAGCCACGTGGCTCAAGATTTTGTTTTAGTCTCATGCCAGCTCGTTCTGAACGTCCAGGAAAAGACTTCAATTGTTTTATTTTGGATATGCTAAAAATGAAAGGCTAATTAAAAAAATAATCCTCCAGAGCACTAAATACCTACATCATGCACAGCAGACCTAAACTTAATTTTTAAATGCTAAATGGATCTTGAAATGGGGGAAGCTGAAATATATTAGGAAAAACTGGTGATTTCAAAATGGAGGCAGAGTGGTATTTTGTTGGTAATCCGTAACTAGGTTTAAAAATACTGCACTGTACATTAAAAAGAATGAAATAATGCCATTTGCAGCAACATGGATGGACCTAGAGATTATCATACTAAGTGAAGTAAGTCAGAAAGAGAAAGATAAATATCATATGATATCTCTTATATGTGGAATCTAAAATATGACACAAATGAACCTATCTACGAAACAGAAACAGACTCACGGACATAGAGAACAGACTGGTGGTGGCCAAGGGGGAGGGGGTTGGGGGAGGGATGGAGTGGGAGGTTGGCATTAGCAGATGCAAGCTATTATATACAGAATGGATAAACAACAAGGTCCTACTGTATAGCACAGGGAACTGTATTCAATCTCCTGTGATAAACCATAATGGAAAAGAATATTTGAAAGAATAAAATATATACATATATGTATATATATATGCATGTATAACTGAGTCACTTTGTTGTACAGCAGAAATTAACACAACATTGTAAATCAACTATACTTCAATAAAATTTTTTTAAAAAATACTATGCTGTAGCCCAGAGAATTTGGTACTTGGGCTCCTCTGATTTGGTATTTGGGCTCATCTGATTCAGCGCTTTATACAGACAAAATCTGAGCTCTACGAATCAACTACAAAAATACTTCCAACCTCATTTGCCAATAACAGTAGATTTACCCAAACTATACATTATCATTTAAAAAAATGATTGATTTATAAATTCTAAATTAAAGGATTATGTATTTATGTGAAATGTACATTAAAAGTAGATACACAGTATGAACAGACACTCCATATTAAAATAGATTGTTATTTTCACTGACATTAGAATGTGACAATAAATGTCTTCTTTGCTGATTTAATATCACATATGAGAGAAACTCACAATGTTTCATACTTAATATATCAATATTATTAATTATTTTTCCCTTTATAAATCGTAACTAAAAATATATATAACACTAAAAATGTACATGCAATGATGAGGTATACCAGTTTGCAGAAACTAATATTTCAGAGACATTACCATTATTTTTCCTGGAAAATACTTTTGAGGGGGGGGAAAAAAAAACATTCTTTAAGTTCAAAGGAAACACAAGTCGAAGAATTGTCTTTGGAGCCGCAAGTAGCATTTCTAAGGCATGCCGGACTCTTCCAGAAAGGAAATCAAGTGAAAAGCTTGTAAGGGATAGTAATTCAGCACTACACAGACAACCCCGAGAAAACAGAGGCATTGTTTTCAAAGGAAATGGGCTTTTGTCACATAACAAAGATACATCTCAGTGGGTGTAAGCTGTACCTGTGATAGAGATCACCCAATGGAAACACCAACCTAAGCCATCACCACTTGAAATCAAAGAATGGGAAGAGACCAAGGCTCTCCAGGTAAAATACCAAAGGCCACGGGGGTTGGCATTTAACTCTCTTTTAAAACAAGCAGCCTGCAAGTGGTGTATTAAGGAGAAAAATTGTGAACTGGTACACATTTTGCTTGATTATAGATAAGCTGACTGGAGAGGAAGAAGTCATGATGGCAAACAAATTTGGATGAAGTTTTTTTTTTTTTTTTAGTTTATAAAAGGATTATGTTCAAGTTTAGATTCATTGAGCTCTAAATATTTGGAGAAACATTTTTAAAGAAACTATACAAATTTGATCCAAAATCTCATTGGCACAATTTGAAATAAGGTTAATAGTCATATGAAATCTGTGAATGACAAAGCCCACTGTAAGAGTCTATTTAACATAAACCATTGTAGGGATTCACAACCTGTCCCCCCAAAATAGGCCACTTTGGCATATTAATTATTTTGAATGAAAGATACTTGAGAAACAGCTGGCTCAAGAAAGACACTCCACCCTCCTCTGTCCCCCTGAAAGCAGGAGATAGATCTCCCATGTGAAAGGTACCCTCTCTGTTCCAGGAGGGCAGAAGGAATCCTTATCACCAGAGATAGGGAATTTGGGGCCAAGAAGACTGTATAAACAAATCATATTACTTCTTCACCATTTTATTACCCCTATCCCAAACCTCTTTGTCTTGTCAGTTCTCTCATAAATGAATTTTTTGCCTAAAAGGTATGAAAACTCTGGTCACTTCTTTGAGTCTCACATCTTTATGGGGCTCCTGTATTTACATACGTAATTAACCCATACTTAACATCATGCTTAATAGTGAGAGGCTGGAATCTTTCCCCTAAGATCAGGAGCAAAGCTAAGATGTCCTTTCTCACCACAGTAGGGGGTAGATCAATGGTTGCCAGAAGTTCAGGAAGGGAGGAGTGTTTGACTAGGGGAGGCACAAGGAACTTACCTATATGCCATACCTATATGCCATATATATATAGATGGGAGAGAAGAGACAAATCTCTTAGGACAAACAATTCTAAATAAATGATGTAGATACTCTGTGCTCAAGGAGGTGGAACGTAACTCCCCTCCTCTTGAGGAAGGGCTGGACTTACTGACCTGCTTTCAAAGAGTGGAGTACGGAGAACAGTATGGAGGCTCCTTAAAAAACTAAAAATAGAGCTACCATAGGAACCAGCAATGCCATTCCTGGGCACATATCCAGAGAAAACCATGGTTTGAAAGGATACGTGCACCCCAATGTTCATAGCAGTGCTGTTTACAAAAGTCAAGACGTGGAAGCAACCTAAATGTCCATCAACAGAGGAATGGATAAAGAAGATGTGGTACATATATACAGTGGAACATTACTCACCCATTAAAAAGAAGGAAATAATGCCATTTGCAGCAACACAGATGGACTTGGAGATTATCATACTAAGTGAAGTAAGACAGAGAAAGACAGATATCATATGATATCACTTATATGTGGAATCTAAAAAAATGACACAAGTGTATTTGTTTACAAAACAGAAACAGACTCACAGACTTGGAGGGATAAATTGGGAGATTGGGATTGACATATATACACTACTATATTTAAAATAGATAATCAACAAGGACCTACTGTATACCACAGGGAACTCTGCTCAATATTCTGTAATAACCTAAATGGGAAAAGAATTTGAAAAAGAATAGATATATGTATATGTATAACTGAATCGCTTTGCTGTACACCTGAAACTAACACAACATTGGAAATCAACTCTACTCCAATATAAAATAAAAAATTTAAAAAGAATAGAGTATGGAGAGGGGAAACTGAACTTGACAGTGGAGAAACCCTAACAAACACTACCTCAGCCAGATGGTCAAGGTCAATAACATGAATGATAGGTCATGTTGTTAGCGTGTCCCCTTGATAGGATGTGATCAGAATGGCGTGTTTTTGGGAGGAAGACCTCATGGTCTTCCTCCCAAAAACCTATAACCTCAGTCCAACCATGAGAAAACATTCAGACACTGTCCCATTCTACAAAAGCACCTGATCAGTACTCCTCAAAACTGTGAAGGTCATCAAACACAAGAAACTCCTAGAAACTGTCACAGACCAGAGGAGCCTAAGGAGAAACAACAACTAAATGTAATGTGATATCCTGTATGGGATCCTGAAACAGAACAAGGGCATTAGGGGACAACTGGTGACATCTGAAAGCAAGGGTTGTAATAATCATGTACCAATATGGTTTCTTTGTGACAAATGTTGCATAGTTGGATAAAATGTTAACAATAGTGAAAACTGGGCAAGGAGAATATGGGCACGCCCTGTTTTATTCTGTGTCTTTTCTGTAAATCTAAAACTATTAGGAAATGAAATATTTACTTAAACTTTAAAAATAAGGTACTGGCTTCGGGATACTCTAAAGAAAAATCTCTCAGATTGAAACAGAACATCTAATCAACTTCCTCTGTCTGCGTTCCAATATTTCATTTCCTCTTCTTTCATCTTGTCCTCATCCAGGGCCATGGCTTTTCCCCTTATCAGATGGTCCCTCTGCACATCTGGTTCTCTCTTCCTTCCCTTTAGACCTATCCTATAGCATTCTTTCGGAATTCTTTTCTTCCCAAAGATCTTTATTTAAAGCTGCAGTGAATTGTCCCCAAATATTCCCCTCAATCTTCCTTGTGTCAAGATATCTACTCCTCTGGGGACACTGATCCTCATTAACAATGAAATGGACAAAGACCTATACCTTGGGCACGGGGCAGAGCAACCATTCATGCCTCAGGAGCTCTTTAGCACAAAAGAACAGGCGACAGGCAGTGAACTCCATTAATAATGTAAGGCCCCAGAGGACCAACTCTCTAAGTATTGCTTACAAAACAATTCCTGTAGCACAGCAAGGAATCAGTAATAATGCTCTAACCTGACGACACTTTTGAAAATGGCTGCTAAGTAGATAGAGCTACCTCTCATTTCAAATCACAGCTCTTCTTCCTGCTCCTCCCAGCCTTCCTTTATATTCACGGCATTCCTATGTACCTAATAATAAATAGTAATAACATCTTACATGTATTTAGTGATTACTATGTGCTATGTACTCACTGGATTATTTCCTTTACTCCTCATAATAAGGTGGCTACTATTATTACCCACAGATTACAAAGAACAAAACCAAGTTCAAATAAGTGAAATAAATTAACCAAGGTCACATTTGTAAATGGCGGGGCCAAGATTTGAACCAAGGTATGTATGACCCCAGAGTCCATGATCTTAACCTCTATACACCCTGCTTCCTGCCTTGATGTCTTCCCTTCTCCCTATTACTTTTTAAGAGATTGTAACATTTGTCATTTGGTTCTCTGTCCACACCACTTATGGTGGCCAGGTCTTGTGAACCCCGTTTTCTCAGCATATCACTGAGGTCCCCAAGAATCTGATCAGAAAGGGAGAGAAAAAGAGATAGCAAACTGAACAAAATCCTATAGCTGTGCTTCATCCCTTTCCACTCCCAACTCAACCCTTACCTCTCTGGTTAGAGTACCTACCTACAAGTCTCATTTTTACTCAGGTGTCCCTCAAAATCTCAAACTTGGAAAATAATAAAATATCCTTAAAAGAATGAGGCACAAAATTACAGAATAGCAATTCTTTAACATGTTTTAGCAAGTTGCATTGTAATATGTAGGCAAATTCCTGAAACTGTACATCAATCAGCTTATATCACCATTTTTCACTGGATGGTGGTTACTACCTACAACCATTACACAGTTTAAGACAGAAGCTCTAAACAATTTTAACCACTCAGACCTAATCAGTTTTCCCAAAAGTTCTCCTCCATTCACATTAGAATCAAGAAAATGAATCTGTTCAATTAAGAAAAAAATCTAACTTGAATAGTACCAATAAAAAATGTGTTCCCTATTTTATTAAATTCCTGAGTGATAAATTAGTAGTTTGAACACATCTATTTAAAGATAAAGGAAATCTTCCAAGAGAATAGTAATGTAGGAACCACATATCTCTTCGTTCTTTGGATTCCCAAGCACAGAGTACCCTGCTCATAGTAGAAACTCAAAGAATATCTTATCAATCACACACAAAAAATTATTTTTTTAATGTTTATGGATAATTGTGTCAAAAATGTCTTGAGCTCAAATTCAAAGTGTTTGAGACTCTTCCTAGTCATTAAGCAATTTCAGGAGAGGAAAAATTATGTCAAGTAAAAGGCATGGATTCCTTTCCCATGCACGTTCATAAACTGCTCTGTTAGAATTTTAAACAAACACGAAGTGACCTTTCCTAAGGCATATATGACTTTATTAGGAATGCCAAAACTTCTATACTGTTCAAACATTAGAATTTTAAAATTTATCAACATTTTATTAATAGAAGTAAGAACGTGAATCTTTAATACTACCCATTTAGACAAGCCAATACCCACCAGAAGGTAATCCTCCACCTAAATATACCAACTGTAGAGCATGGAATTCTCCCATGAATATAGATTTTTCAAAAAATAAGCACCTGGTACAGAATCTGTCTTATACCATTTCCTCCCCATCAGACACTTTTTCCTGAAATGGAATTAGAATACCTATTTATGTGCTCAATGAGCCTTTCAAAGATGCTCTAATAATGAGCCTTTCAAAGATGCTCTAATAATCAACCACTATATGGCCAAACAGGTAGTCATACTAATTAGATGGCTGAAAGTACCAGGCTACATCTTGGATGCATTTGGTTCCAGATAAAATATGGGAGGATGTGTTAAATCACATATTAAGCAATACTTTTTATAATCAAAATATAATTCCCTTATTTTATGTAGATTAGTATTATCCTCAAGTGACGTGAAATAGCAATATTTTCCAAAATGCCATTTCCTTGATAGCCTCTTTACTAATATCCAGAGAAGTTTTCATCATTTTTGATGTTACTTCCTGTCATTCAGAAACCCAGATGTTTTCTTTACCTCAAGCCATCAGTCATGGCACTGAAGGCCCTTGACAATGACCACATAGGATAAAACTGCCCACAAGAGAAAATCACCACTGGGGAGTATGCCAATGTGCATGATCTGCAAAAAAAATCAACTATCCCAAGATAAATACATCGTGGGCTATTATCTTACTTGTGAAATAGTCTTAGATATTTTTTCTTTTATTATATAGGGAGTGAAACTGAGCAGTACCTTGTGGGGCTCCTGGGCACAAAAGCCTTTCTGTGTCCCCCATTTCTTTGATTAGAGGAAATAGACTTCATCCAGCCTCCATGACCTTCCCTGAGCTCCAACCGGCAGGTTCAAACAGTTGTTAATAAGGGAAGGAAGAAACATTCAAAAGAAACAATAGTGCAGCCTTGGGGCAGGGTCCTAGTTCCCCCTCAAGGGATACATGTAACAATATCTTTGAGCTGTTTTGCAGGTACTGAAACCCCCACTAGGTGGAAGAAGTTAACAATATGCTGCCCACAAAAGCATAGACCCCAGACTGGTTAGAACCAGAAGGTTGATGATGCTGACTCCCAATTACCTCACCACCAGCCAATCAGAAGAATGTCCACGAGCTGACCACACCCTCTTTGAACCATTCCTATAAAACTCCTCACTACCCCCTCCAGGTTGGGACACACAGTTTTGAGGGCATTAGCCCACTCTGGCCCCCTGTGCCTGGCAAAGCAATGAAGCTATTCTTTTCTCCTTCACCAAAAACCCTGTCTCTGAGATTTAGGGATTTCGGTGTTAGGGTACAGAGGCTGGATTCGGCTTCAGGAGTACATGAGTTCACTGTAAAACAAAATCAACATTAATGCAGATGTTTGTGTGAAAATCTCTTTTGTCACCCCTCCAACAGCAATACTGAACTCTAATTCCCTATGCTAAGGAAACCTTTGTAGGTTCAGTGTGTACTGATCTACAATATGCATACAACTCACGCCTACACACCTACACACATTTTACTTTTTTAAACTTTAAATCCATATATGACCATTGAATTGAAATTTCAACATGGATACGTAATTTTTTTTCTAAATCTCCATACAGTGTTCTTTTTAATATGTTACCTGGGAGGCAGTGGTAGTGGTGGTTGCTGTTACTATTGCTGTTTTTAAATTAAGAATGAATAAAAGGCTGACTTGCTTCTTAGTAACCTTCATCCTTAGAACCCTGGTCTTGGGCAGCAAGTAATGGACTCTCATTGGGTAACTGAAAGGGATTTCTGTGTTTGCCCTGTGAACATTTACCCTAGGGATTCTCAGAGACTGGACTCGGTTTTCGTAGCTAAAGAGAACCAAATACGACATGTGATTTGTTCAGTGTCACTCGTCAGTGTTCTTCAAACAGTTCTAATGTTTACATATTCCACTTTGGAAGTCCCAGCCATGCTCCCAACACCTATAATCCCCGAGCTCTCATCATCTCATTTTTTTTGGCCTCTCTTTACAAATTGCATCTCGATGAGAAACCAGAAAAAATTCCTTAAAGCACCTCAGAGGTTGTAGTCTGCACACCCCAGATGCAGAGTTAGCAGAGAGTTGGGCGAATGAGAACGGTGGCATGTATCCAGAACTCACCACATTTACCAAGCACCATTCAGATGATGGCAGAGCGCATGAAACCCCATGGAAGAGCATTTATTGCTGAGGAATCTTCAAAGATATCAACAAAGGCAGTCTTCACTACCAGGGGTCTGGATATGGAGGATTGGCCAAAGCAAGGTGCCAAAGACACTTGAATTGGCTCTCCAAATAGACTTGAGTAAAAGCACACCAAAAGCTCCTTTTTCCTGACTCATGATGAAGAACAGACTAGCCATGCTGTTCTCTGAAGGCAAATGGAACTGGAAATGTCCTCAGATCTTTCTAAACCCCAATTTCTTCAACCAATAAAATGAGAGCAACGAAACTGCCTACTGGTAAAGTCAACGTGCAAATGAAATCATACACATAAAATGTTTACTACAGAGTCTTCAAAATGATGCTTATAACTAGACATTACTGTTGGCATTATCATCTTGATTTTTCTGGAATTCGGGTCTGAAACTTATATTACAATGAGCCCAAATGTCTGGATATAAGGAATAAGATTTTTTCTCCCTGACACCGTTATTTTATCATTCTCTGCTATATGCCCAGCGCCTGAAACAGCAAATGCCAAATGAACAAATGAATGATCAGATGAATATGTTTTAGCACTATTACATTTTTACATTAACTTCTTTCCCATCTACTTTGTGGAATCCTGTATCCTTTATTATGAAACTATGATTTGTTCTCCATTTCTTCACAGCCTGTACCAGAACACTCTAGTCTTCACATACAGTTATAGCTTTTACATCATTTGAAATTTTAAGTGGGCTATTTTCCCTCTACTGCCAATAAGTGTGTTCCTACTCAATCCATTTATCCTCTCTACCATGAGCACAAAGATGACTGGGAAGATCACTAATAATCGCAGGCAAACTGATCTTCCTCAGATTCTCTAAAATTACTAAATGCACTGTGCTTTTCTCCCACGTAAAAGATTGTGAGGTGACAGAACCAGCACATTAAATTTGGAAAGGCGGCTCAGTCACACAGGTGTAGCCAATCGAGTCCACAGTGCAACTTTCCCATAAGCCTACCCTATAATCAATCACATATTTGCTTAAGATCCAAATCACTGCAGAGAGTTGTCTGTTAATCTGAATGGATCATGATCCTTACTTCTATCCATCCAACAGTTTAATGGGGGAAATAAAAGAAATATCCTTTTTAAAATAGACATACCAAGACATTTTCCTACAGTTCTCTTGAATTTCAAACTCTTTTTTAAAAATGTTATTGGAGTATAGTTGATTTACAATGTTGCATTAGTTTCAAGTGTATGGCAAAGTGATTCAGTTATACATATACATGTATTCATTCTTTTTCAGATTCTTTTCTCTTTTGCATCACATGAATTAGAATAAAATTGAATAAGATTGCAATTCAAGGGCACAGCATTCTGAATTCTCCCTTCTCAATCATCTCTCTGTTCTAAACAATTCAAAAGAAAACTGGATATTAATCCAATGTCACAAAGCATTTTCACGTGTGCAACTGAAAATAAGTCATTGCTCCAAATTTATCTTAATCTCTCACATCCTCCTAATTATTTCTGTTAAGAAACTACTATTTATATTTGAGAATATTTGTTCCTGCCAGCATCTTGATAAAACACAAACAACAAAAATATAAGAAAAGCAAGCAGAGGTAGAGTTGAAACCTAGTCTGAGAAACGATGCTTTTCATATTTAGCAGGAGAATGGAGTTGAAAGCAGTTAACAGAGAATAGAATGGGATGGCTGACTCTTCCTGAGATGCGAATTTAGAGTGTGTCTGTCTCATTACTTTTGAAGTGAGGTGATCATCAGACATTCTCCTATGGCATTGAAGCATGTTTCTAGGTCAAAAACAAAAACTAATTTAATTCCACCTAGCTAGGATTTTTCAAACTACTCCTCTGGCAGGTAGATAATAATAGAAAATGAGTCAATGAGCATCAATGCCCTTTGTAATAGCCGCTAAATATTTTTAAACCACTCTCTAATTGCTAATTGTGCCACAGAAACAGAGGCTTACTACGCAACCATGAAAATGCACCTCTCAGCTCTCTTGCTCCAAGGAGCACAATTGGCAATGGCTCAGGCGGCTGCATCTAACATCCTCACTGTGTGTGTGAGGGCTACACTTGCCACGACTGCTCCCAGCCGAGGACTGAACTCCTGTAAGATGCAGCTGTCCGCTGATGGGAGGACTTCTGCTGGAGGACTCCCTGCCAGCCTTGCTGAAACGGTCTTAAGACAGGATGCCATCTAAGACCTTGCTTCTTCCTTCCTCCCGTCCTCCCTTCCTTCCTTCCCTCTCACCATCAGAAGGGCAGAGAGTTCTCCCTCTCTTCCATCTCTCTCCCCATGTTACCTTACTAGCATTTCTCCCAATAAATCTAACCCTCCTTTGGTGCCCGCTGCTCAGACAACTCTGACCTACACCTGTACTTCACACAAAAGAAAACTGGGGCAGATCTATTTTTCATAAACAATCCCATTCTAAAGTCACTGGATAAATATATAAAACAAGCAAGAGAATCTCTCTCTATTTTTTCATTTATAATTATTACCTGATTTATGTTTCGTCAATTCTGATTTCTGTTTATTAGCTTTTATTCAAGTTCGATACCACTGTACTAGTCTCCCTGATCCCTCACAGACACATTGCCCCTATTACACTCAAAAAAAAAAAAAAAAAAAAGCACGTTCCTTTGATTTTTAAATTCCAATGAAAGAACAAGTTTCTCAGGTGGGTTTGAAGAAACCAGTGCAGAGGTGGCTATGACTGCTCTCAAAAGGAAGTTTTGTTGTTTTTCTTTCTTTTTTGGGGGGTGGGGGCGGGTGGGATGGGGCAGCAGTTTGTGGCAGAGAGTGCTAGCTAACCACCAACCCCCTTCCCTCTTCTGCTGGACACATAGCCACCAGAGTACAAGTCTCAGCCTCCTCTGTGTGGCTGGGTGTGGCCGGGTGACTGAGGTCTAGCCGGTGACATGTGAGTAGAAATGAAGGACACTGTTTCCAACCCTGGCCCATTAAACCTTTCCTGTGTGATTCTCCATGCTCTTTACTTTCTCATATAGCACTGCCTATGAGCACAGCAAACCTGGAAACCACATGCTGAAGACAAAAAAGTGACAAGACAGAAGGAGCCTGAACCTCCGAATTACCAATAGAACAAGAGCTGCTTGGACCAGGAACCCCTGGACTGCTATGTAAACAAGAAATTAACTTTATCGTGTTAAGCCTTTAAGATCTGGTGCTGTGCTCCCTACAACACCAAGCATTACTTTAACGATGGTATAGTTGGATACCATGATTCTACCTAACAGGAGTCATCAGAATGATGGCCCCTGCAAGGCAGTGATGACAGGCAGGGTGTGACAAATGGCTGGGAAGATGGCCACTGATGGTTCTTCCCCCACTCCTTGAATCTAAAGGGCCCTCTGACCTGTTTTGACCAACAGAATACAATGGGGACCAACCATGAGCCAGTTCCAAGTCTAACCTTTAAGAGCACAGACAGCTTTCACTTTCAGCATGGACCCAGTGACCATGCTGCAACGAAGTCCAAGCTGTCCTGCTGGGGGCAGAACTCACCTGGAGAGGCCGTGGAGGATGAGATTCCAGGGAGGAAGGGCCACATGGACAAGACTTAAGGCACCACAGCCAGCTGCCAGCTCCAAGTCTCCAGCCCTTGGTGAGGCAGCCATGTCTTCTTTCCAACCCAGCCCATGAGCCAGCGGAACGCAGCCATGCGGGTGACCCCAGCTGATACTGTGTGGAGCGGAATGGTCCAGTCAACTCACAGAACCATGAAAAATAATAAACTATTGCTGTTTTAAGCCAATAGGTATTTTTTTAGGGGGTGGGAGTTGTAGTTACACTAGAAAAGATAAACGATGCATTCAAATTTTAAATAGAGTTTAGAGTAGGAGACAGCTTGAGATGTGATATTTTCTATATTGTGTTTTCAGCTTTGAAATTCAAAAATAGAAATAATTATATCCTTTCACCCTTTTAAAATATGACTGTATTCTCCTGTGAATTAAATGACAAATAGACATCTTTACCTAGTAAAAAATATACCCTGATTTCGACACAAACAAAAGTAGCAATACACGGAACATTCTTGTTATTTTAAAATAAAATAATATATTTACATCAAAAAAGGTCGAATTATACAGGAGAGTGAAAAGTGAAAATTCCCCTTCCTGCTTCTCTCATGACTCCAATGTCACTTCCTCTTCCAGAGGCAACTACTGAGGACATTTCAATTTAGCATGTTTTATTCTTCCAGGTTTTTTCTATGCAATGTCTACGTGTTTGTGCATTGTGTAGTTTTCTGTATTTGAATATTATTAGATCAGACTGGATGTGTTAGTTTGCCTCCCACAGAATTCATTTTTGAGAGAACAAATATGCTATAACAGACTCTATCAAGGGACTTACTTTTTCCACATGTGCTTTTCTTTTTTGTTAAGTTCACATTTAGAAGCTTTCTCTTCTAGGACCAAGAATCTGCCACCAACTGCTTCTCTCCTTTGGTGAAAGCATACTACATCACAACAAGAGTTTCTGAAATATGGACTATCTTTCCCACAGAACAGTTTTTGATCTCTTTGATTTTCAGGCATTTTCATTGTCTGAATACTTATTTTTCATGTTTCCATTTTAACTATTTCCCAATAGTCTTCAATTAAGAAAAAATAATGGTGGAGGATAAGGCTGTGATGTTCAGTCATCAACAACTACTGGTAACAAGGATTGTGAGGGCAGGATAAACCTTTACTGGCTCAAAATCGTAACACTTGTCTCAAGCTCAGATAAAGGAGAATTAGATCGAAAGACATGAAAATAGAGAGAGGCTTTTCTCCTTAGACATCCCCGCACTCAGTGTTCTTGAATAATGTAAGATTCTCAGATTCTTGAGTCAACATTGGAAAAACTAATAACTCCACAGAGAGATTTCTTGGGTCAAAACTGCTAGGTTTCTTGAGTATCAGGCATCTTTAGAAATGGATAGTTTGGGTTCTTTAATCCTAGAAGACAATGCATTTCCTTCTTCTTTGCAGATGAATGCAATGTCTAAAGGCATTTCCAGGACACACAAGAGAAGGTTATTCTCTTTTCAAACAATAACTCCAATTAGACTCCTTTATTGGATATATCCCCTTGGATATATCCCCTTGAGGTATGTGACAGTGTCAAGAAGGCACTAGACAATAATAATAGCTGTGGATTGTGTCTTCTAAAGATAGCCTAGATAATATCTCCCAACCCACGTATTCCTCTTACAAAGCAACTCCATCCATTAAAAAAAAATGAAATCTACATTCCCACCCCTTGAAACCAGCTGGGCTTTTATGACAGGTTCAACGAGTAGAGTACAGTGGAAGTGATCTTGCATGACTTCTGAGGCTATGTCATAAAAGATAATTTAGTTTCCACCTTGCTGTTGAACACTCACACATTGAGCCCTGAGCCTCTCTGCATCCAAGCTAACTGCGGTGAAGCAGCCATGCTGTGAGGAAGCCCAAATAGCCTACATGTGAGAATGGATGGGAAAGTGCAGAGAACTCTTCAAGAGAGATGTACAGGCAGCCCTCAGCTACTCCAGGCCCCCATCATTTCAGCTATAGCCCCTCAAACCAAAACCAATCAGACAAGCCCTTCCCAAGTTGCTGACCTACAGAGAATATGAGAGAGAGTAAAATGGTGGGTTTGTTCTATGTCACTAAGTTTTGCACAACAGTAGACAACTAGAATAATAGCTGATATATATTGAGCCATAATTGTGTGCCAGGCAGTGCTTTAAAAAAAATTACATGTATTAATTCATTTAATCCTTTCGAAAACCCTGTGAGATAAGTATAATTATTCTGTTTCAAGACAAAAAACTGGAGCAAAGAGTGTTTTTGTAACTTCCTTAAAGTCACCGTAGTAGGTGGAAAACACAGGGTTTAACCCTGAGAGTCTAGCTCCTGAGCTAACACTTCTATTTTATTATTTTATTATATTATAGATATATAGTATACGTAATAACTATAATTGAACATAAGCATCAATCACTGTCGATGAAATATATACATCAACCACAGTTACATTATTGGATAGAACAAAAATATTCAAAACTTTTTAAGATCACACACAAAACTTCAGAGAAATATCTGTTTGAAGCTGTTCATCCAGACTCTCTGGAAAGCAAGACTTTTATCAAAGCATTTCCTGAAAACTTGTTTTCATTTTGTTCTGTTTTATCATCATGTACTTGGCCTTTCACTGAGGGTCATTCTAAGAAATAGTGATATGAAAATTGTTTCTACCTAATCAGTAAGAAGCAATATCATAGACAGACACCATTGCATGAGTAAAGACCTGTTAGAATTTCATGTAAGGTACAAGATATTTAAACATGGAAATATTGTTGTGCCTTGTTGAGGCACTTTTCTGCAATGAACTTAATTATCTGGTTTCTCTTACTTTAGGATTTAAATTATTAACTTAAATAACCAGGTGGGATCCAAAAGTATCAAAATATAAGAATACCTGAAGGGTCTTTATCTTGGGAATTTATATAAGAAAAAAGCTTTGAGAAGTATTTATTTCATATTGAGGACAATAGAGAGTTTAACATACTGATTATTTATAACAAATTCTAAAGAATATGCAGCAGTATCCAAATCTTCACTTCCTCATTACCTTGGAGTTGGTGGTAAACCTTAACTCCTATGGCTAGAAGAATGACCTCAGAAGTGGTCCCATCTGTATCTTCTTTGGTGGGGCTTTGTTCTCCAACCGGCCTACATCTACCTTTTGTGGAGCCCCAGGCAAGGGTACAAGTGGGAGCCTGCGTACCATATGTCTAAATATTTAAAAGTTATAATCTATGCTGCACCCACCGACTGGCCTGCATTCCCACCCAAGGGTCTTAAAGCCACACATGAGACATCACCATGGGGACCCAAGGGCTAAGGGAGTTGCACTGAGCATGAGAAGCTGGGCAGAGTAGGGTGGATATTTGCCTGCTGATTACACTTGCTCACCAACTTAAGGAAATTCTCTGTTGTTAGGCAATATATGTTGGGTTTACACATGTCTGCAAGTTCTTTGGTATTTCTCCTGTCTTACTCCATCCAGGCTGCTGTAACAGAATACCATATAAACAACAGAAATGTTCACAGTTCTGAAGGCTGGGAAGTCTAAGATCAAGGCACCAGCAGATTTAGTGTCTAGTGAGAGCCGGCTCCTGGGTCACAGATGGTGTCTTTTCACTGTGTCCTCACATGGCAGAGAGGCCAGAGAGCACTCTGGGGTCTCCTTTGTAAGAGCACTCCACCCTCCTGACCTAATTACCCCCCCCCCAAAGTCCCCATTCCAAATACCACTGCATTGGGAGTTAGGATCTTAACATATGAATTTTGGGGAAGACACAAAATTTCAGTCCAGAATACCTCCCATCCATAGGTGGAATCTAATTGCTCTCCTCTTGAATATGGTCCAATCACAGTGACTCGGATCTAATACAAAAAAAGTCATACAAGTGATTCTGTGTGAGTTTCAAAGCTAGCTGAAGAGGAAAGGTGATAGAACCTCCTTCCAGGTAGGGACATTTTCTCTCTCTCTCTCTATCTTTCTGTGTGTGTACGTGTGTGTGTGTGTGTCCCTACGGACTCTGCGGAGTCATAGTCTGAGATGTCATGCGTAGGCATTGCGGGTGACAGCCCCAGCTGAGGCGCCAGCCAGTGGCCTGCACCAACCACCAGATATTTGCATGAATGACCCTTCAGATGACTGCAGCCCAACTGATGCTGAGGGCAGTAGAAACAAGCTATGTCCACCAAGCTAACTCTGTCCAAATTGCAGAATGAAGAGCAAAACTGCTGCTGTTGTTTTAAGCCACTAAGTTTTAGGGTGGTTATACAGCCAAAGATAACCAGAACACAGTGTTAAATACTAGTTTTTCCAGTGGACACATTATAATGTTAAATATCCTGGATTTCTATGTCAGAAGATCTAAGAACTTGAATGGAAGCACCATCACTTCTTACTATGCAGATAATAAGTCATGTACTATAGATTAGCCTCCGTTTCCACGTGTATATGATAGGGTAATAACCCATATCCTCAGAGACATCAAGAGTTTCCACAGGAAAATGTATATGGAAGCATATGATACAGGGCACTTCACTTTTTAAGAAGAAACTGGCAGGCTTTCATTTTGGAATGCACTGCAGACTCCAGAAAAAAAAATGGTACAAATGAACTTATTTACAAAACAGAAATAGAGTCACAGATGTAGAAAACAAACTTATGGTTCCCAGTGGGGAAAGGGTTGGGGGGAAGGGTAAATGGGGAGATTGGGATTGACATATACACACTACTCTATATAAAATAGATAACTGATAAGGACCTACCGTATAGCACAGGGACCTCTACTCAATACTCTGTAATGACCTATATGGGAAAAGAATCTAAAAAAGACTGGATATATGTATACGTATAATTGAATCACTTTGCTGGACAGCAGAAACTAACACGACATTGTAAACCAACTATACTCCAAAAAAGTTTTTAAAAAAAGAACAATGCTATGTGTTCCACTGGTAGCTTACGGACGGATTCATCTCCTGGATTTGCTTTCTCACTGAACTGAGGTTCTGGGAAGGCAAAATGCTCCCCACTCATACCCCTTACAGCTCAACTCTGTCATCTGCTCCAGCTACACCATTAGAAGGCTCTGCAGCCTAAAGAATGACTCAAAAACAGATTCTGACTTAAAAAGTTGACTTTTCTAGGGGCTAAATTTCAGTGATACTGTCTTTTCTTTTTTAATTTTCTTTTAATGTTCTCTAAATGGCATCAGAAGATGAATTTCAAAGAGGTAAAATGTATTTAAGATTTCATTTACCAAACAAACGCAGTAAAAGATGATATCAAACATCTGCGGTTTTTCAATCACACAGCTAGCAAATAAGCACAAAACGGTTTTCGTGAAGCGCATAATTTGGCATCCTTGCCATCAAAGGCAATTTTAAACACATAATTCAGATGCCCATTGACAGCAGCACTTTCTTGTTGGGTATTAATCTGCCAGGATGAATCTGGAAAAACAGCAATGTCTCTCAATTAGAAGCATAAACTTTAAAAATGAGAAATAAAATCATGGTGGCGTGAACAGGACACAGGTGGGTAATTGACAAGCTTGCATAATGTGGAAAAAATCATAGGTTAGAGGAAAAGTCATAACAATAATATAAAGCTTTGAGTTTGCACAGCCACTTCCCCCAAAGAGATCAAAGCCCTTTACATATATTATCTCCTTAATCCCCCTGTTACCTGCTGCAGAGGCAGGGTTAGGGCAGATACCCTTTGGTGTGATTCCGTCGCCATGGGCATCCTATGTGGCAGCCTTTTGTGAACCCTATTACTTCCGTTCTCTTTTCTGTAATAAAGTGTGAGATCAGCTTTCTAGTCACAGCTGGAGATATAACGCAGCATCAGTTCTTCAACAAATTTGTCCCTTTCCCCAACTTGTCACACTACACAGATAACTACGTAAAATATTTCCAGCTACAGGTACATTAATGGGCTGTAACTGTGTCTCTGAAAGGGAGTTCAAAGACATCAAAAACATCTGTAACGACTAATTAAAGACTTGCTTAACTACGTGAGATTATTTCAGAAAGCAGGTTGGCTGTGGGACTCATGTGTTGCCCAACACCCCAGACATTTCAGACATTGGATTTTTTTTAGCCAGGCTCCTCCGACCTCCTACCAGAAAGATTATATACACGTTATAGAGCATGTATGCGTAGATCCATGAAAAATATTGAAAATAAAACACTATTTTGATATCATGCATACTAATGTCTCTGAAAGTCAGATTATCAAAATCTTATTTCACATCTCTTTATTCATTGTATTTCAGGAAAAGATAAGCCTCTATGAAATATAACTATGTTTCGAATGTTATTCATTCACAGGATGTCAATCAAAGTTATCAAACTACAGCTCAACTTCCTTGAGGGAGAAAAAATTACGCTGGTTCAGAACCCTGTTTCTATGATCTACGAACCTTTATATATGCTAATAATTTTACTATATTAGAAGATTCTATTGGGTAAATGTTTCTTTGATAATCCATCCCAGGATTATATCTGCCACCTCAAATTCTCTTTGAAAATAAAATGTCAAAACTATGTGGCACTGAAATTTTAAATCAGTGACTCCACTTCCAAAATATAATTAGTTAGGAAGAAGCACAACCAGTTTTTTTAATTGCCTTGGAAATATGCACCTTGATTCTGGGATATATAGCTAAAGGAGAAGAGTCACAGGCAAACTTTCAGTTTGTGTCTGCATGGAGCTACTGCCTTGAATTTTTGTATAGAATAAAATACAAAAATTTTGGTACCCCCCTGAGCTATAACAACACCCAGATCTTCAGAAGAAATGTCATTTTCAGATTTTTTTTTTTTTTTGGCCACACGACATGGCTTGAGGGATCTTATTTCCCCGACCAGGGATTGAACCCGGGCCCACAGCAGTGAAAGTGCCAAGTCCTAATCACTGGACCACCAGGGAATTCCCCAGAAATGTCATTTTTCACAAGTGGATCCCTTACAAGAAAGTTGCAGAGGCACTTAGGGACTGAGTACTAAATTTAAGTACTCACTGATTTGAGTGATTTAAGCACTATGTGCAGGTTTTGCATTTACACTGAAATGCAACTTTTTTTATGAAAGGCTGAGTTAAGGCTGCCACATCCGGCTGCCAGTTTCTGCAACTAGTTATAGACACACTTGCTACTCTAAGTGTGGTCCTGGGCGTCATCTTGGGATCACTGGAAATGCAGAATCTTAGGCCCCACTGAACTAAGGCCCCAACCTACTGAGTCCGAATCTGCATTTTAACATGATCCAAAGAAGACTGTTATGCACATAAAACTTGGGAAGCACTGAGTTAAAATACTCTCAGAAAACTAAAACACAGAATTAAAGAGGCTGTCTCAACAGAACTAAAGGTGGCATATTTGGTCCAATGCATCTTTCATCCATCAGATCACCAACACCATCCCATGTACCCTCTCCTCCATTTTCAAAATATGCCTTGGTCTGTTAGACAAATGTAAAAAAAAAAAACAAACAAAAAAACAGCCACAAGGTCCACTGTTGGTTTCCTTCTGGATTTTCAGCAATGATATTTTCTGCCTCAATAACTGAGAAGGAAGATTTTATGTCATACCAAGGGGGAAAGGAAAGCAAGAGAAGAGTTTTGGGTTCCCAAGAGGAATCTACAGTTTTGCCTTGCTTCAGACACTGTCTAGTTTTTGCTCTTCTTGATTTTAATTAATTGGCTTACCATCCTCCGGTGTGACATACAAGTGTCATCAATGGAAATGAAATGTGTTTGAACTTTTTCTGCTTCTATAATGTTTTATTGGCCTCATGTCATTTTACTATGAAAATGTCACTGAACTCTTCTAAATCTTAAGTTCTAAGCAGAAGCTATAAATAAAGTGTCATTTTTCTGAATGTGAATGGATTTGTAGAGAAATTCGACAGAATACTCCTATTGACACTGAAACATGAAGTTAATAACAAAGTGGAAAGTTCCACTAGAATAAGAAGAGTCCTCAAAAATACCCAAAACTACCTATGCAGAATTGTGCCTTCTAAAACCTCAGATCACAGGATGTAATTTTAAATGTTGAGCTTTCCCATCAAAGGTCTTTTAGAATCATACTATATTTCCAGGGAATGTTTAGTATTAACAATCAACATTTTGAAATATTTGGAATCTGTCTCCCAGGTCACATAGGTTATGATGAACTCACAAAAGGCCACAATTAGCCCTATTTTTCTCATGGTTGCCAGATATCATAAGCAGTTTTCAGGGTAGCAATTTCCAGAATTCCATAGGTCCTTTACTTCAGCCTAAGAAAGTCCAATATAATCTCTATAATTTTGCTCTGGTCATATACTGCAGCTTAACTAACTCACTCCAAAATTCAACATAATTTTTTAAAAAACCCACCAATTTTACTATGCTCACAGATTCTGTGAGTCTTAGGAATCCAGACAGGGTGTAGCAGGGATGGCATGTCTCTTGTCTATGATGTTTGGGGCCTCAGCCATGAAGACTCGCATGGCTGGGGGTGACTCATGGATGGGGGATGGGATCCCAGAGCCTGGACCAGGACTTCTGATGGAGACTATGAACCAGCATCTCTATAACAGCCTCTGCATGTGGCTTGGACTTCCACACAGTATGGTGGCTTCAGGGTAGTAAGATTTCTTACCCTGGTAAGGTCACAGCCTCCAGAGCAAGTGTCCCAGAGAACAAGGCAGAAGCTGCATGGACTTTATGACTTGGCTTCAGAAGTTACATCGTGTCTCTTCTACCATACTCTACTGGTTGAAGCTATCACAAACCGGCTCAAATTCAAGGGAAGGGGACAGAGACCTTAATCTCAATGAAAATATTGTCAAAGAATGTGAGGCAATATTTTAAAACTGCCACATAGCCATTAAGTTTATAAATTTTATTTATTTATTTATTTATTTATTTAGGCTGCCTTGGGTCTTCTTTGCTGCGCACGGGCTTCCTCTAGTTGCTGCAAGCGGGGGCTACTCTTTGTTGCGGTGCACGGGCTTCTCATTGTGATGGCTTCTCCTGTTGTGGAGCATGGGCTCTAGGCACACGGGCTTCAATGGTTATGGCACGTGGGCTCAGTAGATGTGGCTCGTGGGTTCTAGAGCGCAGGCTCGGTCGTTGTGGTGCACGGGCTTCGTTGCTCCGTGGCATGTGGGATCTTCCCAGATCAGGGCTCAAACCCATGTCCCCTGCATTGGCAGGGGGATTCTTAACCACTGCGCCACCAGGGAAGCCCAGCCATTAAGTTTAAGAGCAATATTTCCATTTAACAAATGGTCCCAAAGTTTTATTAAAAAGTTAAAGAAAAAAATACCAAACAATTGGTCAAATCCAACCCTGCTATTTTGCAGGTGAAGAAAGAGGTCTTGATTGAAGGACAATCGTACGCAACATATTTCTTTTCCTCTTGTCATTTGAACTAGGTTGTATGCGTTTCTCTCAAATTTAATCTCAATATTCTTAGCACTCTATGGAAGAGGACTTTCCTTGTTAATGATGAGAATAATTCATCCTATGTCCCACTTGGAAGCTCTACGAAAGGTACAAAGACATACCGTCTTTAACAGAATATTTATCTACCAAAGTCACTGTGTACTCCCCAAAAGGCAAATCTTCTGAATCAAATAGTTTATCTATGTCCATTTAAAACGTTCTTTGCCCACACATAGTAAGATAGATTCTCTCCACACCCTGCATCCATTAGTGTCCCCAGTCACTCTTACACAGTGAAACAGCTGAAATGTATTCAACCAGGTAGAGACAGGATGGAAACGACGGCGGTCGGCAAAATCACATAGGAAGTCAGTGACATTTCTCAAGGTCAAAGTGAGTAGTAAAGACGTTTCCTCTATAAGGAGATAGGGATTGCACTGCTGGAAAGAACCATAATAAACATTACAGGGGAAAGTTGTAAATCATTCCAAGACTGAGAGAATACAGTAAGAAGAGCTAAAATAAGAAGTTGAAGCATTAACTGAGACAATCCGGGGGGAGATTGAGGGAAGAGGGCTGGCTGTTCCTGCTACTTCCCCAGTCCTGGGAGCACACAGAGCTGAGTGGGGGGGGGGCAGCAGTAAGGGCTCCCGGGGTGAGACGCACCAAAGGGGGGTTCTTGGGGCTGGCTGCACCAGCCAGGGGGCTTGTGAAATAGTGCGTTACTTATTTATCACAATTGTAGAAGTTGGAACTGCTAGTACTTGTGCATTTGAATTTCTAACACTAGGAAAAGATGTTGTCCTTGAATTTGGGGATGATGCAGCAAGAGGGTGGTATCAGAATTCCACATGGGACTTCCCTAGTGGCACAGTGGTAAAGAATCCACCTGTCAATGCAGGGGACGTGGGTTTGATCCCTGGTGCGGGAAGACCCCACATGCCGCGGAGCAACTAAGCCCGTGCGCCATAACTACTGAGGCTGTGCACCTAGAGCCCATGTTCCACAACAAGAGAAGCCACCGAATGAGAAGCTGGTGCACCGCAACGAAGAGTAGCCCTCACGCAGCGATGAAGACCCAAAGCAGCCAAAAATAAATTAAAAAAAAAAAGAATTCCGTAAGAAGATGGACTAAGAAATGCTGTTTCTCAGATGAAGATGAAAAAGAAATCTGCTTAGGAGTAGGAGGAGTTCATGTAATTCTTAGCATGGCAGTTAAATGTACACACATACACACACATGTTCAAAATCTCCATTCTCACTGCAGTGTTCCAAGTACCTGTTTCAATCTAACATAAAACAAAAGTTTTCATTATTCTCTTATAAATGGCACATGCCTTTCATAGTGTGCGTGTGTGTGTGTGTGTGCGTGTAAGATAGGTAATAAGTTATTTAATTATTTTTAAACGAATGCCTTAGAAAACGTCTTTTTAAAATTAAACTATTCCATCAGTTGTTAAAAAAAAATACCGGTATTTCACGGTCAGTTATTTCTGATTAGGCTTCAGCCCCCACCATCAGAAGCCATGATGGGCAGAATAAGAATCTTTCAGGAGACATTTATTCCATGAGAAAATTTTCCAATTAAAAAATAAAGAAACTTTGATGAAACTAGAATTGAAGTGAGGTAGTTAATGATCCATAATTAAACTAGTTGCCATAGAAATCAATGCAAAAAAAAAAAACAGATTTAAAAACTTTTAATTTTCTTCCAAAAGCTCAAATAACATGGAATCAGAGTCCATAAAGCCTGAATTCATTATGGAGCCATTGACCAAGTTCATTAATGACAAACCAAGTATTTTTTCACAGAAAAGAAAAATCACACATTAGTTCCATAGCTTTGCTTCATGTACTAGAATAATCAACAATGAGTAAAGGAAATGAATTAGGTACCAAGGGTATAAGCACAGGGCACCCATCTGCCCCACAGCAACACCTGTTCATGCCAGGTCAGCTTGTTGAGTGGTGAAAAATAGAGCAGGAGGAATGTCTTGATGATAAACAATTTGGTCAAATGGATTAAATCAACCACTTATTTAAAATCCCAAGTGAACTGACTTTAAAAAAGAAATACTTTTGAGGGGCAATATACTGAAATAGTCTCTTCAAGTTATGCACTTCCTAGCCATCATATTTTTAATAACTATCTTGTCAGATTTTCTAACAAGATTAATCATTTTATCTTGGTCCGAATCTTCCCTCCTGCTTTGTCATACACAGGGTGCCCATTGCAGTAAGAGCCACTGGGGTCAAAGAAATGAACTAGATCCCAAGGGGTAGAAGAGGCCACAGAACCTGCCTGATGGCTCAGAGGAAGACTAGACTATTAAGTCCATGAGGCTGGAGAGTAAATTGTTTCTTCTTTTGTTTGTGTTTGTTGTTTTCACCGATTTGTGAAGGGAAAGCTGGAAGTAAAGCCTTAGTAGTCAAATTCTAGGACTGGCCTCCATTCGCTGTTGGTGATTCTTTTTCAGTCATGTGGATACTCCAGTTTCCCCAGCAGTCGACTAAACTGGATGCTTGTCATGGTCCATCGGAGGGTACTAGGAAGGCAGGTTAGTAGCAGATAACTGGCTCCTCTGAGTCTTCCAATCCACAGCTACTCAGGCTCAACCTCTGACCCCAAGTTCCTAATGACTTCCAACTCACTCAGGACTTCAAGACAAATACCCTTCTTACTTCAAACTCACTTCCAGAACCTTGACTCTTTCAGTCCCTCTGGCCATCAGCATTGTCATCACTTCTTTTCCATTCATAGCCAGTATTGGTCTCAAGGTGAATCACCTGAACCGATCTCTCATCAGCATCCTTTGTTCTCCTGTCCCAGTACCTTCTGAGAACCTGACCAGGTGAAGTCCAACACCTGCGTAATGTTAAATCCCTCCGACTCCAATGAAGGCAGGGGTGAACTAGATATTCACAGTAATGTGTCAAATAGCACCTTGCTAAATTCCCATTCCACAACCTCCCCTGGGACATGAGAACCATCAAATAGTCCTGAATGGTAGAGTAACTCCAAATCCTCACTCCAAAAGGCAATGATAAAATTGGACGAAATTGTCAAAAACAAAAATTTCAGGACTCTGAAAATAGAACAAAGGCACAAGATAAATTGAGGTGTGTCTACACAAGAAAAGCTTGTGTGGTAGTAGTAGTAGTTTTTTCAATGTGTGTGTTGAAGCAATTCAGGTAAGAATTTCACCGTGGTGTTTTATCCCAGCGTTGCTATGATTCCAATGTGGCCACCCACCCCAGCTCTGTATTTGTGCCCAGCTATGTTCTAGGCTGGTGTAAGCCATGAAAACCAGCACCTTCTCAGCCAGGAAGGCTAAGGGCTAACTTGATATTCATCAGAATATGGAAAAATCCCCACACACATTGTCAGAAACAGTAGCTATTTTAGTGACAAACAAGAAAGACCAATATCAGCTAGCCTGAGGTTGTGGCAATCAGACTAGGCATAAATTTATCAGGAAGTGAGACAGCCAGAGTAGGCCTTGATAGGTCTCCACATAGCCCTGGTGGTTCCAAAGGCAGTGTGCATGTACAAGGCTGCACACGTTCTTAGGAGAGACTGGAAAAGGCAGCTATCTGTTTGTCCCTGGATGAATGTGAGGACTTGTGCTAGCAGAAGGTAAAAGCCAGGAACAACAAGTAAACTGTCTGAAGTTTACATGTGTCTCCCAACTTACACACAGATCCATGAACAAGGGCAGAAACTTAATAGCTCAAAGTAGATGAGAACACTTTTAATTATTCAGTTACCCCTAAACAATTCTGACATGGGAGCAACCCCTATGAAGTCAGGCTTGAAAATAAAAGTAATAAGGAAAAAGAAACACTTTACAGAGACATCAAAGGTCACAAACAGTGGGGGAAGATAGACTCCACAGAATTAGCCCAAACAAATCATTAACAATAAACAGAAACAATATCAGAGAAGAATCAAACTCACATTTGCTATGATATATATTACCTAAAATGTCCAGTTTTCAAATAAAAACTTAAAGTATATGCAAAAAACCACAAAAGTGTTTCCCCTTCACAAGGAAAAAAGCAGTCAAAAGAAATGGTCTACTAGGGGACCTAGATGTCGCATTAGCACAAAAAGACACCAAAGCGGATATCACAAACAGGTTCAAGGAACAAAAAAAAAAATCACTTCTATAAATTAAAGGGAAATATGATAAAGTGGCTCATCAAATAGAGACTACCAATAAAGAAATAAATACTGTTTTTAAAAAAGGAAATTCTGGAGTTGTAACGTATAATAACAATAACTGGCATTTCCAGTGTCCATTCCAACATGTGAAGAGATTGTAAGTTGTAACTCCCATCCTCATAACAAGAAGAAAGCTAAGAAACTAAAAATCAACAACTCTCCTTAGATTTATCAGAGAATTGAGGTCACAGGGCAAACTACTGCCCTGAAAACTGGAGAAACAGAACAAAGAGAATAACAGCTTACCAGGAGCAGAAGCTGCTAGAACCAGAAGCTGGCAGGAACACTAAAAACTGTAAATGACACATTTCTAGAGGTTGAGTGTTGACTAGCTTTAGAGTTAAAACTCCTGAGGGCTCAGTCTTCAGGGAGCCTCTGTACATCCATAAGTTTTACCTCCAAAAACCTCACCAGATTCCCACTTGTGAAAACTGGGGGGAAAATGTCCATGTACTTTGGGGAAGATAAGAGAAAAAAATAACCATGTTAAGATACAACCAGCGGGTTCTGTTCTCCAAAACGAAGTCCTGCCCTCAAGGAAAACTAATTCACTAGAACTTTATCTCCAGAAGAGCAATGAGCCAACTCTAATCCCCACAGCCTTCCTGTCTCACACAGAGATCTAGGGGAAAAAAAAAATGAAAAAAATAAAAAACTTCTTCTGAAGGTCACAGTGCAGGAATTCTGGCCCTTTTTATAAATGGAGATTTAATCATGAGAGTACAGAATGCTTCCCCTCCCTAATACCTTACTACTACATCAATAGGGATGCAGTATAATAACAGTAAATTATAACCGAGTGAGCTGCAAGACATAGACTCTATGTAAGAAGGAGTTTCTAGGGAAACCCGAAGATAACAGGGGAGACAAAAACAAGGATACCAGAGTAAATTGAAGCATCTTACACTATAGCTACAGCAAACATTAAACACAGCCTAACTCCTAGCCAGATAAATACAAAACATCACACTAAAGACCTATTTACCTCAGTTTCTAATACATTATGTCCGGATTTCAATAAAAAATTACAAGGCATACTAAAAGGCAAGGAAAGATCAGCCTGAAGACACAAAGCAAGCATCAGAAACTAACTCAGCTAGGGCAGAGAAATTTTAATTATCAGACCAAGAATTTAAAATAACTACAATTAATATGGTAAGGACTGTAATGGAAAAATTGGACAGCGTGCAAGAAAAGATGCGTAATGTAGGCAGAAAGATAAAAGTTCTAAGAAAGAATCAAGAGAAAATACTAGAAAATGAAAACACTGTCAGAGAAATGAAGAATGTCTTTGATGGACTCATCAAAGGTTGAATGTGAATGGAACATGGCTGAGGAAAGAAATCAGTGAGTTTGAAAATAGGTCAGTAGAAGTTTCCAAAATTGAAGTTCAAAAAGGAAAGAAAACAAAACAAACAAACCAAACCATTATGAAACAAGATATCCAAGAACAGTGGGACAATTAGAAAAGCTGTACTAAATGTGTAATGGGAATACCAGAGGAGAAGAAAGACAGAAACAAGCAGAAGAAATATTTGAATGATGACTGGGAACTTTCCAAAGTTAATGACAGACATCAAACCAAGATGATCAAACACAGATCCAAGAAACTCAAAGAATACCCAGCAAGATAAATACAGGAGGGGGGGAAAAAAACCCAAACACTACGCCTAGACATATCATATCAAAATGCAGAAAACCTAAAAGAAAATCTTGAAAGAAGCAAAAGCCAAAAGGAAAAGAACACCTTATCAATAGAGGAAAAGGATAAGAATTATACTGAACATCTCTTCAGAAACTATGTTAGCAAAGAGAGTGGACTGAAGTATTTAACATGTTGGAAGAAATAAAATCACAAACCTACAATTCTGTATCCAGCCAAATTATCATTCAAAAGAGGAGGTGAATTAAAGACTTCCTCAGACAAACAAAAACTGAGGGAATTTATCTTCAGTAGAACTGCATCACAAAAAAAGTTAAAGGAAGTTCTTCAGAGGAAATAAACATCATATAAATAGGAAACTCAGATCTCCATAAAGAAAGAAGAACATTAGAGAAGAAATAAATGAATTAAATATTTTATTTTCTTTACTCTTAATTGATCTAACAGATAAGTGTTCAAAATAATAGCAACAATTAATTGGGTGGTTAAAACTAGTTAATTGGGTGGTTATGAACTAGTGAAATGAATGATTGCAATGTTGTAAAAAATAGAAGGGAGAAATTGGGAATACTTTGTTATAAGATACAGACTACCCACAGAGTTGTATGGGTTATTTGAAAGTGGACTTTAGATTAGTTGTAAATGTATATTTTAAACCCTAGAGTGACTATTAAACTTTTTTTTAAAAGAAGTGGAATTGGTATGCTAAGCAATTGACATTTCTCCTGAGAAGACATACAGATGACCAACAAACAAATGAAAAGATGCTCAACATCAGTAATTATTAGAGAAATGCAAATCAAAACTACAATGAGATATCACCTCACACTGGTCAGAATGATCATCATCAAAATGTCTACAAATAATAAATGCTGGAGAGGGTGTGGAGAAAAGGGAACCCTCCTGCGCTGTTGGTGGGAATGTAAATTAATACAGCCACTATGGAGAACAGTATGGAAGTTCCTTAAAAAACTAAAAATAGAATTACCATATTACCCAACAATCCCACTCCTGGGCATATACCTGGAGAAAACCATAATTCAAAAAGATACATGCACCCCAATATTCATTGCAGCACTATTTACAATAGCCAGGACATGGAAGCAACCTAAATGTCCATCAACAGAGGAATGGATAAAAAAGATGTGGTACATATATACAATGGAATATTACTCAGCCATAAAAAAGAATGTGCCATTTCCAGAGATGTGGATGGACCTAGAGACTGTCATACAGAATGAAGTAAGTCAGAAAGAAAAAAACAAATATCATATATTAACACATATATGTGGAATCTAGAAAAATGGTATAGATGAACTTATTTGCAAAACAGAAATAGAGACACAGGTGTAGAGACAAACATATGGATACCCACAGGGAAAGGTGGGGTGGGATGAATTGGGAGATTGGGATTGACATATATACACTACTATGTATAAAATAGATAACTAATGAGAACAGACTGTATAGCACAGGGAACTATACTCAATGCTCTGTGGTGACCTAAATGGGAAGGAAATCCAAGGAAGAGGGGATATATGTATATGTATAGCTGATTGACCTTGCTGTACAGCAGAAACTAACAGGACACTGTAAAGCAACTATACTCCTCTAAAAACAATATTACAAAACAAACACAAAGATACAAAGAATAAATTATTGGTTGCCAAAAGAGAGAGAAGTAGGGATGGGGGGAAAGTAATGAAATAAGAGAAAGGGATTAAAAAGTACAAACTACCAGTTATAAAATAAATAATTCATAGGGATGTGATGTATACTGTCAATATTTTATAATAACTTTGCATGGTGTGTAACCTCTAAAAATATTGAATCCAATGTCACACACCTGAAACTAATATAATATTGTAAGTCAACTGTATTTCAATGAATAAAAAAATAGAGAAGAAGAAATGCAATTGCATAAAATGTTCAATTAAAACCAGAGAAGGCAAGATAAAGAAAGGTGGATAAGAAAGAAACAAAGAATAAGTGGAATAAACAGAATTTTAACAGGAAACAGTTACAAATAAATGCACCAATTTAAAGACAGAGATTGACAGAGTAAATTTAGAGCAGAAAAAAAAACCCCACAAATGTACACTGTCTACAAAAAATCCACTTTAAATATAAAGACAAGATAGATTAAAAGTAAAGAAATGGAAAAAGATATATCATACTAACACTGATCAAAAGAACACCTGCGTAACAATATTGTTTCAGAAAAAGCAGACTTCAAGAAAAGGAAAATTATAAGTGATAAAGAGTCAATTCTGTATGATAAAGAATGATAAAGTCAATTCTCCAAGAAGACATAGTAATCCTTAATGTTTATGTGCTTAACAACAGAGCGTAAAATATGTGAAACAAAATCAGATAGAACTACAAGGAGAAAGGATTAAGTCCACTATTACTTTTGAGACTTCCCACATATCTCAATCAACAATTGACAGAACCAGCAGACAGAAAGTCAGTAAAAATATAGTTGAACAGAACAGCACCATCAATCAACTTGACTTAATTGACATTTACAGAATACTTCATCCAACAACAGCAGAATGCATATACTTCTCAAGCTCACATGGGACATTCATCAAGACAGACCACATTCCAGACCATAAAACACAGTTAAAATTTTTTAAAAGAGAAATCATAAAAAATATGCTCTCAACCCACAAAGGAATTGAACTAGAAATCAGTAACAGAAAGATAACTGGAAAATCTCAAAATATTTAGAGACTAAACAACATACTTCTAACTAAGTCAAAGTAGAAGACTCAATTTTTAAAATACAGTTTGAACTAAATGAAAATATAGATACAACTTATCCAAATGTGTGAGGCACTGCAAAAGCAGGCCTAGAGGGAAATTATAATATTGAATGCATATATTAGATAAGAAGAAAGATATAAAATCAATAATCTAAGCTGCCACCATGTAGAGGAATAATAGTGACATAAACTTAAACCAAATAGGTGAAAAGAAATAATAAAAAGAAGCACAGAAATTAATGGAATTGAAAACCAGAAAACAAAAGAGAAAATTAATGATACCAAAAACTTATTCTTTGAAAAGATGAATGAAATTGATAGTGTCAGTCAGGCAAACCAAGAAATAAAGAAAAAAGACACAAATCACTAATATCAGAAACGAAAGACAGACCATCATTTCTGACCCCACAGACATTAAAAGGGTAATAAAAGAATATTCTGAACAACTCTATGCTCAGAAATGTGATGACTTAGACAAAATAAACCAATTTCTTAAAAGACACAACCTACTGAAACCCACAAAAGTAGATATAGATAATCTGAGGAGGCCTATATCTACTAAAGAAATTGAATCAATAATTAATAACCTTCCAAAAAAAGAACACACCAGGCCCACATCATTTCTCAGGTCAATTCTATCAAATTTAAAGAAGAAACTATGCCAATTCTCCACATTTTCTTCCCCAAAATAGAAACAGCGTGAATACTTCCTAACTCATTCTATGAGGTCGTCATTACCCTAAAAGCAAAATCAGATAAAGACATGACAAGAAAGAGAAATTATACCAATGTCTCTCATGAAACAGATGTAAAAATTCTCAAAAAAATATTAGCAAATCAAATTCAACAATGTATAAAAATAATTAAACACCACAACTAGGTGAGATTTATCCCAGGTATGCAAGGCTGATTCAACATTTGAAAATTAATTAATGTAATTCATTGTGTCAACAGGTTGAAGATGAAAAATTACATGATCATATCAATAGATGCAGAAAAAGCATTTAACAAAATCCAATACCCATTCATGATAACAACTCTCAGTAAACTAGGAATAAAAGGGAATTTCCTCAATTTGATAAAGAATACCTACAAAAACCTACAGCTAACATTATACTTAATGGTGAAAGTGAAGAAAATAAATGCTTTTCTCCTAAGATCAGGGATAAGGCAAAGATGTTCCTTCCCACTACTATCTTTCAACATCATATTGTAAGTCCTAGCTAATGCAATAAGATAAAGAAATAAAATATATGGAGATTGGGAAGAAAGACATAAAGTTTTCTCTGTTCCTGGATGACATGATCATCTATGTATAATATCTGAAAGAAGAGGCAAACTCCTGGAATTAATAAGTGATTATAGCAAGTTTTCAGGATACAAGGTTAATATACGAAATTCATTGACTTTTTGTATACCAGCAAAAAACAAGTTGAATTTTAAAAAGACCATACCATTTACATTATCACCCCCAAGAATGAAATACTTAGGTATAAATTTAACAAAATATGTACAAGATCTGTATGAGGAAAACTATAAAACTCTGATGAATGAAATCAAAGAACTAAAAAAATGAAGAGATAATTCATGCTCATGGGTAGGAAGACTCAGTATTGTCAAGATGTCAGTTCTTCCCAACTTGATCTATAGATTCAATACAACACCAATCAAAATTCCAGCAAGTTATTTTGTGGATATTGACAAACTGATTCTAAAGTTTATATGGAGAGGCAAAAGACCCAGAATAGCCAAGAAAATGTTGAAAACATCGGAGAATGAACACTACGCAACTTCAAGACCTACTGTAAAGCTGCAGTAATCAAGGCAGTGTTGTATTGAAAAAAGAATAGACAAAATGATGGATCAGAACAGAGAGCTCAGAAATAGACTCACATAAATAAAGTCAGCTGATCTTCGACAAAGGAGCAAAGGCAATCCAAAGGCAATACAATAGAGAATAGATAGTCTTTTCAACAAATGATGCTGGAACAACTTGATACCACATGCAAAAAAAAATATGAATCTAGGCACAGATTTACAACTTCCACAAAAAAATAACTCAAATGAATGATAGACTTAAATGTAAAATGCAAAACTATAAAATTTCTAGAGAACACAGGAGAAAATCTAGGTGACTTTGGGTTTGACAATGGCTTTTTAGATACAACACCAAAGCATAATCTGTGAAAGAAAATATTAATAAGTTAGATTTCATTAATATTAAAAACTCCTGCTCTGTGAAAAGTACTGTTAAAATAATGAAAAGACAAGTCACAGACTGGGAAAAAATATTTTCAAAATACATGTCTTGTAAGGACTTGTATCCAAAATATAAAGAACTCTTAAAACTCAACCCTTTATTCTGTTAAGATGGTGTATTTTATTTGAATATACATTTCTCCAAAAATGATGTATGAATGGCTCACAAACAGATGAAAAATGCTCATCATTAGTTATTAGGGAAATACAAATTAAAACTACAGTAAGTTATCATTTACACCCATTATAAGGACCATAATCAAAGGCAAACAACAACAAGTCTTAACATGGCTGTGGAGAAACTAGAGCACTCATATACTGCTGACAGGAATATAAAATTGTACAGTCCTTTTGGAAAGCAGTTTGGAAGTTACTTTAAAAGTTAAACCTAAATTTATCACATGACCTAGGAATTCCACCCAGGTATCTACCCAGGAGAAATGAAGATGTATGTCTATATAAACATTTATATTCAATGTTCATAGACACATTATTTAGAATAGCCTAAAATTGGAAATGTTCTGCATATCCATGAACTAGAAAATGGCTAAACACAATGCGATACATCCACACAATGGAATACTATTCAGCAATAACAAAGTAGTGATACATGCTACAACATGGATAACTCCAAAAACAGTATGTCAAGTGAAAAAATTTTAAAAACCAGATGCAAAACACTACATATGTTATATCCAGAAATCAAAAGCAAATCAGTGGTTACCTGGGGCCAGGAGTAGAATGAGAATTAAAAGGTGGATTCTGGCAATGTTTGCACAACTCAACTGTATAAACTTACTAAGAATTATTGAATTGTACACTTAAAATGGGTGAATTTTATGGTATGTGAATTATACTTCAATAAACCTCTTACAGAATAAGAATACAAAGTATAATAATATGTGACCTGCCAGAACACTGACTCATCATCACATACACAAAATGTCTCCACATTCATTCAATTCTTGCTTTTTCCCTCCAAATATAGATAGTGTGTTCTACCGCCTCATTTATGATAATCTCCCCACCTCTACCCACGACAAACCTCCTTCCACCCTATCTGAGATTTCTCACTTCATTTATTTGCCTGATTTTCTTATACCTTCAACTTTTCTTGGTTGATACCTTTTCCATTAACTTTTTTAAAATATTTATTTATTTATTTATTTATTTATTTTGGCTGCACCGGGTCTTAGTTGCAGCATATTTAGTTGCGGCATGCAGACCTCTTAGTTGCGGCATGTGAACTCTTAGTTGTGGCATGCATGTGGGATCTAGTTCCCCAACCAGGGATCGAACCTGGGCCCCCTGCATTGGGAGCGCGAAGTCATACCCACTGGACCACCAAGGAAGTCCCTCCATTAATTTTTATCAAGTTCATTTCTCTTATAATTTAAGAAAAATAAATAAATAAAATTCTCCCCCCTTTTTAAAATATGTCTCTCCAGCCTGTCTCCTCCCCATCTTCTCTCTCAACTCAATTATTCAGGTCAACCTTCTCTCACAAAGGTCACTGATTACCTTGTACTATCTAATTCCATTGTATTTGTTAATCCTGACCTTGTTGGAGTCTCTCATGCACTTGACCTTGTTCATCATTACCTGCTTGAATTTCTCTACCTCCTAGATTCTAGATTGCATATTTTTTGGTTTCTTTTGAACCTGTCTGACCACTCATCTTTTTTTCTTTCTTTTTTTATTTAAGTATAGTTAATTTACAATGTTTTGTTAGTTTCAAGTGTACAGCAAAGTGATTCAGTTTTATATATACACATATATATATTCTTTTTCAGATTCTTTTCCATTATAGGTTATACAAGATATTGAATATAGTTCCCTGTGCTATACAGTAGGTCCTTGTTGTTTACCTATTTTATTTATAGTAGTGTGTATATGTTAAACCCAAACTCCTAGTTTATCAAAGAAGACATACAGATGGCCAAGGGGCACATGAAAAGATTCGCAACATTGATAATTATTAGAGAAATTCAAATCAAAACTACAGTGAGGTATCACCTCACATCAGTCAGAATGGCCATCGTTAAAAAGTCTACAAATAATAAATGCTGGAGAGGGTGTGGAGAAAAGGGAACCTTCCTACACTGTTGGTGGGAATGTAAATTGGTGCAGCCACTATGGAAAACAGTATGGGGGTTCCTTAAAAAACTAAAAACAGAGTTGCCATATGATCCAGGGATCCCACTCTTGAGCATATATCTGGAGAAAACTCTGGATTCGAAAAGATACATGCACCCCAATGTCCATAGCATCACTATTTACGATAGCCAAGACATGGAAGCAACCTAAATGTCCATCAGCAGAGGAATGGATAAAGAAGATGTGGTTTATATACAATGGAATATTATTTAGCCATAAAAAAGAATGAAATAATGCCATTTGCAGCAACATGGATAAACCTAGAGATGATCATACTAAGTGAAGTAAGTCAGACAGAGAAAGACAAATATCATATGATATCACTTATATGTGGAATCTAAAAAAATGATACAAATGAATTTATTTACAAAACAGAAATAGACTCACTGACCATTCATCTTCAATTACACTTTTCTATACTTACAGCTCAATTATTAGTTTCCTTTAGAGTTCTATTCCTGGTCACTTTCATGCTAATTTTATAGTCTTTTTAGATAATTCCATGCACTCTTGTTTCTAACAACCATGTTGTGGTAGGTTGGTTGCATTAACAGTCCCAATTCTTCACCCCTCCCTATGTTTGCACCCTTTGTCGTGTAACATTGTAATATCCTACCACTCTGACACAGGGGCTGGCTATGCAACTTGTCAATGGGATGTTAGCAAATGCAATGGGCATGGAAGCTTGAAAGCATTTATATGCGTGGACTTGCAAGCTCTTGCTCCTCTCCCATTGCCCTGGGAATAAGCACACAGCAGCTGTTAGAGAAGGAGCGTGGAGTACAGAGCTAACACTCCCTAGTCGTCTCAGCCAAAAGCATTCTAAAGCAGCAGTCAGACAGGGAATTGCACACAAAGAATGAGGCCAACCCAGACAAGTTTCATAGTGTAAATTAATGTTCATAATTGTATGCCACTGAAGTTTTGTTATGTGTTGCGCAGCATCATAATGGCAATGGATAATTGATATACACCTCTATGGTGGAAACCAGCAGATCTGTGTTTGCTTATAGTCTCTGAGCTTCACACTGGTAAATACCTCTAGCCAAATGTCCCACAGGCCTCTCACACCAGTACCAATCAAACTGAGTTCATACTCTTTCCCATCTAATAAGACTAATTCTACCTCAGGTTTTGACACTACTATCCAATCCAGTCAGCCAACCTAGAATCCAGGAATCAACCACACTTTGCTTTCTCTCCCCTGATCCTCCATCTCTAATGGTGCCACATGTGGTCCAGGGAAGAGAAGTTAGCAGTTGTGGGGAAAGGTGTATGGTGTGTAGTGTGTGCATGTGGGGTGTGTGTGTGTTTGTGTGGGGGGTGTGTGTGTATGTGTGTCCTGGCATTAGCTGGAGTTTTCCTTTCATCTCTAAAAGCTAAAAAATATGTTGTATTTCCTATACTTATTTGAGTGAAGGATAATTTGAAATAAAAAATACTGCAAAGGAATACATTTTTTATGAATATTCCTCCCACATATTAGCTATAGAGTTGAAGGAGGTAAATTTTCTTAGCCCTAATGCTTGTTTCTATAGTTTAAAAAAATAAAAGAAAAATTGACAAATTTCATGATGCAATGTTTTCGAAGACTAAAGTTTAGGGAGAATTCTTTGATGGTTTTAAAAGTCTTTTTTTACCCTTGGATACACTTGGAGAAAATTAAGTTTGAAAAAGATTAATGAAATGGCTACCAAGGTTGCATAAGGCTGAAGGTAACAGTGACAAAATAATGTGTTTTTCAAACAATATAACACATGTATAGAAAAGCAATAAGGCAGAGCAAAATGAATTAAAATGTGCTATACCCTCATTTGAAAATGTTCAAAGAATGACAGCAGAAGATTTAAAGCCTTCTCACAGAACCTGGCAGAAAGTATCAACAGTCCAGAAGATGATAGAAGAAAAGTAAGAGGAAAAACTATTTGCAAAGCTGGAAAAAAAAAAAAAAAAAAAAAAACCCTACCAAATCCTTCTGAAAGAAAAAAATGTTGAATGTTCATTTTCTAAAAAGGCAAATTCATCTAATTAAAGCTTTGAGATAAATGTAGACGTAGCATAAAGGCTATTAGGATAGGTCTTTCAGCACAGTCTTAATGAGGCAAATGATTTGGTCTAATAAACCATATGTTTTATTGGAGTTCTTGTTTTTTAAAGAAACTTCTAAGCAAATTATTAGAAATATTGCCTTAATAAAAAAGGAATGAGTTAAGGAGGCAACACACCATAGGCGTTGGAATTGAGCAGACCTAGCTTTGAAGCCTGTGTCCACCAGTTACTAATTGACTTTGATGAATTTCTTAATCTCCCTGAGCTTTGGGTCTCTACCTTTTTCTTTTTTTAATACTAGTGTTATTATTTTTTTAGAGAATTTTTTAAAATACTTATTTATTTATTTTTTGGCTGCAGCACGCGGGATCTGTTTTTGCGGTGCGTGGGTTTCTGTCGAGTTGTGGGGCACAGCCTTACTTGCCCCGTGGCGTGTGGGATCCTAGCTCCCCGACCAGGCATCGAACCCGCATCCCCTGCATTGGAAGGCGGATTCTTTACCACTGTACCACCAGGGAAGTCCCTGAGTCGCTCCCTTTTAAAACGAATTTGAAAACATTCTTAATGTTCTTGTGAGTATAAAATCAGTTAAAGTTTGTATAGCATTTACCACAGTGCCTAAAACAAAACAAATGCTTAATAAATGCTAACTACTACTACTAGTTGTTACTTTTATTTATATTATTATTACTTAGATTCCCCCAATTAAGATAAGATCACTTGTGATCTGTAGCAGACATCTTTTATTCATGGTCACCTATTATTATTTGAACTCCCTCTCCAAACTGGGATAGCACCCACATTCCAAATCCTGCCTCCTTTATTTGGGTATCCAAAATACTACATTTCCCGAGACTCCTTGCATTTATGGTGCAGACAAGCAGCTACTTTCCACCAATCAGAGGTACCCATGTGAGACTGAGATTCAGAAGTGAGTTATATGAAAGGAACACTGAGAGCAAAACACACATTTTGATGATACAGAATACAATTTTGAAATCAGCAGAAAGAGCCAAAGATTCTGGCATTGACAGCTGCTGTAGGATAGTTCCCAATGCCTGGCAGACACAGCATGTGGGGTAGAGGCAGCAGCTCCCTTGTCTCGGGGCTGTTGGTTTGGAAGCTGCTCCTGGAAGCTTACATCACAGGGTTATTAGAGAGGTGGAGAAAATCCTACTGGCTAACTGATATCTGTTAATAATCCCTGTTGGGTTAAACTAGCTAGAGTGGATGCTGTTGTCAGTCACAAAGAATCCTGAGTCATGGAAGTCCCAACTTGGGACTAATTTTATATAAAATTCTATCTTGTTTGGCATCTATGGATGGCAGTGAGGAAAGCTCAGTAGGTGACTATTTGCATGAAGATCCCATTCTAAGAAAGAATACAGCCTCAGGGAATGAAGTTAATGCAGATTCACGGGTATGATACTCCTCAATGGTACAGGGAATGAAAATCTATGAATAAAGGCAAATAAAGGCAAAGTGCAGAATGCCAGTCATTTGGAGGATCTCCCAGCCTGGCCTCTGCTTTCATGCATGAGTCCTAGCAGAGGAGTTTTGAGAAAATACTGAAATGTCCTTGTACAAATTCTATTTAAGATATTGAGGACAAAAGCCCATACAGCTCAGTAGTCTGTATGACAGAGGTCAGGACTACTGGAAAAGGAGGCACTTTTCCTCACTTCCTCACTTGGGGATTTCTCTGGAGAAAAAGCAGCTACAGCAGATTTAAAGGCCAGAACAGGCTGCTCATGGACCAGCAAAGGAAGAGAAGAGGATATCGCGATGATGGTTGAGCATCATCAGATGATGTTGTAGAGTTTCAGCTGCTGCTTCACATCAGCTGTGTGGCTGCAGGCATCAGAGCACTTCCTAAAAATTATTTTTTTTCAGGGGACCCAAGTAGGATTGTAAAACGGATGCCTCGCTGTGTAGTCAATAGAATTGATCATAAGCACACATCCTTTGAGAAACAAGTCTGAGTGGTGGGACAGGGAAAAATAGGTAGCATTGCTTTAATCTTGTTAGAATTCCATTCTCTTCCCTTCCCAGGGCTCAGTTTTGTTCTTTGGCTGGTGGGTCATGAGGAAACATGGGCTGTATTTACAGAGTTTGTTTTAATCAAGCTCTTTAAAGCAAACAGTGAGCGAAGATCACATGGCTCTCAGAAATGGAGTTTGTCATGGTTTAGTAGAGGATACTGTCTCCTCATCCATAGAGTTACTTGGGGTTCTAGGCTGGGAGGTACAGAGGCTCCATGAAGAATTGAAATAACAGCTCAGAGTCTGCTGGAATCCACCATGACGTGTAGGGAGCTGCCTGCTCTTTTCTTACCTCACATTTACACATCCCAGTGGAAGACTGGGTTGATTCATCTCCAATATGCAAGACCATTACCGGACAGAGTTTGAACAAAGTCAGTTCAGAGGTACTTGGTCTGATCACATGACCCACCTTTGGCTTAGTGTCTAACCTTTTTCTAATCAATACTGGCCAGGGTAGCTGTATTCGTTTTCAACCAAGTGGCATGAGTGATAGCAATTTATACAAGAGAGAAGAGATTAGGAACACAAAGCAATAAGGATACGGCAGCAATTGGAACTGCTGTCTCCTTCATGGTCTCCAAGTGAGACACTCATCCAGGAGAACTTAAAATCCTGGGGCAGCAGCCATCTATTCTGTGGACTAATTCCTACTTCTTGACATTTTTCTAATTTCCATTTTTCCACTTCCCTGGCCTAAATCTTGTGTTCTCCCCACCCACTGGTATAAACATACATTGTTAGAGATCATTTAAGAATGTACCAATGAACTGTAATATCTTCAAGCAGAAATCTCCAACTTCCAAAGAACATTAATCCCACATATATTATTCTCAAAAAGGGCTCCCTACTCGACTAACCCCTAACATGAAATGCTGAGGTCTAAAGAGATTGACCCTCTGTCTAGAAGAAGAGGAGGCCGTAACCTAATGTGGCTGATTACTGAAGTGTGCCATGACTTCGGAAGACCTAAGCCTGGGATTGCAATGTGAGAAGAGAATCATTACTCTGGGAGAGAGGGCAGAAAAAAAAGAGCATCAGCTGTCTTGTGGAAACAAAACTCTAAATACCACAGTACACTGTGCCAACTCCTGCAAATAAACTTTTGAATTTTGGCTGAAACATACCACTGACATGCTGAATGAGTTTCTAGTAGCTAAGAGAGAAAAGAACAGGAGGCCAATCAAACCCTTTTTGCCTGTCATCTGTATGTTCTGGTTGACATACTTAAGGAGACTTCAACAGATGGTGACATGAGTCAATCTTCTCAAGACTCATCCAAAGGAGAGGAAGAAAGTATTGCCTATTTATTAGGAAAAGGCGAGTTGTTAAAACACAAAAAATATAATGAATCAAATACAGCAGTTGTTATTAATTTCTTTCTTACAAGTCCAAAATGAGAAGGATTGTAATAGGGGAAAGATGAAATGCATCAAAAAATCCAAGTGAGAATCCCCAATTCCCAGCCCCTTGGGGCTATTTCACCATACTGACTTTGCCCTGCAAAGCCACTATAGCCTGAGCAAACTCTTGTCAAAGCATGAAGTGGTAAGTGCTACCATTGTTATTTTATTTTGATTACAACCACAATATTCTGACATACAGCAATGATTTTTAAAATAATAATCCAGTAAGAGCACTCAATCTCAAAAGAGGTCAAGAGCAATTCTGGATCAGGCATGATAATCCAAATATTTCACAATTGGTCCAACATGGGCAATGAATGCCATACAGATGCCAAATAATTAGAAAGGAGGCTAGCCACAGTCCTGAACCATTCATACCAGATGACATCAACCTGCTGTCTGTTCATGCCGGCGGGAGGAGCACAGCAAATCCTCCACGTACCTGTGACCTCAGGCTACAGGAGCACATGTGGGATCTGAGCATGGTTTCTGAGCTAAGGTAGGGAACCAGTCATACCAGCCAGGCTCAATTGTATGCATTGTGCAGCTCCTCTAAACCAAAAGCTCCACCAGCCCCCAGCACCTGAAGGGTTTGAATGGGAATGTCGCTGAATCTGGGAGTTCCTTTTTCAGGGAATATGGACCTGTTCTTCAAGAACCTCTGTGGATTTTGAAGAGGAGAGTGATGATGATGATACTGCAGCTCTTCTTGCAGAGTTGGAAAAACTTTAAAAAGAAAGACCTGAAGAGCAGGCCAGGAAGGAACAAGAACAAAAGGTTCACGAAGAAAGGATTCCTATGGAAAACATTCTGAGTGGAAACCTCCTTAATCTCACTGGCCCATCCCAGCTTCAGGCCAACTTCAAAGTCAAAATAAGGTGGGATAATGATGTTGTTTTCAAGAACTGTGTAAAAGGTGTAGATAATCAGAAGAAAGACAAAAGACTTGTAAATGATACACTGCGATCTGAATTTCATAGGAAGTTCATGGAGAAATATATTAAGTAGTACGGTTTTCTGTGCTTAATTAAAGGCTATAAAATGTAAACGATCTGACTTTATTTTGGTTTGTTTTTCTCTTTCCCTCCCATCTAAATTGTGTATAGGCTTCCCTAATTTTAAGTTCCAAAATATCTTTTCCTTTATTGATTCCTTACTTGATAAGGACTTGAGAATTTGTTTAACCCAGTTTCCATCTCTGAATATTTCCAGTCATGTGTTTTCTTTGAAGTATGGGAAAAGGAATCTGCTTGTAATAAATATTTTTAATAATCAAAAAAATAGGGAAGAAAAGGGAGCTTATTCTATGTAGCAGAAGTTCATGAACACGATTGGGTTCAGGACTGACTTACTTCATACCAGGAATACAGGAAAATAAACTCCCACACAGGCCCACCTTGTTTAGCAGATGGAAATCAGGACCACAGGAAGCCAAGACCAGGAAAAGTATCTGAGCATCCCACTGAAATGTTTCTGTCCTTTTTCTGTCCCTCCAAGATGGGACTTCTCTGAGATAACAAAAATTGGTTGGGATCATGTGTTGGAGGACACACCTCAAGCCCCAGGTTGTGTTATCCTGGAGTAGTAGACAACATCAGTGCTCCACTCAGATCCCCTTGCATCTATATTATGCCATTTTCTTGCACCCCACCCCAGATTTGGGGTATTTTCAATAAGCAGGACCTGCAGCACCTCTTTGCAGGAGGAGGACTGCCCTCAGGCCACTGGAACCACTTTGCCTGGAGATGCAGAGAAGGACTTGGGTACCCATGTTCACCTGGACCAGACTTGAGCCAGTGACAAACACGTGTGAGAGTTATTCCCTTGCCCAGCTCCCTTGCCTTGGTTTGTGGATCTTATACCCCAGCGTTCCACCAAAGGGTAGAGGCAAAGCTGTCGTCTGTGGCCTGAGACCTTGCCCTTCCTTAGCTTCTTCCTCTTTCTGTCCCAAGCCTATCCTTTTCTAGTTTCCCTCAGACACTTCTGCAATACATCACTTGCACATGAAATCTCATCTCAGGATCCGCTTTGGGAAAACCTGACTTAAGATGCTTGGGATTCAAAAGGTGGCCTGATCATAAGGGAGGTCGCTCACATTTGTAGACTGAGGAGAAGCCTCGGGGATTCGTGGCAGCTTTGAGGAGTCATCAGTGGCTACTCCTATTTTGTCCCATAGAAACATATTGAAAACTACTTAGAATTCTGTATAAAGAAAGATAAATGATCTGTCTGTTCTATATAAAGAAAAGATAAATGATCTGTCTACTTTTAAGTCAAAAGAATCATCTTCTTTTGGTCTAGATTCCTCTACCCTATGCTCTCCCCCCTGAAGTATCCAGTAAATAAGTAATCTTCCATTTGCAGACAAAACCAAGATAACAATGACTAAAGGAGACTAAAGATGTCTCCTTTAGTTTCTAATGAATAGAACTGAGAAGCTGCACAAGAGAAATATAAGATCCGAGAAGGCCTTCGAGCAAGTACATTAATTAGCTGGGCTAACAGAGGGAAGGAAAGCCATATATAATACAAACCAACAGATTATCCAAAAGTAATTTATATTTGCTTTAGTCTCATTTTCCTATTTGTCTTTGCTTTAGGCAAATATCCAGGTGAGATTTACTTCCCTGAGCACACATCAGCTAGAACCAGGAAGAGCACAGCTAGAAACACGCTAAGTAGTAAAGGTCTGAGGACACCAAGTTGCCCCAGTGAGTGCAGAAAGCAGGCTTGCTTCACGTGGGTGAGCAAGACTTGAATCCAAATAATTTAAGTACTAGAAGTAAAGACATTTCTCACTAGACTAGAATTTGGTTAGGATTACTCCACAACTCCAGGAACAGAGAAATGACTTAGTGACTGTAGCTACCCAATAAATCCCCTCCAATCAGGAACTGCTAAGAAGAGGAATGGAAATTTCCAGAGAGCAGCTTCATTTTTTACTCCACAAGAAAAAATTTAAAAGATAATAGTAGACTACAAACGGAATATCTGACCTACGTATTTCTTGGGTGTAAAATGGGCAGCAACTTTTAAAAAGTTAATAATGAGAAAATATTTTGGGTGATTAACTGTGGTCAAGTGATTTTATTTATTTAGATGGCATTTTGGCTTATGATGGAACACTGAAATGGAAATTAGATTCTCTGTATTGGATACTGTTAAGGCTGTCATTTTTAAACTCAATTACAAGAGTAGAAAACAGCTTCAGAAAATAATTGATTTAGCATGCTTAATTAGTAATAAGAGAGCCTTTGGATGAAAGTAGGCTACCAGAAGGGCAGAGTTGACTTGAGTCTTATTAATTCTGAGAAATTTAGACATCCACATATTGCTTTCTTTTGTAGTCAGAAAAAAAACTCGAGACAAACTTTGAAAAGCTAAAAACCTTTGGGGAAAAAAAGGCAAGGGAAGATTTTAAGGGAGAAGAATTATTGAGTAAATACATCACTTTCTATTTACAATAATATTTAATAACATAGGCATCTGTATCTTTATCTTATAACCTTTATTTGATAGGGCATTCCAGTGAGTATTAAAGAGAATATATTTGCATTTCATCAATAGGTAATTATTTTTACTATACTTACATCTTTGTGGAAAGTCTAATACCCTTGACCTTGACACAAAGAAACCATCCTTGAGGAGGGCACAATCGCACAAGAGGATACGTAGGGTAACCCGGGGAGATTTCTCAACTTATCTTTCCCGACCCCAGGGATCCCAGGATTCTGAATCATCACCTGCCTCAGAGTGGAATCATTGCCTTAGTGGCTGACCATTACTGAGAGAAGTGTGGTATATTTCTTTGATATACTGAATGGATAAAAAGTTGAGAAACACAGAAAAAAAATCAATACATTAAGAATTGTTAGTCCTTGAGATTGTTTTATCCTGGAATTCAGTTCAAGTCTTGAGCACCTACTATGCGCTAAACACTCTTCAGGGTGCTGTGACACAGGGGCTGAACAAAAGAGGAAAGATCCCTGATCTCCTGAAAAGCTTTACAGCCCATTATTTTTGTTATATTTTTATTTATCAAATTCATATACGCTGCTTATATGTGCCAGGCATTGATCTATAAAACAATACTTCCTTTAGTCTTCATAAAAACTTTATCAGGTAGATATTATAAATAGTCCCATTTTACAGATGAGGGAACTAAATCATAGCTAGTAAGTGGTCAAGCCAGGATTAACTACAATCACTTTTCTTCAGAATTTGTGCTTTTAACCACCATGTTATATTTCTTCTAGTGGAAGAAGCAGCCAATAAATAAGTTAATAAACTAACATGCTATTTATATGAGCTACGAAAGAAATGAAAAATCTTCTCTATCTCAGTAAGGGCTCGACCAGAGAAGGAGAACCAGTAGGAGATACATACACTGTCATCACGTCTGAGGCTGGAGTTTGAAATCACATGCAGGCCGGCAGGAAGGGAAGATCACGAGCAGGCTGGAATCCTACAAGGACAGAGTGAAACCCATGTCCATTCTTGTTTCCTCTGACCTTGATGACAAGAACATACTGTAAAAGCCAGGACTCTTAGAGGCTGAGCCACATGTATCTGGCCCAGCTACTGCTTTACACCAAGGAGGCAAGTCAGCAATCAGCAGCAACGAGATGTGTATACGACATGCAACACGGCTGCAACCTCCTTTCCAGTCTGGAGAGAGAATTTCCTTAATAGCTCTCCTTAGTGAGAAATACACAAGAATGGGAATTCCAGGAAACATGGTCCAATCTAGCCAAGTTGGTACATCACAAAGCCATTGCCAATGTTCTGAAATGGAAGAGTGAGATAGGGCTGGGCACATACAGTGGTAAACCATTCCCTGACCTTAAAGAATCCAGAATCGAGTGGGGAAAACACACACTGAAGAAGTAATAAATGTGACGAATGTCAAAACAAGGGTCATAAGATCTGCTGGGAAGACTTGCAACTAGAAGAATTAGAAGGTCAGCAGAGGACGCACTGAAGAAATGACCTTTAAAACAAGAACTTCAGAAACGATTTGGAATTACCTGTTTAGGAGAGAGGCTGGGAGAGGAAAATGAGGAAATTTCAGGACTAGGAAATGTGCAGAGGCCAGGAAAGAATAAAAGCATGGCTGGAAGTAGAGATTAAGAGCAAGATCAGATTTGAAAAGCATGTTGGTGCCAACATGACACAAACGTATAATACTTAATCTCCTTTCCGTCATTATCATTAGATGGTCTGATCACTAGGAGGATTTTAAAGGCAGGAACTCTGTCCCCCATCTCTGAATCACCAGACATTTAACATTAGGATAGATGATAAGCGTTTAAAAAATGGTAAATGAATAAATCAACCACTCAGTGGTTCCCGCCTTAAGACTTATCGTATATGTCCAGCATGCTCCAAAATAACTTTTATTTTGGTTTGGTTGAAATACTATCGCTGCAATTTATTTTATTATAGCTCTACGCAAGACATTTCTATTACAGGTCAATAAAAAAGTTTAAATCATGAGAATATATTTGCAAATCATATATCTGATAAGGGGTTAATATCCAGAATATGTAAAGAACTTCTATAACTCAACAACAAAAAAATTAAAGAACCCAATTTCAAAATGGGCAAAAGACTTGAATACACATTTCTCTAAAGAAGATAACGAATGGTCAATAAGTACATAAAAAGATGCTCAATATCACTAATCATTAGGGAAATGCACATCATCAAAATTACCATGAGATACCACTCCATATTCATTAGGATGGCTACTACTAAACACAGAGAGAGAGAGAGAGAGAGAGAAAATAACAAGCATTGGCAAGGATGTGGAGAAACTGGAACTCTTATGCATTGCTGATGAAAATGTAAAATAGTGCAGCTTCTGTGGAAAATATTATGACAAATCTTAAAAAAAATTAAACACAGAATTACCACATGATCCAGCAATTCCACTTCTGGACATATACTCCAGAATTGGAAAGCAGAGTCTCAAAGAGATATTTGTACATCCATGTTCATAGCAGTATTATTTCTAGTAGCCAAAAGGTGGAGCCAACCCATATGTCCACTGATGAATGAATGGATGAAAAAATGGTATATACAAACACCAGAATATGAAATGGAGAACGAAATTTTGACACATGCCACAACATGAATGGACCTTGAAGATATTAATGCTAAATGAAATATGCCAGACACTAAAAGACAACTATTGTGTAATTCCGTTTATATAAGGTACTTAGAATAGTCAAATTCATAGAGACAGAAATGAGAATGGTGGTTGCCAGGGGCTAGGAGAAAGGGGGCTAGGGAGTTATTGTTTAATGGGTACAGAGTTTCACTCTGGGAAAATGAAAGAGATTATGGTGGTGATGGTTGCACAACAATATAAATGAACTTACTGACACAGAAGTGTACACATAAAAATGACTAAAATGATATGCGTATTTTACCACAATTTTTAAAACATTTTAAAGATTTGTGTTCTTGAGGGCATTTGCTTCAAAACAATTAAAAATTATTAGACTGTATTGTTTTCTATAATATCTTTAAAGTGCAGAAAGAAAAATAACTGTCAGTTTTCTTCTAAGTGACCCTATCATTCAGGAGAGGTAAAATAAACACACTGAGAGTTGTCAACAAAGGATTACACCAGATAGAGTTAAACAGACAAGGCAGACTTCATTCAAGACTGTTGCAATATGGAGAACAGTATGGAGGTTCCTTTAAAAACTAAAAATAAAACTACCATATGATCCAGGAATCCCACTCCTGGGCATATACCTGGAAGAGACAAAAACTCTAATTCGAAAAGATACATGCACCCCAGTGTTCACAGCAACACTATTTACAATAGCCAAGACATGAAAGCAACCTAAATGTCAATCAACAGATGAATGGATAAAGAAAATGTGGTACATATATACAATGGAATACTACTCAGCCATAAAAATAGAATGAAATAATGCCATTTGCAGCAACATGGATGGACCTAGAGATTATCATGCTAAGTGAAGTAACTCAGACAAAGACATATATATGATATGATTTATAGTGGAATAAAAAAATGGTACGAATGAACTTTACAAAACAGAAATAGACTCACAGGCATAGAAAACAAACTTATGGTTACCAAAGGGGAGGGGAGGGAGAGATAAAGTGGGAGTGTGGGTTTAACATATACACACCACTATATACAAAATAGATAAACAACAAGGACCTACTGTATAGCACAGGGAACTATGATAACCTGTAATGGAAAAGAATAGAAAAAAAAGAATACAGATATATACATATCTAACTGAATTACTTTGCCATATACCTGAAACTAACACAATATTGTAAGTCAACTGTACTTCAAAAAGAAAAAGACAATTGCAATAGAGAAGAAAGACTGAACTCAATCACCACTGAGACAAAGGCGAGAGGGTTTCTGAGTGCCAGGGTGAGTAGCGGAAAAGTATGGGGCAATGTGAGTGGAGAGGCTGTCACTGTGATGAGGATTCTGCTCATTGCTTATGGAAGTTAGGCTCCCGCCCTCCCACAGAAACTGGGAGATTGCGTCACTATCTTTCTCGATGACATGTCAAGTGGGATGGCTCTCATTCCTGGGTGTAAAACTGGAGCGAAGATGGGAGAAGATCCCCATCTCAAAGGAGCAGGGAAGGAATTTGAACTGACAACTTTTCTAAAGTAAATGCTCTTTAAAACGAGAGGTGGAGGGGCTCAGGGTCTGGGAGAAGTCTGTCCAAAGTTTAGCCAAGCTGGCATACACACCCTACTTTATATAAAACAGATAGCCAGCAAGGACCTACTGTATAGCACAGGGAATTCTACTCAGTACTCTGTAATGACCTATATATTGGAAAAGAATCTGAAAAAGAATGGATATATGCATGTGTATAACTGAATCACTTTGCTGGACACCTGAAACTAACACAACATTGTAAATCAACTATACTCCAATAAAAAATATTTTTAAAAAGTTTAGTCAAGCTGAGAGGAACGTTAAGGCTGTCTTGGTTACAGTAAAGAAAACAGACTGTCACCATTTACTCTCAATGAAAAAGCCATTAAGTGTGTATTTTAGTAAGAATGTAATTGAACCAGAAAGGGAGGAATGGGAACCAAGAAAAAATGCTGAATAAAGAAACTGGTTATTTGGGGTGGAGAAAAGGGAACCCTCCTACACTATTGGTGGGAATGTAAATTGATACAGCCACTATGGAGAACAGTATGGAGGTTCCTTAAGAAACTAAAAATAGAACTACCATACGACCCAGCAATCCCACTACTGGGCATATACCCTGAGAAAACCATAATTCGAAAAGAGTCATGTACCACAATATTCATTGCAGCTCTATTTACAATAGCCAGGACATGGAAGCAACCTAAGTGTCCATCGACAGATGAATGGATAAAGAAGATGTGGCACATATATGCAATGGAATATTACTCAGCCATAAAAAGAAATGAAATTGAGTTATTTGTAGTGAGGTGGATGGACCTAGAGTCTGTCATACAGAGGGAAGTAAGTCAGAAAGAGAAAAACAAATACCGTATGCTAACACATATATATAGAATCAAAAAAAAAAAATGGTCATGAAGAACCTAGGAGCAAGATGGGAATAAAGATGCAGACCTACCAGAGAATGGACTTGAGGACATGGGGAGGGGGAAGGGTAAGCTGGGACGAAGTGAGAGAGTGGCATGGACATATATACACTACCAAATGCAAAATAGATAGGTAGTGGGAAGCAGCCGCATAGTACAGGGATATCAGCTCGGTGCTTTGTGACTACCTAGAGGGGTGGGATAGGGAGGATGGGAGGAAGGGAGACGCAAGAGGGAAGAGATGTGGGGATATATGTATATGTATAGCTGATTCACTTTGTTATAAAGCAGAAACTAACACACCATTGTAAAGTAATTATACTCCAATAAAAATGTTAAAAAAACAAAACTGGTAAACATACTAGTAAGTTAAAATAAGTATTGAGTGTAAACAGGGCTTGTAATAAAAATTAAAATTTGGGAGAATTTACCAATGAGATGGAACTAAAATAAAAGACCATGATAATGGGCAAGAAATTGGATGGAGGATGTTAAAGTTGGAACATTCTAAGATCTCTGGTAGGCTATAGAAGTACTGATATATTTTAGAATTAGGCACTTGAGGGTTACTGCTGATATACAAGAAGGAAAATAAACTATTTCCAATTTTCAGTGAGAAAGGGAGCGAAATAGAGCTCAAGCAATCAGAAGCCTGCAACCAAATATGCCAACAGAAACCAATGGACAGACCAAAAAGCTCTAAAAAAAAGCCTGCCCTCCCTAAAGGCTCAGGCAAAGGGCAACCTAGCAAAAGAGAAAACTGTTCAGCGATCACCTTCCCATTAGACCTGAACACCGTGGAGGTAAAGCGTGGTCCTCCACCCACTGTGTCAGTCAAGGCCTGGCTGGGGGCCGGACTGCCCGGACTGTGCCGCTCTCTCGCCCAGGCTGCTGTCAGAGAGAGGGATAGGGAGCCCGGACTTGCAGCCCAGTTTAGGGAGCTTGTGTGCACGTTGTAGACACGCGTGCAGGGTCATCGGGGGCCACGTGGGAAGCCGGGACTTCTGCCTCCATCCCGTGTTACTGAGCTCTCCCTCCTCCCCGCCCCCCATCCTGGTAGTGTTAGAGGAGCTGAGGGGGAAAACCAAACGTTCCCCACCTCCCAGCCCTAACGAGGCCCCTGGCCACCCGCAGCCCCCGGGGGTGTCAGGAGCAGTGACGATACCTGATACCACCATCCAGGGTGAGGAACCTGAGTGTCCACCCCCTGCCCAAACAAACTGTGGAATATCTATACCTTGGAATACCACTCAGCAACAAAAGGGACAAACTACTGATACAGGCGACAACCTGGATGAATCAAGGGCGGTACGTTGGATGAAAAAAAAAAGGCAGCCTTAAAAGGTCTGGTGTATGATTCCATTTATACAACGTCACTGAAATGACAGAATTATAGAGGTAGAGAGCAGATTCATACTGCCAGGGGGTAGAGACGAGGAGGGATACGTGTGACCATACAGAGGGAGCATGAGGGAGACCCCGGTGGTGATGGAGCAGTCCTGTATCTTGACTGGGGGTGGTGGTTACACACTGACGCATGGAATGAAACAGCACAGAGGTTCACACATTCATCATACCACCACCGATCTCCCGGTTTCGAAATTGTTCTGTAACCATGTAAGACATGAACACTGGGGAAAACTGGGTGAAGGGTACATGAGAATTGTTTGTATTAATTTTGCAACTTTCTTTTAATCTATGATTATTCCAAAACAAAAAATAAAATAAAAAACTTGATCTCATGAAAGGCAAGAAAGGGAGAGAAAAAGCAAAGTCATTGCTAAAAGAAAACACAAGTCAGATAGTGGAAATATGCAATCACAGTGAATTAAAATAAATTGTTTCCCCTTTTAAAAGATGGAAATTACCTGATTGAATTTAAAAAAAAAGGTGCTGTTTACAATAGATACACCTAAAATATAAAAACAAAGAAAATTTGAAATTAAAAAGATGAAATATTAATGAGATAAAATACCACTTAAAAAAATATCAAGATAAAAGAGAGTCACGACCTAATGATAAAAAGAAACTCACTAGAGATATTTAACAATTCTAGGTCTATATGCATTCTTGATTTTTTTTGTTTGTTTTTTGGCCGTGCCCCGAGGCATGTGGGATCTTAGTTCCCTGACCAGGAATTGAATCCGCACCCCTTGCAGTGGAAGCGTGGAGTCTTAACCACTGGACCACCAGGGAAGCCCCTCTCTATGCATTCTAATAGCATAGCTTCAAAATAATGACAAAACTGGTGAGTATGAGAAAAAATTGGCAAACAACAATCATAATGGAAAATGATTTAAAACTGCTCTGAAATTCACAGAAATTTTTAAATACCTCCCTGAGAAAATAATAAGGCACACAGATAAAAACAGTCCTAAGTACAGCTCTGCCTACCTTAAAACTGGGTTATATCCCCAAAAGCCCATTCTAAGTTGAAAATATCACAAGTCAAAAATGCATTTACTACAGCTAACCTCCTGAACACCACAGAAGTGCTCAGAGCACTTACATTAGCCCACTGTTGGGCAAAATCATCCAACACAAAGCTTATTTTACAATAAAGTGTTGAATGTTTCATGTAATTTATTGAACACTGTGCTGCAAGTGAAAAGCAGAATGGTGTGTGGGTCCAGCATGGTTGTGAGTGCATCACTGTTCACCCTCATGACCGCCTGGCTGACTAGGAGCTGCAGTCAGTGCCCAGCACCATGAGAGAGAATCGTACCACGTATCACTAGCGGGGAAAAGATCAACACTCAAAATTACAAGTATGGCTTCTACCGAATGGGTACAGATTTCACACCATCGTAGAGTCACAAAATCATTAAGTCGAACCATCACAAGCTGGGGACTGTCTGCATTTAGAATACTTCAGCAATGTAAAACCACAGACGCAGAAAGTAAAGACATGTCAACAGTGTAACTTCAACTTACATGTAAGTAGGTAAATGAACATCCTAAACCAACTGGTTCAACTTGTGCCAGGGATGTAGAAATCTGGGAAGAGCATTGCCCCAAACTACAAAAACAAAAAAATAGAGTAGTGGTTAGTGGTGGAGAAGGGGGGGTGGAGAGTGGCACGAGGAATCATCTTGGGTGTAAACTCTATGGTATGAAAAATATGCCTCTTAAAAGTAATTTTAAAACAAGAGTGATGCCCCTGTTTTAACAATCAGAAAAGTCTGAATAAACTACAAAACCGTAACTGTTCTTGAATATCTCAAAGAACTGAGGTTGCCAGGAAACCAAGTACCCAGTGGTGTACTTTGGGTAATGATTTCAACAACGCAACACAAACCCAGCTCAACTCCTTATTTCGGAGGGAAAAAAAAATGTAGCTGCAAAGAGTATACATCAAACATCATGTAAAATCATGTAACTCTGAAATATTTCCTTACAATATTAGGAATAACTTTTGACATTGCTCAATCCTAGTCAGCAAAGTTAGGCAAGAAAAAAATTAAAATATATAAAAATGATAAAGGAAGAAGCATATCTGTTGTTATGTGCACATAATATAATTATGTCCTTGGAACATCCATAAAGATCTACAGACAATAAAAGAATTTATCAAGGTGAGGGGAATATACATCAATAAACAAAAATCTATTGTATTCTTATACATCAACTTAGAAATTAAATTTTTAAAATATGTTTTAATAGATCACTTGCAATAATCACTAATTTTTAAAAAAATAGTAAATACCTAAGAATAATCCTACTAGATAAAAGCAGAACGTACTATGTTCATAATATGGAAGATTCACTAATGTGACAATTTCAATTCTTTCTAAAATGGTTTAGAAATTCAAGAGAATCTCCATCAAATTCCAATTTGTTTTTTGTGGAACCAAACAAGCTGACTCTAAAATTTATATGGAAGTGAAAAGGGCCAAGACTAATCAACACTTTTAAAAAAGCTAGACAAGAGGTCTTGTTCTTCAAGATATCAAGGGTTGTTCTAAAAAGCTACAGTAATTAAGCCAGTATGTACGATACAGTGATAGTCAGTAGACCAGTGGAACACAACAGCCCACTGCAAAGTAGACCTATATTTATGTGGACTTTTGTAATATTGTAGGGACGGCTTTGGAGATTGTTAGGAAAAGAATCATCTTTTCAATAAATATGAAAAACTGAACTAAAACCCTTTAAGAAGACATTATGGGAAAATGCTGTACTTTCTTTTGGATAGGGAATGATTTATTAAATAAGACACAAAGAACACTGACCATAAAGGAAAATACAAATTTACTTACATTGAAATGAACAACTTCTGGCTCCCCAAAGACACCATACAAGGAGTAAAAAGTCAAGGACACAGCATGAGAATGTTTGTAGCACATATAGCTGAAGAACTTACACTTAGACTACATGAAGAATTCCTAAAAATCAATAGGAAAAGACAGAAAACTAAATTTTAAAATGAGCAAAACACTAGAATAGTCATTTTACACACACACACACACACGAAACACAAATGACCAATAAGTTTATTTAAAGCGTGCATTTCCTAATTAGTAATCAGGAAAATACAAATTTAAGAAAAATAAGATACTGTTACTTACATAGTATTAAAAAGAGAGACAAGCCCAATGGTGGGAATGATGGAGAACAAGGCAAACTTATAAACTTATAAATTGGCACAAGCACTTGGGAAAACAGTATGACATTATCTAGAAAAACTGAGGATACAAATATCCTATGACTCTGCAATTCCACTCATCCCTATATATACATAGTAGAGAAACTCAAACATATGTGCCAGGACACATATATGCAAATGCACGTAGAAACGTTGTTTTTAGTAACCAAAAGTTGAAAAAACCCAAATACCCAGCATCCACAGAATGGATTTACAAGAGTAAAATATTTATACAGAGGAAAGTTTCGGGAAGCTGAAAGACAGGGAAAACAGAATCAGACTACATAGTACCTTCTCAACAGGGGGGAGAATTGATTCTTGAGAGGTAAGACTATCTTACTCTTTTACGTATTGCAAACATACAATACAATTAAGAGATGTATAATATGTCTGCAGGCATTAAAATTTCATGGGTCGGGGGGGTGTTAAGAAAAACAATGTCCAATCTGTCTCCTTGGGGAAGTAGTAACAGAATATGGTTGGCAGATATTGGACAAGGCAGTGAACAGAGCAGGGTGGGGCTAAGGGTCTCCATGGTATGGATTAACAAAGGACAAGATTAACAAGAGTAACTGAGACAAAGCAGGATGTAAGGCAGAAGCTATGTGTTATAGCAGGCATTCTGAACCAGACTGGTGATTAGCTCAGGTTGTAGGCCCAAGTTTTTAAATGGAAGTTTTAGGATCTCCCCAGAGGACAGTTTCTCCAGCAGCTTACTGCACGGGGGTGGGAAGGTGATAGGACAATCTTAGGGTGACTGGTATCTCCAGGGTGAGGCAAGTTTGACTTACAGGATAATCACTGGTGCTCTGACCCAGTACTGGATCCAACAGGAAAGGTTCATTTTATAAAGAATTCTAGGGGTTATCATGAGTGCAGGATTGCATGCTCCAACTGGTATTCTCGAAAATGAAGAAGAATAGAGCAACTAAAGTTGGTTAAAGATTTAATTACTTGGTCAAAATAATAATTGTGGAACAGACAACCAGAGCAGAGATGACAGCAAAAGTCAGTGGGAAGTGTAATTTAAAGGAGGGCTCAGAGTGGGAAAATGTTGGGTAAAGCTCACAGTAAAAGAGAAATGTGAGCTGAAATAGACAGTGAATGAAAGAATAGACTTACATCTGCAGCAGCATGGATGGACTTGGAGGGCATTATGCTAAGTGAAATAAGTCAGAGAAAGACAAATATTGTTATGATACCACTTATATGTGGAATCTAAAAACTACAACAAACTTGGGAGTATAATGAAAAAGAAACAGACTCACAGATGTAGAGAACAAATTAATGGTTACCAGTGGGGAGAGGGAAGCGGGGAGGGGTAATATACAGGTAGGGGAGTAAGAGGTACAAACTATTTGGTATAAAATAAGCTATATTGTACAACACAAGGAATATAGCCAGTATTCTGTAACTATGAATGGAATGTAACCTCGAAAAATTGTGGATCACCATACTGTACACCTGTAACTTATATATTGTACCTCAACTATACTTCAGTTAAAAAAAATCAAAAAATGAATAGACTTACAAAACAGCCCAACTAGAAGGACTTTTGGTGATAATGAAGCCCTGAGCAGTTCAGTAACTTGGTTTGGTCCTGAAGCAAGTGGCCAATGTGGGGCTGAACCTCTTAGGTCATCTCGTTAGAGCTTCTCCCAGTAAATGGTGTAACCTCTCAGAGCACATCAATTGTCAATTTTGCCTTAGAGTGATTAGTAAAAAAATCTGTTTTCCTTATTCATTTTTCAATTTTTACATTAAACTTTTGTCTACAAGTTAATTCAAATAAACTACTTTAAAATAACCTTTCAAAGAATAACTGAGAATTATATTCACATAATAAGCATATCAAGATACTGGGAGCTTTGAAACCATGACCACAATTCTCAATAAGAAATAAAAATATGTATATTACACTGGACGAATAGTTACTGTAAAACTATTCATAACAGAATATTTTATATCTCATTCTATTTCCTCAAAATTTGAAAAACTCAGGAAAATAACTTGTTAAAGAGAGTTTAGAATGACTGAAGAGTGTGTGATTATTCTCTCAAATAATTTACATAGATTTGACAAGAGTGTATTAAGTTATTTGTTAGACAAAGAGGAAGGAATATTAAGTGGCATTGATCTTTAAAATATAAACCAAGCAGGCCACAGTATCTGTGGATTAGAAACCCAAATCAGAGTTCATAAAATGCTTATGCCTAAATTTGATGACCCCAAGAAACGCAAGTAAAGGATACAGATCTAAAATGCATTATTGAATGGAAATGGAAAGAAGGAAATTTTTTCGAGTTGTTCTTTCCAGTTGGCACTGCTGTTACAGCATTTTGTGGATGGAATGTAAAGCAAAAATGGTACATAACAGCAGATGGAACATTTCTATTTATCATGGACAGACTCATGAATTTATTGTGCTGTTTCACAGGAAAAGAAAGTGTTGTTCTTGGCAGTCAACTCTGAAGAAAATCCTCAAGACATAGAATCAAAGGGTCCACTGGGATAGACCAGGCTCCAGCTTTTAGGCAGGTGTGGTCTTCATGATTCCTTTTATCAGTGAGATAGATTCCATCCGTGGCTTATCCAAGATGCCACAAGTAACAGGAAGCATCCTATCTTCAAGCGAAATGGAAGCTTAATAGTTACGCTGTTACCTGTTGACTTGTCCTGGGTAGATTATTGAACCTCATAAAATTTGCTGCATTAAGGACTTTTGTCTGCAACAGAAAAGCTATCAAGAATTTACTAGATCAACACTTGCCCTCAGAGCATATCCATACCGCTTGTTATCTGTGAACATGTTACAGGTAGAAAAATAAAACAGAATGCCAAGAAGAGATAACTGATTAAATGCGTCCTCAAGCATCTATCATTGTAACAGTTCTTTTCGGACAGTAAGTTAAAAGTGAATCCTTAAAAAGTCAGGATTGCTCCAAGTGGTGTATAAAAAAAGGAATGCTAATAATAAAATAACTAAATATCCAATTTTTGTTCTTTCTTTATTTGAGGAAATTCCCAAGATGGATTACCTTAAAATATTTGCAAGCACTAGGATAAAAAAAAAAAAAAAAAAAAGACTAGTGACCAAGCTTCATTGCCTTTTGTGAACTCCTAGTAATGAATAAATTTCTTTGAGTAAAACCTGCACACAAGAACCAAAAGACCTCAATAACTGGACTGTCTCGGTCAGGGAGTGTTCTGTTTTATTAAATTTCTGATGGTCTTAAGTTTGAATATAAACCCCTTCCCGGTACTGGCTTATTATATATAGCCCTTTTGAGTGAAAATATATTTGAAGTCACCACTTGAATGTCAATTATCATTGTGTTATTTCCCAGGCATAAAACAATCCCACTCCTCTCCTGGAATATACTTTATAGTTACTAAATCTCTGATCTCAGTTTTGTTTTTTTTTTCTATTTGCCTCTCCCAGTTAAAAATCACATGTAAAAATGGTTGCCACTGTGAGGGTTCCAGTTAGTTGAACTTTTTCTATACTCTGTTCAATTTTAAATGTTAAAATGTGACTTAGAAATCAAAAGACAGTACAACTTCCCCCCCAAATTTGGGAAGTTGCTTTTTACCAAGTGTTTATGCTTGCATACTTATTTGTCACAATAACATTATGGAATAAAGAAAGGTGTTCATTATCTCTCCCCTGGATTCTTATACCAGCCTCCAAAGGGGTCCCTTTTTCGAGTTACTTCTCAAATCAGCAACCAGAGCAGTCATTTTAAAACATGAGCCAGATGGTGCTTCCTTCTGCCCAAAACCTTGCTAAGGGTCCCACCAGTCGTGTCCTCTGTTATGGCTCCCACCTCACCTCCTACTATTTCCCCCTGCTCACCTGGCTATCACCATCCTAGTCTGCACACTATTCTTCAAACACACCAGGCCTGTCCCTGCTTTGGCCCCTCTGAACTGGACCCTCTGCTGGAACACTCCTGTCTCCAAGGCCCACACGGCTTCTTCCCTCACCTACTTGGAATCTGCTTCATTCTCACCTTTTTGAGGAGACCCACCCTGACCACCTGATTCTCCTCCCACTCCACATCCCCATCTTGATTCCCTTTGCTTGTTTTAAACCGTAACACTTATGACTTGTCTGTTCTCAAATCCCCCACCCTTGACCCCCTGTTAGAATGAAAATTCACGAAGGTAAGGATCTTTTATCATCAATACAGCCCAAGTGCCTCAAACAGCTCCTGAAGCACATCAAGCTCTCAATAAAAATCTGCTAAATCAATACATGAAATGGAAAGATACATGCGAGGTGCTCAGCTGCATTCTTTGTTGTTGTTGTTGCTATTGCTTCTTTGTTTTCTTGGCTAATTGGCTTAGAACAGCACTATTATGATCTAGAAGCTTCCTTATTTGGGATTATTGATAACACCTGGTGAGCCAAGACATGACCAAGGAAAGTGAAAGACAGACAGTTCCCTGAAGCGGTCTGTAAAATCTAGACAAATTAGGATTTACAATGTGTGAAGTATAGTGCTGAGTTTAGTCATGGCCCTTGGACCAGAGAGTGTCAGGAAAAAGTCTCTCTCTCTGCCAGACTGTAATGTGAGAAGGACTGAGTGAAATGCAAATTGGGAGGAGATTTGGGGATTTCATTCAATTTAGGAGTCAGGTAGAGACAGGAAATTGCCTGATGCCCAAAACACACTGCTCATCACATACCAAGAATACACACAGAGATACTTCTGGTTTCTCCTGTGTTAACGTAGAGTCTCAGGGTCACATCTGTGGGAGGGTGGCCCCTGGGAGCCAGAATAAAAGAATTAGGGGGGCTTCCCTGGTGGCGCAGTGGTTGAGAATCCGCCTGCCAATGCAGGGGACACGGGTTCGAGCCCTGGTCTGGGAAGATCCCACATGCCGCGGAGCAGCTGGGCCCGTGAGCCACAACTACTGAGCCTGCGCGTCTGGAGCCTGTGCTCCGCAACAAGAGAGGCCGCGATAGTGAGAGGCCCGCGCACCGCGATGAAGAGTGGCCCCCGCTTGCCGCAACTAGAGAAACCCCTCGCACAGAAACGAAGACCCAACACAGCCAAAAATAAATAAATTAATTAATTAATTTTTTTAAAAAGTTAAAAAAAAAAAGAATTAGGGAACGTGGGGCAATTATATCCACTGCCATTCAAAATTGACAATGCACTCCCCTTATTACAAAGCCCCCAAACAAAAACAAAACCAAAAAAAAAACTAAAAGAAAAGAAGGAAATATAGGATTGGATACCTATAAAGGACTAAGGACACCCTGCATTCTAATTAACATGGGGAACCACATTTATAGTCTCACCAAACCCTGTCTCCTGGAATCATTTAAACAGAATTTTACAATGGCTTCCCTGTATTGATTTTTTTCCTTGAAGCTTATAAAGAAAAGTGATCATGTGGCTGATGGAAAGATGTTCAATTGGCTTTCTTACTTAAATAATACTTATAATCAAAAGGATGCCTTTTAACATCTAGAAAATACTGTAAAATGGATTTTCGTGCTAGCAATAGGTAATCCTTCAAGATATACTGTCCCAAAAGAATTGACTCTATTTTAGTACCAACATCTTGATTTAAGCAGACAAATCATTTTAGAAACCTTATTTTTAAAGGAATAAGTAGGAATAAAATCATTTAAGCACTCACTTGATTTTAGCCAACTACATAAAGATTTACCTCAGAACTTGAGCTTGTCTTAAAGAGGTACAGCCTTTGAAATTTCATTTGTGCAAAATATTGTCTGGTCTTCAAATCTAGCTAATGCAATCCGTAATTAGAAAATGTGCCTGACTATTGGAAAAATGTAACTCATCTGACTGACTCAGTCAATTTTTTTACTCCATATTCTTTAAGCAAAGAATATTTTCAAGTTCTTTCACAAAATAATATTTTTAGGCAAAGCTGCAATATACTTTGTTCACAGAAAGTCAACTTTCTGTAGTAGAAGCATGTGGATTTTTATGTTAGGTACACATGGGTTCAGACCCTGGCTCTATCATTTACCTGCCATGTGATATTAGGTATATTACCTACTTAACTGAGTCTCAGTTTTCTTATCTGTAATATGGGAATAATAGTGACTTACCTCAATGGGTTGTTTATGGTGATTATAAAATATAAGTAAATCACCTTACACATGGAACATATTAAAATAAATAAGACGTATTCATATTCTAGAAAGAAAGAATGCTGATATGCTAGAATACCTTGGTAGCCTAGAAGAAAAGGATGTACCTGACAAAAGGGTTATAGTTTCTTTGAAAGTTACCCTCATTTGATCTTTCTTTTCTCACTGTTATCAGCCCTCTGTAGATTGATCTCTCTCATCTGATCATGGAAACGCCGTCCTAATACTCCTCCTCATCCTCTCCATCCTAACTCCAATACACCTGGCGAATTAGCCTCCAGATGAATCTACCTAGTAACACACCCTTTTGATAATATAATGCTCCCTACCTAACATCCAGTTGTACACCAAATAAAATCGAGACTTCTGAATCTGATATTTAAGGCTCTTCACAACTTTGCACAAATTACTTTTTCTGTCTGATAGCCCCCGATTCATCTACACATATCTTATATTTCAGTCAATCTGATCTACTCACCATTCCAACCATATGGGGGGTGCTTATAAAGGGTAGAACACAAATACAGTTCTATTCTGGGTGCCCAGCTTATAAGGCAGATGTCTAAATTTCGTAACTACTTACCACTAATTCTCTCTCCAGAAAGAAAGTCCATTTTCTCTAACAGTCTGATTTCCTTTTTGTTTTAGAGAACTGTGTAGTGTCCATCAAGATCGGCTTCTACTAGGTGGTCTGAGCTGCGATGCTTAGGACTGAAGTGATCTTGGCGTTACAGGAAACAGAAAGGACACACAGGGATCTAAGTGAGGGCCTTTGGCCCAGGGTGAGAGTAGGAGCTACATCCACCTGTTCGTGGGAAGGTTCTGTACATCAGAAAATGCCAGACGCCACCAGGGGATGATAAAGTCCTTAATGAGAGCAAAGGGCAAACATTTCCAGATCGTGGCCAAGGTGACAACAGTAGGCTTTCACCTCCTATCTTTCATAATACCACTTTCGATTACCCTTATTATTAAATATGAGCTTCATTATGTCATTTTATGAGAAAGTCTGATGCAAAAACATGGGGTGCTCATCCACCAAAACCTTAGTATGTTCTCTGAGGAGGCAGCCCTTGCTACCATGGTGATGGCAGCTCCCACAAAGCCTCAAAACTCTGAGAAACAGGTCAGGCAGCCTCTTGATTCTCTGTGTTCCCTCGGGAACCAGGGAAAGTTCCAGCTGCTGACAGCCTCAGTGTGGTACTAATAACATACAGTCTGAACCTTCTGGCCTCTGCAAGTCTGTCAGGTCACACCTTCTCCCTATGACTTGCCCTGTTAAAACCCATCCCAGCCTCTAGAGCCAGCTCAGTGGTACACCCAGCACGAAGCACCTCCCATTCCCTACTCCTTTTTCCTGGTAGAAAGTTTCTCCTCCTTCAGTTCTTCATCTACGTTATAGCACAATCCTGTAGTTATTTGTTCTCACGTTGCAGTTCATTTTATACTTGAAGCAAAAAAGGGGGGTTGATTTGGGTTTGGGTTTGTAATTTTATTATTCCTCTGCAGTTCCTCATATGGGGCCTTCTATACCGGCGGGACTCACTAAACACTGGCTACAAAAACGATTCAAAATCAAGTATGTGTCAGCACCCTAAGTCTTATGTCAGAATTAAGGGAGATAATTTGAAGTGCGGAAGAAAGGAGAATGGGCAAAGGGAAGGAGAAGATATAGTAGAAGAGTATTCTCTAGACAGAAAGTTCCACGTGCTAAGGCAGGGAGGTCAGCATCAGCACGGCATGGTGGGGAAACTACAATGAATTCAGCAGGACTGGAGGGCAGCGATATTTGCTCATGTTTCAGAGGACACCAAAGGGTCAGTCTGATGTGCTAAGAGAAATCGCGGAGAACGTTTCTCACGTGAGGAGGTGCTGGGGCTACGATCCGCCTCACATCCCCTTCTGAGCTAAAATTATTTCAATAAAGCAGTTTACCGAAAATAACTCCCATTGTGGCTACAGACACTGTGTTTCCTGCTTCTTTTTATTCTCCTTCAAATAAACAAGAACTGATAAGGAAACCGCACTTCTCGGATGAGACTGGAACCCAGCCGCACTTCAGACTGGGACTTGAATCCACAGTCTCTGACTTAGGAGGGCACCGCCCACCCCCTCACTGTCTTCCAATTGAAACTGCTTACCTTGTCTCAGGACTTACTGAAGTTCAGGTTCTCTTGTCTCCATGCAGAAGGAATTCAGAGACAGGCCCAGTGACAGGGAAAGAGTGACTTTATTAGCATAGGACGCTTGTGAAAGATACAAGCGGGCAGGCAGGGGAGCGCAGCCCCGAGAACAAAGAGGGCTACACTTTTATAATCAAAGAAAGAGTGGGGAGGGGAGAAGACCACCTTCATCCTCATTTTTGGGTAGACATCAAGGCTTACATCATTAGCTCCTCCTTTGGCCCTATATGGTCTAACCAGGACTGTCATGGCACTATTTAAATCATATGTATATTAGCAGAACGGTGGTAACATACACCAAAATGCGGTAATTCATCTCAGGTTTTTGTATAATATCCCCTTTCACCTAGTTTCTTTCCCCTTTCTTTCTTGTCTTGGCTACATGCAAGAATGCAGTTTTTCAGGGTCTGTTACCCTATAGACCTCCCAAGGCCAAATGCAAGTCTTGGATCCATTTTTTGGTGGTAGTGGCCCAAGTAAGTCTGTTTACTTTCAAAATGTTCTGATTGTTGCTTAGCTGCCAGATGTTCTAGGCATTTTCTGGTTGGTGTCTAGCTTATGGTGATCTCCTCAAGTCTCTATCTTTCCCTAGTGGGATTTCTAGCTGTGTAACTATCTTGTTCTACCCCTAGCAATAACACTTCCAAATATATTCACTTCCAAACCACTAGTCAGAAACCTGAAAGTTTTCTTGAATAGCTGTACCACTTCTAAAATCCATCATAATTCTAATACCAGCCTTCTCCAATAAGCAAATAGGTTTGAGCTTCCAAATGTCTTTATAAGACAGTTGTCTGGAACTCAGAACACAGACACCATGGAAAAAGTGGCAGGTAATCTCCAATGCTCACTCATGGTCTTCGGGCTTCAGGCTCAGTGATTTACTCCATTGCTCTGTACTATCTCCCATTTTTCTTTCCTTTTCTATTTCAGCTTTCACTGAAGTCCCATACTCTTCACTGAGTGTGCATTTGTCAAAAACATCATTTTATACAAGTAATATTTGGAAGTACTCACTTCTAGAACTCCGTCTTTTCAATATACCCAATGTACACAATCAAAGGTCTTTCCACAGAGACTGTTATAAATCTGTGATAACATAAAAGTACATCTAACTTTTTCACATTCATAAATTATTTGCACAATAAGGTCAAAGTACCTGAAGGGTGTGACCCGTGGATGTCAGTCAAATATAACCGAGATTGGCAGGAAGATTTTTTTTTTTTTTTAATTTATTTTTGGCTGCGTTGGGTCTTTGTTGCTGCGCTTGGGCTTTCTCTAGTTGCAGCGAGCGGGGGCTACTCTTTGTTGCGGTGCGTGGGCTTCTCATTGAGGTAGCTTCTCTTGTTGTGAAGCACAGGCTCTAGGCATGCGGGCTTCTGTAGTTGTGGCATGCGGGCTCAGTAGTTGTGGCTCTTGGGCTCTAGAGCGCAGGCTCAGTAGTTGTGGCGCATGGGCTTACTTGCTCCGTGGCATGTGGGATCTTCCCGGACCAGGGCTCGAACCCGTCTCCCCCTGCATTGGCAGGCAGATTCTTAACCACTGTGCCACCAGGGAAGTCCTGGCAGGAAGATTATAGTTGTGTTTAGATTGGCCTCATGATACCGTAAGCTCTTTAAGCTCCCTACTTAAATTAAAGAAGGGCACAGTTTCCATTCATCACTCTATGCCTCACTGTCGAATAACAACTAACAGTTATTGAGCCACGCCCTCTACTAGCCATTTTCCATGTATCTTTTCAACCCTGATACGGTAAACTGTATCAACATCATCTTCATTTTACACCTGGGCAGATGAACTAAACTTCCCTTGGCCATCTAGCATGTTCAATGACTTATTGAATAAAGAAAACCAGTTGATACATATCAGATAAAATTCTTTATTTCATATGTCAGCAGAGGGGTCACAGAATTCCAAAACTGTCATCGTAGGCCACATGGTAGCCAGATTTCATCCCTCTGTTTAAAGGAAATTGACTTTGGAATCATGTTGTTAAATTATTTCACTCTCAGTAATTCTTAACACTTTTTTTAAAAACCTCCACAAGGAGTCAGTTCTTGACAAATTGATCTATAAACTCAATGTAATTTCAATGAAAATCCCAACAAGTTATTTTGTGGCTACCAGTACAATGAATCTAAAGTTTATACGAAGAGTTAAAAGACCCAGGATAGCCAACACAATATTGAAAGAGAAGAACAAAGTTAGAAGACTAACACTACCTGACTTCAAGACTTATTATAAAGCTTTCTTTCTTTCACCAGTACTACAAGATAATGTGGTATTGGTTAAAAAATAGACAAATATTAGTGACACAGAATGGAAAGCCCAGAAATAGACCCACATAAATATGGTCAACTGATGTTTGACAAAATACAATGGAACAAAGCTAGTCTTTTCAACAAATGGTGCTACAATAATTGGACATCCACATGCAAAAAAAAAAAATGAATTTAGACACAGACCTTGCACGCTTTACAAAAAATAACTTAATGGGTCATAACCTAAATGTAAAATGCAAAACTATTACATTTCTAGAAGATAAGATAGAGAAAAATCTACATAACCTTGGGTATGGTGATGACTTTTTAGATACAACATCAAAGGCACAGCCTATGAAAGAAATAATTGGTGAGCTAGACTTCCTTAAAATTAAAAATTTCTGTTCTGCAAAAGACAATGTCAAGATAATGAGAAGGCAAGCCACAGATTGGGAGAAAATATTTGCAAAAGACACATATGACAAAGGACTGTTATCCAAAATAGCATAGAACTCTTAAGACTTAACAATAAGAAAAAAAATTTAAATGAGCCAAAGACATTAACAGACCCCTCACTAAAGAAGATATACAGATGAAAACAAAAATATCAATAGATGCTTCACATCATATGTCATCAAGAAAATGCAAATTAAAACTACACAGTGCAATACTACTACACATCTTCTAGAATAGCTAAAATTCAGAACACTGGTAACACCAAATGCTGGCAAAGATGTGGAGCAATAGGAATTCTGATTCATTGCTGGTAGGAACTCAAGAAGGTGCAGCCACTTTGGAAGACAGTTTTGCAGTTTCTTACAAAACTAAACATAAACTAAATATATGCTTACCATACAATCCAGCAGTCATACTCCTTGGTATTTACTCAAATGAACTGAAAAATTATGTCCACACAAAAACCTGCACACAGATGTTTACAGCAGCTCTATTCATAACTGCCAAACTTGGAAGCAACCAAGATATCCTTCAGTAGGTGGAAAGATAAATAAACTATAGAATATCCACACAACAGACCGTTACTCAGTGCTGAAAAGAAATGAGCTATCAATCCATGAAAAGTCATGGAAAAACCTTAAATGCATATTGTTAAGTGAAAGAAGCCAATATGAGAAGGCTACAATATGGTGATCACATGGTGTGATTCCAACTATATGACATTCCGGAAAAGGCCAAACTATAGAGATAGTACAAACATCAGTGGCTTCCAGGGGTTGGCGAGGAGAAGAACGAATAGGCAGAGCACAGAGGACTTGTACGGCGGTGAAACTACTCTGTACAACACTACAATGGTGGATACATGTCATTATACATTTGTCCAAACCCACAGAATAAGAGTAAACCCTAATGTATACTATGGACTTTGGGTGATTATGATGTGTCAGTGTAGGTTTATCAATTATAACAAATGTACTACTCTGGTGAGAGATGTTGATAATGGGGGTGTCTGTGCATGTGTGGAGTCAGGGAGTACATGGGAACTCTCTGTCCCTTCTGCTCAATTTTGCTGTGAACCTAAAACTGGTCTAAAAAAATCTTTTAAAAAAACCCACATAGGGCTTCCCTGGTGGCGCAGTGGTTGAGAATCTGCCTGCCAATGCAGGGGACACGGGTTCGAGCCCTGGTCTGGGAAGATCCCACATGCCGCAGAGCGACTAGGCCCGTGAGCCACAACTACTGAGCCTGCGCATCTGGAGCCTGTGCTCCGCAACAAGAGAGGCCGCGATGGTGAGAGGCCCACGCACCGCAATGAAGAGTGGACCCCGCTCGCCGCAACTAGAGAAAGCCCTCGCACAGAAACGAAGACCCAACACAGCCATAAATAAATAAATAAATAAATAAATAAATAAATAAATAAATAAATAAATAAAACTAAAGCAGTAATATATTTTTTAAAAAACCCACATAATATTAAATTTTAGAACTAGTCTTTATAAGACATTCCTATTATCCACACCTAAGTTTTTAAATCAGTTTCTTAGTACTTCATTCAACTATCATTTTTTGCTTGTAAAAGTCTACTTTCAAGATTATATGTATTTTCTTTAAAAAATTTTTAACTTTCCACCTGGCAAAGCAACTCATTTTCATTCAGGGAGGAAATAGCCCTTTATATATTTCATCTGTCAGCCAATCTTGCATCAGTTTTAAAAATCACCATTATTTGAGCTAAAGAAGTCTTCTTTGATAGGCTTAGAATTTGCAAACAATTAATTTTACAGCTAGAGATGGCACCTCGCATTAGCATTATGCACAGCTGACAATGCAAACACACCTATTTACACACTTGGCCTCAGATTTCCAAAAAAATCCTTATTAGAGGCAGTTTTAGGAAAAAACATAACCTCTCTGGGATTTAAGTGGTTAAACATTAAATGTGTTCAGTAATGCTTCTTTATTAGTCTCGATTCGACCTCAGCCACATAATCAAAACATGCAAAATTATTACTGGAAGTTTATGTAGAGTACTTAGTTGAATATTACAGAATCTTTGGTTCTCAGACCTCCTTCCACATCATTATTAAAAGCTTGGATAAACTGTTATCTTCCAAATCATATTTTTTACTTATTAATTTAATTTACATTAATATATTAAATTAAATGTTAAATAAAATCATATTTATTCCTTGAGACTCTACCTCCACAGACATGTCTTAAAGAGGAAATTGAGAATCGTTCACATAATTACATTTATTGCCTTTATTCAGGGTTTGTACTTTTGACAAAGTTTCAAAGATATTTTAAAGGAATTCATATTTTGTCTATTTCAGGATAGGCATGGGTCTAAATGAGCAGTCAAACCCCTGGCACTAGCTAAAATGAAAGGACAAATAGCAGCTCACATATGCTTTTTCTATTCTGACCCAACTGCATGTCTTTTGTCTTCCTTCCTTATCTATATAGCCATTCTAGGCAGGGGTAGCCAATGATGGTCTTCCAACAAGTGTTATCCTACCAAAGAGGCTTCACCAGTCAAATGAAGTGATAACAGCTACCTAATCTTTATCACACATATCTAACGGTTTCTAAATTCCAAGTATGAAAATGTGAAACAAAGAAATCTTTACCAAATCATCTATATATCCAACTATTTTACTTTAATATGTAAACCTTAATATATAATAGTTCAAAGAAAGCAACTGCAATTATTTCAATATCATGCCAGTAAGGTATTTGATAAAACTCAGCTTCCACTTCTAAATTTTCTCAATTTTTAGAAGATGAAAACAAGGTTACTTTCTTAAATGACTGTATAAAATACAACTCTCAAATTTTAAGAAATAATATGCTTCATGATGAATGCCTAGAAATTAAAATCAGGAACAAGATAAGCATGCTCATTACCATCACTGGCATTAAATACTATTTTGTAAAGCTACCCGACACAATTACATAAGAAACTGAAAATAAGAATATAAATTTTGAGATAGAAGAAACATTTAAAATTATTTATAGATGATATGACTGTTTAATTGGAAGACCCAAGATAATCTATTTTAAAATCATTAAAATAGGAAGGCATATCTTTAAGGAAGTTGTTTACAAAGTTAATATGCAAAATCAATACCTTTCCTTCACAGATATCTCCCTACTTTTTTTTTTTAATTTTTGAATTTCATTTTATTTATTTTTTATACAGCAGGTTCTTATTAGGTATCTATTTTATACATTTTAGTATATATATGTCAATCAAAATCTCCCAATTCATCCCACCACCACCATGCCCCCACCATTTTCCCCCCTTGGTGCCCATACATTTGTTCTCTACATCTGTGTCTCTATTTCTGCCCTGCAAACAGATTCACCTGTACCAGTTTTCTAGGTTCCACATACATGTGTTAATATACGATATTTGTTTTTCTCTTTCTGACTTACTTCACTCTGTAGGACAGTCTCTAGATCCATCCACTTCTCTACAAATGACCAAATTTCATTCGTTTTTATGGCTGAGTAATATTCCATTGTATATACATACCACATCTTCTTTATCCATTCGTCTGTCAATGGACATTTAGGTTGCTTCCATGACCTGGCTATTGTAAATAGTGCTGCAATGAACATTGGGGTGCATGTGTCTTTTTCAATTATGGTTTTCTCTGAGTATATGCCCAGTAGTGGGATTGCTGGGTCATATGGTAATTCTATTTTTAGTTTTTTAAGGAACCTCCATACTGTTCTCCATAGTGGCTGTATCAATTTACATTCCCACCAACAGTGCAAGAGGGTTCCCTTTTCTCCACACCCTCTCCAGCATTTATTGTGTGTAGACTTTCTGATGATGCCCATTCTAACTGGTGTGAGGTGATACCTCATTGTAGTTTTGATTTGCATTTCTCTAATAATTAGTGATGTTGAGCAGCTTTTCATGTGCTTCCTGGCCATCTGTATGTCTTCTTTGGAGAAATGTCTATTCAGGTCTTCTGCCCATTTTTTGATTGGGTTGTTTGTTTTTTTAATATTGAGCTGCATGAGCTGTTTATATATTTTGCAGATTAATCCTTTGTCCATTGCTTCATTTCCAAATATTTTCTCCCATTCTGAGGGTTGTCTTTTCGTCTTGTTTGTAGTTTCCTTTGCTTTGCAAAAGCTTTTAAGTTTCATTAGGTCCCACTGGTTTATTTTTGTTTTTATTTCCATTACTGTAGGATGTGGATCAAAAAAAATCTTGCTGTGATTTATGTCAAAGAGTGTCCTTCCTATGTTTTCCTCTAAGAGTTTTATAGTGTCCATTCTTACATTTAGGTCTCTAATCCATTTTGAGCTTATTTTTGTGTATGGTGTTAGGGAGTGTTCTAATTTTATTCTTTTACATATAGCTGTCCAGTTTTCCCAGCACCACTTATTGAAGAGACTGTCTTTTCTCCCTTGTAATCCTTGTCTCCTTTGTCAAAGATAAGGTGACCATATGTGCGTGGGTTTATCTCTGGGCTTTCTATCCTGTTCCATTGATCTATATTTCTGTTTTTGTGCCAGTACCATATTGTCTTAATTACTGTAGCTTTGTAGTATAGTCTGAAATCAGGGAGTCTGATTCCTCCAGCTCTGTTTTTTTACCTCAAGATTGCTTTGGCTATTAGGGGTCTTTTGTGTCTCCATACAAATTTTAAGATTTTTTGTTCTAGTTCTGTAAAAAAAAAAATGCCATTGGTAATTTGAGAGGGATTGCATTGAATCTGTAGATTGCTTTGGGTAGTACGGTTATTTTCACAATATTGATTCTTCCAATCCAAGAACATGGTATATCTCTCTGTCTGTGTCATCTTTGGTTTCTTTCATCATTGTCTTACAGTTTTCTGAGTCTTTTACCTCCTTAAGTAGCTTTATTCTTCAGTATTTTACTCTTTTTCTTGCAGTGGTGAATGGGATTGTTTCCTTAATTTGTCTTTCTGATCTTTCGTTGTTAGTGTATAGGAATGCAAGAGATTTCTGTGCATTAATTTTGTATCCTGCTACTTTACCAAATTCATTGATTAGCTAGTAGTTTTCTGGTGGCATCTTTAGGATTCTCTATGTATAGCATCATGTCATCTGCAAACAGTGACAGTTTTACTTCTTCTTTCCAATTTGTATTCGTTTTATTTCTTTTTCTCTTCTGATTGCCATTGCTAGGACTTCCAAAACTATGTTGAATAATAGTGGTGAGAGTGGACATCCTTGTTCTGTTCCTGATCTTAGAGGAAATGCTTTCAGTTTTTCACCATTGAGAATGATGTTTGCTGTGGGTTTGTTGTATATGGCCTTTATTATGTTGAGGTAGGTTCCCTCTGTGTCCACTTTCTGGAGAGTTTTTATCATAAATGGGTGTTGAATTTTGTCAAAAGCTTTTTCTGCATCTATTGAGATGATCATACGGTTTTTATTCTTCAATTTGTTAATATGGTGTATCACATTGATTGATTTGCGTATATTGAAGAATCCTTGCATCCCAGGGATAAATCCCACTTGATCATGGTGTATGATCCTTTTAATATGTTGTTGGATTCTGTTTGCTAGTATTTTGTTGAGGATTTTTGCATCTATATTCATCAGTGATATTGGTCTGTAATTTTCTTTTTCTGTAGTATCTGTGTCTGGATTTGGTATCAGGGTGATGGTGGCCTCATAGAATGAGTTTGGGAGTGTTCCTTCCTCTGCAATTTCTTGGAAGAGTTTGAGAAGGATAGGTGTTAGCTCTTCTCTAAATGTTTGATAGAATTCACCTGTGAAGCCATCTGGTCCTGGACTTTTGTTTGTTGGAACATTTTTAACCACAGTTTCAATTTCATTACTTGTGACTGGTCTGTTCATATTTTCTATTTCTTCCTGTTTCAGTCTTGGAAGGTTATACCTTTCTAAGAATTTGTCCATTTCTTCCAGGTTGTCCATTTTATTGGCATAGTGTTACTTGTAGTAGTCTCTTAGGATGCTTTGTATTTCTGTGGTGTCAGTTGTAACTTCTCCTTTTTCATTTCTAATTTTGTTGATTTGAGTTCTCTCCCTCTTCTTCTCAAAGAACCAACTTTTAGTTTTATTGATCTTTGCTATTGTTTTCTTTGTTTCTATTTCATTTGTTTCTGCTCTGATCTTTATGATTTCTTTCCTTCTACTAACTTTGGAGGTTTTTTGTTCTTCTTTCTCTAGTTCCTTTAGGTGTAAGGTTAGATTGTTTATTTGAGATTTTTCTTGGTTCCTGAGGTAGGCTTGTACTGCTATAAACTTCCCTCTTAGAACTGGTTTTGCTGCATCCCTTAGGTTTTGGATCATCGTGTTTTCTTTGTAATTTGTCTCTAGGTAGTTTTTCATTCCCTCTTAGATTTCTTCAGTGATCTCTTTGTTATTTAATAATGTATTGTTTAGCATCCATGTGTTTGTGTTTTTTAGGTTTTTTTCCCTGTAATTGATTTCTAATCTCATAGTGTTGTGGTCAGAAAAGATGCTTGACATGATTTCAATTTTCTTAAATTTAGCAAGGCTTGATTTGTAACCCAAGATGTGATCTACCCTGGAGAATGTTCCATGTGTACTTGAGAAGAAAGTGTAATATGCTGCTTTGGGATGGAATGTCCTATGAATAGCAATTAAATCCATCTGGTCTATTGTGTCATTTAAAGCTTGTGTTTCCTTATTCATTTTCTGTCTGGATGATCTGTCCATTGGTGTGAGTGAGGTGTTAAAATTCCCCCCTATTATCGTGTTACTGTCAATTTCCTCTTTTATAGCTGTTAGCATTTGCCTTATGTATTGAGGTGCTCCTATATTGAGTGCATATATATTTATAATTGTTATATCTTTTTCATGGATTGATCCCTTGATCATTATGTAGTGTCCTTCCTTGTCTCTTGTATTCTTTATTTTAAAGTCTATTTTAATCGATATGACTATTGCTGCTCCAGCTTTCTTTTGATTTCCATTTGCATGGAATATCTTTTTCCATCCCCTCACTTTCAGTCTGTATGTGTCCTTAGGTCTGAAGTGGGTCTCTTGTAGACAGCATATATATGGGTCTTGTTTTTGTATCCATTCAGCCATCCAGTGTCTTTTGGTTGGAGCATTTAATCCATTCACGTTTAAGGTAATTATCAATATGTATGTTCCTATTACCGTTTTCTTAATTGTTATGGGTTTGTTTTTGTAGGTCCTTTACTTCTCTTGTGTTTCCCACTTAGAGAAGTTCCTTTAGCATTTGCTGTAGAGCTGGTTTGGTGGTGCTGCATTCTCTTAGCTTTTGCTTGTCTGTAAAGCTTTTGATTTCTCCATCAAATCTGAATGAGATCCTTGCCGAGTAGAGTAATCTTGGTTTCAGGTTCTTCCCTTTCATCACTTTAAATATATTGTGCCACTCCCTTCTGGCTTGTAGAGTTTCTGCTGAGGAATCAGCTCAGTTAACCTTACGGGAGTTCCCTTGTATGTTATTCGTCATTTTTCCCTTTGTGTTTTCAATAATTTTTCTTTGTCTTTAATTTTTGTAAATTTGATTACTATGTATCTCAGCATGTTTCTCCTTGGGTTTATCCTGCCTGGGACTCTCTGCACTTTCTGGACTTGGGTGGCTATTTCCTTTCCCATGTTAGGGAAGCCTTCGACTATAATCTCTTCAAATATTTTCTCGGCTCCTTTCTCTCTCTCTTCTCCTTCTGGGACCCCTATAATGCGAATGTTGGTGCATTTAATGTTGTCCCAGAGGTCTCTTAGGCTGTCTTCATTTCTTTTCATTCTGTTTTCTTTATTTTGTTCCGCAGCAGTGAATTCCACCATTCTGTCTTCCAGGTCACTTATCCGTTTTTCTGCCTCAGTTATTCTGCTATTGATTCCTTCTAGTGTATTTTTCATTTCAGTTATTGTATTGTTTATCTCTGTTTGTTTGTTCTTTAATTCTTCTAGTTGTTTGTTCTTTAATTCTTCTAGGTCTTTGTTAAACATTTTTTGCATCCTCTCAATTTTTGTCTCCATTCTTTTTCCGAGGTCCTGGATCATCTTCACTATCATTATTCTGAATTCTTTTTCTGGAAGGTTGCCTATCTCCACTTCATTTAGTTGTTTTTCTGTGGTTTTATCTTGTTCCTTCATCTCGTACAAAGTCCTCTGCCTTTCATTTTGTCTATCTTTCTGTGAATGTGGTTTTCTTTCCACAGGCTGCAGAATTGTAGTTCTTCTTGCTTCTGCTGTCTGTCCTCTCTCCCTATTTTTATAAATAATGTGTTTCTGAAAAACACTATCAAAGTCAAACAATGATGCCACACTAGGGTAGAGAGAATGAGGGATGGAACATAAAAAGTTTTATGAACATATTAAGAAATGTTTCATTAGTAAATCAGGTAATGAGTAAAGTAATTAAAATGAAGCACTTATGTGCATTTTCACACTGACGCCTAAAAGCTAACATGCTCCTTCCTCTGGATCCTGGATTCCTTTTCTCACAGCAGAATGAAGAGGGAAATCTTGGCTCCTGTATGGTACATCAAGGTCAAACTCATTAGTGCCTTTCATACAGCAGTTTCTCTCACTGTTGTGTCATTATCTCAGGTGAGGGTCTTCTCTCCATAGGGATTCAGATGCATATTTATTTCATAAAATCTTTAAGAAACCATCACCTAGTACTGGAGCTAGTTAGAACTGTATAGAATCATGGCTCTACTGAGCTGAGAGTCATAAGATAATTATAAAATCCCCAATTATAACTCACCTTTTAAACACAACTTTTAAGGCCATTTTCCCAACATTTCATATATGTGCTTTCATTTATTCACTTCTTTTACAACTGAACACAGTTGCATATGGACAATGAGTACTTAGTTGAGGCTGGTTTGAGCTTTTTGGCATGTCTGAATATTTCCTTTTCTTTGATTGTAACAGAAGACCTATGCTTCTTATCACTTGTATTAGTGCTTTCATTTTTCAATTTTTCTGTTCATTTTTTCAAAATGATAAGAAAAATTCAATTCATATTCAAATATAGATGCCAAGAAAATATCCAAACCCCCATAACTCAACTAGTAATTGCCAAGAGGCAAGTCACTGTAAAACATAGCTTAAATTGTATGTTCATCAGTTGAGAGATGAAAACCCAAATTTAGCAAATGAAAAGCAGTTTAGAGGTATCAACACACTATATAATGTACAAATGCACATGTTGCATGAGACACAAAATTACAAAAGGCATGGATGATTACAGAAACAAAAACAAACAGAAGTTTAACATTAAAAATATTTTTACAGTAGCAATTTAAAAAGTTAAGAATTCACGAAAAAATTTGTTCTAGTTATCTATTGCTATATAATAAATCACCATGAAATGTACTGGTCCCACAAAAACAACAACTACCATTTTATTATCTCTCCTAATGCCTTAGGGTCAGGCATTCATAAAGGCCTCAGATGAGAGGTTTTAGCTCAGGATCTCTCTTCATGCTGCAGTCAGATAGTGACTGGAGCTGAAACAGCAAGTTTCAGCTGAGGGACCAGCTGAGGGCTGACGTCTTTTTCTTTCTCTTCATTCTAGTCTCAGAGCTTCTACAGGCAGTCTCTCCATATGCTACTTTGGGCTTCCTTACAAAATGGCAGCCTCAAGGCAGCTGAAGTCCCTTAGAGTGAGTATTCTAGCTTAAAATAGCTGCACCATGGCCTCGTCTTTTATGAAAAGGAAAAGCCTTTCATGCCCTATCATCAGAAGTCATGCAGCATCACTTCCAGGGCATTCTATTGGTAACAAGTAAGTCACAAACCCAGCCAGATTGACAGGGAAGAGGATTAGACTTTACCTCTTGATGGGGGCATGGCAAGATTCTACAAAAGCTTATGGTATGGTATATAATATTGCAACCATCTTTGGGGAAAACAATCGGCCACAAAATGTAATAGGAGCTATGCAGAACATGGAAAGAGCTACGTAATCTTAACAAAAGTAATTAAAAAGAGAAGACTTAAAAGCATATGAAAAGATACTCCACATTATATGTCATTCAGGGACTGCAAGATAAAACAACAATGAGATACCAACACACATCTATAAGAATAGCCAAAATCCAAAACACTGCCAACACGAAATTCTGGTGAAGATATGGAACAAGAGGAACTCTAGTTCATTGCTGGAAAGAACTCAAGATAGTATGGCCACTTTGGAAGACAGTTTTGCAGTTTCTCACAAAACTAAACACACTCTTACCATACAATCCATCAGTCACACACCTTGGTATTTATTTACTCAAAAGAGTTGAAAAATTATGTCCACAGAGAAACCTACACACGGAGGTTCACAGCAGCTCTATTCATAATTGCCAAATTTGGAAGCAACTAAAATGTCCGTCAGTAGGTGAATGGATAAATAAAGTGTGGTACATCCAGACAATGGAACATTATGCAGTGCTGAAAAGAAATGAGTTATTTATCCATGAAAAGTCATGGAGGAACCTTAAGTGCATATTACTAAGTGAAAGAAGCCAATCTGAAAATGCTACATACTCCATGATTCTAACTATATTACATTCTGGAAAAGGTCAAACTACAGAGACAGTAAAAATAGCAGTGGCTGCCCGGGTTTGGTGTGGGGAAGGATGAATAGGCAGAGCACAGAGGACTTGTCAGGCAGTGAAACTACTCTGTATGATACTACAATGGTGAGTACATGTCATTATACATTTGTCAAAACCCACAGGATAAAAGCACCAAGAGTGAACCCTCATGTAAACTATGAACTTTGGGTGATAATGATGTGCCAGTATAGGTTCATCACGTCTAACAGAGGTGCCCTCTAGTGTGGGCAGTAGGAGAGGCAGTGTGTGTGGGGGGGAGGGGGCATATGGGGACTTTCTGCACCTTCCTCTCAATTTTGCTGCAAACTTAAAACTGGACTAAAAATAAAGTCTGTTTTTTTTTTTTTAAAGAGGAGATTTAAGTTAATAGATATTCTTGGGTGGTAAGACGTGATATCATAAAGATGTCATTGCCCCCAACATAAATTTATCCAGTTTCGTGCAACTGTGATCTAAGCTCCAATGAGATATTATTTTGAATCTTGACAAGATGATTTGAAGTTGATGTTGAAGAGTAAACTGTTAACCTGAGGTCTTAATCAAAGAGTCAAAGGCCAGGGCTTCCCTGGTGACACGGTGGTTAAGAATCCGCCTGCCAATGCAGGGGACATGGGTTGGAGCCCTGGTCCGGGAAGATCCCACATGCCACGGAACAGCTAAGCCCGTGTGCCACAACTACTGAGCCTGCGCTCTAGAGCCTACGAGCCACAGTTGCTGAGCCCAAGTGCCACAACTACTAAAGTCTGCGCCTAGAGCCCGTGCTCCACAACAAGAGAAGCCACGGCAATGAGAAGCCCACGCACCGCAACTAGAGAAAGCCCACGCGCAGCAACGAAGACCCAACGCAGCCAAAATAAATAAATAAATAAATAAATAAATAAATAAATAAAAGAGTCAAAGGCCAAAGGAAATGGTCAATTTTCATAGGAGTAATGTGAGGATTGAAGGAAGGCCAGAGGAAGACACTCAGAAAGTGTCTGAACCACAAGAAGCACTCAATCAATGTTAGCTATTCTTGCCATCATTAGACGTAAATAGAACATTAATTACTACTCTCGATGTGATTCTCATCCAGGTAGAAAAAGAGAATCAAAATGGTCTAAGGTGAAATATCTGGGACTAACGTATTCTGGTAGTAAAGGAAAGGAAAGAAGTGGTTTGCTAACCAGAGAGACTGTTTTGTTTTAAGATAAAAGAAATAAAAGCTCATATTTGGGAGCTGTGTGTATGAGTCTGTGGAGGGGCAGAATGATGGTAGGTGAGAGTTAGAGGGGGATTTCTGAAGCCCTTTCCTTGAGAAGATAATAGGAGCTGGAGGATACAAAGCATCATGCATAAGGGGCAGATTTGGTCCTGCACTAAAAGAGGGGGCAGCCCTCAGGCTCAGTAGTTGTGGTGCACGGGCTTAGTTGCTCCGCGGCATGTGGGATCTTCCTGGACCAGGGCTCGAACCCGTGTCCCCTGCATTGGCAGGTGGATTCTTAACCACTGCACCACCAAGGAAGCCCTGGTCATCCATTTTAAATATAGCAGTGTGTAAATGTCGATCGCATACCCCCTAACTATCCCTTTCCCCCACCCTTCCCCCCTGACGACCTATCTCTCTATTAAAAAAAAAAAGTTCTGCTATGTCATTTATTAAAACTTGCTCATTGGTTTAGGATAGAATTGCATAGCTATGTACTAAAACACTTTTCCTGAAATGTAGATTAAATTAGTGGCTTTCATTATCTTACCAGTTCCAAATTAAGTTCACTCAGAATTACCCCTTCAACACAGATTCAACACATGCGTGCTTAACAACACATTTTCAATGAAGAATCTTCTTAAATGTATGGCATGTAAAGCCCTTTCATAACTAATATTTTTCTAGTTAGAAATTTGGAATATATTCTGCCACACACCACCACCTTCTCAAAAGGATCACAGAGAAAAGTGAACAATGTCAATATTGAGAGGAAAGAGTAGAAAGACCCATACAGTAAAGCCAAGGTAGCTGAAGACACTTAGTATAAGCTATCTGGGAACAAAGCTTGCCATTCACTGGGCTGCAAAGTCAGCCTGTAGATGTGAGAATTGATTCCCGTGTGTGTGTGTTTGTGTGTGTATGTGTGTATTTTGGTTAGCGATGAAATAGCCAAACGTTATATAATGGAAAGCTATCTTCCACTATTTAAAAAAAAATAAAAAATAAAACCATAAAAACCACCTAACCGTTCTGGGATCAATTACTAACATAATTCACATTTCACCACAAGCTGTAAGTATATGAAGATTTTTAACAGAGAATTCTTTGTTGGTTTCAACCCTATGTTATATGAAAAACCTAGCCCTGAGCTATGCAAATTCATTTTATCCCTTTCGTGACTGAAAGTGTGTTTAAAATAATTACTGATGACCTTGTTAGCAAAGTTGAGTCAAGTTGGTCAGTACTGTAGAATAAAGAATAGAATCCAGGAAGCATTCAGGAAAAAAAAGCCAGCTTTTTTTTTGACAGTTCAGAAGTCATGAACAAGCAGAAAACAGCCAGCAGTATAGTAGAAAGATGAAGCGGAGACAACCAGCAGAGTTATACTTTTTTCCCCACTGTCAAAGTATTAAAGGATTGCTCTCAGCAGAAGAGGAGGGGCCTTGTCCAGATGGGTATGCAAATCTCATTCCTAGGGGAAGCGCAGGCCTAAGAATAACATGGGAATACAAAGGAGCAGCCCACTGACTTGAGGTGGGACTAGCTCTGTGGTGCAGTGAGCTCCCCGCGGGATGAGGCTGAAGTTCATCTCCAGCTGAGTGCTTGCTCCCCTCCTTCCCTCACTCCCCTTCTCCAGAGAGCACTCCTTCAAAATTCAACTGCATAAGAATCCCCACTCCAGCTCTGCTGCTGGGGCATCTAACCTAAGATACCTACTGAGTTCCAGACCAGGCACCAGGTACTGGGAATGGTGAACAACAGAAGCCCAGCTCTTCCACCTAGAACTTCTAAATTTGGTAGGGGATGGGAGATAGTCAATTTTATAAAAACTTAACCAAAAAAAGCATTTTATTATAATGTCCACTTCTTCGATGAAGGAAAATGACACCCATCAGTGAGAGGTAGCCTTTGGAAAACTACAAAATTCAGAGTCAGCTACAAGATTCCAGGTGGATGATTAAATAGTACATAGTTACCACTGACAATGTCATATAATGACAGTCAAGGAACAAAGAAGCACATTTTGTTCTTCCTTTATTTTAGGTACGATTTATTGAAGATAATCCCAGGTTCCTAACTCAAATTCAGAGTGTCACTGCTTTTCCTTCACCATGCAGACTTTCTTCCTTTTCTATTAATCCAAATAAATATTGTTTCAATGAGAGACTCAGATAATTTCTGCCCAGTGTGTTATATACATGTAGGAATACAATAAATACATGGGAAGAGAGAGCATGTCCATGCATCCTGAGAAAATATGTACTATTAAAGTCACGTTTTCAGTATATCTACAATTCAGTGATGTTACCAAGTCTAAGCTCATACTCCTCACCACACAACGGGCCAATAAATTGAGAGACAAGGTGGTGGGGCAAGGAATAGCAACTTCATTCAGAAAGCCAGCAGACAGAGAAGATGGTGGACTAGTGTCCCAAAGAACCATCTTCCTCAAGTTAGAATTCAGGCTTCTTTTCTACTAAAAGGGCAGGGGGTGTGGCTGATTGTTGCAAACTTCTTGGTGCAGGAATCTTGTTCTTGCAGCTGTCCACATAGGTCAGGTCACGATGTTCCTGTAAATCTTCAACAAATGTTGTTCTCTGTCCTACAACTTTTTATCTCCATATGAATGGAAAAGTGTTATACCTTTAAAGGTCAGAGCCTTGAAAATGGGCTCTCCTGTATATTTCAGGCGATAGGCACCATTCTTAACTTTTAGCAAAAGCAATAGAATACAAAGGTTGAAGTACAAGGAGCAGACCTAATATGGTGTCAGATTTGTTCTTCCCTATTAGAGGGACTCTCATGTAACTTCCACACCCAAAAGAGAGTTTAAGGAATTAAGAACATCTCTGCAAAACTAAAACTCAAAGGACACAAAGTTGTAGTAGTATACTGAGGAAGCTAGTGTTCCCTGGCTAAAAGGGTAAGTAACCATGATGATTAAATAAAAGCATGTCCCTAAGACCTACAAATTCTTTTTAATTAGGTGAGAAAAAGCAGCTCGGCCGCTCCCTTAAAATCAGACCTTAGATATATGTGAGCTCGAAGAGTTTAATTTTACAGGATAAAATTAAACATAAATACACGTGAATGGGGCTACAGTGAAAGGGTTACAATGAAATTCCAGTGGGATTAGTTTCTAGTGTCCTCAAGCCATACAGCATCTTCTCCAATCTGCATTTTTCAGGTGACACGGTTTACTGTCTACATCTCTGAGACTTCCTATTTTGAAAATGCTCTGCACGTGGAAAACTCTCCCAAAGGAGTTCACCATTACTGATTTCCTTTAGCAGGAAAATTTCTCAGACACAGCATTGGAATCATGCCCAAGAGAAAGATTTCAAGCTACTGCTTGTATTTATCAAGGCTGGTCACTCTCAGAGTAGAAATGTAAAAGGCTTTTAAAGCACAGAGGTAGCCCTGCTTTTGTCTGGTTCTTCAAATTAGTATTGCTGGGCCCTCATTTTTCTTCACGATACCCAGATCAACCGAGTGTAAGTGATACTTTCTAGAAGAGCTGTAAGATGAGAGAAAATGATCTGTAGAGTGATGATGTGAGTAATACAGCATCATGGGGTCTGGAGTCCAACAGGCCTGGGACCAAGTCCCAATTCCCCTACTCCCTAGCTGGGTGAACTGGAGCAAGCTTCTTAATTTCTCTGTGCCTCAGTTTCCTCATTTGTAAAATGGGGTTAATAATAGGCCTAGTCATAGGTTGGTGATGATGGTTAAATGTGACCTTGAAGGCACAGCGCTTGGCACACTGCTCGTCACATAAGAAAGAGTGCTCAACAACCTCCTTTATTTAATAAACATTTATTGAGTATCTACTCTATGTCAAGCATGAGACTATTCCTGCACTTACGAAGTCAACCTTGCAGTGGAACATTACGTAAGGATGATGTTGCTGATGGTTATGACGATGGAGTTGTTCATCATGGTGATGATGGTGTGAAAACAGAGCACAAATAGGAAATTACGAATTGGAAATTGCGGTCCCTAAATAACCGCAGTGATTTGCTCTTCAAAGTTTCTCCTCAAATACTCTTAAAAGTCAGGCAATATTATAATTGAGATTTAACCAACTCACTCCTTGGGATGAAACTGAGCTGAATTTTATCTCCTGTTCTACAGCCACAAAGGGACTCCTAAGCTAATTAATGCTGTAAACAAGATGGGAGGGGAATTTTGCCTGCATCAGAGAACAGTTATTTCCAAGCACTTTTGCCTATAATTTTCCAACAAGCATCATAACTGCAAAGTAAGCAGAAGCCAGCATTGCTAAGGCTGGCTTTGTACTCATTGCCTCTTGCCATTATCCGCTCATTAATGCTGGTCCTGGAGCTGGAAAAAGCCCACTCAGCCTCATCCTAGGTACTGTGCTCAAATGCAATGGAGCAAAATGCCATAAAAGATTACATACTGCACTAATTCAAAACTCTGGGGTATGCACTAGGTAAGACCACGACCTCCAGAGTCCAACTTCGTGAATTCAAGTCCCCCTTGTCCTGCACAACCTCAGTCAGCTTATTTCATTTCCTTGAGCCTGGAATTCATCCCCTGTAAATGTGGGCAATGACAGTGCCTAATAGTAGAGTTACTATCAGGCTTAAAGAGATAATCCATGAAAACCATCTAGCATAGTGTAGGCCCACGATAAGTGCTTAAGAAAATCTAGCTGCTACGATTTTTGATTATGATCATCATCATTCTAATCATCAAATAAGATCAGTGAGACCACAGTGAGTAAGGAAAGACCTAAACTTTAACCGGGGGGGTGGGGGTGGGGGGGGGCTCCAGGTTTTCAGGAGAAAAAGTGGACAAAGAAAGAAATATCCATGTTCAATCTCATTTTTTAAAATTGCACTTACATACTCAAAGGAAAGTCTCATATTTTCCCTACAGATACGAAAAAAAAACCTAAAGGAGAATTATACTATTCCCTTATGTCAGCAACCTACATTTTAAAATAAATTAATGAAATACCGAAAAGAATTATTTGTATCTCAGTTGCCAAAAGGCAAATTTTTATTTTACTTATTTATTTGGTGAAGAGAGGCAGAGGGAAAAGAGCTGTATTTCTCCAAGTCAGGTTTATTGATTCTCCTCTAAGTGCATTATCAAGCTAAGATGTGTAGTCACCAACTGCTTCATACCCGCTGACTCTGGGAGCAAACCGAGACCCAAGGGATTTCGTTTTCACCTTAGAAAATCAACTTTCGAAGTCAAGGTAATTTTGTTAAGCTTTCAAACTGTATTCCCCTTCAAGTAAGTCTGAGGTATCAGGGTATTAACTTATCAGTGGAAAAAAATTGAAGGTGCTTTTCTAAAGTTTTGAAATTATCTATTTGCTAAAGTGTGTTCCTTAGCTTCAATGTTTTTCTTTTAAACATTCCAGGATCAGGAAAACCTCCAAATTCATTTTGAGATGACAAAATTCTGCAATTAAATGTAGATTCCTTTAACGTAGTCATTTTATCTTTTTAAGCAGAAAAGATGTTCTTATTTCTGAACCAAATTTCCAAAGAGCCACTGCACAGCGTCTTGTTCTGTTCGTCTTGCTTGAAGCCACAGTTGGATTTGGAGAGTTCCTCAGTGACAAGAGTTGGTTTTTTCCTCCAGGAGAATATTCTATTTGCTCTTCCCTACTATCTCTCCCAAATGGAGTTGCCCTTCTCCTTCAGACAGCAGTTCTAACACTTGAAAAATGTCATTTCATGTTGTTCTTTCTAAAATGATTTGGAACCTGGGCAGCTTCACACCTGTGCTTGACAAATAATCATTCTTGATTGAGAAATAGGAGAAAGTGGAAAACGCTTCCCATAAAACGGATTTAAAATTTGAGGCTGCTGCACGGTGATATGCAGTCATAGAATAACCGCCCTTTCGTGAAAAGGCACTTCAGAGAAACCCACGTAAGTGAGCGATACTTAGCCTCTATTTATCGCCTCTTCCCCCAAAACTGGAGAGCAGGAACACTTCAAAAAAGCAAGAAACCTGGTCTCTGGACTTCACAGCAGGTAGAAAGAAGCACCTAATTAACTGTGGCCTGTTTCTCTTGATGAAATGTGCACATCACACAGTCATGGCTGAAATGAGACTCACATTCACCCAAAGAAAAAGCTCAGAGACACCATTACCAGCAGTTAGGAGGGCAGGATTAAAGATGATTAACATGAGGAATTTAACATAAACAGGAAGAAACCCTGGGGGTAAAAGAACCCTCCTCCACACTCATTTAAAAAAATGAAACAATTCATATATGTCTACCATTTTTTTAAAAGGAGAATCCAGTTCTTTGAATGAGCAACAACAATTCTATAAATAATCAAAACACTGGCAGTAGAAAGGAAAGGCACGGCTCTCGCATCTGGAAATATAGTAAGAGTGCTTTATATTTTTAATGGCACCTGTCATGATTTTATGAAAGGCCCTTAGTTTATCAGAATCACACGGTGTGTGTGTGTGTGTGTGCGTGTGTGTGCGCGTGCGTGTGTGTATTCCCAGACTCCATACTAACCCATTTTAGAATCCTCAGGTAGCTGACAAAAATCTGTATCTTCTTAAGCTTTTTGGATGATTCCAGTTTGAGAACGTCTGGTTTAAAGGATACAACTAAAAGACGGAATCTTTCCTACTGTTGTGTTTTCACTCATTCTGACTCTTTTGTGCATTACAGATCTGGAAACATGAGTGGGACTATCAAATATATCACTCTCAGTAGGTCTTGGCCAAAAGAATCTCTCGCTCCTATGTAATTATACTACATTCATAGGGTCAAGGTAACTTCTCAATAGGTATACTTTTCTAGCAAGAAAAATTGACATTTTGCTATTTGAGTATCCTTGTTTCATTGTAATTTACTGGGACTGTGCTAGACTTCTGTCACCCCAACAGCGTTTCTTGAAGCTTACAAGAGTACAGTAACATGGTGAGGCAAAAACAGCTTAAAAATAATAAAAACCACATTCTGTGGTGAAAGATGAGTGGTGGGGTAGATAAGACAGATCTCAAGGTCACAAGAAGTGGGCTAAACACTTTCTACCCCCAACAAGTAGAGAGAGAAAGGAAAACCAACACTAGCATTTATTATCATTTACTATGTGCCAGACCTTAATTTTATGACGTCACGTGCATTTACCCTTGATTCGACCCCAGTACTATTAGCTCCGCCATCTTTCTCAAACCGGGAAGAGAAAAGAAAAAAATGGCCACGAGAGGTTTGAATAAGATGCTTTCCAAAAACCAGCTACTAATAAGCGTTCTCAGCTCATCCTCTGCACACCATCAGCCCTCCAGACAGGGCTGGTCCTGCCATCCTCACTGGGAAGAATGGGTAAAGTGGCCAATTGTGCTCTTCCCTGAGGCACTTTTTATATCCGCAGACATGACCTGAGAATTTGGATTTTTTTATTTGCAACATTCAGATGATCTCTTGTAGTCCTGGGGGACCACTTCTGGCAGCAAAGTTGGCAGAAAAAAAGATTTTTCAAAAGAAAAGAACCTACCTAAAGACCTTGGAGAACAGTGAAAACAAAAAGGGAGAAGTATTCCGTTCCTCGGGGATCAGAATGACCTTCCACTCAAACCCGCAATGGCAAGTGGAAAGGAGAGAAAATCTTCAGGATTACTTGATCCAAAAAAGACCTTTCATCATACTTCTTGTTTAACTCAGATTATCCCCAAATGTATGTTTTCCACTTTTTAAAACATCTGCGTGAATTTTCAGTTAACGTCCTTATCTGAATTGTATTTTTTTTAACTTCATTGGGCAAATATCCCAGGTTAAATACCTAAGATTTTCAGGAGCCAAAAAAATCAACAACCTCAAAGAATCCATACCTAAGAGATGCTCCTATCACAGAAGAGCAATATTTAGATGTCTGTACGCCCCATAGCTGTCAGCACATCTAAATGATTCACCAACATAATAAATTATGTACTTTAAGGAAATTTAAAAAATAGTTCCATTAATATTTCCTGAATTAAATTAAGCACAAATGTCAGTTGGAGAGCTAGCACATTCATAGCTCAGAGGCAGTAAAAAAGATTCAAAGTGGAAAGTGAAAGAAATACATAGCCCCAGCTATGGACACAGCCTGTTGAATGGCCCTGTGATTGTTTTGAACCTCCTTAAAATCTCAGTCATGACCGGGTACTAAAGGGCAGTGATGGAGCATCACGTTTGTTGAAGCCCCTGCATGAGGACAAATATCAGCCCACCTTTCCCAGAGTATTATTGCTATCTTGAGGTTCAAAGGGCTTCTGTTTTGTTCTACTGTTGACATTTGGTTCTGAGGGACTTAGACAAGGAGAAGGCAAAGCGTAACAATTCCATTCTGGTACCGTCCTCCAGAAAAATGCTGAGCAATAGAGTCACGCACAAGTCACATAGGTTATTTTAAATGTCCTAGTAGTCACATAAAAAAATAAGAAGAAACAAATGAAATTAGTCTTAATGATACTCTAGGTTTAATCCAACATATCCAAAACATTATTTCAACATGTAACCAACATAAAAATAATTATTAATGAGATACTTGACATTTTTTATGCTAAGTCAGTGAAATCCCAGGACATCTCAATGTGCACTAGCCACATATCAAGTGCTCAACAGCACATTTTGGGATGAACATATACACACCACCATATACAAAATAGATAACCAACAAGGTCCTACTGTAGAGCACAGGGAACTCTACTCAATATTTTGTAATCACCTATAAGGGAAAAGAAACTGAAAAAGAATATATATACCCAAATCACTTTGTTGTACACCTGAAACTAACACAACGTTGTAAATCACTATACTTCAATAAATAAAAAATAAAAATAAAATAAAATAAAAAGATGGATACTTAAGACCAAAAAAGAAAAAAATAGCACATGAGGCTATTGGCTACCATAATGGACAGCACAGATACAGACCATTTCCACCATCTCAGAAAGTTCTATTGGACAGTGTTGATGTAGGGTATTAGAAACTTTAAAATGGAGAAACCATTGCACCTGGCTTGAGAGGGTTGGTCTGAGGACTAGGAGCCAGCCACCCTCAGGCATCTTTTGCTCTTCCTATATGCCCAGTCTCTGGGGCTAATGATTCCATCAGTTTAGGGAAGCTCAAACTTTCCCATCGACAACATGCACAGAGAAGAAATAAATTAAGGGGCTTGAAACTGATGATCCCCAAGGTAGGTCCCTTTCAGCTCTCACCATGCCTTTGGCAATTGCTATAGGAATCTGTGTGAACAGTATTAAATGACCTTAAAAGAAACAGTCTGTTTCAAAAGGAGCTCGTACAAAGCATTCCGTGTTTCAATATTATCTCCACTGTACCTTAAGAGAGACACAAAAACACTTGGTTTGAACATGGCTTTTTCTTTCCCTTTTTGTTTAGCAGTGTTTTCCCCAGCGGGGACAGGCACACAGCCCAGGAGAGGTTCTCCCTTGCAGTTTATCCAGGAGTTATCCTGCAGCACACTTCTCTAGCTCAGAAGTTCAAGGGCAAACCCAGCAGCCTCTTTCTTCCCCCTCCTGAAGTGAAGTTGCCAAAAGAAATGCCTCTTTCCCAGAATGGTTATTACAAGAAGAAAATACATGGCTCAGCCATTTAAGTAAGGCACAAATTTACTGAAGTCATGGCCCTGTGGATATTTAAATTTGGTGAATTCAAAACTATACATTCAGCAAGAAACAGGAACGCCTATAGAAAGAGAGCCAGCTCTCCCCTGCCATCCCACTCAGTGAGCATATGATCTCAGAGGGAGCAACTTGTCCCATTTTCCTACACACTGGAGTATCTTTTTGCCATGAGTACCATCTAATCTTTTAAATAAAACATTGTTTGTGCACTTGGCCCCTAAACTCAGCAGTGTACTTTATTGCCTGGTTAAAGGATTAATCTAGGATATTTTGACTGTGCACAATTTTTGCCTGAAGACTTGATTATGCACCCTACCCCCTGAGTGAGGGGCTCCTGTACTTGCCATATTTCACATGGCAGGTTCCTCCAAGATGACCTCTTGAAGCTGACACCATGGTAGGGAAGATAAAGGCATATACACAAACAACCATCAAGTTAGGCAGAAAGCCACAATACCTGTTAGACAACTAAAACAAAATATGAAAACCCAAAACAGTAAAGTAACATTTCTGCCAGTTTAAGAGAAGACTTCTTAGAGGATGTAGCGTGTGACATAGGTCTTCAAGGAAGAGAAGGACTTCAAGAAACAGGGATAGGATGGAGCAACTTTATACCCAAAAGGAAAGTACATAAATAAATCCATAAAAATAAGAAATTAGACTATGAGCTGAAGAAATAGATGGTATTTCAGTTTGACCAACATGTAGGAAGCATTAGAAAAAAAAGCGGGGAAATGTGTGTGTAGATAGAGGCTGGGCCCAATCCCAAAAGGTTGGTTATGGTAGAATAAGCTGTGATTATAAGTCCCAGTATGCATAATGGCTCAAACATAGTAAATACTTATTTTCCATTCATGTAACAGTGTCCAGCAGAAACCTAGCTTGGTGGGTACCTCTACTCCCCATGGTGAGTCATGGACCCAGGTTCCTTCCACCCTGTGGCTCCACCATCCCTTAAGGGGAAGGGGTACAATATGGTTTGTATTTCGGAGAGCTAAGAATGACTTTTACATTTTTAAAGAGTTGTAAAAAACTTAAAAAAGATTTATATTGACAGAGACCATCCCACAAAGCCTAAATATTTACTATCTGGCCCTTTCCAGAAAAAACTTGGCAACTCCTGGCTTAGAGCCTCACTGTCTTCTGTATGCAACAGTCAAAAAGAGAAAAAATTTGTGGAGGGGCTTCAGCCCCTTCTTAAAAGCCTTGCCCCCAAACGACATCCATCACTTCTGCTCTCCTCCCATTGGCTAGAACTCAGTCACATGACCACTCCTACTTCCAAAGAAGGCTGGGAATGTAGTCCAGCTGTGTGTCCAGGAAGAAAAGGAAACAGGTTTCTGGCGGACAGCTAGCAGTCTCTGAACACCCTGTTTATATAATATTTTCTTCAAAAAGCAATGAGGAACCACAAGGAATTTTGAAGAGAGAACTGACGTGATAAAATTGCTTAAGAGCATCTCCTTCTGAAGTTGTAATAAGCAGCTACCTGCAGGAAGCAGAATCAGGCATTCTCGAGGCAACGAGGCACTAACACAGACTTAAGTGCACGTGGCAAATGGCCCACACCGATTTTTTTAAACTACCTATTTGTCAGTTAAACACAAGGCAATTAGCATACTGATTTTTATTTTCCGGAGAGCACAGGCTGTAGTTGTAAGGATTTACAATAACAGTAGATTCTCATAAATGGTATGTGAAAAATACAAACAGCATGGTGTAGATTCAAAGATAAATTTCCTTCAGTAGAGAAGCATAGAGCAGATACCAGCGGAAACACAAGGAACATATAGGGAATTGGCAGTTCAGGACCTGACAATCTCTTCACCATGCTGTGAAATAAACAGAGGCTTTGAAATCAGAATGACTTGGGTTCTAATTTCTGCTCTGACACAAGCTATAAGACTGCAAAATCACTCCATGTCTCTGTGCTCAGTTTCGTCACATGTAAAATAGAGGTAAAAAAACCTTTTTTTTGCAAACCATGGTAAGGATTAATAATAATACACAGAAAACAGCTGACCCAGTGCCTGGCACAGAATAAACCCTCAATAAATTTTAACTACTATCAGTACTATTATCATTATCATACCTATTTAGGCCTCTTTTGAACAAAAATGAAGTCATTTGTATCTTAAAATGGTTTCCCAATGACACATAATTTACAAACATATTAAAATATGTGGTTATGGGACTTCCCTGGTAGCGCAGTGGTTAAGAATCCACCTGCCTATGTGGACACGGGGGACACGGGGACACAGGTTCGATCCCTGGTGCGGGAAGATCCCACATGCCATGGAGCAACTAAGCCTGTGCACCACAACTACTGAGCCTGTGCTCTAGAGCCCGCGAGCCACAACTACTGAGCCCGTGTGCCTAGAGCCCGTGCTCTGCAACAAGAGAAGCCACTGCAACGAGAAGCCCGTGCACCACAACGAAGAGTAGCCCCCTCGCCGCAACCAGAGAAAGCCCAAGTGCAGCAACAAAGACCCAACGCAGCCAAAAAAAAAATGTGGTTACAACTTGCTCTTTCATTTCACATTTACGAGAGAAGAAGCAGAAGTTCAAAAAGCAATTTCCTTAATTAAAAGGAATCTTCAACTCACGAATGAGGTTTTAGAGCCATTAAATGAGTGAATCCAGTCCATTCTTCATACACCGTGGTGGTTTTCAAAACTAGTCTACCTTTATAAACACTTAGAACCTAGTGGTTCCTGGATGAGGGTTCCAGGTAGAGTCATTTTCCACTGAGACATTTGTATTAGTCACTTAAGTCATCATTTAGTAGAGACAGGAAATAGAAGACAATACATAAAATATCATATATCGTTTATATGTGGAATCTTAAAAAAAGGTTACAGATGAACTTATCTACAAAACAGAAATAGAGCTACAGATGTAGAAAATAAACTTATGGTTACCGGCGGGTAAGGGTCGGGGGAGGGATAAATTGGAAGATTGGCATTGACACATACACGCTACTATATATAAAATAGATAACTAATAAGGACCTATTGCATAGCACAGGGAACTCTACTCAATACTCTGTAACGGACTATATGGGAAAAGAATCTAAAAAAGAATGGATATACATATATGTATAACTGATTCACTTTGCTGTACACCTGAAACTAACACAACATTGTAAATCAACTATACCCCAATACAAATTGTTTTTAAAAAAGGCAATGTATAAAACAAAAGTATTCTGTGACCTTCATCTGATGCTTTTTGCTCCATGACAAATCAATGGTCAACTTATTAAAAAATTATGCATTACAAACTTCATATTTGAAGCACATAGCAGGCATTCAGTGAAGATTTGTTGTTGTTTATTAAAGTAAGGTGGACCTTGGGCCTGTAGTTTAAGAGTTACTCTTCTGAAAGCCCCTCTCATCATCATTCAAAGTTGACATTATCCTCCACCTTAAGCTGGGTTCCCTCAGAAGCAGGCCTGAGACAAGAATTTGAATGCACATGGTTTAGTCTTGAGGCTACCCCAGGAAGAACCAGGAGGGAAGCCAGGAAGTAAGATGCAGAGAGAGAGGGAGAAAATCAAGTTTCAATGAGAAGGTTACCCCTTCCGGCAACTAGGGCTCAGTCCTGCTGGGAACATCTGGGGGGCAATGCCTCATGGTTGTTCCACAGTATGGGGGCAGGGGGGAAGCTGAGGTACTTACCCATCAACTCCTTTTGCCCCAGGTTGAGAATAACACCTGAGGGTGTTAATACCCTGGCACTCTTGCCTGCCCAGTTAGGCCAAGAACTTTTTCTTCCTACAGCCAGAGAAAACCTCCCGGTGGTGCTGAAGAGGTATGGGTAAGGCACTAATAATGTCTATTAATATCTATCATTATATATATGATATAGAATTATACTATGTATTACATATAATATTATATACAGTATATAATTAATATATTATATATAAAAATTACTTAAAATAATTAATAGTAGTATATTAATATTTAATGATAAAATAAGCCAAGTATTATTATCATCACTGGTATTTTACCCAAAAGGAAATATTTTTATCTACCCTAAACCATACCAGAAATTCTGATTGTCCATTGTATTATTCAGGGTTCTCCAGAGAAACAGGAACAATAGGATATGTGTATAGACAGATATAGAAGTAAAGATGGAGGTGGAGGTGGAGATGGAGATGGAGATGGAGATGGAGATGGAGATAGAGAAGGAATTGGCTCACATGATTATGTTACAGAGCCTGGCAAGCCCCAAGGTCTGTGGGGTGAGCTGGCAAGTTGGAGACTCAGGAGAGCTGATAGTGTAGTTCCAGTCAAAGGATGTCAGGCTCCAGGTCCAGAAAGAGCTGATGATTCAGTTCAAAACTACAAGTGGGATAAAACCAAAACCCCAGCTCAAAGGCCATCAGGCAGGAAGAATTCTCTCTTACTCGGAGGAGGGTCTGCCTTTTAGTTCTATTCATATCTTCAACTGATTGGATGAGGCTCACCCACATTAGGGAGGGCTACCTACCTGCTTTACTCAACCTACCAACTCAAATGTTAGTCTCATCCAAAAACACCCTCACGGAAACACCCAGAATAATGTTTAAGCCACTACCTGGGCATCCCATGGCCTAGCCAAGTTGACACATAAAATTAACCATCACGTTCATTTAGTAAATGGAGCAATCGGTAGTTGTGGGGTTTTTGTTCAGACTGAGAACTCAAAATACTTAAATGTCTTCACACTTTCACAACAGACAAAAATTAAGCCAGGGTAAACAATTATAGGAAAGAATATTTGAATGAGTCCCCACTGATGAAACACATTATGAGAATAGCTATATTTTATGCTCAAATGTGTCTGTCAGTCACATAGTCAGCCTAACTTGTTTTTAGGGTCAGGGGTCACAGATCTGCAGTCAAGGGTGTTCGTTTCAAGGAGCTCTGGATAGACCACAGTGGGAAGGAAGATCAAGGTATACACATTCTTTTCTTACGATATGACAGAGAGCTTTCTGTAATGAAGCAAGAAATGCAGAGGCCAGATACACCCATCTCAGAATCAGTGACCCATCTGCTTTGCAGATACACCCATCTCAGAGTCGGTGGCCCAATCATTTGGGATTATTCAAATGTCACCCCTGACATTTGAGTTCCTAGATATATCAAAAGAAATAATCCAAATCTAGTTAATGACTTTTTTATTATTTCTAATCAATCAGATTTTATCGTTCTAAATATTAACTATTCCATACAGTTATCCTTGACACCCTCTGCTTAAAACCCAGTAAGTCAAAGGGATCAGAACTCCTCATTTTCAAAGTCTGTGTTCTTACTGGAAATCACGAGTGAGTGTCTGCTTCTCTGCTCTGGATATATATGCGTCAGAAATCACAGTATCTCACTACAAACTTTACCAGCTACAAGTGATAAATATACAGTATGTCATTTGTGTGTGTTTTTAATAGTTTTCCTGGTATAAATGATATTTTACCTAAAAAAGAGGAGACGAATTTTAGGGGGAATGGGAGGAGGGAGTTGGTGTTTTTATTTAATTATTTTCTTTTCTGACCTAGGTGTCAGGTAAGAAGAAATTAGTCAGGGACTCTGCTACGTCCTGGGATGTAAGAGAAAATAAAATAGATAAAAATGTATGCCCTCCTGGAGTTTACATTCAGGGGGCAAGGGAGGGAAGATAGAAATAAATCACTAAAATATAAGTAAGTGCTTAAAGAAAAGTAAGTCATGCAAGAAGAACAGAAAGCGTGAATGAGAGAACTTCCCACTCCAATCCAGTAGCCAAGAGAGGTTCAGTGAGGTCTGCTGGACAGATATCCTGAGTGAGCGCTTTCCAGGCAGAGGGGACAGCCAATGCAAAGGCCCTGGGGCACAGGCCTGGCCTTTACTGGTCAAGGACCAGTAAAACAACAGGGAGAGCAATGGGAGGTGAGGCCAAAGGAGGTGGGTGCAGTGGCCAATTCCTAAGGGGATTTGTAGGCTATCCTAAGGGCCTTGGCTCTTATTCCGAGCAAAACTGGGCAGGGATGTGAGCAGAGGAATGACATTACCTGTCTTATGTTTTAACAGGATCATTTGGGGGGCCATGTTGAGAGCAGACTAATAAGGGACAAAGATGGAAGCAGAGGGATCAATAAGGTGGCTGGGGAGGTGATCTAGCTGAGAGAAGACGGCATGTTGTTAGGGGTGATCACAGGGCAGTTGGTGAAAATGGTCAGATTCTGGGTCTATTTTAAAGTGAAAGCCAATATAATTTGCTGGCAGGTCCTGTGTGGTAAGTGAAAGAAAGAGAGGCATCATAGCCTTCTCGAAAATTCCAGGCCTGAGCTCCTGGAAGAATGACAGGGCCATCTACTGATGTGGGAGGACCAGGAAGGAGGAACTTCTCACTCAGGTAGAGCACGTGAGTTGTGAGATGCCTGTTAAAAGTTCAGGTGGAAAGTCAAGCAGACGGTCAGACACATAGGTCTGGAGACAGAGCAGAGGTCCATATGCAGGTGTGATCTGGGACCATCATCAGTAGAGATGGGGTTAAAGTTGAGACTGGCTGAGGTCACCAAGGGAGAGCATTCACAGAGAGAAGAAAAGAAATTCAAATGGAAATAAGTTACTGAAAACTGTGTAACTGAAAAAATATCATTTTCCATATATTTAAAATCCATTTTTAATAATTAGAAAGTGACTTTAGAAAAAGTACAATATACATAGAAGCCTAATAAAGAAAATTTAAATCATCCATAATCCCTACTACCCAGAGACAAACACTATCAATATTTGCTATATTTGCATAATTAGGATAATACTACACAACTATACTGTAAACTGCTTTTTTTCACTTAATGGATCAAGAGCTTTTCCCAAAGTAAACTACCTATGAATAGGCTATTATTTATTTAACCAGTTCCTCACGTTGGTGGACCTCTAGAGTATTTCCAATTTTTCACCATTATGCATAACATTGCAACATTATTTATGTAAATAAATCTATTTATGAATCTCCAATTATTTCCTTGTAACACGCTCTTAAAAGAAAAATTGCTAGGTTGAATGATGTGAACCTTTTATTTGTTTTGGATACACAGTGTCAAACTGTTCTCAAGAAAGACTGCACTAATTTACACTCATAACAATGCCTTTTTTCCCACCCTCTTTGCACTGAATGGGGAGTCAAATATTTACCTTTGTAAATTTGAAAATAGACTAGGTGCTTCAATGCTGTTTCATTTCATTATTTCTAGAGAAGCTTAAAAAGTTTCATGTTTATTTGGCTCTTTAAATTTCTCATTTTATGAAGTATTTTGCTCATATAAATTACTTGCTCATAACCTTTGCCCATTTTTCTAGTAAGGTGTTCATCTTTTCCTTATTGAATTATAAAAGCTCTTTCTGTATTAAATATAGCGAGTTCACTTTTGTTTTGGTTTTCTGAGTTCTTTTATGTAAAAATAAATCAAGGTCCCTCCCAGATTCTGATGCAAATACCAGAAAGTATACTGTTACATTACAATGTAATTCAGAGCCTTCAGTTCCATTCAGGGGTCCCACAGGATTCCTCAGGCAGGTGCCAGGAATTCTAAGACAGTGTTTTTCAAAAGGCAATTCTTAGAGCATCTGCACCAACATCTCCCTAGGAACCCTTTTAGAAATGCAGATTCTCATGCACCAACTCAAACCTACTGAATGAAAATTGCAAGGAACAGGGGCAGGCTGAGAATTTGCTCCTTTGACAAGTCTCCAGGTGATGTTTTCTGCACAGTAAGTTTGGAAATCACAGCAAATAGAATGGAGAATAGAACTCACTCTCTGAATTTTGAGACTGTTAAAGACTAACTTTAAGATACCAGGTTAGATTTCACCTGTAGCAGGGCCTGGGATATTGCCTGGCTCTATACTCACTCACCTTAGGGATTTTCTCAGAGTCCCCAGTGTGAGCCTGGAATGGCCCACTGACCACCATGGCTGCCCCTCTGGTTACCTAACAGGTTACACACACCCCTGCAGCTGCAGACGCGGTATACACACCCTCACACAGCACCATTTAGAACACAGTAGAACATGCCAAGGAAGAAGCAGCCTCTCTGGTTTAAAAAGTAAGTCACTTCTGCAAATTTCCCTGTCATCTGTGGATGCTGGGACAAGCTCCATTTTCCTCTCTAATGTAGCATACCACAAATTATTATTAGTAAAAAAAAAAAAAAAAAAAAAGTATTTAAAAAGAGCCAGATATCCTTTATGCCCTGACTCATATTCTCATGTCTCACCATTTTGCTTAGGTCATTCCTGCAACAACCAACTGTGGGTAGGTCATCCACAGTTGACCTTACCCAGGACTTACCTGGGTTGGAAGCCTGCCAAAGGCTGCCAAGATACACTTGGAAAAATGCAGGAGAGTTGACACCCCTAGGGAAGTGGTTCTCAAAGTGTGGCCCCTGGATTAACAGCCTCAGCATCACTTTAGAACTTGCCAGAAGTGCAGATTCTGTGGCCCTACCCCAGACCTAGTGAAACTCAATAGACTTGAGTTTGGGATGTCCCCAGCAATAACCAGTTTAATCACACACCCTTGGTCTGGCTTTCCTTTTTCTCTATTTTGCTCTTCCAAGCCCCACACTTCAATCCCTTGGGATCATTTCCCCAAATAAACAACCCCCATAAGTCCTTGTCTCATGTTCTACTTTTTGGAAGAACCCATGCTAAACAGATCTTATTCCATCAATGTCAACACACAAGCTTACTATCCCACAGATCTCAATCTTTCTTGCAATACCCACTTGCTCAGTGGACAACTCACTCCCCTCTGATTTTAACAAGTGCTTGTATTTGCTTCCTTTTGGTTTTTTCCTAATACTCTGTAGGTACGTCCCAACTTCTGCCAGAATCACCATTCACTATGCTTCAAGAGTATTCTTTCTGTTTTCATTCCCAAATGAACACCTTCTAACCCCCAGATTCTTCAGTATCAGTATCCATATCATTATCAATCAATCAATACCAATATCCATTGCAGGATAATTGCTACCAGAATATAACATCCTGGTGGTATCTGAGGGCTAATGTCCTCTGGTGAGTATGACAGTAGACTACTCATTTTGCCCCAGTGGGGCTGCTGATTAAGAAGAAAGCAAGACCCTTACTAAGTTTGCAATGGTAAATTCTTTCTCCCTGGGATGTCCCCACCTCCTAGAATTCCTTCCAATAAAGAGTCTTCCTGTGGTATTGAAAAAAAGAATTTAGTTAGTGGGATTGCTGGATCATACAGTAGCTCTATTTTTAGTTTTTTAAGGAACCTCCAGACTGTTTTCCATAGAGGCTGCACCAATTTACATTCCTATCAACAGTGTAGGAGGTTCCCTTTTCTCCACACCCTCTCCAGCATTTGTTATTTGTATTTGTAGACTTTTTAAGGATGGCCATTCTGACCTGTGTGAGGTGGTACCTCATTGTAGTTTTGATTTGTATAAGAAAAAGTGTTTTTAAATCTTGCTGTGAATGACTGATTTGCTTGTGCATGCGTGTGTGTGCATGTGTGTGTGTGTGCATGTGTGTAGAGAGAGAGTGAAAGGGAGGATAAAGTAATTGTAATAAAATATTGACATTTGGGGATTCTGGGTAAAGGGTATATAGGAATTCTTTGTACTATTTTTGCAACTTTTCTGTAAATTGAAGTTACTTCAAAGTAAAATGACTGTACAGTGTACATGACCGCTGTCTTGCTGCCAGCCATTTATTTTGGTTGCCTGGCATTTTTCTCCAGTGCAAACAGTCCTGCAGCAAACAGCATTTATTATTTGTAGACTTTCTGATGATGGCCATTCTGACCAGTGTGAGGTGATACCTCATTGCAGTCTGTAGTTGTGATTTGCATTCCTCAAATAATTAGTGATGTTGAGCATCTTTTCATGTGCCTGTTGGCCATCTGTATGTCTTCTTTGGAGAAATATATATTTAGCTCTTCTGCCCATTTTTTGATTGAGTTGTTTGTTTTTTTTGACATTGAGTTGTATGAGCTGTTTTATATGGTATTTTGGAAACTAAGCCACTCCTGGGCATATATCCAGAAAATATGAAAACTCTAATTCGAAAAGATACACGCACCCCAATGTTCATAGCAGCACTACTCGCAATAGCTAAGACATGGAAAAAACCTAAATGTCCATCAACAGATGAATCGATAAAGAAGATGTGAGATATATATATACACACACACACACACACACACACACACACACACACACGTATACACACATGGAATATTAGTCAGCTATAAGAAAGAGTGAAATAATGCTATTTGCAGCAACATAGATAGATCTAAAGATTATTATACTAGGTGAAGTAAGCCAGACAGAGAAAAACAAATATTATATGACCTCACTTATTTGTGGAATCTAAAAAAAAATAATACAAATCAAATTGTTTACAAAACAGAAACAGAGTCACAGACACAGCAAACAAACTTATGGTTACCAAAGGGGAAAAGGATGAGAGGGATAAATTAGGAGCTTGGGATTAACATATATACACTACTATATATAAAATTGATAATCAAGGACCTACTGTATAGCACAGGGAACTATATTCAATATCTTGTAATAAGTATAATGGAAAAGAGTCTGAAGCTGTACACCTGAAACTAATACAATATTGTAAATCAAGAATAGTTAAATTTAAAAAAATTAATTTTTTTAAAGTAAGAAAAAAAGGATTTAGTTATATCTGGTCTTCTATGGCCAAGAAAGAAATGCACCAGTAGTCAAGAAGAAAACCAACAGGAAGGTTGCGAACAGCTGAGAAACAGAGGAGGGAAAATCAAGAGAAGTGTTTCCAACACCCGGCCTGCTGAGAACTTTTACAGCCTGCTTTAAAATTGCTGAGATGAAAGAGGAGGATCAGAAAGAAGTTTTGAAGTATATTTCTCTTTTCCTCCTCTGGGCAGGACATTTGTGTTAAAAACAGTTTAGCAAAAGAAATAAGATCAATCAAAAAGGGTCTGTGGAAAGAAAAAAAATGTAATGAAGCCTGTATTCTTTTGCTGTCGCTGCTGTTATGGTATAAGCAAGAAAGGATTGTGTTCTTAAAGTGAGGAGGGAGGAAAGGCGGGGGTCCGGGAAGGCTAAATACGAAAAGGGAAGTGTCAGCTGGGAGGAAAACTTTAGATCCGAGTACTTAGTAATTTATAGCATCCTGATGTGAGAGAAGTCATCTTACCTTTGACTGTGGTTTTTGCCTAACTCATCTATTACAACAAATGACTGGAAACCCAGAGCATTTGATTCATTTATCTATCAACTTGCTCAAGCCCAGGCTAACCCAGAGAGAAAACAGGGATGAGAAAACCATCTATCATTTTGAATTAAACACTTGTTACTAAATCATGAAAATTTGTCCTTTATCCAACCTATGTCCAAGATCAATAACAAAAGGTCATGTCTTGGAAACAAGGTGACTTGAAGGCTTCCACTAAATCTCTAGCCTTCCATGAACTTGAGCTTAAACCTTCAAAGACAACAGGGCATGAACTTTGGCAGCAAATGATCCAATTACTTTAATGCTGATGTGAAAATAGTGACTCTCTTCATTTAAAACATAGTTTCACTGTGAATATTTCAAGTTTTGTTTTGATTCTGGCCTTTAATACTTACTGATAAGTATGCAGAAAGAGATACTTCGGGACTTTTTATTGCCATATTGCTTATTACTGCCTCTGTGTTTAAAAAATCTGCTTATTGCAAGTAGGGTACAGTCAATTCGTGCATATTGGATTTAATTTTCTATTAAGCAAATAAAAATGCCTAAATGCAATTTACAGATCTTCTTTTTTTCAAATATTGTATGTGTATGTTGATTCTAGTGCCATCTGAATGACCTCATGCTGAAAGGTTTTCATTTTGCATTTCCAAAATATATACAGAACCCATTAAGTGAAAGAAATGTAAATCATAACTTAGGAAAGAAAATGCTCCAATCATAACCCAGTGATTTTACATAACCAATATGTCTCTGGCCTCATCAGCCTACTACTATAAAATAAGGTCACATTTTCTTTTGTTTACCAAACTATTACACCAAAGTCCTTTCCTAGTCACCAGGAATTGGCTATCGCTCACGCCACTCTCCCAAGTGACCTTCAGCTATTTCTGAGGATGGCCCAGAATGCCACTTGCCACCTGTGCAACCAGGAACACGCCCCCTCACTCTGATTCTCCACTTCTGGGGCCTTTGTCATTTGACCTCTACTGCCCATGACCTGCCCCATAGCAACAAGTGCGTGACACAGCCGCCATCTGTCACCTGCTGCTGCTCCAGACTTATCTTGGGGGACCCTGGTCCTCCTGTCCTGCTGCACAGGCAAAGGACAGGCAAGGGCCCCTGATGAACTCCCCAAAAAGACAACAGACAATCTGTCAACAAAGCAAAGCTAAGTCAATTCAAGCTCACTGCAGGAAGGGAGAACACCATTTTCATTGAGGCTTAGCAAGTCTTAAAAGGGGAAATCAGAGGTACGGTATTTATAGGGCTTTAGGGTCTGGGCTCAAGTCCGTTAAGACCTGTCTTTTGAGCTAGGGAACTAGCTGGGATTGGGTAGTCTGTGACCTGATAGTTTAGCATCAGTGGATACAGAGCTGAGACTCTGGAAGCACATCTTGATAAGTAAATTGTTGTTTGATAAGCAGGCTGTTTGCCTCGGTGAGCAGACCACTGGCTCTAATAAATTAATCAATGGGAATTTCCCAAAGCAAACAGTCAGGTTATTCACTGGAGTACCATCTTATCTTTCCCAGGCAAAGGTTTCCTGAAACAAAAAACTAACTGATGTTAACATAGGTGCACTAGAGCCTTATCCACATCTTGCTGACACCAAAAGTCTCAGTTTCCCCTCCCCTATTTGACAGGCGAAGCCCCGTCCGAGGGCTCGAAGACCAGTTTCCTGTCTCACTCCAGACCAACCTCACCCAGCCAATGGCAGGTCATTCCTTTCCACCAAAGTCTTTCAGAACCTCAGAATCCACCCAGTTGACTCTCAACCTTCTTTAGGAAAAGAAAGAAAAGAAAGAAAGGAAGGAAAGAAGGAAAGAAGGAAAAGAAAGAAGGGACACAGGCCTTCACTAAGTTCAGCCTTTCCTGTGTCCTTTTCTCTTGCCTAAAGTTAACATGAACTTACAGTAAGAGCCCCCTGAATCCCAGGAAAGATATGGTCTGGCTCTGGCCCTATGGCCCAACAAAGAGTGTCGCATTGGTATATTTCTCAGTTTCTGGTTCAGCTGGTCTTTTTCATGGTACCCTGGTAACCTACATTTTCTAAAAGCTAGACCTAAAACATATGTTTTTATGTTTCTAGGGCTATATTCCTACTCCTTCAAAGCTTCAAGGAAGAGATCTGCTCTAACTGTGGGATACAATGAGAAAATGGCCCCTTCCGCTCTGCAATTCAAAATCTGATTCTAGAGAGCATGTTAATTTTTTAAAATTATCTTAATAGTCCAAAACAAAAGAAGTCTATAACCGATAACTATATACCAACCTAAACTAATAAAATAAACGCTATGCAACACATACTTTCTTTTACCTGCTACATTTTTTAATCCATTCAAGGAAATAGCCTCTTCCCAAGCTAGAGCCATTCATTCACATGTTGTTTAAAATATGAGTTGCTTCCCATTGATGACTTCAGTTAATGCCTTAATTCTAAATACTACGGCAAAATCATCTGACTCGAGGATGTAAGTTCTGGAGCCACAAAAGCACTAAGGTCTCTGCGACATCTATTTTGTTAGGCAAATGCTTACAATTTCAAAATCAGTAGACAACTGGGATATCTTGCAATTGACTCCACAGTGAATACCCTCTTGGGAAAGGAATGTCCAAAATGGTATCAGGGAAAGTGAACACGCACATGGACTGGGCCAAGCATCTTTACCTTTTCTGAGTCTATGAGCTCCTTGAAGACGGAGCCTGTCCCCGGTACTAAACAAAGTCATTGCTAAATAAATGCCTGATAACTGACTGGCTGACTAATTGAATGAATGAGTGAGGAAATGAAAGACTTGCCATTTACCCCCTTGGGGCTCAGCACTCTGAATCTGGCCTAGAGATCTTGGAACTGCAATCAGGTAGAGCTACATCAGGAGGAAGAATTCTTCATTCTGAAAACTGCTGATGTGGCAAATTAATATGAATTCCAAAGCTCCACAGAAAAGTGGTATGTCAAAAAAATGGATCTAGAAATAGGAGAGTGTACCAAAATATCAACAGATCTGGAGACAAACCCCTGGCAGAGGATGGGATCCAGCAGAGTGGCTAAGAGATGGAGAAGTGGTAGAGCCATCTCATGGGGTTGAAGCAGTAGCTCCCTCGGGAAGGACAGCTAATCCAGACCAAGCTAGGCCCTCAGACACTATCCATACCTTGTGGAGGACTGTAGAACTTTGAGATCCTGCCATTCAGCATCTTATTCTTGGTTGTGGTGGGAAGTGCAGAGAACAATGCAAGGTCAGAGCCTCCAGGTGCCCAACAAGTACCTGGCCACTGCAGGGAGAAATCTTCCCAAGCTTCTTTGTTCTAGTCAAGAGAAATACGAAGATCCCTCAAAATACTTCAGGCTTTATGTCCCAAGCATCTCTAATACAAAACTCACATCTCTAAGTGCTACAGTCTCATTAATTTTGACTTCAAAGGAAGCAAGGTCTTAGAGTTGCCCCTCACCAAAACCTAGGCTTCATGGTAAATACATATTTCAGAATCTATTTAAAATCTGATCCTAACAATCCCCATAGAAGCAACTCTTGTTTGGATTTCAGTATCCTTCTCACAAAAGCAGGAATAGGATCATTCCCTCCTGTGGGAAAAACTATAGAGACATTTGTAACAAGGCCAGACCTCAGAGTATATTCATCGCGATGGTTTCTTTCTTGTTCCCTCCCTTTCTTCTCTCTCTCTCTCTCTCTCTCAGGTCCCCAGGGCAGTGATTCTCAACTTGGGCAGCACAGAAATAACATCTTGGGATCTTCTTCTAAAACTGATTTCTGGGTCCCACACACTGACTTTCTAATTTAAGCGGCCTGGTGAGGGGATCCAGGTGTCAGAAAAAATTTTAGGTGATTCTAATGTGCAACCCGAATTGAAAACCAGTACCCGTGGCCCATAGTCTCTCCCTGAGCTCACACTGAGGCTGAAACAAAAATCCAGTAGAAACTACCTATCCAAGAGCAAAACAAAGGCCTGGCTTTACAGCCAGGTTTTCTGCTCAGTGAGATGAAAGCCTGAGGCTACTAAGAAGGAAGGAGAAGATGAGGGAAGGGGTGTAGAAAGAATAAGGCATCCCTGAAGTGGGGAGAAAGTGGGGAGCTTCTGCTACAGAGGACCTGAGATTGGGGTGGAGGGTCTTCCAAAGCCAGCCTGGCGTCCAGCACAAACACTCCCCTTCTAACACCTGGGGTCCTCCTGGCAACCAAGGGTACTAGATTCTTGTAAGCCCTCCAGACAGCAGGTAGGGAATTCAGACACCCTGTGCGAAGAGGTGGGCACGTGGGGAGACCCCAGCTCTGACTTAGGTGTGTGAACAAAAACAGAACAAAGATTATCATTCATCATCCAGCTATCAAAGGGTTAAGTCGCAACCCACTGACTGTGCTCCCTGAGGGGGATTCAGGATGAAAAAACAGGATGAGGATTACTGTGCTTTGGATAAACTAGCCCTTAGATAGGCAAGATGCACACCTCAGGAAGAATTTCCATGACCCCAGATTCTTGCATCTTCCCATGCAGAGATTGTCATACTGAGTGAAGTTAAGTCAGACAGAGAAAGACAGCGTATGATACCGCATATACGTGGAATCTTAAAAAAGGGTAAAAATGAACTTATTTACAAAACAGAAATAGAGTCACAGATGTAGAAAACAAACTTATGGTTACCAGGGGGGAAAATGGGGGAGGGATAAACTGGGAGATTGGGACTGACATATATACACTTCTACATATAAAATAGATAACTAGTAAGGACCTACTGTATAGCACAGGGAACTCTACTCAGTACTCTGTAATGACCCATGTGGGAATAGAATCTAAAAAAGAGAAGATATATGTATATGTATAACTGATTTGCTTTGCTGTAGACCTGAAATTAACACAACATTGTGAATCAACTATACTCCAATAAAAATTTTTAAAACTAAAATTAGAAAAAAGAAAAGCACTAAAGTCATTGACTTGAGAGTATCTGTTCTTTGTGACTAGCAGTAATCTTTTACCAAGATGCATGCTTGACTACATGTATCTCCCAGACAAAATTCATATATATACTGTCTCTTCCCCTACCTCTTCAGAGCAGTTCCTCTGAGCTGTCTCCTGGGCTATAGTCCTCAGTAACACCCTGAATAAAACTGAAACTCACAACTCTTATGTGTGTGTTTTTCTTTAAGTTGACAGGTGTAACTTGAGATGGCTGGTAAGGAAATGCCCTGTAGGCTCACCGTGACTTGTACACATTTCTTTGCTTATATTGTGCAAAACAAGCCACCCCAAAATGTGCCACTTTGCATGTGGATTGTTTTGAGTTGAAATCAATTAAGACCCAGCAGACACAGGAAAAGCTTTTCACCACTCCCTTAACTGCCTAAAAGAATTTAGATAGGGGGTCCGTACCAGGAAGAGAACTATTACCAGAGATAACTTTTTATATCAAAAAGACTTATCTGCATGGCCTGGCAAACATTCTCTTCTCATCTTCCTGTGAACTGTCTTTCTCCCCAGTCCCAGACCCCATCCTTCTCCTTAGCTGAGGATGGCATATAAGCCTCAACTGCCTGACTGTCTTTTGAGTCTCATATTTTTATTGGACTCCCATATGTGTGAAATTTGTTTTTCTCCTGTTAATCTATGTCTATTTAATTATTAGACCAGCCAAAGAACCTAGAAGTTCTTTGCCCCTGCAATAATCAATTCACCCAACTCCCACTACTGCCATAACCTTGAAGGGAGCTTCACAAGGAGGGCAAAACTTTTTAAAAATCCACAACCTCAGTAATATCTCAAGAAGTTCTATCCCACATTCTCCCTCCAACCATAACAAGTTGTTTTGTGATGTAGTATATTTCAAAGAAAAACCAGACACACTGAATAATGTGATTTTATTTGGTGCTATAATACCCACACAGAATTTCAGATTACCATGGGTTAACTAGTTCAGGCTCATCACAACCCAGGGATATTTTTGCAACATTTATTTATTCAATTCAATATTTATTCAATCTAATCCATTCCTGGAAATATATTAGGCAGTGGATTTTCAGATAGTGGGGGACTCTATCCCATTATTTTATTTTTTTTATAGGTTTAAAAAATTTTTTTTTATTACTGATATTTTAAAGTAATTTTATTTAATTAACTTATTTATTTGTTTATTTATTTATTGGCTGCATCAGGTCTTCATTGCTGCACACGGGCTTTCTCTCTAGTTGCGGCAAGCAGGGGCTACTCTTCGTTGCGGTGCGCGGGCTTCTCATTGCGGTGGCTTCTCTTGTTGTGGAGCACGGGCTCTAGGCATGTGGGCTTCAGTAGTTGTGGCACTTGGGCTCAGTAGTTGTGGCTCGCGGGCTCTAGAGCGCAGGCTCAGTAGTTGTGGCGCACGGGCTTAGCTGCTCCGCAGCATGTGGGATCTTCCTGGACCAGGGCTCGAACCCATGTCCCCTGCATTGGCAGGCAGATTCTTAACCACTGCTTCACCAGGGAAGTCCTATCCCTTTATTTTAAATGGGAAAGTACGGATGTGTTCCCAGCCCATGCAAGATCCCAACACATTTCCCCAAATATCACTAAAACCCTTAAACACCTGCATAACAGTACACCAAGGAGCTCTACAGAAGGCAGACATTTAAAACACCAGTTACTGAATTACTGAACACTTAATGAACTCATCAGCAGGAATGTTTATATGTAGTACTTGTGATTAGAAACAATATTAAATGTAAAATATATTTTCTTCTAGTCTGCCACAAATATGTATTTACTGTATGTAAACAAGCAATATATTAAAGATACTAAAAGACACCAAAGCTACTATCTAAACTGGACCAGGCTGGTGGGGCAGTGGGAAGTGGCACTGAAAAGGGGAAGAGGAAAAGGGCCCAATATCAAACAAAGGTCCACAGAGGGTAACTTTGGCTCAAGCCCAAAGGGTGCTCTGAGACCGTGTGGTCACACTCAGAGCTGCTCCCCGTGGCGGCGAGAGAGCTGGACTATTTTCACCCACCACCTCACAGACCTTGGTTAAAGGCTGCCTTTGGGATGACTAGATTCCCAGGTACTTCTCACTCTCCATATATTCAGACAAAGCAGATTCTGGAAGCCTGGGGGTGGCGGCCCTTTGACCAAGAGGAGCTAGCTGTTGGTGGTGAAGGCACCCAGGCTGAACGTGGCTACATATTAATACACTCCGTACTCTGGTCCCTTTTTTGTGCAGATGCAGAACCGAAGCCTCCACAGATGAAGTGACTTGCCACGTGGTGACGGAGAAGTTCAAGCAGAACCAGCAGGGTTTTTGACTTCCTCCTTATTTATTTAATATTTTTGATCACGTAAGTCTTCTCAGCTTTCATTTTTCCCGCCTGGAAATCCTAATTGCTTTGTTTTTCCCTCACACAAAAGCAATCCACTGACTCTCCGCTTGGGTGTCTCGGGCACCTGTCCTCAAAACTGGCCCATTCTGTCTTGTCTTTCTAACCTTTTAACTTCAGTTGACCAGAAATGGTCATAACGTTTCAGGGGAACCACAAACACAGTTTTGTACGTGAGGGACACTTTCTCATTTTGTGACAGTGCTTTTGCCATGGCTTTGGGTTGGCTACTCTGGTGAGAGGACCCAGTCAGCTGACGTCTCTTAGACCTCAGGTTATCACCCCAAGGCCTTTTCTAAGCCTTTCTGCCAGAAAAAGCTCTCCCCAGATCACTACACCTCCTCCACCAGACATAACTCCTACTCACTCATCTTTAGAAACTGTTCCTTTGAGAAGTTTCCCTGCCCACCTCCATCGAGGCTGGATGGGCCTGGGTGCTGCCAGGGGGGGCAGTAAAGACCCTTAACACGGGACCTATTATACTGTCTGTCCTCTGTCTTCTAACATTATTTTCCATTTAAACCATCAGATATTGAAAACAATAGCTGTCTTATTATTGTATCTCCCAGTATTTGGCACAGGGTAGGCTATCTATAAATAATTGTTGAATAAATAATTTGTGAAAAAATTTCTTCTTGAATCATAATGGATTGTTCAAAGTGCTCAAAAAGTATACAGATCAAATCCATTTTTCACCAATATAGATATGAGCACAGGTGCTCACATGTTACAAGTATCTTCAGCTCACCTTGAAACTTGGAAGGACACTGGGCACGTGCCATCTTGGACACAGAGGCAATATCATTTCCTACAACCACTAATAACCTACATAGCTACTAGGAAAGAACAAAACCCTAGCCTTCTCATGTGTTCAAACACAATCTTAAGAAAAGTGAATTAAACCAGTAAAGGACAAAGTCAATATTACTATTCTGATCCTACCCTGTCTACAGGTTTTGCTATATTTAAACACACATAGATTATCTACATCTATGACCTACTAATTTTATTTTTGTGTGAGCATAAATATTTCCCACAATTCAGAACTGCCTCTGGATGCAACACTAGACCAAATCCAAACATTGTCAGAAGATACTTTCTTTAGTTCCACTCCTCTCATGAGATGATCTTCAAACAGATGGACGTGGCCATGGAACGTTGAGTACCATGTGGAATGCAATGAATCTACCAAGTCACTATGTTATGTGCCCTAACAGTCACCTCCACACAATCCTTTCCTTTTTAAAATAAAAGTTCCACAGTGACACTCTGAATTCCAGTTCTGGTCATAAAATGGAGTTGAACAAACTCCATTCATAAACTATACCACAGCTAAGCTGTTCCCATGGTGATGAATTTTATTCTCACAATCAACATAGCCTTTGAAAGGGATATTATTTTAATCACATTTGTCCTCTCAGTCTTTTTCTCAGCCAACTGGAAATCCTTTGCTGAGTTCAGTTAGCTTTGCCTGAGCTGGGCTCCAGCTCACAGGTTCTATTCAGGTCTGATCCAGGTGGCTCTTAATCTTCTGGGGCTAGTGGGCTGCCCAGAACTTGTCCTTCTCATGGTGACAGCAGACACTCAGAGGCATAGCCCAAATGCACCAGCCTCTGCCAACATCCCATTGGCTGAAGCAAGTCATATGGTCATATGCATAGTCAAGGGACATAGAAATACAGTCATCCCTCAGTAGCCAAATTTCCAGATGCGCAAGTCCCTTATATAAAATGGCATAGTATTTGCATATAACCTACACACATCCTCCTATATATTTTAAATCATCTCCAGATTACTGATAATACCTAATACAATGTAAATGCTATGGAAATAGTTTCGAGCATGCAGCAAATTCAAGTTTTGCTTTTGGGAATTTTCTGGGGTTTTTTCCCCCAAATAATTTTGATTCAGTGTTTGGTTGAATTCATGGAGTTAGAGATAACAGAGTGAATATTTACTGAGCAATGACCTAATCGACCACAAATGATCTGCATAAAATCTCTGCTGTGTTGCTCTTTCATTGCACAAGGGCTTGACACCTTGGTAGGTCAAATCAGGCTGGAGGTATAGGAAGGGACTTGTGGCCCATGTTAATAATAATAATAGTTATAGTGATAGTTAACACTTGTAACAGCAGGATCTTGTAGGTCATGATACTAGTAATTGCTTACTTTCCCCTTATGACAAATCTCTGTCTCCTTCAGTGTCTTAGTTACGTGTTTGAACCTGACCCTGTTCCCTCCTGTCTTTCTCATGTAACCTTATATTTGTCCATTTTTACATGAGTGTTTAAAAAATGGATCCGATTCAATATTTTCATTGAGCCCTGAAACACACATGGTTTTTGGACCGTCACCACTAGGAAAGAGATGTAAACAGAAGAAAAGCAGAAGGATGTAGTGATATAGTTATGGTGTACACCAAGGTTCAGAGTCCACCCTTCTTATTTTACAATTGTCTTGTACCTAAACGTAAAGGTAGAATCCTCCCTTTAGAGCTGAGAAGTCATCTGCCCTCAGAGGCACAGACCAGAGGGAGCACACTCCCAATGGACACTTATGGCTCTGAGCCCCTCTCAGAGCGCTTACATCACAGAATCGGGATGACTTGCTTTCTTACCGATGCCCCCTTCTAGGGTAGGAGCTCCATAAGAGCAGCTGTGATTTCTATCTTATAACCACTGTGTACAAATGCATGACCTCTGTTTAATATATTTTTGTGGAATTAATAAACAGAAGAATGAATGTTCAAAGTAAACAATGCAGGGCATATGCACAAACACCTTCTGAGACCAACTCAAGGTAGCAAAAGTGAACAACAGAAGTCCTTCAAACTGAGCTCCTGGGAGACAAGGAAAGGAATGGGTGGGTGACTAGACTGTCTCGTTTATCGTTATCTCCCCAGCCTATGGAAGATGCTTAGAAAATACTGAATACATGAACAATAAATGAATGAACAGTGGACTAACTAGAGAAGACAGAATAGAACTCTAAGGGTTTATCTCATTTTAAAATGTGTCCAAAATGTTCGTTGCTTAACTAATTCTGATACCTATCATGGATCTTCATGCCTCATAATTAGTTCTCTATTCAATCTCAAATAAAGGCAATTGAGCTCCCTCAATAATCCCCTCCCTAAACAAATCTAAGACTGGAGACTTCTTGGCTCTTCCTGAAGCCCCTCAAAGCAACAATACAAATCTTTGTGTTGGACATGCCATTGGAAGCCATCCCAATAGCCCTCTTAATTTTAATCATAATATTTTACTCATTATTTCATTAAGTGATTCCCTTAAGGAAAACAGATATGATTGCCAGTGGCTGTATCTACTTTGGCTCTAATATTTAGCCCTAAGATACTCAATAATCCTCTGGTTATAAGCACTATTTGTGTTTTTCCATGTCCTCTTTCTATTTCAGCCCAATTTTTGGTAATTCAGCTGATACTCTCGAATGAGAAACAAATCCAGTAGAAGTTCCTAAAGATTAATCTACTGACCCCTACCCACCCCAAAAAAATTGAGATAGATTTTTATTACTTCTGTCTGGTTTTTACATGGTATCATTTGAGACCTGGAAATCTATGTTTTGCACTGAGCCCCCTTTTCCTAATCTAAGTCCAATTACAGGGTGAGTTCAGTCACTGGAGAATGCAATCCAACCTTTCTGAGTCCCCAACAATCATGTAGTAGACTCTAACCGTATTACAAATAAAATGAGAGGCAAGATGAAGTGGAAACATTTTTCCTCATTCTCAGTAAATCCAAGTTAGAGGTTGTCTTCTAAATCTTGTTTTTAAATGTCTTCAAATATCTAGTCATATATTTGGGGGAAAAGCTAATGTGTTTGTTGAGCAGAAAGCCCTTCTTTTTATGAATGCCTGCAATTTTCTGTTTCCTAGGTTTTTACCTCACAAACAGCCTTCTGGACCACCACTTGGATTCAAATCACTTGTCCTGGCATGTAAGGTGAGGGATGACTCTATTGTTACGTAAGCCACATTTGCTGATTAAAATGACCTATGGCCTTAATTTTGCCCTTAGAGTGGACAATGTCAGTGCTCCTTCCAGATACTGAGATACCGTCCGAGATGATATATCCTCGCATTGTCTCTTTGTGTAACATCCCCTCCCAACCTGACATGTCACTCCCTGCAGCCAATGCCTGCAGCAACTTTTCAGGACACTGTCCTCAAGCTACTGGCGCATGCTTTGGCCACAGTCCAGGACTGGAAGTACCTGGGAATTTACATGTCCCTTGGGGGGTGAAGAGGAAGGAGCAGGAATTTACCAAAGACTGAAGGGAACAGGATGATTAAAGCCCAGCTCCCTCATCTCACGTGGGGCAACTCTGAGTCATAACTTACTCTCCAGAGTTCTGTGGGATCAGCTGAGGCCGTCCTCGAAAAGACACATCTTCCCTTGGCTCTCTCCCCTGCTTACCTTGCTTTTCAACATCGTTAGTAGTTTCCTTTGTGAAACTACTAATTCACTTCATGAATTACTCACTATCCTATCAGGGTGTGCTTCTAAGGAAACTATCCTAACACAGCCAATAAGAAGTCATTGTTTTTCAAATGTCAGAAATCCAGTAATAATAAGCAGTGGGTTTGCTGTTAACATAATTATTGCTGCTCAGATTTAAAAGGATGACTCCAGCTGTGTAAAGAAATGAAGAATGTTTCTAAATATTACTTCAGAGTAATTGATGAAATATATTGCTAAATGTAAAAAGAAAGATGGGAAAAATAGTGTGTATGGTATGCTAACTTTTATCTAAGAAACAGGTAGAAATGAAATGTATGTATATACTTGTTATGATCTGAATGTCACCCCCCCCCCCGTCAAATTTATATGTTGAAGCCCTAACACCCAACTAACTATGTTTGGGGATAGGGCCTGTGAGGAGGCGATAAATGAGGTCATAAGAGTGAAGTCCTAATCTGATAGGGCTGGTGCCCTTATAAGACCAGGAAGAAATACCAGAGAGAAATACTCTCTCTCTGCCATGTGAGGACACTGCAGGCCAGGAGGAGGGCACTCACCAGGCACATCAGCCAGTACCTTGACAAACTGTTAGCTAGACTAACCAAGAATAAAAAAGAGAAGATACAAATTACTGAAATCAAAAATGAATAAGGGGATATCACTATCCACAATACAGAAATGGAAGGATTATAAAAGAATACTATGAACAGTTGTATGCAAACAAGTTAGACAACTTAGATGAAGTGAACAAATTTCTAGAAAGACACAAACTACCAAAATGAACTCAAGAAGATACAAAATATCTAAATAGAACCATAACAAGCAAAGAAATTGGCTTAATAATCAAAACACTTCCCAGATAAAGGAGCCCAGGCCCAGATAATTTTGCCACTAAATTCTACCAACCTTTTAAAGGAGAATTAACACTGATAATTCATAAACTCTTCCAAAATATGCAAGAGGAGGAAACACATTCCAACTCATTCTATGAAGTCAGAATTACTCTGATACCAAAATGCAGACAAAGACATCACAAAAAAAGAACCAACAGACCAATATCTCTTATGAATATAAATGCAAAAAGCTCAACAAAATACTAGCAAACTGAATCTAGTAACATATACACCATGACCAAGAGGGATTTATATTCTGGAGTGCAAGGTCAGTTTAACGTGCAAAAATTAATCAAAGCAATACACAATACTAATAAAATAAAGCACAAAACCTATGATATTTCAATAGATGCAGAAAAAGCACCTGTCAAGATCAAACACTGTTTTATGAGTAAAAACACTCAATAAACTAAGAATAGAACTTCCTCAACCTCATAAACGGCATAAATGAAAAATCCACAGCTAACATCAAACTGCTTTTAATAATCATATTGCTAATGATGATTTTTGGTGTTTTTACATTAAAAATTTCTGGGAAACCAAAAAGCAAAAGGGGGAGGGGTAAATTAGGAGTTTGGGATTAGCAAATACAAACTACTATAAATAAAACAGATAAACAACAAGGTCCTACTGTATAGCTGTACACTGGAAACTAACACAAAATTGTAAATAAACTATACTTCAATTTTTAAAAAGTGTTGCCAAATCTGTAAAAAATTGAGGGAAACTGTGAAGATCTGTATGGAAACTGCCCTCAGAACATTCTTTTAGTCTCTTAAGGTTTTGAATTCCATCTTAAAGAAAATTAAATTCAAACTCATAGATAATGCATTGTGAATGTGGTTTATGCAATAAAGGTAGTCTAGAAAGTTCAGCAATGTAATGTAGCCATTAAAAAAGGGAGGCCCAAGTTCTGTATCAAATGCTTAGTAAAATAATATATATGTTTTGAATTAAAATAAAGTATTTTTTTTAATTCTGGGAAACTAGATTGTTTCTCTAATCCCATATTCACCAAAAGAACCAAAGTTTCTTGGAGAAATGGCTGATTCCAAGTCAGTAAAAGTAAATATACCAGATGAGGCTGAAAACTTATAAGGTGAGAAATCTTAAAGATTACTGGGGTCATATCTGAAAAATCTGGAAGCCAAATGGAACAGCTAGAGCATGCAGTTTGAGCATGCATCAAACTTACAAGACAGTTTTTTAAATCCCTGAATTTATAATGATATTCAAATAATTTAAAAAGAGGTGCAAACCATTATGTATAAAATAAGCTGTAAGGATATACTGTACAACATAGGGACTATAGCCAATATTTTAAAATAACTATAAATGGAGTATAACTTTTAAAAATCATGAATCACTATATTGTACACCTGCAACTTATATAATGTTGTACATTGATTATACTTCAATAAAATAAATAAATAGATAGGTAGATAGATAGATAATAAATAAATAAAAATGTATTACTTGTCTTCGGAGAAAGCTAAGGCACTAACTCATTGAAAACTGGTTAATAACGGAAAAGAATCAAACATATAGGCCATCTTCCTGTATAAATTGTACTGCAGGGTAATCAGATAGTTAATGAGGGAAAGTTCATCTTTGCAGAAATAATCTTAGTTAATGAATAAGAAATGATAGAATTAGAATATCACCATTTTAAACACTCTTAATGAAATAATGAATAGGCAATAATAATTCATGGCTGTTAACATAAGAAAATAGAAATAATTGAACTTTACAGGCCTCCTGTTGGAGGTATATTAACAAAAATCATAGCTGAATATGACCAAGCCCCTAGTTCTAACAACCAATTAATTTAAAAAATACAGAAGTCAGAGGAAATGGTAACCTCATAGGCATGCAGTAAGCAAAATCCAGAATGTGGAAAACTCTAGAGGACAAAAGGTCTATTTCTTCAACAAATAAGTCATAAAGTGTCACAACAGATGGGAGGGAGAAATGAAAGTATACTTCTGTCAGTTTCTTAAGTTGTGTGTGAATTCGCAATAATATTGTTCAAAGGTAGACTATGACAAATCACTAAAAACTTTAGAAAATGAGGTACAATTAATTAGCCAAATGGAGATAAAATAGAATAATAAAATTTTTTCGATTAACCCAAAAGCAGGCCAAAAGAGTGAGGAAAGGAAACGAAAAAATAGATTGAACAGAAAACAACTAATAAGTTGGTGGATTTAAATCCAACCATATTAGTAATTACATAAAATGTAATGGTGTAAATACCCAAATAATGGCAGAGATTTTTCAGATTGGATACAAAAGCAAGATCCAACTATAAGCTGTCGACAGGGAATCCAAAGATTATCAATTAAAGGTAAAATGATAGAAAATGACATACTGTGCAAACACTAATCAAAAGAAAACTAGAGTGGACAAAAAAAAACTAGAGTGGGTGTGTTAATATCAGACAAAATACATGTCAGAGCAAGGAAGCTTATCAGTGGTAAATAGGGTCATTTCATAATGATAAAGGGGTCAATTAACCAAGAAGACATAACAATCCTAAATACATGTGCACCTAACAACAGAGCTCCAAAAAGTGAAGCAGGAACTGGTAGATCTGAAAGGAGAAACAGACAAATCCACAATTATAATAGAAAATCCAACACCCCTCTCTCAGTAGTTGATAGAATTAGTACACAGGAAAATCAGTATGAATATAGAAGATATGGACAACAGCATCAATAACTTAATTGACATTTCTAGAACACTTCAACCAACAAAAGCAGAATACACATTTTTTTCCAAGTATACGTGAAACATTCACCAAGATAGACCACATTCTAGGTCATAAAGTCAATTTAAAAATTTTAAAGAATTGAAATCATGCAAAATACATTCCCTGACTATAAGAAATTCACCTAGAAATTAATAACAAAAACATCAGGGCATCATCAAATATTTAGAAATTAACAACACACTTCTAAATAACTCATGGATCAAAGACAAAGTCACAAGAGAATGGGAACATGTTTTAAACTGAATGAAAATTAAAGCATAACATATTAAAATGCATGAGATGCAGCTAAAACAATGCTTAAAAATAAATTTATAGCATTGAATTCTATTAGAAAAGAAAAATGGTCCCAAATCAATGATATAACTTTCCACCTTACTAGAAAAAAGAGCAAACTGAACCCAAAGTATGCAGAAAAAAGAAAAATAATAATAAGCATAAGTCAATAAAATTGAAAACAGAAAAGCAATAAAGAAAATCAATGAAACCAAAAACTAGTTCTTTGAAAAGATCAATAAGAGTGATAAAGCTCTAGGAAGACTGACCAAGAGGGGATGGGGGAGAAAGACGCAGATTACCAGTTTGGGGAATGAAAGAGAAGATCTCACAATAGATCCTAGAGGCATTAAAAGGATAATAAGGGAATATTTTATGCCAATTAATTCAACAAGTTAAATAAAATAGATTCCTCAAAAGAAACCAGCTATGAAAGCTCCCTCAAAATGAAATAGATAATATAATGTAGTAATCCTGTATCTATTAAAGAAATTGAATTTGTGGTTTAAAACCTTCCACAAAGAAAACTCCAGTCCCAAATGACTTCACCAGGGAATTCTTTTCTTTTTTTTTTTTTAGATTTATACCTAGATTTATTATATTTTTGCTATATAATGGCATTCTTTTACAATTATATTTTCTTTTATTTTCTTTATTTTTTTTTATACAGCAGGTTCTTATTAGCTATCTATTTTATACATATTAGCGTACCTATGTCAATCCCAATCTCCCAATTCATTCCCTCACCAGGGAATTCTACCAAACACATGAGGAACAAATAATATGGATTCTACACAAACCCTTCCAGAAAATAGAATAGCAGGAAACACTTGCCAACTCAGTTTATGAGGACAGTATTATCCTGATACAAATACCAGGGAAAATATTACTGAAAAAGAAAACTACAGACCAGTATTTCTCATGACACAAATGTATCTCGCTAAAACATTAGCAGACTGATCTAGCAGCACATAAATTTCAAGGGATTAAAATTAAAAGAGGAGTAAATTTAGATATTTAAGGAGATGTAAGGTACATATCAACTAGAAGCTTTGTGTAGAGCATGTATGTAAGACAAAACAAAATGAAATCAGAGAAGTTTGAACACATTCAACATTTATTGATACTAAAGACTTATTGTAAATTTCCTCAGTGTGATAATGGTATAATGATTACGTTTTTATGAAAAGGGTACCTTAAAGAAACAATTAGCCATACATGTCGAAAAAAGTACAGATCACATAATATAGTCTCTAGGATTTGCTGTGAAATGATGTATGTGATGGTAGTGGTAAAGAATGGAAAGGGTTATAGATGAAACAAGATTGGGCATAGGTTGATATTTGTTGAAGCTAGAATCACTACAGTATTCTCTGTAGTTTTGTATATGTCCAAAAATTTCCAAAAAATAAAGTTTAATAATACAAGTTTAATGTAAAAGTTTTAAAATAAGTGGTTAAAAATACCACTCTCCCAAAAGGGAACCCTCCTACACTGTTGGTGGGAATGTAAATTGGTACAACCACTATGGAGAACAGTATGGAGGTTCCTTAAAAAAACTAAAAATAGAACTACCATATGATCCAACAATCCCACTTCTGGGTATATATCTGGAGAAAATCATACTTGGAAAAGATACAGACATCCCAATGTTCATAGCAGCACTATTTACAATAGCCAAGACATGGAAGCAACCTAAATGTCCATTGACAGAGGAATGGATAAAGAAGATGTGGTACATATATACAATGGAATATTACTCAGCCATAAAAAAGGAATGAAATAATTCATTTGCAGCAACATGGACGGACCTAGAGATTACCATACTAAGTGAAGTAAGTCAGACAAAGACAAATATCATATGATATCACTCATATGTGGAATCCAATTTTTTTTCACAATAATGTGTATTTATTTACCAATGATACAAATGAACTTATTTACAAAACAAACAGACTTACAGATACCAAAAACAAACTTATGGTTACCAAAGGGGAAACGTGGGGGTGGGGAGGGATACGTTAGCAGTTTGGGATGAACACACACACACTATTCTATATAAAATAGATAACCACCAAGACCTACTGTATAGCACAGGGAACTCTACTCAATACTCTGCAATAACCTAAATGGGAAAAGAATCTGAAAAAGAATGGATATATGTATATGTATAACTGAATCACTTTGCTGTACACATGAAACTAACACAACGTTGTAAATCAACTATAATCCAATATAAAATAAAAATTAAAATAAAATTTTAAAAAATAAAAAGGTACCGCTCTCCCAATACATTTCTAAGAGGTTCATTCCATTGAAGACCAACAATAGGCCTTCTGAGCTATAGATCTTTTTCTGTCAACTTTGAAAGGAAGCTGTTGAGGTCTAAGCTTCAAACACATGCCTCCCCATTGGTTTGCTATGAAAATAGTTAAAAGCCTTCATATTTCAAGGCTTTCTCACATAGTGGTGGTAAATTAAAACTTACTTTCTTACTGATAACTTCTGTTCCCATCCCAGGAACATCATTTAGAGATTTTCTTTTCGTGAATACTTACTAGGTGCCAGGCACTCTGCAAAGCTGCAGAATAAAGTTGGAGATAAAGACCATCTTTCATTTCAGTATCTTCTGTACAGCAAATACTACAATGCCTATAATTTCATTGGGAGATATTACGATCTTTGATTTGTAAATGAGAAAACAGATTTAGCAACTTGATTTGTGACCTAAAATGTGTGCCATTGTTTAAACAACTCATTTATAAGGCTTGGTAGGATGCCAGATGATTTTGCTGTTTTGTGTTCTCTGCACCATGGGTCAGCAAGCTCTTTCAGCAAAAGGCCAGTTGATAAACATTTTAGGCTTTTCAGGCCATGTGTCACATATTCTATGTTTTGTTTTGCTTTGTTTACAGCCCTTTAAAATTGAAAAACATTCTTAGTTCTGAGGCTTAAAAACAGGCCAGATTTGGCCTGTGGGCTGCAGTGTGCCAACAGTGGTATGTTTTACTTCAGTTCATTTATAATATCTCCTTTCAATGAAAATCATGGAAAGACTATACTGCAGCAGTCCCCAACCTTTTTGGCACCAGGGACTGGTTTCGTAAAAGACAATTTTTCCACGGACAGGGGGCTGGGGGGGTGGGGTGGGATGGTTCAGGTGGTAATGCGAGCGATGGGGAGCGGTGGGGAGCGGCAGACCAAGCTTCGCTTGCTCACTCGTTGCTCACCTGCTGTGCGGTTCCTAACAAGCTGTGGACCACTACCGGTCCATGGCCCGGGGGTTGGGGACCCCTATTATACTGCACTGTTCAGTACTAATCATAGCAGAAGGAAAATCTCAAATACTTTCTGTGTTTGCCATCTGATCACTGCTCTTCCCTAGAAGCTTATTAATGGACTATGTTAGAAGCAAAGTCACATCACCTGAACTGGAGAGCATGGTTTTTAGCTATCTTGTCAAGAAAAAAAAAAGAAAAAAAAAACCTGCTTATCTTAATCCTATGATTCTATCTCAATTCTGTGTGAACTTTATTCATTCTGTGGCCACAACAACAGGTAATAGAAGAACTAGTTCAAGATAATAAAACATGTTTGTCTTCACAAGGGAGATAGGAAGTTAGGAATCAGTACTTCTTATTCAGATACTTAGCACAAAAACTAAGCAGGTTATTTTTCTTTTTTTTTTTTAAAGCCGTATTTTTTCTTATAAATTTATTTATTTTATTTATTTATTTTTGGCTGCGTTGGGTCTTCATTGCTGTGCGTGGGCTTCCTCTAGTTGCGGAGAGCAGGGGCTACTCTTTGTTGCGGTGCGTGGGCTTCTCATTGCGGTGGCTTCTCTTGTTGCAGAGCATGGGTTCTAGGCACATGGGCTTCAGTAGTTGTGGCACATGGGCTCAGTAGTCGTGGCTTGTGGGCTCTAGAGGGCAGGCTCAGTAGTTGTGGTGCACGGGCTTAGTTGCTCCACGGCATGTGGGATCTTCCCTGGCCAGGGCTCGAACCTGTGTCCCCTGCATTGGCAGGTGGATTCTTAACCACCACGCCACCAGGGAAGCCCCTAAGCAGGTTATTTTTCAATCCTTCTCTCCTGAGCTAATCGCATCAAAGTGAAATGTGTTCTAAATTAGAATAGATGTTGTGAAATAAAATGTGAAGATTTCCTTGTTGCCCCCGGGATCTCCTATCCCAGTTCCTCCATGCCCTCAGAGGCCTCACTTGTCCTAAGGAAGATTAGGATTCATAGCAGGAGTCCAAAAGGAAAGAAGGAAGAATACTCAGGTCTTTAGTTTCTAAATCAATTTAAAAATCCATAACAGAGATAGCAGTCTTAAAACCAAAGCATTTTCTTTTTAAGAGCCAGGCTTCCTGAGAGAAGACCCATTTGAGAATCGAAGTGGTAAGAGCTAAAGCCAGCAGGGCCTATAGATGGTGCCATAAAGAAGAGTTGGAATGAGAGGAGGAAAAAAGATGCACGGGAGAGTAGCTGAGGGTGGCTTGAGTTGGAGGGGCAACTACCAAGGAGGAAGGGGGTGTGGCCAGGAGGGGCCTTGGGGGGAAAAGAGGAATCTACTTTAAAGGAGTGCTAGCTGCTGCCTGCAAAGACACTTCTCTTTCTACACTGATGAAGTACCAGCTCAGCCTGGTAGCAGGCAGTGCACTGCCCTGTAAGTGACCCCTGTAAATGTTCTTGTCTCTGCCGAGCACAGCTCAGTGTGTACTGTCCTTCGACAATGGCCTGCGGGCCCTTTGTTGATCATCCGACAAAAACGATGCCCATGTGGTGGTGGTGGGATGAACTGGGAGATTGGGATTGACATATACACTAATATGTATAAAATAGATAACTAATAAGAACCTGCTGTATAAAAAAATAAAGTAAAAAAACACAAAAAAAACAAAAAAAAAACTATGCCCACGGCAGCCCTGAACTCAGCACAAAAACAAACAAGGTAGGACAGACTGGAACTAGCTTGAAACCTCCCCCCTCCACCTCCACAATTCCACCCTGAGGTTAAAACCCTAACTCCACGTGTCACGAGACATCTGAGGTTCAGAGAGAGTGTCACGTACACAAGGACACCCTGCTAGCAAGTGACAATGCTGGGACTTGTCACCTAAAGAAGGCCACTCATCACCTGGCCCTACAAGGATTGAGTCATGAGCCACTGCAGTCACTGACCTTCAGCACATCCTGAAAGGAGCTCAGGGTGGAGATCAGGAAGGAGGCCCTCTGTCCTCTGGGAAAAACTGGCAGAACAGGGCTGCAGGTAGTTATTTTCAGGAGAAATTTTTTTATGAACCTGGATACTTGCATTTTCCCATACTTAGAAAATATGAAAATCATTGAAATATCTGTTCCTTGTGGCTAGCAGCAGCCTTCCACTGTGATGTGTGCTTGGCTGCATGTACCCCCTTCGCCAAAATCACATAAATCACAGAATCCCACTGTCATCCCCCTTACCTCTTCAAAATATTTTCTCAGAGCTCTCCGAGAGTCTGTCTCCCGGGCTATAGTCCTCAGTAAGACACTGAATGAACTCGACTCACAGCTTTTACGTTGTGCATTTTTTTCAAGTCAACAGACTCAAGCCCAAGTTGGTCTTGCTCCAAAGCTACTGCTCTTGACTGCAGCCTTATACTGCTTCCCGAATTCATTTTGGGCCTAAATTTCTACAACACTTTTTTATGAAAGTCCATCTGCCTAGAATAAGCATCGGAGCATGAAGAAATCTCACTCGTATTACCAATGGCACACAAACTTCCTTATACACATTCCTGGTACGCCAAAGTTCCTTGTATACGTTAGCTCACTGAATCCCCACAAACACCCGCAATGCAAACAGGCTGGAGATGGGAATTGGATGCTCAGACAGGTTAATTAATATAACCAAGGCCACACAGCCAGTAAGTAGCAGAGCCAGGAACTAGACCTGGCTGATGCCAAAGACGTTACTTTCTCCCACGACAGCATACCTGAAAACAAATGTGTACACAGAATTTATAAAAACAAACTGCATTGTACTTTTAAATCTGCCATTTATTTCATGTAAAATAAACTGTCTACCCAAACAAATTCTTGTCCATTACCCTCCAATTTCTTGGCCGACAGCTAAACATAAACTTAGTTTTGTTCTGCTTACAATGCTGATCTTTTACAAATAACTTGTCTTATTAGATTATGTTCCTGACCTTAAATATTTACTTACACTAAATTCCCAGTACAGAAGTCAGATACACATGTAATGAGAGAAGAAAGGGAGAAGGAAATGAGTCAGGGAAAGAAGAAAAAAAGTAAATGACTGGAATTAGGAATAAAATGATTACAAATATCTGCCTAGAATAGGCAGACTTTAAAAATAATAATAATAAGTAATATCTTAGGATTTCACAAATAAATCTGCCATATCTTTTTGTAAGTAAAATCCTCTATACTATTTTAGGGGAACAAAATTTGCCACCCTAAAATGTCTCTTTGGCATGAGAACTATTTCAAGCTGAAAACAACCAAGGCCCAAAAGACTCCGGAAGAACCTTTGATCTTCTCCCTAACTGCCTGAAGAATGTAGATACGGGACCTGCTCCAGGAAGGGAGCATCTCCATAGGTAACTACGGTGTCAAGCAGGTGTGTGTTCAGGGAGGAACCTGGCAAAGACTGTTGGTTAAAATTCTTCTCTGTGTCCCATTGTCCCTGCCGGTCCACCAAATATTTATTTACCAAACTTTGCTTTTCCATCTCCATGTGAATTGCCTTCCTCCCCTTTGAAGTCCCAAACCCCTACCCGCAACATCCTCTTTTGTTTTTAGCTGAAGATGGTGTATAACCTGAGGGCTTCAGCCATTCTGGCGAGTTACTCAGTTTTCCATGTTATTAAACGTTTGTGTGATTTTTCTCCTGTTAATCTGTCTCATGTCAATTTAACTCCTAGACCAGCAGAAGAATGTAGAGGGGTCAAAGAATATCTCTTCCTCCCTGACAGTAGCTTGTATGTTCCATGTCAGGTAGTTTTAGCCACGACCGACATAACTCTGTATTGTTAATCTCTAGACCAGGTACAATGTCTAGGAACCTGCCTATTAAAGGTGAAAAAGCCATCAGCAGCTCCTCCAAGTGGCCACAGATCTCAAGCACTGCAAACTTTCCAGTTGAGGTTCAGTTTTACACAGCCAATCTTAGAAAGGTTAATTTTTAAAGGAATCCTCATTGGCATTTATTTACAGTTCATTGTTACATAGCAACTTATTTGTGAACTAGGAATTTTTCATCTTTAGCAGTGACACACATGAGTTTTGAATACACTATCAATGGGCTATAACATTTTTTAAGGATTCACTAGTTTTTAAGATGTGTTGCTTCTTGGCCACAGCCATATAATATTTACTGGAGTAACTAGGGCATGCACATGGCATGTGCAGGCAGAAAAAACCTAAATTCCTCTCTAGGACAAAATGAAACACATTTCCTCCAACTAAATTCACTGCATCCACTTGAAGAGATCTTCACAAAGCCATGTAGTGATTGTCAACCCAGTGCAAATAACAGAAAGCAGCGTTCACTCTGGCAGACCCACTCAGCAAACTGCCTACCAGGCATAGCCTTTAAATCTCCCCCTTAGGACCCTTTGCCTTTCACCCTTTGGATGAATTTGTCAGGGTCAGTACCAGGGAAAGTTGTAAGAGAAGAAAGTTGCACTTCCTATGTCAATGCATCCATTTTCACTGTAGGTGATGTCACTCCGGCTCTAGGACCACCCACCCCTGCCACCCAATGCTGGTCAAACTCACCCTCAACCTTGTGGTTCTTTGATCAGTCTTAATCTACAGCCCTGCCTCTATACTAATCCACACAGGTCATGAATGTGCATTAGTAAAAGTTTAAGCAGCTATGTCCCCCAGAGTAATGGGATGTTTATAGAGGCATCTGAAAACCAAGGTGTTTATTAGGAACCACAAAAATGCTTTGACCAAGGACCACGGTGTTTTTGAAGCCACCATAAAGTGAGATGGACAGGAGCTGACATAAATCAACAAACTGTATTTTTAGAGTGACAATCAGAGGCCACCTCCATTGCCTCTTTTTTTTTTTTTTTCAACATGTTTATTGGAGTATAATTGCTTTACAATGGTGTGTTAGTTTCTGCTTTATAACAAAGTGAAACAGTTATACATATACATATGTCCCCATATCTCTTCCCTCTTGCATCTCCCTCCCTCCTACCCTCCCTATCCCACCCCTCTAGGTGGTCACAAAGCACCGAGCTGATCTCCCCGTGCTACGCGGCTGCTTCCCACTAGCTATCTATTTTACGTTTGGTAGTGTATATATGTCCATGCCACTCTCTCACTTTGTCACAGCTTACCCTTCCCCCTCCCCGTATCCTCAAGTCCATTCTCTAGTAGGTCTGCCTCTTTATTCCCGTCTGGCCCCTAGGTTCTTCATGACTTTTTTTTTTTTTTTTTTAGATTCCATATATATGTGTTAGCATACGGTATCTGTTTTTCTCTTTCTGACTTACTTCACTCTGTATGACAGTCTCTAGGTCCATCCACCTCACCACAAGTAACTCAGTTTCGTTCCTTTTTATGGCTGAGTAATATTCCATTGTATGTATGTGCCACATCTTCTTTATCCATTCATCTGTCAATGGACACTTAGGTTGCTTCCATGTCCTGGCTATTGTAAATAGAGCTGCAAAGAACATTGTGGTACATGACTCTTTTTGAATTATGGTTTTCTCTGGGTATATGCCCAGTAGTGGGATTGCTGGGTCGTATGGTAGTTCTATTTGTAGTTTTTTAAGGAACCTCCATACTGATCTCCATAGTTCCATTGCCTCTTTTGAAGTAGAAAAGTGATAACCCACACTAATATTGACTGTGGATAAAATGCAGCTTGCCCATATCCCCCTTCATTCATTCAGTTCCTCCCAAGAATGACCCTCCACTGGACGCCCAGGCACTGTGGTGGGTGCTGGGGCTACATGGACCCCATTACACTTTTCCCCAGGGGTCAAACTGTAGTGGGGACAGCCACCTACACCAAAGGTTACCATATAGTGCGACAAGCATTTGAAAACTAAAGTTACCTAACACAGGTGATGGGACCAGACTGAGGAGGGGAAGGAAATAAGGGTAGGAGCCTTCGGGGAAAGCTTTCCAGAGGAAAAGACGTCTGAGCTTAATGTCTGCCAAAGAGGGGCTGAGAGGTAGGGAGGGCGCAAGGGATGGGAGGGGCCAGGGCAGGAAGATGGGAGGATGGAGGGTGGGAAAGCAGGTCTTCAACCCAAAGGATTTTGTCTCTATCCCTCCATTCCAAGGAACTCTGGAAGCATGAGAGGAGGCAAAGCTCATGTGGAATCACTCTCGATTTACTCCAGAGCCTCAGCTCCTGTTAACCACGACCACAGCCCTAGTAGTAGAACCCAAGGTACCACATGCCCATCCTCCCGGTACAACCCTTCCCCAACCTCCTATGTCTGTGAGTCATGCCGTGACCTCCTCCCCAACCTGACCTATCAACCTGGCTGACTCTCACTCAGACCCAGAGGATTCCAAGGTAGGGACTAGGGTGTCCCCGGGGATTTTTTTCTCACAGAAGTTACCTGCAGAGGGACAGTGTATTCTGTTACAAAATGCAAAACTCCGGGCAAATTCTGACGTGTTTTTGGGGGGCACAAATCAACGTCACCTTTGTTTTATTTTGTTTTTCCAAGAAAATCATAATTCAGAGCCTGCTTCCAGACGTCACCAAATTCAGTTCCTATTTCAGTTTGGTCTACGTATCCAAACCCCGAATACAATGGGTCCAAGTTGAAAGTCTTCTCCCAAACTGGAAAGTTGTCTTCCCTGGGAGATTTGGTGAGTTTGAAATCTTCCCAGTTTGGTGTGGCCCTGCTTTTGCAAACGATGAACCAGAAAATAGTTCTATCTAGGTAAATCAAATGGTCAGGTTTATTAAAACATCGTGGAGGCTGCTAATGAACGGAGACGCAGAGTAATGCCTACCGCTGAAGCTGTCAGCCCTGTGTCCCAAGAGCCGGGTTAAATACCCCGTGTGTTCACCTGCCAAGTGACTCTTCCTATAGCCCTGCTCCTTCCTTTCAAGTTCAAGAAAGGACCCAAGGGAGCCTCTGTTATAAATGGCGATCACACATCTCATCTCTTATTACTCTTTTCTTATATCTTTTCAGTGAAAAAAATGTTGGAGTTTGGGGTTTTCTGAAAGCAGGCATATCAGATTTTAATCTGAATAAGTTCTGGAAATGCCCTTAATTAAAATAACGGCTAGATGTCATGTCTAAGTCTTCTAACCCAATAGTTTGCACGGTAACGTTTTTACTAACTGTGTAATTCAGGTTTATTTAACCACCAGGGAATGGCTGATATGTATATAGTGGCTCACTCCACTCTCATCGGACAAGGCCAGTAACAAAAGAAAATGATACTTTAACATTTCATTGCTCACCCCAAACACTTCATATTCATCCCAGTTTTATGACAGTCAGTTCTCAGATTAACTAGGAAACTAGAAGACAGAGACCACACAGAAAGGCCTGGAGAAGTCTGTCCCAATATCATACGTACCAAAGCAAACAAAAAAGTGATGTTAGAATAGGATATTACCAAAACAATTGTTAAATGTGATGACTTCTGACTCTCCAAAGGAAGAAAGAGTAGTTTATCATTTGAGGTTAGAAGGAAAAATGTCATTTTGGAAACCACTGGTTCCCTAGTTAAGCAACTCCAGACTGAAACCTGGATAAAATTACCTCTAAGAAGTTAGCTCAAGCGGTTTAATGCTACAAACCACAAGTTTTCTACCAGGACTGTATTAAAAGTGATTTCATAGCTCCAGTCTGGATTCACTTCCACGAAAGTCAAAGAAGACTCAAGGCATACCTGATTCGATTTTTCCACTAACGAAATTGTTGTGATTTCATGAAAGAAATATAAGAGAATTACACTGAAGCTTGATATGGTGCATGTGGGGAAACAACATAGAAAATTCAGCATGTAAAATCGCAAGACCTTCTGCTTTACCACAAAATTTTCAGTAGCAAGTTTCCGCAAGATTATGAATCTTGGGTTGGGGATGAGACATTTTTTTCTTCTATCAACTACGCATGCTGCCCTGTAATTTCACACCCTGCTTAAGTGTGGCTTAAAAACATCTGATCAAAGAGTATGGGAGTTACTAGAAATCTTAGACACTCATTTCTTTCATCCTTCAGTGAGAGGAAGAAACTGAGATCCAGAGAGGCCCATCCAAGTCTCCTTCATCAGTTTTCTCCCCTCCTCCTCCCGGTCCTCCTCCTCTTCTTCCCATCACTCGTCACCTCACAACCCAACCTGAGTTCTGTCTCCCCGACTCCCTCCCATCACAAGAACTCTTCTTTTTTAAAAAAAAAACTTTGAAATATTTGAATATATTTGATAATACAGAAGTTATTGTATTTTACAGCAAAGTTGTGAAAATTTGTAGTAGAAATTGCAAAATGGGTGGTTTCCCAAAGGTATCTGTTTTCAGAAATGTTTGCTCTTTTTTTTTTTTCAGTTCATCCCTAATGATTTTTTTTTTTAACATCTTTATTGGAGTATAATTGCTTTACAATGGTGTGTTAGTTTCCGCTGTATAACAAAGTGAATCAGCTATACATATACATATATCCCCATACCCCCTCCCTCTTGCGTCTCCCTCCCACCCTCCCTATCCCACCCCTCTAGGTGGTCACAAAGCACCGAGCTGATCTCCCTCCCATCACAGGAACTCTTATCCCAGTGACACCACCGCCCTACTCCGCCTTGGAGGTTCCCTTCCCTTCACTCCACACAGCAGTCCCCTGATTTTCTTACTATCTCTGATGACTTTGCCTTAGGATGCTCTCCTCTTTGACCTTCACCTTCAAGGTTGATGGCCAGGGCTCCATCACAGATCCTCTTTCTTCTCCATCCACACACTCTCCACCAGGCAGATCCAACTGTTCCCAGGACTGAGAATCCCCAAATCTCTATCTTTACCCTAGACCCTTCTCCAGAGCATCAGGCCCCTGTCTTCAAGAGCCTACTTGAACCTCTGCCTACCCATCCCACAGATTTCACGAACTTAGCATGTCCCAAAGTGATGGCCTTTTTCCCCCACCTCAAACCCACTCTCCCTCCCCGGTTCCCTAAATTAGACAATGACATCCTAGTCGTCCAAATCAAACACTCTCTCTTTCCTTCTTCAACGCCAACATTCAATGAATCAATAAGTCTTATAGATTTCATGTATCAAACATTTCTCTGCCCTGTCCTATTAATCTCCATCTCAACTGCCTCTGACCTAGCCCGAGCCACTGCATGAGCCCCCTAACGGTCCTCCTCCTTCAATTCAGGTCATTCTCCAGCATATGTTCTACGGAGCAGACAAAATGATCTTTCTTTTCATTTTGTCTCCCCAGCGCTCTTAAAATAGGCCCAAATTCTAACACAAGTGTTGAGGCTCTGCGTTGTCTCGATCCCTCTTACTCTCCAGCAGACGCACAAATGTCTGCCTCTGTGGTTCTCAGTGCGGCTTTTTTATGCTTCCCTTCCCCCTTGGGAAGCTTTAAAAACATGTAAATGCACGCACGCCCACATAGCCTAACGTTCGGCGATGTGCTGTAATCCAGCTTGTTTTCTTTTGCTGCTCTGATTCTGCCACGTCACCAGGATGGAGCTGTTCATTTCTGCACACACGCTGGAGAACCAGAGAAATAATTATTGGTTTCTAGAAATGCAGCAGCTATTTCTGTTTTCTCTTTTGACACTTCTCTCAATGCCCACGTTCTACAAAACAGACCCTTCCACAGAAGGGGACTTCTGTCAAAGGAAACATCTGACATCTTTTTAGAATGTGAAAGTGCCACAGAGAACAGGGAACAGAGGGGAGATGAGAGAGGCAGTATCTGTACTTCCGATAACTTCCCATCCAGACCCTGCCAACAGCAGTCCAAAAATCACAATTAACAAACTCAAATTGCCAGTGGCTTACCAAGTAACCTCTCGGGGAAAAACAGTTGTTCACAAAAATACACCAAGGGTCCTAAAGAACGACATAAACTTTTCAGAATCACTGAGAAAGCTTTTGTAAAATACAGATGGCCTAGTATGATCCCTGGGGCCTTTGGTTCAGTAGGGTCTAGATAATGCTGGAGCATACATGTTTTTAAAGCCTCCCAGGCAATTACGACACACAAAACTTTAAGAACCACTGAGATACACATTTGCAATAAATGCCTAGGAAATGTGATCAAAGTGTCTTCTAGGGTGTCTGTTCTCTTCAATTGCCTTATGAATCCTTCCACAAGAATTCCAGAATTCAAACTCCGGAGATGAGGAAGATTGTAAGGAACTTCAGAAAGCATCAACATGCCAGTCTAACCAGACAAAGCTGTAGCAATCCACAGCTAATCTCTCCCTCATCCAGAAAAACAGGAAATGCCAGGATGCAACTCTGTGAAACAAACAAAAATCTATAAAAAGAAAATAAATCAAGATGGTTACTATCCTCCTTGCTGATGACAGAACAAATAAGTGATTTTTTTCATTTTTTAGAGTATGCAGATATTTCAAGAACGTAGGTTTCTCCTACACTGTTGGTGGGAATGTAAATTGGTGCGGCCGCTATAGAGAACACTATGGACGTTCCTCAGAACACTAAAACTAGAGCTACCATATGACCCAGCAATTCTACTCCTGGGCATATATCCAGACAAAACTATAATTCAAAAAGATACATGCACCCCAGTGTTCACAGCAGCTCTATTTACAATAGCCGAGACATGGAAGCAACCTAAATGGCCATCAACAGATAAATGGATAAAGAGGTTGTGGTACATATATACAATGGGATACTACTCAACCATAAAAAAGAATGAAATAATGCTATTTGCAGCTACATGGATGGACCCAGAGATCATCATACTAAGTGAAGTCAGACAGAGAAAGACAAATATCATATGATATCACTTACATGTGAAAACTAAAATATGACACAAATGAATTTATCTATGAAACAGAAACAGACTCACAGACATACAGAACAGACTTGTGGCTGCCAAGGCGGAGGGAGATGGGAGAGGGATGGATTGGGAGTTTGAGATTAGCAGATGCAAACTATTATATATATAGGATGGATAAACAACAAGGTCCTACTGTATAGCACAGGGAACTATATTCAATATCCTGTGATAAACCATAATGGAAAAGAATATGAAGAAGAATATATGTATATATATATATATCTGAATCACTTTGCTGTATAGTAGAAATGAACACATTGTAAATCAACTATACTTCAATAAAATAAATTTTTGAAAAGGAGTGTAGGTTTTAAGGAACATTGTAGGTATTTCCCAAACCTTTTGATGATATATTACTTTCATAGTGAAAAATAAGTCTTTGGATTCACATATGTGTGATCAAATCTTTGCTCTGTCACTTATGAGCTGTGTAATAGTGGGCAATTTGCTGACTTCTTTCAAACTTCAGTTTCCTCTGCTGTAAACACCGGGATAATGCTAAGTAGGAAAAGGGAAAGTTCTCCAGCGAATCAGATTGGCCCACACATGCCCGCAAAAGCAGGGTGACTTACTGGGAGAGAGAGGGGCTTGGTGGGCAAATCAGAAGTGTGCCTGCGGGGCGTGATTTTCAGGGAAGGCTGAAGGGCACTCTGTGTTGGGAGGGGCTGCAACCAGAGACGAAATACATAAATAAACCAAAAAACCACTCACAGCTCAAGACATTAACTCTGGTTTATGCTTAAGGCCGGGCCATTCCACCAGCCGTGCCTCAGCCCCTGGCACGGAGTTTATGGAACAAGATGCAACAGAGGGAAAATGGAAAACGTTTTAAAGAACTTAAACACATCAGTCATATGAACGCTTACATTTCACCTGGAGGAGTTACTTCAGCAGCCAGGAAAACCAAAACACTAAACCAGATTGAGAGAACTTCAGTGTGAACACATCAGGATAGCTCCTAAACACACACGTAACCATGAACTTGGGCCAAAGACCACCAAGGGGTGCAGAGGCTGGGCAAGACGACTGCAGATTAGCACCTGGTGCTGAGCCCTGGGGTGATGCTCCATGAGTTTCATCCTGAGCTGCATCAAACTGGTCAGATGCAGAGATTATTTCGTATGTATGTAACACTTCTGGCACATACTAAGAACTCAAAAGACGTTCTATTTTCCTTAACACGCCATTTATCAGTTAAGTGGCCAACTGCCCTGAAGAAGAAGCTGTTACCCTTCCACCCTAAAAATAAATAAGAATATCAGTCCATGGTATGGAGATGCCAAAGACTCTTCATCACTCCTCCTGAAACTTTAAACAACTCTTATCTGTAGTGCCAGCTTCTGACTGCATTAAACCCCAAAGGCTGCAGTACACATTTACTTCGTCTTTTCTGTCACAGAAGACAGAGAATGAGGCAAACACTCTTCTGTATAACGTCCTCTAATACGTAGAGACAGCCAGGCGTTGGGGAGCCATTCAGCAAATCATAGACCAGTGCAGAGCACATAGAGAGCAAGGCTTGATCTTTGCCTTATTCCGCATCTCTGCTGGGGAGTTGGAACAGTACAGGTCCCTCTGCTTCCTTGGGGTTATTTAAAACTAGTGTTTCAACCTAAATGTCCATCGACAGAGGAATGCATAAAGAAGATGTGGTACATATATACAGTGGAATATTACTCAGCCATAAAAAGAATGAAATAATGCCATTTGCAGTGACATGGATGGACCTAGAGGTGATCATACTATGTGAAGTGAGAAAGAGAAAGACAAATACCATACGATATCACTTATATGGGGAATCTAAAATATGACACAAATGAACGTGTCTAACAAAACAGAAACAGACTCACAGACATAGAGAACAGACTGGTGGTTGCCAAGGGGGAGGGGGTTTGGGAAGGGATGGAGTGGGAGGTTGGGGTTAGCAGATGTAAGCTTTTACATAGAGAATCGATAAACACCAAGGTCCTACTGTATAGCACAGGGAACTATATTCAATATCCTGTGGTGAACCATAATGGAACAGACTATAAAAAAGAATATATATATATGTATAACTGAGTCACTTTGCTATACAGCAGAAATTAAACACAACATTGTAAATCAACTATACTTCAATAAAATAAACTTTAAAAGGTAAAAGTAGAGTTTCATACACACTATGCTGGACATCCCGATGACACTGGGGTTATCTACTCAACACCCCTCTCCTAAGAACTGTCTCTCTCCCCCATCAGCATAGTAAAATCCAGAGCCACCACCTTACTATAAGTTCACTGCAACAATTGGCTCCAGAAGAAGCGGCCAAGGCAAGCTAAGCCAATGGGTCTCCTCCAGAACTTGGGACAATAAAAAACTTGAGAATAGCCTCTCTAGTTGTTCTGATATTTTGCGTTTCGCATTATGAGAGATGAACCTGTGTGGAGTAAGAAGCAGAGACAGGGATACAACCGCACTCCAGTCTCTGGTTCCAGCTGCCTGAGTCCGGCTGCATCCCTGCTCTTCCCAGGGCTTTGCTGTTCAGGTCTTCTTTGACCCCAGGAGAACCCCCTTTCTCCTTCCTTTGTTGTTGCTGTAGCTGTTGTTACTGTTTAAGCCAACCTGAGTCAATTTCTGTTGCATACATCCTAAAGAACATAAACTAATACTTAATAATTGAGTTTGCTTAGTTATCTAAATGAAAAATACGCTATATAAAAATCATTTGGTCTGATCTTATTTTTAATCTCTTTCTAGAAGTATTTCTAACCATCTGACCAGGCATATTAGTACTACCTGTTCTTATTTACAAACTGTGAACGCAGTATGTGTACTGTATACAATTCAGTAGACAGACAGTCCCTGACTTACAGTGGTTCGACTTAAGATTAGCAATTTGCATTCAGTAGAAACCATACTTTGAATTTTGATCTTCTTCCCGGGCTAGTGATACGCAGCACGATATTCTCTCATGATGCTGGGCAGTGACCGCAGGCACAGCTCCCAGTCAGCCACGTGATCATGAGGGTGAACAACTTACAACCTTCCTGATTTTCACTTTCAGTACAGTATTCAATAAATTGCAGGAGATACTCAACACTTTGTTACAAAATAGGCTTTGTGTTAGCTGATTTTGCCTGACGGTAGGCTAACCTAAGTGCTCTGAGCGGGTTTCAGGTGGGCTAGGCTGAGCTGTGATACAGATTAGGGTATTAAATGCATTTGACTTATGATATTTTCAACTTACGATGAGTTTATTGGGACATCATAACCCCATCATAAGTCAAAGAAGATCTGTAGTGGTTAAGAACCTGAATTCTGAGGCCAGACATCCTAGCTTTGAATCCCAGTTCCACCTAGTGGATTCTGTGACATGCCACCCAGATGCCCCCTCAGAACTAAAGAATTTAATCCCCCAGCTCTAGGGAGTGGTGCCAACTGCAGCTGCCTAGGAACTGTCTTCTACGGAAGAGAGCTGCCTCACCCAAAGTCACAGCCCTTTTCCAGGGACAATTTGCATAATATAAAGGCCCATGCCCCTCATCCCAATTCTGGAAAACTGTGCAGGGCCATCCTTGCCCCAGAGCTCCCCATGGGGTTGAATGAAGCCTTTGTTGGGACTGCATTGCACCCCAACTTCTCCTTCTGCCCAACCCTGCTTCCTTCTCTGCCCCTGGGTGTTGATCCCAGGAGCACTCCCAGACACACTGCCTGCGTGCAAATCTCCATGCCAGAGACCACTTCCTGGGGCACCCGACCGGCAACAACTCACTTCCTGTTAGATCTTGCAAGTCACTCAATTCTCTGCGCCTCAGTTTCCTCACCTATAAAATAAGGGTAATAATAGCACCTACTTCACAGTAATGTGATGAGGATTCAATGAATGAGTACATGTATAAAGTGCTTAGAACAGAACAGGTTACATCTGGTATGATGTAAGTATTATTTAACTCTTAGTTACTCTTAAATTTACCCCACAGTAGCAAGTTGACTCTTACTTTCTTTTTATACAAGTTAAATTGATTATAAAGATTAGACTACTTCCCAAGGGACCCTAACTTTGAACACAAAGAAGTTCAGGCTTCCCAGGTCCCTGAAGCAAACATTTCCCTTCTGATTTGGTTCATTAAGAGTCCAAGGATGTAAGCCCTTAGGGCTCACAGAAGGAGATTCATCTTTTGACTGGCACTTGTGCCAGAAACAGGGCGATGGGGGTTAGCGTTGGAGGCTTATTTTTGCCAATCTGTTGTTTTTGTAAGTGGTGCTTTGTACTTGTGCCCAGAGGTGCTGATGATGAGCGCTTTGCTATAAAACTAGACATAAAACATGTGAAATGGAGCCTAAATCATAAACACAAAAACTGTAACAGCAGGTTAGATTTTATGGCTCTAATTTGTCTTAAAGTGACGTGTAGCATGGCTCTTGGCATCGCTTAGAGTGGTGTGTGCAAATCAAAGGTAAATATGTGACCAGATAATTAAATTTAGCTCTATGGTGAGGTCAATATTGATAAATGAGCACTGACCATAATTTTTGATGAAGGGATAAATTTTCTTTTTATTATTCTGTTGTGAAAGATAATTAACATGTTTTTTATACTTGCATTCACCTAGAAAATGATTATTGAATATTTTAATGAAAGTTTCATATGAATCCAAGGCAAAAAAAAAAACAGAAATGGAGATTCTGTTAGGAAAAAAGGCAAGATCTGAACCACCCAGAATATGCCCTTTCCATAAGTTAAAGTCATCACTGCCTGAGAGTCCCGAAGTAACAATGGGGTGGGGAGTAGAGAGAGAGCAGATATCAAAGGAGACTACCTGGCTGCAGCTTGGAGAAGAGAAGAGGTTCTCCTGGGCAGTACCGTGGACTTTAAAGACCATTGTCATGCCGATAACTCCCACATCTACGTCCATATCCTCTCCATAAAATATGGGTCTCCTAGTAAAAGTCTCCTTGAATGGCAAGTAAGTATCTTAACTATTGCACAATGCTTGACCTTGCCCCAAAACTTGCTCCTCCCCTGGGGTTCCCCATCTCAGTAAATGACACCAGCCTCCTTGTGGTTGCTCAACTGAAAATCAAGGAGTTATCCTTGGTTCTCCGTTTCCCAACACCCAGTTAGTCTCCAGACATATTTGGAATCCTTGTGCTACTTTCCATGTTCAGCACTGCCTCCTGAATCCAGCTCCCACATCACTCTCTACTAGGATGCTCCAGCCCTGCTGGCTTTCCTTCTGTTCCTCAACTACCAGCTCTCTACTCTTCACTCTAGTTACCTCAGATCATCCCCACCCTCATGCCTGTTGTTAACGCCTTCCTCTGCCTCGATGGCCTGTACTCCTGGTCTGCACCTCAGAAGCTCCTTCTTGCCGCTCAAATCTCTGCTTCAGTGTCTCCTCCTCAAAGGTGCCTTCCCTGATCATCCAAAATAATGAAGACATCTAGAACTTGTATCATATCTCCTTATTTTAACTTGCTGCAAATCCCTCATCACTATTTGATGGTTTCCACTGCTTATTTTTCCAGTGGCTTATCATCTGTCTTTCCTCCCAGAATGTACCTTATGAGAGAATAGAGACCTTGCCTGTCTCTGTCCCCACTGAATGCCTAGTGCCAAAAGTAGTGCCTTGCCAAAAATAGGAGGTCAGCAAACATTTGTTGAATGAGTGGTAGTCACCGAAAATTGGACAATCAAGTCTAAATCCAGACCTACTTGATAAAGGAACACATGTGTTAAGGCTTCCATACTCTGGGCCCCATGGTAGCCACTTTTATGTGTTTTATTGTATTTAATCTAATCTGTATCTCTCTGCAGTAGACTGTATTATGATAATCTCAAATGTCTAAGTCAATGAAACAAAAATTCAAAGAAGTAATTTTCCCAAATTCAAACTGCTAATAAATGCAAAGATAGGTCTAGCTATAGAACCCAGCCCCTTCCTACAATCACACTGGTTTGCTATCACGTTACAGTCCTTCATTCATTGCCCTTTTTTATTGGCAATGGGAAATAGGCCTTCATGACCAAAATAACTTTCCTTATCCTACACCAGCAAAATTTCTCAGATTCCACTTATATTTTATGCAAAGAACACCAATTCTCTGCTCTTTATACTATTCAAGGAGAAAAGAGATTTGCATAGTAATAAAGTTGAATAATAAAAATGTATTTCATATTTGTCTTTTGAAAAGAGACAAAATATATACTTAGCTCTTTGGGCTAAATTGTCCTTTGGCTGAAGCTTGCAAATAGGCAGCCTGGATTCATTCCCTTTCTCCATCTCTTCTCCCCTCCCATCTCCCTCTCCTCCCCTCCCCCTCCCCCCTCCTTCTTTCTCATGAATATTGCTCTGGGAGTTTATTTCATAAATGTCATCTGGGGAACATAAGCTGGGGAAACATGGACAAGAGACTTGGCATCTCTGTGCTTTATTTTATCCCTCTACATACACCCCAAGGGCTCCCAACTTTCCCCACTTTGGGGGGATGGTGGGGGAAGAAAAAATATTTGTGGATCTTTCCAGAGTTTCCCAAAGTAAAAAGGTGGTCATTCTCCACAGATGAATTTCATTGCTTCTCTGGAATGTAGAAAACATACCAGATTTTTACAAATAGAAATATTTTTATCTTTTGGCCTGCTACACATTAAAAGAGGGGATTGTACCAGATGGCCTCCAAGACCCCTGCCAGCTTTAGCCTCCCAGGAATCAACAAGCAGAATGGAAAGAACACCAGCTTTGAAGTAAAACAGACCTAAATTGTAACAGTGAATCTCTCTGATTCTCAATTACTCTGTAAAACTGACATAAGAAATTTACTTCTCATGGTGGTTGTAAAGATAACGGTGGTTGTAAAGACTAATAAGACCTTAGTACCAGGACTAGCACGTACGTATTTTAAATGGTAGCCATTTTGATTATTGTGGGTTGAATTGTGTTCCCCCGAAAAAGAGACACTGAAGCCCTAACCCTAAATACCTCAGAACGTGACCTTATTTGGAGATAGGGTCTTTTCAGAAGAAATCACGTTAAAATGAGATCATTAGGGTGGGCCTTAACCCAACATCACTTACAAAAAGTCATGACATAAAAAGAGAAAACTTGGACACAGAGATAAACATGTACACGGGGAGGATGTCATGTGAAATGAAAGCAGCGATTAAGGTGATATATCTACAAGCCAGGCAACACCACAGACTGCCAGCAAAGCCCCAGAAGCTAGGCGAGAGGCATAGAGCAGATTCTCCCTCATGGCCCTCAGAAGGAATCAACCTCGCCAACACCTTGATCTTGGACTTCTGGCCTCCAGAACTGTGAGACAATAAATGTCTGTTGTTTAAGCCACTCAGTTTGTGGTACTTTGTTACAGCAGCCCTAGGAAACTAAGACATGATTCTGAGAGGCTGATTGTTCCTGGTACACTTGTAATATTTTTTCCACCTAGAAGTCAATGTTTTTCGAATGTTTTTGACAGCAAACTCAGTGAGCAAAGTATTTCATAATCACAAGTAATATAAAATGATATTGGTTGTTATTACCAAAAATGCACTCTGATATTCTCTATTCTGTTATTTTCATTCTGGTGGTGATCTACCAAATTAACTTCACAACCCCCAATGGGTAGTAACTCTGCCTAAGAAACACTAGACTGGACCATAAACTCCTTCAGAGCAGAGGTACCTCTCTCTTCTCATGTCCCCTAACCCAACGCTGGACTTGCAGTAATCAAATAAACCCTTGATGATTGACCTTGAAGGCCAAGATATATTTGATACCTTTTTATGTCGCTACTTTGGGCTTTGTTAATAAATTTGTGCCAAAATATTCAGTGCTGTGGGAATTTAAAAATAGTTGTTTCCTAAACAGAAACAGACTCACAGACACAGAAAACAAACTTATGGTTACCAAAGGGGAAAAAGGGGGAAGGATAAATTAGGAGTTTGGGATTAACAGATACACACTACTACATACAAAATAGATAATCAACAAGGACCAACTGTATAGCACAGGGAACTATATTCAATATCCTGTAATAAACCATAATGGAAAAGAATCTGAAAAAGAATATAAATGTGTATGTGTGTGTGTGTATGTGTGTGTGTATATATATATATATACGCGTATATATATATATATATATATATATATGCGTATATATATATATACACATATAAAACCAAATCACTTTGCTGTACACCAGAAACTAACACAACATTGTAAATCAACTATACTTCAATAAAAATAATAGTTGTTTCCTGGTATTACCTGGAAAGTATGTGCCAATGACGTGAATATTCTTAAATCAAATCATATTATTATAAAAATACATGCTGGATGTTTATTTGATACAAGTTCTATCCTGGATGGTATTAGCTCTGTCCAAGGGCACTGACATTCCACATGTTGCTTATCACCTCCCCAAATTAGTGTATGTAAGTCAAGTGTCCTTGTAATAATAAGATAGCTTATATGTTTTTCATCAGATGATATATAGGTATTGGGAAGGAAAGAAACCTGTCCTAATATTTTATATCACTTTATTACATTTTAAAAGGAATTACATTTGAAAGAATACATGCACCCCTATATTCATAGCAGCACTATTTACAATAGCCAAGACATGGAAGCAACCTAAATGTCCAGATGAATGGATATAGAAGATGTGGTGTGTGTGTGTGTGTGTGTGTGTGTGTGTATACATACATATATATACACACACACAATGGAATACTACTCAGCCATAAAGAAGACTTAAATAATGCCATTTGCAGCAACATGAATGGACCTAGAGATTATCATACTAAGTGAAATAAGCCAGATGGAGAAAGACAAATATTATATGATATTGCTTATACGTGGAATCTAAAAAAAAAAATGATACAAATGAAACTTATTTACAAAACAGAAACAGACTCACAGACATAGAAAACAAACTTATGGTTATCAAAGGGGAAAGGATGAGAGGAGGGAAAAACTAGGACTATGGGATTAACATATACACACTTCTATATAAAAAATATATAAACAATAAGGACCTACTGTATAGGTAGGGAACTATATTCAATATTTTATAATAACCTATAATGGAAAAGAATCTGGAAAAGAATATATATATATATATATATATATATATATATATATATATATACACACACATACACATATACACCTGAATCCCTTTGCTGTACCCCAGAAAATAGCACAATATTATAAATCAACTATACTTAACTTAAAAAAAACAAACAAAAAAAACAAAAAACTAGGGCTGGGAATTACTCATGTGCCTAAAAGCTTTATCGCTCCCCCTCTGACACTGTCCCAGGAGGACCCATCAGCTTATGCCTCAAAATTTTCTCCTGGTGTTAGCAACCACACCAGAAAAAACACCCTCCCTTCCCTCATCCCCAAGGGCAAACAGAGAACTTCAGTGCTTCACCTTCAAAGCCCTCACAGTGTGATCAGATGGACGTACATTTGGAAAACTTACAAAAGTAAGATAGGCTAACTATATATTTCCACTTTGACTTCCCTCCATGGTATTTCCCTTGGTGGTGTGGGAGTAGCCTCAGTCAACCCTGCCAGCCATGGAAGAGTTGAGTTGGGGATATATTTGGTTTGGATTTGGTGGAATCTATTTGTGTTATTCACAGTCAATTCTGAGGTAGTAAAGTTAATCCGCCAGTGGAAGAATGGTTTCAGGGAATTCTAATGCCCACTGTGCTAACTCACTTAGCATCATGACATAACGTTGCAGGACCAAAAGCTGCATCACGATGTCAATGCTTCCTACAGTGCCCAGCACCAGATGGATGACGGTTACGGAGAAAAAGCAAGTATTGAAATATAAGGAGCCAGAAGCCAGTCCTGGAAATCTCTTCCACATCTTATCTCTCATATTTGAAAGAAACGTAATAAAAGTTTTGCCAAAATTGACAACACTCAAAATGCACATTTTACTAATAATAAGTTGGAAGTTGAAAGAAACTTCCAATGAAAAATTAATAAAATAAAAAATGAATTTAAAAACAATAAAATTAAATAAAAAAGAAACACTGATAATCTATTATGAAGGAAATACTAATGTATCCTTCTATTGTCTTTGAAATAGTGACTGGAAACAATGTAGGCAAAAAATGTTTAAAAAAAAAATCCTAGAGGTGTGTCAAGAAGTATAGCAATTGCCATGCACAGGAGCAGTAAATAGAGTCAGCTTCATGGCAGGAGATCTCAGAAAATCACACACACACACACACACACACACACACACACACACACACACATCCTTCCTGAAGGAGGGGTTTTACCCCGAAGTGAAACCTGTATCTTCTGAATTGCCAAGGATGTAGGGAAGACAGGTAGGAGATGGAGAAGGCAGATAAATACAAAGAAGACTCAAAAAGAGTAGTGAAATAGAAGCCCAAATATCTCAAAACACACCAGGAGGGCTTCCCTGCTGGCGCAATGGTTAAGAATCTGCCTGCCAATGCAGGGGACATGGGTTCGATCCCTGGTCCAGGAAGATCCCACATGTCGCGGAGCAACTCAGCCCATGCGCCACAGCTATTGAACCTGCTCTCTAGAGCCCGTGAGCCACAACTACTGAGCCCACGTGCCACATCTACTGAAGCCCGAGCACCTAGAGCCCGTGCTCTGCAATGAGAGGCCACTGCAATGAGAAGCCTGCGCACGGCAATGAAGTGTAGCCCCCGCTCTCCACAACTAGAGAAAGCCCACGCGCAGCAACAAAGACCCAAAGCAGCCAAAATATAAATTAATTAAATAAATTAGAAAAAAAAAAACAGGCAAAATGGTCTCCCGAAAGGGAATGCCTATAAATAGCTAGGCCAGGAAAGTACAACTCAATCTTTCTCAAAAAAGTAGTAAAAAACTGGTACAACCTCAATGTGATAATACTACAAGAAAAATGATGGGAAAGAGTAGCAAAACTTACCAGACAAAAACATCCACCAGGGAAAGGTTGCCACAGAATAGAGGAAAATAGTGACCAAGCATTTTACCACAAATATTTTGAAGTTATTTATCTCTAAAAAGTAAGCCCATAAAGCAGAAATGCAGAAACTCAGAGAACAGATTGTGAGAAAGCAAGAAGTGGTGAGAAAAGGGAATGAAATGAATTGAGTGTTGTGAGAGCTCAAGGAAAAAGTTAAAAGAAAAAAGGTATTATATAAGTGAGAATCAAATTTAAATGAAAGCAAGAGAGAATAAATATTGTGGGCAGAAATCAGTAATTAATATCAATTATAGATATTAGAAAAACAATTGAAATAAGACAGATAAGAGTTTAAAAGGAAGAAGGAGAAATTGGGAGATGCACGAAAAAAACAGGCAAATGTTTCCACCATAATATACAATCAGCCTTCCATATCCTCGGATACCGTATCCACAGATTCAACCAACTGTGGATTGAAAATATTAGTGGACAAAAAATCAAGAAAGTTTCAAAAAGCAAATCTTGAGTTTGCCACACCCTGGCAACTATCTAAATAGCATTTACATTGTATTAGGTATTATAAGTAATCTGGAGGTGATTTCAAGTATACGGGAGGATGTGTAGGTTATATGCAAATACTACACGATTTTATATAACAGACAAGCATCTGTGGATTTTGGTATCTGTGGGAAACCTGGAACCAATCCCCCAGTGGATACTGAGGGATGACTACAATTGTTGTCCTAAAAGAACAGTAAATCAGAACAAATTTTTGAAATTATGTCAAGAAAATTTCTGGTAAAAAAGAAGAGTTGAATTTACTTGTTGAAATGGCATACCATGTGCCTGAGAAAACTTACCTAGAACAGTCAGGACTAAGACAAGTCCTAGCAAAATTACTGGAATTTAAAGATTAAAAGAAATCATTTCATTTGTCAGGCAAATTGACCAAGACACTTATAAGGGAAAGAACTAGGCTCAGATCAGCCTTTTCCACATCATTCAAAGCCAAAGACAGCAGAGCAATTTCTAGAAGACCCTCAAGGAGAAAAGTGTGAGCAAAGGATTTCATAGCCAGCCAAGCTGTCTTTCTGAATAAAGGCTACTGAAAAACAGTGTTGCACATGTAACTCAGGGAATGTCTTTCTCATGAGCCCTTCTTGAGGAAACATCTAGACAACAAATTCTAGCCAACTGACAGATGACTGGGGAAACCGCGGCAAAGTGACTGACAGTGTACATGAAACGAACTTAACTGTAGAACTAAGATTTAAAGTGTGAGGATTATGGGAACATCAGATTATAAATATCAAACAGGTACATACTCTGTGCCAAGCAACTGCCTTCATAGTTATACTCCCTAAAGAAGCACATGTATCCAAGAAGTTGTCTTCGAGAATTTTACTGCAGCATAATTTATTTTTTTTAAAAATTGAAACAAATTGAAGCAAAAAAACATTGAAACAACCTAACTGCTCATGAAAATCTACACGCACACAAAACAGTACTATACAATGTTTATGGATAAATATATAGTTAAAATCAGGACTGGCTACAGAACTTGCAGGGTTCAGTGCAAAATGACAATGCTGGGCTATAATATAATATTTCACAAGGGCTGTCTTGACCTAGTTTTGAAATCCTGGCGGAAAACCTCAATTTCCCTTCAGCAGCAGTTTGCTATACCCCGACTCCAACCACTTCCCTTGTCAGACTCTCACTCTCCGGGGCCTCTGTACACGCACCCAACCACCTCCCTTATCAGGGACCCTGCACTCCACAGCCAAGTACCAGACCACTGAGGAGAGCCACTTCTCCCTGTAGCCTGCGAAATTATTCAAATTGGCCAATCCACAGGGTCCCCAGGAAACCGAGTTCACCCCATCGCCAGCCTGCCTTATATAAGCTGTTACATTTAACAGCTGCAGTTTGCGGTTACCCTATGGGGGCAACCCTTTGTGTAGCCCTGGGTGGCATTCTTCTCCCATTTGCTGCTCTAAGAAAGAGTTCTGCCTTTCATCTATCAGTATCAGTGTGTTGCATCCCATCAAAAGAAACTTTAAAACCTACAAAACAGGGGTGACTTGCCTTGTTCAAAAATAAGAGCATCAAACCAAGCACAGGACCCTTCTAAACACAGGACCTAAAGCCGTAAAGCTGGTACCGGTTAAAACTCTGAAACGCATGTGACTCAGAAACACTGAATTCAGAACAGTATTTGACTTCTAGAGAAGGAAGGAGAATTAGACTAGCAAAGAGAACCGTATCTAGGATCTTTAATTTTGTTCAAAGACGAAAAAAAAAAAGAAATCTGAGCCAAAGATGGAGAAACATTAAGATTTGATAAAGCTATAGGTGATGGATATATAGGTGTTTGTCATATTTTCTGAATGCTTGACCTATTCCACTTTTTAAAAACTGATGATTACAGTAATATGATTCGTGCAGAGAATGGTTTACAATTAAATGCTAAGACAGTATTCAAAATTCTTTAGGATGGTTTTTAGAGCCCAAGAACCTTAAGACAGATTTTAAAAGCAGACTACAAATGACGGAAAACGAGTTAGGAAGAGTTAAAACAGAAAGTAGAAGGGTGGTTGCCAGTGACTGGGGGAGGGGAAATGGGGAGCTGCTGATCAATGGGAATAAAGTTTCAGTCACGGGGAGATGAAAAAGTTCCAGAGATCAGCTTTAGAACACTGTTTTATAGTTAACCAAATCGAGGTTAGATCTATGTTATGTGTTTTTTACCACAATTACAAAAAAAAAAAACCCACCTTGGAGATTAGTGTTTGTCCCTAAGCTTTAATTTACCCAACATCTAAATGACATTAATAATAATTTGGTCTATTTTTAGCATTATAGTAAGATTCAAAGAATACATGTTCATCGTTTAATTCAGTCTTAGAATTTACTATTCTAAAATAGTATATGATACTATTATTATCATAACCGTATCACTGAAAAATACGAGTGGTTCACAAACAAAGAAGAAACAGCAAACAAACCAAGAAAGTGGGAAGATACATTATCGTAATATAAAGTGTAAAGGGGGATGAACCAAAATAAATTACAGATATCCTCCCCCCCAAACTTCGGAAAATACATTTACTTGTATATGTGCTTGGTTTTGAACTTTCCCCTTTTCTAGCATGAAAGGGAAACCGAGACTCACGATTTTTCTGCATAACGTCTACCACCTCGTAATTTTTAAAAATGTTTTTCTTTTTTAAAACAGCAACGTTACCGTCTGAAGACTTCGGAATCCTCATCAGTGTCAAGATTTGTGAGAGAACCACAAAGGTAAGGCTGCTTGACTAGAAGAAACGGCAAGATTGAGTAGATTAACTGCCATCTTCGGGGTTTTTTTAATTCGCTCTTCTTCAGCAAATGCAAGTAGGGAGAATGTCAGGAACCTTAATACGGCGGGTCACGCGTCTGGCGCAGCCAGCGGGAAGGACCACCTGGCCCACCGGAGCCACGGGTCTCAGCAGCCAGGATCCCGTCGGCAGCATGCGCCCCTCGCGAGATTTGGCTTCCAGCGGGTGGGAGTTCACGCGAGAGGTGAGGTGTGTTCTGTCTGACCCCGTGGACCGCGCCACGCCTTCCCCCTGCTGGGGCTCTGGGCTCTGGGCTGAACTGCGCACACCGTGTCAGAGGGCTTCGTTGCTGTCGCTGGCGTCCAGATGCTTGTAGCCAAGTGGGGGCAGCGGCAGGAGACTGGAAAAGGGGCGGCCGTGACGTCAGGTATTTCTGCCCCGGGCTCCCACCCCCAGTTTGCAGTGGACACTTGACTCCCCAACCTGAGGCTCCCTGGACAGCCCTCTCCGTAGAGCTCCCCGCCCTGCTCTTCTTGTGCAGAGGTGGCCACGGGCTCCCCGCAATCGCTCGCCTCGGGGTGCTGCACGGCTTCCCCAAATCCTGCTCACACCGTGACTAGGCTCTTCTCAGACCGCTCAGTTGGAAGGTGCCATGGACGAAGAGAGGAAAGGGCACTATCAAAATGAGTGCCCCACGGGCGACTCAGCCACGCAGCCCTCCCCCGACCACTGTCCGTGTCGCTCTTTTAGTGAAAAAGATAGAATTAAGTAAATGTTATGCAGTGAAATATACTGGATTATTAGGAGCACCATAATTGTAATTATTCCATGCTTCTGAAACAAGTTTGTATTTTCAGAACACTTCAAATCATTTTAGTCGTTTACACCCCGACTCCCAAAAACATGTAAGCAGCTTAAGTCCCTCTTAAAAGAAATGAAGAAACAGAGCCCCGGCCCAAAACAACTAAGTGATTTGGAATACAAGTGTCTCCCACGGAGGCTGGAACCCCTGCTTGGAGGATGTAAATCACTGCACGGATTCTAAGTGGTTTCAATGACATTTCCATATTACTTGCTGCGTACAAGCCTTAATATGCCTGATTTAACACCCTTGTTAGCTCACTACCATAAATAATGGCTTTCACCGCCTGACAACCTGTGTTGCAAAAGGAGAGGTGAATTGAAATTAATAAGACCCTACATGGGAAAAGCTGGCTGCCCTGTCACTCCCAGCTAAGTATTCTGGGTCAAGGGAGACCTATTTCCAGAACAAAGTTACTCCCAGAATTTTTCATCTTCTTCTTTGCAAATCAAACCCGGAGTGTCCCACTGTGTATAAAGTGGAAATCCCTTCTGTTGCTATTATTACCAAGATAAGCTGATGTATGAGTGCTTATTCATCTGACAAAAATACGTAATTGTGCTGATAGTTTTCAAGCACGAATATGTTTAACAAATTGTCATACCGTTGGCATCATTATTTACAACCCAAGCTATGTACTGTTTATAGGTGGAGTCTGGGGAATCTCAGAATCTCAGGAATGGGGACAAGCCTCGTTTTATTCTAAATTAAAATTAAAGGCCCTGGGCTTCCCTGGTGGTGCAGTGGTTAAGAATCCGCCTGCCAATGCAGGGGACACGGGTTCGAGCCCTGGTCCAGGAAGATCCCACATGCGGCGGAGCAACTAAGCCCGTGCGCCACAACTACTGAGCCTGCGCTCTAGAGCCCGCATGCCACAACTACTGAGCCCAAGTGCCACAACTACTGAAGCCTGCGTGCCTGGAGTCTGTGCTCCGCAACAAGAGAAGCCACCGCAGTGAGAAGCCCACGCACCACAACGAAGTTTAGCCCCCCCTCGCCACAACTAGAGAAAGCCTAAGCGCAGCAACGAAGACCCAACGCAGCCAAAAATAAATAAAAATAAAATAAATAAATTTATTTTAAAATTAAAGGCCCAAATGTGTAAATGATATTCACATCTTGCAGATAGTTGTCATTTGAGATTAAAAATTGTTAACAGACTTTTCAAACACTTGAAGACATAGTACGACGAAATTTACAAACCCTCACCATGGATGTCAAAGATTTTTCTCTCAGCAGGGCTTTTACCTAAACAATTTGCTTGGGATAACTCCCTTTGGCAGCAAAGAGAACCCCTGGTTTGTTTGGTTTTTTTTTTTTCTGTGAGCCTTACCAAGTTCTCTCTGTTCAGAGGGCTTGTGAGCAAACCCAGCTCATCAAACTGCAAAGGAGACTCCATTTGTCTGTCAAGGAAGATTTAATTAAGTTTAGGCTATTAAGCAGAACTTCTGAAGCAGATTCTTACATAAATGTTCACGTTATTAAAATAATTTATCTATTTACCTCCTGGAGAAGCCATTCATTGGCCATTTCTAAAATTACAACTTTGAAAGACGAGGAGCACCAGTGACAGAATTTGTTTTTCAATAAAAATATTGATAATTAGTCATATTTTTGTAGTTAAAGGGCCATTCGATTTAATTTCGGAGAGTAAATTGTCTGATTTTGTCCAGAGGATTTACTTTAAGTTACTTATGTATTCCTACATTCTCATCTATTTGTTGTGTTCTAGTGTCCTCCAATGGATATTCTCGATAGTACTGGTATTACAGAATCTATTGAATCTGAGGATCACCAGGTGGCCAGTTGGTACATGAGCTTTGTGAGCAAACAGTCCCTAAAGGAACCCGGTTCTCCCAGTCTGAGCTGAAATCAAGTAACACTTATGGCACATCCAAAAATCATTCTCCTTGATAGACAATGAGTTCCAAGGTCATTCAGATTAAATTTCCTGTCTCTTCTTATCATATTGAATATAGGAAAGTTGCTGCTGAAAAATGTAAAGAGTATGACTTAAGAGGTATGTGGTACAGAGTTAGGCTTTGGATGTTAAGGAAGACACAATTAATATTCTTTGATTAGCCTAGAAAATAACGGGAAGTACTCTGGAGCACATGAAGTTTGATTCTAGAGGAGTTTGTTATGCAAAATAAGAAAAAATAAAGAAAAAGCACTATTACTTGACATTAATGAACAAATCAATCTGAATTATTGAGAAGTCTGAATTAGAACATATAACTTAAAGAACAGTGCTTTTGCATTTTCATGGCCACAATCAGGATGTAGTTTCAATAGAGAGCCCAAGTAATTATAATAAAACCCAGAGCTATTCTTGTAAATTGGTTGTGTCCAGGGGTATTTAACAATAATATACTCCAAATTTTCTTGCTGTTTCTGTTTTAAATAATCCCTCCAATTCCCACAACGTGTTGAATCTTTTATTAGATCAAGTGACCCAATTTTGATCCAGAAAATACTGTGACTCAAACTGTGGGTGGAAGGAGGGGGGTGGGGTACATGGAGAGGAACTTGAGGCTATTGGATATATGCGAATAACTCCTGGAAAAAATAAGAGTGTGGACCTCACCCTGTCTCCTCACAGAGATAGAGGACGACTAATGTAGGATGCTCTCTGATAGCTCACAGGTGTATATATTTCCCTAATGCAATTACTGGAGCATTAAATATATGTGTGTGTACATGTGTGTATATATATATATATATATATATATATAACTGAATCACTTTGTTGTACTACATTGTAAATCAACTGTACTTCAATAAAAAATAAAATAGCCCTCTAGCACTATAACTATCTGTAAGGACAACATTGCAGGTGTGATTCTCTCACTTACCCATCCTTTCCATCCATGAGAATTTCAAAGACCTGCTGTTGTGCCTACAAGATAAGAGATCTGGAAAGTTTCTGAGCACTGGATGGCAGTCAGATATTTTAATAAAATGATGAATCGTAGTCCCCAAGGAGCTCCAACAATTGGGTGTTAATTTCAGATTATGATGACTGTATCCTGAGATAAAATAAAATAACACCTGTGGCACGTCTTAAAAGCAAGCAAGGAATAACTCTCTGTAAGTTGAATGCAAATATGAAAGCATACAGACTTGCACGTACTTTCCCGTGGGAACCCGATTACAGTTCTACTTTCAGTGCTCTGAGTCCCACTGAGCTGTCCCATCAAGAAGACAATTGACGGGCTTCCCTGGTGGCGCAGTGGTTGAGAATCCGCCTGCCAATGCAGGGGACACGGGTTCGAGCCCTGGTCTGGGAAGATCCCACATGCCGCGGAGCAACTGGGCCCGTGAGCCACAATTACTGAGCCTGCGCGTCTGGAGCCTGTGCTCCGCAACAAGAGAGGCCTCAATAGTGAGAAGCCCACGCACCGCGATGAAGAGTGGCCCCCGCTTGCTGCAACTAGAGAAAGCCCTCGCACGGAAACGAAGACCCAACACAGCCAAAAAAATAAAATAATAAATAAATTTAAAAAAAAAAAGACAATTGGCCCTTCATCAGTTCCTTCTACCATGTTTATTGACAAACATAAACTATAGAGCACAGAAGAGCATGTGAAGATACATTCATGCAAGTGTGCACATGTGCCGGAAAATGAATATGGAAATAGCGGTATCGGTAACTACCCAAGACCAGAACCTAGCATCTCCTGAAAGAAAATTCACCCAGTTTTTGAGAGTCTATGTGAGATAATTAGCAGAAATAGAAGAATAACTGGTATTTCCTAAATGCACTGCACCAAATCTGCAATTGTACATTGTTTTTAATCACCAAGATAGTTAAGATGCTCCTCCTTCCGCGATGTGGTGCAGATCCAGAGCAGCTTACGCGCAGAATTGCTCCCACTCTAGGTCACTTAGAGGCAGACGCTTAAGCTCCCAGAAGTTCTGATGTGACTCTCATTCAAGCATTAACATTCACAACTGTGCTCTTCCCGTAAGGCTCTTGGTGTCCGGAAGCTTATAACTTTTAGAGAATATAGCTGATCTCCCTGCTGAGTATCCTGACTACATGAACTTCCTTCTCTATCCTTTAGGTAAATAAACCTTGTTTCATTCATCCATGAGCTGCCTCATTCTGAATCTAGTATTTTCATTCAGTGCAATGATCACACAGTAATTTAAAGAAAGGTAGAACCTACATATAAATTTCATTATGGAATTTCTTATAAGGCATACACTGTCTCTTGTGATGATCACATTTATTCTGGTGACAATAATCACACATTTCAGTAAAACCACAGCTCCAAATAGCCAACTCGTCACTACATATTTCAGGGTGAATGTCCTGGTGGCATGACTACCTGTCTCATTCTGTAGCCTAAGCTGTAGGGCTACCTGGTCCTTTTCATAGCAATGGAAGAAGTTCAAGAAGGCAAGCCCAACCATGCAAGGCAGTCCTTTGATCAAAGCAAGTTACGCAGCCAAGCCCAAAGCCAAGGATCAGGGAAGTATGCTCTACCCATCAAGAAGTGATGGCAAGAATATGGATATATAAAACTATACTACAGGGGGGTGAAAAAGTAGTACAAATAACTCAATCTTCCACAGTCACCAAGGTAAACAGAAAAGAGAACTAGATTAGGAGATAGAAGTCCTGGATTCTGTCTCATTCACCCACTGTCTATTTGAGCAAGGGTGGAACCTCTTTGAGTCCCAGGTGGGTATGGAGCAAATAGACTGAATGATTTATGCAGTTTTCTGTGATCCCAAATATTCTCTGAGCTCATCATCTCTCACTTCAAATCAGTTCCTTCTCCTATCATGCATGTCATTTTCAAAGCTGTCAGTCTCCAGCTCAGGATCAATAGATTAATGCTTTATTTCTATAACTGAGCAATGACTCACTCTGGTTAATATCTCCTTTCAAGTATATTTTCTATAGGCACTGCCCTTGGCCCCTCACATATACTCCTTCCTGCCCTTGACATTTAACCTGAATCCTCAATTATTGAAAGAATGTCCCAGAAGGTATCATAATTCCTATATCACTTAGCCTAATATTTTTTAATAGCCCTTACTCAAGTCCATATCCAAACCTTTAGTGAATTCCTCCCCACCATTTCCTACAGGTCCCAATTCATTAGCCTGCTGTTCAGAGACCTCCAAACTCTCCTCTGCTTTCTTTTTGTCGTTCCCTCCATCCACTCCACTCGAAGCAAACAAAATCATCCAAGTGCACTAACCTTCCTTCTGTTAACAAAAATTCATCCAAACTTGGAAATAAAGCAAAAGGGTGAGTACCACGTCCTTTCAATGTCATTTGGGGACATTGCTCAAAAGGTCCACCCAAGGATTATTTAAAGGCATATACTTTGTTCAGCTCACTGTTTATCATTAAATAAAGACCTAGATGCAATGAATCACAAGTTGACATGCAGATTTTTGTCTAGTAGAAAAGATAACCCAACGTTACAGTTTACTGACTTATAGAACATTATCTAGTTTGGTCTCTAACCCTGAAGTCATATCGTAACTTTCCTTTATTAGATTTCTAAGGATATCTAGCTCCTCAAATGCCCTTGGAACCAGCCACACCATTATACTGGTTTCCTCATTATTTAACGAGATGAATAATATCTTTGACATGTGTTCATTTAAAATTTGTAAAACAGCTATGTTTTTAACTTTTCGTAAAGTGGCCTTTAACATTTATCTCTTTGTGAAACCTTTTCTCATTCTTCCTTGCATTGCTCAGACTTCCTTCCATTCCTATCAGAAATGTATGCCACTTGTCCAAGCTTATCAGAATCCTACCTCTCCTTCAAGTTTTTGTTCTAGTTCCATTTCCTAGCAAGGATCTTATCTTCCTTGAAACTGATCAGGCATTTATAGCCTGGATTACTTTTGCTTCTTTGTGAGTTCATTTATTTTTAAATGTTTATTTTGTTTTCTTGACTGTTGCTATTGAATTTTAATCATAACAAAATAAATCTAAAGTAGGTTAAACACTGATATTTATATACACAAAAAATGGCAGTCGTGTTGCAATTTCTAGGACTTTTGAAAGACAATCATTGTTACCTCGGTATCTCATAGAATATTACAGAGTTTTTTAAAAAAGAGGAAAAAGTTGAACAAGGAGACATTCAACATCAAAAATATATTAATTAACACTTTTACGACTTTCCTAGGCCAGCTTACACAAGATCCGGGAAATGCTCTAAATAAATAAAGCCTTTGCAAAGTGAAAAAGAATGAGCACAGACAGATAGAAAGAAGGTGCCAGACACAGCTGTGGAGTCAGCCTTTTGTGAGAAATCCACTTTCAGAGAATCACTTGTAAATTTATGTAGCACCAAAATCACTGTCATCTTAAAAAGAAACACACTAAGAAGTTCCCAGAGGTGGGAGTGTGACGCTTTCTTGCACTCACTCGCCTATGGATCGAGGTCATTCTGTGTATATATTTGTTTAAGATATTCTCCCTCAACACCTAAATACTGGGACAGCTATACTTGGGCACAAAACAATGGGAAGATTCAATTCTGAGCTTCAACTATGTTTTCATTAAAAATTCTTTTTATTATTAGCTAGTTGTTTCAGCTGAGAATATGATTTAAAGACACTACCCAAAATAAAATTGAAAGAGGCTGAAATTCTACATTTTTTCAGTTAAGCTAGAAAGAAAGAAGATGTCCTTACTGTTAGCCCTTTAACCAAGTTTCTCTTTCTGAGAGTTCCTGGATGGCTGGGCTTATGGGTAGATGAAAAGCAATAGTAAAATCAGGCTTCATGAACCAGGAAGTTTGCGTGGCTTACCCTCTCATCTCCAAGGCTCTGTTCTCTCATGCCCACTCCATCTGCCTGGACCACCACCTGATTCTGTCACTCTCAGAAGCCTTTAATAGCTACTCACTGGTTCCCAAAGAAAATTCCAGGTTCTCATCCTGCCATTCAAGATCTTCACCATCTGATCCCAAACTATCTGTCCTATGGTGTGGGACATCTATATGATATGCTACAGTATTACTTATATTTCTTCACATCTGTATCTTGTTCCTGTTCTTTTCCCTGCATGGCACATCTGTTGTCAACCATCTCTGCTTGTTCTTCTGGGTTCTACTCAAATATCACATCATCCTTGAAACCTTTCCCAGTCACCACAACTCAAAGATTTTTCTTTTTCTAAATTCCTGTATCTTTTTATTTTGTATTATTTTGTTTCATTAATCATATAATAGGCACATGTATTTTCTCCCTTACACAGTGAGAAGAACAGCAACCCATATCTTATACTGGGTTGACCAAAAAGTTCATTGGGGTTTTTCTGTAACATCTTAGGGAAAAGCCCAAACGAACCTTTTGGCCAACTCTCCCATAGCATAATAGACCCTCAATAATTACTTGCTGAGTGAAAGAACTGCAAAGAAATGGTAATGATGTTCTATGCTGCTTTTATGGATTCAATTTTTAGAATTGAATCATTTGACAATTTTTGTGTTGGGGCGATCATTTGACAATTTTTCTGTTTTCTCCCCATAATCAGACAATACAAACATCTTTTAATGAATCAAGTTGACCAGAAGGTTGACAAGCCTATAAAATTCTAGTTAATTCAAACCAACCTCTTGGTTTGACCTGAGCATGACCCTCTGAAAATGTGGTACTGAATCGATAGGACACCAAGTTTCCCTTCCAAGACAACTGTTTAACAGTTTTAATCAAAAGTTAATTGCAATTGCCTAAAGAAACATCAGAAAACTCTGAGGTCAGAGCCTCTGGTGCAGGCTGGGTTCAAGATTTTTGTGCAGGGTGTTTGCTGGGAGGGCAGGGCAGGAGGAGGGCTGGGCAGGGGAACAGTTGGGCTGCAGTGCAGTCATGACTAATCCCTCATTCCATGGGGAGCTCTGCGGCTGGGATCGCCCTGTTCACGCCAGGGGGGACCCAGACCTTTATACCCCTGAATTGATGGATCACTGGAAGTGGGCTGCCCCCGGAGGCAGACACCCTTGGGCAAGGTGGAGCTCCTCAAGGGAGACAATTCTCCAAGAGTGCTGAGGAGACCTCTCAGTGGACAACCTCCAGAGAGGAGGGAATAAATCCTTCAGTCCCAAAGGAGAGATTTGGGCCAGTGAAGTCCAGTATCCACAACTAACTCTGAATACCAATACATCTAATGTCCTTTTCATTAAGCACTAGAGTTTGGTTTTGTTTGTTGAACACACCTTAATTCTTAAGGTGTAATTCTGTTTATGCTCCTTTATTTGTGTTTCCTGTATATTATTCCTGTCTGAATTCCTGATACAAGTCTGAAACATGTATCACAGCGCTTTTCCCTAACCTTAGCAATTTTGATTCTCAAAGCAAATGAAATGTGTGTTTGTATCTCTCCCTTTGAGCTAATTGTCCTATTGCAACAAGAATGATAAATAGAAAGACATATTTAGAAAGTAACGAGATCTATAATTGTTTTTTATTCTTTAATACTTCCATAAAATTAACCACTGGTTTATCTATCAAGTTTGTTTCTTAGAACATACAGATATTTAGTGTATTTACTCCTAAATATTTACAGCTGCACTGTTTATATACATTTGTGTACAAATTTGTGTTATGAAGATGATCTTATTGTAACTGATTAGCATTAGGCTTACTCTGCAGCCAGGAAATGGTGCCTCTTTGTGAGGTCTCTCCTTGGAAGACTCCCAGGGAGGCAATGCATAAGAGGCTAAGAGCATAGATTTGGGATTAAACAAGACAGCTAAGAGGAATGGAATGTAGGGTTTAAGAGCATGGATCCTGGAGTCAGACTGCCTGGGTTCAGCCAAATTCAAGCTCCACCAATTATGTGCTGTGTGATCTTGCATATTTCACTTAATCGAGTTGTGTCTTAGTTTTCTCAAATATAAATGGGAAATTAATCACAGTATTTATCTTATAGAACTGCTGTGAGAAATAAAAAACACATAAAGTATTCAGAGCAATGTCTTGACACACTTAGAATGTAATCAATTGCTGTTTATTATTGTAATTGTTATTATTAAAAGTGTCACATTCCAGCTTTTAAAAAAAAAGTAATGAGAAAGAAAGTGAAGTATGTCCTACTGTCATACTGCAGAAACTTCTTTTTATTATACTTAGGAATGTATCTAAGGCAATAGTTTATAGCATAAAGCATTCTGAGGAGTCAGCAAATACCTGGCAAATTTGGACAAACAGGATAATTCAGGGTCCCACATGGATTTATTTGTCCCTTGGGACTAACTACTAGTTTTGATGTCTTTGCTTTTAGAGTTTACCAAGTGCTTTCACGTACATTATTTTGTCATTTTATCAATGATTCTGCAAAATAGCCTAAGATGACAACTTTTTCTAAATTTAAAGGTACAAAGTATAACCCAGAGAGCTTGAGTGATCTTTTCCTGCATCACACAGCAAAACAAGGAGAAGAGTGAATCCTTAGTCTCGCTATTCTAAGTACACAGGTCTAATATCACAGCAGCAGCTGTCAACTATGACACAGCCATCCACTGTGGGACCCTCACAAGTCATCTGTTACTGGAAACATGTGAAGCTTGCAAATGATGGACTTTTATTTATAAGGAGGGGTTGTTTGCATAAAAAATCTATCTCATGCTCCTTTGTGCTCAGAAATGCTTTCTCTAGTAGAAGGAAATGGCTCCGGGGGAAGAAGAAAGTTTAGGGCTTTGATAAGCCTAAGGGAGTGTGTCTTGCATATGAATGTTATTTATCAGGTGAGTCTTGGTGGCAAGTGTACTGCATCACCCTGCCTCTAAGATCTATGACCATGTTTCCCCCTTTCTATTTGCCTCTCTAGACAGCTCCTGAATTTTGGCTTCACATCTAGAACTCTTTTTCAAAATAGAGTTAACCACATATTAATTCCCTAAAACAACTAACTAGCTAGTTGTTAGTTTATAGGTTTTTACTAACCAAAGTTAGTCAAACCCAGGCTCTCCTCTCCTCTCCTCCATCTACCATGCCTAGTTGCTTTTCTTCTTTTGTACGTAATTCTGCGGCATGACAACATTTCATCAGTAAGGAGTTTATGAAGCGTAGAGGACTAAACTCGGAACAACAATGAGAATATTTACCTATTAGCAATTGCAGAACTGCACCCAGCGTTTCAACTACATGACAGATGACCAGGAATCAAGGAAGACTGGCAGAGCAGTCGCCACCCCACCAAGGGCATTGCACCATTACTAAAAATACATTGGTCATATTTTGCACACAATAGGGCTTTTAAGGAACAATAAGATGATAAAAGAAAATCAATGTCTAGCCAACAAATTTCAATTAGTCACAATAAACTACGGAACTTAGTATAGTTTAGGGTAAAGAGAAGTTCTCAAATCTTTCTAAACCTCCTTCTTTCAGCAGGGGATACACACATCTTGCTTACGTAAGACTGAAAATAAATCATATAGGACACACAATGTTGCTAGAAGAGAACGAAGCTGATTTTTTAACAAGATGATTCCAAAATATAATCAAATGAATCAGAAGAGACACCTAGAAGGCTATACAATGGATGACTCTAACTTAGTGAAACTTATTTCAAAAGCTACACATAAAAATGAATTTCCCTATGGGTAAATGGATAAAGAAAATATGATATATATTAATATAAGCCACACAGATATACAACAGAATATTATCCAGTCATAAAAAGAAGGAAATCCTGCCATTTGTGACAACACGGAAGGACCTTGAGGGCTTTATGTAAGTGAAATGTCAGACGGAGAGAAATACTGTATGATCTCACATATATGTGAAATCTAAAAACAAAAACATAAACAACAACCCAAAAAAACCCCAAAAATGAACTCAGAGTTGCAGAGAACAGATTGGTGGTTTGCCAGAAGCAGGGGGAAGGGGCGGGTGAAATAGGTAACGGTGGTCAAAAGGTACAGACTACCAGTTAAAAATAAGTAAGTCCTGGGAACATCATGTACAGCATGGTGACTATGGTTAACAATACTGTGTTGTATATTTGAAAGTTGTTAAGAGAGTAGATCTTAAAAGTTCTTATCAAAAGAAAAAGAATTATAACTATGTGTGGTGATGGATGTTAATTAAACTTATTGTGGTGATCATTTCTCAATACATACATATACGGAATCATTACACTGTACACCTGAAACTAATATATGCTTTGACATATATGTCAATTTTATCTCAAAAAAAAAGAATGAGTCGCCCCTTTGTATTCTTCTTTAGGGCAGGGATACCTGCAATACAGCTTTGGCCCAGAACATTTTATAATTCCTTTTTGTGACTGTCCTCAGAGCAAGTAACAGCAACTGCCAATCGCTGAGCTCTTACAAGATTCCATGAACTTACAAATCTTCTTACACATTTCGTCTAACAAAATCCTTCACAACAGCAGCATGAGACGTTCCAGATGGGAAAAACTGAGGCTCCCGGAGATTACAAAACTTAAAATGCCAAGTTGGTCCCAGGTCACGGGGCTGGCAAGGAAAGAAGCTAGCATCTGACCCGTCTTTCTCCTTCCAAATCATGTCACTGTGCAGTCACACAGGTCACATCATGGAGTCAATCAAATTCACGACTTTGCACACTGTGACAGTTTTGCAAGCTCGTGTGGACGGCCCATGGTTTCCCAGGCTCCACTCCAAGGATACCAAAATGTAAGAGAGAAGTCACCGGAAAATGAGATACAGGCCCTCATGGGGCTTATGAGCTGGTGAGGTTGGTCTTGCTTAGTACCAGGCTCTTGCCAAAAGATAAATCTGTCTGCAAAGGATAAAGCTTCGCCACCACTGGAGATGATTTTTAAAATGAGGGGATGGAGAGGTTGCTGATGGGAGACATAGAAGACGGTGCCCTCAGAGATCAGTCACAGACTATGCTGAGGAGTGACACCAATGTCACAATTATGGTAGTTACTCTCACAGCAAATACTTTAAGGAAGATGACATGCACTTGAAGTTCTGCTATGTCTGTAAACGTCCTATTGATTTGTGGTCTCTACTTTTCGTTTGTGAAAGTGATTTTGGAAGCACCTTTGAGTTCATGAATGTATCCTTTATTAACTGAATTCATAAACTGTTCACAAAACCAGATTTCCTTACAATTTTATTTACCTTGAGTACAAGCTGCTAGCTGGGCTCACATTCAAATTACATTTCCGTTCAGCTGATTTTTAATTGTAGAATATTATTTTAAATGCTTGTTAAACACTGGTGGGTATATACGTACGCCAAAAGGAAGCAATAGCACGCTATCAGTCTGATAGAAGTTGTAAAATTACAGAAGCTATTGTTAGACTTCCCTTTTAAGCAGAGTACAAGACAAACAGATTTTAGCATAATAAATTTACTGATTTAGCAATTATTTTAAAATTTGCAGCACTTAGTTTGGATATTAGAGCCCAGCTAGGTATAGAGCACATGCCAAAGAATAAGCAAAAGCTGATGTGAGCATAATTTAAGCATCTTCTCACATCCTTAAGAAACAGAAATCATCACTTTTCAGTAAATAAAAGCTTTTGATTTTCACAAAATCAACAACATTCTCTAGAATTGTTGCAGATGATCACAAAATTCTGTCTCTTCTGGAATTAGAAAAATTCTAGGAACTTAGAATTTTTGTATGAATATAGATTTTTGGATGGCTTAGAGAAAAATCGGGAGATAAGACAAATCAATTTGCAAAACTGACAATCAAGTGGAAAGGTGAGGCAAGTAAAAATAGCTCCAATAATAAGTGATAGGCAATTTCATTGTGCAGTGTTTGTGGCTTTGTCTGAGATTTTAAGATTTATCAGTTGTACTAGCACAGTCAAGAGAATGGTTTTCCCATTTTCATTTTAAAGTTTCCCCTACAAAGTCCACCTTTTCAGTAAGGGTCAGTATAGTCTCTATTGCTGAGAAATCAGTTATATTAATTTATCCCCTAATGTCACTCAAAATAATGACTCAAAATAAAAGTGAATATAAACTATTATGAATAACAGCAAGCTATTAAAACTTGGATAACTAAATTCTAAAGTTTTAATCCTCCCAATGTAGCCTTACAGTACAATAATAACTCCTTGCAAATTACTGAAATGCAGTATAATTCTAGAATGATTAAGTATATTTCTTTAAAGTGAGGGGGAAATTTACAATAAGAGCAATTAAAAAGTCAGATAATTTTACAGATTTTTAAAATAATAGTTATTTATATTTTGTAGTTTGCCAAGTGTTTCTACACCTAACCTTATTTACGATGCCTTCCTAAGGCAGATATTTTATCCCATTTTACAGATGATACTGAAATAAGATTATGACTTGTCCAAGTTTATGCAATTTCAAAATGCATCAAGAACCAAAAATTAGATAGGTAGAACAGAGTTGGGATGACTGGAGAATTATTCAAGATAGAGATATTTAAATCTCTTCACCCAAAGAAATTATATCCTTGGGCAACTAAATAATTATTCAAATTTTTCATATAATCAATAGCTGTCATTATAAGCATCTATGAAATTGGGACATTATCTGGAGACTAGAATATTTAACAAATATTTCACACCAATACCTGAGAAAGAATTTCCTAATTAATTATAAAAATTTTCCTTTATTTTCTATCCCAAAAAATGCTGGATTATGAAAAATTTTAGTCAATGGGGCAAGTTTTCAAAAATCCCAGGAACTTGGTAAAAAATAAACTTCTTTGTAAGTAACAGGTTAGCTCAGCTCAATCTAATTTACTTCTTGTCACATAGGAACAAGGAAATGCAAATGGAAAAATACCTTTACTTTGATAGTTTTTCTTATTGTTATTTCATCCTAAATGAAGAAACACAAGTAGTAATTATAATTCAAATTAAACCACTAGGTGGTGTTCTAAAGATTGGAGGACTTCTTGGTGAGGGAGAAAATATCAAATGATGGTCTCAATGCACCATTGCATAGCTTTTATTTTTTAGTTGATATATTTTTTTAAAGAACTATATCTGATTACTCATATGAGTCATAGACGCATACAATTGGAACAGGGGGAAAGTGCTCCTTAGATAGGATGGCTCTGAACACAGGAAGAGTAAATTCATATTGCCTACCTTTGTTTCTGCTAGAAACATCACACTCCAATGGTGACTACTACAAAAGTTTCTTGATTAATCTCAGATCCATCCATCTTAACAATTACCATATCTTGATTAAAACCGAATGCTTTGACCATCAGAATAGTGAATGTCAGAAATAAGTTTTTACTGGTGAAATTTGTGGCTTGTTAAATGCCATAATGAATGTTAGCAGTTGCTCTCATTGGTGAAATAACTAAATGTTAAAGACATGTAATTGGATAAACTTTGAGAGATATTCTCTGTTCTTTCATGAGAAAGGAATAGCACTTTACAAAGGCCTCTAGCCTGACAACTTTAAAGGTGGTACCCAAGTCTTGATCCCCAAGAGATTCTGTTTCAACCATTGATTAAGAAGATTTCTCATTGTCTAGTTCCAAATATAAGGGTACAGAATTCCTTCTCTGGCATATTGTCATGTCTGCCCTGAGTAAATTTTTCATGCAAGGTGATGGTTGTAATATCTACATGCAGAGAGAACTGAGACTTCCTTAGGTTTACACAAAAGGTTGTGGGAATATACTGTATCTAGTTCCTAATTAGAGTTTGGTTAGTAACTGAGACTCCAGAAGCTACCACCCAAGAATGGCCTCAATGCCAAGAATTCTGTTATATTCCAGCTTCTTCAATCCTCCATGGGTAGAACAACTTAAAATTACTTCCAAACCCCATTTTCCAGTGGAGAGAGAACTATGCTAGGCTTCCATTGTGCTAGGGCTGGTAGATGGCAGTCTTTCAGTTGTTCATTCATTCGGTCAACAAAGTGAATTAAGCACCTGTTAATGAATTAGACACTGTAGGTTAGGGGCTCAGGTGCTCATCTAAGTTGGGGTCAAGATGAGGCAATGATAGGCCACAACTCCATCAAGACCACCCACTAGGGAAAAATTGGAAAGACCAGAAGGAAATGGTTACTCTCCTTTCCGCATGAGAACTTCTTATCAAGGAAACAAAAGATAAGAAAGGAACAGACTCCTGATTCCCAGGGGCCTGCAATTCTAGCAGTAAAACTTGGCAATGGAAGCCCTGCTATTAGCATCATGTGGATTGTGATGTGACCTACCAAGCATTTACCCTCAGCCCTGTCACCACTCCTGCATCCACTAATGGAGATGACACTTCATACAGCTGCCAGGCACTTGGGTTAATACAGTCACTTGGGAATTTGGATTCCATCTTCACAACATTCCTGACATTATATTGTTTTCTCTACTTTGGTGTATATTTGAAACTTTTCCATAATAAAGTATTTTTAAATCCCTGGCATACAAAGGGTCATCAACCTTCACTTGAGCTTTTCCAGAAGTGAGATCCTACCACTTCATAAAGTTTATATTCAGCTGAAACTTGACTCCCTATCATGTCCACCAATTGATCAAAGTTCTCTCCTGTGAACTACATAAAAGTAGTTCTTTACACAGAAGTAAATCTCTCAACAAGAGAATCCTCCAAATAGCAGGATGGTTATTAGGTGTATAATTTACTATCCAAAATAGGGACAAATTTTGAAGGTAAAAAGTGGTACTAAAATAATAAATATATTCTCCAAAGAAGATATACAGATTGCCAACAAACACGTGAAAGGATGCTCAACATCACTAATCACTATAGAAATGCAAACCAAAACTACAATTAGGTATCACCTCACACCGGTCAGAATGGCCATCAACAAAAAAGTCTACAAACAATATATCCTGGAGAGGATGTGGAGAAAAGGGAACCCTCTTGCACTATTGGTGGGAATGTAAATTGATACAGCCACTATGGAGAACAGTATGGACGTTCCTTAAAAAACTACAAATAGAACTACCATACGACCCAGCAATCCCACTACTGGGCATATACCCTGAGAAAACCATAATTCAAAAAGAATCATGTACCACAATGTTCATTGCAGCTCTATTTGCAATAGCCAGGTCATGGAAGCAACCTAAGTGTCCATCGACAGATGAATGGATAAAGAAGATATGGCACATATATACAATGAAACATTACTCAGCCATAAAAAGAAACGAAATTGAGTTATTTGTAGTGATGTGGATGTCTGTCATATCGAGTGAAGTAAGTCAGAAAGAGAAAAACAAATACCGTATGCTAACACATATATATGGAATCTAAAAAAAAAAAAAGGTTCTGAAGAACCTAGGGGCAGGACAGGAATAAAGACGCAGACGTAGAGAATGGACTTGAGGACACGGGGAGGGGGAAGGGTAAGGGTAAGGGACAAAGTGAGAGAGTGGCATGGACATATATCCACTACCAAATGTAAAATAGATAGCAAGTGAGAAGTAGCCACATAGCACACAGAGATCAGCTCAGTGCGTTGTGACCACCTAGAGGGGTGGGATAGGGAGGATGGGAGGGAGATGCAAGAGGGAGGAGCTATGGGGATATATGTATACATATAGCTGATTCACTCTGTTATAAAGCAGAAACTAACACACCATTGTAAAGTAATTATACTCCAATAAAGATGTTAAAAAATGCAAAAAAAAAAGAAACATAACCCCTCAAAAGATAAAAAATAAAAAACCAAAATGCTGCATGGACTTGCTATGAGGGCCAAAGGTGGAGATATAAATACAACCCCTTACAAACTGTAAAGTCTAGAACACATAGAAGGAATTATGACTATTAGTAGTACAATTTAGCAAGTGGAGAGCAAGGGGGAAAGAGAACATACTATAATTAAAGTCTAAGGTGGCTGTTCATTTGGGGAATTACTTAGATATAGTCTTTACTTTTTTTAATAATTAATATATTTTACAAAAAACTCAATAAAAGGGAAGAAAAGTTTCAAAAAAAATACTGAATACTACTGCCTTGATACCATAACAAAAAATTTTTATGCTCTTTTAAAGCTGTTTTTGGAACTAAATTATTTTTTTCTTAAGGACTTTAAAACTCTGACAACATCAAAATTACAGTGATAAAGAGTTTATGAAGGCTTTTATTTATCACTTCAAAATAATTCAGTCAGAGAGCCTCTAAAATTTTACTCCTGGCACAGAAAAAAAAAACCTACCAAACTTTTAACACTGGCTATATTATGAAGCCAGATTTTTAAAATTTGATTTATTAAAATCAGAAATATTTTTTAATTTAAAATATTTAGCAACATAAATGTGATCAAAAAATAATAACTCTCACTTCAAATAAGCCCTTAATTTTTATTGAGGGCATTTATGACCGTCCATAAATTCACTTGCCATAAATAAGAAAATGCACTTATTCCACTGTATTTATTTCCCCAGTGTTTTTGTAGGGGACAGTTGACTCCTTTATCCTACTGCCCATTATCCTACCAGGCATCACCCTACTGCCCATCTTATTTGGGAAGAATTCCCCTGATTCAAGTGATAAGAGAATTCTATCTTCTACTACAGAAACTGAAGGATCCAGATATCACCTCTCCCTGACCCCCTAAAGAGCCAGCTCATGATACTGAATCAGTGAAATTCTTCAGCTTTGACCTTGAATCTGCAAAGATGCAGGTACATTTGAAGACATTAGCATAGTAGTACTGTGAGGCTTGCAAAGGTGCCAAGAGTGGTATCCTTAGCATAAACTAGACTGTATTCCCTGATTTCTAACCGAGACTGATTCTCCAGCTTTTGAACTGAAGTTTTTTAACTAATCATTATTCATCCAGGAAAATAATTTCTCCTTAAGTTTCCAGAGTTGGTGTTGTTGCTTACAATAAACACTCCAGTGAAGAAATTGGTATTTGTGAATAGATTGTAGACAGCAGATGCTTAGAGAAAGGAGGATTCTTGGGTTCAATATTGCCTAAACAGTGCTGAGGGGGAATGCAAATCTCCTGTTCTTAATGACAGGTGAAAATCTGGCAATGCAGGATTCAAGAATATAGGACAGGGTAGTTACTTATAATCATACTGGAAAGCTTAAAGAGAGAGAAAGAGGATAAAACCTGTGCTGTCCATATGGTAGCCACTAGCCCCATACAGCTAAATAAACCCTGGATACCTGAAAACTTAGTGCTTAAGAACAAAAGAATGTAAAATATCTCATTTCTAATTTGCATACTGTTTAGATGTTGAAATGATAATATTTTAGGCATTTGGGGTTAAATAAATTATAAAAATTTTTAAAAATATAATAAAGATATTATAATTGTTAAAATTTGTATTTATTAATTGAATATTAGGTTTTAATAGAGCAGGAGATCTATTAAAAACTTCTAATCAGAAAGCATTTTCAAAAATAAATTGCTTTCCAAAATGTAAAAATAACATATTTGGGACAGATGCCAAACCAGATGGGATGCTGAGAAACATGCATGAACAGGGAACGACCCAGGTGAACTGAAACATATGGTCACCCTAGTTACCATGTCTCATCATCATTTCCCCTGTTCAGGTTGAACATCCCTGAGTCTTTGAACTCTGGGTTTCTTCAGTATCCAGTTTCTTTCATCTGACAATATCCACTTAAAATATGGTACCAAAAATAACACAATAATCCTGATGAGTTCTGACCAGTGGCCATTACAATGAAGCCATCACTGCCATTAATCCAAACAGTATATTATCTTAAAACTTCCCTCAGATTGCATTAGCCTGCCAAGCAGCTGCAACTGTATTGTTGGCTCCTATTCAGCTTGTAATCAACTGAAATTTTCTGCATATAAAGCCCTACTAAACTTGGTTTTCCTCTTTATAAACAGTCATAAAGGATTTTATTTTTCAGGTCTAAATTCTGGAATTATATCCTGTTAGTTTCAGGCCATCATGATAGACTATTAATATAGCTTTTGATGAACAGCTTGTCATCAAATATATTGTCTGTTCTTCCAATATTTTGTGACATCCAAAGTTTGTTAAGCAAATTCTATGTGTTTTTAATCCAAATTGTCATTAAAATGTTTGACAGAACAGGGCCCAAACTAATCTGGTTAGCCCAATTAGTTAACATTTTTCAGCCAGGTAAGAATCCACCTAACTCTTCTGACATTAGGTCCATATTTTTCCATTTAATCCAAAAGAACATCATGAGAGGTATCAAAGAGGCCAGAAGATGATAGAATCCTCAGAGTAATTGTTTACATTTTCCATGAGGGGAGGAGGGTTCATGATGGCAGTGTAGGAAGATCCTGAACTCACCTCCTCCCGTGAACACATCAAATATACAACCACATGTAGAACAATTCACCACACTCCAGCTGCAGCATTCCATAATTAGGAGGGACCACAAAGGTATGAATCTTTTCCATGAGGAGCAAGTAATTCAATTTTCACATCAGGCACCACAACTGCTAGATCCTGCACAGGAGAGACAAGCCTCCAAAACACTTTGCTTTAAAAACCAACTGGGAATACACACAAAACTATAGAACTGCAGGGAACAGAAAATCCACTCTCAAAGTACACATTCACAGACTCACTTGACCCAAAAGGCTATCAAAAAAATTTTCAGCAGAAACCTTATGGACCAGAAGGGAGTGGCATGACATATTCAAAGTGCTGAAAAGAGAAAAATTTCCAAATAAGAATTCTCTACCCAGCAAGGTTATCATTCAGAATTGAAGGAGAGATTAAGAATTTCCCTGAGAAGCAAAAGCTAAAGTAGTTCATCACCACTAAATTGACCCTACAAGAAAAGCTTAAGGGACTTTTTTAAAGCTGAAAATAAATGGCACTAATATATAATAAGAAAACACACAAAACTAAATGTCTCTCTGGAAAAGGTAAATACATAATAAAGGTAGTGTATTGATCACTTATAAAGCAAGCATGAAGGTTAAAAGACAAAAATAGTCAAATTAACTAAAATTATAATAATTAGTTAAGGGATGCATAAAATAAAAAATAAAAAATGTAAAAGAAGATATAACACTTATAAATGTATACGCATCCAACAAAGAAGAACCTAAATATATAAAGCAAGCACTAAAAGACTCGAAGGGAGAAACTGAAAGCAGTACAATAAGAGCAGAGGACTTTAACACCAGACTTACATCAATGGATAGATCATCCAGACAGAAAATCAATGAGGAAACATGGGTCTTAAATGACACATCAGACCAGATGAACTTAATAGATATATACAAAACATTCAATCCAAAAGCAGTAGACTATACATTCCTTTCAAGTACACATGACACATTCTTCAGGATAGATCACGTTAGGTTACAAAAAAGTATCATTGAATTCAAGAAGATTGAAATCACATCAAGCACCTTTTCTGACAACAATGGATGAAACCAGAAATCAATTACAAGAAGAAAACTGGAAAAAAACCCCACCAAACATGGAGATTTAAAATATGCTACTGAACAACCAATGGTTCATCAAAGAAATCAAAGGAAAAATAAAATACCTAGAGACAAATTAAAACAGAAATATGTTATACCAGGAGCTATGGGATAAAGCAAAAGCAGTTCTAAGAGGAAAGTTCATAGCAATACAGACCTACATCAAGAAATAAGAAAAATCCCAAATAAACAATCTAACTTTACACCTAAAGGAACCAGAAGAAGACAACAAAAAAGTTCAGAATTAGTAGAAGGAAGGAAATAATAAAGATCAGAGCAGAAATTTTAAAAATAGAGACATTAAAAAAAACAGTAAAAATCAATGAAACTAAGAGCTGGTTCTCTGAAAAGATAAAAAAAAAAAAATCAACAAACCTTTAGCTAGACTAACCAAGAAAAAAAGAGAAGACTCAAATAAATAAAATCATAAATGAAAGAAGAGAATTTACAACTAATATCAAAGAAATACAAAGGATCATAAGAGACTACTACAAACAATTATATGCCAACAAATTGGACAACCTAGAAGAAATGGATAAATTCTTTAGAAACATAATCTAAGAAGCAAATCATGAAGAAATAGAAAATCTGAATAGATGAATTACTAGTAAGGAGATTGCAACTGTAATCAAAAGTATTCCAAGAACAAAAGCCCAGGCCAGATGGCTTCACTAGCAAATTCTAAAAAAATTCAAAAAAGATTTAATAGCTACCCTTCTCAAAATCTTTCAAAAAATTGAAGAGGAGAGAAACATTCCAAACTCATTTTATAAAACTAGCATTACTCTGATATAAAAACCAGACAAGGACCCCACAAAAATAGAACATTATAGGCCAATATCCTTATATATACACATCACATCACATTAACATCACATACAATAACACATACATAACATTAACAGAATGAAGGATAAAAATTGTATGATCGTCTCAACTGTTGCAAAAAAAGCATTTGACAAAATCCAACATCCGTGTATGACAAAAATTCTCAACAAAGTGGGAATAGAGGGAACGTACCTCAGCACAACAAAGGCCATATACCACAAACCCAGAGCTAACATACTCAACTTTTCCTCTAAGATCAGGAACAAGACAAAGATGCCCACTCTCACCACTTTTATTCAACATAGTATTAGAAGTCCTAGCTACAGCAATTAGGCAAGCAAAAGAAATAAAAGGCATCCAAATCAGAAAGGAAGAAGTAAAATTGTCGCTATTTACAGATGACATGATACTATATATAGAAAAACCTAAAGACTCCACCAAAAAACTATTAGAACTAATAAATGAATTCAGTAAAGTTGCAGGATACAAAATCAATATACAGAAATCTGTGGCATTTTTATACACTATTAGCAAACTATCAGAAAGAGTTCATACTACCCCAAGCAATCTACAGATTCAATACAATCCCTATCAAAATTCCAATGGCATATTTCACAGAACCAGAACAAATAATTCTAATATTTGTATGGAAACACAAAAGACCCTGAATAACCAAAACAATCTTCAGAAAGAAGAACAAAGCTGGAGGTATCAAGTTACATAATTTCAAACTATACTACAAAGCTATAGTAATCAAAACAGTATGTTACTGGCACAAAAACAGATACACAGATCAATGGAACAGAATTGCAAGCCTCGAAATAAACCACATAAATTGACACATGTATATACACATATATGTATGATTAATTTACAACAAAGGAACAAAAACATACAATGGAGAAAGGACAGTCTTCAATAAATGGTTTTGGGAACACTGGACAACCACATGTAAAAGAATGAAACTAGGCCACACCATACACAAAAAATTAACTCAAAATGGATTAAAACGTTGAATGTAAGTATTGAAACCATAAAATTCCTAGAAAAAAACATTGGTAGTAATTTCATTGACATCAGTCTTAGCAATGTTTTTGAGAATCTGACTCCAAAGGCAAAGGAAACAAAAATAAAACTAAACAAATGGGGCTACATCAAACTAAAAAGCTTCTGCACAGCAAAGGAAACCATTATCAAAGGAACCTACTGAACTGGAGAAGATATTTGCAAATCATATATCCAATAAGGGGTTAATATCCAAAATATATAAAGAACTCATATAACTCAACAACTAAAAAACAAACAACTCAATTAATAAATGGGCAGAGGATCTGAGTAGACATTTTCCAAAGAAGACATACAGATGGTGAGCAGGCACATGAAAGTATGTTCAGCATTACTAATAATTAGAGAAATGCAAATCCAAACCACATAAGATACTACCTCACACCTGTTAGAATGGCTATTATCAAAAAGCCAAGAAATAACAGATGAAAAAAATAAAAAAGAAATAACAAGTGTTGGAGAGTAGGTAGAGAAAAGGGAACCCTTGTGTACTGTTAGAAATGTAAATTGGTGCAGCCACTATGGAAACAAAAAATTAAAATAGAACTACCATATGACCCAGCTATCCCACATCTGGGTATAACATCCAAAAAACAGAAAAACACGAATCCAAAATATACACTATATACACGCTTTTTTCCACTGCAGCATTATTCACTATAGTCAAGATATGGAAACAACCTAAGTGTCCATCAATGGATGAATAGATAAAGAAGATGTGGTATATATGTACAATGGAATATCAGTCAGCTATAAAAATGGGTGAAATCCTGCAATTTGTGACAATATGGATTGACCTTGAAGGTATTATGTTTAGTGAAATAAGTCAAATGGAGAAAGACAATACCATATGATTTCTCTCATATGTGGAATCTAAAAAAACAAATGAACAAATAAAAAAACTCATAGATAAAGATAACAGATTAGTGGTTATGAGGGGTGAAGGTTGAAGTGGATGAAGGGAGTCAACCGTATGGTGATGGATGGTAACTAGTCTTGTGGTGGTGATCACTCTGTAGTCTATACAGATGTTAAATTATAATGCCATATACCCAAAACATATGTAATTTAACAAAACATTAAATAAACCATTTGCCCTAACAGTTTACTCATGTGTTTGTCTTGTTAAACAATTGGAAAATTTTGCAACAGTGAAAGATACCACACAATCCAGGTCACTTAACAGCTGTTAAATGCTGCCTGATGAGCACATTATCCAGAAAGAAAAGGAGAAGGCATGTGGAGTACATTTGGCAACCAATTACTTTGATTCAGTACAGATGTTACACCCTCCTATGCCCTTCTTTGCGGCATCTCAGTCTCACTGATGGGACATTCTGAGCTGTTTTCTATCCAAGGGTCACACTGAAGCTAGGCTGAAAAGTGGTGGCAAAGACCCACCAAGACTCAATGGGAGGGGTTAATTTGAGCCAAGAATGAACCAGGTCCAAGAGAAACCTATGATGAGGAGTGGCGGAGCATATGACTTCTCCTGCAAAAAGAGAACAGAGAGGATGCTGGAGATCTATTATATGCCTCAACAAAAACAACAAAAACTCACTAAGTAAAACTCAAAATGTCTGGAATCTGAATTATCCTAGACATGCAACAGTCGTCTCCATAAAAAAAAAATGTTCTAAGCAAACTATAACTGGTTTTAATTGTAAAGGATTATGAAGGAAATGTAATCTACAGAAAATGTGCATCCGGTCTGAAATCAAGCTCCAATTTCTTCACTTACTTGTTCTGTGATTTAGTGTTTTGTCATGCATGCTTCCCAAGCCATTATTTTATTATCTGTAAATGGAGCCATTTTTTCAAGCCATGCCATGTCACAAAAAAGATCTCTGCCAACCTCATAAATTTGTTATGGAGATCAAATGTGAAGACATAAATAAAAGCTCCATACAAATATGTTTTCTTGTAATTATTAATCCCAATATTATAAATGCTTGGATATTTTTAGTGAATTTGATTCATGCCTCTTAAAGGTTATGTTAAATAGGTAGATAGATGGGTAGATAGATCAATGACAGGATATAGAGAGATGATAGATACAGATATGTTTATGAAAGCAACAAACTATGTTTACTGAATGCTATCAAAACATATTCTTGTAGAATAATAAGAATTTGAACATAGAATAGAATCTTGTTTGACAGCACTCTTACAAATGAGCAAACTAAAGTTTAGGTGTGTTTAATGACCTGCCCATGATCGTGAGTAACAAACTAAGGCTAAAACCTAGATTTTCAGACACCCAGCCTATGTTCTTTCCACACCACTGGAATGCTAATGCTGTTAGTGATGATACTATCAGGGTTTTCCATTCAGACTGCCACAACTTGAAAGATAAATAAAACTAACACATTCTCAATACTGCCGAGAGACATCACGAAGCTTACCTCACTATGAAGCTGCATTAGGTAATGCAGAATTGGTGAATGCAATGCATAATTTTCTCCACTCTCTTTCCTCTCTCACGGGCCAAAAAGCAGCTTCTTACTCTTGAAAATAATAGGCCAGACAGGCACTACCAATCAGTCAGAGTTGCCACATTACATAAGAGTTATTTACACCTCTTAGACGTATTGGAAAGATATTGAAACGAGAAACAGGAAACTCCAATTCCTGAAACTTCCTAGCCATGTCACATCAGGCAGGCAAGATATGGGTATTTCCTCATCTGCAAAATAAGGCATTTGGATGACATGACTCCTTCCCAGTTCCAATATATTCCACCTCCAGGACTAATGCCTAAGCCAGCTTAAGTTAAATGCAAGAAAAAATAAGATCATAACTGCTGCAGATAAAAGTGCCTGCTAAGAGAAAAGAAAGTTATCTCCTTTGTGATTTATGACCTTTTCTTATTTTCAAATCAGGTAATTTCCAGTATAATAGCTAATAGGGTTTAATCAAAACAGTATGGGCTGGCACAAAAAAACAGACACATACATCAATGGAACAGAATAGAGACCCCAGAAATAAACCTACCCAGCTACAGTCAATTAACCTAAGACAAAGAATATACAATGGAGAAAAGACAGTCTCTTCAATAGGTGGTGCTGGGAAACTGGACAGCTACATGTAAAACAATGAGATTAGAACATTTCCTCACACCATATTCAAAAATAAACTCAAATGGTTTAGAGACATAAATGTAAGATCTGAAACCATAAAACTCCTAGAAGAGAACATAGGCACAACATTCTTTGACATAAATCATAGCAATATTTCTTTCGATCTGTCTCCTAAGGCAAAAGAAATAAATGCAAAAATAAACAAATGGGACCTAATTAAACTTAAAAAGTTTGCACAGCAAAGGAAACCATTGAAAAAGCAAAGAGACAACCTACAGAACAGGAGAAAATATTTGCAAATGATATGACCAGCTACAGATTAATATCCAAAATATATAAACAGCTCATACAACTCAACATCAAAAAAAAAAACAACCCAATCAAAAAAAAAAAATGGGCAGAAGACCTGAATAGACATTTTTCCAAGAAGATATACAGATGGATAACAGGTACGTGAAAAGATGCTCATCATCTCTATTATTAGATAAATGCAAACCAAAACAACAATTAGACATCACCTCATGAAGATGGTGGAGGATTAAGACATGGAGATCACCTTCCTCCCCACAAATACATCAGAAATACATCTACATGTGGAACAGCTCCTACAGAACACCTACTGAATGCTGGCAGAAGACATCAGACTTCCCAAAAGGCAAGAAACTCCCCCACGTACCTGGGTAGGGCAAAAGAAAAAAGAAAAAACAGACAAAAGAATAGGGACGGGACCTGCCCCCCCTGGGAGAGAACTGTGAAGGAGGAAAAGTTTCCACACACTAAGAAGTCCCTTCACTGATGGGGACGGGCGGGGGGCAGGGGGTGGGCGGTGGGGAAGCTTCAGAGCCAGGGAGGAGAGCACAGCAACAGGGGTGCAGAGGGCAAAGCGCAGAGAATCCCGCACAGAGGATCAGTGCCGACCAGCACTCACCAGCCCGAGAGGCTTGTCTGCTCACCCGCCCGGGCGGGCGGGGGCTGGGAGCTGAGGCTCGGGCTTCGGTCGGATCCCAGGGAGAGGGCTGGGGTTGGCTGCGTGAATACAGCCTGAAGGGGACCAGTGCGCCACAGCTAGCTGGGAGGGAGGCCGGAAAAAGGTCTGAAACTGCTTAAGAGTCAAGAGACTATGGCTTCGGGGTGTGCAAGGAGAGGGGATTCAGAACACCACCTAAACGAGGTTCAGAGACTAGTGCAAGCCGCGGCTATCAGTGTGGAACCCAGAGACGGGCATGAAACGCTAAGGCTGCTGCTGCACCCGCCAAGAAGCCTGTCTGCAAGCACAGGTCACTATCCACACCTCCCCTTCCGGGAGCCTGTGCAGCCCGCCACTGCCAGGGTCCAGTGATCCAGGGACAACTTTCCCGGGAGAACACACGGCATGCCTCAGGCTGTTGCAATGTCACGCTAGCCTCTGCCACTGCAGGCTCGCCCTGCATTCCGTACCCCTCCCTCCCCCCGGCCTGAGTGAGCCAGAGCCCCCCCCAATCAGCTTTAACCCCCTCCTGTCTGGGCGAAGAACAGACACCAGAGGGCAACCTACATGCAGAGGCAGGGCCAAACCAAAGCTGAACCCAGGGGCTGTGCAAACAAAGAAGAGAAAGGGAAATTTCTCCGTGCAGCCTCAGGAGCAGTGGATTAAATCCCCAAAGTCAACTTGATGTACCTGCATCTGTGGAATACCTGAATAGACAACGAATCATCCCAAAATTGAGGAGGTGGAATTTGGGAACAACTGTAGACTTGGGGTTTGCTGTATGCGACTGACCATTTTCAGATTTTTATGTTTATCTTTGTTTAGTTTTCAGCGCTTGTTATCATTGGTGGATTTGTTTATTGGTTTCTTTGCTCTCTTTTTTTCTTAATTACTTTTAAAATTTTTTTATTTTAATATATTTTTTTTATTGTAATAACTTCCTTTTCTTTTCTTTTCTATCTTTTTTTTCTCCCTTTTCTTCTCAGCCGTGGGGCTGACAGGGTCTTGTTGCTCCGACTGGGTGTCAGGCCTGAGCCTCTGGGGTGGGAGAGCCAAGTTCAGCACATTGGAACACCAGAGACCTCCCGGCCCCACGTAATATCAATCGGCAAGAGCTGTCCTAGAGATCTCCTTCTCAATGCTAAGATCCAGATACACTCAACAATGAGCAAGCTAAAGTTCTGGACACCCCATGCCAAACAACTAGCAAGACAGGAAAACAGCCCCACCCATTAGCAGAGAAGCTGCCTAAAATCATAATAAGGTCACAGACACCCCAAAACACACCACCAGAGGTAGTCCTGCCCACCAGAAAGAAAAGATCCAGCCACACCCACCAGAACACAGGCACCAGTCCCCTCCACCAGGAAGCCTACACAATCAACTGAACCAACCTTAGCCACTGGGGGCAGACACCAAAAACAACGGGAGCTACAAACCTGCAGCCTGCAAAAGGGAGACCCCAAACACAGTAAGTTAAGCAAAATGGGAAGACAGAGAAATACACAGCAGAAAAGGAGCAAGGCAAAAACCCACCAGACCAAACAAATGAAGAGGAAAGAGGCAGTCTACCTGAAAAAGAATTCAGAGTAATGATAGTAAAGATGATCCAAAATCTTGGAAATACAATGGAGAAAATACAAGAAACATTTAACAAGGACCTAGAAGAACTAAAGAGCAAACAAACAATGATGAACAACACAATAAATGAATTAAAAATTCTCTAGAAGGAATCAATAGGAGAATAACTGAAGCAGAAGAACTGATAAGTGACCTGGAAGATAAAATAGTGGAAATAACTACTGCAGAGCAGAATAAAGAAAAAAGAATGAAAAGACTTAAGGACAGTCTCAGAGACCTCTGGGACAACATTAAATGCACCAACATTCGAATTATAGGGGTCCCAGAAGAAGAAGAGAAAAAGAAAGGGACTGAGAAAATATTTGAAGAGATTATAGTTGAAAACTTCCCTTATATGGGAAAGGAAATACTCAATCAAGTCCAAGAAGTGCAGAGAGTCCCATACAGGATAAATCCAAGGAGAAACACGCCAAGACACATATAAATCAAACTATCAAAAAATTAAATACAAAGAAAAAATATTAAAAGCAGCAAGGGAAAAACAACAAATAACGCACAAGGGAATCCCCATAAGGTTAACAGCTGATCGTTCAGCAGAAACTCTGCAAGCCAGAAAGGAGTGGCAGGACATATTTAAAGAGATGAAAGGGAAAAACCTACAACCAAGATTACTCTACCCAGCAAGGATCTCATTCAGACTTGACCGAGAAATTAAAACCTTTAGAGACAAGCAAAAGCTAAGAGAATTCAGCACCACAAAACCAGCTCTACAAAAAAACCTAAAGGAACTTCTCTAGGCAGGAAGCAAAAGAGAAGGAAAAGACCTACAGTAACGAACCCAAAACAATTAAGAAAATGGTAATAGGAACATATATATCGATAATTACCTTAAATGTAAATGGATTAAATGCTCCAACCAAAAGACATAGACTGGCTGGTGGATACAAAAGCAAGCCCTGTATATATGCTGTCTACAAGAGACCTACTTCAGACCTAAGGACACAAACAGACTGAAAGTGAGGGGACAGAAAAAGATATTTCATGCAAATGGAACTCAAAAGGAAGCTGGAGTAGCAATTCTCATATCAGACAAAATAGACTTTAAAATAAAGACTATTACAATAGATAAAGAAAGACACTACAGAGGATTAACCAAGATGGCGGAGTAGAAGGACGTGCTCTCACTCCCTCTTGCGAGAACACCAGAATCACAACTGGCTGCTGGACAATCATCGACAGGAAGACACTGCACTTCACCAAGGAGGATACCCCACGTCCAAGGACAGAGGAGAAGCCACAGTGAGACGGTAGGAGGGGCGCAATCAGAGTAAAATCAAATCCCATAACTGCTGGGTGGGTGACTCACAGACTGGCGAGCACTTATACCACAGAAGTCCACCCACTGGAGTGAACGTTCTGAGCCCCACGTCAGGCTTCCCAACCTGGGGGTCCGGCAACGGGAGGAGGAATTCATAGAGAATCAGACTTTGAAGCCTAGTGGGAAATGATTGCAGGACTTCGACAGGACTGGGGGAAACAGAGAACCCACTCGTGGAGGGCGTACACAAAATAGTGTGTGCATTGGGACCCAGGGGAAGGAGCAGTGACCCTGGGGGAGACTGAACCAGACATAACTGCTGGTGTTGGGGGGTCTCCTGCAGAGGCGGGGGCTGGCTCTGTTTCACCGTGGGGACAAGGACACTGGCAGCGGAGGTTCTGGGAAGTACTCCTTGGCGTGAGCCCTCCCAGAGTCTGCCATTAGCCCCACCAAAGAGCCCGGGTAGGCTCCAGTGTTGGGTTGCCTCAGGCAAAACAACCAACAGGGAGGGAACCCAGCCCCACCCAGCAATAGTCAAGTGGATTAAAGTTTTACAGAGCTCTGACCGCCACAGCAACAGTCAGCTCTACCCACCTCCAGAGCCTCCCATCAAGCCTCTTAGATAGCCTCAACCACCAGAGGGCAGACAGCAGAAGCAAGAAAAACTACAGTCCTGCAGCCTGTGGAACAGAAACCAAATTTACAGAAAGATAGACAAGATGAAAAGGCAGAGGGCTATATACCAGATGAAGGAACAAGAAAAAACCCCAGAAAAACAACTAAATGAAGTGGAGATAAGCAACCTTCCAGAAAAAGAATTCAGAATAATGATAGTGAAGATGATCCAGGACCTTGGAATAAGAATGGAGGCAAAGATTGAGAAGATGCAAGAAATGATTAACAAAGACCTAGAAGAATTAAAGAACAAACAAACAGAGATGAACAATACAATAACTGAAATGAAAACTACACTAGAAGGAATCAATAGTAGAATAACTGAGGCAGAAGAACGGATAAGTGACCTGGAAGACAGAATGGTGGAATTCACTGCTGCGGAACAGACTAAAGAAAAAAGAATGAAAAGAAATGAAGACAGCCTAAGAGACCTCTGGGACAACATTAAACGCAACAACATTCGTATTATAGGGGTCCCAGAAGGAGAAGAGAGAGAGAAAGGACCAGAGAAAATATTTGAAGAGATTATGGTCGAAAACTTCCCTAACGTGGGAAAGGAAATAGCCACCCAAGTCCAGGAAGCGCAGAGAGTCCCATACAGGATAAACCCAAGGAGAAGCACGCCGAGACACATAGTAATCAAAGTGGCAAAAATTAAAGACAAAGAAAAATTATTGAAAGCAGCAAGGGAAAAACGACAAATAACATACAAGGGAACTCCCATAAGGTTAACAGCTGATTTCTCAGCAGAAACTCTACAAGCCAGAAGGGAGTGGCATGATATACTTAAAGTGATGAAAGGGAAGAACCTACAACCAAGATTACTCTACCCGGCAAGGATCTCATTTAGATTTGATGGAGAAATCAAAAGCTTTACAGACAAGCAAAAGCTAAGAGAATTCAGCACCACCAAACCAGCTCTACAACAAATGCTAAAGGAACTTCTCTAAGTGGGAAACACAAGAGAAGAAAAGGACCTACAAAAACAAACCCAAAACAATTAAGAAAATGGTCATAGGAACATACATATCGATAATTACCTTAAACGTGAATGGATTAAATGCTCCAGCCAAAAGACACAGGCTTGCTGAATGGATACAAAAACAAGACCCATATATATGCTGTCTACAAGAGACCCACTTTAGACCTAGGGACACATACAGACTGAAAGTGAGGGGATGGAAAAAGATATTCCGTGCAAATGGAAATCAAAAGAAAGCTGGAGTAGCTATACTCGTATCAGATAAAATAGACTTTAAAATAAAGAATGTTACAAGAGACAAGGAAGGACACTACATAATGATCAAGGGATCAATCCAAGAAGAAGATATAACAATTATAAATATATATGCACCCAACATAGGAACACCTCATTACATAAGGCAATTGCTAACAGCTATAAAAGAGGAAATTGATAGTAACACAATAATAGTGGGGGACTTTAACACCTCACTTACACCAATGGACAGATCATCCAAAATGAAAATAAATAAGGAAACAGAAGCTTTAAATGACACAATAGACCAGATAGATTTAATTGATATTTATAGGACATTCCATCCAAAAACAGCAGATTACACGTTCTTCTCAAGTGCGCACGGAACATTCTCCAGGATAGATCACATCCTGGGTCACAAATCAAGCCTCAGTAAATTCAAGAAAATTGAAATCATATCAAGCATCTTTTCTGACCACAACGCTATGAGATTAGAAATGAATTACAGGGGAAAAAGCGTAAAAAACACAAACACATGGAGGCTAAACAATACGTTACTAAATAACCAAGAGATCACTGAAGAAATCAAAGAGGAAATCAAAAAATACCTAGAGACAAATGACAATGAAAACACGACAACCCAAAACCTATGGGATGCTGCAAAAGCAGTTCTAAGAGGGAAGTTTATAGCTATACAAGCCTACCTCAAGAAACAAGAAAAATCTCAAGTAAACAATCTAACCTTACACCTAAAGAAACTAGAGAAAGAAGAACAAACAAAACCCAAAGTTAGCAGAAGGAAAGAAATCATAAAGATCAGAGCAGAAATAAATGAAATAGAAACAAAGAAAACAATAGCAAAGATCAATAAAACTAAAAGTTGGTTCTTTGAGAAGATAAACAAAATTGATAAGCCATTAGCCAGACTCATCAAGAAAAAGAGGGAGAGGACTCAAATCAATAAAATCAGAAATGAAAAAGGAGAAGTTACAACAGACACCGCAGAAATACAAAGCATCCTAAGAGACTACTACAAGCAACTTTATGCCAATAAAATGGACAACCTGGAAGAAATGGACAAATTCTTAGAAAGGTATAACCTTCCAAGACTGAACCAGGAAGAAGCAGAAAATATGAACAGACCAATCACAAGTAATGAAATTGAAACTGTGATTAAAAATCTTCCAACAAACAAAAGTCCAGGACCAGATGGCTTCACAGGTGAATTCTATCAAACATTTAGAGAAGAGCTAACACCTATCCTTCTCAAACTCTTCCAAAAAATTGCAGAGGAAGGAACACTCCCAAACTCATTCTATGAGGCCACCATCACCCTGATACCAAAACCAGACAAAGACACTACAAAAAAAGAAAATTACAGACCAATATCACTGATGAATATAGATGTAAAAATCCTCAACAAAATACTAGCAAACAGAATCCAACAACACATTAAAAGGATCATACACCACGATCAAGTGGGATTTATCCCAGGGATGCAAGGATTCTTCAATATACGCAAATCAATCAATGTGATACACCATATTAACAAATTGAAGAATAAAAACCATATGATCATCTCAATAGATGCAGAAAAAGCTTTTGACAAAATTCAACACCCATTTATGATAAAAACTCTCCAGAAAGTGGGCATAGAGGGAACCTACCTCAACATAATAAAGGCCATATATGACAAACCCACAGCAAACATCATTCTCAACGGTGAAAAACTGAAAGCATTTCCTCTAAGATCAGGAACGAGACAAGGATGTCCACTCTCACCACTATTATTCAACATAGTTCTGGAAGTCCTAGCCACGGCAATCAGAGAAGAAAAAGAAATAAAAGGAATCCAAATTGGAAAAGAAGAAGTAAAACTGTCACTGTTTGCAGATGACATGATACTATACATAGAGAATCCTAAAACTGCCACCAGAAAACTGCTAGAGCTAATTAATGAATATGGTAAAGTTGCAGGATACAAAATTAATGCACAGAAATCTCTTGCATTCCTATACACTAATGGTGAAAAATCTGAAAGAGAAATTATGGAAACACTCCCATTTACCATTGCAAGAAAAAGAATAAAATACCTAGGAATAAACCTACCTAGGGAGACAAAAGACCTGTATGCAGAAAACTATAAGACACTGATGAAAGAAATTAAAGATGATACCAACAGATGGAGAGATATACCATGTTCTTGGATTGGAAGAATCAACATTGTGAAAATGACTATACTACCCAAAGCAATCTACAGATTCAATGCAATCCCTATCAAATTACCAATGGCATTTTTTACGGAGCTAGAAAAAATCATCTTAAAATTTGTATGGAGACACAAAAGACCCCGAATAGCCAAAGCAGTCTTGAGGGAAAAAAACGGAGCTGGAGGAATCAGACTCCCTGACTTCAGACTATACTACAAAGCTACAGTAATCAAGACAATATGGTACTGGCACAAAAACAGAAACATAGATCAATGGACCAAGATAGAAAGCCCAGAGATAAACCCACGCACCTATGGTCAACTAATCTATGACAAAGGAGGCAAAGATATACGATGGAGAAAAGACAGTCTCTTCAATAAGTGGTGCTGGGAAAACTGGACAGCTACATGTAAAAGAATGAAATTAGAATACTCCCTAACACCATACACAAAAATAAACTCAAAATGGATTACAGACCTAAATGTAAGACTGGACACTATAAAACTCTTAGAGGAAAACATAGGAAGAACACTCTTTGACATAAATCACAGCAAGATCTTTTTTGATCCACCTCCTAGAGTAATGGAAATAAAAACAAAAATAAACAAATGGGACCTAATGAAACTTCAAAGCTTTTGCACCGCAAAGGAAACCATAAACAAGACGAAAAGACAACCCTCAGAATGGGAGAAAATATTTGCAAACGAATCAACGGACAAAGGATTAATCTCCAAAATATATAAACAGCTCATTCAGCTCAATATTAAAGAAACAAACACCCCAATCCAAAAATGGGCAGAAGACCTAAATAGACATTTCTCCAAAGAAGACATACAGACGGCCACGAAGCACATGAAAAGATGCTCAACATCACTAATTATTAGAGAAATGCAAATCAAAACTACAATGAGGTATCACCTCACACCAGTTAGAATGGGCATCATCAGAAAATCTACAAACAACAAATGCTGGAGAGGGTGTGGAGAAAAGGGAACCCTCTTGCACTGTTGGTGGGAATGTAAATTGATACAGCCACTATGGAGAACAATATGGAGGTTCCTTAAAAAACTAAAAATAGAATTACCATATGACCCAGCAATCCCACTACTGGGCATATACCCAGAGAAAACCGTAATTCAAAAAGACACATGCACCCGAATGTTCATTGCAGCACTATTTACAATAGCCAGGTCATGGAAGCAACCTAAATGCCCGTCAACAGATGAATGGATAAAGAAGTTGTGGTACATATATACAATGGAATATTACTCAGCCATAAAAAGGAACGAAATTGAGTCATTTGTTGAGACGTGGATGGATCTAGAGACTGTCATACAGAGTGAAGTAAGTCAGAAAGAGAAAAACAAATATCGTATATTAACGCATGTATGTGGAACCTAGAAAAATGGTACAGATGAGCCGGTTTGCAGGGCAGAAGATGAGACACAGATGTAGAGAACAGACATATGGACACCAAGGGGGGAAAACTGCGGTGGGGCGGGGATAGTGGTGTGCTGAATTGGGCGATTGGGATTGACATGTATACACTGATGTGTATAAAATGGATGACTAATAAGAACCTGCAGTATAAACAAACAAACAAAACAACTAATACTAAACTTTCATTGGGTTATTTGTATGGAAATATGTTAATATAAATGTTTCAGACATTACATGAAATTTCTAAAAATCTTATATGTTCTGGTATAATGTTATAAGTCATAATCCTAGTTATTACTTTAAAATGTATATCTCAGAAATAACTAATTTTCTTGTCAACTGCATTATTATGAACTTTCATCAAATCTTTAACCGTGGTCATTTTTAAGTCTTTTGTCATTTACAGACAGTTCTGGGTGTACTCTGATGCTTTTGTAAATATGTTCCTATAAAAGGGTTTCATCTTCAGGAAATTCATGGAAAAGACTCTGACAAGTACAGGTTTCTGGTACCTGACTGTACTGCTGAACTGAATGAATAAGCATTTTCAGAACTCTAATGAAAAACTGAGGAGCTCATAAAAGTGCTAACAAAAGATCAAGATGAAAAAAAAAAATTAATTACATGGGACTGAGTGAACTGATGAGGATGAGTATAATTTTTGTGACTTTCTGGTTGAATTTAAAAAAAGAAAAAATCCCACAAGAACTCAGAGGCAAAGAATATACAAATCAATTTTCACTGCAAAGTAAAGGAGCTGTTACAGTGGAGGATTACTGGACTGAATGTCAATATTATGACATAGTATGAGTGTGTTTCATGTTTGGTAATTGCAATCATGTTGCTTTTGTTGTGGTCATCCATGTACAATGCTTGGTGTCAGTCTATTTATCTCTTGTAAAAATAAAATACAGTGTGTGTGAAAAAAAAAAAAAAAAGAAAGACACTACATAATGATCAAGGGATCGATCCAAGAAGAAGATTTAACAATTATAAATATTTATGCACCCAACATAGGAGGACCTCATATAAGGCGAATGTTAACAGCCATAAAAGGGGAAATCGACAGTAACACAACAATAGTAGGGAACTTTAACACCCCACTTTCACCAATGGACAGATCATCCAAAATGAAAATAAATAAAGAAACACAAGCTTTAAATGATACATTAAACAAGATGGACTTAATTGATATTTATAGGACATTCCATCCAAAAACAATAGAATACACTTTCTTCTCAAGTGCTCATGGAACATTCTCCAGGATAAATCATATCTTGGATCACAAATCAAGCCTTGGTAAATTTAAGAAAATTGAAATCACGTCAAGTATCTTTTCCAACCACAATGCTATGAGACTAGATATTAATTACAGGAAAAAAACTGTAAAAAATACAAACACATGGAGGCTAAACAATACACTACTAAATAACCAAGAGATCACTGAAGAAATCAAAAAATACCTAGAAACAAATGACAATGAAAACACGATGACCCAAAATCTATAGGATGCAGCAAAAGCAGTTCTAAGAGGGAAGTTTATACCAATACAATCCTACCTCAAGAAGAAGAAAAATATCAGATAGACAACCTAACCTTATACATGAAGCAATTAGAGAAAGAAAGAAGAACAAAAAAACCCAAAGTTAGCAGAAGGAAAGAAATCATAAAGATCAGATCCGAAATAAATGAAAAAGAAATGAAGGAAACAATAATAAAGATTAATAAAACTAAAGGCTGATTCTTTGAGAAGATAAACAAAATTAATAAACCATTAGCCAGACTTATCAAGAAAAAAGGGAAAAGACTCAAATCAACAGATTAGAAATGAAAAAGAGGTAACAGCTGACACTGCAGAAATACAAAGCATCATAAGAGACTACTACAAGCAACTCTATGCCAATAAAATGGACAACCTGGAAGAAATGGACAAATTCTTAGAAAGGTATAACCTTCCAAGACTGAACCAGGAAGAAATAGAAATTATGAACAGACCAATCACAAGTAATGAAATTGAAACTGTGATTAAAAATCTTCCAACAAACAGAAGTCCAGGACCAGATAGCTTCACAGGCGAATTCTATCAAACATTTGGAGAAGAGCTAACACCCATCCTTCTCAAACTCTTCCAAAAAATTGCAGAGGAAGGAATACTCCCAAACTTATTCTACGAGGCCACCATCATCACCCTGATACCAAAACCAGACAAAGATATCGCACAAAAAGAAAGCTACAGGCCAATATCACTGATGAACATAGATGCAAAAATCCTCAACAAAATACTAGCAAACAGACTCCAACGGCATATTAAAAGGATCATACACCATGATCAAGTGGGGTTTATCCCAGGAATGCAAGGATTCTTCAATATATGCAAAACAATCAATGTGATACACCACATTAACAAATTGAAGGATAAAAACCATATGATCATCTCAATAGATGCAGAAAAATTTTTTGACAAAATTCAACACCAATTTATGACAAAAACCCTCCAGAAAGTAGGCACAGAGGGAACTTACCTCAACATAATAAAGGCCATATATGACAAACCCACAGCCAGCATCGTTCTCAGTGGTGAACAACTGAAACCATTTCCACTAAGATCAGGAACAAGCCAAGGTTGTCCACTCTTACCACTATTATTCAACATAGTTTTGGAAGTTTTAGCCATAGCCATCAGAGAAGAAAAAGAAATAAAAGGAATCCAAATCAGAAAAGAAGAAGTAAAACTGTCACTGTTTGCAGATGACATACTATACATAGAGAATCCTAAAGATGCTACCAGAAATCTACTAGAGCTAATCAATGAATTTGGTAAAGTAGCAGGATACAAAATTAAGGCACAGAAATCTCTTGCATTCCTATACACTAATGATGAAAAATCTGAAAGTGAAATTAAGGAAACACTCCCGTTTACCATTGCAACAAAAACAATAAAATATCCAGGAATAAACCTACATAAGGAGGCAAAAGACCTGTATGCAGAAAACAATAAGACACTGATGAAAGAAATTAAGGATGATAAAAACAGATGGAGAGATATACCATGTTCTTGGATTGGAAGAATCAACATTGTGAAAATGACTATACTGCCCAAAGCAATCTACAGATTCAATGCAATCCCTATCAAACTACCACTGGCATTTTTCACAGAACTAGAGCAAAAAATTTCACAATTTATATGGAAACACAAAAGACCCCGAATAGCCGAAGCAATCTTGAGAAAGAAAAATGGAGCTGGAGGAATCAGGCTCTGGACTTCAGACTATACTACTAAGCTACAGTAATCAAGACACTATGGTACTGGCACAAAAACAGAAATATAGATCAATGGAACAGGATAGAAAGCCCAGAGATAAACCCATGCACATACGGTCACCTTATCTTTGATAAAGGAGGCAAGAATATACAATGGAGAAAAGACAGCCTCTTCAATAAGTGGTGCTGGGAAAATTTGGACAGCTACATGTAGAAGAATGAAATTAGAACACTCCCTAACACCATACACAAAAATAACTCAAAATGGATTAAAGGCCTAAATGTAAGGCCAGGCACTATAAAACTCTTAGAGGAAAATATAGGCAGAACACTCTATGACATAAATCACAGGAAGATCCTTTTTGACCCACCTCCTAGAGAATTGAAAATAAAAACAAAAATAAACAAATGGGACCTAATGAAACTTAAAAGCTTTTGCACAGGAAAGGAAACCATAAACAGTGCGAACAGACAACCCTCAAAATGGGAGAAAATATTTGCAAAGGAAGCAACTGACAAAGGATTAATCTCCAAAATATACAAGCAGCTCATGTAGCTCAATATCAAAAAAACAAGCAACCCAATCCAAAAAATGGACAGAAGACCTAAACAGACATTTCTCCAAAGAAGATATACAGATTGTCAACAAACACATGAAAGGATGCTCAACATCACTAATCATTAGAGAAATGTAAATCAAAACTACAGTGAGGTATCACCTCACACCAGTCAGAATGGCCATCATCAAAAAATCTACAAACAATAAATGCTGGAGAGGGTGTGCAGAAAATGGAACCCTCTTGCACTGTTGGTAGGAATGTAAATTGATACAGCCACTATGGAGAACAGTATGGAGGTTCCTTAAAAAACTAAAAATAGAACTACCATATGACCCAGCACTCCCACTACTGGGCATATACCCTGAGAAAACCATAATTCAAAAAGAGTCATGTACCACAATGTTCATTGCTGCTCTATTTACAATAGCCAGGACATGGAAGCAACCTAGGTGTCTATTGACAGATGAATGGATGCAGAAGATGTGGCACATATATGCAATGGAATATTACTCAGCCATAAAAAGAAACAAAATTGAGTTATTCGTAGTGAGGTGGATGGACCTAGAGTCTGTCATACAGAGTGAAGTAAGTCAGAAAGAGAAAAACAAATACCATATGCTAACACATATATATAGAATCTTAAAAAAAATGGTCCTGGAGAACCTAGGGGCAGGACAGGAATTAAGACACAGATGTAGAGAATGGACTTGAGGACATGGGGAGGGGGAAGAGTAAGCTGGGACAAAGTGAGAGAGTGGCATGGACATATATACACTACCAAACGTAAAATAGATAGCTAGTGGGAAGCAGCCTCACAGCACAAGGAGATCAGCTCGGTGCTTTTTGTCCACCTAGAGGGGTGGGATAGGGAGGGTGGGAGGGAGACGCAAGAGGGAGGGGATATGGGGATAAATGTATACATATAGCTGATTCACTTTGTTATACAGCAGAAACTAACACAACATTGTAAAGCAATTATACTCCAATAAAGATGTTAAAAAAAAAAGATATCACCTCACACCTATCAGAATGGCTATCATCAAAAAGTCTACAAATAACAAATGTTGGAGAGGATGTGGAGAAAAGGGAACCCTTGTACTCTGTTGGTGGGAATGTAAATTGGTGTAGCCACCATGGAAAATAAGTATGGAGGAATCTAAAAAAAAAAAAAACTAAAAATAGAGCTGCTATATGACCCAGCAATTCCACTCCAGGGTATATATCTAAAAAAACCAAAAACACTAATTTGAAAAGATACAGCACCCCAGTGTTCATAGCAGCATTATTTTAAATAGTCAAGACATGGAAGCAACCTAAGTGTCCATCAAGAGATGAATGAATAAAGCAGATGTGGTATATATATATGCAATTGGATACTACTTAGCCATATAATACAATGAAATTGAGTAATTTGCAACAACTTGGATTGTCTTGGAGGGTATCATACTTAGAGAAATAATTCAGACAGGGAAAGACAAATACTCTATATTATCACTTATATGTAGAATCTAAAAAATAAAGCAAATGAATGTATGTAACAAAACAGAAACAGACTCACAGATATAGAGAACAATCTAGTGGGTACCAGTGAGGAGAGGGAAGTGGGGAGGGGCAAGATTGGGGAAGGGGTTTAAGAGGTACAAACTACTGTGTACAAGATAGATAAGCAACAAAGATATATTGTGCAGCACAGGGAGATATAGCCAATATTTATTAATAACTTTAAATGGAGTATAATCTATAAAAATATTGAATCACTATATTGTACACCTGCAACTAATGTAATATTGTAAATCAACCACACTTCATTAAAAAGGATAACTAATAGGGTTTACATTAGCTAGGGTTGGCCAAACATCTGTAACAAATAACCCCCAAAACACAACAGCTGAAACACATGAAAGCTTAATTCTCTCTCACAGAACAGCCCAGGCAGCACATGTCTGTCTTCCACATGGTCATTCAGGGACCCAGGCTAATAGAGGCTACTCATCCAGTTTCAAGGTAAATCCGGTCATTGCCTTTCCAGCCCACAGGAAAAGAGAAAGAACATGTGTAGAAAGCACATTCACCAGCTTAAAGACTTGACCCCAAATTGCTTACATATGAGCTAGAGAGATAAATCCTTTGAGTCCCTACTTATAAATCCCTTCCACCTATGAACTCCACAGAGACCTGGCAGTCAGAAATTTACTCAGTTTGATCCAAGGGAACAGGCTTCCTGCTTTTGATTTATTATAACGATCCATAGGAAGCAGTTCTCTTTGAATCATAAATGGAATCTACAGCTCTAAAGAGATGCCTTTCCCTGGCAGTTGAGGCAGAGCAGAGAGCAATCTGACTGGCTAAGACTGAGTGATACTCAGTAGAACTATGTTCATCTGTTACACTTGGCAAGGTTGTTAATGCACAGTGATGTTGTTTGTTATGTCTCTTCTTTAGCTCATAAGTTTAAAAAAAAGGAAGACATGGGATAAAACAGAACCACCACCACCCCATTCCAGCAGGTCCCTCTTCACTGAGCTCTTCTACTTATAAAACACAGCAGATGGAATGTTAAATCTAAACTAGAAAGCCTCTTGCATTCCTCACTGTCAAAACAAACCATGTGCCTCCTGCTTCTCAACTGTAATCCACCAAAAGCAATGAGACTATTTCAGACATCAGAACATGCACATCAAAGCCTATTTTAGGGAGACTTTTTTTTAAGCTTAGGCGTTGAAAGGTGAATGGGTGACCTCAAGTAAGAAATAAGTGTCCTGACTCAATGAGGATTTATTGGCATTTTAATTACAACTTCAGTATGGCAAATATCAAGACCAGCAAATGTCAATATTTCTCAACTGTGATCTGTGCTAAACATTAATATATATTAAGGTTGTAACAGTCTTTATTAATTGTTTAGCACAATGTTGTCCAATACTAATATAATGTAAGTCAGTAATGTAAGCCACATGTGTAGTTTAAAATTTTCTGAGTCACATTTAAAAAAGGAAAAAGAAACAAGTGATTAATTTTAACAATATATTTTATTCAACCCAATCTATCCAAAATATTATTATTTTAACATGTAGCCAATATAAAAAATTATTAAGAAGATATTTTAGATTTTACTTGTCATACTAAGTCTTTAAAATCTGGTGTATATTTTACACTCACAGTGCATCTTTGCACTAATTTGGACAAGCTATGGTTCAAATGTAGTTACCATATTGGTCAATACAGGTTTAGAATCTCTTAAAGTTTTTCTTTCAGGACTTGGGGCTTATATAAAAATTAGAATGATAAGAAAGTGTGCTGAGTATTATAAAGCATTATAAGTATTATAAACTGGACATATCTTAACCCCTAATCCTTCCCCCAGACCCACAGTGATTTAAAATGCATGCAAACCAGAATTTACATAAATATGTTGAATAGTTACGTAAATATTTTGAATAGTATCCATGGCCAAGCAAACTACAGGCCCGAAACCCTTAGCCCACACTTGCAGCCCAAATCTTGGTTGTTGTTAATAGGCTGTAAATGGAGCATCTAATTCCTCAATCCTGTCGAATGCTTTGTTATAAATGTTGTACCCAGGAGAGAAAATAAGACTGGGTCTTAGCCAGATGTGACTGAGTTTTGAGAAATCCCAAAATGTGTCCAGTTGATGAGCTGGCCCAAAAGGCACACATATTTTGAAAAAGAGAAAATTAGACAGCCACCTTCTAGAAACTGAAGAGCATCCCAGGATGCTCTCCAAGGGCCAACTCCATCATAGAAATGTACAAGTTGGGTCAAACAAAACAAAGTGATTGATAGAGACAAGAGGAAGCTGCCACAGGAATGGCCATCTAAAGGGCTTCACACTGAAAATCCGTTTAACACTGTGTAAATTCTTGGGTCTTATAAGGCCTGAGGGTTGAGCTTCCTGATAGCTCATTACCAACTAGAAGAAATTTTCCCACAGTATACAAAAGCACAGAACATCAGCCAAGATTTAAGAGGAAATTAAAAAAAAAACTGCATAAGAACCAATTTCTGTTTTAGCACTTCATTTTTGAACAATCTGAGAAGTGAATCAGCCCTCCTTAAGATACCTCATGGGTAAATAGTAGTAAATGGATTTGACAACGGTTGGATTGTGTTACTGACTAAATAAACTCAAAGATGATTTTTTTAAGAGAGCTTACTTCCCACAGTATTCTCACCTAAACTGAACAGTGCCAATAAATACAAGCTGAAAACGAGTACTTTGCCCAGAAGACTTACAAATGATCCTGTTCCACGTGAGTCCTGAGCTGCCTCTTCAGCAGCTTATAATTTTGGTAACACAAGCAAAATGTTCTCGTGAAGAAATGACTTCAGATAAGGATTCAAAAATGTCATGCAGGATTTCCCTGGTGGTGCAGTGGATAAGAATTCACCTGCCAATGCAAGGGACACGGGTTCAAGCCCTGGTCCGGGAAGATCCCACATGCCGCGGAGCAACTAAGCCCATGCACAACAACTACTGAGCCTGCACTCTAGAGCCCACGAGCCACAACTACTGAAGCCCGCACACCTAGAGCCCATGCTCTGCAGCAAGAGAAGCCACCGCAACGAGAAGCCAGCACACCGCAACGAAGAGTAGCCCCCGCTCGCCGCGACTAGAGAAAGCCCACGCACAGCAATGAAGACCCAATGCAGCCAAAAATAAATAAATAAATTTATTTATTTTTTAAAATGTTATGCAAAGAGTACAATGGGCCTACAACCAAGAATCATGTTTAGTCAACCCATCACTTCCTTGAAAACGGTATCATTGATATGATGAGCATCATTGGAGAAACTCATAGGAAGTATCACAGGAAATATCTTGAGTACTTGTAAAGATATATGTCCCTGTAGCCAGAAAGCATGAACAATATTCTTCCTGCGAAACTAACTTGGAAACAAGGTAAGGCAAGCCAGATACGTTGCTGAGTCATTAACATAGACAAATAAGCAAAAAAGTTCTCCAAAAATTTATAAGTGAAAATCATACCAGAGAGCCTCACCCAATACCCTGAAAGGTATATAATCTGAATTTTTTCAAACGAGGGCACCAAGCTGGCCGCAGAGCCGAGAGAGCACGATACATGAGAAATACATCTACACGTGGAACTGCTCCTACAGAACACCCACTGAACGCTGGCAGAAGACGTCAGACTTCCCAAAAGGCAAGAAAATCCCCACGTACTTGGGTAGGGCAAAAGAAAAAAGAAATAACAGAGACAAAAGAATAGGGACGGGACCTGCACCAGTGGGAGGGAGCTGTGAAGGAGGAAAGGTTTCCACACACTAGGAAGCCCCTTCGTGGGCAGAGACTGCGGGTAGCAGAGGGGGGAAGCTTCAGAGCCACGGAGGAGAGCGCAGCCACATTGGTGCGGAGGGCAAAGCGGAGATTCCCGCACAGAGGAGCGGCGCCGAGCAGCACTCACCAGCCCGAGAGGCTTGTCTGCTCACCCGCCGGGGCAGGTGGGGGCTGGGAGCTGAGGCGCGGGCTTCGGTCGGATCCCAGGGAGAGGACTGGGGTTGGCAGCGTGAACACAGCCTGAAGGGTCTAGCGCACCACAACTAGCTGGGAGGGAGCCCGAGAAAAAGTCTGCAGCTGCTGAAGAGGCGGGAGACTTTTTCTTGCCTCTTTGTTTCGCGACGTGCAAGGAGAGGGGATTCAGAGCGCCGCTTAAACGAACTCCAGAGACGGGCGCGAGCCGCGGCTATCAGCGCGGACCCCAGAGACGGGCATGAGACGCTAAGGCTGCTGCTGCCGCCACCAAACAGCCTGTGGGCGAGCACAGGTCACTCTCCACACCGCCCCTCCCGGGAGCCTGTGCAGCCCGCCACGGCCAGGCTCCCGTGATCCGGGGACAACTTCCCCGGGAGAGCGCACGGCGCGCCTCAGGCTGCTGCAACGTCACGCCGGCTTCTGCCGCCGCAGGCTCGCCCCGCCTCCTCCGTACCGCTCCCTCCCCCCGGCCTGACTGAGCCAGAGCCCCCGAAGCAGCTGCTCCTTTAACCCCGTTCTGTCTGGGCGGGGAACAGACGCCCTCAGGGGACCTACATGCAGAGGCGGGTCCAAATCCAAAGCTGAACCCCGGGAGCTGTGCGAACAAAGAAGAGAAAGGGAAATCTCTCCCAGCAGCCTCAGAAGCAGCGGATTAAAGCTCCACAAACAACTTGATGTGCCTGCATCTGTTGAATACCTGAATAGACAACGAATCATCCCAAATTTAGGAGGTGGACTTTGGGAGCAGGATATATTAACTTTTCCCCTTTTCCTTTTTTTGTGAGTGTATATGTGTATGCTTCTGGGTGAGATTTTGTCTGTATAGCTTTGCTCTCACCGTTAGTCCTAGGGTTAGGTCCGTCCGGTTTTTTTTTGTTTTTTTTTGTCTTTTTTTTTTTTTTACTTAAAAAAAAATTTTTTTTCCCTAATAAATGTTTTCTTAATAATTTTTTCCTTATTTTCTATTTTTAAAAAATTAAAAAAATTTTTTTAATAAGTTTTTTCATATTTTTTATTTTAAAAAATTAAAAAATTTTTTTTCTTAATAAATTTTTTCTTAATAATTTTTTTCTTATTTCTAGTATAAAAAATTAATAAATCTATTTTTAAAAAGTAAAAAAAATTTTTTTCTTAATAAATTTATTCTTAATAATTTTTTTTCTTATTTTTTATTATAATTGCTTTATTTTATTTTAATTTATCCTCTTTCTTTCTTTCTTTCCATTTTTTCTCCCTTTTATTCTGAGCTGTGTGGATGAAAGGCTCTTGGTGCTCCAGCCAGGCATCAGGGCTGTGCCTCTGAGGTGGGAGAGCCAACTTCAGGACACTGGTCCACAAGAGACCTCCCAGCTCCACGTAATACCAAACAGCGAAAATCTCTCAGAGATCTCCATCTCACCATCAAGACCCAGCTTCACTCAACGACCAGCAAGCTACAGTGCTGGATACCCTATGCCAAACAACTAGCAAGACAGGAACACAGCCCCATCCATTAACAGAGAGGCTGCCTAGAATCATAATAAGGCCACAGACACCCCAAAACACACCACCAGACGTGGACGAGCCCACCAGAAAGACAACATCCAGCCTCATCCACCAGAACACAGGCACTAGTTCCCTCCACCAGGAAACCTACACAACCCACTGAACCAACCTTAGCCACTGGGGACAGATACCAAAAACAACGGGAACTACGAACCTGCAGCCTGTGAAAAGGAGACCCCAAACACAGTAAGATAAGCAAAATGAGAAGACAGAAAAACACACAGCAGATGAAGGAGCAGGGTCAAAACACACCAGACCTAACAAATGAAGAGGAAATAGGTAGTCTACCTGAAAAAGAATTCAGAATAATGATAGTAAGGATGATCCAAAATCTTGGAAATAGAATAGACAAAATGCAAGAAACATTTAACAAGGACGTAGAAGAACTAAAGAGGAACCAAGCAACGATGAAAAGCACAATAAATGAAATTAAAAATACTCTAGATGGGATCAATAGCAGAATAACTGAGGCATAAGAACGGATAAGTGACCTGGAAGATAAAATGGTGGAAATAACTACTGCAGAGCAGAATAAAGAAAAAAGAATGAAAAGAACTGAGGACAGTCTCAGAGACCTCTGGGACAACATTAAACGCACCAACATTCGAATTATAGGGGTCCCAGAAGAAGAAGAGAAAAAGAAAGGGACTGAGAAAATATTTGAAGAGATTATAGTTGAAAACTTCCCTAATATGGGAAAGGAAATAGTTAATCAAGTCCTGGAAGCACAGAGAGTCCCATACAGGATAAATCCAAGGAGAAACACACCAAGACACATATTAATCAAACTATCAAAAATTAAATATAAAGAAAACATATTAAAAGCAGCAAGGGAAAAACAACAAATAACACACAAGGGCATCCCCATAAGGTTAACAGCTGCTCTTTCAGCAGAAACTCTGCAAGCCAGAAGGGAGTGGCAGGATATACTTAAAGTGATGAAGGAGAAAAACCTACAACCAAGATTACTCTACCCAGCAAGGATCTCATTCAGATTTGATGGAGAAATTAAAACCTTTACAGACAAGCAAAAGCTGAGAGAGTTCAGCACCACCAAACCAGCTTTACAACAAATGCTAAAGGAACTTCTCTAGGCAAGAAACACAAGAGAAGGAAAACACCTACAATAACAAACCCAAAACATTTAAGAAAATGGGAATAGGAACATACATATCGATAATTTCCTTAAATGTAAATGGATTAAATGCTCCCACCAAAAGACACAGACTGGCTGAATGGATACAAAAACAAGACCCATATATATGCTGTCTACAAGAGACCCACTTCAGACCTAGAGACACATACAGACTGAAAGTGAGGGGATGGAAAAAGATATTCCATGCAAATGGAAATCAAAAGAAAGCTGGAGTAGCAATTCTCATATCAGACAAAATAGACTTTAAAATAAAGACTATTACAAGAGACAAAGAAGGACACTATATAATGATCAAGGGATCGATCCAAGAGGAAGGTATAACAATTGTAAATATTTATGCACCCAACATAGGAGCACCTCAATACATAAGGCAAATACTAACAGCCATAAAAGGGGAAATCGACAGTAACACAATCATAGTAGGGGACTTTAACACCCCACTTTCACCAATGGACAGATCATCCAAAATGAAAATAAATAAGGAAACACAAGCTTTAAATGATACATTAAACAAGATGGACTTAATTGATATTTATAGGACATTCCACCCAAAAACAACAGAATACACATTCTTCTCAAGTGCTCATGGAACATTCTCCAGGATAGATCATATCTTGGGTCACAAATCAAGCCTTGGTAAATTTAAAAAAATTGAAATCGTATCAAGTATCTTTTCTGACCACAACGCTATGAGACTAGATATCAATTACAGGAAAAGATCTGTAAAAAATACAAACACATGGAGGCTACACAATACACTACTTAATAACGAAGTGATCACTGAAGAAATCAAAGGGGAAATCAAAAAATACCTAGAAACAAATGACAATGGAGACACGACAATCCAAAACCTATGGGATGCAGCAAAAGCAGTTCTAAGAGGGAAGTTTATAGCAATACAAGCCTACCTCAAGAAACAGGAAACATCTCGAATAAACAACCTAACCTTGCACCTAAAGCAATTAGAGAAAGAAGAACAAAAAAACCCCCAAAGCTAGCAGAAGGAAAGAAATCATAAAGATCAGATCAGAAATAAATGAAAAAGAAATGAAGGAAACAATAGCAAAAATCAATGAAACTAAAAGCTGGTTCTTTGAGAAGATAAACAAAATTGATAAACCATTAGCCAGACTCATCAAGAGAAAAAGGGAGAAGACTCAAATTAATAGAATTAGAAATGAAAAAGGAGAAGTAACCACTGACACTGCAGAAATACAAACGATCATGAGAGATTACTACAAGCAACTCTATGCCAATAAAATGGACAACCTGGAAGAAATGGACAGATTCTTAGAAATGCACAACCTGCCGAGACTGAACCAGGAAGAAATAGAAAATATGAACAGACCAATCACAAGCACTGAAATTGAAACTGTGATTAAAAATCTTCCAACACACAAAAGCCCAGGACCAGATGGCTTCACAGGCGAATTCTATCAAACATTTAGAGAAGAGCTAACACCTATCCTTCTCAAACTCTTCCAAAATATTGCAGAGGGAGGAACACTCCCCAACTCATTCTACGAGGCCACCATCACCCTGATACCAAAACCAGAGAAAGATGTCACAAAGAAAGAAAACTACAGGCCAATATCACTGATGAACATAGATGCAAAAATTCTCAACAAAATACTAGCAAACAGAATCCAACAGCACATTAAAAGGATCATACACCATGATCAAGTGGGGTTTATTCCAGGAATGCAAGGATTCTTCAATATACGCAAATCAATCAACGTGATACATCATATTAACAAATTGAAGGAGAAAAACCATATGATCATCTCAATAGATGCAGAGAAAGCTTTCGACAAAATTCAACACCCATTTATGATAAAAGTCCTGCAGAAAGTAGGCATAGAGGGAACTTTCCTCAACATAATAAAGGCCGTATATGACAAACCCACAGCCAACATTGTCCTCAATGGTGAAAAACTGAAACCATTTCCACTAAGATCAGGAACAAGACAAGGTTGCCTACTCTCACCACTATTATTCAACATAGTTTTGGAAGTGTTAGCCACAGCAATCAGAGAAGAAAAAGAAATAAAAGGAATCCAAATCGGAAAAGAAGAAGTAAAGCTGTCACTGTTTGCAGATGACATGATACTATACATAGAGAATCCAAAAGATGCTACCAGAAAACTACTAGAGCTAGTCAATGAATTTGGTAAAGTAGCAGGATACAAAATTAATGCACAGAAATCTCTTGCATTCCTGTATACTAATGATGAAAAATCTGAAAGTGAAATTAAGAAAACACTCCCGTTTACCATTGCAACAAAAAGAATAAAATATCTAGGAATAAACCTACCTAAGGAGACAAAAGACCTGTATGCAGAAAATTGTAGGACACTGATGAAAGAAATTAAAGATGATACAACTAGATGGAGAGATATACCATGTTCTTTGATTGGAAGAATCAACATTGTGAAAATGACTCTGCTACCCAAAGCAATCTACAGATTCAATGCAATCCCTATCAAACTACCACTGGCATTTTTCACAGAACTAGAGCAAAAAATTTCACAATTTGTATGGAAACACAAAAGACCCCGAATAGCCAAAGCAATCTTGAGAACGAAAAATGGAGCTGGAGGAATCAGGCTCCCTGACTTCAGACTATATTACAAAGCTACAGTAATCAAGACAGTTTGGTACTGGCACAAAAACAGAAATATAGATCAATGGAACAGGATAGAAAGCCCAGAGATAAGCCCACGCACGTATGGTCACCTTATCTTTGATAAAGGAGGCAAGCATATACAGTGGAGAAAAGACAGCCTCTTCAATAAGTGGTGCTGGGAAAATTGGACAGGTACATGTAAAAGTATGAAATTAGAACACTCCCTGACACCATACACAAAAATAAACTCAAAATGGATTAAAGACCTAAGTGTAAGGCCAGACACTATCAAACTCTTAGAGGAAAACATAGGCAGAACACTCTATGACATAAATCACACCAAGATCCTTTTTGACCCAGCTCCTAGAGAAATGGAAATAAAAACACAAATAAACAAATGGGACCTAATGAAACTTAAAAGCTTTTGCACAGCAAAGGAAACCATAAACAAGACCAAAAGACAACCCTCAGAATGGGAGAAAATATTTGCAAATGAAGCAACGGACAAAGGATTAATCTCCAAGATTTACAAGCAGCTCATGCAGCTCAATAACAAAAAAACAAACAACCCAATCCAAAAATGGGCAGAAGACCTAAATAGACATTTCTCCAAAGAACATATACAGATTGCCAACAGACACATGAAAGAATGCTCAACATCATTAATCATTAGAGAAATGCAAATCAAAACTACAATGAGGTATCATCTCACACCGGTCAGAATGGCCATCATCAAAAAATCTAGAAACAACAAATGCTGGAGGGGGTGTGGAGAAAAGGGAACACTCTTGCACTGTTGGTGGGAATGTAAATTGATACAGCCACTATGGAGAACAGTATGGAGGTTCCTTAAAAAACTACAAATAGAACTACCATACGACCCAGCAATCCCACTACTGGGCATATACACTGAGAAAACCATAATTCAGAAAGAGTCATGTACCAAAATATTCATTGCAGCTCTGTTTACAATAGCCAGGACATGGAAGCAACCTAGGTGTCCATCATCGGATGAATGGATAAAGAAGATGTGGCACATATATACAATGGAATATTACTCAGCCATAAAAAGAAATGAAATGGAGGTGTTTGTAATGAGGTGGATGGAGTTAGAGTCTGTCATACAGAGTGAAGTAAGTCAGAAAGAGAAAAAGAAATACAGTATGCTAACACATATATATGGAATCTAAGGAAAAAAAAAAAAAAGGTCATGAAGAACCTAGTGGCAAGATGGGAATAAAGACACAGACCTACTAGAGAATGGACTTGAGGATATGGGGAGGGGGAGGGGTGAGATGTGACAGGGTGAGAGAGTGTCATGGACATATATACACTACCAAATGTAAAATAGATAGGTAGTGGGAAGCAGCCGCATAGCACAGGGAGATCAGCTCGGTGCTTTGTGACCACCTAGAGGGGTGGGATAGGGAGGGTGGGAGGGAGGGAGATGCAAGAGGGAAGAGATATGGGAACATATGTATATGTATAACTGATTCACTTTGTTATAAAGCAGAAGCTAACACACCATTGTAAAGCAATTATACTTCAATAAAGATGTTTAAAAAAAAAAAAAAAGGTATATAATCTGATGGCCCTGAAATCCATACTTTTTCTAAAACTATTTAACCTCTCCGTGACTCAATTTTGCCATCTATAACAAGAATAATAATACCTACTTTGTAGGTTTCTTGTGAAGTTTGCAATAATTAGGGTAAAGTGCTTAGAAGAAGGCCTGGCACAGAGAAAGCATTCAATCAATACCAGCTATCATATTTATAATTAAATATAGAACAATAGGGAGACTAGACAGAGTAGAGCAGTCAGAGGTTACACAAATATATGGGCTAGAACCTATGGCTATAGACTCTTTGTAGGTCCTAAACACTCACACTCTACTTGCGGACAAGTTTGTTTTTTTTTTTTTTTTGAAATATAGTTGATTTACAATGTTGTGTTAGTTTCAGGTGTACAGCAAAGTGATTTAGTTATATATACACATATATATATATATATATTCTTTTTCAAATTCTTTCCCAATATACGTTATTACAAGACATTGGGAATAGTTCCCTGTTCATAGAGTTGATCCTTGTTGGTTATCTATTTTATATATAGTAGTGTGTATCTGTTGATCCCAAACTCCTAATTTATCCTTCCCCCACTTTCCCCTTTGTTAACCATAAGTTTGTTTTCTATGTCTGTGAGTCTGTTTCTGTTTTGTAAATAAGTTCATTTGTATCATTTTTTTTTAGATTCCACATATAAGTGATATCATATGATATTTGTCTTTCTCTGTCTGACTTACTTCACTTATTATGATAATCTCTAGATCCATCCGTGTTGCTGCAAATGGCATCATTTCATTCTTTTTTATGGCTGAGTAGTATTCCATTGAATATATGTACCACATCTTCTTTATCTATTCATCTATTGATGGACTTTTAGGTTGTTTCCATGTCTTGGCTATTGTAAATAGACAGCACAAGTTTTGATTGTTGATAATAGGCCCTCAATCCAGCAATTAAGTCTTCTATCTTATAAAATACTTTGGTTTTACAAAGCTGATCTCAGGACACAAAATATGACTGTGCGTTTGACAGGTATGATTGGGTACAGGGAAACCCCAAACAGGTACCCAATTAGTGAAGAGGCCGAAAGGAAGCATGGTCTTTAAAAAAGAAAATAGATAAGGATTCTACTTCTAAAAACTGGAGAATACTATTTTGATGCAGGTAGACTGTAGTTCAACAAACAACCAACAAAACAAAAACAAACAAAAAAAAGAAACTGCCCATCATTGAGGCAAATTGATGTCACAGAGAGAGATTCTATTATTTCATTTGCTTAAGAGAACAGAGGAAACAGTCCAGCTTCATCTTGAACAATCCAGTCATAAGACAACGGGGTGTGGCAGGAGCCCGATCTCTGGAGCTGAGATAATTAGCACTCACCATACCCTAGTTCTCCCGGTCCCTTGCAGTGAGGTGTGTTTATGCGGCTGGGTTCTTACTAGTGAAATGTGGAACAGACCTGAGATGAGACAGTCGTAGGCCCAGCTTTAACACAGGCACATGACCTTCCCCACCGTCTCCCTCTGAGGATGCTCAGAACTCTGAGATGATAGAGGCAAAGCATGAAAGTCCATACATGAGAACTGGAAGGGGAAACTTTTACTATCAAAAGCCACTAGAACTTGGAGAAGCTAGTGTTACTTACCTTTTTTCACTTGTTGACATCAGCGGTGATTTAAACCCTACTTGGATTACTGCCTGCAACTTCTTTCGCTGATACGATCAACACTGCCCTTTTCTACGTCACAGGCTTGCAGACCCAAGGAAGACATAATGAAAGATATGAACTCGTGTCCCACTTGCCTTAAGCTTATTTAATTTGCTTTCTAATGATTTTTGGACTGGTACACTCCCATTTCAAAGCGCTCCTTGCCTTGGTGATTGTTAAGATCTTGAGGGAATCCCCTCTCCTTCTCTTCACCCAAGCCACCCACATCTCCCATCTGGACCATGGAAATTAGTTCATAGCTGGGATCCCATTGTGCACACCGTAGTGAGAATAAATCCATGCTTGGGACCTTGAAATGGCTCTCACCACGGGCATGTCACAGAGCAGGGCCTGGAACTCCGCCTGGAAGGCTCTCCACGATCTGACCCCTGCCTACTCCAAAATCACCTCTCTCTACCATCCCATTGGGTTTCTGTGCTCCAGCCACTCTGGTCTTCGTTCAGCCTCGTGAATAAAACACATCTGCCCCTATCTCAAGACATTAGTACTTTTCTTCTTCTGTTTTCATCCTTCAAATGTCACCCCCTAAGAATTCTTTGAATCCCCCAGCTAAATTAGTGGCCCTCAAAGCCAGTGCCTATCACATTATTCTATTCTATTGTCTTCAGAGCATGCATTCGTATCTAATCTCATCGACTTATGTTTATTGTCTGAATGGCCCACCCCATCCACCTCCAGTGGAATACAAGCTCCATATGAATCTGTCTATTCCTAGCTGTTTCCCCAATACTCTGTCCAGTGCCTGGTGCTTAATACACCCCCCAAAGAATATATGTTAACTGACTGAAGAAAGCTATGAACACACTTTCCCCAATGCATTCACTCACAAAAAAATTTTTTCATATTTTTTTATAGGATTGTGAACCCCTGAAATCCACATATGTGCTGCCTAGGGATCATGAAACTTAAGTTAATAAGCATAGAAATCAAATATTGTATGGCTAGATCAGGAAACTAGGCTAGTTCAAATCAAACTTGGGCAAGAAGTTTAGAAATCCTTAGTTAATATTCACACCTTCTAAATATCGTTGATTTTCTTTCTAATTGTTCCATCAGTTATTCTGAATGGGGAATTGAAGTCTTCAAATATTTTTGTTGAATTATCTATTTCTCTCTTCAATTATGTTAGTTTTTAGCTTCATGTGTTTTGGGATTCTGGTGTTAGATACATATATGTTTATAATTATAATGTTTTCCTGGAAACCCTTTTATAACACTTTTAAAATTATAAAATGCCCCTAATGCAGGGAGCTGTTATAGTCTTCATTTGGCCCATTTAGTATAAATATTGATACTTGGTATGAAACTCAAAAATGAAATATTAAGATGTTTGATTATGGGGTGCTGCTCCAGATTTCACCAGGGACATTACAATATAAGATGTTTGCACTAAATTTCCTTTCAAAAGGCCAAAAACAGCCAGCCCCAAGGGTTTTAGATAAAGGATATTGGGCCAGTCGTTTGCTTGAGGTTTAAATAGGTACCAGGCACTGAGCTAAAAGTGTCATAGGCATCTTGACATTTAGTCTCCTGGATTAGCTAGAAAATTCAGCCACACTTCAGTCACTGGGGTCTAGAGTAGCAAGTCGCCTCCTGCTGCCCTATGTGATGAAGCCAGACCAGCTCCACAGCCCAAGAAGCTCACGGTCATCTATTCTATCGCAGGTGTGTTCCAGCCCTGCATGGCCCATAAATGGGTAGAATCCCAGGTACAAGATATCACTGTTTGGCCTCCCCATTGGGAGGGAACATCAATCCCAGGAGATAAGCTCGACAGAGCTAGGAGCTGCTGTCGCCCAAGACCTAAGGCTCTTCCTCTCCCACCATGTATTTTGCCTCACAACAGCTGAATACAAAGTATTTGTCTGTTTGTTAATTCACTGCCATTTGGCTCCTTCCTTGATGCGGTTAGCTATACTGAAGGACCAGCTGCTATCAGCATGGAGGCACAGGGTCTGAGCAAGAGCTTGCAAATTATTATCTCTGGAACCCTGGAGGATGACAAAGGTATGTCACTGTTCTACAAAGCATGGATTCAAATGTCAGTTATATATATATACACACACACATATTCATCTGTTTAAAATACTGTCATAAAATCCACTTTGTACACTTAATGTCATGTACACTTAAATGTACACTTAAATATCATATCAAATTGAAACATTCTAGAGACCACATTAATTGTACAACCACCAAAACATTTGATTTTATACCAATCCTGGCATAAAAATTCTATCATTTCTTTGTGTTTAATTAGACTTCCTGTAACTGTCAGTGATGACAGAGGTGGTAGCTCTGTAGTGGTCCATTTATTTCATCCCAGCCTATACATGTCCACAGTATACAGAATTATGAAACTGCCTGCATTGTTACTAAATACGTGTGAGTTGGGATTTTCTTAATGTGTGCAACCAAAAGAAAGCAGGGAAACAAATTGGATGCAGTAATTGTTATTCATAACCCTCAGTTTCATATATTCTTCAGAACAGTATAGTGATTTTCCCTTATTAACTTTTAGTATACTTATGAATGTAGAAAATAAAATTATGCCAATAAAATATTGCCGTTATCTATTTTATACCCAACGGCTAACCTTGCCTTTGTTTTGACACGGCCCAGTGTTTTCAGCCTTCCACCTCCAACGTGAGCTGGGGGCGAGGGTGAGGGGGGTATTAGTTACAGCAGTCATAGCAGTTACCCAATCTTAGTAACTTAAAGCATTTCAGTTTCTCATCTCCGATTTTCTGTAGGCCAGAAGTCTGGGCACAGAGTAACTGGGTTCTCTGCTCAGGGTCTCCCAGGCTGAATCAAGGTGTCGGCTAAGACTGAGAAGCCTCTTCCAAGCCCATTCAGGCCACTGATAAAATTCAGTCTCATATGACGTGTATTTGTTTTCTATTGCTGCATAATGAATTATATTTTAGTGGCTAAAACAAACCCATCTATTAGCTCACAGTTCTGAGGGTCAGAAATCCAGGCATCGTGCGCTGGGTTCTTTGCTCAGGGTTTCTGAGGGTAAAATCTGGGTGTCAGCCGCGCTACTTGCCTTTCTGGAGGCTCTGGGAAAGACTGCTTCCATGCCCATTCAGACTGATGGAAGGATTCAGGTCCTTGTGGTTGCAGGCACCTGTCGGCACCGCTCTCAGCTCCAGCAGGCCACCCTCAGACCCTTGCCATATGCCTCTCCCCTCACCACCCCCGTCTTCAAAGCTAGTGGCCTAGACTCTTCCTGGTACTGAATCTCTCCCACGCTTCCAACCTCTCTCCAGGGGAGAGCTGACTGCCTATATTTTCTTCTAGAAGTTTTATGATTTCAGGGCTTACATTTAAATCTTTACTTCATTTTGAATGTATTTTTGTGCATGGTGTAGGAAAGTAGTCCAATTTGATTGTCTTGCATGGCGCTGCCCAGTTTTCACATAACAAAACAGAAACAGAGTCATAGATACAGAGAACAAACAGGTGGTTGCCAGAGGGGAGAGGGTGCTAAGAGGAGAGAAGTAGCTGAGGGAGATTAAGAGGTACAAACTTCCGTTGCAAAATAAATGAGTCACGGGTGTGAAATGCACAGTGTAGAGGAATATAATCAATAATTATGTAATATCTTTGTGTGGTGACAGATGGTAACTAGATTTATCATGGTGATCATTTCAAAATGTACAGAAATTTTGAATCACTATGTTGTGTAACAGGAACTAACGTAGGTCAATTATACTTAAAAAACGAACAAACAAACTCATAGGAAAAGAGATCAAATTTGTGGTTATCCGAGTTGGGGGGTGGAAGGAGGGGGAATTGGATGAAGGTGGTCAAAATTTCAAACTTCCAGTTATAAAATAAATAAGTTGTAGGGATGCAATGTACAACATGATAAATACAACTAACCCTGCTCTATGTTATATATGAAATGGTTAAGAGAGTAAATCCTAAGAGTTCTCATCACAAGGAAAAAAATATTTTCTGTTTCTTTAATTTTCTTAGATACACACAGATCTTGTTAGATCTTATATAGATTATGAGATGATGGATGTTGGCTAAATTTATCATTATCATAATTTCATGATGTATATAAATCAAATCATGATGCTGAACACCTTAAACTTATACAGTGCTGTATGTCGCTTATATCTCAATAAAACTGGAAGAAAAATAAAATTTAAAAATTAAAAATGAATAAATAAACAAATTGTAAAAGCTATTCAAAACCCCTCCTCTGACCTGAAATTCACTAATATATCATACACCTGCTATGTTTCACCACTGCTGGGAACACTATATATCTTTCATTTGAAAACCTCACAAATAATTATTATACTAAATGGTAAACAAATCATTATTATATAAGAGAATAAATAGTATATATGAGATCTGAATAAGGTATTAGTGATACACAGATGAGTGAGGGGTTTACAGTATCTATAAAAAGCAGAAAAAGGTTTCACAAAAGAGATGAAATTTGAGCTAGGACTTGAAGTTTGACTAGAAGTACCTTAGGGAGAAGGGGAAAGAACATTCTAGAAAACGAATGGCATAGGTATATCTTACTGATGCCAGAATGAGTAGGTAATGTTATTTTGGTAACATCTGCAAGAAAGCATGTCAGCTGCCCATGTTGGCACTAAATTTGTCCTCATCTGGAATCTGAAAGTTGGGTGGAAGTGGCTGTACAGTCCCTTCCTAAAGGGCACAGTGGAAGCAAGCTTCATGGGGCTGGTAGAACCTTCTGGGCACTTGAAGCTTCTGTTACCTCTTATACAAAAAGGACTATCATTTGTGAGAGTAGATATTATGAAAGAGAAGCTTGTGGAGTTTCAAACCAAAACAAATGCTTTCCCCACTGGAAGAACATGACATGGACCCACAGACGTGTGGAACCCGTTGCCGTCCTGTGGGAAAGCTGTCTTGTTCACTTTACCACAGGTAAATAGTCCTTTTCTCTTTGGTTTTGACTCTTATCCCATCATAAACCCGACAAGCTAACCTTCTTTTTTAAACAGCTGTTGTTCTTCCCACTGGTTTTCTGAACACCATACTTGATAAGACTTCCGCTGGGAATTTCAAACAATAAAACCAACGTGAATTGCCTTTTAGAAGCAAGTATAGAAAGAAAACACTGATTCTTGCACATTCTTGATCCCCTTTCAGTTGAAGAATCCTTTACATGTTGCTTCTCAGGTTCCAAAATGGACATTCACTAAACACACCTAAAAGAAGGTCTGAAGGGTACTGTCAGAACACCACTCACTTTTTCCAGTAGAGGTAACGCTTTAAAAATACCACCTCACGTTTGCAGCGTCCTGCACTTGACAAAGTCCTTTCCCATTCATTGTCCAGTTTAATTATTGAAGTTATCTCGGGAAGAAAATAATAACACTTTTACGTATGAGCAAATTGAGTTTCTGAGGTCAACATGATACTCAAGACACAAATGCTAGTAAGTCAGTCAGAATTTGAATGCATGATTCAGGCTTTTCCTCTAGAAATTGGCACTAGTTAGAATCCTCTGGATCATCCATGATCTTGACCACCTAAAAGAATCACTTAGTGTATGGATTTTTTTTTTTTTTTTACTTTATAATGCATTTTTGTTTTGTTGTGTTTTGGTTTTGGTTTTGGTATTACAGGAATTTTATTTTATGTCATTTTTTTAATTTTTAATTTTTTTCTTACAGTATGTCCTTGTTGGTTACCTATTTTAAATATAGCAGTGTGTACATGTCATGGATTTGGGAGACTCTAATCCCTCTGTGTTAGCTGTGTGTCTTAGGGAAATTTATCTGTATTCTCTGACTTTGTTTCCTCATGTATTATATTAGTTTGCTAGTACCACAGACCAGGTGGCTTAAACAACAGAAATATATTTTTTCCCAGTTCTATGGGCTAGGAGTCCAAGATCAAGGTGTTGGCTGTCGGTTTCTTCTAAAGGCCTTTCCCCTTGGCTTATAGATGGCCATCTTTTTTGGGTATTTTCACATGGTCTTCTCCCTGTGTGTGTCTTCTCCCTGTGGTGTCCAAGGACACCAGTCATTGGATGAGGGTCCATCCTAGTGACCTCATTTAACCTTAATTACCTCTATCAAAACCCTATCTCCAAATACAGTCACATTCTGGGAACTGGGGGGATAGGATTTTAACATATAAATTGGCAAGGATACAATTCAGCCAATAACATCCATAAAATAAGAAGATGGAAAGAGTTAGTATATAAAGGTCTGAGCATGATAAATTGTATCCGTTTTCTATTATTGCTGTAACAAATGACCACAAACTTAGCGACTTAACACAAATTTATTATTTTACAGTTCTGCAGGTCTCGTGTCCCACATGGATCTTACTAGGCTGAAATTAAGATGTCAGTAGGGCTGCATTCCTTTCCCTAGGCTCAAGGGGAAGCTCTATCTGTTCCTTGATCACTCAGGTTCCCTGCAGATGTAGGGCCAATGTTCCCATCTAGCCATCATTTGAAGGTCATTCTCAGCATTAGGGGTCATCCCATCCCTTGGCTTGTGGCCCCCTTCCTTCATCTTCAAAACCAGCAACAGAGGACTGAGGCCTTGTCATATCACATCTCTCTGGCCCTAATTCTGTGATGGCATTCCTCTCTGACCACAGCCTAAAATGCTCTTCTTGTAAAGGAGTGTGTGATTAGATTGGTCTCACTTGAATAATCCAAGATAATCCCCTCATCTCAAGGTCCAGGGGACATTGGGCAATGTCTGGAGACATTTTTGGTTGTCATAGCCGTAGGAAGGGGAGTGAAACTGGTCCCTAGTAGGTCAAGGTCAGGGTCACTGCTAAACATCTAACAAAGCACAGGGCAACCCCCCACAACAAAGAATTAACCAGCCCCAAATGTCAATAGTGCCAAGATGGAGAAACCCTAGCTTACCTGAACACTTTGGGAAAAGTTAATTGATCTACATGGAAATGAAATTTTTATTATTACCCAATGAACTCTCATCAGTGCTGTATCAAGTGATCTCTTTTGTTCCATGACAGGAAAAAAAGGTTTTTCTTCCACTGGAAAAAAAGTATGAGATAATATTCCATGGTATCCTTATTGTGTTTGAGACATGGTATAAGTAGATGGCTGTATTCCTGTTTTAAATTCAACCTGGTCTAAGAAAATGGGAGTTAACTTATTCTAAATGCTAATATATGTATCTACTTATTTATACATATATATATATACATATATTTACACATATATGTATATATATACATATATACACATATATTTATACATATATACACATATATATATGTACATTAGCATTTAGAATAAGAATATATATATATATAATTTTATTCATGGCTTCATTGAAAACCTAGCAAGGGCCAGGCAGGCACTGTTCCAGGGATGCAGGATACATCCATGAACAATACAAAGATTCCAGCTCTTGTAGATCTGATATTCTAGAGGAGGGAGGCAGTCAATGGACAAAACAAATAAATAAATGACGAATTATGTGATGAGAAATGCTATGAGAGTCATGAGATCAGGGCTGCAGTGGGAGGGGAGGGGCCGGAGAGGGAGCCACAATGGAGGTATTACATAAGGTGGTCAGGGGAGGCTGCCTGGAGAAGCACATCTTGTCTAGTTATGAAGACCAGATGCCATATCATTTTCTTAACCTTATTTGCAAAGTATTTGTAGTTTGTATGTGTGAGACATAAACACTGAGATAGCTTTGCATTTTTATTGGATGAGAAAAATCAAGTGGAAAAGAGAGGAACCCATTAATATCAACCCATCATAAACAAAGCTCAGGGCTTGGCACTGGAGCCCTTGAGTTACAGAATTGCTATTCTTTTCTCAGACTCTCTCCCTTCTCACTCTACTCCAGTGTCAGGAACCAACAGGCATATACGGGTATTGACCCTACTATGGAATAACCCCTTGTGCTCCCCACCCCACTCCAAAAACAGATTCAAGGACAGGTCAGGTGAGTTACAGCTGATCATCTGTTTATTGGAACAATCTAATGTCCTTTGTGCCAACTGCATTGTATTTGTCATTTAAGTTGAATGAGATGAAAAGAGAAAAACAGATGCTAGAGGAAACTATCCAAAATACTACTAAACAATTCCTTTTTACACATATTGGTCTATCTAATTTCTGCCTTTGACCAATGACTTCAAAGTCAAAATAATTAATGACTTGCAGAAAAAATGCTAGGTCCTAAATTGCAGTATGTCCTGAATTCCCAGAGTTCAATTCCTCCATAATTTTTTTTGCTTGTTTTATTTATCTTTTCAGTTCTGGGCTTAAACGTTTGGTCCTTAAATATTTTGAGGAGTACCACCATTTATTCTTCTAACAGAAAAGAAGGATCTAATTTAGAATACAACTAGTTTCCCTGGTATAAGCAAGCTGGGTCTGATTAAGACCATGCTATGAAATTCAAGTCAGCAAGTTAAAACGTTGTTGGATTTGCTGCTTAACAAATCAAGGAGACAAATCGATATTTTCTGAAAACAACCCTGGGAGAGAAGCGTGTAAGGAAAAGGAATGGTATTCTTTGTCTTCTAAGGAATCCAGACAACAGTGTGGGAACAGACTTTTAAAGATTAACTTTCTCCAAACATCCTTTTATGGCTCATTTTGAAAATAGTTCTGGTTACACAGTATCCTGCCATTTGGCTTTTTTTTTTTTAACACCTTCCATCTCCAGATTCCTTCCAGTGGGAGATGTCCATTGGCAGGAGACCCCTGTGATTATCTCACTGTATATAATTCATTTCACAGCATAATGTACTTTCATAAGTGCTGCCACAGCACGAAGAAAAACTGCCAACATTAGCATTGCAGGGTCATGCAACCTGCCCCACTAGGCCTAGTCATTTAGAAGAGATTCCTCAACAAGCCTTCTCACGCCCCCTGTTGTACTAGGGATGCTATCCTAATGCTCCCCAAATGTCTTGGAGGCAGCTGCTAACACCTCTTCTTTAGGAATAGCATCAGTACCAGATGTGCAGTGACCAAACCCTCTCCTGCTCTGTCAGTGTGCAGTCCCTGGACCACAGCATCAGAGACACCTGGGAGCTCATTAGAAACACACAATCTTGGACCCCTCCCCAGACCGGCTGCATCGAACCTGTGTTTAAGCACATCCCCAGGTGACAACGTAGCACACTGAAGTTTGAGGAGTTTCTACTGGATGGAAGTCGAGAATGCCAGAATTCTTCTCCAGTATTTTCTGAGCTGTCATGATCATTGCCAGTTTCTATAAACTCTGGATTGATGTCTGCATCATGGCATTTATCACTTTTCTCCCTGAGTATCATTTTTCACACAGCTGTCTCACCCACACTCCATCATATGTTAAGGTACTTCTGTGTCTAAGCCCCAGTCTTTGCCCTTGTCTTTGACTTTGTACCTTTCAGTGGCTTGTAGGTGATCAAGACAATATTAAATGAATGCAAATCATCACTTTTCCATATTCTTCCTAGATGCTCAGGGATACTGTTGGGAACAACTCTTGTTTAGGCTTCCCAGTATTCCTACCCCACTCCCTTGCATCCCAGCCCTCCAGTTTTCCTTTGGGAAACCACTTTGATCCAATCACAGGCTTTGTGTTTCAAATGTCCCGAACAGCCAGCTCCTAGGCAGTCCCATGAGAGCTCCCATCACCCCGGCCTCTGTGATCAGGAAGGTAGTGGGTTCCAAGCCCTGGCAGTGTCAGCCACAGCATACTTGCTGGAGGGAAGGAAAGACAGACGCTCTTCCCTCTATGGTTGCTAAGGTGGCAAAATGGAAGCCTGGAGCTGCCAGTGGCAACCTCTGTCTCTTTCTAGGAAAAAGCCAACTGAAGATGAAGCCAACACAGAGTGGAATAGAGCCTTGAGATGGAGGAAGATTCCAGAGGCTACTGCTTGAGCACTTGACTCATCCTACGCAGACCTGCCTTCTCTCTCTAGACAAGGGGCAGGCATGGCAGTGTGGCCAGGACTTGCCTAGGGCCCCCCTAAAGAAGGCCCTCCTCTGGTTAGGGGCATGCCTGAGATGGGGGTTCATTCTCCAGCCTTTCCTGTGACTGGCCGTGTGATTCCTGAGAATCCTATGTTGTGAGTGCCCTTTGGTTTTAACCAGGAATAGCCGTCTTTGGCCAGTACTACCCACAACATAATCATCCCCCCAAGGTCTTTAGCCTCCTTCCCAAAAAACTCTTCTCCATATACTCTGTCTTAGTCAGAGTAGGGATCTTGCATTTAGGCAAGTTACCTAGACAACACTTCTGTCAATGTGCTAGTACCATAGTCTGGGACCCCCCAAGGAAACAGGCATCCTGCCACTTAATCTCCTGGCAAACACCTCATGCGTGATGAATCACCCCCAAACTCACACAGAGGGCAGGTGTCATAGAGTCCTCTCAGGCCAGACGGTGTCTCAAGTGTATCAGCAGCTGGACCTATGGACCTAAGCCAAGTATGCAATACCCATTAAAGATCGTTTTAGGTTCAATTAAATATTCACTCACAAGACTGTCAAGGGCCACACCTGGCACCCACTTATTAGGTGACAGGACAAAACCCAGAGCCTACCAAAAGGACAACTTCAGGTGTTCTATTTCTATGGTGGTCCTTGAAGCAGTCTAACAGCTCAGGTGCCAGGAGATGAGACCCACATCAGGCAGGTACAGGATCCACCCTGTCTGGAAAGATGCTAACCCATAAGATCCAGAGCTTCCAGGGTCCCTGCAAGATGCATGCCCAGATCTAAGAGTCACAGCTCTTAAGGAAGCCCAAAGTGTAGCTTCCCTATCAAGTATTTATAGTTCCTTTATTGCGCTTCCAGGCCAGATGCAACGTACCAGTCAAAGGTCATTTTTAGCACAAATAATCCTACATAGAAACACAGTTGACATTCTGTCATTGTCAAGTTACCAGGCGAACTGAGCTAGAGAGTTAGCCAAGGGTCAAATTCTCATTTGAAAAAAAGGAAAGAGTTTTGTTAACCATTTATCCACAAAGGTGGGAAATAGCCTCAGAAAATGTGGAGGGATTCTTAAAGAGTACTATGGTACCCCGTAATTCAAATGGATACACTGGCAAAGAAGTTATGTGGAAACCAAAGGCAAGCATTACTGGTGACCTCCTAGGAGAATAGGATCATTCCAGCGATAGGACCAGGGTCCTCCGGGTTGGAGCCCCGTACGTGGACGGCTCCCCTGCTGAAGTACAGGCAGGGCTCTGTCTCTAACCACTGGACATGCTCAGCTGAAGGAAAAAGATGATCTGGTATTTTTACACACATTTATCAGCCCTTCCTGTAAAGGCTGAAGTTAGGCCTAGAGAAGGTGTTTTTTTCTGAAAAATCATGAGAATTGGTGTAAGAAGGTCTCCACTTCTGGCATCTGTGCCAGTTGGACCCAGATTGGCATGGCGAAGGTTGACCTCCACATGTACAGTGCAATAGCCTGGAATCCTTTATAGTCTTCTGTGTGTATGTGTGTGTGTGTGTGCACGAATGCTTGTGTACACATGCACATATAAACAGTGAGAAGATATCCAACAATATCTCAACTTTCTCAGTCTAGCAAGAAACAAAGAAGTAGGTATATTTAGCTTCCTTGGAAACTTTGTGGCATTGAGAGCTGTCATTTAGTTATCAAATTGTGGCAACATGGCAGAAAATCTGAATTCCCTAGTATATCACATGGGTTGTCATATGAAGTACTGTCAACATGATAACCACCTCTTAGCATGAGTGCCATAACCACCAAAAGCACAAGTCCATCATTATCAAAAGCCATAAATATTAGCTACATTGCCATAAATACTCTCAAGTTGCATCATCATTGAACCTCCAACACCTAGAACCACAAGACCACTATTATCTAAACCCATAGTTAATATAACCCAGAGCCACAAAACTATCAATGTCTAAAACTATACAGTCACTGTCTCCCAGAAACATGTGTCCAATAGCATACAAATTAGCTATTGTCACAATAATGCTGGGTAACAAACCAACTCAAAATTAAGTGGCTTTATAATCTGGAGAAAAAAAAGAAAAGAGCTGGAGATATCACACTTTCTGATTTTAAATTACACTACAAAGCCATCGTAATAAAAATAACATGGTTCTACCATAAAAATAGACACATAGACCAATGGAACAGAATAGAAAGCCCAGAATTAAATCACAGCATATACAGTCAACTACTATTTGACAAGGGGGGCCAAGAACATGCAATAAGGGGAAGATATGGTACTAGGAACTTCAACGTATGCTACTAGGAAAACTGGAGAAACATATGCAGAAAAATGGTATTGGATCCCTATCTCACACCACTCACAAAAATTAACTTAAAATGGATCATAAGACCTAATACTCCTGGAAGAAAACAGGGTAGAAGCTCATTGATATTGGTCTTGGCAATGATTTTTAGGACATGACAACAAAAGCACAAACAACAAAAGCAAATATCAACAAAGGGGCTACATCAAACTCAAAAGCTTCTGCACAGTAAAAGAAACAATGAACAAAATGAAACAGCAGCCTACCGAATGGGAGGAAAATTTTGCAAACCATATATCAGATAAAGTGTTAATATCCAAAAATATATAAAGAATTCATACAACTTAACAGAAAAAATTTGATTTAAAAATAGGCATAGAGGAGCTTCAAGATGGCGGAAGAGTAAGACGTGGAGATCACCTTCCTCCCCACAAATACATCAGAAATACATCTGCATGTGGAACAACTCCTACAGAACACCTACTGAACGCTGGCAGAAGACCTCAGACTTCCCAAAAGGCAAGAAACTCCCCATGTACCTGGGTAGGGTAAAAGAAAAAAGAAACAACAGAGACGAAAGAATACGGATGGGACCTGCACCACTGGGAGGGAGCCGTGAAGGAGGAAAGGTTTCCACACACTAGGAAGCCCCTTCACTGGTGGAGACAGGGGGTGGCGGAGGGGAAGCTTCAGAGCCATGGAGGAGAGTACAGCAACAGGGGTGCAGAGGGCAGAGCGGAGAGATTCCCGCACAGAGGATCACTGCCGACCAGCACTCACCAGCCCGAGAGGCTTGTCTGCTCACCCGCCGGGGCGGGCGGGGGCTGGGAGCTGAGGCTCGGGCTTCGGTCGGATCGCAGGGAGAGGACTGGGGTTGGCGGCGTGAACACAGCCTGAAGGGGGCTACTGTGCCACAGCTAGCCGGGAGGGAGTCCGGGAAAGAGTTTGGAGCTGCCTAAGACGCAAGAGACCATTGTTTCACGGTGTGCAAGGAGAGGGGATTCAAAGCACCGCCTAAACGAGCTCCAGATACAGTCGCGAGCCGCGGCTATCAGCGTGGACCCCAGAGACGGGCATGAGACGCTAAGGCTGCTGCTGCCGCCACCAAGAAGCCCGTGTGCACCACAGGTCACTATCCACACCGCCCCTCCCGGGAGCCTGTGCAGCCCGCCACGGCCAAGGTCCCGTGATCCAGGGACAACTTTCCCGGGAGAACACATGGCACGCCTCAGGCTGGGGCAATGTCACGCCGGCCTCTGCCACTGAAGGCTCACCCCGCATTCCGTACCCTCCCTCCCCCCAGCCTGAGTGAGCCAGAGCCCCCGAAGCAGCTGCTCCTTTAACCCCGTTCTATGTGAGCGAAGAACAGATGCCCTCAGGCGACCTACACGCAGAGGCAGGGCCAAATCCAAAGCTGAACCCCGGGAGCTGTGCGAACAAAGAAGAGAAAGGGAAACTTCTCCCTGCAGCCTCAGGAGCAGCGGATTAAATCTCCACAATCAACTTGATGTACCTGCATCTCTGGAATACCTGAATAGACAGCGAATCATCCCAAATTGAGACAGTGGATTTGGAGGCAACAATATATATATATTTTTCCTTTTTCTCTTTTTGTGAGTGTGTATGTGTCTGCTTCTGTGTGTGATTTTGTCTATAGCTTTGCTTTTACCATTTGTCCTAGGGTTCTGACTGTCAGTTTTTTGTTATTTGTTTTTTGTTTTAGTATACTTTTTAGCGCTTGTTATCATTGGTGGATTTGTTTTTTGGTTTGGTTGCTCTCTTCTTTCTTTCTCTATTACTTTTTAAATTTTTTTTAATTTTTAATAATTATTTTTTATTTTAATAACTTTATTGTATTTTATTTTATTTTTTCCTTTCTCTTTTTCTCCCTTTTATTCTGAGCCGTGTGGATGACAGGGTCTTGGTGCTCTGGCTGGGCATCAGGCCTGTGCCTCTGCAGTGGGAGAGCCGAGTTCAAGACATTGGTCCACCAGAGACCTCCAAGCTCTATGTAATATCAAATGGCAAAAATCTCCCAGAGACCTCCATCTCAACACCAAGACCCAGCTCCATTCAACAACCAGCAAGCTACAGTGCTGGACACCCTATGCCAAACAACTAGCAAGACAGGAACACAACCCCACCCATTAGCAGAGAGGCTGCCTAAAATCATAATAAGGTCACAGACACCCCAAAACACACCAGCAGACACGGACCTGCCAACCAGAAAGACAAGATCCAGCCTCATTCACCAGAACACAAGCACTAGTCCCCCTTCACCAGGAAGCCTACACAACCCACTGAACCAACCTTAACCATTGGGGGCAGACACCAAAAACAACGGGAACTATGAACCTGCGGCCTGCAAAAAGGAGACCCCAAACACAGTAAGTTAAGCAAAATGAGAAGACAGAAAAACATACAGCAGATGAAGGAGCAAGGTAAAAACCCACCATATCTAATAAATGAAGAGGAAATAGGCAGTCTACCTGAAAAAGAATTCAGAATAATGATAGTAAAAATGATCCAAAATCTTGGATATAGAATAGAGAAAATACAAGAAACATTTAACAAGGACCTAGAAGAACTAAAGAGCAAACAAACAATGATGAACAACACAATAAATGAAATTAAAAATTCTCTAGAAGGAATCAATAGAAGAATAACTGAGGCAGAAGAATGGATAAGTGACCTGGAAGATAAAATAGTGGAAATAACTACTGCAGAGCAGAATAAAGAAAAAAGAATGAAAAGACTTGAGGAAAGTCTCAGAGACCTCGGGGACAACATTAAATGCACCAACATTCGAATTATAGGGGTCCCAGAAGAAGAAGAGAAAAAGAAAGGGACTGAGAAAATATTTGAAGAGATTATAGTTGAAAACTTCCCTAACATGGAAAGGAAATAATCAAGCCAGGAAGTGCAGAGAGTCCCATACAGGGTAAATCCTAGGAGAAGCACGCCAAGACACATATTAATCAAACTATGAAAAATTAAATACAAAGAAAAAAATTAAAAGCAGCAAGGGAAAAAAAACAAATAACGTACAAGGGAATCCCCATAAGGTTAACAGCTGATCTGTCAGCAGAAACTCTGCAAGCCAGAAGGGAGTGGCAGGACATATTTAAAGTGATGAAAGGGAAAAACCTGCAACCAAGATTACTTTACCCAGCAAGGATCTCATTCAGATTTCATGGAGAAATTAAAACCTTTACAGACAAGCAAAAGCTAAGAGAATTCAGCACCACCAAACCAGCTTTACAAAAAATGCTAAAGGAACTTCTCTAGGCAAGAAACACAAGAGAAGGAAAAGACCTACAATAACAAACCCAAAACAATTAAGAAAATGGTAATAGGAATGTACATATCAATAATTACCTTAAATGTAAATGGATTAAATGCTCCAACCAAAAGACATAGACTGGCTAAATGGATGCAAAAACAAGACCTGTATATATGCTGTCTACAAGACACCTACTTCAGACTTAGAGACACACACAGAATGAAAGTGAGGGGATGGAAAAAGATATTCCATGCAAATGGAAATCAAAAGAAAGCTGGAGTAGCAATTCTCATATCGGACAAAATAGACTTTAAAACAAAGACTTTTATAAGAGACAAAAAGGACACTACATAATGATCAAGGGATCAATCCAAGAAGAAGATATAACAATTGTAAATATTTATGCACCCAACATAGGAGCACCTCAATACATAAGGCAAATACTAACAGCCATAAAAGGGGAAATCAAATCGACAGTAACACAATCATTGTAGGGGACTTTAACACCCCACTTTCACCAATGGACAGATCATCCAAAATGAAAATAAATAAGGAAACACAAGCTTTAAATGATACATTAAACAAGATGGACTTACTTGATACTTATAGGACATTCCATCCAAAAAAAACAGAATACACTTTCTTCTCAAGTGCTCATGGAACATTCTCCAGGATAGATCATATCTTGGGTCACATATCAAGCCTTGGTAAATTTAAGAAAATTGAAATCATATCAAGTATCTTTTCCGACTACAACGTTATGAGACTAGATATCAATTACAGGAAAAATTCTGTAAAAAATACAAACACATGGAGGTTAAACAATACACTACTTAATAACCAAGAGATCACTGAAGAAATCAAAGAGGAAATCAAAAAATACCTAGAAACCAATGACAATGAAAACACGACGACCCAAAACCTATGGGATGTAGCCAAAGCAGTTCTAAGAGGGAAGTTATAGCAATACAATCCTGCCTTAAGAAACAAGAAACATCTCAAATAAACAACCTAAGCTTACACCTAAAGCAATTAGAGAAAGAAGAACAGAAAACCCCAAAGTTAGCAGAAGGAAAGAAATCATAAAGATCAGATCAGAAATAAATGAAAAGAAATGAAGGAAACAATAACAAAGATCAATAAAACTAAAAGCTGGTTCTTTGAAAATATAAACAAAATTGATAAACCATTAGCCAGACTCATCAAGAAAAAAAAGGAGAAGATTCAAATCAATAGAATTAGAAATGAAAAAGGAGAAGTAACAACTGACACTGCAGAAATACATAGGATCATGAGAGATTACTACAAGCAACCCTATGCCAATAAAATGGACAACCTGGAAGAAATGGACAAATTCTTAGAAAAGCATGACCTCCTGAGACTGAACCAGGAAGAAATAGAAAATATAAACAGACCAATCAGAAGCACTGTAATTGAAACTGTGTTTAAAAATCTTCTAACAAACAAAAGCCCAGGACCAGAGGGCTTCACAGGTGAATTCTATCAAACATTTAGAGAAGAGCTAACACCTATCCTTCTCAAACTCTTCCAAAATATAACAGAGGGAAGAACACTCACAAACTCATTCAAAGAGGCCACCATCACCCTGATACCAAAACCAGACAAACATGTCACCAAGAAAGAAAACTACAGGCCAATATCACTGATGAACATACATGCAAAAATGCTCAACAAAATACTAGCAAACAGAATCCAACAGCACATTAAAAGGATCATACACCACGATCAAGTGGGGTTTACCCCAGGAATGCAAGGATTCTTCAATATACGCAAATCAATCAATGTGATACACCATATTAACAAATTGAAGAATAAAAACCATATGATCATCTCAATAGTTGCAGAAAAAGCTTTTGATAAAATTCAACACCCATTTATGATAAAAACCCTCCAGAAAGTAGGCACAGAGGGAACTTACCTCAACATAATAAAGGCCATATATGACAAACCCACAGCCAACGTCATCCTCAATGGTGAAAAACTGAAACTATTTCCACTAAGATCAGGAACAAGACAAGGTTGCCCACTCTCACCACTAGTATTCAACATTGTTTTGGAAGTTTTAGCCACAGCAATCAGAGAAGAAAAAGAAATAAAAGGAATCCAAATCAGAAAAGAAGAAGTAAAGCTGTCACTGTTTGCAGATGACATGGTACTATACATAGAGAATCCTAAAGATGCTACCAGAAAACTACTAGAGCTAGTCAATGAATTTGGTAAAGTAGCAGGATACAAAATTAATTCACAGAAATCTCTTGCATTCCTATACACTAATGATGAAAAATCTGAAAGTGAAATTAAGGAAACACTCCCATTTACCATTGCAACAAAAAGAATAAAATACCTAGGAATAAACCTACCTAAGGAGACAAAAGACCTGTATGCAGAAAACTATAAGACACTGATGAAAGAAATTAAAGATAATACAAATAGATGGAGAGATATACCATGTTCTTGGTTGGAAGAATCAACCTTGTGAAAATGAATCTACTACCCAAAGCAATCTACAGATTCAATGCAATCCCTATCAAAATACCACTAGCATTTTTCACAGAAGTAGAACAAAATACTTCACAATTTATATGGAAACACAAAAGACCCCGAATAGCCAAAGCAATCTTGAGATAGAAAAATGGAGCTGGAAGAATCAGGCTCCCCAACTTCAGACTATACTACAAAGCTACAGTAAACAAGACACTATGGTACTGGCACAAAAACAGAAATATAGATCAATGGAACAGGATAGAAATCCCAGAGATTAACCCACACACATATGGTCACCTTATCTTTGATAAAGGAGGCAAGAATAAACAATGGAGAAAAGACAGCCTCTTCAATAAGTGGTGCTGGGAAAACTGGACAGCTACATGGAAAAGAATGAAATTAGAACACTCCCTAACACCATACACAAAAATAAACTCAAAATGGATTAAAGACCTAAATGTAAGACTGGACGCTATAAAACTCTTCGAGGAAAACATAGGAAGAACACTCTATGACATAAATCACAGCAAGATCCTTTTTGACTCACCTCCTAGAGAAATGGAAATAAAAGCAAAAATAAACAAATGGGACCTAATGAAACTTAAAAGCTTTTGCACAGCAAAGGAAACCATAAGCAAGATGAAAAGACAACCCTCAGAATGGGAGAAAATATTTGCAAGTGGCAACTGACAAAGTATTAATCTCTAAAATTTACAAGCAACTCATGAAGCTCAATATCAAAAAAACAAACAACCCAATCCAAAAATGGGCAGAAGACCTAAATAGACATTTCTCCAAAGAACATATACAGATTGTCAACAAACACATGAAAGGATGCTCAACATCATTAATCATTAGAGAAATACAAATCAAAACTACAATGAGATATCATCTCACACCAGTCAGAATGGCCAGCATCAAAAAATCTAGAAACAATAAATGCTGGAGAGGGTGTGGAGAAAAGGGAACCCTCATACACTGTTGGTGGGAATGTAAATTGATACAGCCACTATGGAGAACAGTATGGAGGTTCCTTAAAAAACTAAAAATAGAACTACCATACGACCCAGGAATCCCACTACTGGGCATATACCCTGAGAAAACCGTAATTCTAAGAGAGTCATGTACCCCAATGTTCATTGCAGCACTATTTACAATAGCCAGGACATGGAAGCCACCTAAATGTCCATTGACAGATGAATGGATAAAGAAGATGTGGCACATATATACAACGGAATATTACTCAGCCATAAAAAGAAACAAAATTGAGTTATTTGTATTGAGGTGGATGGACCTATAGTTTGTCATACAGAGTGAAGTAAGTCAGAAAGAGAAAAACAAATACCGTATGCTAACACATATAAATGGAATCTAAAAAAAAAGGTCATGAAGAACCTAGGGGCAGGACGGGAATAAAGATGCAGACCTACTAGAGAATGGACTTGAGGACATGGGGAAGGGGAAGTGTAAGCTGGGACAAAGTGAGAGAGTGGCATGGACATATATACACTACCAAATGTAAAATAGATAGCTAGTGAGAAGCAGCCACATAGCACAGGGAGATCAGCTCCGTGCTTTGTGACCACCTAGAGGGGTGGGATAGGGATGGTGGGACGGAGGGAGACACAAGAGGGAAGACATGGGGATATATGTGTATGTATAGCTGATTCACTCTGTTATAAAGCAGAAACTAACACACCATTGTAAAGCAATTATACTCCAATAAAGATGTTAAAAATAAATAAATAAAAATAAAAATAGGCATAAGAATTACATAGACATTTCTCTAAAAAGGATATGAAAATGGCCAACAGGCACATGAAAAAATGCTTAACATCACTAATCATCAGGGAGATGCAAATCAAAACCACAATGAGCTATCACCTCACACCTGTCAGAATGTTTGTCATCAAAAAGACAAGAGACAACAGGTGCTGGTGAGGGTGTGGTGAAAAGGGAGCCCTTATACATTGTTGGGGGGAATAAAAATTAGTCCAACCACTATGGAAAACAACATGGAGTGCTCTCAAAAAATTAAAGATAGATCTACCATGCGACCCAGCAATTCTACTTCTGGGTATATACCCAAAGGAAATGAAAACAGGATTTTGATGAGATATGTACACACCCATGTTTATTGCAGCATTATTCACAATAGCCAAGATATGGAAACAACTCAAATCCCCATCAATGGATGAATGGATAAAAAAATGTGATATATATACACAATGGAATATTATTCAGCCATGAGAAAGGAGGATATCCTGCCATTTGTAACAACATGAATAGACCTTGAGCACATTACACTAAGCAAGATATAAGTCAGACAGAGGAAGACAAATACTTATGATATCACTTATATGTGGAACTTTAAAAAGTTAAACCTGGGGGCTTCCCTGGTGGCGCAGTGGTTGAGAATCTGCCTGCCAATGCAGGGGACACGGGTTCGAGCCCTGGTCTGGGAAGATCCCACATGCCACGGAGCAAATGGGCCCGTGAGCCACAACTACTGAGCCTGCGCGTCTGGAGCCTGTGCTCTGCAACAAGAGGCCACGACAGTGAGAGGCCCGCGCACCGCGATGAAGAGTGGCCCCCGCTTGCCACAACTAGAGAAAGCCCTCGCACAGAAACGAAGACCCAACACACCCCAAAATGAATAAATAAAAAAAAAATTAAAAAAAAAAGTTAAACCTGAAAAAAAAAAAAGAGTAAAATGGTGGTTACCAGGGAATGTGGGGTGGGGGAATAAGAGGGACAATGGTGTTTCATGGTACAAACTTGTAACAACATGCAAATAAGCCATAGAGATCTAATGCACAGTCTAATGAATATAGACAATTATGTTGTACTATAAAGATGTAATGTGATAACTATTGCTTCAAAGGCAATCATATGACTATATAAATGTATCCAAGTAACATGCTGGACAACTTAAATTTAAAAAATGTAATATGTCCAAGTTATCAAAATTTTTAAAAATTAAGTGACTTTAAACAGTAACGATTTATTATTGCTCATGATTCTACAGGTTGACCAGAGAGTTCTTTGGTCTGGCCCAGGTGTGGCTGATCTTAGCCAGACTTGCTCATTGGCTGCAATTGGTTTGGTAGGTTAGCCAGGAGCTGGCTGGGCTAGGATGTCCTCAGCTGGGATGACTCAGCTCTGCTGCAAATGATCTGTCACTTTCCAGCAGGCTCTCCCAGGCTTGTTCATGTGGAAGGAAAAGGGATACCAGCATGAGCAGAAATATACAAGTAGCCTGGAGGTCTAGGGTGAGAACTGACATACTGTCATTTTAGCTACTTTCTGCTGATAAGATGAGCCCAGATTCAAAGAGGGGGAAGTAGACTCCACCTCCTGATGGCAGTTGTTGCAAAGCTCCATTACAAAGGATACGTGCTCAGGGATGCCTGGAGAATTAAGACATTTTTGTAATCAATCTACCACAGATACCTTGGAACATAGTACTATATATGCTTAGAACTAAAAGTGACACCAACAGCTAAAGTCACGACACCCATTATGTCACCATCACAGGTCACCCAGAAACAGTATACATCTTATCAACATAATCCTGTGTATCACAACATTACAGATTAAGACACCTGAGTGAAAGACCCCTCTCTCCTTGCAAACAAGTCATGCAGGCTTGGGTATCTCTGCTCCCTATTAAGTGGTGACCTGTGAGAAGGAATCACGACTCTATTTCAATTGCAGTTATTTTTCCCAACTCTCTAAGAAATACAAGAGCATTTTTAATGCCATATCCTGACAAAGTGACCCCAGAGAGTAATAAACAAAATATATGCCAGCATTAACTTCTTTTGCTATTCTGCAAATTTTAAAATATGTAAGCATGGTTTTTGGAATGGTCATTCTAACAGATAATGTGTCAACTTTCTTCCTGTGAAAGGATCAAATATATTTCTTTGGGAAATCTTCCCTGAGTACATTTCCAGAAAGGAAGTGTTTCTTTTCTTGGTAAATAAATGTACTACCTAGAAAAAGTTTCTTGGGAAGATGGAGAAAATGAGCGAGGTTGAGTAATGACTGGTCATTACTAGAAGAATCACAAGCTATTTTTAAAACCCAAGTATAAGGTGAAATGTATTATACCTAGTGAAATAATACACCTGGCAGAAACTCAAGCTTAGTGAGTTTTAGGATACAGTTTTAGCAGAGCCAGGAATTTTCTGGGAGCATTCACACGAACGCGAGATCTGTCTTAAAGGAGCCTGCTTGCCCCGACACTAAGGCGGGCTCCTTGAGGAGGGAAGGCACCAGGGCCTTCTCAAAGGAAGGACAACAGCTCCAAACAAGCCAAATATCCTCCTGCATTTGACAGATGTGGTCAATGAAAGCCATTTCTATCACTACCTCTGAACCGTGATGCTGGTGACACCACCAGAGGGAAGTACCATTAACGGGGCCGAAGATGCTGTTGGTCAGAAACAAGCTTGTGTCATCACAGTTCAAATAATACTGATGGCAGTGGAAGATGTCTGTATGTTTTGCTTAATTTTAATTTTGTTTGTCCAGCAATGCTGCTAGTGATTTATTCTGGGGGTGGGGGGCTTTAGATTTCACTGTGTGGCATTTGCTACCCCTTCTTGGGGGTCCGTAGGAACAGCATGTGTACAGTTGGGGAACCAGTGAGTGGGCTTTGAAACCATGAATCTAGGTCATTGAGATAAAAGACTAATTTTTTAAAAACGTATCCACAGCTGTTATTTTAGGGACACATTGGCCCAGTCACGTTCTGTAAGTTCCAATCATAAAACCTCATTCATTCAAACAATATTTATTGCACACTTACAGTGTGCCAAGAATTGTTCTAGGCACTGTGGATACTGCAGTGTTAAAATAGACAACATTCCTGCCCTAATATATATTCGAAAATAGAAGCCAGGTAATAAATGGGGAACACACCAATGACCACGAGAATTACAGCTTGTGATAAATGCTAAGAAGGAATGAACAGACACCGAATGGGAGGAGGGCGGGCAGGCCAACCTACTCTCTGTAAGTGTCAGGAAACAAGGCTCTAGGTGACCCTGAAGCCCAGTTCCAAGGATGAGAAGGAGGCATGCATGCCAAGATGGGGAATAACAGAGGAAACCGGAATTCCCTAAGGCGGAAAAGGAGCCATTCTAGGACCTGTCGGCCGGCGAATGTGGCTACAGCATCAGGCCTGTGGGGAGAGAGGTGTGAGATGGATCCAGAAAAGGACATAGGAACCGGACAAAGCAGGGCCTTGAGGCCAAGGTAAAGACCACATAGTTAATTCCCAAAGTGAAGAGCAGCCATTGGAAGGCTTTAAGCCAGGGGGGTGACATGATCTCCTTTGCATTTTTTAAAGATCCCTCTGCATCCTGGGTGAAGAATAGATGATGCCTAGGTTATCATAGGTATTCAAATATTTGGATACATACAAGCAAATCAATATAAACACCCCCAGAGTGATATTAATTTGGGCAAAAGGCCCACAAATCACCTCACCTCCATTAAAGAATCGATATTTTCTTAATAGGTTGCCAAAAGCAGCAGGAGCCACACTTCATAGCGTGTGTTAATTTTCAGTTTGATGCTTGGGCTCCTCCTTGTGGCTGTCTGACTGTGACGCCCTTGGCAACGCCAGCTCACACAGGGACTGGGGACCAGCAATCTTTTTTTTTTTTCAAACCTACCTCTGTTAATAAAAAAGTACAAAGTCTAAAATGTAGGTCTGAAATGTCATTAGTGCATTTGAAAAAAATAAGTTTATAATCAGCTATTACCCGTTAGTGCTTGTATAGGTACCGCATGGTACATGGTATCACATGGTTACATTCTCACCAAACCCTGTTGTTTGCGAAAACATTCTTGCCAACAGCTGGTACAAATAACATCAAATCTGGTAAGAAATAAGGTATTTGCCTCCCCTCAGATATAACTTCATCAAATAACAGAATGTCTTTAACAAATCTGAAGCAACAGAGCAAAAGGAATAAATCATAATGTTTCATCCTCAGAGTAAAAAATGAAGTGGGACGTATTTAACTACTATGGAAGATGTGGATAAAAATAATCGTTTTCTCCATTCATCACCACATACAGCTGATGACTGACAACTTGAATCAGAGAGAATCCCAACCAGTCGGGCATTAGGGACTTTCTAACGATCGTATCCCTTACATACTAAGAATTACTGCTTGGGAAAACTGCTCTCAGAAGGCACATCCATTCCAAAAAAATCTCATTTTCAACCCATTTTGATGTGAGAACATGTTCGTGCCATGAGCTACCCCATGCAGATGTGAGCCAGAGGGAGCAGGGAAACCAGCTCAGCCCTGGAGAGCTGGGATGTCTTACCTAAGGATGGAGTTAACACCTTTACCGCTTTAATTTCCTGCATCTCTTTTCTTAGCTCTACTTATTATTCCTAATGTATTTCCAGTGTGTTTAGAATTTCCAAGTAGAGGCACTTGGGCTGGCGTGTACTGAAAAATGCCATGAGCTCTATGGGGCCAGTCAGCCAGCAGGTAATCATGGCAGTGGCACCAGCCCTTGCCCAGGTAGGAATATTCTGATGGATCTTATTTGAAGCCTAAAAATGTCCTCAGAGCATGAATGACAGCCAGTGACTATTCAAGGTAGAAAACCACGTTAAACTTCCACTAATGTCACACTCCTTACACGTGGCTGACACAGCCCATTGGACCACGCTGGGTGTGACTCTTGTAGAAAATTGTACGTAACCACAAAGGCCTGCTTTGAAATAGCAATAAGGCAAAAAACCGCTACAGAATTCTGTTCCTGGTCAGAACTCAGGAGGGTGGGAGTAACGGAAAGAAATTTACAAGCATCTGCAATTTCTTGCAGACAAGTATCTATAATATTGGGAATGCCGATTACTAATTCATGATACAATATTGCTTTATGATGTATGAAATGGGAACATTTCAGTCATTTTGTTGTTTCTATCAAAAGAGTAATAGTTCACTAAAAACTGGGAATAAATTTTGTGTAACGTTAGTTTACATAGCAAATTCATAAAATGTGAAAACATTTGCAACAAAGATAAAACCAGAGAACACAGAGATTCTTGAGTTAACATGAAGGTGTTGACGCTGAAATGCATGATAATTTAAACGTATTGAAAATATGAAATTAAGACACAAATCACTGCAGATGACTTGACAAGATATTTTGAATCCTCTGAATAATGGTGTACAAAAGCATATAAAAGTTCAAAAGGGAGGTGAAACTATAGTATCATGAATGGACTGTTGTAAATGTGATCCCAACGTAGTTTAGGAGATCAATCAGGACCCTTTGGGTATAAATGATAGGAACTCAACTCAAACTGTTACTGAACCAAACTTGGGTCCACTTGCCTGAGGGCAGTAAAGCCAATCTGCTGACACGGGGTTGTGGTTAAGAAAAATGCTGCATTTATTGCAGGGCACCAAGCAAGGAGTCCAGGCAGCTAGTGCTTAAAAGACCCAGACTCCTAGCTTGGAGTTTGGTTCGGTAACATCTGGGCTGACCAAGGCTCTACCATACTGTGGTTTCTTTTTTGATTTTCTCAGAAATTTAGTAGATGTCTTTCTATCTGATTCCCCAAAAGTTTATGGACCAACATCTTCATCCATAGTTCTTCATGAAGCATGTTTTCAGAAAATATTGTTTTCCACCCTTTTCCTGTAGAACTAAAAGTTCATTAGGATACGCTCTGCTTCTCCAGTTATAGTAGGTGACAATATTGCCAAGTGATAGCCTCCCACTTGGACTCCCAGTTTACAATCTATTCTCCACAAGGCAGCCAGGATGAATCTTCTACGTTGGTGAGCCAGAGCCTGTCCTTCTTCAGCTGAATCCCTCCAAATAAAATCTCCTCCCACTGCCAATAAAATCTCAGTCCCACCAGGCCCCCCCATGGTCTGGCCCCTGCTCTCCTCTCTGACCTCATCACTGCTCTCCTCTCTGACCTCATCACTTGCACACCCCAGCTGCTGCTGCCTCAGGGCTGCTGTCACTGCCTTTCCTCTGCCCGGAAGCCATCCCTTGGAAATCCACAGGGCTTCTTCGCTCACTTTCTTAAGGTCTCTGCTCACTTACTGTGTCAGTAACATCTCAGACACTCAAATATTTAAAAGCATCCTGTTTCACTCTCTGTCCATGTCTCCACACATGTCACCCCAACTCATAAACATCAGCCATTTAAAAATTTTTTTTTAACTTTTTATTTTATATTGGAGTACGGTTGATTAACAATGTTGTGTTAGTTTCAGGTGTACGACAAAGTGATTCAGTTATACATATACATGTATCTATTCTTTTTCAAATTCTAGTCCCAATAGGTTGTTACAGAATACTGAGCAGAGTTCCCTGTGCTGTACAGTAGGTCCTTGTTGGTTATCCATTTTAAATATAGGAGTGTGTACATGTCAATCCCAAACTCCCTAACTATCCCTCCCCCCTCCCCTTCCCCCCTGGTAACCATAAGTTCATTTTCTAAGTCTGTGAGTCTGTTTCGGTTTTGTAAATAAGTTCATTTGTATCATTTTTTTTAATGGATTCCACATATAAGCGATATCATATGATATTTGTCTTTCTCTGTCTGACTTACTTTACTCAGTATGACAGTCTCTAGGTCCATCCATGTTGCTGCAAATGGCATTATGGTTATCCATAGATTGAGGATTAACTTTTGTCTGGGTTCCTTTGGAAAACTGATGGACTGTGCCCACTGGAGACCTGTTGACACAGAGGTGCTCCAGAACGTTAGGAGAAAGACGTCTGAGCAATATGTGGGACAGGCCCAAGGGGCCTCTGTAGGTGGAGAGCCTTCTCAGCCTTCCTATAGATGAGCTCTAAGATGTAAGGGGTGATTCTGAGCCTGAGTGAGCTCAGAGGACAAATAGCCCTCCTCAGGACCACTCTGACACAGCAGGGCACAAAATCCAAAAGGAAAGTAAAGCATTCTACTGCAGTTATCTGCTGCTGGGGAACCATCCCAAACTGAGATAAACATCACCATTTTATCATATCCCACGATTCGGAAGGTCTGGAGATTGGACAGGTTGGCAGTGGGAAAGGCTTGTCTGTGGTCCATAATGTCTGGGGCCTCAGCTGGGAAGAGTGGCAGGGATGGGGGCATCCAAACTGTTGGGCATTGGGATTATCTGGAGGCTTTTCACTCACATGTTGGGCTGGGATGACTCCAAGTCTGTGGACTTAGCCAGGACTACTGATCAAGCACCTACACGTGGCTTCTCCGTGAGGCTTGTTCTTCTCACAGCTGGGTTCTGAGAGACAGTGTCCCAAGAGAGACCACCTGGAGAGGAAATGTTCCAGGAGAGCCAGGTGGCAGTGATGGCTTTTAAGACCTGACCTCGGAAGCCACGTAGTATCGTGTCTGCCATACTCTCCTGGTCAAAGGACGGTTGGCCCACCCAGATTCTAAGGGAAGGGACACAGAAATGACCTTGATTGAAGGAATATCACAGAATTTGGAGCCATATTTTATTTTATTTTATGTTATGTTATTTTTTTAATTGGAGTATAGCTGCTTTACAATATTGTGTTAGTTTCTACTGTACAGCAAAGTGAACCAGCTATACGTACGCATATATCCCCTCATTTTTGGATTTCCTTCTCATTTAGGTCACCACAGAGCATTGAGAAGAGTTCCCTGTGCTATACAGTATGCTCTCATTAGTTATCTATTTTATACATAGTATCAATAGCGTATATATGTCAATCCCAATCTCCCAATTCATCCCACCCTCCCCTTTCCCCCTTGGTATCCATACATTTGTTCTCTACCTCTGTGTCTCTATTTCTGCTTTGTAAATAAGATCATCTATACCAATTTTTCAGATTCCACATATATGCGTTAATATGCGATATTTGTTTTTCTCTTTCTGACTTACTTCACTCTGTATGACAGTCTCTAGGTCCATCCATGTCTCTACAAATGACCCAATTTCGTTCCTTTTTATGACTGAGTAATATTCCATTGTATATATGTACCACATCTTCTTTATTGGAACCATATTTTAAAACCATCACTCATTCTTCACCACGTTGGCCATGCCATCTCAAGGGCTTCTGAGTCTCATGGTGGCAGACACATAATTGTCTGTTGATGCAGTGCTGCCCAGCTGAGCCTGGCTGGTTTATAAGCACATATGAGATACCCGTTGGGAACACCTAATACTTGAGGGATACCTCACCTGAGGAACCTAAGATCCTATGTGAACAGGAAGAGCAAAAGCCAGAGGAACCAGCTGATTCTTAATAATATAGCTTTACCTGTAAGCACAGGCTGGAGAAACCCAGACAAAGGGGAGTAGGAACATGGCTTATACTTAAGAAAGGTCTGATAAAACAGGGCAACCAAAGAGAAAACCTACAGGGGCTCTAAAGCTAGGAACTAAAGTACCACTTACCACAATGCTACCCAGTTCTGGATGGCGGCAGATTGCAAACTAGATGAGCTATTTTGTTCTGTTGAAACAAGGAAACAAGCTATGCTTTTCAAGCCAACTCTTTAAGCCAACCTCGGGTCTTCTGTAAAGAATCGCAAGCATGATGGTCTTCAAAATGCCAGCCATGAAAACGCACGGAAATGCGAGCTTCATGTATAGATGTTAGGAAAGAACTTCACGTTTGGAGTTGGCTTTTCAGCCACACATATACCCCTCCCATCTTTAAAAATAAAACAAACCACACGAAATGTATTTCCAAGCACTTGATCATTTGAAAAATCAGAGGGAATTTGAGCCAAAAGGGAGAAAAGGAACCGCTCTCTGCAAAGAATAAATATCTGCCCCATAATTTATGGAGAATGCAAATCATCCAAGCAGCGGTCTGTGGCGTTGACTGTCATTTCATCTAATTAAACGGCTCTACAAGCCTCAGAATGTCACGTCTCCTGCCAGCTGACCCACTACATTCCCTTCTATTCTATAGAGTTCAGGGGAGCAGAATACTTGAGAAAGACACTGCATTTTAACCTAGAGGAAAATATGGATTTGTACACGAAGGAGGTTAGGTGGTGTGGGCTTTTGCCTTGATTAGTCTGTACCATCAAAGCTTCTGTGACTCCTGTGCTTGAGAAATTTACTCTGTCTTGTTTTAAAAAAAAAAAAGAAAAAAAATCAGAGGGTCGCCAGCCTCATCAATTTTTTGTTGTCGTGTAGGTAAATTTTGCATGCGATGTGTGTCACTGTTTATGCTGTGTTTTTTTTTTAAATTCCAGAATTCAGCATTTCCTATGCTTGTTTTTGCTACTAAAATCTTGACTTTTGAGCAATGTTGAATATCTTGAGTTCTCTGGGCACTAGAGTTGTGACCTCACAATTAGGCTGATTAGGTTTTACAGGATATGTAGGTGAAGTCTTTTTTATTCTTTTCCATTTTTTAAAATTTTTTAAATTTTTAAATATCTTCCCTTTAAAATTTTTTTTAAATTATTTTTTATTGAAGTATAGTTGATTTACAGTGTTGTATTAGTTTCAGGTGTACAGCAAAGTGATTCAGTTATACATACATATATATCTATTTTTTCAGATTCTTTCCTCTTATAGGTTTTTACAAAATATTGAGTAGAGTTCCTTGTGCTATACAGTAGGTCCTTGTTGGTTATCTATTTTATATATAGCAGTGTGTATATGTTCATCCAAACAGTGGGAAACTTCATGCTGGAGTATCTCCACCATCTCTGACCTCCCTCTCTGTTATTTCCCCCACAACTCCCTCCTCAGGATTTTTTAATGGCTATGTCCATGGATTTAAAAAATATTTTTATTGAGTTATATCAACATTAAATATAAAAGGGGATTCGTTTCTACTTATATAACGTAGAGTATTTTCATGTGTCCTCCTAGTCAATACCTTCCCCTCAAAGGTAACCACTCTCCTGACTTGAATCACCATACATTAGTTTTGCCTGTTCACGGACTTCAAATAAGTGGAATCATATAGTACATAGTTTGTACTCTGTTATTTCCTTCATTCACCATTATGACTGCAAGATGCCTCATAAAGCAGTATTGCTCTCTTCCTTATATTCCATTGTATGAATATACAACAGTTTATTTGGAGACATTCTACTGCTACAAATCTATTCTACTGCTGTTGGTGCCCTCAGGCTTTTTTTTTTTTTTTTCTCTACTTGTTATCCTCCCCAGATGTCAGCGCTATCCCCAAAGCAAAGAACCAGATCCTTCTAGAAGATAGGAGCCATTCCAGGCTCCAAGAGGTGAGTACATGAAGGAGATAAATTCAAGCATTTGAAGTCCTATCCTGGAGGAGACTTGAGGTCCTTTAGAGTCTTCTAAGTGAAACAAACAAAAAATGAATAACAGTAAGCAAGTCCTTGCTAATATTGACCCCTTTTAAAGTTTAATTTATATGTTTAGCTAATGGATTTTTTTAGCACCTATTGTATGCCAAGTATTTCTTAGGTCCTAGGAATGAAGCATCAAATAAGACAGATAAGGATGTCATTCTTCTGAAGCTAAACTTCAAAGACAATAAGCTATGGAGAAAATTAAAATAGGACAGTGCAATAAAATGGCCAGAAAAATCCTCTCCAGGGAGACCACAGAATGACAAGAAATAGTCAGCTGCAACAGGACTGGGGGAAGCCATCAGGAGGAAGCATATTTTAGGCTGGCAGGGCAACTAGATCAATGCTCTTAGGAATGAACTTGACCTTCTTAAAGAATAGAAGGAAGGCTCATGAGGCTGGCATGTAGTGGGCAACATAAAGTAGCAGAAGATAAAATCAGAGAGGTGAGCAGGGATTGGATTGTACATGACTTCATGGTAAAGAGTACAGATTTTATTCTAAGAATACCAATAAAGAGGCCACTTCCCTCAATGACAGATGATGGTATCTTGAACTAAGATGGCAGCAAAGGAAGCAAAGAAATGGACAGAATTCAATATGTTTTGGAGACAGTCCATAGAATGTGCTGCGGAAAAGATGCTGAACAAGTTTCTGTCTTTCTACTATGTCTTACTTAGGACTCCCTCTGTTGCTAGGATGGTGGTTGGGAAGATGATCTTGCCGCACAGGAATCGCTTCCACTGGCCCATGGCGTGCAGGGAGTACTCTCAAGTACACATTCTCCTTTGGTTCTTACAGCAATCCTAGAAGGGAAGGAAGCAGACTTAGTAAGTTCAATCTTACAAATAAAAAACTCAGGATTTAAAGATCATCATGGACTCATCTGAGGATACACAATGAGTAGGCTCCTAATCCAAAACTTGGACCCATCCTTTTGGCATCTGGCCCCTCCATATCGTCTTCCTGAGATATTTGCTCTAGTGATCATAATAAATCTTTACTTTTAGTGAGTGCTTTCTCTTTTCCAGACAATGGGGTACTTCGTGACATATATCACCTCTTTAATCCTACAGTGTAAGTACTGTTATCACCAGCCTTATTTTGCAGACCTGTGAACCTAAGGCTCAGAGAGTTGAAGTAAACTTTCCAAGCTGTCACTCCAAATCCCAGTTTCCCAGTCATCATACTAAGCTGCTATAGACAGAAAAAGTAGACTCCGCTGAAAAGCCCATTTGCCACCTCGAATGCTAACTATCTTAAAATAATTGCAGATACCAATATCCTCAGAGACCTTTAACAACATCATACTGACAAATAAATATACACACATTCCGGACATTTTCTCCTCACCTATGATATTCATTAAGGAATCTATTTCTCAGCTTCTCTTCCAAGCCTCTGTAAAGTGTTCACGATGTGAGATCTGGTGATGTGTCCTTCTACCATTTGGTCCCTAGCAACATCTATCTAGAGCCACCAGTGTAATTAAAGTTGTGTCAAAACATCAGGGCTGTCTGCAGGGTTGACTTTAGCATTTGCTCAGAAAATATAAAGGATGCATTACAGAGCCAGCCCTTCCTGATTGTAAGCATCTCTGGAAGACAAATAGGTGAACAATAAACACAGTAACTCCTCCAGATTAAAGCATCTATTTCTGAGATCTCCTCCAAGACGTGTCCTATTATTTAACCAAATAGTACCTTACTTAAAAAAAAAAATTTAGTTTTTTTCATTTTAATTTTAGAATTACTTTGAATATCTATTTATATCCAATGTGCATTTCTTATATTTTTTCTTTTTAAACTAAATTGTTTTATTTTGAAAAAGTTAATATGGAAAGGATAGAAAATAACAACCACTCTTGTAACTATAACCTAGAATTAACAAAGGTAAGTGTTTTGCCACGGTATTTACGAAAAAAAAAATTTTTTTAAGTAAAATTAAATGTTACAGACAATTTAGAATGCTTTCTGATTAAAATTTTCTTTTGGTTTCATACAACCTGCATGTGCTATTTAAATTCATTCTATTAAAATATATAGCATTGAGAGTTAGAAGAGACAGACGGGACTATGTGATCTGATGGCCTCAGGTTATAGACGGAGAAGTTTAGTTCCACAGAGTTACTACGTTCAAGGGTCCTCCAGTGAGTTAATGACAAAGCCAGGCCTATGTCTGGCCCTGGCCTCTGACCCCAGCACAGCAACGATATTTTACCATCCCTCTTTACCTTTACTAGCACCCCGATAAAAAAAGTCTAGAAACTTAGTCTAGCAATCCCACTCCTGGGCATATATCTGGAGAAAACCATAATTCAAAAAGATACATGCACCCCTTTGTTCATAGCAGCTCTATTTACAATAGCCAAGACCTGGGAGCAACCTAAATGTCCATCGACAGAGGAGTGGATAAAGAAGATGTGGTACACATATACAATGGAATTCTACTCGGCCATAAAAAAGAACGAACTAATGCCATTTGTAGCAACATGGATGGACCTAGAGATTATCATACTAAGTGAAGTAAGTCAAACAGAGAAAGACAAATATCATATAATATCACTTATATGTGGAATGTAAAAAGAATGATACAAATGAATTTATTTACAAAACAGAAACAGACTCACAGACTTCGAAAACAAACTTATGGTTACCAAAGGGGAAAGGTGGGGAGGGAGGGATAAATTAGGAGTTTGGGATTAACATATACTATATATAAAATAGATAATCAACAAAGACCTACTGTATATCACAGGGAACTCTACTCAATATTCTGTAATAACCTAAGTGGGAAAAGAATCTGAAAAAGAATGGATATATGTATATGTATAATTGAATCACTTTGCTGTACACCTGAAACTAACACAACATTGTAAATCAACTCTACTCCAATATAAAATAAAAAATTAAATTTAAAAAAAGGAAAAAAATCGGTCTATAGTTATCTACATAGCCCTGTATATAACCATATAGTGATCTATGTCAACAGATTTTCACATACTTTAGAGTTAGGTAAACTCTTCCAGATCCAGTTCTGATGGGGCTGTGTCAGCTCCCTCAGCCAGAATGAGTCATTCTGTCATTGTGCTCCCAGAAAGCTGTGCTCATTTCTCAACTATAGTAGTTCTCACATTGTATTCTAATTTATCTGTTTAACCTCATGCCTCCTCTACAGGACTTTGAGCTCATCTAAGCAAAGATGGTGCCTTGATCTGCCTTGTGAACCCCAGCACCTTGTATCAAACATGCATTAGCAAAAGTTTTTATCACTGAATGTGTTGTGGAATCGATCAGTTATTGGATATCCCCTTTGCCGCTCCCTGAGCTCAAAGAGAGAAAACAATTGAATTATTGGTGTCACAAAAAAATACCTTTGTATGGGGTGGGGGGATGGATTGGGAGTTTGGGATTAACAGATGTAAACTATTATACATACAATAGATAAACAACAAGGACCTATTGCATTGCACAGGGGACTATATTCAGTATCCTGTAATAAACCATAATGGAAAAGAATATAAAGAAGAATATATATATATATTTATAACTGAATCACTTTGCTGTACACAAGAAATTAATGCAACATTGTAAATCAACTATACTTCAATAAAGTAAATTTAAAAAAATACCTTCGTATAAATGAGTCAGAAATAAAGCAAAGCAGACAGTTGAAGAGGTTATTCTGGGTGGAAAAGCGGAGGAGACTGTGTCAGTCTGGATCAGGTTAGGAAGTCAAGAGACAGTAAACATAAATTTAATATAAAGAATTATTAACCCCTGATAGGAGAATAACTACAAAGATGTAAAGACAACTCTAAAGGAGACCTTGGACAAAGGGAGACTATCCAAGGAAGGACAAACTGAGAGGGAAAGTCCCCTCCCCAAGGCTGACATTCAGCCTCATGGAAGACGGCCTGCTTGCAGCCCTCGGGTGGTGAAGTTCACTGCGTTGCCCAGACTGGGGCTGGACCAGGGTTGCTGGGTAAGCAGCATCGACCCTTCAGGCACAGGCGAGCTGTGGCTGGTGAGAGGGCGTGCAGAGGGAGTCTGGCGCCACTGCAGGTGCAAGGCCTGGAGTGTGTGGTGTCCACACACGTCAAGGACACAAGCCAGGTTGGTGAGAGGACACAGCGTCCGGGGTATGCCAGGTCCGTGTCAGGAGGCCAGAGCAAGGTGGTTCCGGGGCCCAGGCTGGGGCTGCAGGTTGCTAAGGGACTGCCCCCTCCGGGGCACAGCCGCGCAGAGCGCCACCAGATGTCCCTCCCCGCTCAGCCCCCCACGACTGATGGCTGCGGGAGAAGCGAACGCAGCCGCGGACGGAGGAAGAGCATCTTCCCCTGGCAATGTCCCTCCAGCGCCCTCTACTGACACAGCGTGACATCACCCCCTGAAAAGAACAGAGAAAAAGTCCAACCCATCACCACCTAGCAAATACTGAAGGACCCATCTGAGCCAAGAGAAAGAAGCTGGTAACTGCACAGGGACCCAACATGCAATAAACAAACGATGTTTGGACCTAAGTTAGAGTCAGCTTCAGCTCCCAGTTTCCTCATCTGCAGAAGGAGGGGAGTAATAGCACTTACCTCATATGTGGTGTAAACGTAAAGAAAGATACACGACTATGTATAAAATAGATAACTAATGAGAACCTACTGTACAGCACAGGGAACTCTACTCAATGCTCTGTGGTGACCTAAATGGGAAGGAAATCCAAAAAAGAGGGAACATATGCATGACTGATTCACTTTGCTGTACAGCAGAAACGAACACAACATTGTAAAGCAGCTATACTCCAATAAAAACTTTTAAAAAATAACTGCATGGACCCAGAATCCTGTAGATAGAACAGTTTGACTTGAATAAGTACATGAGCTTAGCGGCACTTATACTCTTAAGGAAATAACGATACATAGTAAAATATCACTAAAAATGTCTTCGATTTAGAATCAAAAAGTACAAACCTCCAGTTATAAAATAAGTAAGTCATGGGGAGGTAATGTACAGCATGGTAACCATAGTTAATAACATTGTATTGCACACTTGAAAGTTGCCAAAAGAATGCAGTTGGCCCTTGAAGAACATGGGTTTGAACTGCGTGGGTCCACTTACACACAGATTTTTTTTCAGTAGTAAATACTACAGTACTACATGATCCTTGTTTGGGAGAAACTGTGGATGCAGAGGGCCGACTATAAGTTACATGCAGATTTTCAGCTGCACAGGGATGGTGCCCCTAATGCCCACATTGTTCAAGGGTCAACTGTGGATCTTAAAAGTCCTCATGACAAGAAAAAAAAATATTTTGTAACTATGTATGGTGATGGATGTTAACTAGACTTATTACGGTGATCATTTTGCAACGTGTACGAATATTGAATCGTTTTATACACCTGAAATATAATGCTATCTCTCAATTATACCACAATTTTAAAAAAAGAATCTCTATATAGAAGGAAGGTGTCTAGAATGCAGCCTCACTTGGTAGATGTAAAAGGAATGAAGTAAACTCAGTGCTGTATCTTTAAAAAAGAAAGAAAGATACCGTGTGTACTTTGAACAATGACAATGTGTATGCTGATCACAGAGCAGCGCCTGGCACATAATAAGAATTCGATAAGTGTTTGCTATGATCACCTTCATTACTTGGAAAGGCAGAACTGCAATCAGAGGACCCAAGCTCCATTCCCAGCCCTACTGTCCACTGACCATGGACCACAGAGCCTTCCCTCCCCCCGGGGCTTTGGTTGCTGCTGCTGTGAAGTGGCCCTTTCTCACTTTTTTAAAAAAGAAACATTTATTTTCCGTCAACCTTATTTCTGCTTTCTGTTTAAGAGTCTGTGCAACAACAGCTGAAATTCACTCCTCAGTGGTTCTTCCTACCCACTCAGTGGCCTGAGCAGTGGGGACTGGGGACCAGTCTTCAGCAGGGACCCCTGGGAAGGCACGGAGGCCACCACCACTTTCAGACCCCAAGTTGAGTAGTGGTAAATTCGGGAGCTGGAACTGCCCCTTCACCCCGAAATTCCTCCTCAGTCACAGCCTTTCAGCAGCAGCCTGCCCTTCTGTCCCCATCTCTTCAGCATCTCTGTACAAGCAGAGATCACGTGCAGAACCTCGCCGGCCAGCACCCACCTGCTCAGACCTGCTGAGTGGGCTCCCTTGTCATGGCCTGGACAGCAGTGGCCCCTTGGCACGGAGGAGAGGCTGTGTGAAGCCGAGCCATGGAGCGGGTGACAGGCTGACGTCACCGGGATCAGGAAGCCCTGGGAGTCAGGGCTCCTGCAGGGCTGCCTGGATGGTTCCAGGAGTGAAGCTGCCAGTGATAGGAGCAGCCCCAGTGGCAGCAGGACACGTGAGCACAGCTTGCTGGCCAGTCTTCCTGGAGGAGAGAACCCTGACATCAGCCCAGTTTTCAGTGACAACCACGGCACGAGCCTCCAGCAAGAGATTCTCCCAGGTAGTCTTCAAATTTATGACGTGGAGGCCATCACTTCTCCTTTTGTAGATGTTCTGTCCCTTTTGGAGGTCCAGGTGGAGGCCCCTAAGTGGGTCCCTGCTGCAAGGAATTTGAGGACATCCTCCTCCTTCATTTGCTCCGGACGTTGTGAAGTTTGCCCTTTAAATGATGGCGGGAACCCAGAACACCTTGTGGACTCCTCTCTGGCAGCACAGAAAGGCGCTTTCCCACTTTTCACGTCCCACTTTTCATGTCCCACTTTTCCGTCTCACATGCCTGACATCCATGCCTTCGGCTCCACACCAGAGCAACCCATTTCAGGGTATACAGTGAGCCGACCCCTCAAAATACAGCCAGATCACGAGAGAGTGCGGTGAGCTGGCTGCACGGAGAAACGTCAAAGACACCTACAAGACAAAAAATAACGTTCCATTGTGACAGTTTTTCAAATTCTATGCATTTAGAAAATCTTAGACACTTGTGCTGCGATTTTTTTCAGAGCCAACCTTGGTTTGAAGCAATGGCAAAAACTAGAAAACAACTTATTTGTGCTCAGATTAGATGACTTCTTATGAAAGATGATGGGGGGAGGTATGAAGACCCTTCTCTTGCCTTAAAATTCTCATGCCCATCACTGCCCCCCACACCTGCACCCACACTTCCCTGCATTTATTCAAGGGCAGGGGATTGCCCACACTGAATTGCAAGCCCACATGGGAAGAACATTGCATTAAGTTACAACTTGTCATATATAACTTAATTGAATTCTCTTTAAAAATGCCTTCCAAGTGGTCCAGAATCCAAAGGCATACGTGGATGCAGAAGGCTGAGAATAGCCCTGGTCACCTGGAAGAAAGGCAGGAACAGGCAAAGGAAGCTGGACGCGCCTGAAGAATAACATTGCCAACTTTGGTTTTTCCTGGGGCCACGTCAGTAGGAGGATCACTGAATGGAGAAGCCCACTAATATATTCCTACGTGTCCACAGCAAGTGCCCAAAACTCCATCACTTTTAATCCTTGGGTTAAAAGATTTTTCCAAATTACCTAATTATCAAAATCATCCAGCACACTTGTTAAAAATACCATTTTATAGGTTCTTGTCTGAGAGCTTACAAGTCCTCAGGTGATTCTTACAGTCAAGTAAGTCTGGGAAGTAGTGGGTTTATGAAGTATCTGATCCTAATACTCACTGTGTAGACTATATATAAACAAATTTCTGGACCCCAGAACTACTGAATTAGGACATGCAGGGCTTCCCAACTGTACCAGGTGCTCATTATGGTCCGTGTCTCAGCTCAGACTCCATAACAAAATGCCATAGACTGAGTGGCTTGAACAACAGATTTCATTTCTCACAGTTCTGGAGGCTGGGAAGTCCGAGACCAAGGTGCCAGCAAGGTAGGTTTCATTCTGAGGCTCCTTCTCTTAGATTAAAGGCAGCTGCCATCTGGCCGTGTGCTCACATAACTTCTTCTTTGTTCTCATGGCAGGAGAGAGAGCAAGCTCCCTGCTGTCTCTTTTTACAAGTGCACTAATCACATCACTAGGGCCCCACCCTCCTGACCTCCAAAGGCCCCACCTCCAAATACCATCGCATTTCGTGGTTAGGGCTTCAACTAATGAATTTGGGTGGGGGAAGACAAACATTCAGTCCAAAACAGATATTTTGAAAATGCTGGGTTAGATAAATGTTTATATGAATCTTCTCCCCAAATTCCTAGGTTATCTGGAAAATGATAGCACATTTCAACTATCCTCAGGCATTAATTCATTAGGAAGTTTTGGTTTAAGTAGTGGATAGTAAGACCCAAATCAAATAGGGCACCAAAAACTAGATTTTAAAGATGCACTCAAAGGGAATGGGGGATTTCGTCTAGGGCGGCTGAGGTGGGATGTGACGGGAGTGGTTCTCGCTTTTAATGTGCATGTGAGTCACCTAGAGGCCTTGTGATAACGCAGGCTCTGATTCAGCAGTTCTGGGTGGGACCTGGGAGTCTGCCTTTCGGATGAGCTGCTCCACAGACCACTTTCTGAGTGGAGTGGTGGGGTGCAAGCATTCCAGGTATCCAGGGATGTCTGTGCCCATGGGGTATGACGCCAAAGACAAGCTTTTCAACTTAAAAGTTTTGCTTGGAGTCAATGACGTCATTGCAGAAGGCCTGAGTTCCAAAATATCATCTAGAAGAAATGAGCTTCAGAAATGCCGAGCTCTGAATAGACTGGTGGTTGCCAAGGGGCGGGGGGGTGGGGACAGGGAGGGATGGACTGGGAGTTTGAGATTAGCAGATGCAAACTATTATATATGGGATGGATAAACAACAAGGTCCTACTGTATAGCACAGGGAACTATACTCAATATCCTTTGATAAACAATAATGGAAAAGAATGTGTATATATATGTATAACTGAATCACTTCCCTGTACAGCAGCAATTAACACAACATTGTAAATCAACTATACTTCAATTTAAAGAAAAGAAGGAAATGCCAATCTCTGAACTCTGTTGCTCCCAACATTTTAAAATAACTTTCAAAACACAGTAATTTTGATTTGCATTTTTCTAATGATTAATGATGTTGAGCATTCTTTCATGTGTTTGTTGTCAATCTGTATATCTTCTTTGGAGAAATGTCTATTTAGGTCTTCTGCCCATTTTTGGATTGGGTTGTTTGTTTTTTTGTTATTGAGCTGCATGAGCTGCTTGTAAATTTTGGAGATTAATCCTTTGTCAGTTGCTTCATTTGCAAATATTTTCTCCCATTCTGAGGGTTGTCTTTTGGTCTTGTTTATGGTTTCCTTTGCTGGCAAAAGCTTTTAAGTTTCATTAGGTCCCATTTGTTTATTTTTGTTTTTATTTCCATTTCTCTAGGAGCTGGGTCAAAAAGTATCTTGCTGTGATTTATGTCATAGAGTGTTCTGCCTATGTTTTCCTCTAAGAGTTTGATAGTGTCTGGCCTTACATTTAGGTCTTTAATCCATTTTGAGTTTATTTTTGCATATGGTGTTAGGGAGTGTTCTAATTTCATACTTTTACATGTACCTGTCCAGTTTTCCCAGCACCACTTATTGAAGAGGCTGTCTTTTCTCCACTGTATATGCTTGCCTCCTTTATCAAAGATAAGGTGACCATATGTGTGTGGGTTTATCTCTGGGCTTTCTATCCTGTTCCATTGATCGATATTTCTGTTTTTGTGCCAGTACCATACTGTCTTGATTACTGTAGCTTTGTAGTATAGTCTGAAGTCAGGGAGCCTGATTCCTCCAGCTCCATTTTTCTTTCTCAAGATTGCTTTGGCTATTCGGGGTCGTTTGTGTTTCCATACAAATTGTGAAATTTTTTGTTCTTGTTCTGTGAAAAATGCCAGTGGTAGTTTGATAGGGATTGCATTGAATCTGTAGATTGCTTTGAGTAGTAGAGTCATTATCATCTCACACCGGTCAAAATGGCCATCATCAAAAAATCTAGAAACAATAAATGCTGGAGAGGGTGTGGAGAAAAGGGAACCCTCTTGCACTGTTGGTGGGAATGTAAATTGATACAGCCACTATGGAGAACAGTATGGAGGTTCCTTAAAAAACTAAAAATAGAACTACCATACAACCCAGCAATCCCACTACTGGGCATATACCCTGAGAAAACTGTAATTCAAAAAGAGTCATGTACCACAATGTTCATTGCAACTCTATTTACAATAGCCAGGACATGGAAGCAACCTAAGTGTCCATCATCAGATGAATGGATAAAGAAGATGTGGCACATATATACAATGGAATATTACTCAGCCATAAAAAGAAACGAAATTGAGTTATTTGTAGTGAGGTGGATGGAGTTAGAGTCTGTCATACAGAGTGAAGTAAGTCAGAAAGAGAAAAAGAAATACAGTATGCTAACACATATATATGGAATCTAAGGGGGGAAAAAAAAGGTCATAAAGAACCTAGTGACAAGACAGGAATAAAGACACAGACCTACTAGAGAATGGACTTGAGGATATGGGGAGGGGGAAGGGTAAGATGTGACAAAGTGAGAGAGTGGCATGGACATATATACACTACCAAACGTAAAATAGATAGCTAGTGGGAAGCAACCGCATAGCACAGGGAGATCAGCTCTGTGCTTTGTGACCACCTAGAGGAGTGGGATAGGGAGGGTGGGAGGGAGGGAGATGCAAGAGGGAAGAGATATGGGAACATATGTATATGTATAACTGATTCACTTTGTTATAAAGCAGAAACTAACACACCATTGTAAAGCAATTATACTCCAATAAAGATGTTAAAATAAAAAAAAAAGCACAGTAATTGAATTAACATAACAGGTCAGAAATGATCTTATACGATCATCAGATTATACCAGGAGTTCCCCAAATTTCTCCCCTTCAAGGGATCCTTAAGTGACTTTGTAATTTTTTCACAACATCCCTAACCCAAAAGAAATGACCAACTGTTTTATTTACTAATTTGTTAGGTCCATACAAATTGGTAATTTTTTTTTTTTTGTCCTAACAACTTAATAGCCATTTGAAAAAATAATACACATAAACTGAAAGAAAATCTGCTTTTTTTTTCATCCTTAAATAACCACAAGCACTTATTAATCAGGATGTGTGCATCCTGGGCACCACACAACTTCTTAAACCTTGGAATCAGATTGGACACAGCCACCCTCAGCCTTCATTCCACTCTGCGTTTCACGTGGTGATTGCTATTTATCACAGCAACTGTGAAAACCCAGTTTCGCAAATACTTGACACCCCGGAGGGGAATGTAGTACAATCCCATTGAAGAAACTGTGAAGTATCTTGGGCTAGTAGTTTATGTGGTATCCAACAAAAATTCAGTATCACTGTACTTCCGCTTCAAAAACTGAAAATTTTCTGAGCCACGCCAACATAACTTGGTTCAGTTTGGAAACTGCAGGTTCATACCCTTTACAAAGGACTAATTGTGACCAAAGGCAAAGTAAAAATTCTAAAAGAAGAGAGAAATTTTTGCAAGGAAGACCTACAAACAATACAACAAAATTTCCTTAGGTATTAAAGAGAAATCAGTTCTTCTCTGGCTTGTTAGAATGAAAGTGTCTCCTTCTTCAAGTAATGTTAAGATTCTTAAAATGTTGCAATCTTTTGAAGGAAAATGATTTTCCTAATATTTCCCCAGTAACAACACATCAGTTTCCCCACAGAAAAAGAGACTTAGCATGTAATTCTTATTGTTCTTTTATTTTCTTTTGTTCACCTATTTCCTTGACATTTGGTTTTAAATTGAACATAAGGAACAATTTTGATCATTCAACCTTCACCAAAAAACAAGGAACATTGATTCAAAGTTTTACTTTATGTACCTACAATTTCCCTGTAGTCCTATTTCTCAATCAGAATTTGAATAATCTTTACAACTTGTAGTCCCCCAAACTCAGATTTAATGATTCAGTAAGTTCTGAAAGAGAAATAACAGCTGCAGCTAATCCCACTGTGCTATTCGGTAATGACAATGTTATACCACATTAGCGATTGTGACATTAATAAAAAGAAGCCCATAGGATTAACCAAAGACAGCTGACTTTAGTCAAATGTAGGTCAGGCTTTGTTTGCTCAGAAGCTGGTAATAAATTCCCAGGTAAGTGCTCTCCTGTGTCACACATATATGTCAGGAGCAAAATTTCAGTCCTGCTAAATGATTCACATTTTTAAGTTTCTCTAAGCCATTTTTGAATTATTGTTAAGCATTTAATTCCACTGCCAAGCCTACAGGCTCCTTAAAATTGTGAACTTATGTGACATGATAGCATGTTTTTCCTTGAGGCACCACTTCACCTTGGAGGGTTTTGTGTTCACCTTCCGGTTACTGAAGTTCTTACTGGAAGAGGCTCAGGGGTCACCCCTAATTTATAGCATAATTATGGAGAAAATGGTGTTGATGGCTAAGCCAGCCATCTGTAATCTCTAAGTCCTCCTTGCCACAGGAAATATCGTTGTAAGTCTAACGTGAATATTACATTCTTAATCAAGTCTCGTAGTAGGCTTTATAGGAATAAGATGTCCAGAACCACACAATCCTAAAATATATTCTTTAAATGCACACACTTTGGAAAGCAGTGTAGCCATTTCTTAAAAGGTTAGACATACACCTACCATACGACCCAGCCATGGCTCCCAAGCCATTTGTCTAAGAAAGGGAACCATATGGCCACAAAAAAACCCGCACAAAAATGTTCATAGCAGCTCTATTCATAACAGCCCCAAACTGGAAACAACCCAAACCAACAGGAGGATGGGCAAACAAACAGTGACGTATTCATATACCCGAATCCCCCTTAGCAATAAAAAGGAAACAACTCCAGATCTGTGCAACCATCACGGATGAATCTCTACAACAGGTGACAGAACATCATGTACAAAACAGTGCATGTTGCATGATTCCATTCATGTAAAATTCTAGGACAGTCGAAACCAATCTGTGACAATAAATCAGAACAGTGGGGGAAGTAGGGAGTGGTGCAGGATTGTCTGGAAAAAGCACACTTTCTGGGTGATGAAAAGTTCTATATCTTGTCAGGGCGAGGTTATGTGCAGGTATATGTTTGTCAAACTCATCAAACTATGTATTTAAGATCTCTACATTAAGATCTTGTAATAGGGGTGGGGCATGCACCTGGCTGTTAGCAAGCGACTGGTAGCGGTCCTGCTCAGCCATTGGTCGGAGTCATTGTGGGCCCCTCCCCCAAGTGAGCAACCATTAACAGTCCTGCTCAGCCATTGGTTGGCACCGAAGTGGGCCCCTCCCCCTCCCCTTCCTCTGTATAAAAAGAGCCTGAATTCGGACTGAGGGAAGATGGCTTTTTGAGACACTATTCTGCCATCTTCTTGGTCTGCTGGATTTCCAAATAAAGTCATTATTCCTTGCCCCAACAACTGATCTCCCAATTTATTGGCCTGTCGTGTGGCAAGTAGAGCAAGCTTGGTCTCAGTAACAATCTGTGTGTAAACTATACCTCAGAAAATAAAATAAAACAGTGAATTCCCTGGCAGTCCAGTGGTTAGGACTTGATGCTTTCACTGCCGAGGCCAGGGTTCAATCCCTGGTCAGGGAACTAAGATTCACAAGCCACATGGCCAAAAATAAATAAATAAATAAATAAAATATGTGTGTGTGTTCTGTAAGCTCTTCAATTTTATACTTAAACTTTATGAAATCAAAGATTATGAAAATTAAATATTTATGCAACTGTAAAATATTATAGGTCTTTTAGATATAAGCAAAAAGAGATATCACTTGAGAGAGTTACTAACTCAAATATTACCCAAGTAAGGATTGTAAGCAGTGCATTTATTTAATGAGTTAAATAGTTTTAATTTATTTATATTTTAATTCCTTCTATATGCTCATGGCATAACTTGAGAGCTCTGTGTTTATAAATTTTAAAAACAGAAAAATATCAATAGGTATCAATGCAATTAAGTACTTAAAGCTAGTTTGGAAAAGCGGTTGCAAGATTAGCCAAAAACAGTAAATGACACAAAAATTATTTTAACTTCTAGTACTAAGCAGAGTTCCGTTGGCTCTTTCAATACAAACCACGCCCCTGCCATTCCCTCTGATTCAGACCCTTGTGATCTTTTTATTTTTAAGTGCAGTAGATTCCCAATTGGCTTTCCTAGTTTTACTGTCATCTTCCTTGGATCCATTTCAAGTGACCACATTAATCTTGAAGCCCAGCCTGAGCACTGCATGCCGTACATGTACATCACAATTACGGTCAAGGTCAGTTCCCTGGCCTGGCATTCGAAGACTGGTGTTGGTCTGATCGCAGTCTGCCCGCCATGGCACCTAATCTCAAGGCCACTTTTCCCCCTGGCCTCCCATCACCCACAGATCTCTGCACTGAGGCAGCTCAATGGAGTTCCCATTTCTGCCCCTGGGCTGCTGTTTATGCTGCCTGTACATCTGAATTTTATATCATTTTATCCCCACCTCAGCATAACCAAATTCATCCCAGCTTTCAAAATCCACTTCAGCCATCACCTCCCTGTCAAGGAAGTTTCTCATTGTCCTCACCCAGAGTAATCTTTCTGTGTTATAAACACTCATCACATTGTATGCCCAGTTTCTTATCATAATCACCACTCTCTGTCTTATATTGTGACATGGTTTGGACTCCAGCTCAAGACAGAAACTCTAGCTTCAAAACATATCTCCCCAGCTGTCAGAATTTAGGCAAGTTACATCATCTCTCTATGCTTCTGTTTCTTCATCTGTTAAAAAATAAATAAATAAAAATAGTACCTCTCTTATAAGATGGTTGTGAGTGGGAAATTAGATAATGTACATCTAATGTACATAAACTACTTAGTCTGACACATTAAGTGTTTAGTAATATTTATGCCAAAATCTGCTAGCTAAAGGAGAATCAATTCTCTAATTTATGGAACTATATTCCAAGAATTGAGAGAACTTGTAAATGGAAAGTTTTTGAGGAACTATCATGATATCCCAGAAGGTTAGAGGTAGATAACTTTTGCTGGAATTTCCAAAATAGGGCATAAGTTAGGTTTTCAAAACTGCAGAATGGTGGTGTTAATTCTAGGTAGGAAGAGTCTGGTGAAAAAACAAAACAACACAAACATCCAAAAAAGGAGAAGTCATCTAGGTACCAAAGAGAAATGAAAACACATGTCCACACCAAGACTCAGACGTGAATATTCAAAAGAGCTATATTCATCATTGCTCAAAACTAGAAACAAATGTCTACCAACAGGAAGTGGAGAAAGAAAGTGTGTTCTATCCCTGCAACAGAATACCACTCGGCAGTAAAAAGCAACACAGTCCTGGGAGAGCAGCGACATGGATGAGCCTCAAAATCATTGTGTTGAGTGAAAGAAGGCAAACACAAAAAAAGTACATACTGTATAATTCCATCTATAACACGCTCTAGAAAAAGCAAGTAGCCTATGGTGACGGAAAGGAGATCAGAGGTTGCCTGCTGACCAGGGATGGAAGGGAAGAGTTAAGGAGAAGGGGCATGAGGAAACCTTGGAAGATGGTGGAAATGTCCTGTGTCCCAGTTCTGGTGGTGGTTTCAAGGGTCTATACATAATTCTGTCAAAATGCATCAAATTATACATGTTATTTTTTTTATTTTATTGAAGTATAGTTGATTTACAATGTTGTGTTAATTTCTTCTGTACAGCAAAGTGACTCAGCTATACATATATATGCATTCTTTTTCATATTCTTTTCCATTATGGTTTATTATAGGATATTGAATATAGTTCCTTGTGTTATACAGTAGGACCTTGTTGTTTATCCATCCTGTATATAATAGTTTGCATCTGCTAATCCCAAACTCCCAATCCATCCCTCTCCCATCCCCCTACCCCTTGACAACCACAAGTCTGTTCTCTGTATCTGTGAGTCTGTTTTTTTTCATAGATATGTTCATTTGTATCATATTTTAGATTCCACATATAAGTGATACCATATGTCAAATTATACATTTTAAATGGGTGTAATTTGTTGTATGTGAACTGTACCTCAATCAAACTAATTTTTGAGAAAAGAAATCACCAAAATACGAAATGATATTTTTAAGTCAGTAAGAGCATAAAAAAGGAGTAGGGCTGATTGGGACACAATACATTTTCACTGAGAAATGTTATATTTTCCTGATAATTTTTCCTTCCCTGACAGGGCTATTGGGTTGCAAGATCTGGGAACTACCGTAGAAGTTGCTTCATTTGAAGATGCTAAAGAAGCTTTAAATTCATGTAATAAAAGGGAAATTGAGGGCAGAGCAATCAGGCTGGAGTTGCAAGGACCCAGGGGATCACCTAATGCAAGAAGCCAACCATCCAAAACTCTGTTTGTCAAAGGTCTGTCTGAGGATACTACAGAAGAGACATTAGAGTATTCGTGCAAGGATAGTCACTGACCAGGAGACTGGATCCTCCAAGGGGTTTGGTTTTGTAGACTTCAACACTGAGGAAGATGCCAAAGCCGTCAAGGAGGCCATGGAAGATGGTGAAATTGATGGAAACAAAGTTACTTTGGACTGGGCCAAGCCTAAGGGTGAAGGTGGCTTCGGAGGCCGAGGTGGTGGCAGAGGTGGCCGAGGTGGATTTGGTGGCAGAGGCCGGGAGGCTTTGGAGGGCGAGGAGGCTTCTGAGGAGGCAGAGGAGGAGGAGGAGACCAAAAGCCACAAGGAAAGAAGATGAAGTTTGAAGAGTTTCTTTTATCTCTGCCTTCCCCTCTTCCATTTGAAAGAAAGGACTCTGGGGTGTTTACTGTGTTACCTGCTCAATGAGCCTTCTGAGGACATTCCAAGACAGTATACAGCCCTGTGGTCTACTTGGAAACCGTATAGATAACATTTCAAGGGATATAACCCTGTTGGTGTTGACTGGATATTCGTGTAAACTTTTTAAAGAGATGAGTGATAGAGCTCACCCTTGGAAGTGTTATTTTCATGCTACGCTATTGGGTCAAATGAAGTTTTGCCAACTGGGGCACAACAGTTGGAGAGCTGAGTGGTCATTCCTGTGTCACCCGAGAAGATCTCCAGTGGCAGGTCACAGGGCTCTACATTCAGTCTATTTAACATTTTTGTCAATTATTTGCCTGACCACCTAAAAGCACAAACATCAACTTCGGGTTCACTGAATATTGCTATGTTAGACAAGAGATGATGATCTAAATTATCTTACAGGCTAAAGCAGTGGTTTAGATCTAACAAGGTGAAACTTTACAAAGACAGCTTCGAAGTAGCTGAATTGAGTCGAAAATTCAGCTTTCTGAGCATGAGATACAAGTGCCATGCCCTACCAAGAGGACATTAGAAAAAGAAGACTTAGAGTCATAATCAATAATAAGTTCAGTGTCAATTAACAATGAAATGTAACTTTTAAGGAAGTTAACATGGTCTTGGGTTGTATCAAGAAAGATGTAAGCTTTTATAGAAAGGAGGTGAAAATCTTGTTCTATATTCCATAATACGCTTATATTAAAATATTGCATTATGTCCTTGGTAGGATACTTGGTGAGGGGGGGGAGATTAAAACTAGATCAGAGGAGGGGAAAAAACAGTATTTTTCTAATCTATGGTTCCCTTAAGGACAAGGTCCGTGTCTTAGTCATCTCAGCCTCACTACACCCATCGCAATTCCTGGCATGACTGTGATTATAGCTGTTCAAGCAAATGCTGTTGGCACCTTGATAAGACTTGGATTGATGCCATATAGAGTAGTGGGAAAGGAACAAGGGCTTTTCAGCTGAGAAGAGCCTGAAGGGGTGGGAGGAGGAGTGAAGCAAGGGAACAGGACAAGATGCACCTCTGGGAACTGAGGTGGGTTACAAGTGGCTGCAAGATCTTTGTCAAGTCCCTCCATCAAGAAACAGAGCTACCAGTGTGTCTTTTTGTATAAGCTTTATCACACACAGGAATTTCTCTGGGGCACATTCTTAGGAATAGAATTTAGGGTTATAGAGCATTTTGAAATGACCTTCAAATGAGACATTGCAAAATCTGACTGTAAAGTATCTCACAAATGTTCTTTTTCATTGAGTTGTTACTGACATATCATATATTAGTTTCAGGTGTACTACATAATGATTAAGTGTTTTGCAAATTTCCTTCTCACTAAAATTACATCTGATCCTTTTTTCTCCATATGCTGGCCAACATGCAAAATTACATCACCATCAAAATATATGACAACTGACAGTTCTGAAATATTATCTCCTTTTAATTTGAATTCCCTTATTACAAGGTTGAACATCTTTTCACATACTTTATTCACTATTGGATTTATTCTTCTCCAAGTTTACAGTCACACCTTCTAAGCATTACTTTCTATTGGTTCCTTTACTTTATTTCATTTATTCAAATCTCCTTTATATATTCTAGGTATTAATCCTTTTAAATATTTATACACTTTAAATACCTCCTTTCAAATTTTATCTTGTCTATTTATGGTATAGGAAAATTGTTTTCAGTGGAAGTTTACAAGTCATGTAAAATGTGTTAATAAAATGTATTGGTATTTTCCTCTAAAAAAAAAAAAGAAGAAGAAGAAGAAGTAGAGCTATATTTCCCACCCCTTGAATCTGGGGCTGACTCTATGACTAATTTGACCAAGAGAATGCAGGGAAAGTGAAACGGTGCCAGTTCCAGGCCCAGTCTTTTTTTTTTTAAGATTTATTTTGTTTTTTGTTTATTTTTGGCTGTGTCGGGTTTTAGTTGCGGCACGCGGGATCTTCGTTGAGGCATGTGGGATCTTTCGTTGCGGCGTGCGGGCTCTTCATTGTGGCGCGGGCTTCTCTCTAGTTGTGGCGCGCCGGTTCCAGGGCGCGTGGGCTCTGTAGTTTGCGGCACGTGGGCTCAAGTCGAGGCGCGTGAGCTCAGTAGCGGTGGCGCGCGGGCTTAGCTGCCCCGCCGCATGCGGGATCTTAGTTCCCTGACCAGGGATGGAACCCGAGTTCCCTGCATTGCAGGGCGGATTCGTTACCACTGGACCACCAGGGAAGTCCCCAGGCCCAGTCTTTAAGAAGACTGGCAGCTTCCATTTCCTCCCACTTGGAACCCAGCCACCCCGTTAGACTGTCAAGCAGCTACAAGGACAGGCCCACACGCAGCAGAACTGAGGCACCCAGTCAGCCACCCTGACTGCACTCCCTGCCAGCCCACGTAAGTGAACCACGTGGATGTAGATCCTTACTTCACTGAGCTACCCTGGCTGACACCACATGGAGCAAAGATGAGTTTTTCCCTGCTTAGTTTCGCCAGACTGCAAGATCATTCGCAGAAAAAAGTTACTGTTATTGTGTTGAGCTGAGGCGGTCTGTTAGGTGGCGAGAGGGAATTGAAACAGTAAACATCTTCAAATATATGAAGAGCTCTCTTAGACATGGCCCCTTGGGCTGGAATTAGAACCAATATGGAGAATTAGAAGCAATATGCATACCTTGGAGAGACTCATGGAGAGGCGGCCAGGAACTTCCATGATAAGACTAGGCAGAGGAATCCAGAAGAGGGTACCAGAGTTGGACTCAGCTGGCGTTGGGACTGGCCTCGAAGAAATAAACCAAGAATCTAGACTAGAATGCTCAGGGGACCATGGCTAGCTTTGACTCAGTCTCAGATGGCATCAGTGCCCAAGGTTCCACCTGCAGTAGCAGGTAGGGGCATCACAGCATCAGCGGGAGGACCATTCAGGTTGAATCCATCCATCCAATGGCTGGGGCAAGACAGATGGGAAAGGACCGGGAGGTTGTCAGGGCCCCAGTCAGGGTGAGATTTAGACTGGGGTGTCAATCCCAAGGGAAGACCAGAGAGAAGCAGAGGCACAAGAGCCGGGCAGCAGAGTGGGAGCATGAAGGGTGTAGCTTGGGATAGGGACACACCTTAGACCTGCCTGACATTAGCCATGGTCTTGATCTCATCCTCTGATGGGAATGCAAATCTTACTATGTCATCAGGCTGGAATAAAATTAGCTCAGAAACCAGCCAGCTGAGGAACTGGCTCGGGAATTGGAAGGAGCAAGTAGGTGGGGAGCAGCTCTTCAGAATCCTTATCTGTATGGGAGTCAGGCAAGAGGCTTCTGAGGGGAGCTAGTGAAAAAGAAACACAAGAAAGAACTTTCTCAGTCAGAGGGGTGTATTCCTGTGATGGCAAAAACCTGAATTACCACCTGCCAGGAGAGCTATAGAGAAGATGCACTCATCTGATAAGAACTACATCAAATAACTTTCAAATTCCCAGCCAACCTAAGACTTCCTGATGTTGAAAATACACAATAAGAGGGCAAACTGCTTGCACAGAGTACATAGGTACTCAACAAGGAAGGAGTGGATGGATGGACAAATGGACACACATATGGACAGACAAACGGATGGATGGACACACATACAGATGGAAAAATGGATGGATGGACAGATGGACACACGTAGGACAGACAAATGGATGGATGAAGGTGGACGGATGAATGGATGGACACATGCATGGACAAATGGATGGATTGATGGACAGACACATGTATAGATGGACAAGTGGATGGATGGACAGATGACACACATGGAAAGACAAATGGATGGATGGAGGTGGATGAAGAGATGGATGGATGGATGGATGAATGGATGGATGGATAATGCAGTCTGACACTTGCAATACTCAGCAGCACCTGTCCATGGACACATTAGTGCTATGTAATAAACTGCACTCCAGAGGAAAAAATAAAATGTATTTGTGCCTCAAAGAGTTTGCCAAACACTTATCTTGAGTGCCCAAATATATGCTGCATTTTTGTGCTTATGAAAACAATTTCCTAAGAAAATTAAATTTCATATGAAAATCTCGTTATTCGTTCTGACTGGCTGAATCTGAGCAGGCATCACCTGTCTCATACAGAACTCGATAAATTCAGTGCAGCTCTGTTCTGACCGTCAGGAACCCCAAGCCCCAGGGCAAAAGGAGAAACTTGAACTACAGAAAAGCAGTGATCAGCCAGCGTCCAAAACTCTTTCCTCTCAGCTGATTTCTCATTCACATTTGGCTTGACATGCCTTGCACCTCTTTTTTATGCCCTATCACACACCGTCAATATGGGACGTTTCTGCAGGTCTCTGTCACAGAGTGTAGACCGTCCCCTCAATAACAGAGCTCTTCCGGGCAAAGGTTTTCTGTACATAAATTTTCTAACACCTTCCTATACAAAGATCATCCTTCTCCTAAGGCAGAGGATGATGCTCTGAGTTCTAGGGAGGGGTTTATAAGTTTTTTTAACCACAACCTAGAGGCAGAAAAACGTTTTACATCACAACCTAGTACACAGAATACATATAAAACAATATTTACCTAACCATGTGCCATGAATTCTAATATTTCTTATTTTATTTCATTTTAAACCACTGATCAGAACCCTCTCATCTGATTTTATGGCACACTAATGCATGGAGACTGGTGCTCTGAAAGGCACTGCTTAAGGATAATTATCAATTAGTACTTATAGGGAGTGTGGAACAAGCACCCAAAAACTGTTATCAACGTGAGAAGCAAAGCCCAGACCCCCATCCTCAAACCTATAAATAATGTAACCATTTTATAAGAATGAAATTACTGAGTTAATACATCATGGCTGAGATTAGCTAAATGTAGCAATTAGTGCAAACCAATTAGGGCTGCAGGGATTTGCAAATATGGAAGTCCAATCAAGGTGTCCTGGATTATTATTCTAATGTGGAAATTGGAGACCTGACAGTTTTATTTTGCCTTGTCTGGAGAAAGGGCCATCCAGGGCCTCTGAGCACGAATATACAGCCTGTTTGGCAGCTTGGGAACCAGGGCAGTAGAGCATCTGCCTTGTGGCTCAGTGATGTTTATCACTTTCTCTTCATGTGGATCCTCCATCCATCTTGGGATTTAAACACTTCTTTCCTACACGTTTCCCTAAAGCAGTCAGAAGACACTCCGCAGCTAATATGAATTTCTCATCTCCTCCCCAGTTATATTTTTCATTGTAAATGAATAATTTAGGATCTTGGTTCATATTTGTCAATCTTGTGGGTTTGATTATACAGTCCTTTCCACACTGAGTGAAATATCAATGTTGTGCAAGGCAAAGACCCAGACTTAGGACAGGGCAGCCCTGCTGGGACAATGACACTCAGGAGACAGCCTGCCTGGGCAGCCCGCCAACCTCCCTCAAAACAATCCCTCTCTCAACTCCATCACTCTACCTGGAACAAGTTACTCAGAGGTTGATAAATGACAAACCAAATATAAACGTATTGGTTTTGCGGAGAAAAGCATTGGCTTAGCATTCCTCTAGCCAGCTGGAGGGAAGAAGCATCACTGAGACACCAGCAAGTTTACTTTCCCACACTAGGGCTGTGCGTGGGCCAACTTTGCACAGACTAAAGTGGATATTTTTAAGAGAAGACAAAACGATCTGTGTCATAGGGTCTGATGGCCATATCACACCTTAGTGTTTCAAATCAGCTGCTGGGTCTGGCCTTCCATTGCTATTCACCCTCATTCATTCACGCCACACATCGCATGAGGTTCAGGGGTCACAAAGGAGACAGGGCTCTACCCTCAAGGAGGTCAAAGACTGGCCAGAAGGGTAAATAATTATAGTCAGGGTAAGGGATTCTGTTATATGCAATAGACCATCATGCATCAAGTAGGATCAACTCAACCTGGGGGAGGAAAGTGAAAGATGATTTCACAGGGAGACCTTTGAGGTGGGTTCCAGGGGAACTGGAGACCAAGAAGCAGGCAGTGGAGAATTGCAGGAAGGGAGACCATGCACGGGAATGTGTACTGGCCTGATCATGGCAGCTCCTGGGAGTTTAGATAGGACATTTTTGTTATTGCAGATTTGCTTTATTTATTTATTTATTGCCACTTTAACTGCACAATTTATTGGCATTAATTATGAAATTCATCTTTTTTTCTCCTTTTTTTTTGCCAAAATATAATTTATGTTTTCCAATTTTTTAAATTGAAGTATAGTTGATTTACAATGTTGTGTTAATTTCTGCTGTATAGCAAAGTGATTCAGTTATACATATATACATTCTTTTTTTAAATATTATTTTCCATTATGTTTATCATAGGATATTGAATATAGTTCTCTGTGCTATACAGTAGGACCTTGTTATTTATCCATTCTCTATATAATAGCTTAATCTGCTAACCCCAATCTCCCACTCCATCCCTCCCCCAACCCCCTTCCCCTTGGCAACAACCATGATCACCTCTATGTCCATGATTCTGTTTCTGTTTCATAAAGAGTACCCTGATCAGACTTGCACTTTTTAAATGGCTCTCTCAGAAATGGAGCGTGGCCTGGAAGAAGAGCCTGCAGGCAGTATCAGAGACGAAGTCTAAGGAGATTGTTTACTATCTCCGACACTAGATTTGCTGGGGGTTGTTCAGAAACTAACCCATACACACAAGACCATTGTGCTGGCTTGGGTGTGGTTTGGTTTTGTCTTCTTACAAGAATGGAATTAAAGCTAATGTAGACTCCTGCCACGAGAAATACAGAGAGTTTTCATGGTGATCCATTTTGTTTTCTTTCTTTTTCCAAAGCCATACAAAATGTTAAGAGAACTCTTTCAGTTAAGAAAGCATTATGGGTACAGATTGGTTTAAGATGGCAGAGTAGAAGGACATGCACTCACTCCTTCTTGCGAGAGCACCAGAATCACAACTAACTGCTGAACAACCTTCTACAGGAAGACACTGGAACCCACCAGAAAAGATACCCCACATCCAAAGACAAAGGAGAAGATGGAAGGAGACTGTAGGAGGGGTGCAATCACAATAAAATCAGATCCCATAACCACTGGGTGGGTGACTCACAAACTGGAGAACACTTATACCACAGAAGTCCATCCACTGGAGTGAAGGTTCTGAGACCCACATCAGGCTTCCCAACCTGGGGGTCTGGCAATGGGAGGAGAAATTCCCAGAGAAACAGAGTTTGAATGCTAGCGGGATTTGATTGCAGGACTTCGACAGGACTGGGGGAGACAAAGACTCCACTCTCAGAGGGCACACACAAGGTAGTGTGTGCATCAGGACCCAGGGGGGAGGACCAGTGACCCCATAGGAGACTGAAGCAGACCTACCTGCTTGTGTTGGAAGGTCTCCTGCAGAGGCAGGGGGTGGCTGTGCCTCACCGCAGGGACAAGGACACTGGCAGCAGAAGTTCTAAGACGTACTCCTTGGCATGAACCTGTAGCCTCCAGTGCTGGGTCACCTCAGGCCAAACAACCAACAGGGAGGGAACTCAGCCCCACCCATCAGCAGACAAGTGTATTAAAGTTTTACTGAGCTCTGCACACCAGAGCAACAGTCAGCTCTACCCACCACGAGTCCCTCTCATCAGGAAGCTTGCACAAAACTCTTAGATAGCCTCATCCACCAGAGGGCAGACAGCAGAAGCAAGAAGAACTACAATCCTGTAGCCTGTGGAACAAAAACCACATTCACAGAAAAATAGACAAAATGAAAAGGCAGAGGACTATGTATCACATGAAGGAACAAGATAAAACCCCACAAAAAAAAATTAAATGAAGTAGAGATAGGCAACCTTCCAGAAAAAGAATTCAGAATAATGATAGTGAAGATGATCCAGGACCTTGGAAAAAGAATAGAGGCAAAGATTGAGAAGATGCAAGAAATGTTTAACAAAGACCTAGAAGAATTAATGAATAAACAACTAGAAGAATTAAAGAACAAACAAACAGAGATGAACAATACAATAACTGAAATGAAAAATGCACTAGAAGGAATCAATAGCAGAATAACTGAGGCAGAAGAACGGATAAGTGACCTGGAAGATGGAATGGTGGAATTCACAGCCATGGAACAGAATAAAGAAAAAAGAATGAAAAGAAATGAAGTCAGCCTAAGAGACCTCTGGGACAACATTAAATACACCAACATTGGCATTATAGGGGTCCCAGAAGGAGAAGAGAGAGAGAAAGGACCCAAGAAAATATTTGAAGTGATTATAGCCAAAAACTTCCCTAACATGGGAAAGGAAATAGCCACCCAAGTCCAGGAAGCGCAGAGAGTCCCATACAGGATAAACCCAAGGAGAAACACACTGAGACGCATAGTAGTCACACTGACAAAACTTAAAGACAAAGAAAAATTATTAACAGCAACAAGGGAAAAACAGCAAATAACATACAAGGGAACTCCCCTAAGTTTAACAGCTGATTTCTCAGCAGAGACTCTGCAAGCCAGAAGGGAGTGGCATGATATATTTAAAGTGAGGAAAGGGAAGAACCTACAACCAAGAATACTCTGCCTGGCAAGGATTTCATTCAGATTCAATGGAGAAATCAAAAGCTTTACAGACATGCAAAAGCTAAGAGAATTCAGTACCACCAAACCAGCTCTACAACAAATGCTAAAGGAACTTCTCTAAATGGGAAACACAAGAGAAGAAAAGGACCTACAAAAACAAACTGAAAACAATTACGAAAATAGTAATAGGAACATACATATTGATAATTACCTTAAATGTGAATGGATTAAATGCTCCAACCAAAAGTCACAGGCTAGCTGAATGGATACAAAAACAAGACCCATATATATGCTGTCTACAAGAGACCCATTTCAGACTTAGGGACACATACAGACTGGAAGTGAGGGGATGGAAAAAGATATTCCGTGCAAATGGAAATCACAAGAAAGCTGGAGTAGCAATACTCATATCAGATAAAATAGACTTTAAAATAAAGAATGTTACAAGAGACAAAGAAGGACACTACATAATGATCAAGGGATCAATCCAAGAAGAAGATATAACAATTATAAATATATATGCACCCAACAAAGGAGCACCTCAATACATAAGGCAACTGCTAATAGCTATAAAAGACGATAGTAACACAATAATAGTGGGGGACTTTAACACCTCACTTACACCAATGGACAGATCATCCAGACAGAAAATTAATAAGGAAACACAAGCTTTAAATGACACAATAGACCAGATAGATTTAACTGATATTTATAGGACATTCCATCCGACAACAGCAGATGGACCACAGGTCAAGCCTCGGTAAATTTAAGAAAATTGAAATCATATCAAGCATCTTTTCTGACCACAACGCTATGAGATTAGAAATAAATTACAGGGGAAAAAACCCGTAAAAAACACAAACACATGGAGGCTAAACAATACGTTACTAAATAACCTAGAGATCACTGAAGAATTCAAAGAAGAAATCAAAAAATACCTAGAGACAAATGACAATGAAAACACGTCGATCCAAAACCTATGGGATGCAGCAAAAGCAGTCTAAGAGGGAAGTTTATAGCAATACGATCCTACCTCAAGAAACAAGAAAAATCTCAAATAAAGACTCTAACCTTACACCTAAAGAGAAAGAAGAGAAAGAAGAACAAAGAAAGAGAAAGAAGAACAAACAAAACCCAAAGTTAGTGGAAGGAAAGAAATCATAAAGATCAGAGCAGAAATAAATGAAACAGAAACAAAGAAAACAATAGCAAAGATCAATAAAACTAAAAGCTGGTTCTTTGAGAAGATAAACAAAATTGATAAACTATTAGCCAGACTCATCAAGAAAAAGAGGGAGAGGACACAAATCAATAAAATTAGAAATGAAAAAGGAGAAATTACAACGGACACCTCAGAAATACAAACTATCATAAGAGACTGCTACAAGCAATTCTATGCCAATAAAGTGGACAACCTGGAAGAAATGGACAAATTCATAGAAAGGTATACCCTTTCCAGACTGAACCAGGAAGAAATAGAAAATATGAACAGACCAATCACAAGTAATGAAATTGAAACTGTGATTAAAAATCTTCCAACAAACAAAAGTCCAGGACCAGATGGCTTCACAGGTGAATTCTATCAAACATTTAGAGAAAAGCTAATACCCATCCTTCTTAAACTCTTCCAAAAAAATTGCAGAGGCAGGAACAATCCCAAACTCATTTTACGAGGCCACCATCACCCTGATACCAAAACCAGACAAAGATACTACAAAATATATATATATATACATACCAATATCACTGATGAATATAGGTGCAAAAATCCTCAGCAAAATACGAGGAAACAGAATTTAACGACACATTAAAAGGATCATATACCATGATCAAGTGGGATTTATCCCAGGGATGCAAGGATTCTTCAATGTTCGCAAATCAATCAATGTGATACACCATATTAACAAATTGAAGAATAAAAACCATATGATCATCTCAATAGATGCAGGAAAAGCTTTTGATAAAATTCAACACCCATTTATGATAAAAACTCTCCAGAAAGTGGGCATAGAGGGAACCTACCTCAACATAATAAAGGCCACATATGACAAACCCACAGCAAACATCATTCTCAATGGTGAAAAACTGAAAGCATTTCCTCTAAGATCAGGAAGAAAGCAAGAATGTCCACTCTTGTCACTATTATTCAAGATAGTTTTGGAAGTCCTAGCCACGGCAATCAGAGAAGAAAAAGAAAGAAAAAGAATCCAAATTGGAAAAGAAGTAAAACTGTCACTGTTTGCAGACAACATGATGCTATACGTAGATAATCCTAAATATGCCACCAGAAAAATACTAGAGCTAATCAATGAATCTGGTAAAGTTGTAGGATACAAAATTAATGCACAGAAATCTTTTTCATTCCCATACACTAACAACAAAAGATCAGAAAGAGAAATTAAGGAAACAATCCCATTCACCATCGCAACAACAAAATAAAATACCTAGGAATAAACTTACCTAAGGAGGTAAAAGACCTGTATGCAGAAAACTGTAAGACACTGATGAAAGAAATTAAAGATGACACAAACAGATGGAGAGATATACCATGTTCTTGGATTGGAAGAATCAATATTTTGAAAATGACTGTACTACCCAAAGCAATCTACAGATTCAATGTAATCCCTATCAAATTACCAATGACATTTTTTACAGAAGTAGAACAAAAAATCTTAAAATTTGTAGGGAGACACAAAAGACCCCGAATAGCCAAAGCAATCCTAAGGGAAAAAAACGGAGCTGGAAGAATCAGACTCCCTAACTTCAGACTATACTACAAAGCTACAATAATCAAGACAATATGGTACTGGCACAAAAACAGAAACATAGCTCAATGGAACAGATAGAAAGCCCAGAGATAAACCCACACATATAGTCACCTTATCTTTGATAAAGGAAGGCAGGCTATACAATGGAGAAAAGACAGCCTCTTCAATAAGTGGTGCTGGGAAAACTGGACAGCTACATGTAAAAGAATGAAATCAGGACACTTCCTAACACCATACACAAAAATAAACTCAAAATGGATTAAAGACCTAAATGTAAAGCCAGACATTATCAAACTCTTAGAGAAAAACATAGGAAGAACACTCTTTGACACAAATCACAGCAAGATCCTTTATGACCCACCTCCTAGAGAAATGGAAATAAAAACAAAAATAAACAAATGGGACCTAATGAAACTTAAAAGCTTTTGCACAGCAAAGGAAACCATAAAGCCAGATGGAAAGACAACCCTTAGAATGGGAGAAAATATTTGCAAACAAAGCAACTGACAAAGGATTAATCTCCGAAATATACAAGCAACACATGCAGCTTAATATAAAAAAAAAACCCAACCAATCCAAAAACGGGCAGAAGACCTAAATAGACATTTTTCCAAAGAAGACATACAGATGGCCAAGATGCACATGAAAAGTTGCTCCATATCAGTATTTATTAGAGAAATGCAAATCAAAACTACAATGAGGTATCACCTCCCACCAGTTAGAATGGGCATCATCAGAAAATCTACGAACAACAAATGCTGGAGGGGATGTGGAGAAAAGGCAACCCTCTTGCACTGTTGGTGGGAATGTAAATTGATAGAGCCACTATGGAGAACAGTATGGAGGTTCCTTAAAAAACTAAAAATAGAGTTACCATATGACCCAGCAATCCACTACTGGGCATATACCCAGAGAAAACCATACTTCAAAAAGACACATGCACCCCAATGTTCATTGCAGCACTATTTACAATAGCCAGGTCATGGAAGCAACCTAAATGCCCATCGACAGATGAATGGATAAAGAAGATGTGGTACATATATACAGTGGAATATTACTCAGCCATAAAAAGGAAGGAAATTGGGTCACTTGTAGAGATGTGGATGGACTTAGAGACTGTCATACAGAGTGAAGTAAGTCAGAAAGAGAAAAACAAATATTGTATATTAACGCATATATGTGGAATCTAGAGAAATGGTACAGATGAACCAGTTTGCAAGGCAGAAATAGAGACACAGATGTAGAGAACAAACGTATGGACACCAAGGGGGTAAGCAGGGTGGTGGCAGTGGTGGTGGTGCTGTGATGAATTGGGAGACTGGGATTGACATATATACACTAATATGTATAAAATAGATAACTAATAAGAACCAGCTGTATAAATAAAAATAAAATAAAAATGTAAAAAAAAAGAAATCACTATGCCATTAGCTAATTTTTCAAACACAGGCTTTGTCTCTTTAAATATCATCTTAAAGTGTATGATTGTGTGAAAGGCACTCATGAGATGTGGCAATGCCTGGCAACTTTTGGCTCTGTTTCCTAAATTATCATGAATGCAGGAACAGCTTCTGCAGATGTCTGTTTCCCACGCCCAGATGAGTGAGGACCGGGACACAGTGGGCCCACCAGGAGGGAGGTCAGATGCCAGGCGCCAGGTCCAGCACCAGGCACCAGTGCTGAGCAGTGGACATCTGCACAAAGAACTGGGGTAGCTGCTGAGCCCGAGCTGGACACCAGAGGGGAAGGATGAGGGTGTGCAGGTGTGGATGCAGGTGGGCACGTGTGGATGCAGGTGTTCAGGTGTTTGGGCCACAGGAAGGAAGCAGGGACATGCTCTAAGCCAACACTGAAGGAAGACCCAGAATGAATCCTGCACTAGTGAATGACAGTGGCAGTGAACTTTTTATGGGATGGAGGGGTTAAAGACATATTCAGAGGGGATTGCCTAGAAAAGATTCTCTCCTCTCATAGCTTAAAAAGGATCAGTGTTCCTGCCAAAGGCAGGTGTTATACATTATGAAATCAAACTCTTCCATGATATCAGAAATAAACATAGCCAAGTAAACTTATTTCTAAAATCAAATTTGAGGGGACTTGAGAGCAAGGAAGAATCACATTTTTCCTAATTTTTATAAATTTGAGAGTCTCGTAATTTTCTATTGAAGTATAGTTGATTCACAATGTGTTAATTTCTGCTGTACAGCAAAGTGATACAGTTATACATATATATACATTCTTTTTTTAAATATTATTTTCCATTATGGTTTATCACAGTATACTGAATATAGTTCTCTGTGCTATACAGTAAGATCTTGTTGTTTATCCATCCTATATATAATAGTTTGCATCTGCTAATCCCAAACTCCCAATCCATCATTCCCCCACCCCCCTCCCCCTTGGCAACCACCAATCTGTTCTCTAGGTCTGTGATTCTGTTTCTGTTTCATAAATAGATTCATTTGTGTTGTATTTTATGTTCCACATGTAAGTGATATCATAAGGTATTTGTCTTTCTCTGACTTACTTCACTCAGTATGATAATCTCTAGGTCCATCCATGTTGCTGCAAATGGCATTATTTGGTTCTTTTTTATGGCTGAGTAATATTCCATTGTATATATGTACCATATCTTCTTTATCCTTTCCTCTGTTGATGGCCATCTAGGTTCTTTCCAGGTCTTGGCTATTGTGCATAGTACTTCAGTGAACATTGGGGTGCATGTATCTTTTTGAATTATAGTTTTGTCTGGATATATGCCCAGGAGTAGGATTGCTGGATCATACGGTAATTCTATTTTCAGTTTTTTTGAGGAAGTTCTGCACTGTTTTCCACAGTGGCTGCACCAGTTTGCATTCCCACCAACAGTGTAAGAGGGTTCCCTTTTCTCCACACCCTCTCCAGCATTTGTTATTTGTAGACTTTTTTTAAAATTATTTATTTATTTATTTATTTTTGGCTGTGTTGGGTCTTCGTTTCTGTGCGAGGGCTTTCTCCAGTTGCGGCGAGCGGGGGCTACTCCTCATCGCAGTGCGCGGGCCTCTCACTGTCGCGGCCTCTCTCGTTGCGGAGCACAGGCTCCAGACACGCAGGCTCAGTAGTTGTGGCTCACGGGCTTAGCTGCTCTGCGGCATGTGGGATCTTCCCAGACCAGGGCACGAACCCGTGTCCCCTGCATTGGCAGGCAGATTCTCAACCACTGCGCCACCAGGGAAGCCCTGTTATTTGTAGACTTTTTGAGGATGGCCATTCTGGAGAGTCTCTTGTAATTTTCATGAGTCACTGATACACATAAAAAGGAACCCTGAGGAAAATAATGCCAGTTTTGTTGTGATGTCAGAACATGGTCAAATGCCAATTTTGTTTTTAACTAGCATTTATTTCTTTGTTCGTGTGTTTGTTTATGTATGCCTCTTTCCAAGAAGAGCTAGAGGTGGCTTGTTCGAGTGAGCAAATACAAACCCGTGTGCCTACCATCTTCCTGAGCTAGAGTGAAGATGTAGCATTGGTGCATTTACAATATATTTAAATAAAAATATTTATATTTGAAAATGAATACATTTATATAAAATATATTGTAAAATACTAAGAGGAAGTCAACTAACAATGCTTTTGTGGACCCTACATATAACGTCATAAGGTCTCATGACCTTTGAACTTGTACATTTCAAATGAAAATCATATAGTGTAGGAAGCCAAACTTAGAGGATTTCATTTATGTACTTAAAACCAGAAAAATCCATACAAACAAAAGACCCCTCCGGAAGTCCCCTGATCAACACTTTGCATAAGAGTAAGTTCAGGGGATAGATTATTTCATTGTTTTCCAGGAGTTTTAAATTAAAATGTTAATGCTAATAAGTATCATAAGTTGTTCTTCTTTTCAGTAGGGTTTTTCCTTCCATGCTATACTTCCTGCTACTCCATGCATATGTTACCAAAAGTGAGGGTCTGGCTGCTCGCCACTCAAAAGCCAATAAAGAGGCAAGGCTGGTGGAAAGGAAAGTTTGCTTTATTTTGGAGGCCGGCAACCAGGGGGGAGGGTGGACTCCTGTCCAAAGGCCAACTCCCCCCCCCTCCCCAACTGACGATCAGGGTGCAAGAGCTTCCATAGATGGAGGGAGCGGGCTACGTGTAGAAACATCACAAGCAGCTCGGACAGTCATCTGTCAGAAATTAGTCATGCAGTGGTGTGATCAGGGTCCTCTTGATTGTTTTAAATACATTTACTCTTCAGTTCCAGAGTCGGTTTGTTTCCAGTTTTTTAAGGTAAATTTTCAGAAATGTGGAAGCTTATGTCATGGCTACAGTCTGGTCATCATGTAGTAAACTTCTTCCACTTGATGGGGGTTTCAGAATCTACAAGACAGCTCACAGGAGAGGGCTCAGAATATTATCTATAGCCCTTGAAGAGGAACTAGAGGTCCTTGACTTTGCTTAATGACTAAAGTATTGTTTTTTTGTCTTGTTTGACTGTTTTCCTTTGTTTCTGCATTTTCTCACTTCTCTGAGTAAACTTATTCTTTGGCTAAAGTTTTCCACAGACAAAAGGCGGGCTGAGGACATGGGGAGGAGGGCCATAGGGTCCCACTCCATTTCATATATACCCCATCACGTCCGATTGGCAGCTAAGCATGTGCTCTTGGTGTGACAATAGCACAGCATACTTTAGGCTTCCATGATTGAACAGACAGCACTGCTCTCCAGTTTCACTCACAGAAGTGCTCCAAAGCAGTTAAAGTGCTCTGCAAACTCAAAATAATGAGGAAAAGCAGTGGATGAGCTTTTGAAAACAGAGAAATCAGAAGGTAGTTGATTGCACCGTACATATTCTCATATATGAGGCTCTTTGAAAACCTACGAACATTAAATTTTGTTCAAGGCTTTATCGATGTTTTAATATAAGAACCCCTCCCCCCATTTTTAATTTATCAAAAGAGTGTAGAGAAAAATGGAGATTTTGGTTTTTGTTTAAGGGATGATTCTATTTTGATATGACAATGATTATGTTTTTACGTGTATGACTTATGTAACAAGGAAAAGCTTACAAATACTTCCCCGACTCCAAGACTTTGGAAAACTGCTGAGATCACTGTAACCAGATTAGTGAGGCTGTTGTCAGTTAACACTTAACTATCAAAAGGTTGAGAAGCAAAACCACCTTCTTCTTTGTTTTCCAGAAAAGTTGACTAAGATGATTCATGAACTGCATAATATAACCAGAGGGTCCAAAAGTGTACCTGTAGTCTCACGTCTAGTGTATTTAAATGTGATCTTAAAGGCAGCGAACACATTCATATCCATCCTGTCTTAGAAATTAACTCACCCATGCATTTAGAAATTACTTATTTCCACAGTTCCATTTTTCTGTGTTCAGTGAGCCGATGACACTACTATCCCTCTGATAACCTCATACAAATCAAGCAAAATGAATTGCCCAGGCAGAAGCTGTGGGCAGGGAGACAGTGATTGAGGCTCAAAGACCCCCATTTTTACTGAAATGTTGAATTAACTGATATAAAGGGTTTTTTTCTTCCTTGAATTCTTTGGATGACTGTATTTGTTCACAGAGATAAGTCGATTTAGTCATTCAACAAACATTTGCTAAGTGCCTCCTAGGAGATTTCATGCTAGTTCCTATTCTTGAGAATAGAGATAAATGATGTTTCATATCAACTAAGTGACTTAGCTAAGTCATTTAACCTCTCTTAGCCCCAGTTTCCTTATCTCTGGGTCCCAGGGCTCTCACCCCTGCATGGTTTAACGCATCTTGTACTCACACCCAGTATCCTACTCCTTTTCCGTCACTCAGACTCTTCCATTGTATCCCCTGGAACTCATAGTCTGTTACCAGCCAAATCCTCAGATCCTATGTTTTTAGGAGTTCCTTCACTTTCTTGTTCTGACAAAGCCTGGCTGTCCCGCTATGACTCTTTCCACGCAACTCTCTCAAGTGAGGACTATTTTCCTCCTAAATCCTGCATATCATGGGGCCTGAAGTGGAGAGGCCCTTCCTGTTCTTTTTTTACCACTTCTGGACCTGATTGCCTCTTCCGAAAGACTTCTGACTCTCACTGAGAGGTGCATCATCCTAATACACCACTCACTAATCCCCTTGCTGCAGTACCTACGGGCTTACTCTTCACCGCCCCCCCCCCCATCGTTCCTTGATCATTTTAGTACGAGGCTCTCTGCCACCTTCGTTTTTTATTATTAAAGTACAGTTGATTTACAATATTATATTAGTTGCAGGTGTACAACATAGTGGTTCAATATTTTTATAGATTATACTCCATTTGAAGTTATTATAAAATACTGGCTATAGCTCCCTGTGCTGCACAATATAACCTTGTGGTTTATCGATTTTGTACTGCTCCCTTCCTAACCAACTCCATGTGGATCTCTTTTTACAGCCCTGGTTGTAGAAGAGCCTTTCTGCCAGCCTCCAGATTGTTCTCAGCGAGAGTTGCTCCACATGTAGATGTATTTTTGACGTGTTTGTGGAGGAAGGTGAGCTCAGCGTCTTCCTAGCCACCATCTTGATCTCCTGCTAGGCCACCTTCTTTAAGAAATAAACAACTTTCAAGAAAAGACATTGTTCTCTAGCATATATGTTCTAGCAAATGTAGTTGCCTGGAAGAAACATTAATAATCTTAAGGTTACAAATGAATAGTCCTTGGACCTGTTAAAGAAAACCTGTTTCAAATATAGCAGTATGTATATGTTAAACCCAAACTCCTAATTTATCCCTCCCCCTCCCCGGCTTTCCCCTTTGGTAACCGTTAAGTTTGTTTTCTATGTCTGAGGGTCTATTTCTGTTTTGTATATAAGTTCATTTTTTTTAGATTCCACATATAAACAATATCATATATAAAATAGATAACCCACAAGGACCTACTGTATAGCACAGGTAACTATACTTAATACATTGTAATAATCTATAAGGGAAAAGAATCTGAAAAAGATCAGTATACATGTATGTATAACTGAATCACTTTGCTGTACACCTGAAACTAACACAACATTGCAAATCAACTATACTTTGATTAAAAATAATAAAATAATAAAATAAATTTTTAAAAAAGAAAACCTTCTCAAGATTACAGTAAAACAGCCATTCTTACCTATTTTCTGATGAGTGAACAAATTTGTATAACCTTTTGAAAAGGCACCTTGAATATATCAAGAGCCTTATATTAGTTATCTGCTGTTACATTGAAAACTACCCCCCAAAACCAGACATTTTTCATCCCACAATGAACATTGGGGTGCATGTGTCTTTTTGAATTGTGGTTTTCTCGGGGTATATGCCCAGTAGTAGGATTGCTGGGTCATATGGTAGTTCCATTTTTAGTTTTTTAAGGAACCTCCATACTGTTCTCCATAGTGGCTGTATCAATTTACATTCCCACCAACAGTGCAAGAGGGTTCCCTTTTCTCCACACCCTCTCCAGCATTTATTGTTGGTAGATTTTTTGTTGATGGCCATTCTGACAGTGTGAGGTGATACCTCATTGTGGTTTTGATTTGCATTTCTCTAATAATTAGTGATGTTGAGCATCTTTTCATGTGCTTCTTGGTCATCTGTATGTCTTCTTTGGAGAAATGTCTGTTTAGGTCTTCCACCCATTTTCTGATTGGGTTGTTTGTTTTTTTGATATTGAGCTCCATGAGCTGCTTGTATATTTTGGAGATTAATCCTTTGTCAGTTACTTCATTTGCAAATATTTTCTCCCTTTCTGAGGGTGGTCTTTTCGTCTTGCTTATGGTTTTCTTTGCTGTGCAAAAGCTTTTAAGTTTCATTAGGTCCCATTAGTTTATTTTTGTTTTTATTTTCATTACTGTAAAACCACAACAAGCCCTAAGGTATTTTGGAAAGTGGTCCAAAACACACACACACACACACACACACACACAAAGACCTTTGTGATATTGTTCATTGCAGTGGTATTTATAAAACAAAAGCATAAAAACCTTCACTATCCAACAGTTGGGAAAATGTTGAGTAAAACTCAATACGCACATTATGTAGCAATTTCAAATACTGTTTTCCAAGAATATCCTATAGCATATGCAAAGGCTTCTATTATAACATTAGAAGGGAAAAGCATTATATGAAAAAATACACATGGAAAAATATCCTAAAGAAATAAATCAAAATGTTACAATCAGATGCCTTTGGGTGTTAGAGTTGAAGGTGAATATTCTCCTCTTTCTGCTTTTCAAAATATATCCACATAATGAAGCATCCAGCTTCCTCGCCTCCCAGCTTGTGGTGTACTTACATGTACTCTTTTAAAACTTACAAGTATAATGGTTTACTGAACAGTTTCCTAACTTTTAACAGAAAAGTTTCTTCTTTCCATTTTTAAGTTATCCGGTTAGTCGCTTTTTAATTATAAAACCTCAATCTGGGGACTTCCCTGGCGGTCCAGTAGTTAAGACTTCGCCTTCCAATGCAGGGGGTGCGGGTTCGATCCCTGGTCAGGGAGCTAAGATCCCACATGCCTTGTGACCATAAAACCAAAAACATAAAATAGAAGCAATATTGTAACAAATTCAATAAAGACTTTAAAAATGGTCCACATCAAAAACAAATAACCTTTAAAATAAACAAGCAAACAAACAAAATACCTCAATCTGAAAGACACAGCAAAACAGACACTCCTATTCATTGCTCACAGTGGGGAGAAGACCTGCACTTCCCTCCACAAGGGATCATGTTTGTGAGAGGCCTGGGGGGGGATGGGAGGAGACCAGCCAAGGGCAGTGAAGGGCATTTGGAGGCCCGGCCTCTGAGTGCAAACAATGGTTAGCTGATCCCAGAGAGTGATTCCTGGACCAGGAAGCTAGATGCAAGCTTCTGCCAACACAGCTCCTAGGAACTCACATTGTAACTCTCATAGTTGTCTTCTCACAGCCACTCACCTGAGAACTTTCCAGAAAACAGACCTCCAAGGAACCACTCTCATGGGTGGGGTGCACTCTCCCCTCTCCTCCTTTGTACGCTCAGCCTCTACCCACCCTGTTCCATCCACGTGCCCATTACAGAAAATTGTAATACATTGTGTCCGTGCTCCTCCCGGGTCCCCTGGAATCCTCCTTACCAGCTCTGAGCATCCATCCCCCAGCTTTGAGTTGTTTGCTGCTAAGGGCTCCTACCTGCAACTTTCTTCAGTGATTTCTTCTGAGCTGCTGGCCTGCATTGCTGCAAACACGGAGAGTTGAAAGTGCTTCGGAGTTTATACCTGACCCACTCACACCAAACACCCTGGTCCCCAACACACACACACACACACACACACACACACACACACACACACACAGAGCAGTCCTGAGGCAATGACCGATGTAAGTAGGGATATGAAAACCCAGTCCCCTGTCTCAAACTGATTTCGGACGCACGCAGCAGCAAGCAGCAGCTGGAAGCAAGATCTCAGTTCCCGGGCCGAGAGTCGTAGCTGCTAGACCCCAGCGGCCAGAGGCTGGGGTCTGGGTCCCCAGTCCTTGCCTGCCTTGTCAGGAATGAATTCAGGCAAGGAGGCAGAAGGTAAAGAGAAAAGTAAAAAGTTTATTGGAAAATCAAAGTACATACAGAAAGACGCACGGGCGAACTCAGAGAGAGCGTCGCGCCTTTGGGGGGTTTAAATCCTTTATAAGGGGGCAGTCTTCCGGGTTTTTGTTTCCCTTCTGGCCAATCATCTGGCTTTGTCCCTCCTGGCTAATTAGTCTCAGGCCCCGCCCCATAGGTGCGCACGCACCTCTCCACCTCACGCAGGGATCCCCGCCCTTAAGGCGTCTGGGAGAAGCAAGACTCATTATGGCCTGGCATTGTCCCCTGACTTTTGACCCCCAAGGAGCCGTTCTGTGCATGCGTAATGTCTCTCGTGCCCCAAGGGGCAGGGGAGAGTGGAGATCCCTTGATACTTTATTCAAACAAGGTTTTGTCCCTCTTTGTTCTTGCCATGACAGTTATCTTAAGACATCCGCAAGAGACAAAGCTTGGCTATTTAGCCTGTCTCTGTCATTGCTTCCATTTCGGAGAGCAAACAGGAGGCTGATTTTAAATGCCTAACCTGAAGCCCACCTATCTCCTGTCTCAGGAAATGCAGACAGGAGGCTAGTTGTAAGTGTCCGGCCTGAAGCCCACTTTTTCCTGCCCCATGAAATGTAAACAGAAGACCAAAATGTCTAATTTGGAGCCCATCTATCTCTTGCCTCAAAACCAGGACAACCTTGAGATGTAATTTACACTCAGAGCTTCTCTGGGGATCTGTCTGAGGCTGGAACTTGGCCTGAAATATCCCTCTGTCTCAGTGTCTCTCCTTCCCTGCCTTGTTTCCCCGCACACTCTTTCTGATTCTTCTGGGAGCTCTTTCTTAATAAACCCCTTGCACAGATTCCTCTTTTAAGGGTCTGCTTCTGGGGAACTGATGAAAAACTCAAAGTCTAAATGGGATTTAGGTGCCTGGAGACCAGGGACATTAAAAGCCCTTCAATGCCAAGAACATACCACACAACAAAGAACTTCCCACCCAAAATGGCCAAAGCACCTTGACCAGGAAACACTGGAGAGAGAGGGGAAAAGAAAAAAAAAAGAGTATTCAGCTCAGACCTAAACCAGACAAAGTCCAAAGTTTAGACTTGGTTGAGGAGGGGGAGTCAAATAAAGACACCGAGAGGGAGTAGCGAGAGGGACAGGGAAAATACCAAGAGATGGGAAACCAAGAAAGGTACGTGTTTCAAAAAGAAGGGGGTCTCTGCAGTGTTAGCTGCTAGCGGTCACATAGGCAAGAACAAAGAAATGGTCATTAAGTTTGCTCCATGGAAGTCTCTGGTGCCCTTGACAAGTGCCATTTCTAAGGGACAGTAAGACTGGAGCCAGATAAAGTGAAGAATGAATGGGTGTAAAAGAACAAGAGAAAGCTGGTGGGCTTGGTCTTGAATAGATGCAGAGTAATAGGAGGGTGATTGAAGAAGAATTCGGGACAAAGGGAAATTTTTTAAGAGCACGCTTATAATGATAGAAATGATTTCGTAAAGAAGGAGCAGTTGATGGCACAGGAGAGAGGAGAACACAGAAAGAACATAGCTCGAGCAGGAAAGAAGAGATGGGATCTACTTACCCTTTCCCAGTGGTCCCATTCTTAGAAGAATAATGCCTCTCCTCTTCAGCAGCCCACCTCTGACCCCTCCCTACAGGGAAGGAAATGCACCAATTTTTCAAAATGACTCATCTTCCTCAAACAAGGGATTGAAAGACTTCTTGCTAAAGCACAGAGAAAACTCATAGTCATAACCACTCCCGTCATATATGCAGTTCTCACGCCCTACGTAGTCTTGAAGAAAGATCAGGGCAGGTGGGGGAATCTGACCCTGAATTTTGAAAGATAAGATTTTCCTCCTTTGGGAATTCCCTGGTGGCCCAATGGTTAGGACTCTGCGTTTTTCACTGCCGAGGGTAAAAGGAAGGAAGGAAGGAAGGAAGAGAGAGAGAGAAAGTGGGAGAGGGAGGAAGGAAGGAAGAAAGAAAGAAAGAAAGAAGAAAGAAAGAAAGAAAGAAAGAAAGAAAGAAAGAAAGAAAGAAAGAAAGAAAGAAAGAAAGAAAGAAAGAAAGAAAGAAAGAAAGAAAGAAAGAAAGAAAGAAAGAAAGAAAGAAAGAAAGAGAAAGAAAGAAAGGAAGGAAGGAAGGAAGGAAGGAAGAAAGAAAGGAAAGAAAGAAAAGGAAAGAAAGAAAGAAAAAAGGAAAGATCCTCCTCCCTTGCCTCCTCTGGCCCTCTGTGACCTCTATGGAAGGACACTGCTCAAATCTTTCAGGAAAGAACTTGGGGCAAGGAACACAGCTGACCACCTACAGCTGCTGCATCGTTGAGATCTGCCCCAACATTCATATCGAGGCCACTCTGCCCAGGCTGCTCCCAGCTAATGCCTGAGCTCTGCAGGCTACTAGGGCCAATGCAGGACTCCTCTAACTGACCACCTTTGCTGTGGAGCTCTCCATCAGCCTGATCTAGACTTTCTCAGAGCTGCACTGCAACCTGAGCTTTTCCTAGGATCCCCCTTCCTCGCCGCTCTCCTTTCACAGGTGCCAGACCTGCAGCCTGGTCTGAGGTTCCCCTCTAGCTGCTTCTATGACCGCTCCTCTTTATCTATCACAAGCATTTCCTACACTAAATCTCTTGCACTCCTAATTCCATCTTGGTCTGCTTCCTACAGGACACAAACTGACACACAAATCCTTCTTCCTTTGGATATCAGACACATGGCCCAAGATTGAGGTCTTGTTAATTCACCAGTTTGAAGATTTTACCTATATTGCATTTCAAACAAAGACTTGACATCTGTCGAAATATTAAATCCAATTTTCATATTTCAAGAAGTAGACGGTTAAGAAATTGTTATTATTGATAGCTATGCTCGTTTTATAAATGATTGTTATAACCTCCAAGGGATCTGGCCCCAACTCATATCTGTCTGTTCCCTATTGAATAAGCATAGTTCCATAGATTGTTATTCCTGTTGTTTGCTCTTTTCTTGTGATTTTCCAAGAAATCACAATGAATAGACTGGAATAATGTCATGATACAAATAGAGTGAAGGATGCCACCCAGGCATTCTGTATCAGGACGGTTCTTGGTTACCAGCTAAAGTTAACTTAAGCAATAGGGAATTTATAGCCATGATACAGGGCAGAGCAAAGGAGACTGACAGGACCAAGAAGAAGCAGGGGCACCAGGCTTGGGGATGGACGGAAAGAATCAGGGTGCTGGGAGCAGGACGCAGCAACCAATGCATGTTGGGAAATCCTGTTCAGGATGACACCAGCATGTTGGCCATTGCTGTAATGTCACCTGCAACCATCTCTGACATCCGTGTGTCCAACCGGTTGGGCTCAAGTCAAACAGCTGCCATCTGACTGCACCAGGGAAAGGGAGAGAAGAGATCCAGGAAGTTCCCCTTAACAGTGAGGGGACAGGCATTACTACTACCAAGGCTAAGAACAAAGGGGAAAAGAAATTGCTTCAAAGGAAATTAAGGAGGTGTTATGAAGGTGCCGAGTGCAGGAAGATAAAAAGAAAAAAAGATGAATTCCACCACGTCCTTCTAGATCTCAAACCAACCCTTTTCAATCATTCAAAAGGCATAGATTTGATTTCGAGATCTGCAAGTCTGTTTCTGTTTTGTAAATAAGTTCAACTATGCTCCAATAAAAATTGAAAAGAAATTGAAAACAATTTCTAATTGCAAAAAAAAAAAAAACAAACAACATAGAAAGTTTGTTCAAAGAAAATATCAGAGCAGTGGTTCTCAACTTTGGTTGATAAAAGGATCATCAGGGGATCTTTCATGAATCCTGGTTCTCAGGTCAAAACCCAAACTAATTAAGTAAGAATTTGGGGGTCGGGGCAACCCAGGCATCAGACCTTATAAAAGTGCCCAGGTGATTCTAACGTGTAGCCAAGATTGTGAACAATCTTTCTTCTAGTAGAAAGTCCAATACATAAAACAGACAAACAGTACTGCTTCAGCTGGACAGGGAGATTGGCACCGTTCCCATCCCTGTGGTCCCTGAGGTACCTCTAAGGAATCCTTTATACCAGCACTTAAGATGAGTTGTAATTATGTATTTGTTGACTCATTTTTCCCACACCCCAAATCCAGTCTGTCAGCTTGGCTCAACCTTCAAAAAATAATCCGAATCTAACCACCTCTGTTCCCTCCTGCTGCTGCTCTGGTCCAAGCCACCATCATCCCCTGTTTGGATTGTTGCCATAGCTTCCCGAAGGGTCTCCCCGCTTCTACCCTTGCACCCTGCAATCTGCTCTCAACACAGCAGCAGGAATAATTCTTATATAAGGTTAGTCCGAGTATGGCTCTCCTCCACCCAAAGCCCTGAGATGGCTGTTTCATTCAGAGTAAAAGGCAAAACCTCTGAGCCTCTAGATCAGGGATCAGCAAACTTTTGGAGTGAATATTTCCGCCTGTTCAGGCCATATAGTCTCTGTCACAACTTTTCAGCTCTGCCGTGGCAGCCAGAAAGCATCCACGGATGATGTGGAAATGGGCAAGCATAGCTGCGTGCCAGTAAGACTTGATGCACAAAAGCAGGCAGGCGGTTGGACGTGGCCCACAGGTCCATGTTCGCCAACCCCTGCTGCACAAACCAGACCCCCCAGGGCCTGATACCCTTCTGCCCCCTCCTTTCAGTCACACTGGCCTCCTGGAAGCTCCAGGGATGCTCCAGGCAACCTCCTGCCTCTGGCAGTGTGTCCTGTGGTCCCTCTGACCTTGGCGTTTTCTTCTGGCTGGTCCCTCAAATCTTACCTTCTCAGTAAGACCCATCACGACTGCCCTGTTTCCCATAGCACCTGCCTCCCCACCTCCACCCCCAAGGGTACCCTAGATACCCCCTGACTCGTTCTCTGATTTTCTTTCCATCACACCTTTCCCTCTGAAACATACTTCACAATTTGCTTATGTATTAAGCTATGTACTGTCTGTCTAGAATGTCAACTGCCCAAGGGCAGAATATCTATCGGGATTCAACCAGAGCAGGAGAACCACAGGCGAGCTGGAGAAAGGGGATGGATCACAGGGGTGCAGTCGTGGGAACAGGTGACACAGCTGTGCGGGCTCTTGCCTCTGCATCTGGTGTGGAGCCTGGTGTGGCCGGAAGTCAAGCTCTCCGGCAGTCAGGAAGGAGACCTGGCTGTGCGTGGCAGCAGGGACACGGTGGCACTCACGGGACAACCTTGGACCTCGGTGGCCCACTGCCTCCAGTCCGGTGCCGGGGGAATCGCGGCAGAAGCTGGCCCTCTGTCCTGGAGCTGCAGCACGCTGGACCCAGGCCTCAGAGAAGAGGAAGAGGAGCCCCAGCAAGCCTGGAAGGTGACCCCAGCACCAGGATGGTGGTCCAGCAGGTCGGTTCCCATGTCACGAGCTGCCCCGTGCACTGACCTTCAGAGACGATGCCATAGCTTGGCTCCTGCCATGCAGAGCTTCTGCATGTTTCTCTGGGCCCATCTTCATCCCGGACATGCACAGAGAAGGAAATTCTGGGAAATGAAGTTCCAGCCTAGAGAGTTTGGCACATTATAAAGCCGCCCCAGGTGGGAATCCTATGGTCTGTTTACTGATGAATCAGAATCCCCAAAACCCAAAACAGTGCCTGCCTGGCACATGGTAAGTGCTTTAAAAAGAGTGGATGAATGGATCACTGAATGATGAATGAATCTGTGATACTTGGGTGGTTATTTGATTCATATTAGCACCCCTGCTAGTGTGTAAGTTCCACGAGGGCAGAGAACATGTGTTTTGTGCCCTGCATGGTACCGACAGCACCTAGCCTGCACCTTCAGTCTCCAGGCATGTGACCATCCCAGGAAACTCTGCCCAGAAGCCAAAAGTAGAGAACTTCCGGTCCTAATGGTCTCTCTGCAAGAACGCCAAATGGTATCCTATACAGACCCACAGCGACTCTTCCTAAAATCCATTCTCCAAACCCTCAGTGCCTCTATTCCTGACTCCCTCCCCAGGCTTTCTCCCCTTGCCCTCTGCTCCCCTCCCTCCTAAGATTCTGCCCTCACACTCTTCCCTCACCTCACCCGACTGCACTGCATCTTCTCTCCCTCACATTCCTACACGAATCTCCACAACGCCTGCTCCCACCCACCGCCTAGCACCCGAATCTATGCCGGAAGCCCAAGTGAGCCAGCAGAGACAATCTCCCTCAGAAAACTGTGTGTGTGTCTGTAGAGTAAGTCCCCTACATATGAACCTTCAAGTTGTGAACTTTCAAAGATGCAACGTGTGTTCACATGTCCAATCACGAAAGTTAGTTCCTGTGTCTGGCGTACATTGTCACGTGCGTGCATCCTCTACAAGTGGTTGTGCTTTTGTGTACTTTACTGTACAGTACTGTACAGAGTACAGTAGTACAGTATCTTTGTTTCAAGCCCAGGATGTCCAGAAGCAAGCGAAAAAGCAGCGGTGATGTAGCTGGTACTGATTACTTCTGGTACTGTTAAGAAGCACCAAGTGATAATGATGGAAACAAAAGTGGAGGAAGAAGAAGTAACTGAAGAACCAAAGAGATTCACAACGCAGGAAATGGCAGGGGATTTTCTTTATCTGAGGAGACGCTGTTAGTTTTTGAGGTACAGGATTGGAAAGTAGAATGGTACACGGAGGTTGCAGCAGCCGCTCAGAATGCAATCCAGTGCTATTGTGTGACGAGAAAAAAAGAGCTACTCCCCAGACATCACTGGATCATTTTTTCAAGAGGGTGGATAGAATTGAATCCAGCAAGGAACCAGAACCTGTGCCATCAGTGTCAGGTGTGAGTGACATTGCAGCTTGCCCTCTGTCTCCTATTGCTGACGATCCTGCAGCTCTACCATCTCCCACCTCCCCTCCCTCCTCCAGTCAGTAACTCTTCCTGCCTGTTCCCTCGATGCCAGCCCCTGGATGCCAGCTGTTGTACTGTACTGCTGTCCTTTTCAAGGGACTGTACTGTAAGATTAAAAATGTTTTCTTTATAGAAAGAAATACCACTATGTACCCTCTTTCATTTTCTGCTTTACCCAAGGGAAGAAGAAAATGACTCAGTTTCCTCTAAGTACTGGCCATCCCCCTTTCTCTGACTTATTTTACATACATGGTAAGGGCCCTATACTCATTCAGCAAATGTTTATAAAGCATGTACTATGTGTCAAGTGCTTTGGACATATATACATAACCTACCCTGCCAAATTTCTGATTAGGCATGTTTCTTTCAGATTTTGTTTTTGACAATTTCCTTTGGTTTCGAACCATATTTACAACACTTCTTTAAATTTAATTTATGTCTGCCTTGTACAATGATTTTCCCATCACTGAGTTCTGTATCTTTGGGTCAACTAGAGTTCACCTTTGAGTCATTTTTTTCAGGGACCTTTCGTTGGTAGCTACTTGGCTTACCTTGTCAGAAATGGAATGAGATAGATGGATAGAGAGATGATAGATAGATAGATAGATATTGATAGAATAAGATGTTGCACCATTCTTTTTTTTAATTTCTCTTTTTAAAGTGTATTTTTTAAATTGAAGTATAGTTGATTTACAATGTTGTGTTAGTTTCAGGTGTACAGCACAGTGATTCAGTTTTATATATATGTGTGTGTATATATATATATGTATATTCTTTTTCAGATTCTTTTCCCTTATAAGTTATTACAAAATACTGAGTATAGTTCCCTGGCTTGCACCATTCTTAAACCAAATCTTTGCCCCATCTATTCCCATAATCTATGCTGTTCTAAATTTTAATATTGTAGAGAAGATATCAGAGGGAAATATGATTGTCCCCCTTTGTAGGCCACCTGATTTTCTCCCTGGATGCTTTGGAAGCACTTGATTTTAAAAATATAACCAGGATATGTCTGGATATGTTTTCACTACTGTAGGCAGATACTGCATTAGCCATTTCTATATAATCAGGTTTCCCACAGCTCGGGAATATTTGCTTCTAACATACATTTGAATGTGACTCTCATCCTTTTGCTCTGGTCTCCTTTTTAGAAACCTCCGTTACCTCTGTTTAATCACTCCCCTCTGCTCCTAAGCTATCCATCTGTCATTATTTTTAACTATTTGTCCACTTTTTCTGCATCCCGAAGAGTGGGTTTTTTGTTTTCCTGCTTCAGAATCTTTCTATTAGCTCCTCGGGCTTTTCTCCTACTTCTTCATCCTAGAAGGTAAAGCTAACTTTGGCTTAGCGTTTCCTCCACAAACTGAAAGGCTGGATTCACCTAATTCTCCTGATTGCCCTTGGAACCCTCCTGCCGGGTTCTGATGCTGAAGGCTGGTTGATGTCAATGCCTGTTTTCTATTCGGCCTGAACTAAACAGCCTGCGGCGGGAGCCAAGGGCATTCCCAGCAGAGAAATGTCTTTGCGCAGCTTCTTCCCAGCATTGGTGGAGCTGCAGAGCTTCCAGCTTTCTGCTGCTGGCTTGTCGTTTGCCAGGCCTCCACGCCAGGTAACAGCTGTGTCTCTGCCAACCCCGTCTCGGTCCTGCCGCCGGCCAGCTCCGGCACAAGCCTCACCACCCAGCTGGATGCTGGCCCCGTGGCGGCTGCGTGAAACCAGTTGCCTCCCACTGCAGCTCGCTCTAGCTCCCTGGGCCGCGGAGTGGAACAGAAACTCAGCAGTGTGTTCTACGTGACCCCCCTGGCCCACCCTGGGCATCTCCAGCCTGTGCCCGACAGGTCGGGGGTAATAAACTCTCCCTAGGTCTCCTCGATTGCCTCTGAGTTCAGCTCCTTCCCCATCTTGCTGCCCTTCTGCTTGGGATAGTCAGCGCTCCCAAGCCGTGGAGATTCCCTTTGCCATGAGCAATGCTGAGCTGCAGCTACAGAACAAAATCGGCCACACGTGTTTTAAGTCCTGGATCCCATCTGTCAACACACCACTCATTATCACCTAGAAACCATTGCGTTCTGGCATTAATTTGCAGTGGCGTTGGTCCTTCTCTTGGTACACGTGAATATTCTCCGCTCAGAGCAATGACAAAACTGGAAAATTCTCTCCCTCCTTCCATGTCAAAACGATCTTCCTACTTTCCGCCTAGTCCTAAACCCAACTGAGGTGTTCTGGATCAGAAATCCGTAGCCCAGGCTGCTGTGAGAGAACCAGACACACAGATCCATCTTATCTGGTGTGCACAGACACAGACAATGCTTTAGGATGAAAATCCTCGCTCTAGAGTTTGCAAAGACCTAGCACATAGGCTCTTCCGTGACTCTTCAAGAGATGCATGGAAGAGAGAGATCTTGATGACCTCTGTTGCACGGGTGGCAGGAATATGCCGGGCATCCACTGCCGCTCTGCCCCAGCAGCCCTCTTCACCCTGGACGGCCTCTAGTATGTTCCCATGGCTTCCGTCTCCCCGACTCTGGCAGTCTCTCCAGTCTGCCTCCCAAATGCCCTTGCTCAGTGTTACAGCATCTCTGGAGCTGATCCCCCACTTTGGCTCACTGGGCTGGCACCGGGCACTTCAGACGGCCCTCTGCTTCCTGCCCCTCCCCCATGGCTGCAGCCCTGGCTCTGGTCTCACTCTGAATCCAATGCCCTCAGCAGCAAAGCTGAGCCAGCTCTGCTCCTTCCCACGCCTAGTCTGGAAACTCAGTCTGGGTCAAGCCCTGGCCTCCCCATTTACCTAGGAGAGCAAGGCAAATATAGATATAGATGAGGAAACGAGGCCCCAGAGGGGGCAGAATATACTGTGACCGCATGATCCCCCAGGCCAGGCAGCCCACGTTGGAAATGCAACCTTTTAAATCTCAACCTTTTAAAGTCTCTATTTCTCAGCTGTAAAAAGAATACCATGGTAATACATTTGCCTCCCAAAGGCGTTTTGCAAATATTAAATAAAATGGGTGTAAGTTAACTGCTATGCATAAGGCTTGGGGCCCGGTAAGCTGTCATTAATATTAACTGTCATTATTACTATGATTATTAATAAGGTCAAAGAATGAGTAAGTGCCAGAGCTAGGAATTGAATCTTTCTTTATCTCTTCATTTCATTTTTAATAGCCCATAATTATAGAAAATTAGTCTATGATGGTAGACAGAAAGGGTCCCGAAATAGCTTTTGACTAAATATGGAGAGGTTTGATTACTTTCAGAGCTTCCGAGAGGTCAGAAAAATATTACTTGCCCTAGATAAATATTACTTAGCCATTTCTATTATTTTATGAGACTTCTCTGACAGGGAGCTCTAACAGAAATATCATTACTGACAGGTGAGTCGAAACACATTTTCTTGGTCTTTGTTTTTGCAAACGAATACACGTGATTAAATCCAATGTCTTAGGACTTCCCTGGTGGGACAGTGGTTAAGAATCTGCCTGCCATTGCAGGGGACACGGCTTCGAGCCCTGGTCCGGGAAGATCCCACATGCCGAGGAGCAACTAAGCCCGTGCGCCACAACTACTGAGCCTGCGCTCTAGAGCCCACGAGCCACAACTACTGAGCCTGCGCTCTAGAGCCTGTGAGCCACAGCTACTGAGCCCGTGTGTCACAACTACTGAAGATCGAGCGCCTAGAGCCCGTGCTCCACAACAAGAGAAGCCACCACGATGAGAAGCCCGCGCACCACAGTGAAGAGTAGCCCCCGCTCGCCGCAACTAGAGAAAGACTGCGTGCAGCAATGAAGACCCAATGCAGCCAAAAATAAATAAATAAATTTATTTATTTTAAAAATAAATAATAAATAAATAAATAATACTATCTATCCAGTGTGTCGATAGCACTCTGCTAAAAGCATTCTGGGTGGAATTGCTCTCCTGCGGGTCAGCTCTGGATTCATGGCACAGAGTCATCTGTGCAATTAACATAAGCAATTTTGCAGTAGCTTCCTTGGAAGCTGAACAACGCCTAAAGAGGCAGGGAGTATTTTTGATGACCCTGGACATCAGGGAAAATTCAGGCTCTTTCCTGGACACTTCTTTCCGTTAGGAGTAGGAATCTATGTTAGAGCAGCTTTCAAAGCAGCCACAATACACATGCCAAGGCCCGTCAGGTAATTAATCATGTGTGTTCCAGTGAAACCATATCAGGTCTTTCTGCCTCCCCCAGTAAGGTCTGTAGTAGGGTTTTCATTTTATTTGATGGACAAATCTGCCAAAGTCTTTACTGTGGGCCACAATCTTTATGGATTTGGACAGATTATATTTTGATAGTTTGCAGCACACATGGCTGCAGGAGAGGTGATGTGCTCTGGCTCAGATGATATACTTACCCTACATTGTGCAGGCTTTTAAGGCCTGCTTCCAGATTTCCTGGCAAGGAGATGAACTCTGGGGCATCCCAAGCTCTAAATGGATCCAGATAATTTCTCTATAAAGAACTCTTAGTTATGATTCCTCGGGATTTACCCGTGGTGCTTTGCTCTCATTGTCCGGAGGTTCAGCTGGGTGAGACTTTGTTCATTCTGACGATGACCCCGAAAAGATGTAAAATCTGTGGCAAATGGCACATTTGCGAGCAAACCTAATCTAGATGAGAGAATAACTCCTCTGTGCCAGGGTCCATAATAAACATTTCACATTCACAAGCTCCTTTGATTCTCTTTACAGCCCTGTCCTGGGGGGGTGCTATGATTAAGCCCATTTAAAGATGAGGAAACTAAGACTCAAAAGGGTTAGAGAACCTGCTCAAGACCAACCTGCAGGCAAGATGAGGAGGAGGACTTTACCCAGATTCCCTGATTCTATAACCTGCCAACCAGGTCCCAGCCATACTTGTCCTCCTTTTCTCTGATTCTCGAATGTGCCAAAACAAATCCCACATTAGGGTTTTGCCAACCTTTGCCTCAGCTGGGAGCATTCTTCTGGCGGATGACTTCCTGTTGTCATGCACGGCTCAGTGTACATGTTCTCTGCTTGGAGAACACAGGATGCTCAGAGCCGTCTTAGCAGGGACCAGGGAGATGGGGTAGCTGTCTATCATCTCCTGCTCATCACTGGCTGAGGGCTGCTCTGGGGACCCTCTGTCCCACTCTGTGCATGAACAGAAGCTCTGGCTACACAGGGATGAAGGACGAGTACTAAAGAGCAGACGTTCAACGTGGGTTGGCTTAGAGGTTCACTCACGTCCTCAAGAACCAGATAGCTTGCTTCCCTACACTCAGGTCTGAAACTGTCCATTTCCTACACGGCTGCAGGCCAGCTCCCAGGAACACCTGCATCTTCTTGCCTCCTTGATCCCAGCTAAGGAGAGAGACAGACCATCTCTTCCTATTAAGGGTAGAAAACATCCCAGACATTTCCAGAAGACTCCCCTGCACATCTCACTGCTTCAGATTGAATCATGAGCCCCCTCCTGATCCAAACCCTACTGACGGGAAAACCTCATGCGCTTACACTCAGATTCTTAGACCAATCGCTGGCCAGGGGGGTGGGGCTACCATGACTGGTGATATTAACCAGGGCCAAGCGCTAGAGCTGGGACACTCAGTCTTCCCTGAGAAGTGGTTTGTTTAGGAAGGAACAAGGGGGAAGTGGATGCCAGTAGGCTGTCAAGTCTCCACTGCACTTTATAACCTTGGGGTATTTTAAGACTCTGCATTCTTATTTGCATAGACAAAAACTATACCTTCTCAGTACCTTCCCCACCCCAGCCCTGTCAATATCACATGTCTTGATTTTATTTACATCATAGCATTTATCGTTCTCTAATATATACTTGTTTATTTATTGACTTAGTCTGTTTTCTCCACCGGGAAATAAGCTCCAAGAGAATAAGGATCTCGTCTGTCTCATATACTGTTATAGCCCTCACCCATAAAGTCATGCCTGGAACACAGTAGATATTAAATAATAAATAATAAATGTTTGCTGAATGAATACATGAACTAATCAATAAGCAAATCAATGAATCATGGCTCCTTTGACACGAAGCCAAGAGGTAAGAGAGAGGTGTGTTGAAGCTACTGATGGGGACTCCCTTAATCCCTGGCAGTGCTGGGAGAGAGTCAGGACTGGGAGAGGGCTAAGTGGAAAAGAATCCTGCTGCCCAGGCCTCATGGGTTCCCAGATGGGGTGTGGACAAGGTACAAGCAATCAGCCTCCCTCCTACTGAATAGCCTTGCTGGGAACTGGCTAGAGCTAGGACAGGGCAGGATAAAGGTGGGTCCCCTTCTTTAGGAGAAGAGGTAGGTATTTAAGAGACTGAACAGCCAAGCCAGGGAGAGGAACAATCTTGAGGCAATGGAAACCCCTCCTGGATAGGCAGGCAAAAGCCCCAGGCACTACCTAGACCCAGCCACAGAGGTGCTCAGACCATGTGGTTTAGGTTGCCTCCTAAACCTGCTGAGTTCAACTAGGACGTGCCAGAGAGATGCAAACAAGCGGTGCAGACCCCGCTGGCCTGGACAAATGGACCACCATGGACGCCCTGAAGAACTAACAGATCAATTACACCCAACACACTACCCACGTCAGACGTACCAGCCACTCCGGACAGAAGGAGCCCATTCAAAATGTGGGCGTGCTGGGATGTGTGAACTGACAGATGCACTGACCACTCAGGGCGAGCCGCAGCCTCCAAATCTCTATACAGGGGAGCACGAGAGGTGGAAACTGGGTTAGAAGCGGGGGCGAGGGGAGTGTCGTGCCATGCAGCGTGCACACCATTGTCACGTAGATGATACGTGATTTGAGGGGCCAGATTTGCCCCTGGCACACTGACTGCTCCGTACGCCCGTCGAGGCTGACTCACTGCTCACTTGTTAGTACTCTGGAGACAGGGCTCTACTGCGTGGGCTCTGGTACCCCAAACAGCGAGCCACTGCTGGCCCAGCATCGTGGAGGATACTGCTCTTCAGATTAGATGTAGAAGAATTGGTGTCACTAGGGGGATGGGGAGCAGAGAACACTCTGCCTCAAAAAACAGTACCTATGTGGAGACTTCCCTGGCGGGCCAGTGGTTAGGACTCTGCGCTTCCACTGCAGGGGGCGAGGGTTCAATCCCTGGTCAGGGAACTAAGATCCCATATGCCACACGGCATGGCCAAAAAACAAACAACTAGCAGCAGAAAAGCCCCACAGGATCCTGTTGGGCCAACGACTGCACTCACGGAGGCGGACAAGCGCAGCCGATAGGGTTTCTCCTTCTCAACTCCCCAGTAAGCACTCAGGGCCTCTTTCTGTGGGCACAGCTTAGGTGGACCATCTATTGCATTTTTAATGTTTTTTCTTTTTTCTTTTTTTAAATTGAAGTAGAGTTGATTTAAAATGTTGTGCCAATCTCTGCTATACAGCAAACTGACTCAGTTATACACGTAGAGACATTCTTTTTTTCATATTCCTTTCCATTATGGTTTACCACAGGATACTGAATATAGTTCCCTGTGCTGTACAGTAGGACCTTGTTGTTTCTCCATTCTATATATCATAGTTTGCATCTGCTAATCCAAACTCCCAATCCTTCCCTCCCTCAACCCCCTCCACCTTGGCAACCACAAGTCTGCTCTCTATGTCTGTGATTCTGTTTCTGTTTCATAGATAAGTTCATTTATGCCGCATTTTAGATTTCACACATAAGTGATATCATATGTTCTTTGTCTTTCTCTTTCTGACTTCACTTAGTATGAAAATCTCTAGTTGCATCCATGTTACTGCAAGTGACATTATTTCATTCTTTTTTTTTTGATCACTATCATTTACTATTATTTCTTTTTTTTAACATCTTTATTGGAGTATAATTGCTTTACAATGGTGTGTTAGTTTCTGCTGTATAACAAAATCAATCAGCTATACGTATACATATATCCCCATATCTCCTCCCTCTTGCATCTCCCTCCCACCCTCCCTATCCCACCCCTCTAGGTGGTCACAAAGCACCGAGCTGATCTCCCTGTGCTATGCGGCTGCTTCCCACCAGCTATCTATTTGACATTTGGTAGTGTATATATGTCCATGCCACTCTCTCACTTCGTCCCAGCTTACCCTTCCCCCTCCCTGTGTCCTCAAGTCCATTCTCTACGTCTGCATCTTTATTCCTGTCCTGCCCCTAGGTTCATCAGAACATTTTCTTTTTAGATTCCAAATATATGTGTTATCATACAGTATTTGTTTTACTCTTTCTGACTTACTTCACTCTGTATGACAGACTCTAGATCCATCCACCTCACTACAAATAACTCAATTTTGTTTCTTTTTATGGCTGAGTAATATTCCATTGTATATATGTGCCACATCTTCTTTATACATTCATCTGTCGATGGGCACTTAGGTTGTTTCCATGTCCTGGCTATTGTAAGTAGAGCTGCAATGAACATTGTGGTACATGACTCTTTTTGAATTATGGTTTTCTCAGGGTACATGCCCAGTAGTGGGATTGCTGGGTCATACGGTAGTTCTAGTTTTAGTTTTTTAAGGAACCTCCATACTGTTCTCCATAGTGGCTGTATCAATTTACATTCCCACCAACAGTGCAAGAGAGTTCCCTTTTCTCCACACACTCTCCAGCATTTATTGTTTGTAGATTTTTTGATGATGGCCATTCTGACAAGTGTGAGGTGATACCTCATTGTAGTTTTGATTTGCATTTCTCTAATGATTAGTGATGTTGAGCATCCTTTCATGTGTTTGTTGGCAATCTGTATGTCTTCTTTGGAGAAATGTCTATTTAGGTCTTCTGCTCGTTTTTGGATTGGGTTGGGTTTTTTTTTTATATTAAGCTGCATGTGTTGCTTGTATATTTTGGAGATTAATCCTTTGTCAGTTGCTTTGTTTGCAAATATTTTCTCCCATTCTAAGGGTTGTCTTTCCATCTGGCTTTATGGTTTCCTTTGCTGTGCAAAAGCTTTTAAGTTTCATTAGGTCCCATTTGTTTATTTTTGTTTTTATTTCCATTTCTCTAGGAGGTGGATCATAAAGGATCTTGCTGTGATTTGTGTCAAAGAGTGTGCTTCCTATGTTTCTCTCTAAGAGTTTTATAATGTCTGGCTTTACATTTAGGTCTTTAATCCATTTTGAGTTTATTTTTGTGTATGGTGTTAGGAAGTGTCCTGATTTCATTCTTTTACATGTAGCTGTCCAGTTTTCCCAGCACCACTTACTGAAGAGGCTGTCTTTTCTCCATTGTATAGCCTGCCTTCCTTTATCAAAGATAAGGTGACTATATGTGTCGGTTTATCTCTGGGCTTTCTACCTGTTCCATTGAGCTATGTTTCTGTTTTTGTGCCAGTACCATATTGTCTTGATTACTGTAGATTTGTAGTATAGTCTGAAGTCTGGGAGCCTGATTCCTCCAGCTCCGTTTTTCTTTCTCAAGGTTGCTTTGGCTATTCGGGGTCTTTTGTGTTTCCACACAAATTGTGAAATTTTTTGTTCTAGTTCTGTGGAAAACGCCATTGGTAGTTTGATAGGGATTGCATTGAATCATTGTAGATTGCTTTGGGGAGTGTAGTCCTTTTCATAATGTTGATTCTTCCAATGAAAGAACATGGTATATCTCTCCATCTGTTTATATCATCTTTAATTTCTTTCATCAGTGTCTTTTAGTTTTCTGCATACAGGTGTTTTGTCTCCTTAGGTAGGTTTATTCCTAGGTATTTTATTCTTTCTGTTGCAATGATAAACGGGAGTGTTTCTTTAATTTCTCTTTCAGATTTTTCATCATTAGTGTATAGGAATGCAAGAGATTTCTGTGCATTAATTTTGTATCCTGCTACTTTACCAAATTCATTGATTAGCTCTAGTAGATTTCTGGTAGCATCTTTAGGATTCTCTTTGTATAGTATCATGTCATCTGAAAACAGTGACGGTTTTACTTCTTCTTTTCCGATTTGGATTCCTTTTATTTCTTTTTCTTTTCTGAGTGCTGTGGCTAAAATTTCCAAAACTATGTTGAATAATAGTGGTGAGAGTGGGCATCCTTGTCTTGTTCCCAATTTTAGAGGAAATGCTTTCAGTTTTTCACCATTGAGAATGATGTTGGCTGTGGGTTTGTCATATATAGCCTTTATTATGTTGAGGTAAGTTCCCTCTATGCCTACTTTCTGGGGGTTTATTACCATAAATGGGTGTTGAATTTTGTCGAAAGCTTTCTCTGCATCTATTGAGATGGTCATATGGTTTTTCTCCTTCAGTTTGTTAATATGGTGTATCACATTGATTGATTTGCATATATTTAAGAATCCTTGCATTCCCGGAATAAACCCCACTTGATCATGGTGTATGATCCTTTTAATGTGCTGTTGGATTCTGTTTGCTAGTATTTTGTTGAGGATTTTTGCATCTATGTTCATCAGTGATATTGGCCTGTATTTTTCTTTCTTTGTGACATCTTTTTCTGGTTTTGGTATCAGGGTGATGGTGGCCTCGTAGAATGAGTTTGGGAGTGTTCGTCCCTCTGCTATATTTTGGAAGAGTTTGAGAAGGATAGGTGTTAGCTCTTCTCTAAATGTTTGATAGAATTCGCCTGTGAAGCCATCTGGTCCTGGGCTTTTGTGTGTTGGAAGATTTTTAATCACAGTTTCAATTTCAGTGCTTGTGATTGGTCTGTTCATATTTTCTATTTCTTCCTGGTTCAGTCTCAGAAGGTTGTGCTTTTGTAAGAATTTGTCCATTTATTCCAGGTTGTCCATTTTATTGGCATATAGTTGCTTGTAGTAATCCCTCATGATTCTTTGTATTTCTGCAGTGTCAGTTGTTCCTTCTCCTTTTTCATTTTTAATCCTGTGCATTTGAGTCTTCTCCCTTTTTTTCTTGATGAGTCTGGCTAGTGGTTTATCAATTTTGTTTATCTTCTCAAAGAACCAGCTTTTAGTTTTACTGATCTTTGCTATCATTTCCTTCATTTCTTTTCATTTATTTCTGATCTGATCTTTATATCTTTCCTTCTGCTAACTTTGGGTGTTTTTTTGTTCTTCTTTCTCTTATTGCCTTAGGTGTAAGGTTAGGTTGTTTATTTGAGATTTTTCTTGTTTCTTGAGGTAGGATTGTATTGCTATAAACTTCCCTCAGAACAGCTTTTGCTGTATCCCATAGGTTTTGGGTCATGGTGTTTTCATTGTCATTTGTTTCTAGGTATCTTTTTATTTCCTCTTTGATTTCTTCAGTGATCTCTTGGTTATTTAGTAGCATATTGTTTAGCCTCCATGTGTTTGTATTTTTTATAGTTTTTTATTTTCCTGTAATTGATATCTAGTCTCATATGTGCTCGGAAAAGATACTTGATACGATTTCAATTTTCTTAAATTTACCAAGGCTTGATTTGTGACCCAAGATATGATCTATCCTGGAGAATGTTCCATGAGCACTTGAGAAGAAAGTGTATTCTGTTGTTTTTGGATGGAAGTAACTACCGCAGAGCAGAATAAAAAAAAAGAATGAAAAGAATTGAGGACAGTCTCAGAGACCTCTGGGACAACATTAAATGCACCAACATTCGAATTGTAGGGGTTCAAGAAGAAGAAGAGAAAAAGAAGGGGTCTGAGAAAATATTTGAAGAGATTATAGTTGAAAACTTCCCTAACATGGGAAAGGAAATAGTCAATCAAGTCCAGGAAGCGCAGACAGTCCCACACAGGATAAATCCAAGGAGAAACATGCCAAGACACATATTATTCAAACTATCAAAAATTAAATACAAAGAAAAACTATTTAAAGCAGCAAGGGAAAAGCAACAAATAACATACAAGGGAATCCCCATAAGGTGAACAGCTGATCTTTCAGCAGAAATTCTGCAAGCCAGAAGGGAGTGGCCGGGCATATTTAAAGTGGTGAAAGGGAAAAACCTACAACCAAGATTACTCTACCCAGCAAGGATCTCATTCAGATTTGATGGAGAAATTAAAACCTTTACAGACAAGCAAAAGCTAAGAGAATTCATTCTTTTTATGGCTGAGTAGTATTCCATTGTAGATATGTACCACATCTTCTTTATCCATTCATCTGTCGATGGACATTTAGATTGTTTTGCATTTTTAAAACCGATCCATTATCGTTGTATTTTGCTGAAATTTCTCCAAGATTATGGCAAACCATTGAAATACAAGCCCAGAGTTTTTAAATTTTTATTTTATTGAAGTATAATTGATTTACAATTTTGTGTTAATTTCTGCTGTGCAGCAAAGTGACTCAGTTATACACGTATATACATTCTTTTTCAGATTCTTTTCCATTATGCTTTTATCACAGTATACTGAATACAGTTCCCTGTGCTCTACAGTAGGACCTGGTTGTTTATGCATTCTATATGTAGTAGTTTGCATCTACTAATCCCAAGGCCCAGCTTTTAATACTAGGTTTCCCTTTGCTTCATGGGAATTATGGAGCACCACTGGCATGGGCTGTGTGAGAATCCAGAAGCCTCCCCAAACAGAGCTCATGCCTGCTAACCTCTGCACGGCTCTTCATGTTCAGAAGTACGTTCTCCCCATCAATCTGCAAAGAAATGGTCCTTTGCCCTTTTCCTCTTACTGTGCCTGAGCTGGGTTGTCTCTCTCCTGTGCCTTTCTTTCTTTTGATGTTTTTGTTAATTGAAGTATCACTTAAATATAGCAAAGTGCACCCAGCTTCACAGTTGGGCTTGATGAACTTTCAATATGTATCACCATCCCTAGATCCAGGTACAGAATATTTCTGTCACTGGAATAGCCTCCTTTGTGTCCCTGCCCTGTCAATATCCCCTCCCTCAAAGCTAACCATTACTTTAACTTCTTGCAGCACAGATGACTTGGGGTCCGAACACGTTCCCTTACATTTTTTTAGGAGCAGAGTGCCTGGGCTTCAGGGCACTTCAATCTGTCCCTCTTGACTTCCTGTCATAAAAAGTGAAAAAAGCAGGTACTATGGTGATAAAAGAGAGATGGGACAGAAGGGGTGCTCCAGGCTCTGGCTACTCTAGTCATTTAGAACCTGGTTCTCAACCTGGGGCTGTTCTGCCCCTAGAGGAGTTTGACAATGTCTGGAGACATTTTTGTGTCATTGAAACCAGAGGTGAGAGTAGGGAGTGCTACTGGCATCTAGAAGATAGAGACCAGGATGATGCTAAACATCCCACAACACACAGAACAGCCACCCACAGCAAAGAATTAGCTGGTCTAGGGACCGGATGTGACTGTCTTCCTTTTAGTTTCCTCCTCTGTTGCCAGTTTGGGTCTTCTCTGTGCATCTCTTCAGGGTACCATACCGGAAGCTGGGAGAAGGGTGTCAGACACAGCCAGCCTGCTACCCTAATCCTAGCTGTAACCCTATCCCTAACCCTAATATCAATAGTGCCAAGATTGAAAACTCCTAACTCAGAGAACGGCCCCCTTTAAATAGGGGTTGACTTAAGATCTCTTCCTATTATCTTTGGGCCTCTTTGTACAGTTCAGATGCAAAAAGTGCGCAGGTGGTGTGTAGTCCAAGAATAGATTCTTTTTTTTTTTTAAAGATATATTGATTGATTGATTGATTGATTGCTATGTTGGGTCTTCGTTTCTGTGCTAGGGCTCTCTCTAGTTGCGGCGAGCAGGGGCCACTCTTCATCGCGGTGCGCGGGCCTCTCACTATCGCGGCCTCTCTTGTTGCGGAGCACAGGCTCCAGACGCGCAGGCTCAGTAGTTGTGGCTCACGGGCCTAGTTGCTCCGCGGCATGTGGGATCTTCCCAGACCAGGGCTCGAACCCGTGTCCCCTGCATTAGCAGGCAGATTCTCAACCACTGCGCCACCAGGGAAGCCCCAAGAATAGATTCTTAATTTGTCTCCATCAGTGGTAACTAGTAGACATTTCATGCAAAAGTTGACTGGCTGTCTTCCTTTTAGTTTCTTCCTCTGTTGCCAGCTTGGGTCTTCTCTGTGCATCTTTTCAGGGTACCACACCAGAAACGGGAGAAGGATGTCAGACACAGCCAGCCTGCTATCACAGTAATCCATAGGTCCCTTTTATATTTACATGTATAACTTTCATATTAAAATGCAATGAACATCAACACTATTATTTTAAGTGAAATGCTTTCGTGACTATGAAATAGGGAGCAATTTCACCTAATGGGAATTCCAGGAGAGCAGATGAAATTGAACAAATTGTTTTCTTGACTGTCGACCTTAGCTTTTTCTAAGGAAAGGCCGTTAGCAATGTTCTCTTTTAACAGTATGTTATTGATCAGGCTCCCAGGGAAATTTGCTAGCTCTGCAATGTAGGTCAGAATCACAATTTATAAGTGACCACTGATGCTTTTTCCCTAGGAAATAACAGATGCTGCAATCAAGGGCAACGCATTCTAATTTCCCCTCCTGAATCTTAAGATAAGAGCGTCTCTTGAGCCTCATTTTCATTAAGATATAAATTGTACTACAAGTGTGTGAGAAACACGATTAGAAGGAAAAGGCTCACAGAGCCGATGACAGTTTTGTTTTATTTCTGTTTAGTTTAATCAAACAACAAAAATTGTACAGGAAAATACTCGTATTCTCTCTCTACCTCTATGCCGAATAGCAAAATTCTTTATAAAATACATCTTATTTATCAGGCATTATTGAGAAATTAGGCATTTCACGTCAGTAAACTTTCCTGGTAAATGAAACTTAGCTTTTAAGCAGGAAAACTCATTTTTTTAAAGCATGAAATCTTATCTAGTCTCTGTCAATAAAAATTTTACTCATGCTTTAGAGCACCATCTCTTCCTTCATGAGAAATTTTTCTTATTGACCTAATCAAAAAGAATCTCTTCTACTTAGCATTGCTGCTGGATTTTAATTGTGTTTCCATATGTTACACCTATATTGAGGGTCACTCCAAGAACATGTAAATAAAATAAATGAGTTTGCTCCCTTGGATAAATAAGCTATCAAACCAACACATGATGGACAAAAAGGGAGATCAAGAAAGACACTTTAAAGAGGATTAAATAAGTTAATGTATTTAAAGCACTTGGAACTGTGCCTGGCACGTCATAAGCCCTAAATAAACATCACTGACTATAATTATTGATTTTATTATTAGAGTTAAATAACATGGATTGCTCCCAGAGAACAATACTTGATTGTAGTGGAATATAATGTACCCATCAGATGGAGGACTGCCCTTCCTTGAGAGACCAGAAAAAAGAGAATGCTGGAGGAAAATACTGGCTGGACCCAGCCCAGCAGTGTCTGAGAGAGGATGCCTTTGCCAAGGAGACATCTGTTGACCAGGGGCAGGTACATCTCATATTATGGAGGTGGTGATACGAGTAAATATCTCCACTCTTTCTCTGTTTTCTCGTTTCATGTTCATTGATCAAGAATATAAATCAGTTTTCCCAGTTGAGAGGCTTAACAGAGACTACATGCCCAGTGGACGCAATCTAGATATATTTTCTTAAAACCTGGACGAGCTGGCATTTAAATGATAATTTAGCTTTCTGTATGGGGTATCCATGGACAGAAGGTAACGGTTGGATGGCAGGTTTGGACTCTTTGGCACGTCTGTTTTTCCTGTGCATTAATAAACTGGGTTTGTACTTCAGGCTCCATAAGTTTGGTTATTGTGAATCTATTCCTGGAAATTGAATCCACTCAGTAAGTAAGCAACAAGTTGGGTTTCTGAGTCAGCCTTTTGGCTGGGAAGAATTCACTAAGGCATCCCAGAGATAGCATAACCTCTCTTCACATTGCCAAGAACCACAAGCCATTACTTCTACAAATTCAGCTATCTTTAAGGCATTATTTGTGTTGCCTTATATTACAACTATTATATACTTAATCACATTCAATTATAAATTCCATGAACACGATAATCATTCATTTTTACCATCTCCCATGGTATTTAATATATGAAGTGTTGATGAGAAGATAGAAATGAATATTTTTTATATATTCTTAGAAGGCATGTCAATTAGAAAAAATTTGTAGGGAAGAATTAGGCAGTACTAATCAAAATTTCATATGTACATACTCTTTGACCAATTGTAACTCTCAAAGTCTACTTTAGAGAAAAACTTGCAAGCGTGCATAAAGAGATGTGTATAGGCTATGTTTTAGCACTGTTGATAATCATAAAAAAATTGAAACAGTCTACATGTTCATTAATAGAATGAATAAATAATCCATTGCATATCTGTCCTATTGAATACTAATCAGAAAAGTAAAAGAATGAGGGAATTCTAATGTTCTATCATGAAAAAAGTTCTAATGCATATTGTTGGGCGGGGAAAATAACAACACACACACACACACAAATAAGGATTACATAGTACATAGACAAAAAAATCATGACATGATACCATATGTCTTCTCTGAGTACATTTACATATATATAGATGTGTAGGAAAATTTGTAGGGGTACACGCCAGATTGATAACTGTGAACAGCCCTATGGAAAGGAAAAGATATATCTGAGTTTGGGATTATAAACTTATTTGTAATGTTTTAATTTTTTAACAATAAGAATGTATTCATATTTTAACTATGTGAATATAATATTTTTTTTTAAATTATTAATACTAAACAGCACAAGAGCAAACAAATAGATGGAGAAACTTCATAGATAAACCTAGGTGAAAAAATCTACAAAGATGACAATACCTCCAAAATTAATTTGTAAAGTTAAAGTACTCAAAATAAAAATCCTAACTATTTTTGGAAATTTATAAAAGAATTCTATGAGGAAGCAAACTTATTTTGAAATAAATGAATGACATTCATAGCATATATCACGGAATTTTATTTGTGTACAAGAGTTTTTTAATAAATTTTACTTTAAGGATTCTGCTGAAGTTCAAATCAATGTTACAATTAAAATCAAAAGGCGATGAAGATTAATGTTTTTCTGAGTTGACTACCTACTTGTCTTTTACTTTTTTATTGCGGTTTATTTAACATGCACACATGCAGGTGTATAGATCATAGGTATGCAGCTCAAAGATATATCTCAAAGTGAAGAAACCCAGGTCCAGAAACAGGTCAACAGCACCCAGAAACTCCCCTCCTGCCATTTCCATCATTAGCCCCTCTACTCCCCAAGATCAACCACCATCCTGACTTCTGATACCACAAGCTTAATTTTGTCTTTTCTGAACATTACAAAAATAGATACCATACAGTATGCTTTACTTTATGCCTTGCTTTCTTTATTGAACATTATGCTTTGAGATTCAAGCCTATTGTTACCTGAACCCCACAGCTCATTTTCAATGCTGTACAATGTCCCATTGTGGGATAATGGACCACCTCTTGGTCATCCCTTTCACTGTTGATGGACCTGCCTTGCTTCCAGGTCTACATTTTCAAACAAGACAGAGCAACAGACACTCTCACACACTGGTGGTGAAAGTAAATTTAACCACTTTGGGTAATGGTTTGGCCTCATCTATCAAAGTTGAACGTACTATTCCTTATTATCCAGAAATTTTGCTCCAAGTACATACCCAAAAGAAATGCATGCCCTTGTTTACCAAAATAAAGGTACAAGGAGTGTTCCTAGCAGTGTTTTCCTTATTTTATTTTTATTATAAACATGGCAATTACTACACTTGTCATGTGAGTTTGAGATAAATGGGATAAACATAATGGATATATTTATATTTAGAAACCCTGCTCGAGATGCTGTGAAACGGTGTTTTACACCCTATGTGACTTAGCTAAATAAAACCGATCTAGAAATGAAGCTAAATATTAAACTTCAGCTTGCTGGAAATAATACCTTATGCAGGAGTGTCACCTGTCAACCTTGCCATTGTGCTACTTTGTTAAAAAGCGCTAGACACCTATCAGTTCACGGTCTGCATGGCTCTTGGAACTAAGATTTTATTTCATCATGAGCTTGGGTATTACAGTGAGTTTTCCATTTAATAAAATAATTAGCTTCACTAATGATTTAATTGTCATCTTAAATTACTGTTAACTGAACCTGAAATCTACTTCATTAACTTTAAAAATATAAGACCATTGTTAAATTGAATTTAGAATGTCAGCAGCTAAAATAACAAAGAAAAAAGATATTCACTCTGTGGTTTTCAAACCTCCTGCTCCACAGATTATTTTAAAGGCAGAAATAACTCCATATGTTATATGGTCTAAAACAATAACTTAGAGACCATCTTCTTTTTAATGACATTTTTAATCAAATCACAAACTGAGCACCAAGAAAAAAAATCTATGAGCATAGAGAAATTATTTCTCAATATTTGAAACATTATGAAATGCAAAGACATCCCTTATTAAGTTAAAATGTCAAGTATATAACAAAAGCTAGTTTTACAAATTTACGTGTAATAGCAAAATAATCAAAATTATTTGGAGATGGCAATTTATCAAAGTAAATTCACACTGTAGGCTATTCTAGTTTTATTTAAGACTTTGAAAATTAATTTAAATGGAGATTTTCCAAAAGACCCAGCAATTCTGCTCCTCCAAAAAAAATTTCCACTCATGAGAAATGAAAACACATGTCCACACAAAGATGTGTATGGTAATGTCTTAAGCAGCTTTATTTATAATAAGCAAAAGTGGAAATAACCCATATATCTGTCAACTGATGAATAATAAACAAAATATAGTATACCCATATAATAGAATACCATTCAGGAGCAAAAAGCAATGAGGTACTGATACATACTAAAGCATGGATGGGCCTCCAAAACATTACGCTAAGTGAAAGAAACAAGACATGAAAGATCACATACCGTATGATTCCATTCATGCAAAATGCCCAGAAAAAGAGAATGTATAGACACAAAGTGGATTCATGGCAGTCGAGGTGAGAAAGACAAGTGACTGCTAGTGGACACGAAGTTTGTGTGATAGAAAGTTCTATAATAAGAATGCAGTGATGGTTGCACTGCCCGGTAAATATACTAAAAATCACTGAATTATTCACTGAAACTGGGTTAAGTTTATGGTACATAAATTATGCCTCAATAAAGCTGTTTTTAAAAATAAGATTTTATTCTGGAAATGAGCCAGGGTGTTATGGATTGGTTGCAGTTTGACATCGGCGCATGTGAGGCCTTTCTGTCTGTCTTCTCAAAAGTTCTCGTGTTGCTACAGATGGCCAAAAAGTACATGAAAAGATGCTCAACATCACTAATTATCAGAGAAATGCAAATCAAAACTACAATGAGGTATCACCTCACACTTGTCAGAATGGCCATCATCAAAAAATCTACAGACAATAAATGGTGGAGAGAGTGTGGAGAAAAGGGAACCCTCCTAGACTGTTGGTGTGAATGTAAATTGATACAGCCACTATGGAGAACGGTATGGAGGTTCCTTTAAAAAATAAAAATAGAACCACCATATGACCCAGCAATTCCACTCCTGGGCCTATATCTGGAGAAAACCATAATCTGAAAGGATGCATGCTCCCCAGTGTTCATTGCAGCAGTATTTACAATAACCAGGACCTAAAGCAACCTAAATGCCTCAACAGATGAATGGGTAAAGAAGATGCAGTATATATATACAATGGAATATCACTCAGCCATTAAAAAGAACAAAATAATGCCATTTGTAGCCACATGGATGGACCTAGAGATTATCATGCTAAGTGAAGTAAGTCAGACAGAGAAAGACAAATATGTGATATCACTCATATGTGGAATCTAATTTTAAAAATGATACAAATGCACTTATTTACAAAACAAAACAGACTTACAGATATCAAAAACAAACTTACGGGGCTTCCCTGGTGGTGCAGTGGTTGAGAATCTGCCTGCCAATGCAGGGGACATGGGTTCGAGCCCTGGTCTGGGAAGATCCCACATGCCACGGAGCAGCTGGGCCCGTGAGCCACAATTACTGAGCCTGCACGTCTGGAGCCTGTGCTCCGCAACAAGAGAGGCCGCGATAGTGAGAGGCCCGCACAACACGATGAAGAGTGGTCCCCGCTTGCCACAACTAGAGAAAGCCCTCGCACAGAAACGAAGACCCAACACAGCAATCAATCAATCAATAAAAATCAATCAATAAATAAGAACATGAATTTAAAAAAAAAAAAAAAAACTTACGGTTACCAAAGGGGAAAGGTGGGGGGAGGGATAAATCAGGAGCTTGGCATTAACATACACACACTACTATGTATAAAATAGATAACCAACAAGGACCTACTGTGTAGCACAGAGAACTCTACTCAATACTCTGTGATAATGGAATATTACTCAGCCATAAAAAGGAACAAAACTGGGTCATTTGTAGAGATGTAGATGGACCTAGAGTCTGTCATGCAGAGTGAAGTAAGCCAGAAAGAGACAAAAAATATCATATATTAACACATATATGTGAAATCTAGAAAAATGGTACAGATGAACCTATTTGCAGGGCAGGAATAGAGACACAGATGTACAGAATGGACTTGTGGACATAAGCGGGGAAGGGGAGGGTGGGACGAACTGGGAGATTAGGTTTGACATAAATACACTACCATGTGCAAAATAGCTAGTGGGAACCTGCTGTATAGCACAGGGAGCTCAGCTCGGTGCTCTGTGACGACCTAGATGGGTGGGATGGGGGGGAGGTCCAAGAGGGAGGGGATATAGGTATACATATAGCCGATTCACTTCATTGTACAGCAGAAACTAACACAACATTGTAAAGCAATTATACTCCAATAAAAAATAGGTAGATAAACACAATTTAAAAAATACTCTGTGATAAACTATATGAGAAACGAATCTAAAAAGAATGTATATATGTGTGTGTATATATATATATATATAAATACATATGTATATATATATATATATATATATATATATATATATATATATATAACTGAATCACTTTGCTGTACACCTGAAACTAAGACAACATTGTAAATCAACTATACTCTAATAAAATTTTTTTTAAAGTTCTAATGTTGCATCATCTGCATTTTCATAAAGGTCACTGTGCAAAGGATCATAAAACATAATAAAAATGTAAAGCTGTTCCATTAGCTGATAGAATAAGGAATCAAACAGATTCAAGGAGATATTTATAAACTAATATAACTTTTTAAAAAATACATCCAGGGGACACAGAATTAACAGAATTGTTCATGAGGATTTTTTTTTTCATTACCTCCTTCTTCACCCTCAAGTTCCTTCTCCATTCAGGATCCAGAGCAAATTATTTTTAAACCTAAATCAAATCACATCATTGCCCTGTTAAAAGCCTTCAGCAATAAGAACAATCTCTACCTCACTCCTTACCCCAGTCTGTAAGGCTGCTATGTTGTCACCTTTGCTACTCTCTGGACTCAGTTCATTTCGTGTTGCTCACGCCTAAATAAACACCAGCCACACTGGGCTTCTTTGCTGTCCTAAAAACTCCATGCTTGTTCCAGCCTCAGGGCCTTTGCACTGGCTATGCCTTGAAAGGCAGCAAAGCACAGAGGTTAAGTGTACAGACTGTGGCCCCATATAGCCTGGCTTTCTGTTTAAGTACTAACAGTGTGACTTTGGGTGAGTTATTTAATTCCCTTGCACCTCATTTCCTCATCTGTATAATGGGAATAATAACTGCACATACATCACAGGGTTTTTAGAGGATTCAGTGAAATAATGTTTGAAAAATGCTTAGAAGAGCTTTTATATAAAATCTTTTTCCAAATTATCTGCATGAAATGATCTTTCTTCCACAGATCTTTTCAGATAAGGCCTCTTATTCAAAACTTGGTTCAGGGACTTCCCTGGTGGTCTAGTGCTTAAGTCGCCGAGCTTCCACTGCGTGAGTTCAATCCCTGCTCAGGGAACTAAGATCCCACATGCCACATGGCAGAGCCAAAATAAAAAGGCAAACTCGGTTCAAATGTCATTAAGTAATTTCCAGCCCCATTTATTCAATACATATTTATGAAATGTTTGCCATGTGCCAGGCACTTTTTGGGTACCATGAAGAAAACAAAGATCCCTGCCTTTGTGTGTGGAGTTGACTTTCTCATGGGACAAGACAGATGATAAAGGATAACCACAGCAAATATAACATATGTCAGAAGCAATAGATTGTCAGAAGCTGTGGGAGAAAGAAAGCAGAGCACAGGGTACAAGAGAGAGGCAGCTCAGGAGTTGGAGTGGGGAGGAGACTAGCAGCATCCTCTGGGTGGTCAGGGACACAGGAAGGTAGCATAGAAGCAAAGAGTTGACAGAGACGAAGGAAAGCAGAGGTTGTGTGTAGGAAGCGCACTCCATACCATGGGAACAGCCAGAGCAGAAGCCCCGAGGCTGCAGAGTGCCTGGTGGGTCTGAGGACCGCAGGGGGCCACAGGCTCTGGAGGAGGGGCAGCAAGGGGAGTGGAACCGTGACCAGAGAGGGATGTCAGCGTGGGCCGTGTAAGGCGTTGCCTTCTTCTCTCAGTGGCAGATGGATGCTGAAAGACCCCCACCATCCCTGACTCCTGACCCCTGAAAGGTATAAGGTGTAAATGTGTGCTGGTTCAAGCCACTAGTTTATAGTAATTTGTTACCCAGCCACAGAAAACGAAGGGTGAGCCATTGAAGTGTTTGGAGCAGAGGAGTTGGGTGATCTAACTTGTGTTTTAGAAAGACTACTCTGGTTGTTGCATGGAGAGTAGACTAAAAGAGGCCGAATTAGAAAACCATTGCAATAGTCCAGGCAAGACATGATGGGGGCTTGTACTAGGGTGTGAGGTCATGAGAAGCAGTCATATTTCCTCTTTCTCATAGATCTTCTACCTAAATTTTCATAACTTTTTACTTCTTCGCTATAACCTCTTTCCTTCCCCAACCCACTCCTAAAAGAATGAAAGTCCTGTGATGACAAGTACCTTGTGCATCCCGTGCATCATTTTAACCACTGCATCTAAACACATGGTGGGGATTAAATGAATGTTTGTGGAATGAGTAAATTGAAGAATGAATGAGTAAATGAAATGAATGAATATGAGTTCAAATCCACTTTTTATCCTTTGTGCAGTATAAGCGTGATTTTAATATACGATAAATGAGACATTTCAGATTAATGAAAGGGATTTTAAAAACTGTTATTTGGGGCTTCCCTGGTGGCGCAGTGGTTAAGAATCTGCCTGCCAATGCAGGGGACAGGGGTTCGAGAGCTGGTCCGGGAAGATCCCACATACTGTGGAGCAACTAAGCCCGTGCGCCACAATTACTGAGCCTGCGCTCTAGAGCCCGTGAGCCACAACTACTGAGCCCATGCGCCACAACTACTGAAGCCCACATGCCCAGAGCCCGTGCTCCGCAACGAGAAGCCAACGCAACGAGAAGCCCATGCACCGCAACAAAGAGTAGCCCCCGCTCGCCGCAACTAGAGAAAGCCCGCGCGCAACAACGAAGACCCAATGAAGCCAAAAGTAAATAAATTAAATAAATTAATTTTTTAAAAAAGAGCTTAAAACCTGTTATTTGGATAGCTAACAACTTAGAACAAAAACTAGATACTTAGCTCGTACTACACACTAAAATAGAAGGCAAATGGTTTAAAGGGTTTAATATAAAAAATATCCTAAAAGAACAAAGAAAAAAACTTGAGTATTTCAATGTGGAAAAGGACTCTCCAAAGGCAGAAACTACTAAAAAAAGATTAATAGGTCTTGATAACAAAAAAATTCTTAACTTCTGCACAGCAAAATCATTATAAACAAAATTTAAAGTCCAACAACAAACTTAAACAAACATACCAAAGAAATCACTACATATGGGATAGTGGATAATGTCCTTCACAGATAAATGACACTTACAAATATGTACAGGAAAAAATCCCCCATAGAAAAATTTGGCAAAAGTATAAGAATAAAAATTTTATAATCAAGACATATAAATGTTCAATAAGCATAAGAAACATTCAACCTGACTATAAATCACACATATGCAAATTAAAGCATAGATGCAAATTAAACACTTTTCACCTTATCAAATAGGTATTGATTTCTTTTATTACAAATACCTATGTTGGCCAAGTCACTGGTTAGTGGGCAGCGTCATCCACTCTGCTCACATGAGTATGAATTGATACACTATTTCAAGAAATGAGTAGTAGAATGCTGCCAATACCTTTAACATGTCCATAGCCATTGACCTCCTAATTCTACTTACTATAAAGAAAGTATCCAAGGTGCACACAAATGTGTATGTCAACACAATGGAACACTAGATAGACAAAAATATAATCATTATAGGAGAGATATTCATTGTACTGAAAAATGTTCTCAATGTACTAAATTGTTAAATGAAGAAAAAAGTTATAAAACAGATTATACAGAAAGTTCCCAATTTTTAAAGTATATATATACAATTTTTATTGTTGTGCTGATTACATGAATATATACATGTGATTAAAATGACAGTCAGTTCCCTGGATTTGGGTATTATACCATAGTTGTATAAGATGTGACCATTGGGCGTAACCAAGTAAGGGTACACGGGACAGATCTGTACTATTTTGGTTAATTTCTTATGACTCTACAATGGTCTCAAGACAGAAAGATTTTTCCCCTGAACATATACTTTTTAGAATACAGGGAAATACAACAAAGTGCTAACAGTGGTTTCCACTGATTTATAAGATTTGGGTGATTTTGATTTTCATCCCACTTTTAAAACTTTTCATCAATGAGCAAAGATTAGTCTTATAATCAGAAAATGTTATTATATTGTTTTAAATAACATAAAAGCCTAAAGATGTCCCAAGAATTAAAACCTTTTTTTGAGTATGTATGTATGTGTGTGAGGGTACATATATACACATGGTATACATATGAGGAAAGATGGCTGAATGGATGATAGATAGATAGATAAATAGATACATAGATGATAGATAGATAGATAGATAGATATGGATGATAGATAGATAGATAGATAGATAGATAGATAGATAGATAGATAGATAGATAGATACAGGTGATAGATAGATAGATAGAGGTGATAGATATAGGTAGATAGATAGATAGATAGACAGATAGATAGGGAGATAGCGATATAGATAAACAAACAGATATGGCCATTTACAAAATTTATCAGATAGTGGAATGGATTATCACAAAAACATTTCTGATAATGTAAGGAGTATGAATATGTGAGCCACAGACAGAGTTTTCATATTAGTGTTTAGTGACCATGTTGTTAAATAAATTCAGTTAATAATCAGTCCTTTATATATATATTTTTTTTTTTTTAATTGAAGGGTAGATTTATTCTTTTTTTTTTTTTTTAAACATCTTTATTGAAGTATAATTGCTTTACAATGGTGTGTTAGTTTCTGCTTTATAACAAAGTGAATCAGTTATACATATACATATGTTCCCATATCTCTTCCCTCTTGCATCTCCCTCCCTCCCACCCTCCCTATCCCACCCCTCTAGGTGGTCACAAAGCACCGAGCTGATCTCCCTGTGCTATGCGGCTGCTTCCCACTAGCTATCTATAGTCCTTTATATTTATGTAATTTTGTATTACATGTTATATTGTGGTCAACTACGAATATAGATATTAACACCAACAAACGTCAATTACAAATGTCATAAAATGGTCTTGTTTCGTCTCCCTTCTCCCCATCAGTGCAGTGTCCTTGACCGGTTTCCTCCTCCTTGATATCCCTCACCCCCAACACAAGGATTGTGATGAAATAGTTTGCAGTGGAAAAAAACCACAGTTTGCATCTGGTATCTCCTTGTTAGCGTCTGTGGTTGTGGGCAAGTCTCATCCTCTCTGAGCTTCAGTTACCTCCTCTGTAAGATGGAAATACTAATACCTACTGACGGAGTGGTCGGGAGCATTAACTGAGAAGATACAGGCAAAGCGGACGAGTAGGTTCTCAGTAGCTGATGTGAGTACCTGCCTTTCTCTCTGTCCACTTACTGCCCATTTCTTTACTTCTTAGTGTCAACTCTTTGAAGCCCTTATTTTCTGAGAAAACACGTGGATAAAAAAGGTTGCAGAGACGAGGACACTAATTTTCTCCGCAAGCTCCTATTTTAAGAGTTAAGCTCACTTCTTTGTGGGGAGGGGGGGATAGGGTAGGGAGAGGGAATGGAGGAGGGAAGAGACTGATAATCTTTTGTCACCACTAAGAGTCCAGTGCTGTATGAAAGACAGCCTCTCCCTCATAGAACAGTTACTGGAGATCCAGTTTTACTGAACAAACCAGGAGTATATGTCTCTAGAAGGACTCCCCAGAACTTTAAAAGAAAGCTAATAGAAACTCGATTCTAATCTCTCAAAACACTATTTCTTCCCCATGTCATTTTTAATGCTGCTGAATGTCCTCATGCAATGACTTTAGTAGAAGACGACTTTTCAAAATGGCACAGTTTCTCACCTTTCCCCAAGAATTCATCTTACGTTTCAAAAGGCCTGGTCAAGCTCTTGTCTCAGTCAGACTAACACATGGTCTCAGACTTAGCAGTTTCGAAGAGGACGATGGGGAATGAAAGGGCTTGATTTGCCCCTACAGCATGGCACAGCCTTAAATCTTAAGAGCCTTCACGTCCTGGGTTCGCCTCCTCTGCTTTTGAACATTGCCACAGACTGCGCATTTCACACTGAGGTCATCCAGCCCTAGTTTCCAGCTGACTTTCAAAGCGTCCTCAGGACAGCCCACCGTGGTCATTCCCAACACTCAAAGAAATCACTGCAATGTGTGTGCTCCGTAAATAACCATAAGTGAGAAATGAAATCGGCCCGTCTTACATCTGACTCACAATGCAGCAAGCTCAGGGGTATTTGGTCTGCTGGTCTCATTATATAACAACCCCTCTGGTGCGGAGGTGCATGTATATCAGTGGTTTAGCTGTTCGTCTTTTACCATTTTGTCATCTCTCAGTCCTAATCTAAGTGTATGGAATACATTCTGCAGGGTCAAGCAGGTAGGACTAAATTTTTAAACATGCACATATTTCGGTAGAAATCTCTAGTGTTTCACTGTAGTGGGCATCTGTTTCCATGTTCTTAGCCTGGTTGTTCCACCTTACTCCCTACCCTGGGAGCTGCCAATATTTCCAGAAAACTCCTTTTCTGGGCAATTTAGCCAGAGTCCATTCCTGTTGTTTGCAAGCAAGAACCCTGAGCGATATAACCTTCAAGACAGCGTGATACACTCTCATAATCTAAGATAATAGCAAGAAAAATATCTGGAGAACTTTAGGTAATGTGAGTACTAAAAAAAGTATACTTGAAAGAAAAATGTTAATGAAATACTATTGGGGGGAAAGCAATTTCCAAAACAGTATGTATAGTCCCATTTTTGCAAAAGAAAAACATATGGGTATATTTACTTGTCACAAAAGACTAACCAGATACATACCAAAATGTTAAGAGGATGATCTTCATGAGAAGGGTGTGCCTCTGATACTCATTTAATTCCTTTAGCATCTCCATACTTGTTGTATTTTCTACAATGAACACGTATTCCTTTTGCAATACAAAAAAATGATCAATGTTATTTTAAGAAATGCATGCTCCAGGATGAACTTACAGAATAATTAGGGGTTAGTTACTGATCGAAAACTACGTGGGCAATTAATGAAATGTTATTCCAAAGACCTGCCTTTGTAAAGGCTCTTGAATCTTAATGATACCACTGGAGTGTCTCACCTATTGTTACCCAATCCTCACAAACTAAACATGTACAAATAGGTCATGTTGTTCATCATGACTCATAAAGATGAATCATGGAATATGACGCATGCTACTAAAAGGCTGTAGTTAAACATACTATCAATCTACATATTAAAGTATCCACGCTATTTTGAGAAACCAAGTTTTTTTTTAATGATTACTACATTGGCTTGGTATTTGAGCAGCTATTTCTTCTTCATATCGGTTAAAACAATGCATTATAACTGCTGGTACATAGGCTAGAGAAGAATACGGATAAAGGAAATTAACAAAGTATTAGCTAATTTAGCTAGATGGCAATTTCAAAATAAGAATTTTTCAGTAACTTTCAAAGCTTGTGGGTTAAATTCAAACTATCTATATTTTAAAAGACTGCGCCATTACAAGGCATGATAATTTCTTCACCTCTCTGTTCCTCTCCTGTTAAATTCTTTAGAAACATGAGTCTGTTTTGCCCTTTTCATTAATTACTCTGCATTGTGTCTGGTTTTGCTTTAAAAGGTTTGAGGCAAAATGTTTCAGGGCTCTTAGAATGCATTCATTTGCCTTTAAAAGTGTTTGGAATCAAGAATCCATAATAATATTATCTGTTAAATGCTAATTGATCATTACAAATTCTACATCTCTTGGCTGTACCATTTCCTAGGGTTCGGTCCAGTCTCTTTTCTTCTACATCACTTGTTCTCAGGACTTCTTGATCTCAGGAATTCTTTACACTTTAATAATTATCCAGGACTCCAGAAAGCTTTTTGTTCATGTGGGTAAATATTTTTCAAAATTTACCATATTTGAAATTAAAATAGAAAAATCTGAAATATCGATTTATTCATTTATAAATAAACAATAACAAACTCATTATGTTACCATAAATAACGGGTTTTATGAAAAATAACTCTATTTTCCAAAACAAAATAAGTAGTGAGAGAATAGTGTTGTTTCACATTTTTGCAAATCTCTTTAACATTTGGCTTAATCGATGAGAACTGGATTATCCCATCTGCTCCTGCGTCCACTCTGTTGCAATATCACATACCATTTAGTCTCTAGAAAAACTCCACTGCATACTCATGAGAAAACGAGGATGAAAAAAGCAAATAACATCTTAGTATAATTAACAAAATAGTTTTGACTTCAGGGACCCTCTGAAAAGATCTCAGGGAGCCCACTCCCCTGGGCTCCCCAAGCCACCAGAGACATAAATGAATTAATGTCATTTCATGGTTGTACCGGAGCTAAATCCGATATCTAACTCATGGCGCTGAATGTTTTCTGGGTCAAGGGTTCCTTTCCTGGTGGCAGCTGTTTACCTTTTAAGCCACAGCAATGGATAAAGGTCTCCTTGGAACTTGCATTAAGGTGCAGAGATTTGCTCTGCCTCCCCAGTTTTCAGCTAGGACAAGAATCAGGGCTACATGTAGAGTAGACCCTCTTTTTGGGCAATTCCCAACTCTATCCCTCTATCTTAGAAAAAGACTAGAGTAGTGTTTGCCCCTAAATAACTGAAGGATCCCAGATATTCCTAAGGAAAGGAACTCCTTCCATCCCCATCATAAATTATCCCAAAGACAGCTCCTAAGGCTACCTTCACTTTCCCACTAGTCTTCAAAGGAGAATGTAGATTAAGATATAACTACTAATGGTTTGGTCAGGCATCTTCTGCGTGCCATGTAAGGTGCTAACCACTTGATATGCATTTTCTTATTTAATGCAAGGAGGATTCCTACCTTCCTCTATGAAATATTACAATTTGATGAAAACACTTTAGTGGCCATACATTAATGCAGTAATTGTTCCAATGATCCATCATGGTCAGTCATCTAAGTTAGAAGATTGAAATAAAAAAAATAAGTATAGAAAGTAAGTATGGAAGAAACCCTTGTATCTATTTTCCAATCACAGATTACCTGATGCCCTCCCAGTCATCCAGAAAATATACTGACTGATGCCAATGGTACATTAGCCATGACCAGTAGATACACACACCCTACGTAATGACAGGGATTACACCAGCTGAGTTGTATTTTACTAAGAGTCAGTTAAGTTTGTCTCCAAATTATTAATGCCAGTTGGAATTGTTATTATAATTATGTCATTTAATTGAATATTCTATAAACTGGTAAGTATGAGGGTGAAAAAAGTCATTTATACAAAATCTCAGCTGAATGCTTGTGGAAAGTTTTAATAAAGGCAAGTCCCTTAAAAATACTAGAGTCGAATCAAATGGGTGTAACAATTTTTAAAGGACTGGAGGAAAAGGTAGAATGTTAGATGGATTCTACTCTCAAATTTCTCTAAGAATGTCTTTAATATCTTGTTCAAAAAATTGAAAATCCTAGATGATTCATAATGGGTGAATTTTATACAAGGAAGACAAAATGGCACTTTAATCAACAAACTCAAACTCCAAGAAAAGAATTTTGCCTTACATTAAAAGATTAATGAGTGAATATCCATTTACATTCTAAAGAAAAAAAAATGTTTATTATGTATGTAACTTTTTAAAAATGGTTCTCTTTAGCCAACAAAGTACTCAAAAATGACTACTTCTTACACAATTATGACATTTGCATCCTTGGAAATATACTAAAATGTGTAACTTTGATTCAGAAGAGGGCTTGCTCATAATGCAATTAAAAAATAAACAGGTTGGTCCCAGTTAAGTGCTAGTATTGATTGCACTGTTGTACATTATAGCATTTATTAGAGATGCTATAAAAATACAGAAAGCAAACACCATACTGTGCTGAAGTCATCAGGAAGGCTTCATGAAGGGGGTGGGATACAAACTAGATCTTCAGGATTGATAAGGAGTAGTTCATCTTCTGTAATGTGTGACCAAATGATAAGATGAATTCAATGAGTCGCTCGTGACCATCAGTGGATTCCTTTTCTGTCATCGCTTACCTTCCCATTGCTCTATATTCCTCCCAACCCCGCCAAAATCTAGCAACATACTTTATGGTCACTGCTTGTTTATTTCACCTTTGGCTTTCTCAAATTTCCACCTCATTGTTTTCTCTGTGAAAATCCCCCTTCCTTATATCTTTAATAACTTTGACTTTGCCAATACCAGAAGCCTCGATCTTTAGTCATTCTGCAACTTGGACATCTTTTTCCTAACCTTTATTGCTTTTTTTCCCCCTATTATAAAAAGATATAAGTAGCAGAATGACTGTCCTAAACATTTTATGATATAAATATAAAGAAAATAAAAATCACAATTTACTCTAGAATATTCTATTTTTACAAAAGTAGTCCCTGACTCTACACCCCTGAGCCTCTTGAGTTCAAAAAAATTTTTTTAATGTTGTCTCTTCATGTTCTTCTTATGTCATCACCTGTCATGTTCTTCTCCTGGCTGTTCAAAGGGCTGGCTCCTTCCCTCCCTTCAAATGCCAGGGTATTGATAAGTATCACCTCCTGAGAGAGGCTTTGTGCAACCTGCCAGCATGTTACCCCCCCCACCCTATTCCTCTATGTCACAGCATTCTGATATCACGCTTATTACTTCCTGAGCACTTAGCAATAGTGTCTAATTAATTGTATTCATCTGTCTACTTGTTAAGTGTCTGATTTTCCTCCAGAATTTAAATGCCGTAAGAGCAGGAAGCATATCTGTTTTGTTCACAAACATTTATCCAGAGCCCTGTACAATGCCTGACATACAGCAGGTGCTCAGTAAACATTTTTGAATGAATTAATAAGTGAATAAATTCATGATTTTGCTGCTAAGAGGTAGTCACTTGTAATTGTTTGATGAATTTTTCCTACGTGTGCGCATATACAAAAAAATAGAATCATACTATGTGTTGTCTATTTTGTTCACCTAAAATGTCTCATAAACATCTTTCTATGGCAGATTCTGTCGGTCTTCATCTTTATTCAAAAGCAGTGGATTTCCAATATACGGAAGCTAACCGATTCCTTACTTTTGAGCATTTGGGATGATTTTTAACTAATTCAGATAAATTGAATCTCTGTTTTTTGAATGTTAAAGTATTGTCTTTCTTATTCGTTAGCTGTAGTAATTTTCTCTTTTTTCTCTAAATAAATTTATTTATTTATCTATTTTTGGCTGCATTGGGTCTCCGTTGCTGCGCGCGGGCTTTCTCTAGTTGCGGCGATCGGAGGCCACTCTTCGTTGCGATGCGCAGGCTTCTTGTTGCGGTGGCTTCTCTTGTTGCAGGGCACGGGCTCTAGGCGTGCGGGCTTCAGTAGTTGTGGCTCGTGGGCTCTAGAGTGCAGGCTCCGTAGTTGTGGCGCACGGCCTTAGCTGCTCCGCAGCATGTGGGATCTTCCTGGACCAGGGCTCGAACCAGTGTCCCCTGCACTGGCAGGCGGATTCCTAACCACTGCACCACCAGGGAAGCCCCTAATTTTCTCTTTTTACTTTATGTCATCTAAGAACTCTTGTTTTCTGTTACTTTATTCCTACAAAAAATTGTTATACATTCTATTTTAGTGTAGCTCTTCTTAGTGTTACATCATATATTATTTCAATACAGGAGAAAAATGGTCATTTTTTTTCCTCTCCAACTGCAAGAATTTTCTATTCAAGCTACAACATTTTCACCTCAAAAAGCAACCTTTTTTTTTTTTTTGCTGACATTTATTCTTTATGCTTCTCTTCATTCTGTATAAATCATTTCACTTTCTCCTTCACATTTCAACATTAAGATTTTTATTTTCATAGAGTGTTCTCTCTTGCCTGGCTTCTCACAAGTATACTAGGCAAAAACCGTATTTACAGTAATTGTTCTCCTCATTATTTTGGCCATATTATTACCTTCCAAAATATAGATAACATTTTTAAATTTTGTGCTATATCAATTGATCAATCACCATTTAAGTCAGTATCTTCAAGTCCCAGTTAAGTTTTTCATGAATTGTCTTAAATATCCTATTAAACTCTTACATCTCTTTGCTCTAGATTCTTGTTTGTGGCTCCGTTCTCTACTTCACATACTTTTAGTTATTCTTATGTTACTTCTATTATTAGAAAGAGTACTGGGGCTACAGAATGTGGTGTCTAAGCATTCAAAGGGCAAAAGCAGACATTCTATGAGAGCCGAAGAGAAACCAAAACACCAAAAAAAGAACGATGGCTTATCCACATGAGATCCCCCAGGAAATTATTTACACTACTGTGAATGTGTTCTATAGGAAAATGTAACAAAGCAAGAAACAATAAACAAAGGCATAGATATTTTGCTACAAAGTTTTTCTAATGGTTAAGTAGGTAGGTACCTACAGGCAACTGATGATATTCATCAGATGTCATTATCCCCAAGAGGAGGGAGAATTCTGGCCAGTATTGGAATGTAAAGTGCATTTGGTACAATTGAGCAATGTGCATACGGTCCTGTTGAAAAAGGACTTGCTTAAGGTAGAAGAAAAATGAGTGACATCACCTACCCAAGACTGATGGGAAAGTCACCTGCTGTGGACCATGAAAATGGTAAATCTTGCACCATCCAAAAGGTGAAGCCAGGACCTCTCATCTCACAGAAACTCTCTGTCCACTAGAAAATACTTACTTATAATTGCTCAGAGGAAACCCTCTCTTTTCTGTGATTTCTCCATTTTGACCAAAACAGGAAATGCACCTATCCTCTTGCTTTATTTTTTTCAGTCAGTCCTCACTCATTAAGTTTCTTACCAAATAGCTTCGTTGTTGCTTTTTACATTTATAGTAATTATATATGTGATTATTTTAGCTATTAAAATTGCTATCACTTTTTGAACTCCTACTATGTACCAAGAAACAGTAAGCATTTTCTAGTATTTCTTATCCATAGAACAAGCATACAAAGCAGGCATTACCCTGATTTTACAGAGGAGGAAACTGAGGCATAAGTGAAGTCACTTTGCCAAGATCCCCCAGCTACTAAGCAAAGAGGAAGAGTTGGAATCAGGTCTGACTCCCCAAATATACATACTTTCTGCCCTGTCTTGGAGAGTCATATTTTGACAGCACAGAGCTAGGCATTCATTCATCCATTGACATGGGAAAGTAGGATGAATTCATTTTGTAACCATCGAACTAATTCAAAACAATTACACAACCATCTAAACTTGTAAGGGAAATACAAAATTTCTAAAATGAATGCTTTCTACCTTTGAAATGCATAAGACAGTGACAATAATCCATTGTCACCTGCCTTTTAAGTTTTGCCATTTTTCTGACATTTAGGGAGTTCAAACCAAATTTTACTGGAAAAAGGCAAAAACTTCATGTATGTTTACTAAATCCTAAGGCAGCCAGAATTTTCCCTTCTCATTGATCCATTGCAGACTTTTAAAATCATTATTCTCTTCTACTATATCAAAATTAATTGGGCTAAGTCCAGTAGTTAAGGACTTTTCAGCACGCTTGCCCTCATGCATCCACGTGAAAGTAGGTGGAATTCGCGTTCATAGCACTTATAGAGATATTCCCTCACTTGGAGCTAATGTCCAAAGTGCGAATCCATAACCTACTCCATAGACTTGCCTTTTTCACAATAGGAAAAACTTTATTAACCAGTCAAATTATCTTATCATCCGCTGGAAATGCTCTAGTAAAATTATACCTCCTAATGATAAGAAGAGCTGGAGCCAATTCCAGTCCTCCAAAATTATACAATAATTTGGTGTAAAAATGGTGACAGAAAGTTTGCTCATATGAAATAACCCAAAAGGAAAAAAATCATTAAAATTAAGCCATGGACAATTTCCCATTACAACCATTCACAGAAATATTCATGATATTTAAATTTGCAAAATTCCTTTCTCTAGTTAGAACAGCTAAACTATTTCTAAATAAACATTAAACTCATATTAAGAGAGTAAACTATTTAAAAATTAAATAATGGCCATACTCAGACACAGTAAAAATGACACTTATTTTTTAAAAAATCAATTACTTAGTGTTTTTATTCTACTCAGTTGAAAACCAAGATTATTATCCCTTTTATGTTTTACATTTTTTTTCAAAGAACAGTTAACATGTTTAAGTAAAGGATCATAGGGAGGGGGAAATACAGTAGAATATAAGAAATCATTGTGAAAAATAAATCATTTTACTCCTTTTCCAAATAAAAGTAATAGTGAAAGCCTATAACTTTATTTGCACAGATTCAATTCATTGTCCAGTGAATCTTAGCATTAGAAACTACCACTCAGTTCTATAAGCTGCTGTGTGTAAGACCTGAGCTACATTAGGCACAGCAAGGCATGGCATGCACAGATAAAAAACATTCTCCCTGCCATCCAGTGGTTAAGACTAAACGCTTCCAATACAGGAGTCGCAGCAGGTTTGATCCCTGGTCGGGGAGATAAGATCCCGCATGCCGCATGATGCGGCCAAGAAAAAAAAAAAAAAGGTGTTTATTAAATAGAACGATTCTTAACGCATGTGCACCAAAAATTATTAAGCATATAAGGGAGGCACAAAAATGCAATGAAAAAAATGAAGTGTTTATTTCAGATGAGGAAAATCAACAAAATCAAAAAGACTTAGTGTTGGATCTTCTGCTGAGAGTTTGGGTAGAGTTTCAAAGGGTGGAGAGGAGGACAGAACAATGTGAGCACAATATGAAAACAGGAAAGAAAAGATAGGTTACAAAAACCTTGGGTTACGAAAGGGACAGAGTTGGGAATACTGGCTGCACACCTAGACATTGTCAGCTTACTCTGTAGGCATAAGGAGAGTTGAACGTTCTCATTTCTCTGTAAAACTGAGACAGGCTAGGCTGTGGGACCCTTTGCTGCAGTGCTGCAAGGCTTGCACCTGAACAACAAAATACAAAGAAACTATGAGGGACTAAAAATAACTGCGTACATGCGCAGTTGGGGCAAATTATGGACAACAAGATACAAAAAGACCAAAACCCCAACCGCCACTTCTGAAGAGCCTGGAGCAAAAGCAGGGCACTGCGCATGCCCCCTGCACTCAGCACCACCAAAGGGGCGGGCAGACCACCTAAGCCACCCCTCCGACCTGACCCCTGGACCCGCCCCTACCCTCACTCCATATAAGGAACCAGCTCGCCCCCCCCTCCCCTCAGGGAGCAAGCAAGGGAACCTGTTACTTGTTCTCGCTCCCCTCCGTTGCAGCAGCGGCCCCAGTAAAGCTTTGCCTGAATTTCTTGTCTTGGCGTCTAGTCAATTTCTATTGATTGGGGAAGGCCAAGAACCCTGGTCGGGATCAAAACCTTTGAGCAAGAGGGACAAACTCTCACTTGTCCTCGAAGAGGTCACTGCAGAAATGATTTGTGGAGAGGACAGACTGGACAGGAGACTCTTGCAACAGGAGAGGGCAAAATCTAAAGAACCTAAAGGAATACAATGAGCAAACATAAGCTACTTAATCTTCCCATATTTCAGTTTATCAATTCATTGAATACACACAATACATTTGTTTCACCTGGCAGCTGTATTCCTAATGGAAACATTAGCAATAAAAAGAAAAGCCCTTGGGCTTCCCCAGTGGCGCAGTGGTTAAGAATCTGCCTGCCAATGCAGGGGACACGGGTTCGAGCCCTGGTCTGGGAAGATCCCACATGCCGCGGAGCAACTAAGCCCGTGCGCCACAACTACTGAGCCTGCGCCCTAGAGCACAACTACTGAGCCTGCGTGCCACAACTACTGAAGCCCGTGTGCCTAGATCCTGTGCTCCGCAACAAGAGAAGCCACGGCAATGAGAAGCCCGCACACTGCAGTGAAGAGTAGCCCCCGCTTGCCTCGACTAGAGAAAGCCCACGCGCAGCAATGAAGACCCATCGCAACCAAAAAAAGAAAAAGAAAAGCCCCTTAAACAGACACCTCACCAAAGAAGATATACACATAGCAAATAAGCATATGAAAAGACGCTCCACATCATATGTCCTCAGGGAAGTGCAAATTAAAACAATGAGATACCACTACACACCTATTAGAATGCCCCAAATCTGAAACACTGGCAACACCAAATCCTGGCGGGAGCGTGGAGCAAACAGAACTATCATTCATTGCTGGTGGGAATGCAAAACGGTACCGTCACTTTAGAAGACAGTTTGGTGGTTTCTTACAAAACTGAACATACTCTTACCATAGGATCCAGCAATCATGGTTCTCGGTATTTACCCAAAGGAGTTGAAAACTTATGTCCACATAGAAACCTGCACACGGATGTTTATAGCAGCTATTTTCATAATTGCCAAAGCCTGGAAGCAACCAAGATTTCCTTTAGTAGGTGAATGGATAAATAAACTGTGGTCCACCCAGACAAAGGAATATTATTCCGTGGTAAAAAGAGATGAACTTTCAAGCCATGGAAAGTCATGAAAGAAACTTAAATGCATACTCCTGAGTGAAAGAAGTCTATATGACATTCTGGAAAGGGCAAAACTATGCAGACAGTAAAAGGATCAGTGGTTACCAGGGGTTAGGGGGAAGGAAGGATGAATAAGCAGAACACACAGGATTTTAAGGCAGTGAAACTACTCTGTATGATACTGTAATGGTGGAAACATGTCATTATAAATGCTTCCAAATCCACAGAATGTACACCACCAAAAGTGAACCATAACGTGAACTATGGACTTCGGGTGATTATGATGTGTCAATGTAGTTTCCTGAATGGTAACAAGTGTCCCACTCTGGTGGGAGATGCTGATAATGGGGGAGTCTGTGCATGCGTGAGGGAAGGGGGTACATGGGAAATCGTTGTACCTTGTGCTCAATTTTGCTGTGAACCTAAAACTGCTCTAAAAAATAGTCTTTTTTTAAGCCCATTAACTAAATTTGGGAATTCAAAACAATGCTTGCAAAATTCAGATGCAGTGTAGAAAAATTAAACTGCTTAGAAATTTCATTAGGGAAACCTATATAGATTTTGTAACATTAATAATTACTACAACAATGCTAAACTCATTTTGAAAGTAAATTAGAGGTAATTTTTTAAGCTACATATTAAATGTACTTAAATTCTCTAGAGCTAATGTTTAGTATTCATCTTACTACAATAAAAATTTTTCATATTTAGCGAGAGCTTTGGAAAATAAAGGGTTATTCAACCTGCACACGATTTTTTTTAACATTGGTGTTGGTATGTTGAACACGTATGTATGTGGAGTTTTATTTTTATAGATAATTAATTCGTATATATGGATTTCTTTCCTCATAAGGTTATTGTGGGATGCCACTAATGTTTGGTAAAATTTAAAGTGTAAATATAAAGGTACTGTATGGTCTTAGAAATGGAAGCCTATTATACATTTATGAATTAACAGTGACACTATATAATACATAACTGTAAACTAATGTGAAATTGCTGATGAGTTACTGTGAGCACAAATATTAGCGAAAAAATTGAAATGCTTTGCAAAGTAGCTTATAATGAATTTGAGTTTGAATTTGCTAGTACTTTTTCAAAACGCAACTGGAAATAATTCTCAGTCTCCTTCACCATATCTTTTTTATAACAAGAATAAAAATTCCACAATAGCAATGACAATTTATTTTTAATATAAAAATTGTACAAGATGTGTGAAGAAACTTTACCGAGACAGTAAAAGACTTAGGTAAATATATATTAACCATATATCTGGATTGGAAGACTCAAAATTGAAAAGATATCAATTCTCTACAAAATAATATGTGAATATGATACAATGCCAAATAAAATCCTAAGATACTTTTGATGCAGAAGGGTCTTGAAAAAAATTCCTGGTTTGTTTAGAAGAATAAACATGAAAATTGAATATCCAGAAATTTTCTGAATAAGAAGAGTAATGAAGTGAAACTTATCGTACTATATTTTAAAATACATTTTAAAGTCACAAAAATAAAAAAGTCTTGACAAGGGAGCCAGAATAGACATATAAATCAATTGAAAACAAATAAGTGATTAATGATGATAAAGGGAGACCTTCGAATCAGTGGGGAAATGGTAAATATTCAGTAAGCCTTGTTGGGAAAACTGGAGAAAAATCTGCAGTTACAGAAAAAAAGAAAAATGTATCCCTAATTCATACCTTCATCCAGAAGAAAATCCAGATGAATTAAAGATATAAATATTAAGTGTAATTGTAAACATAAAAGAAGGAAACTCAGTTGGCTATTTGCACAATCAGGTTGGGGAAGAATTTCTAAATATGACATAACAAGGAAAAGAGCAAAAAATCTGACTGCCTAAAGCTATTTAACATGGCACTGCAAAAATGCTGCAAACAAGGTTAAATGACAAATTTGGAAGGAAATTATAATATGTGAGGCAAAAATATGACCGTAAAAATGAGATATTATTTGTTACATCTATTAGTGAGGGTCCTGGGAGAAAACAAGGCACACTTAAGCAGGGTGACTGGGAACAGCTTAATGTCACGGGCTTTTCACACAAGTGTGGGAAGGGCTGAGAGAGACCAGCCAGGGGCGGTGAAGGTCCAAGCAAGCAGCAGCCTTGGAGGGAGCCATCTCCCACCCTAAGTCAGGGGCAAGGGAGGAGTAGCTCCTGGAGACCACCAGACAGGTGCCGCCACCTCTGATGGAAGCATGCAGCCCATCCACCATCGGCCTGGCAGGGAGGGAGGAGAAGAGTCAATGCCTTGACCTCACTCTGCTCCTGTCTGCCCAGCTCTGCCAGTGGTTCCATTGCTGACCCATGAAGAGGCCAGAGGGCAAGAAGCCTGCTGATGCAACTGAGAGCAGGGTGGAGAAGGGCGGAGATCGAGGCGAGGTGGAAATGGAAAACTTGTCACTGGCAACTATGAAAATAATGATTAATACTGGTGCTGTAGAGGGTGTGACGAACTGGAGGTTCAAGTGTGTGTTTGTGGTTGTGTAAATATTTCCACCCTTCTGGAGGTCAAGTTGACAATGTGAAATGTGCATAGCCTGCAACCCAGAAATTCTACTGCAAAGGATCTATCTTCCAGAAATAGTCAAAGTAACAGCGTGGGTATTTGTGTATGTGTGTTTGTGTGTGTGTGTGTGTGTGTACATACACACATATGTGAATATTCATCAGAGCACTGTTTATTATAACCAAGATTTTATAGCAACCTAAATATCCATCAGTAGGGAATGGGTTAAATATATTATTGTATTCATAAAATGAATCATTAAAATTGATCATTTAGGCTTATATTTCTTTTTTAATTTCAGTTTTATTGGAGTATAATTGACAAATAACTGGCTTAGATTTCTTTATAAGGAAAGATGTTCATAATAAACCATTATGTGACAAAATTAACACAGAGAATAAGGAGCATGTATGTACGGAAAACAAATCAAAGGGATATATACCAGGAGGAAAGTGGTAAAATTATGGCTGATTTTTGTTTATTATTTTTATTTCTGGTTGTGTGTGTTTTCTAAGTTTTCAAGCAATCAATACAAATTGTTTAGTAGTTGGGTTTTTTAAACAAAAGAAGAGAGAGAAATTTGAATGTAAAACTAACTCTAACATCAGATATTTTTGGCTCTTTTCAATTTAGTTTCTTACTGGTTTCAAAAGAAAAATGTGTATCCTTTATTAACCAAAAAAAAAACTAGATAGAGGTCTGCATCAGGGTAAATGAAGGCCTCTGTAATGAAAAGCCTGGGGAATGGAGAGCTATAAATATTTATGAGCAAATTGTATTTGGTGAGGAAAGAGACGTTTTCAATGATAGAAGAAGGTACATTATAGAGTTGCTCCAGCCACAAAAGTGACAGGATCACCAGTCATCAAACTCATCTTTTCCTCTAGCTGCTGAAATACAGTGCCACCTTCACAGCATGAAACCCATTATAAATTGCAGTCCTAATTTTACATTAATATCACAATAAGACTAAGAAAATTTAAGTGTCAAGCAGCATACAGCACACAGTACTACTTATGTCTTGTAGATGAACTGAAGTTCCTTAAAAATCTTTCAATAACAATTAGATTAACTAGTTGTTCTTAGCTATTAGGGGAAGGCAGTTTATTCATAGAGATAATCAGAAAATCAGCCCATGAAAATAAAAGTATGTTCCATTCTGGGAACTGCATTAAAACCACAATTTCTGGCTTCAAGTTAAAAATGACAAATAGACCAAATACATTTCTCTCTCCTTCCTCTTAATAACTCACTAATGATAGTGAAAGGAAAATATATACACCTACCATAAGAAAGAGAACAAGAGGGAATCCACTGGCAGACAGGAAATTTCAAGAAAATTCTGAGAGATGAAAGGGGGAATAGCACCATGTGTACACAGAGGCAGACATGGAAACAAGGGCACAAAGTTGCCGGCCTTCTTGACAGAGCCCCAGGGGGCCTCGAATTAGAAACTAAGTTACATCACAAGGTGAGAGTAAGATGTAAAACTGAACAGAGGAAGACAAATTGGAAGTCTGCATGGTGGCCATCATACAGGATGACCTCCAGTGATCCTTACGTACTGGTATTCGTTTGTTCAGTCCCCTTCCATATTAAATACAAGAAGCCCTATATGACCAATAGAATATAGCAGGAGTGACGAGAAGTGATTTCTTTTTTCTTTTTTTAACTTTTTATTTCATATTGGAGTATAGGTGATTGACAACATTGTGTTAGTTTCAGGTGTACAGCAAAGTGATTCAGTTATACATATACATATATTCATTCTTTTTTCGATTCTTTTCTCATATAGGTTATCACAGAATATTGAGTAGAGTTCCCTGTGCTATACAGTAGGTCCTTGTTGGTTATCTGTTCTATACATAGTAGTGTGCGTATGTTAATCCCAACCTCCCAATTTATCCCTCCTCACCCATGTTTCCCCTTGGTAACCATAAGTTTCTTTTTGATATCTGTAAGTCTGTTTCTGTTTTGTAAATAAGTTCATTTGTATCATTTTTAAAATTAGATTCCACATATGAGTGATATGATATCTGCGTTTCTCAGTCTGACTTACTTCACTTAGTATGATAATCTCTAGGTCCATCCATGTTGCTGCAAATGGCATTATTTTGTTCTTTTTTATGGCTGAGTAACATTCCTTTGAATATATGTACCACATCTTCTTTATCCATTCCTCTGTCAATGGACATTCGACACATCTTGGATATTGTAAACAGTGCTGCAATGAACATTGGCGTGCATGTATCCTTTCGGACCATGTTTTTCTCCAGATATATGCCCAGGAGTGGGATTGCAGGATCATATGGTAGCTCTATTTTTAGTTTTCTAAGGAACCTCCATACTGTTCTCCTCAGTGGCTATACCAACTTACATTCCCACCAACAGTGTAGGAGGGTTCCCTTCTCTCCACACCCTCTCCAGCATTTATTGTTTGTGGATTTTTGGATGATAGTCATCCTGACAGGTGTGAGGTGATATCTCACTGTAGTTTTGATTTGCATTTCTCTAATAATTAACGATGTTGAACATCTTTTCACGTGCCTCTTGGCCATCTGTATGTCTTCTTTGGATTAAAGACCTAAATGTGAGACCAGACACTATAAGACTCTTAGAAGAAAACATAGGCTGAATACTCTCTGACGTAAATCGCAGAAATATCTTTTTCGATCTGTCTCCCAGAGTAATAGAAATAAAAACAAACAAACAAACAAAAATGAATGGAACCTAATTAAACTCAAAAGCTTTTGCACAGTAAAGTAAACCATAAACAAAATGAAAAGACAACCCACAGAATGGGAGAAAATATTTACAAATGATGCAACCGACAAGGGATTAGTCTCCAAAATTTACAAGCAGCTCATGTGGCTTCTTATCATAAAAACAGGCAACCCAATCAAAAAAATGGGCAGAAGACCTAAACAGACATTTCTCCAAAGATTTCTGAGGCTCAATCTTCAGAGGTTTTGCAAGCTTCCACTTTGTCCACTTGGATTGCTCACTTCTGGAGAAACCATGCTGTGAGGATGCTCAAGCAACCCTGTGGAGAGGCCATGTGGAGAGACCAGCACCAGCACTGACTTCCCAGGCATATGAGTGAGTCCCCTTGAAAGTGGATCCCCCAGCCTCAGTCAAGCCTTCAGATGACTGCGGCCCCAATTTATGAGCATCCCAAATCCAAACCACCAGTCAGAGCTGCTACAAAGTTTCTAATCCACAGAAACCTTCAGAGGTAATAAATGAATATTTTAAGCCACCATGTTTGGGGGCAATTTGTTATGCAGCCATAGTGGTTACGAGAGTCAATATGTGATGTGACAAATATCAATACTACAACTTCACACAGAATGTTTTGCACAGGGATCTGCTTTCCCAGCATGAAATCGGAAGCTTCTTCTTTGGACAAGAATCTGCTTTAGACTCTCACCTTTGGAAGTATTCTTGAGTCCCAGGGCAGGTCAGCGCCTTGCTCCATCACTTGATACCCAGAGGCACCTATCAACAAGCCTCAACCTTGCAACAGAACTCCCAAGCAACTTTCAACACCTCATTTTAAAATAAAAAGAGATAATCAGCAATCACCAGATGTTTGTTAAAAAGTCTTCCACATGAAAGAGAAAGGCCAGTATGAACAAAGAGAAGTTCATTTCAAAAAAAGAAAGAAAAAGAAGAAAAGGTGTTGGGAATAAATGAGAACTTCAAAAATTTCTAATTGGTGGCATCAGAGAAAACTGACAAAATATTAAATCTATTTTTTAAAAATCAGGATGATATAAAACAAGTGAAGTTCTTTGAAATTTAAATATTTGCCAAAATTTAAAAATTCAATAGAAGGGTTGGAAAATAGAATTGAGGACATTCCCCAAAAAGTACGACTAAAAGATAAAAAATATGAGAGAAAAAAATTAGACAGAGAGAATCAGTCCAGGAGGTAGAATATGTAGGATTTGGTTTTCCATGAAGAGAGAATGGATAAACAGGAAAGCTGGTCAAAGAAATGAATCAAAATTTTTTCCTAGAACTCATAAATTGAAAGGACTCACTGACTGAAAATGTGAAGGAAGAGAGAAAAAGGAAAAGACCTATATCAAGACACATTCTGAATTTAGAATACTAGCAGTAAATGTAAGATCCTAAAAGCTTCCAGAGAGAGGAAGGAAGGGAAGGAGGGAGGGAGGGGGAAAACCAAACTGCAAACAAAGCAGTGATCCTGTGAGCCGAATTGGATTTTCTCAAGAGCAAGCAATGCTGGATGCTAGACCGTGGCGGAGAGTGTACACAATGTTGAGAGACCAATAGTCCCATGGTTATGGACGTGGACTCTGGAGTTGGTTCACCTGGGTTTGAATTTCTTGTGTTTCCACTTACGAGCTACCTGACCTCATTTTAACAATGTTAACCTGCCTCCAGGTAGGTTGCCAATGGCCAGAGGCAGTCAGGCCCACGGTGAACAAAACAGAAAAAATGATCGGGACTTCTGAGTTGGGTTAGACAGCATGGTTACTAGGAGTAAGGCCTGGCCTAGTCCTAGAAAGCAGTGCTGACAACTACCAGGATGAAGGACTAAGTGCTCGGTCTACCAGATGAAGTAGAGGGGTGACCTCACAGCCAAGGAAACCAAAGTGGGTTCTCTGGGACAGCGGCCAAGAAGGATGAAGACATTGGAAGGTGGTCTCCAGTCCCCTTTCCCAAGAAAGAACCATCGCAGAAGCCAAACAACACCAGTGGGACAGGACCAGTTGAGCAAACTGGCTCCTGGGTGGGAGTTAGATTTGCGAAGCTGACGTATCTCCAGACCCAGCGGCCAAAGAAGACATCTACACCTTCCTTCCTAGAAAGCAGAGTTTGGTTGTCACTTGCAGAACAAGGTCAGTTTAGCCAGGAGGGGTCACAAATAAGCCTTAACATGTTCACTGAATTGTAATGAATGTCTCCACCCTAAACTCTGAGAGCTCTGGGGCAGCAATTGTCCATCTTTATCCCCAGTGCTGAACACCTGGTTCAGCACTGGGGATATTTAGCACTGGATATTTAGCACTGGTTCAGCACTGGGGATATTTAGCACTCGCTAAATAAAGGAGAGAATTATGCAAGATTCTATGAATGAAAGATGATTTTTAGAGGCCACTGAATCAAAGGCTAAAGGCTTAAGATGGATATCCAGGCTTGGAATTCGTTTATCGCCCAACTGGACCCCTCCTTGGAGGCACTATTGCTTCCACTGGCCACTACTTCCTGCTGGTCACCTCCAAACCACACCCTCTGACACCTGCACTGCCCTAAAAGATGCCTGGCCCCTGACAAGGGCAAAATGGCCAGTCATCCACTCTGATCTAGGTGACCAAAACGGCTAAGCCTGCCCAGAGGTCCCCTACCTCCTTTCCTCCGGTGTGAGAATCTGTTCTACTCCAGGAAAATCACACAAAACTCCAACTTTCTTGATTTGTTTCCTGGCTGCCTCTCCTCTCAGGCATCCTTTGTCTTTTCCTTCTCTTTTGAGAACACAGTCTAAACTCACTGCCCAGGAATTGTGGGGAGAAACTTGCTTAGTGATACACAAACAAGGAAACTGAGTCTCAGAGAAGGTGAACTTGTTCTTGATCACAGAGCCCATCGGTGTTGAAGGTAAGATTAAAATAATGCTGCCTCAGACTCGGCAGTTTGTTTACTCCATCAAACCTTCAAAGCTCTTGAACCTTCCACGAGCAGCCTCCCTGATCTCCCCAGCAGCTTCACACTGCTGGCAGGTACAAAGGAGCCCAGGCGTATACCTCCTACCTCCACATGCCCTTTCTTTCCAGAGGGAGGAGACTGTGAAAAGCTTCATGCCCTATAAATCCTGGACTACACTTTGGTTTCCTAAAGGTCACATTCAAACTCAAGTCTTAGGAACACTTGCGTTTTTTGGCCTTTATCCTAAAAATATGGCCTCTTGCAAAATTCCACAAATTTGGAACAAATTCAAGGGGCAGGTCTGTCTGGAATGGGGAAAAAGTAATGAAATGATGGTACACTATTTTCAAGGAAGTGAGGCTTTGCCATGGTCGTGTTGATATACTAATTGGAACTGGATGTATTAATCATACCCAGAAGAAAACCCTAAGTTAATGAATAGATAAGAATATTTGAATTAGCAGATCAGAACAGGAATCCAAGCAGCTACAAAGCCCTGCTTACCGAGTCATTTCATTTTGGCTATGTAAGTACAATTATTGAAGCTCTTTAAGTTATTTATTCTCCAAAGTGAATAGCTGTCTCTTTCTATATTCTTATGTATACTATTCCTCACTTAGGAATGTCCTTTTGTTTTTTTTTTTTTTGTGATATGGAAAAGAGAAACCTTAAAGTCCTTGCTGAGTTATCACAAATTTTAAATTGGTAATACCAGAATTAATGAAATTTTAATACAATACCAGAATTATCTGTGGATTTTAAAAATAAAGGTAACATCTTGATTTTTAAGTGGTATTTCCTACCACCCTGGGACATTAATAACCACATATTTGCTAAAAATTTTTAAATGCCCCCAAATATTACTGCCATTTACTTAATCCCATTCTTCTTTTTTTTTTTTTTTTAATCCGGTTCTTCTTAATTATGTGATTGTGTGGAAAACTTAAACCTATTTTGATCATCTTTTCTAAAGAAGCTTTTCCTTTTACTATATTTTATTTTCTACAGTTTTTATTCTCAATGTTCTATAAAATATTTTATGGTTGGGCTTCCCTGGTGGCGCAGTGGTTGAGAATCTGCCTGCCAATGCAGGGGACACGGGTTCGAGCCCTGGTCTGGGAAGACCCCACATGCCGCGGAGCAGCTGGGCCCGTGAGCCACAACTACTGAGCCTGCGCGTCTGGAGCCTGTGCTCCGCAACAAGAGAGGCCGAGATAGTGAGAGGCCCGCGCACCGCGATGAAGAGTGGCCCCCGCTCGCCGCAACTAGAGAAAGCCCTCGCACAGAAACGAAGACCCAACACAGCCATAAATAAATAAATAAACCCAAAGTTAAAAAAAAAAATTTTTATGGTTGATCACTTGATTTTATCAGTTCTCCCTTCTAAAAGTGCTCAATAACCATAATACCAGTCATAGCCAAGAAAACCATGAAATTTATAGCCCAAATGGGAGCACTTCTGAGATCAAAGGGGGGCGCTATTAATAAATACACCAGGCATAAGCCAACTGTCCTAGGCAAGCAGAGAAGTATGGTCGGCCCAGCCCAGGGATCCCCGTCCAAAGAATGCATCCTCAGTAAAATTTTCAAAGGATAAAGCTGAATACACAAAGATTCTCACTGGTATAAAATATGTATTAGTGAAAAAACGAGAAGCAACCTAATATGGGAAAAATTAAGGTAAGGGAATAGAAGCTTGATTATAAATGTAATTAATTTAATATTCTATAACAATAAAAACTAATCATCATGAAGATGATAACAGCATAAAATGGCATGAAAAATACCTATAGTATATTTTCGAGTGAAAAAAGAATGCAGCTTCCCATCAGCCCTGGACTCAGAGCTGTATAAAATTTCATGCCGTTACATACATGTATTAAGACGTGACCAGCTAGGGAATTTGTGGGCCCTTCTGAGTGTGGAGCCCTGTGTCACTGCCAAGGTCACACACCCCTGAAGCATGATCACAGACTAGCTGAGGACAGACTAGCTGGAAAAACAGAAAATGAAAACAAGTGAGTCATTTATCAGGGTTATGGAATTTACTGGTTTTATTTTTGTTATTGCTATTATAATATCATTTTTCCATAAATTCAAGGAAAAAAATTTAATTGGTAATGCCTCCTTTGGTTCACATAGTGAGAGAAACTTTGTTTTGACAAGGCGGGCATTTTCTGCCACCATGAAAACAGACATATCCTCAGGCTGTCGTTCTCAATCCTGCCTGAATACCAGGCAGGATTGAGAATGACACCCGTTGTTTTGCCACTTTATACGTTTCAGGTCCACGCTTCACTCACACTGATTTTAATGCAGCGGGTCTAAATCAAAGCAATTGAAACCCAGCTACAAAATATTCTAAAAGGCCTTTTCCAACAGAAGGATTTCCAGTGTTGGTTTTGGCCTTTGGGATCTCATTCTCTTTCAAAAACAAAGCATTTTTCATAATTTAATCATGACAAGTCATGCGGGGGAAGGGGTATGGTTTGTGGTTTTGACTTGCTGTTCTGTTTTGGGTTTGTTTTGTTAATAGAAAACTCACTCAATCTGGAAATTCTCATCCTTAGGTAAGCTTTCCAAATAACAAATATACAGGCTATGAAATTCTATGGCAAAATAACACTCCATTTGTAAGAAGCCCAAGAAGAAATGTTAGATACAGAGAAGGAGAAATTTGTTTAAAGAATTGTCGAGATTTTTTCCATCTCTATGTCTTCAAGAAAGGATCTGGCATGGCTTTCTATGGGGTTTATTTTGGCAAACCACAAAACGTATGAATAAAAACAATATTCCAGACAACTGGTAACAACCAAAGATACATGGAAGATATCTTTATCCAGGTAAATGGTACACCCACCATACATTTCTCAATACAAGCATCATCTCCTTGCAATGTCTGTCATGGGCACCGGCAGAGTCAGAATTAGGGTGAGGCAGGTGAGGCATCTAAGGTAAAAATTAAGGAGGCCCTTGCACAACCCAGAGAGTGGGTGCGTCCTTAAATTTTGTTCACTAGCTACCTGCTGGCCACACTCCGAGCACAAGAGTAGAGATTTATAGCATGCATGTTGTAATCCATCTTCTTGACTCCAGAACCAAGTAACAATTTTTCCCTTAACAGATTTTTTGAGGAAATTCTCAATCATCAGTAAGTCATTATTTGAACTAGATGTTATCTTCAGGAAATCTGGTTTTCAAGTATCCATTAACAATAGGTCAAATTATGCCTAGTTAAATCCTTTGATGACATAAGTAGAATCTCTGTACCATTTATTCTGTATTTTTAGACCTAAAATGACCCTTAAACAAAATGTTATCCACCATATCCCCATCCTGGAGAGTAACCAGAAACCCTTTGCAAACAAGCTAATGCTCTGTACTCCGCTGGTTGGCATCACTCTGAGAGGTAAGAAGGAGTGAGAAAAAGAAAAATTCTTACAGAGGGGGAAAAAAGATGGGAGAACCGTTGTCCACACTAGGTGCCCTCAGCTCATCTCAATTCTGGCCACTGAGGTTTTCAACTCCAGCCCCAGTGCCATCAAGTTTAGGTGTTGCATCCTTTGCTGTTCAGGGCGTGTGGAGTAAATGGTGCCCCAGCAGCCAGCCTCGGCATCACTTAAGAGTCTGCTGGAAAAGCAGAATCTTAGGTCCCACTCCAGACCTTCCGCTTTGGTACCTGCGTTTTAACAAGATTCCCAGGCGATTTGTAGATGCTTTCACACGGAGAGGCATCTTCTATTCCAGCCCACTCCTTCTCCAACAGCCTTTGAAGTAGTATCAGTGTCATAAGCAAATGGACCAGCACATCTGGGTGAACCCAGGCTTACCTGTCTCCAAGCAACCGTGGCCTCTAACCCTTGATGTGTTTGCCCAACCTCACCATGGGCTTCTGCCGCGGTTACTAATTAGCAGACTGAAACCAGCACTCTGTCTTGATTCACACTCTTTGGGAATCCCATTCTGTGCCCCAGAGGACTTGGGAAATTTGTGGGGGTGATTTTGGGTTGTCTCAGGATGGGGTGTGCTATTGATATTTAGTGGGCAAGAGTCAAGGATAATAATGTTCGGCCATCCATGGGATAATCTTGCATACAAAGAGTGGCCCTGGATTCCACGAAAATTTCAAGCATCCCCCTGGGCATTCCTGTAGGTGAAAAATACGTCCATCATTATCTGAGCCTAAAACTCAACTTCGTTTCACAGATGAGCGCAAAGCATTTTTGCAAGACTGCAACTAACTGTGCAAATCAAGGGAAGTGGAACAGGTTTTTTACCAAGAATTGTTCAGGAATTTCCTGAAAAATCACATTAATAATGACAACGCCACTCCTGGTAATTCAACTGCTGATTCGACACGCCTGTGTCAGGCTGCATTCACAGATATAACCACTTCTGCAGTTATAACTTCTAGGGCCAAGCTACTCAAAGTGTATGCCAGGTGCCAGCAGCACTGACATCACCAGGAAGCTTATCAGAAATACAAACTCTCAAGGTCTACCCAACACCTACTAAACCAGAATCTGCTTTTTAGCAAGATCCCAGGAGATGTGTATGCAGGTGAGTTTGGGGAGCATTGTTCCAGTGGGGTTGTGCGCAAGCATTATATATTAAAATAAATTTTATCAGTTCATTTTTAATTTCTTTTCTATTTTATAGTTAGGGCATACTGATGTTTTAAAATTACCTTTGTAATTAATCATCAATGCCTAAGGATTTAATCAACCATGCCTGTGTAGTGAAGCCACCATTAAAATCCAAAAGGAGGGGTTTCAGAGAGCTTCCAGGTTGGTGAAGAAGAATGCCTTCATGTGCCACTGTGCAGGGCTCCAAACTCAAAGAGGACTGAAGTTTCTTTATTCTCGACCTCACCCTATGAATCTCTTCATCTGGCTGTTAGTTCCTGTGCTTTAATATCCTTGGTAATAAACAACTCATCTGCCATGTGACTGACAGGTCTTGGTGCTCCAGCCTGGTGTCAGGCCTGAACCTCTGAGGTGGGAGAGCCAAGAACATTGGTGGACCACTGTTCAGGACATTGGTCCACCAGAGACTTCCCGGCCCCATGTAATATCAATCTGCGAGAGCTCTCCCACATATCTCCATCTCAACGCTAAGACCCACCTCCACCCAACAGCCAACAAGCTCCAGTGCTGGACACCCCATGCCAAACAGCTAGCAAGACAGAAACACAAACCCACCCATTAGCAGAGAGGATGCCTAAAATCATACTAATTTCACAGACACCCCAAAGCACACCACCAAACGCAACCCTGTCCAACAGAAACACAAGATCCAGACATATCCACCAGAACACAGGCACCAGTCCCCTCCACCAGGAAGCCTACACAAGCCAATGAACCAACCTTATCCACTGTGGGCACACACCAAAAACAACAGGAACTACAAACCTTCAGCCTGCAAAAAGGAAACCTCAAAAAACAGTAAGTTAAGCAAAATGGGAAGACAGAGGAATATGTAGCAGATGAAGGAGTAAGGTAAAAACCCACCAGACAAAACAAACGAAGAGGAAAGAGGCAGTCTACCTGAAAAAGAATTCAGAATAATGACAGTAAAGATGATCCAAAATCTTGGAAATAGAATAGACAAAATACAAGAAATGTTTAACAAGGACTTAGAAGAACTACAGAGCAAACAAACAATGATGAACAACACAATAAATGAACTTAAAAATTCTCTAGAAGGAACCAATAGCAGAATAACTGAGGCAGAAGAACAGATAAGTGACCTGGAAGACAAAATAGTGGAAATAAGTACCACAGAGCAGAATAAAGAAAAAAGAATGAAAAGAATTGAAGACAGTCTCAGAGACATCTGGGACAATATTAAACGCACCAACATTCGAATTATAGGGGACCCAGAGGAAGAAGAGAAAAAGGAAGGGTCTGAGAAAATATTTGAAGAGATTATAGTTGAAAACTTCCCTAACATGGGAAAGTAAATAGTCAGTCAAGCCCAGGAAGCACAGAGAGTCCCATACAGGATAAATCCAAGGGGAAACACGCCAAGACACATATTAATCAAACTATTAAAAATTAAATACATAGAAAAAATATTAACAGCAGCAAGGGAAAAACAACAAATAACATACAAGGGAATCCCCATAAGGTTAACAGCTGATCTTTCAGCAGAAACTCTGCAAGCCAGAAGGGAGTGGCAGGACATATTTAAAGGGATGAAGGGGAAAAACCTACAACCAAGATTACCCAGTAAGTACCTCATTCAGATTCAACAGAGAAATTAAAAACTTTACTGACAAGCAAAAGTTAAGAGAATTGAGCACCACCAAACCAGCTTTACAACAAATGCTAAAGGAACTTCTCTAGACAGGAAACACAAGAGAAGGGGAAGACCTACAAAAACAAACCCAAAACAACTAAGAAAATGGTAATAGGAACATATATGTCGATAAAATGTAAATGGATTAAATGCTCCCACCAAAAGACAGAGACTGGTGAAATGAATACAAAAACAAGACCTGTATATATGCTGTCTACAAGAGACCCACTTCAAACCTAGGGACACAAAGAGACTGAAAGTGAGGGTATGGATAAAGATATTCCATGCAAATGGAAATCAAAAGAAAGCTGGAGTAGCAATTCTCATATCAGACAAAATAGACTTTAAAGTAAGGACTATTACAAGAGACAAAAAGACACTACATAATGATCAAGGGATCAATCCAAGAGGACGATATAACAATTGTAAATATTTATGCACCCAAAATAGGAGCACCTCAATACATAAGGCAAATGCTAACAGCTATAAAAGGGGAATTCAACAGTAACACAAAATAGTAGCAGACTTTAACACCCCACCTCACTGTTATAAAGCAGAAACTAACACAACATTGTAAAGCAATTATACTCCAATAAAGATGGTAAAAAATAAATAAATAAAATATATGTAAAATATATGTAACATAAAAAAATAAAATAAAATTACCTTTGTAGAATATATTATCAATGAATGTTAAGTGGATACAACAAATATCTGTGTTTTTTTTATTTTAATTTTTTACCATGGGGCCTTTCTCAAAACAATTTGTTTTCATCTTTATTTTGTCAAACACGTGCAAATCCTTTTGTAATTATTTTTTTAATTTAATTTTTATTTTATATCAGGGTATAGTTGATTTACAATGTTGTGTTAGTTCCAGGTGTTTTGTTTTAAATAGAGGACATTGTGTCAGGGTGAAAGCCACTTAGTTGGGACTTGACCACCTGCCCAGTCATTGATTATCAATTCTTTTTAGCCTGCGAACACTAGGTGAAGACTTGGAGCCACCTAATTTATGGTGTCACCATTGACAGAAATTCCTGCTGCTGCCACCCATGAACTAGATGGATCGCCTTAGATAATCACACCAATCCAAATCAGGGTGAAATCCAAGGGTTCTTTGGGATAGAAACTATCTTTTCCCTCACTAGCCATCCTCTTTCTCTTGATGATCAGATCCATGGCCAAGTTAGCTGCCCCCTCCACCACTACAAAATTTTCTCCCATACCTATGAAAGTTTTTCAAATCCTAATATGCTCTGCAAGTAATCCCAGCAGAGTTATGAAGCAGGTACAGATAGGATCTAGCGGCATTCAAACTTGAGGATTATATATGAAACTTTCTGAGCTTCCAGAATGTTACATACAACTACATACAACTGAATACGCAAATACATTTCCAAAGCCAAAGTGGATGACTTGGCAAGGATGAGAGAGGTCTGTGCTGATACTTGTATAACACATTGTCTTTCCTCGTTATGGCATAAACTCTCAAAGAATTGCTTCTTTCAATTATAAAAGTTAAATTATGTAATCTTAGTTTGGATTATGCCATTATCAAGAGAGTTAGGAACTGAATCACCCAAGTTTCAGCTACACAAATCATCTAAGAAAATCTAGTCATTTCCAAATATAGTAATATTTGACCTTGTGTATATGAAGCATGCTAGAATTATCACTTGGGCAAAACTATTAAGGACACATTATGTATCTGTGATACTCATAGCATTATTGTTCCTTTTGATGCAGTTTCCAGCAATCCAAAGAGAAGTACGCAATTTGCCAGTTATATTTCCTGGCTAGGGGCTTTGTATAAATCATTTACAATGATCACTTTATGTCAATTTTTCATTATGTACTTGAAATAATTTTTCATTCCAACAATCCTACCCTAAATCCTCACCTCTAAACTTGCAGCTTAACTAATAGCATAATTTGTTCCATAGTATAGCCTGTAGACCTTTATTTAAGATAGTACAGATATGACGCTGGAAAGAGAAACTTTAAAAAGTCAGAAAACCAGTGCTTAGCCACTGTTTTACATTATCAGTGCTGTGATTTCATCTATGTATCAAACTCTGAGAATCAGTTTCTATTTCTACAAAAGAAGAGAGTGGACCAAATGGTCTAACACTTCCTTTCCAGCTTCAACACGTGACTATAGCCAAAGAGCAAACATGTAAATGTGTTCTTTAAACTGTACATCAATTTTATCACATTTGCAGATTCAACCTTGATATCAGATCACTTGATGATCTTGCAAAGGATTATAACTGCCAATTCTTGGCTATATATGTTCGTGGAAGGAAGCAATGTCATTCTTGATACAAAAAAATGAGGTACAATTATGTTCTGAAAGTAGTATTTTAACTTATTTTCTATTGGTTTTTATTTTTTTAGTATTTTAACTTTTTTGCCCTCCTGACTAAAATTAGCAAACATTTCTGATCAAATGGAATTCAGAGAAGTAGGCCTCAAGAAGATGGGTCACAAACCCCAAGGCAAAGGAAGGACACACAGGGCATTAAAAATGTCAGCATTAGGACTTCCCTGGTGGCGCAGTGGTTAAGAATCCACCTGCCAATGCAGGGGACACGGGTTCGAGCCCTGGTCCAGGAAGATCCCACATGCCACAGAGCAACTAAGCCTGTGCGCCACAACTACTGAGCCTATGCTCTACAGCCCGCAAGCCACAGCTACTGAGCCCGTGTACCACAACTGCTGAAGCCCGTGCACCTAGAGCCTGTGCTCCACAATAAGAGAAGTCACGGCAATGAGAAGCCTGCGCACTGCGACGAAGAGTAGCCCCCGCTCGCCACAACTAGAGAAAGCCCGCATGCAGCAACGAAGACCCAACGCAGCCAAAAATAAATTTTTAAAAATAATAATAAATAAAAAAGAAAGAAAAGAAAAATGTTAGCAATAAAGGGGGGAAAAAGCAGTTCACACATATGCAAATAACTTAGATGCAGCTAAATTCCGAAACTCTTGTGATTTAAATTCCATCAGTTTGAAAGACTACATTGGTACAGGTTACAATCTAACTTTTTAAATAACGTTATCAAATTTTTTTCAATAATATAAAGCAGGCTGTAGTTGTTTACTAAGCAGTCTTTGGCAACTTGGCAAAATCTACCAAAATGGAAAATGTGTATGACCTTTGATTCAACAGTTCTACTTCTCCAACTCCCTTCAACAAATACAGGCACACGTACAGAAAGATGTGTGTGCAAGGTTGTTTGCTGCAAGACTGTCTGCACTGGAGAAAAATGCCAGGCAACCAAAATAAATGGCCGGCAGCAAGACAGCGGTCATTTACACAGTACAGTCATTTTACTTTGAAGTAACTTCAATTTACAGAAAAGTTGCAAAAATAGTACAAAGAATTCCCATATACCCTTTACCCAGAATCCCCAAATGTCAATATTTTATTACAATTACTTTATCCTCCCTTTCACTCTCTCTCTACACACATGCACACACACACACACACACGCACACATGCACAAGCAAATCAGTCATTTACAGCAAGATTTAAAAACCCTTTCTTATGCAAATCAAAACTACAATGAGGTACCACCTCACACAGGTCAGAATGGTCATCCTTAAAAAAGTCTACAAATACAAATAACAAATGCTGGAGAGAGCGCAGAGAATAGGGAACCCTCCTACACTGTAGGTGGGAATGTAAATTGGTGCAGCCACTATGGAAAACAGTATGGAAGCTCCTTAAAAAACTAAAATTAGAGCTACCATATGATCCAGCAATCCCACTCCAGGATATATATACAGACAAAACTCTAATTCAAAAAGATACGTGCACCCCTATGTTCATAGCCGCACTATTTACAATAGCCAAGACAAGGAAGCAACCTAAATATCCATTGACAGATGAATGGATAAAGAAGATGTGGTACATATATACAAAGGAATGTTACTCAACCATAAAAAAGAATGAAATAATGCCATTTGCAGCAACACGGATGGACCTAGAGATGATCATACTAAGCGATGTAAGTCAAAAAGAGAAAGACAAATACGATATGATATCACTTATAAGTGGAATCTAAAATATGACAGAAAAGAACTTATCTACAAAACAGAAACAGACTCACAGACACAGAAAACAGATTTGTAGTTGCCAAGAGGAGGAGAGGTGGAGAAGGGATGGACTGATAGTTTGGGGTTAGTAGATGCAGACTATTATATAGAGAATGGATAAACAACAAGGTCCTACTGTAGAGCCCTATATTCAATATCCTGTGATAAACCATAATGGAAAAGAATATGAAAAAGAATATATATATCCTTATATATATACACACATATATATATATATATAAAACTGAATCACTTTGCTGTATATCAGAAACCAATACAACATTGTAAATCAACTATACTTCAATAAAATAAATTTTTAAAAGTAAAAATAAATAAAAATAAAAACACTTTTTCTTTCTGGTCCAGAACCGGGCATTGCATTTACTTGTCATGTCTTTTGAGTTAATCTGGGATAGTCCCTTGGTCTTCCTTTGTCTTTCATGACCTCAAAGAGTACAAGCCGATTTTTTTATACAATGCCCCTCAATTTGGGTTTCGTCTGATGTTTCCTCATGATTCATTTATGCATCTTCATTTAAGTAAACATATACATGAAGACATGGAAGACCTCAGGATATTTTGCTAAAGGAAAAATGTGACCATATTTGTCATGGTCACAAAAGAAAGCAGAAGGCCTACTCAAAGAATTTAGCTAAAATTATTATTTTTTTTTTTAAACATCTTTATTGAAGTATAATTGCTTTACAATGGTGTGCTAGCTTCTGCTTTACAACAAAGTGAATCAGTTACACATATACATATGTTGCCATATCTCTTCCCTCTTGCATCTCCCTCCCTCCCACCCTCCCTATCCCACCCCTCTAGGTGGTCACAAAGCACCGAGCTGATCTCCCTGTGCTATGCGGCTGCTTCCCACTAGTTATCTATTTTACATTTGGTAGTGTATATATGTCCATGACACTCTCTCACCCTGTCACATCTCACCCCTCCCCCTCCCCATATCCTCAAGTCCATTCTCTAGTAGGTCTGTGTCTTTATTCCCATCTTGCCACTAGGTTCTTCATGACCTTTTTTTTTTTTTTTTTTTTCCCTTAGATTCCATATATATGTGTTAGCATACTGTATTTGTTTTTCTCTTTCTGACTTACTTCACTCTGTATGACAGACTCTAACTCCATCCACCTCATTACAAACACCTCCATTTCATTTCTTTTTATGGCTGAGTAATATTCCATTGTATATATGTGCCACATCTTCTTTATCCATTCATCCGATGATGGACACCTAGGTTGCTTCCATGTCCTGGCTATTGTAAACAGAGCTGCAATGAATATTTTGGTACATGACTCTTTCTGAATTATGGTTTTCTCAGGGTATATGCCCAGTAGTGGGATTGCTGGGTCATATGGTAGTTCTATTTTTAGTTTTTTAAGGAACCTCCATACTGTTCTCCATAGTGGCTGTATCAATTTACATTCCCACCAACAGTGCAAGATGTTCCCTTTTCTCCACACCCTCTCCAGCATTTATTGTTTCTAGATTTTTTGATGATGGCCATTCTGACCGGTGTGAGATGATACCTCATTGTAGTTTTGATTTGCATTTCTCTAATGATTAATGATGTTGAGCATTCTTTCATGTGTCTGTTGGCAATCTGTATCTCTTCTTTGGAGAAATGTCTATTTAGGTCTTCTGCCCATTTTTGGATTGGGTTGTTTGTTTTTTTGTTATTGAGCTGCATGAGCTGCTTGTAAATCTTGGAGATTAATCCTTTGTCCGTTGCTTCATTTGCAAATATTTTCTCCCATTCTGAGGGTTGTCTTTTGGTCTTGTTTATGGTTTCCTTTGCTGTGCAAAAGCTTTTAAGTTTCATTAGGTCCCATTTGTTTATTTGTGTTTTTATTTCCATTTCTCTAGGACCTGGGTCAAAAAGGATCTTGCTGTGACTTATGTCATAGAGTGTTCTGCCTATGTTTTCCTCTAAGAGTTTGATAGTGTCTGGCCTTACACTTAGGTCTTTAATCCATTTTGAGTTTATTTTTGTGTATGGTGTTAGGGAGTGTTCTAATTTCATACTTTTACATGTACCTGTCCAATTTTCCCAGCACCACTTATTGAAGAGGCTGTCTTTTCTCCACTGTATATGCTTGCCTCCTTTATCAAAGATAAGGTGACCATATGTGCGTGGGCTTATCTCTGGGCTTTCTATCCTGTTCCATTGATCTATATTTCTGTTTTTGTGCCAGTACCAAACTGTCTTGATTACTGTAGCTTTGTAATATAGTCTGAAGTCAGGGAGCCTGATTCCTCCAGCTCCATTTTTCGTTCTCAAGATTGCTTTGGCTATTCGGGGTCTTTTGTGTTTCCATACAAATTGTGAAATTTTTTGTTCTAGTTCTGTGAAAAATGCCAGTGGTAGTTTGATAGGGATTGCATTGAATCTGTAGATTGCTTTGGGTAGCAGAGTCATTTTCACAATGTTTATTCTTCCAATCCAAGAACATGGTATATCTCTCCATCTGTTTGTATCATCTTTAATTTCTTTCATCAGTGTCCTATAATTTTCTGCATACAGGTCTTTTGTCTCCTTAGGTAGGTTTATTCCTAGGTATTTTATTCTTTTTGTTGCAATGGTAAACGGGAGTGTTTTCTTAATTTCACTTTCAGATTTTTCATCATTAGTATACAGGAATGCAAGAGATTTCTGTGCATTAATTTTGTATCCTGCTACTTTACCAAATTCATTGATTAGCTCTAGTAGTTTTCTGGTAGCATCTTTTGGATTCTCTATGTATAGTATCATGTCATCTGCAAACAGTGACAGCTTTACTTCTTCTTTTCCGATTTGGATTCCTTTTATTTCTTTTTCGTCTCTGATTGCTGTGGCTAACACTTCCAAAACTATGTTGAATAATAGTGGTGAGAGTGGGCAACCTTGTCTTGTTCCTGATCTTAGTGGAAATGGTTTCAGTTTTTCACCATTGAGGACAATGTTGGCTGTGGGTTTGTCATATACGGCCTTTATTATGTTGAGGAAAGTTCCCTCTATGCCTACTTTCTGCAGGACTTTTATCATAAATGGGTGTTGAATTTTGTCGAAAGCTTTCTCTGCATCTATTGAGATGATCATATGGTTTTTCTCCTTCAATTTGTTAATATGATGTATCACGTTGATTGATTTGCGTATATTGAAGAATCCTTGCATTCCTGGAATAAACCCCACTTGATCATGGTGTATGATCCTTTTAATGTGCTGTTGGATTCTGTTTGCTAGTATTTTGTTGAGGATTTTTGCATCTATGTTCATCAGTGATATTGGCCTGTAGTTTTCTTTCTTTGTGACATCTTTGCCTGGTTTTGGTATCAGGGTGATGGTGGCCTCGTAGAATGAGTTTGGGAGTGTTCCTCCCTCTGCAATATTTTGGAAGAGTTTGAGAAGGATAGGTGTTAGCTCTTCTCTAAATGTTTGATAGAATTCGCCTGTGAAGCCATCTGGTCCTGGGCTTTTGTGTGTTGGAAGATTTTTAATCACAGTTTCAATTTCAGTGCTTGTGATTGGTCTGTTCATATTTTCTATTTCTTCCTGGTTCAGTCTCGGCAGGTTGTGCATTTCTAAGAATCTGTCCATTTCTTCCAGGTTGTCCATTTTATTAGCATAGAGTTGCTTGTAGTAATCTCTTATGATCGTTTGTATTTCTGCAGTGTCAGTGGTTACTTCTCCTTTTTCATTTCTAATTCTATTATTTTGAGTCTTCTCCTTTTTTCTCTTGATGAGTCTGGCTAATGGTTTATCAATTTTGTTTATCTTCTCAAAGAACCAGCTTTTAGTTTCATTGATTTTTGCTATTGTTTCCTTCATTTCTTTTTCATTTATTTCTGATCTGATCTTTATGATTTCTTTCCTTCTGCTAGCTTTGGGGTTTTTTTGTTCTTCTTTCTCTAATTGCTTTAGGTGCAAGGTTAGGTTGTTTATTCGAGATGTTTCCTGTTTCTTGATGTAGGCTTGTATTGCTATAAACTTCCCTCTTAGAACTGCTTTTGCTGCATCCCATAGGTTTTGGATCGTCGTGTCTCCATTGTCATTTGTTTCTAGGTATTTTTTGATTTCCCCTTTGATTTCTTCAGTGATCACTTCGTTATTAAGTAGTGTATTGTGTAGCCTCCATGTGTTTGTATTTTTTACAGATCTTTTCCTGTAATTGATATCTAGTCTCATAGCGTTGTGGTCGGAAAAGATACTTGATACGATTTCAATTTTTTTAAATTTACCAAGGCTTGATTTGTGACCCAAGATATGATCTATCCTGGAGAATGTTCCATGAGCACTTGAGAAAAATGTGTATTCTGTTGTTTTTGGGTGGAATGTCCTATAAATATCAATTAAGTCCATCTTGTTTAATGTATCATTTAAAGCTTGTGTTTCCTTATTGATTTTCATTTTGGATGATCTGTCCATTGGTGAAAGTGGGGTGTTAAAGTCCCCTACTATGATTGTGTTACTGTCGATTTCCCCTTTTATGGCTGTTAGTATTTGCCTTATGTATTGAGGTGCTCCTATGTTGGGTGCATAAATATTTACAATTGTTATACCTTCCTCTTGGATCGATCCCTTGATCATTATATAGTGTCCATCTTTGTCTCTTGTAATTGTCTTTATTTTAAAGTCTATTTTGTCTGATATGAGAATTGCTACTCCAGCTTTCTTTTGATTTCCATTTGCATGGAATATCTTTTTCCATCCCCTCACTTTCAGTCTGTATGTGTCTCTAGGTCTGAAGTGGGTCTCTTGTAGACAGCATATATATGGGTCTTGTTTTTGTATCCATTCAGCCAGTCTGTGTCTTTTGGTGGGAGCATTTAATCCATTTACATTTAAGGTAATTATCGATATGTATGTTCCTATTCCCATTTTCTTAAATGTTTTGGGTTTGTTATTGTAGGTGTTTTCCTTCTCTTGTGTTTCTTGCCTAGAGAAGTTCCTTTAGCATTTGTTGTAAAGCTGGTTTGGTGGTGCTGAACTCTCTCAGCTTTTGCTTGTCTGTAAAGGTTTTAATTTCTCCATCAAATCTGAATGAGATCCTTGCTGGGTAGAGTAATCTTGGTTGTAGGTTTTTCTCCTTCATCACTTTAAGTATATCCTGCCACTCCCTTCTGGCTTGCAGCGTTTCTGCTGAAAGATCAGCTGTTAACCTTATGGGGATGCCCTTGTGTGTTATCTGTTGTTTTTCCCTTGCTGCTTTTAATATGTTTTCTTTATATTTAATTTTTGATAGTTTGATTAATATGTGTCTTGGTGTGTTTCTCCTTGGATTTATCCTGTATGGGACTCTCTGTGCTTCCAGGACTTGATTAACTATTTCCTTTCCCATATTAGGGAAGTTTTCAACTATAATCTCTTCAAATATTTTCTCAGTCCCTTTCTTTTTCTCTTCTTCTTCTGGGACCCCTATAATTCGAATGTTGGTGCGTTTAACGTTGTCCCAGAGGTCTCTGAGACTGTCCTCAGTTCTTTTCATTCTTTTTTCTTTATTCTGGTCTGCAGTAGTTATTTCCACCATTTTATCTTCCAGGTCACTTATCCGTTCTTCTGCCTCAGTTATTCTGCTATTGATCCCATCTAGAGTATTTTTAATTTCATTTATTGTGCTTGTCATCGTTTCTTGGTTCCTCTTTAGTTCTTCTACGTCCTTGTTAAATGTTTCTTGCATTTTGTCTATTCTATTTCCAAGACTTTGGATCATCCTTACTATCATTATTCTGAATTCTTTTTCAGGTAGACTACCTATTTCCTCTTCATTTGTTAGGTCTGGTGTGTTTTGACCCTGCTCCTTCATCTGCTGTGTGTTTTTCTGTCTTCTCATTTTGCTTATCTTACTGTGTTTGGGGTCTCCTTTTCACAGGCTGCAGGTTCGTAGTTCCCGTTGTTTTTGGTATCTGTCCCCAGTGGCTAAGGTTGGTTCAGTGGGTTGTGTAGGTTTCCTGGTGGAGGGAACTAGTGCCTGTGTTCTGGTGGATGAGGCTGGATGTTGTCTTTCTGGTGGGTTCGTCCACGTCTGGTGGTGTGTTTTGGGGTGTCTGTGGCCTTATTATGATTTTAGGCAGCCTCTCTGTTAATGGATGGGGCTGTGTTCCTGTCTTGCTAGTTGTTTGGCATAGGGTGTCCAGCACTGTAGCTTGCTGGTCGTTGAGTGAAGCTGGGTCTTGATATTGAGATGGAGATCTGTGAGAGATTTTCGCCGTTTGGTATTACGTGGAGCTGGGAGGTCTCTTGTGGACCAGTGTCCTGAAGTTGGCTCTCCCACCTCAGAGGCACAGCCCTGATGCCTGGCTGGAGCACCAAGAGCCTTTCATCCACACGGCTCAGAATAAAAGGGAGAAAAAATGGAAAGAAAGAAAAAAAGAGGATAAAATAAAATAAAATAAAGCAATTATAATAAAAAATAAGAAAAAAATTATTAAGAGTAAATTTATTAAGAAAAAAAATTTTTTTAATTTTTAAAAATAGATTTATTAATTTTTTATACTAAAAATAAGAAAAAAATTATTTAGAAAAAATTTATTAAGAAAAAAAATTTTTTAATTTTTTAAAATAAAAAATATGAAAAAACTTATTAAAAATTTTTTTAAAAATAGAAAATAAGGAAAAAATTATTAAGAAAACATTTATTAGGGAAAAAAAATTTTTTTAAGCCAAAAAACAAAAAAAAACAAAAAAACAAAAAAACGGACGGACCTAACCCTAGGACTAACGGTGAGAGCAAAGCTATACAGACAAAATCTCACCCAGAAGCATACACATCTACACTCACAAAAAAAAGGAAAAGGGGAAAAGTTAATATATCCTGCTCCCAAAGTCCATCTCCTAAATTTGGGATGATTCGTTGTCTATTCAGGTATTCAACAGATGCAGGCACATCAAGTTGTTTGTGGAGCTTTAATCCGCTGCTTCGGAGGCTGCTGGGAGAGATTGCCCTTTCTCTTCTTTGTTCGTACAGCTCCCGGGGTTCAGCTTTGGATTTGGACCCGCCTCTGCATGTAGGTCCCCTGAGGGCGTCTGTTCCCCGCCCAGACAGAACGGGGTTAAAGGAGCAGCTGATTCGGGGGCTCTGGCTCAGTCAGGCCGGGGGGAGGGAGCGGTACGGAGGAGGCGGGGCGAGCCTGCGGCGGCAGAAGCCGGCGTGACGTTGCAGCAGCCTGAGGCGCGCCGTGCGCTCTCCCGGGGAAGTTGTCCCCGGATTACGGGAGCCTGGCCGTGGCGGGCTGCACCGGCTCCCGGGAGGGGCGGTGTGGAGAATGACCTGTGCTCGCCCACAGGCTGTTTGGTGGCGGCAGCAGCAGCCTTAGCGTCTCATGCCCGTCTCTGGGGTCCGCGCTGATCGCCGCGGCTCGCGCCCGTCTCTGGAGTTCGTTTAAGTGGCGCTCTGAATCCCCTCTCCTTGCATGCCGCGAAACAAAGAGGCAAGAAAAAGTCTCCTGCCTCTTCGGCAGCTGCAGACTTTTTCTCGTGCACCCTCCCGGCTAGTTGTGGTGCGCTAGACCCTTCAGGCTGTGTTCACGCCGCCAACCCCAGTCCTCTCCCTGGGATCCGACCGAAGCCCGCGCCTCAGCTCCCAGCCCCCGCCCGCCCCGGCGGGTGAGCAGACAAGCCTCTCGGGCTGGTGAGTGCTGGTCGGCACCGCTCCTCTGTGCGGGAATCTCCGCTTTGCCCTCCGCACCACTGTGGCTGCGCTCTCTTCCGTGGCTCCGAAGCTTCCCCCCTCTGCTACCCGCAGTCTCTGCCCACGAAGGGGCTTCCTAGTGTGTGGAAACCTTTCCTCCTTCACAGCTCCCTCCCACTGGTGCAGGTCCCGTCCCTATTCTTTTGTCTCTGTTATTTCTTTTTTCTTTTGCCCTACCCAAGTACGTGGGGATTTTCTTGCCTTTTGGGAGGTCTGACGTCTTCTGCCAGCGTTCAGTGGGTGTTCTGTAGGAGCAGTTCCACGTGTAGATGTATTTCTCATGTATCTGTGGGGAGGAAGGTGATCTCCGCGTCTTACTCTTCCGCCATCTTGCCCCTCCCTCCAGCTAAAATTATTTTAATGAATGTACCCTTTTCAGAGGTGTGGACAGGGTTAAGGAAGCAGCAAGGGGTCAAGGGAACCAACAATTGACAGTAATGCATCCTGGGATTAGCAGAGTGGAAGCTTTACCAGCACTGAACTGATGGGGCAGGAGGAAGGGACCACTAGCTGGGGGTGAGGGGGGGTCAGGTGGGGGCTTCGGCCACAGAGGAACACGGGTTGGGAGGGAGGGTCAGGGTTATAAAATATCCCAACTTCCTTCTCTACCACTTTCCAGTCTCCTACCACTGCCTCCCTTTAGGCAAAACTAACCAGAAGCAAAAAGACCAGGGAACCGAGGTGATATGTCCATAGCAATCAGCTTCCCAGGGTGCATTGCAGGAGAGGGAACGGTAGAGAAGAGATCTTAGGGAACAAGACAAATAGAGAACAGCCCACACAGGGAGCAAGTTCCAGAGTGTAAGGATATTTTAAGAAGATGTCAACTTGGATTTTTCTCAGGGTGCAAAATTTCAGCTAGGGGTCAGACCTGAAGACAGAAGGCACTAAGCTCCCTGTGTCTGATGCCCACAAAGCAGCCAATACTGGGGCCACCCTCCCCAGAGATCTCACAGACAGAAGCAAAAATGTAGAACCAGGCCTACTGCCACCCCCGGTACCTGGCCCTCCTTAGACTACATAGAAAGCGAACTGTTCAACAGTCTTAAAACAGCAACTCATGGGAAGAATCTATCCCCTCTGTCCCCCAAGAGGACAGAGAGAGAGCAGGTTGCTTCCCCTTCCCAAAACAAGGGAGGTGATCTTTAATGAGGCTCCAAAAAAATTATGTGTAAAGATTAGGGGTGACTGCAAGAAGCAGAGATTGGCATTTTATTCCCTATATGGATGTCTGGTTGACCAGCAGACCTGAGGATTGCTCCACGCTCCCTACATAAGAGAGCAGACTAGCAGAGAGATGGCAAGTGGAGGAGGAGGAGGAGTACTGGTGGAAAGAAGGTCAGGATCACCCCCATCCCCTCAGGTTCTTTTTTTAAAATTTTTATTGGAGTATAGTTGACTTACAATGTTGTGTTCATTTCAGGTGCACAGCAAAGTGAATCAGTTATACATATACACATATCCACTTTTTTTTTTTTTTTTTTAGATTCTTTTCCCATATAGGTCATTACAGAGTACTGAGGAGAGTTCCCTGTGCTGTACAGTAGGTCCTTATTAGTTATCTCTTTTATATACAGTAGTGTGTATATGTCAATCCCAATATGCCAATTTATCCAGCTTCTTGATTTTCGACAGACATGGAAGATGAGATTCCCCCAGGTGTCTGCCAGCCTTCGAGATGGTTTTGGCCAGTTGAGACTGAAGAACTCTTCTTAGAACCTTAGAGTTGGGTATTTTAAGAGGCAAAGGTGTGTCCTATCAAAGAATGGCAATGGACACCATGCTTGGCTGGAAGAGGTATTCAAGCATGACCAAGGGCTACAAATGCCCGCAACCCTGAGTGGAAGCAAGCCACTCTTGCAAGGGGCGCATTGAGACTTTCAGCATCATTGAGCTCACAAAGGCTAGAATAGCAGATGCAGCCAAGGAAGAAAAGGCTGCAAGCTAGTTCCCACCGCCACGCCCGCGGAGACCCAGCAGCTGGAGTCACACGCAAGTCTGGTCTTCACTGAACTTGGGGAGAAGACCTTCTCTGAACTGCACTTAAGATTGAAGTTTTCAAATAAATATAATCCTAAATATTGAAATGAAACCATTCTAACAACTGAAAGTAACAGGAAAGTTATGGAGAGGACCGAGGTTTCGTTAAGGAGCCCACTCACCACCGAACGGAAAAAGGGAAGTTTAAAATATCACACTCATTTTTGGAACGTCCCTGGTGGTCCAGTGGGTCCAGTGGTTAAGACTCCGCACTCCCACTGCAGGGTGGGGAGGGTTCGTTTCCTGGTCAGGGAGCCAAGATCCCACATGCCTCGGGGCCAAAAAACCAAAACAGAAAACAGAAACAATATTGTAACAAATTCAATAAAGACTGTAAAAATGGTCCACATCAAAAAAAATCTTTAAAAAAAAAAAAAGAAAACCATTAGAATAAATACTGCAAATGCCATTACGTTCTTAATATTCATTCCCTTTTTAAGGCTCAGTATTAAATATCTTCTTCATAAATGAACTTAGCATCTTTTCAGTGTTTTCGGTAGATTCGTATTCATGTAATTCTTCCTAGGTTCCCTTTGCCATCTGAAAAAATGTGTTTTTTCACAGTAAATGCTTACCGTGAACACAGCCATCACTCAAAGTTTTCCTTAATCTGGATGGTTCTGATGTGCCTTTTCCTGCATCCGTCTCTCCCGAGGAGCACCTCTAATGAGCCTCCCGGAAAAGCACACGTGCAATTCTGAAGGTGCAGAATGTCCCAGAAAAGTTCAGCAACTTCTCCCACGTTCCTTTCTCTGCTGCCTCATGAGCTTTCTCCTGCGCCCTTTCCTAGCTCACATCGGATTACACATCTAGTGCTTTCCCTGCTGAACTGGTGATGCTACTCAGACAACTAACTCTCAGTATTCCAGTCTTCGTACATTCTACACGCATTTACGAGGGCTTACCATGTGTCGGGGCTATTTTGGGGCTGGAGGATAAAAATGAATAAAATATGTTCAGCCCTTGCTGACCACACACCAAGGCAACGACCTTCCCATGGCTTATTGGCCACAAGTCAGCCAAGAACTATATTCCAAGCTTAGCATGAATACCACCCCTCTAATTCTTTATAATTTTCAAAAGCGACTACCATGATGATCTTGGCTGTTAATATTGTACTTTGAGTAGGTTGGCAAAAAAAAAAAAAAAAAAAAAATCCAAGCTACAGCTCATTTTCTTTCACATTTTCTGCCTGTGATAACCTACCTCTCTGGGTCATAAAATCTTAACAGAGTAATCTTAATTTTATGAGGAGTGAAAGCTGTTAACAGTCATTTTTAAAGATGTTTATGTAGCATAACAAAACCAGACTGGACATGACTCAATCCCATGACAACCTTTAGAATGCTGTCACAATTGCCACTAATTGTTGAATGGGCTTAAATCAGCTTTGTAGGTGAACTTCTCTGGCATAAAGATTCATGTGGGACAAGAATGAGATTAGAGGTTTATTCTTCTATTACTGTTCTGCCTGTAACTCTAAACTCCCTGGAAGGCAACAAAATAGTTTAGGGACTTTAGTTGGAAATACCTGATTTATAGTGGTTGTCGCAGCTCTCTGCTTGCTTTTGAATAGAGTTAATCCTAATGCAGCCATTCAGGTACAAGCACATCTTTAATGAACTTTTCATTAATTCCTCTCTTATCAAAATAAAGCTTTTGATAGAGTTGTTTCTCTACATTGAGTTTACATTTTTTTATTTGAGAAGAAAAGGAACAAAATTTCAAAGAAAATGGAATGTACAGGCTAGAAAAGAAGGAAAATTAATAAACCCATGGCATGTGAAACTCACTTCTGAATCTGGCTCTAGGGATCCGTTAAATATCGTGTCTGTTGAGAGAATAGTGTGGATCATCTTTAGAATCTTTTGCTTGGGTATAAATAATCCTCCTTCAATATAGCAAACTCCTGGATAGCATGTTTTCTGGATTTTCTTTAACAATACGTTGCTTACTAAAATTGTTAAGTAACATATTCTACTATTCTACAACCGTGTTGATTCACAACTAAACCAAAAATCTTCTGTTTAGATAGGGTGGAATTATGACAAGTAATTACGATTTGTTGGTTTAAAATCATTGCTCCTGTTCAATCTTTCAAATCTGTTTCCTTGGGTCCCTGCTCAGCTTGAAGCTGAATACTTCTCCCCCCCAAGTCACATTCCTTTTAAATATGAACTCACTCAACTCTTACCCCTCAAGTGACTTCTCACCAAACTATTCCTTAACAATATTTCAGTTCAGCCAGAACCAAATTCCAACAGAAGGAATGTGACTCCAAGCCAGAACCTTATCTTTTTATAGAACAGAGTAGAATCCACAACTATTTGACTCGTACAATAAATAGTGCATACCCAATGTCACGTGCACGAGAGCTTAATAAAAGAGTTTGATGATGAAATACCTGGGGCAAGAGAGCCACAAGGAAATTCTAGAAGAAGGATCAGGGCCAAACCCTGCAACAAATTTAATTTAGCCCACCAAATCACAACATGTAATTGATAATAGCAGTGAACAAAAAATAAAAAAGCACAAAAGTTAATCCTGAGGCACTACGCTCGTGATATTCAATTATAGCATGGAAAATACATGTAATAAAATATACCAGAAGATTAACGCTTATAAAACTGTTAGCCTTCTCAACATCTATTGCACTTATCCTAATATGCATAGTAAGGCATTGAATAGCAGCCTTTGATCACTTACAGTCCAAATTACAAGCCTAACATCCCACATATTAGGCATTAACAAATACAGATGGTCATTTTAACATTCACATAGACAAACTACACAAGCTACTGCTTCTTTTGACCCCTGTAAAAACACTCCCTTGGTTTGGAAGTGTCACTTTTTAATAGCATTGCTGATTAATAATCTTTAAGAAATTATAGAAAACAAGAGAAGTACAAAAGAACTTTTCAATGGGGTAAGAGGTAGAGTCCACAAATTCTGTACAAGTGCTGTTCGATGAAAATATTATAGCTATAATAAAAAATGTTAAAAGAACCAGATGAAATAAATTTTACTAGTATATTTAAACTCAATATATCAAAAATATTACCATTTTTATGTAATAAATATAAAAATTATTGATAAAACATGTTTAATCCTTTTTTCTAACTATGTGTCCAAAATTTGATTATGTATTTTTTTGAAATATAGTTCACATACAACACTACGATAGTTCAGGTGTACTATACAATGATTTGACATTTGCAAAATTATGAAATGATCACGCTGTCTATAGTAACCATCTATTCACACACAAAGTTATTACAATGTTATTGACCATATTCCTTATGCTGTATGTTACACACCATAAGTTATTTATTATACAACTGGAGGTTTATGCCTCTTAATCCCCATCACTTATTTCTCCCACCCTCTCAAACCCCACCCTTCTGGCAATGACCCATTTGTTCTCTATACCTATGAGTCTGTTTTCATTTTGTTTTGTTTGTTTTGTTTTTTAGATTTCACATATAAACGAGATCATGCAGTATTTGTCTTTGTCTGACATACTTCAGTTAGCATAATACGCTCTAGATCCATCTGTGGTGCTGCAAATGACAAGATTTCATTTTTAATGGCTGAGTAACATTCCATTGTGTGTATGTGTGTATATATACATACATATATATATATGTATGTATATATACACACATACACACCACATCTTCTTTATCCATTCATCTGTTGGTGGACACCTGGGTTACTTCCATATCTTGGCTATTGTAAATAGAGCTGCAATGAACATAGGAAGGCATATATCTTTGCAAATTAGTATTAGTATAGTTTGAAATCAGGAAGTGTGACACCTCCAGATTTGTTTTTCTTTCTCCAGATGGTTTTGGCTATTCTGGGTCTTTTGTGTTTCCATACAAATTTTAGAATTATTTATTCTAGTTCTGTGAAAAATACCTTTGGTATTTTGATAGGGATTGCATTGAATCTGTAGATTGCCTTGGGCAGTATGGTCATTTTAACAATATTAATTCTTCCAATGCATGAGCATGGTATACCTTTCCATCTGTTTATGTCATCCTTAATCTCATTCATCAGTGTCTTATACTTTTCCAAGTACAAGTATTTTGCCTCCTTGATTAGATTTATTCATAGGTATTTTATTCTTTTTGATGAAACTGTAAATGAGATTGTTATCTAAATTTATTTTTTTGGACATTTTGTTGTTATTGTACAGAAATGAAACAAATTTATTAACTTTGTATCCTGCAACTTTACTGAATTCATTTATTAGTTCTAAGATTTTCTGGTGGCATCTTTAGTATTTTTAACACATAGTATCATGTATTTTCCTTTTATCACTTTGAATATAAAATGCCACTCCTTTCTTACCTGCAAAGTGTCTGCTGAAAGGTCAGCTGATCATCTTATGGGAGTTCCCTTATACATAACTAGTTGCTTTTCTCTGCTGCTTTTAACATTCTCTCTCTATCTTTAATTTTTGCCATTTTAATTATAAAGTATGTTGGTGTGAACCTCGTTGTGTTCATCTTGTTTGGGACTGTCTGTGTTTCCTGGGCCTGGAAGTTTGTTTCCTTTCCCAGGTTAGGGTAGTTTTCAGCTATTTTCTTCAAATGAGTCCTCTGCCCTAATAACTCTATTTTCTCCTACTGGGACCTCTATATAGCGAATGTTAATATGTTTGATGTTGCCCCAGAGATGTCTTAAACTATCCTCATTTAAAATTTTTTTTTCTTTTTTGTTCTGCTTGGGTGATTTCCACTACTTGGTCTTCCAGTTTGCTGACCCATTCTTCTGTATCATCTAATCTACTATTGATTCCTTCTAGTGCATTTTTCATTTCAGTTATTGTATTCTTCAGCTCTGCTTGATTCTTCTTTATATTCTCTACCTCTTTGTTAAAATCCTCACTGTGTTCATCCATTCTTCTTCTCCCAAGTTCATTGAGCATCTTTATGATCATTACCTTGAACTCTTTATCAGGTAAATTGTTTACCTTCACTTTGTTTAGTTCATTTTCTGAGGTTTTGCCTTGTTCCTTCATTTGGAACATATTACTCTGTCACCTCATTTTGCCTTGTTCTCTGTGTTTATTTCTACATAGTAGGTGTCTTGGTCATGTTTCCTGATCTTGCAGAAGTAGCCCTATGTAGGAGACATCCTTTGGAGCCAAGAAGCCCACTCTATATGTTCTAAGGCTGCCCCCAAGTGGACTGTGTGGTCTCTTCTGTTGTGGTGAACCACCTACTGTAGGCACACTGGTAGGAACATCTGGGTCCCCTGGTTGGCTGCCAGGTCCTGTTTCGTGCAGTGGTTGCCAGTCCAGTGGGTGGTGGATGGGGCCAGGTCCCCACACAGTTTGCTGTGTGGATCTGTGGATCCCAGACTGGAGCTGACCTGCTGGCACACAGCTAAGCCCTGCACTAATAGGCTAGAGGAAGGACTCCAAAATGACTCTCACCAGCACCAGTGTTCTGATTATAGAATGAGCTCCCAAAAATGCCTGCCACCAACATTATGTACCAAGGAGGAGTCCCAGCAAGTGAGTCTGACCCAGGCACCTTTCTAAGCTAGGACTCAGAGCGTGTAAGATTTTGCATGAGCCCTTTAAGAGCAAAGTCTCTGTTTCCAATAGCTCTCCTGTACGCAAGTTCTGCTGGCCTTCAAAGCCAGCTGTTCTGGGGGCTCCTCTTCCTGGTACAGGACCCCCAGGCTGGAGAGCCTGATGTGGGGCTTGGACCTCTCACTCCTTGGGGAGAAGTTCTGCAATTGTAATTATCCTCCCTTTTGTGGGTCTTCTGCTGGGGGTGTGGATCTTGACTGTACCACACCCCTGCCCCTCCTACCCATCTCTTTGTGTTTCCTTCTTTATATCTTTAGTTGTGGAAAATCTTTTCTCCTATTTTTTGGGTCATTCTCATCAACAGTTGCTCTATAAATAGTTTTAATTTTGGTGTGCCCATAGAAAGAGGTGAGCTCAGAGTCTTCCTACTCTGCCATCCTGGCCACACCCCTGATGTGTATCTTATATTTACACAATATCTTAATTAGGAGGACCAGCCACATTTTTAGTGGTCTATAGCCACATGTAGCTCTTGGCTAATATTGGGCTGTAAGCTACTGACCTATATAAGCTACTAACCCCGGCACAATTCTAAAACTGATTGTGTCTTGGTAAAGCCTGAAGCAAAAGCTTATGCACTACTACTTCATTAAAGATGCAATACCAGGAAGTAGAAATGGGACAATGGGAGAGTGCAGCAGGGAAGGAAGGTCAGTGAGTCAGCCACAGCTTGGAAACAAGGACAATTGTTTGTTCCATCTCATACAACCATCTTCTGAGACACGTAGACCACTATGTCTCAGCAGGAGGAAGGAAGAATTTATCAGCTAGCTTCCATCTCACCTTGACCCAAGTCTACGTCACAGAAAATTAACTCCCCCACACTTTCAAGTCACATATAACATGATGCCAGTTCCGATTCCTCAGCATCTCACACCTTAGGGGCTATACAGAAAGCCTGGAGAAGCAAGCAAGTAATGTACAGCTGGGGTAGGATGCAGAGCATTTTTGGGTTGTACCCATGTGAAGGTAGTTGCCATAGCAGCTGGGAAAACAAATGGCCAAGGGCCCCAGGGACAGGAGTGGTAGAGAGTATGCGAGGTGGTGGATAAGAAGTGTCTGATGCAACCAAGAGAAGAATGCACAAATGACTAAGAGTTGCCGTTTGTGCACCCAGACTGAGTCATGTCAAACTGAACTCATACTATGCTTTGTTCAAAGCACCAGATGTGTAGATCATGTTATGACTTGCCTGGATCTCTACCTCTCCATTGTCCATCTAATCTTTAGATCTGATGTAGCTTAGTTCCTTTGTACAGACCAAGTGTTCCCCTCTTCAAATTTCTGTATGGAAAGAATTTAAAGAACCCCAAACCAATAACACCACATCCAGAGAGCTTTGCCCTGATTTTCTTCTGATCCTAGGACCCAGTTCTGGTAAGTGGGTTTCTGTACTGTTACTTAGTTCTTATCCTTTTTTCCTCTATTTCCTTCCTCTTTCCCATGAAGCTGGAGACCAGTATCTGCCAGGATCCATCAGCCTGAGGCTGGGGTTGTTCCTTCATTTCTTTGTATTACTGTTCGCTTCCCAGGGCATTGATCTACCCAGAACCCAGATGACTTGTTTTATTGGGTCTTCCAAGTAGAGATGTTTCCCTGGTGTATCCCTGTCACCCTGGTCTCCACAAACAGCCTTCCTCAGTGTTATTGGATTTCCCACAATATCTGCAGCTTAATCTATCCCCCCTACTCCACCCTCCCGAGTGTTCATTCTACTTTAAAGGGACATCAGTTCTCCCAAGTGCAAAGATCTGCTGTCTTTGGTTTTTCCTAGCTAGGGGCCTCTGCTTCCCATCCTGTAGTTTGCACATCCCTTTCTCTGGACAGACACAGCCCTGTCCCAGGGTTCATGGCTTGGTCAGCAGAAGCACCTTTGTACAAGTCACAAGCTACCCCACTTCACCTTTGCTTTCACTTTTGCTGCCTGGAAAACATTTCCTCCACACTCTTCCAAAGACTTTCTTCTCATTCTTCCAGTCTTTGCTTAAACGTTCTCCCTCAGAGAGGTCCTCTCTGGCCCCCCATTCTAACGTAGACCCTTACTAACATCTCATGTCACCCTCAAAGTGCTTGTCATAATTTATATATTATATACCCGTTTGCTTATTTACTTATCTGTCTTCTATTTCAGACTGTAAGGTCCATGAAAGCCAAAATTACCAATTTATATCTAGCCTCCTTCAGAGTTCTAAAATCAATATTTTTTGAATGAATGAATGATCTATTTACCTAGCAGCCAGGCTCCTTACATTAAAAATCAAGGGAATGACAAGAGACTAAAGATCAGGATCTCACAGGGGTCAGGCAGGCAGCATAATATGTAAACCACTGGTTTACAACACTAGAAAGTAGCAGGATTGGGGGAAAACTGCAAAAAAAACCAAAAGACATTTGATTTCAAATTTCAGATATATTCTACTGGCCCAATAGAACTCACCCTGGTCTCAGCCCGTTACCTCTACCAATACTGCTGGACTTCCTTCAGCTCCTGCAGCGTGTGGATCAGGAATCCAGGACCCATGGACATAGTGCTCTCTTAATTCTCTTAAAATAGCCTCGTTGGCAAATTAATATGGAATTTTACCCCCAGGACTTTGCATGTGTTATTCCCTCAATTCCTTTCACATCTGTCTTCTCCACCTTCACTTTACCAACTCCTATTCACCCTTCCTCAAGGAGCCTTTCATGACCATCCCCACCTTCTCTCCATCCTGTGTGTTTGCACCATGCCCGGCACTGCTGTTTACCTGTTTGTCTCCCTCCCAGACTCCCCTTAAGGGAAAGGGCTGGGAATTGTGCCCTGCTGTATCCTTGGCGCCTGGCACTGTGCTTGACACAAAATAGAATTCAAAATATTTACCGAAGGAACAAATGACTCCACCATAGGGATTCTTAGCTGGTTAACCCACGCTGCTTTGGAAGCTAAAGAATGGATCCAGATACAGGTGAAGGTCGCTAACGCTGCAACCAGGCTCCATCCTCTTTGATCTCCTTTCGGAATGACTCTACTGAAGGCAAGCTTTGCTCTGACTTGCTGAGGCATGCAAAGCAGGGCAGAAGAGTCACGGTGTTGGGAAACGGCCAAAGGAAAGGAGATAAGAGATTGTGGCTGTGGTGAGTGTGGGTTGAGGTCATGGTTTTGTAAACCAAGTTTGAATATTTTTCTGAGTGCTGGGATGCGTAGGATGGTGGAAGAGTGTGGAGGAGGAGGCGTGGTTCAAGTTCGGAATGTGCATCTGTTTATTGGATTTGCTTCCTGGTGGTTTCACAAGCCCAAGACTGGAGCGCTTTCAGTGGTTTCACTTTTGTTTTGCCAGAAAACCTGTAAGTGCTATTTTTAAAGTAGCATTGCTGGCAGGATCCTATAAATTAATCTGCGTGTACCTTTCCCACCCACCTCGATTATATAACATGGTTAGAACCTAGCTCCCTCTCTTGCTCATCCTATACACATAAATCTAACTGGTTCATTCTCCCTCTTAAATGAATGGACTGATATTTGCTTTATTCTTGAATTTGATATCAGGATTGCTAAATGTCTGTTAAGGTTTAGGAGAGAAGAGTTGATATAAATGGGGCCAAGAAAATCATATATTTTATATGATGGCCAAACGTCTAATGCAGTCTCTAAAAAAAAATCCACCCAGTGGAACCCTTTGGGGTACTGGTCTTCTCTAACTTATTGTCTCATGAATGCCTCTCTCCACGAATCATAGAATCATATCTGTTAGTAGCTAGTAGAATCCCCATTGATGCTAGCCTTAGGAAATTATAAAAGTAGGGATGTTGCATGTGTGTGACTACTTAATTCTCACAGCAGCCTACTGAGATGGGTGCTTGTAACAGACCATGGAGTTACCCTGCATAACCACTAGACTTGCATTGAACATTCTCCAAAGAGTGGAGAGGCGCTGGAAATTGAGTTAATAATAGATCACGCCTACATGATGAAACCTCCATAAAAATCCCTGAAGTATGGGGTTCAGAGAAGTACCAGGCTGGTGAACAGATCTACATGCAGTGGATGAATGACGCACCACCATCTCCACAGGGACAGGAGTTCTTGCACTCAGAACCCTTCCGGGATTCCCTGCACGTATCTCTTCATCAGGCTGTTCATCTGTATCCTTTATCATATCCTTTATTATATAATAAACTGGTAAATGTAAGTAAGTGTTTCCCTGAGTTCTTTGAGCCGTTCTAGCAAATGATTCAATCCAAGGAGGGGGTTTGGGGACCCTCTGATTTGTAGCCAAACCAGAAAGAAATTGGGAGTAAACCAGGGACTTACTACTTACTATTGGCATTTAAAGTGGGGGTAGTCTTGTGGGATTAGCCCTTAACCTACAGGGTTGCACTAACTCTGGTTAGTATCAGAATTTAATTAAATTGTAGGGCATCCAGCTGATGTCACAGGGAATTACTTGGTGTGAGAGAAAAAAAAAATCATGTCTGATATCAGAAGTGTTATGTGGTTATGTGTATAAGCAAAGGAAGACACCCAGGAAAGTTTTTCCTGTACACCCCCAATGATCCTCACCTTCTAATACTAACAAACACCCTTGTTTTAATTTTCTTCCTTGGGTGCGGGCTAAACTTACTGACTCGCTTCTAACACGTAAACTATGACAGAAGTGTTGAGATAGCATAGTCAAAATTAGGATATAAAAAGGCTATAGCTTTCATTATGCATTCTTTCTTCTCACTCTCTCCTGGATCTTGCCATGACTTATAGACTGAATTGTGTCTCTCCCGAAGTTCATGTTGAAGCCCTAAGTCTCAATGTGATGGTATTTGGAGATAAGACCTTTAGAGAGATACTTAAGGCTCAGTGAACTCATAAGGGCTGGTGTCCTTATAAGAAGAAAAAGGAACACCAGAAATCTCTCTCTCTCCCCACCCCGCCAACTCTTCCATGCACAGAGAAAAGGCCACGTGAGGGCACAGGGGGAAGGCAGCTTTCTACAAGGGAAAAAGAGAGCGCTCACCAAGAACAGAAATTGCTAGCACCTTGATTATGGACTTCCAGCCTCCCAGAAAAGTGAGATTATATATACGTATTGTTTAAGCCACCTGGTCTGTGGTATTTCGTTGTGGTAACCTGAGCATACTAATACCTCATGCCATGAGGTAGTCAGTTATGCCAAAGTCCATACGGCAAGGAACCAACAACCACGTGAGTGAGTTTGGAAGCAGATCCCCCTTGATCAAACCTTCAGATGAGGGACTTCCCTGGTGGCACAGTGGTTGAGAATCCACCTGCCAGTGCAGGGGACACGGGTTCGAGCCCTGGTCCGGGAAGATCCCACATGCCAGGGAGCAACTCAGCCCGTGCGCCACAACTACTGAGCCTGCGCTCTAGAGCCCGTGCTCTGCAATAAGAGAAGCCACCGCAGTGAGAAACCTCCACACTGCAATAAAGACCCAAAGCAGCCAAAAATAAATTAATTAATTTTAAAAAAACCTTCAGATGAGACTACAGTCCTGGACAACAGATCGACTGTCACCTCATGAGATGACACACAGTTAAGCCACAAACAGGTTCTTGACCTACAGAAACTGTAAGATAATAAATATTTGTTGCTATAAGCTACTAAGTTTTGGTGGTAATTTGTTATGCAACAATAGATAACTATTACATGGAATGTCAAGAGAGTAGGTGGGTGCAGTCAGCCCCAAATGCATTGCCATCAAAAAAAAAAAGTCAGATCAGTGAATGGGGAATTCAAGTGTGAAGCTGCGCAAAATAGAGGTACAGGAGGCAAAAGCAAGGAACAGACAACTGGCCGGGCAAATGGGAGACCATCTTTGTAAATACCAGAGCCAGGAGTTTCAGCCTGGGCCCACTTCCTAACACCATTAACACCATTGTACATTAGATTAAAATATATGAATTTGGGTGGGGGACACAGACATTTGGTCTGTAGTAGCCAACACACAATGTGTTATCATGCAAATTATCGCTGTGGGAAACTGAAATTTAATGCCACTGGGGAACTCTGGGAGACAGAATAGAACAGGCATCTTAGAGTTATCCCACCCAGGGGTGAGGGAACTGGTGTATTTATGCACTAACTCTTGTCCATCATTGGTTGAGGGCCGGGGACGGGGGCATGAATTCCCAGCACCTGTTGCCTACAGAGAATAGGGAGAAGTTAGCTGGTGTGCATGGCCACTGTAAGTGCCAAGAAGACTGGAATCTGATTCTGAAAGCAACTGCTTCCTATAGGTCCCCTGAAGTAGCCTTTAATTATTTAGGTAGCAACTATATACAGTCTATCTAAATGACTGTGTAGCACAGGGAACTCTGCTCAATATTATGTAACCACCTAATTGGTAGTTCCATTGGGAAAAGAATTAGGAAAAGAATTGGGAAAAGAATTTGAAAAAGAATAGATACATGTATATGTATAACTAAATCACTTTGTTGTACACCTGAAACTAACACAATATTGTTAATCAACTATACTCCAATATAAAATTAAAAGTTTAAAATAAAAAAAATGGCATCTTTGAAAATTATTGTTGTGAAAACCTGTCAAAATGAAGCAGGCTGCTGTGCTTTTTAAGAAATTTGAAGAACGGTATTTAAATTCCAAAGAACTCAGTCTCACTCTGGTTTCAAGTCTTGATTTGTTTCAGAGACCTTTGAAAAGTTACCTGGCTACTCTGAGCCTCAGTTTTCTTACCTGTGAAATGGACAGAATAATTCCTACTATATTTGGTAGTTGTAAGATAAAGTGTGTAAAACAGCAAGCATAGAGATAGATAATTGCTTTCTTTAAAAATTTTAAACTTGCAATGATAATTTAGTGATGGCAACTTTGCCTATATAACAGATTGCTCAAACAAAAATAGTAATAACAAGTCAAAGGCAGTACTAGTGTATGTAATAGACTGAATGTTTGTGTCCCAAATTTCACGTTAAATCTTAACCCCAAAGTGATTATATTTGGAGATGGAGACTTCGGCAGGTCATTAGGTCATGAGGGTGGGACCCTTATAGAAGAGACCCCTTCCATCTGCCACGTGAGGACACAGAAAAAAAACAGCTGTCTATGGGCTAGGAAGAGGGCTCTCACCAGACACTAAATCTACGGGACCTTGATCTTGGACTTCTCAGCATCCAGCACTGTGAGAAATAAATGTTTGTTGTTTATAAGCCACTGGGTCTGTGGCATTCTGTTATAGCAGGCTGATAGACCAACAGAGTATACTTAGGATAAAAAACTCAACAATGCCTATCAGTATTGAAATACTTAATCTATGATTGTTAAAATAACATTAAAAATCTAATGCTGTTTTCAGGTATATGCCTCCAAATTTTTTTCCTTCAAACTTGCTTTTTCTATAAAGCTTTCTTTATCAAAGTTGTTACATATGAAAGAAATATGCAATCAAAATGGTGAAAATTTATCTAAATAAGTTGCCAACATTAGGTAAAAATGAACTTTGGATCTTAAAAAGCAAGATGACAGAGAAAATGAAGGAATAGCTCTCCAAAATTGAGATTTTCAATTGTAAAACCACATTAGCACACACAAAATTTACCGTTATATGAACTAGTGGTTGGAAGCACCCATTTTCAGGAGTTTGTTTCTGGAAAACTGGGAGCTGGAGACAAAACTTGAGTTCATGAAAGATTGCCGAACAAGCTGAGCAGTCGTAACTGGTCAAAAATAAACTCCAAATACGTGAGAAATGAACAGAACACTGTAAGTATCACAGGGTTCATAAAAATAGTTCAAAAACCCTGATACTCTCTGGTAAATAGAAACAAATATGTAAGATCACATTAGAATTAGTAACACTATCATCACGGTGCACGAAATTACCAGTGTGACAAACTGCTATGATTGAAAATATTTATTTCTGAGACATTTTTTGTTTCAGTCAATTCCCCTGGAGGCTCCAGCCTGACACATGGTAGATGTTTGAGAAATGTTTGCTCCCCTCTGTTTATCAGTATGCCTGCAGTACTGTTAAAGGAAGAACATGCTAACACAGATTTCGGAGACCCAACTCCAAGCGCAAACCATCACCAAATAGGTAAAAGCCCGATTATGGGAAATCAAACAGAAGGATTGCTGTAAAGTGCTTTGGGGTTGTTAACGGAAGAAAAGAATACCAAAGAGACAGAGGCAGAGATTAGACACCGAGAGATGCAGTCAAGGCATCGAATTGGGTAGTGGTCCAATAGTCTAGGTGGTACCTCCCAAATAGGAAGGTCTAGGAGGTCCAGAAGCAGTGCCTGGAACAAGCAGGCAACACGGAATGGCTCAGAGGCTGCATCTGTCAATTGAAAGTATCTCTTGAGACATTCTTTTTACTCAACCAGACGTAAAACTAGAGATGAAACCTTATGCCGTCAGAAAAGACTGGACCAAGTCCATCCAATGCCTCGGATCTCTAGCACAGGTAGAACCCTGTAATGGAAAAGAATGACTCTGTAGCAGCACTTCTCAATGAAAATATGTCTTTAGGAGACTCCATTCCTTTCAGGCGGATTTTGTGTTCATCAGATTTTAGTTATTAATTTTTCCCAAAGATCTTCCTAAGAATGAGATGCACTGACCCGTGAACATAAACATTCTGATTTTGATGGTCTCGATGTCCAAAACCGTACATCACAGCATACATTCCAGTTTACTGACCACAGGGGAATTAAGTCAGTGGGAATCCACACTTAAAGGCATAAGACAGCAACAGACTTTTAGATGTGAGCTGCTCTCAGAAGGGGTTATGACCTTGGGAGGCATCTTTCTTTAGCCAAGTACAAGTCCCAGAGATGTACTGGCTGAGACATGTAGGAAGCCAACCCTCCAGGCAACTGGGAGAATGAATGTTGTAGTCCTGGAGTGGGAGATCTGGGTGGCACATCCCAGCACCACATACCTTTTCTTTTTTTTTTTTTTTTTATTGGAGTATAGTTGTTTTACAATGTTGTGTTAGTTTCTATGGTACAGCAAAGTGAATCAGCTATACATATACATATATCCTCTCTTTTTTGGATTTCCTTCCCATTTATGTCACCAGAGAGCACTGAGTAGTGTTCCCTGTGTTATACAGTAGGTTCTCATTAGTTATCTATTTTATTACATAGTATCGATAGTGTATATGTGTCAATCTCAATCTCCCAATCTATCCCAACCCTGATCCCCCCTTGGCATCCATACGTTTGTTCTCTATGTCTGTGTCTGTATTTCTGCTTTGCCCATAAGTTCATCTGTACCGTTTTTCAAGATTCCACAAATATGCATTAATATATGATATTTCTTTTGCTCTTTCCGACTTACTTCACTATGTATGATAATCTCTAGGTCTCTCCACATCTCAGAAAATGGTACAATTTTGTTCCTTTTTATGGCTGAGTAATATTCCATTGTATATATATACACCACATCTTCTTTATCCATTCCTGTGTGGATGGGCATTTAGGTTGCTTCCATGTCCTGGCTATTGTAAATAGTGCTGCTGCGAACATGGGGGTGCATGTATCTTTTCAAAGTATGGTTTTCTCTGAATATATGCCCAAGAGTTGGATTGCTGGGTCATATGGTAATTCTATTTTTAGCTTTTTAAGGAACCTCTATACTGTTCTCCAACCACACACCTTTTCTTAAGATGCAGGTAAATTAATGAGAAACTAGTCTAAGGTGGAAATGACATCTAAATATCTGTTGCTGTCACAATGAAAAGACCCACCATCCTCAACCCAATTCAAGATATCTCTGAAGGTTCATCCCAGCTGGAGTTCCCCACAGGATTAACTGAAGTCCTTGTTGTGACTGACCGCATTGCAGTTCAACTGCCCTCCCTGCCCAAGCCTGTCTCCTCATTCCCTCAATAGGTATTGATTCTAAGAGCTCGCCCCAATAAATGGCCTGCATGCAAAAACATAAAAATAAAAAATAAAAAAAATAAAGACGTAAGACACCAGGCACTATACCCTGAGTGTCCTTCTCTGAGGCTCAACCCCAGGCTCAGCCTGAGACAACTTGCCAGCCTCACATCCCAATAAATGTAGTCTATGCTTGGATGTCAATGGTTACCACCAAACTCTCTGAAGCCATTAATCAAATTCTTTTCACGTGGCTAGATGCAATTCTGTTTGGGGAGTTGCTAAGCTGCTTTGTCTCCTTGCTGGAGACCCATGATTAATTGTTGAATGTCTTGGTCGTGTTGGCCCCCCAGTTGCTGGTGTGGGGAAGCACCCATTGCTAGGCAGCAGGACAGTAGTTCTACTCTAGACGGCAGCTGTGCCACCTTTATTTGAGAAAGCCTATTGCCAAAGTCTTTTGAGAAATGGCAGAAAGAAGATGCAGTGTTTCTCTTGGCCAGAATGATTTTATTTGGAAAGCTGTGATCTAGATGTAGAGAAGCATAAACAGTGACCTTATCCCAGGGACTTCGTGCCATCGGGTTAGAACTTGTCAAAGAGCCGCAAGGGTGTGCCCCGTCTTCAGACTTACCCCTTGGATGACTCAGATTGTGTTTACCCAACGGGTCCCCAGTTCCAGCAAAGTCAGCGGCATGATAACAGCAGAAGCCAGTCTGCCAAGTGGCTAGTTATATTTGTTATGGGTGGTGATGGGGAAAAGTTTTTAGTCAAAATGTATGATTTGTGACCAAAATATTCATATGATCTCAGTTTTGACTCCCTCAGCATGAAAGAATAATCAAGAATATAAAATCATAGCCCAAGTCTTCAGGACCAGATCTTATTTGAAAACAGAGTGTTAAACCACTGTTACTGACCAGGGTTCTTGGCCTCCTTAATCAATAGAAATTGACAAGAGGCCAGACAAGAAATCCAGGCAAGGCTTTATTGGGGCCCCTGCTGCAGCAGGGAGGAGCAAGAACAAGTAACAGGTTCCCTCGCTCACTCACCAAGGCGGGATGATCTGGTTCCTTCTATGGGGTGAGGGTAGGGTTAGGTTCAGGGGTTGGACCAGAGGGGTGGTCTGCCCGCCCCTTAGGTGGTGTCGTGTGCAGGGGGCATGCGCAGTGCCCTGCTTTTGCTCCAGGCTCTTCAGAAGTGGCAGTTAGGCTTTTTTGGTCTTTTTGTATCTTGTTGTCCATAATTTGCCCCAACTGTGCATGCACGCAGCTATTTTTAGTCCCTTATAGTTTCTCTGTATTTTGTTGCTGGAGGAGACGTTTGTCCAGGTGCAAGCCCTGCAGCAAAGGGTCTCAGGTCCCAGGTCCCAGCCTATCTCACCGCACACACCATGACTTGGGAACTGGGCAGATACTTTTAAGCCCAGAAGCACCTCCTTCAGTCCCTGAGACACTGAGTGAGTCACAAATCCCTCTGAGCTTCAGAATTTCTTGAGATAATAAGATCCATGTAACAAGTAGTTATTGAGTGCCTGATGTATACCAGTCATTCTTTTACGTGGTGGGGATACAGAAATGAAAAAGAAAAAAGAGAGAACATTTCAGCCTTTATGAAGCTGAGATCTTTCTACTCTTGGGGATTGGTTAGTTGAGTAGAAGAGCTAACAAAACAAACATAATGTTATTAGCACTTAGGAAGTTCTTAATGTTTAGTCATCCAGCTAACCCCGTCACTCAATTTGTTTCATAAATAAGTGCTATGGAGAGAGGAAGAGAAAATGTAGTGTGTCATTTCTGAACTGTGTTTGGAAATCAAAAAAACCAACCTGACCTAGGCCAATATTTTTTTACCAAACTTCAGATTCTGACATACTAGTGAGTTGTAAAGGGAGACGCAAGAGGGAAGAGATATGGTGATATATGTATATGTATAGCTGATTCACTTTGTTATAAAGCAGAAACTAACACACCATTGGAAAGCAATTATACTCCAATAAAGATGGTAAAAAAAAACAAACAAATAAAAAAAATCAATTCAGTCAGTTAAGGTCAGCATTTTCTTAAATTAAAAAATGGAATGGAATAGTATAGAAATGTAGTAAGGTTAAGTATTGATTCCTGAAGCTTTTGTTTCAATTGTGTGTGTGTGTGTGTGTGTGTGTATACATTGGGTCAGTATGTAAAATGCATCTCTGTAGGTCACAGTCAAAAATTTTGAAAGCCATTGATCTATATATAGTTTTAAAACAAAGGAAAGAAATTTTCTTTCTGCTTTTGTTATTATCCCCAAATACCTAACTTCTTACCTAGTATTGACAATGATGACTACTATAAAAAGGTACAAGATAAATTCATGTTTTTAATGAGAAACTATTCTGTAAAATAGAAAACTGTTCTGTAAAACATTTTGAAAGTCATTTTCTATAGGCCCATAGACTTTATTGACTTCTCAGAAGGTCTAACCCAGAAGTAGAATAGACAGAAAGGGGACAGATAAGGGGTGTACTTGCTCCTTCTCAGCACATTTTCCAAAAGTGACACCTTCTCAATAATCTCTAAATTAATACATTTACATGATGGTGTTTAAAACTATCATGAAAACAGAGAAAGACAAATACCACACGATGTCACTTATATGTGGACTAAAAAAAATGATACATATGAACTTATTTGCAAAACAGAAGTAGACTCACAGACATAGAAAACAAACTTATGGTTACAGAGGGGAAGATGGGGGGAGGGATAAATTAGGAACTTGGGATTAACATATACATACTACTATATGTAAAATATATAACCAGCAAGGACCTACTGTATAGCACAGGGAACTCTACTCAACATTTTGTAACAGCCTATAATGGAAAAGAATCTGAAAAAGAATATATATATATATATATGTATATATATATATATATATATATATATATATATATATATATGACTCACTTTGCTGTACATCTGAAACCAACACAACATTGTAAATCAACTATACTTCAATTTTAAAAAATTAAAAATAAAGAATAAAAAATGTCATAAAAAATTAAATTGAGATATGAAAGCAAGACTGCATGGTGGGAAAAGAAAGCAGACATACAGCCTTGCCCCATCTCCAGAGGTGCTGCCTCAGATGCTAGAACCTTGATATGTGTCCAGCGCAGCTTAGAGTCACCCAGCCCGGGTACAATATCATGGCTCTGATCCATGACCACGTTGTTTCCATGAGTCTTACCCTCACATCCCCTGTCTACTTTGTAGATCATCCACTGTTGAGAGCTAACGTACATCAATTTAGTCATGAACAACTAGTAGGGGTTTTTGTGTAAATATCAATTGCCTTACTTCCCTTAGTATGATAACCTCTGGGTCCATCCATGTTACGGCAAATGGCAACATTTCATTCTTTGTTATGGCTGAGTACTATTCCATTGTGTATATATGTGTACCACATCTTTATCCATTCAGCACAGGGAACTATATTCAACACCTCATAATAACCTATAATGGAAAAGAATCTGAAAAAATATACATATATATAGCTGTATTACTTGAAACTAACATAACATTGTAAGTTAACTATACCTCAATTAAAATTATTTTCAAATATATATCTGTATCAATTGCCTTTAAAAAGCAGATGTTCTTAACTATTTTTATGTCTTCTCAGAATGACCTTTTTAAATGCATAAAATAAAAGGCATAGGGGTTAAAAAGAAAGCAAAATATATTGAAATACAGTTGTTGAAATATTTTTAAATATTTATGATATAAAAATACATAGAATTCCCTACTAATAAATTAAAATTAAACCTACTAGTGGTTCTACTGCTGCTGTAATTTCAAAGTAATGATGAGATTAAATGACATGTTGAGGTATCCATAGCATCAGTAATGTGTCATAAAAATAAATGTGATTTCTATTAGTGACAAAGGAAAGTTAGCAACACCAGGGAGTGTTGCCTACACTCATAACTGAAGGAAATTCTATATTTCAGTTAGAGTTAGTGAAGATGAAAATGGAATTCGTTTTCATATCTAAGACCATGGACTCCTTGAATTCTACCTATACAAAAGGTCCATAGACTGCAGGTGGAGAGCCCCTAATCAGAGACAGGAGACAGTTCCAGGTCATCCTAAAATCTCCCTACAAGGTAACAAAAGAAGGCAAATGTCTGGCAGAACCCTGCCATTTAATTAGCAGGCAGTCCCAAGACAATCGTTTATTCTGTTCTTTAAACTTGATGAAATCCCAGCCCTCTGTCTTTTAGAAGGTCTGACAGCACCTTGCAGGAAAGTCTTTCCCAAGCCAATATGCTAAAATTCAAACACCAGGACCCCTCTAATTCTCAAAGTTAGACAACCAAAAATCTTTCCAACTAGTGGCCGGAAATAGGACTGCTCAGAAATCACATCCGGGGCATTTTTCAGGGCCGCCGCATACAGGTGTGTTGGTTGAGCACAGTATAATCCTATAACTAAATGAAATGACCCTGTACCCCATCCTTAAGGGCACAGATTGCTGGGCTCTCTCATTCTTATACCTTGTTTAAGATGCAATGCTCAAATATTCAATATCAAAAATAGCACAGATTACCCAATCAGAAAGCATGCTGACTATAAACAACTAGTATAGGCATAAAAAATGTGTCCTAGCTGAACTTCAGCCTTGCCCTGTTCATGCAAGGATGGGGACAGTCTTCTAGACAATCCCTATATCTTGACCACTAATTTCACCAAGGAAAGTCAGTTTCTAACCATGTATTCATTAACAAAGCCTGTGGTATTGATCAGAAATCAACATAGCTAAAATACTCAGAGTAGCTATCTCTGGAGGGTGGGCTCTTGATTCAATGCTGGCTAGCCACTTCTGGTGGGTGTAATCCAGCAACTGTCTCTAGTATATGGATTAAAACGAACACAAATGCAGATATATCATACAGATTATACTAAAAATTTTTATAAAGAATACCCAATACCCAAATTGGCCAAATACCCAATTGTCACTCCTTTGGTAAAAACAACCTGTTAGGTTATTAAGCTGCAAAAATATTTTGGAAACAAGAAAGATCTCTTACATCTATCATTGAAAGGATTTTTTTTAAACTTTCTCTTTGAGTTGGGGTGTTGCAGTTAGCCTTCATTAAATGATATTTTGTAAGCTTTGGGAAATCCCCAAAGTTTAAAGTTTCAGTAGAGAGATCCTGTCATCCCCTTTATGAAGCATGAAGGGATCCAGTTAAACAAGCCTGTCTGGAAAAACGAAAAGATCAGCACATGGAAAGATCACGATGAAAACAGAGCAGTAGAAGAGGATAAAGCCATTGCTCTTTGAAAGTGACCGGTTGCAATTGTGTGTGAGAGAAGAAGGCATTAGTACAGCACAATTGAAGACTCCGAGAAACAATGGGTGAGATTGAAAAGGAAGACATTTGGGCTAGAGAGAAGGGCAGCGTCCTTGCTTCCTCCTCCAAGGTCAAAGCAATCTCAAGGGTCCAGACAGCAGTGCCGCCTTCCACTAGGCTGCACCTAGTGAAATACAGTTTCTAAAAACAACCCAAGTTGGGATCATGTGAAGGAAATGCGGAAGTGAAGTACTCAGCTAACCCAGGAGTCAAAAAATAGCCCAAACAAAACTCAGCGTAAAAGCTGTAACGAGAAAATAGCAACTATAAAAAGAGAGAGACGTAACCTAACTAGTTCTGATCCAAAAAATAATTTTAAATAATGATGTTTCTAATAGCGGATACACTGAATCATGACCAAAACAAAGCCAACTAGAATGCCAAGGACTCAACAAATGGTCGTGATTATAGTAGAAAATACCTTTTTTAAAAAAAATTCTGGGACAAAGCTAGACTCCATTTCCCAGCATCCTTCATAGCACTGTGTGCCAGTTCTGACCAGTCTAATATGGATGAAAATGATAAACCTCGCTCCAGGTCTGGCCCACACAAACCACTCATGCTCACCTCCCCACTTTTTCTGGGCTCCTGAAGAACTGCATAGAGTAAAAGCAGTGTGAAAAAAATGTGGGTACCAATGAATAGTGGAATTATGAACAATCTTTTTCCACTTCTTTTCAATTTCCTGTACTTCTCAAAATTTGTATGATAAGCAACCATCATAAAATGTTTCAGTTTTATGATACAGTAAATATATATTTTATATATAAAAATATATATATAATATTATATAATAATAATATATAATATTATTAATATATAATATATAATAATAATATTATTAATACATAATATATATAAAATATATATAATATATAATATATAAATATATATAAATATAAAAATTTTATATATATTTATAATTATTTATATAAAATTATATATATATAAAATATATATAAATATATATAATATTATTATATTATATAATAATATATAATATTATTATATAATATATATTATATATATATATATATATATAAAATCTTTTTTAAAGTAAGTTATAAGTTTACTAACTTACTAACTTTAATAACTCCAGATAGCATGGATTTTGGTGTGCTTGTTCACTAATATATCTCTAGCACCCAAGACAGGGCCAGGAACACTGCCAGTATTTAATAAACGTAGTTTGAAAGAATGCATAGTTTCTGGTATCCTCAACATTTTGCCTAGTTGTCAATGCTCCTCTTAAAATGTGACAGTCTCAACTAAATAAAATGCTTAAGACAAAACCAAAATACTTTCCCTATCCTCTTCATGGTGCAAAGTATCCTGTGACTATTATGTTCCATTACCATGCATCTAGGAATATTATTTATACAAACATGACCCAAGATTGCACCTGATACTTTTTGGTTTTGTTTTTATAAGGGAAACACTGTTTGCTTATAATCAACTAAAACCCTTAAGTCTTTTTCACATAATTTGCTGTCAAGCCTGATTACCCTCATTCTGCACTTGTACCATTGATTTTTTACCCCCAAATGCTAGACTTTAAATAATCCTTGTTAAGTTTTATCTTATTTGTTTTGGTCCACTATTGGAGTCCACTGACATGCTCTTGAATCCCTAATTCTGCAACCTTGTATGTTATCCATCTCTCCACACATGTCTTCTGATAACTTCATCAACTTCTAAGTCTCCAGAGGTGAGGATAAAACTATTCAATGGGTAAGAAGCAGCAGGAGGGTTTTGCTGAACCCCATTAGAAATCTCATCCAGGCATCAACACTCTTGAGACAAGTATCTTTGGATGTTGGATTTGAAAGAAATCATCAAACTCATCCAGTTCAACCTCTAAGATGTACACTAAGCTCCACAGCCTTTTGGTTATTCAATACTTTTATGACCCCACCTTTACAGACATGCTCATTATTTCCTTTCTATCCCATTCATTCCACTTTCGTAGAGAAAAGTTCTTTCATAAAGAACCTACCCTACTCCATCCCTGGAGGGAGAAGTTCTATTTACTTACAAGTGACTTCATTCCCCTGACCCCAGCTGATTAGAATAAGGAGGGACAGCTAACAGGGTAGGAACATATCTAGAAACTAGGAGTCATTCATTTCTTTAACAACTACTGAGTATCTACTATGCTCCAGGCACTGTTCTAGGCCCTTGCAATATATCAATGATCAAAATAGACAAAGATTCCTCTTTTAGTGGAACTTTTATAGCAGAAGGAGAAAATATATATATTAAATATAATATACCCATATATTTTGCATTATAATAGAAGATGATAAATCCTATGAAAAAGAGAAAAAGTAGAATGAGATAAAGGGCATTGAAGTGAGGAGTAAAATTTTAAATAGATTGACTAGGTCCTCATTAAGAAGGTGACATCTGAGCAGAGACTTGGAAGAGGTAGGGAATGAGCCATGCAAATTTCTAGGAAAGGGGCATTTGTGCAGAGGAAACAACCAGTGCAAAAACACTAAAACAACAGACAAATGGCATGTTCAAGGAACAAGAAAATCGAGGTGGTTGCAGCAGAGTGAATGATTTGAGGAAAAGACTAGGAGATGAGATCAGAGCTATAATGTGAGTCAACATAAGGACTTTGATTCATACTTTGGATGAAAGGAAAAGCTGTTGCATTTCTATTTGAACAGAAGTGTGATATAATCTGATTTATTTTTTAAGAGAATACCTTTGGGTGCTGTGTCTAAAGGGGAGAAGTCAGATCTGTTAGGTCGTTATTGTGGCAATCTAAGTAAGAGATGGTGACTTGGACCAGGGTAGAAGCAGTAAGAAATGGTAGTAGTGAGAAGTAGTCAGATTCTGCATTTATTTTGAAGGGCAACAGTCTTTGCTGATGGACTGCATGTGGTTATGAAAAAGAGGAGTCATGCCAAGGTTTTTGGCCTGAGACATCAACTGTGACAAGAAAAGTAGGATGTGGAGGAAGAAGGTGGGGAGGGCTGGAAGATCAGAAGTTCTGTTTTGGACAGATTGGAAATACAAGTCTGGAGTTTGGGGAAGAGATCCAGGCTAGAGATATATTGAAAGTTGTTCGCATATGGATAGTTTTTAAAGCCTCATGGGATGCAATGACCTCAAAAAGGATGAAAATAGATCAAAAGATGGAGTCCTGGGTACTGCAGCATTAAAAAGTTTGGGAAAAGGAGGAAAACCCACAGAAGATGATTAAAATAGGGCAATTGGTAAGCCATGAAAAAGTCAAGAAAATATTGAAGACTGTTAGCCAAATGAACAAATTTTTTGTTGTTGTTGTTAGAAAGGCTTTAAGTTTACATCTTTAGCTTTTTAAATCTGTATTTTCCCTTTTTGGAGAATGGAATGATTGACTATGTCCTATCTCTCTCAGAGTCTTCAAAGATTATCCATCAAGATTAATGATAGATTGGGAGTATGAGATTGACATGTACACAGCATTATTTTTAAAATAGATAACTCACAAGGACCTACTGTATAGCACAGGGAATGCTGCTCAATACTCTGTAATAACCTAAATAGGAAAAGAATTTGAAAAAGAATGGATATTTACATATGTATAACTGAATCACTTTGCTGTACACCTGAAACTAACACAACATTGTTAATCAACTATTCTCCAATATAAAATAAAATTTAAAAAGAAAAGAAAAGAAAAAAAATTTTTCCATTTGCTCTAAAAAAAGGAAAAAAGAAAAAAAAGATTAAATAGTCCCACGTACTCAAGAGTTACACTTCTGGTACCTAACCTACCTCAGGGAGAACATCACACATGTGCCGAAGGAATCATTCACTCAGCATTTGCTTACATCAGAACATCAGAAACCACCTAAATAGTTAAGGGGATGAATACATTGTGATATACTCATAATATTATAATAGCATGCAGCAATTTAAAAGAATGGTTATATACATATGTATTTCATATACACATAATCATATGTATCATACATAATTTTATATATATATGAAAAAGAAATGAGTTCTAAGTTATTTTTTGGTCTGAAAAAGACAGCTGACAGATGAAGTTTGATGTCATACAATATACAATACATTAGTATATGATGTTATATTAATGTATTACTCGTATAATAAATATTTATGTTAATAAAAAGAAAAAAACGATTAAATAGTCCCATATGAAAATTCTGTCGGTATCCTGGCGTAATTTACTTGAACCGATGACAATTTCTTTTTAAATACCTAGGTGCCCTCTTATTACTCATCATCTGTCCTAGGCATCAGCTCTCTCTTAACTACATTTAACAGTCATTCTTCTTAATAGGGAAGCCAGAAGTACACATGGAATTAAAAAGTCCTGCTTTCTCTGTTTTCTGTTAATATTGTACAATATGCCCTAGAAGCTGTCCTCTTCCTCCTTTGTTTGGTAGCTACATAGCTGATCATCGCCCTTTGCATTTTGTAAGGTCCAGCTGTCATTACTGGAGTGAGGTAGGCCATGAGGTATCCTTCGAACTCATACGGTGGGAAAGAGAGGAAACCAATTCTGTAGCAGGAGACCTGGTCCAGCAGTAGGGCTGGCCCTTGAAGGGGTGTAACTAGTAATCCAATATTGAATATCCAAAGGGTATTGATTGGAGCTGGTGTCAGTATTCAAGAGTTTCTAAGCCCAGAGGTTTTGTTTAGCGGGTGAATACTCAAAGCCAGATGGGGCACGGTCTTCACCCCCAATGATGGGAGTAGATGACCAAGGTGGGGCAAAGTCTCAAGGAGTGAAACTCCCAAATGATGGGGTTATAAGGCTACGTAGAGGTGTGGTCTTAGTCCCAGATTCACTCTTGGCCCTTGAGAAAAGGTGATGAGATCATGCTTCAGTGTGATCCTTTCAAGCAGACCCTCAATATGCTTATGGGATTTAGGAAACACATCTGGTGGCCCAAAAGAAGGCAGTCCCCTAAGACGAGAATGAGGATATGGTCCAAGAGAAAGTAGAAACGTCACATTCAAAAGCCAAGAGAGTGGCGTCTCACGAAGACTGGATCCGTATGGCAGAATGGACAGTTAAGATGGCAGCCGGGACTGAAGCACATTAGCTAATTAGTCATCAACTGCACAGTCCACAAGACACCACTCACTGGTGGGGTGGAAGCTTCAAATACTCTTCCTGCCACCGTTAAGAAGGACTCAAGAATGAGTTTCCTAAGTGAAACTCACATCTGCATCTGCAGGTGCCTGCCCCATTTCCCCTCTAGAGCATGATTGGTTTACCAAGTACACATTTCATTTTTTAAAAAATCTACTGTCTTCCTTGACCTGGATTTCCTTTTGCCTCTTCTGGTTGTGGAATCATCACAATTGATTCTCTAAAAAGCTGAGGGGAGATCATGGGTCCCGCTCATCACGTTCTGTCCCTTTACTTGCACTCACTCTAAGATGACACTGTGACATCCTCTTTCAGTGTTTGGCACTGCCATACCCCCAACAAATTCTCCCTAGTGACCCGGATATAGTCGTTTCCTTTGTTGCTTCCTCTACCCTATGGAAAAGTAAAATCAGCAAACTCAAGAATTTGTGAAAAATTCCAGGTGGCAGAAAAAAATTCTAGGAGTTATCTGAATAATTAGCATTTCCTTTTATTCCTGTTTCTTATTTGTTCTTCACTTTTGAAATCTCTTCCAGTAAGAACTTACTCAAATCTTCCACTTTGTCTGAGCATCTATGTCATCCTTCCTCATGCCATTATTCCAAGAATGGAGAGCCTCACCAGATGGGTTCATGGCAAAGTGGGAAAAAACATGCATAATCATGAGTATAACTAGTATAATATAAAATAAAATGTATGATATAAAATTGAGGTTGACCAACCATCCTGGTTTGCCTGGGACTTGAGGGGACTTTTAGGATGTGGACCCAGTGCTCAAACTGGGAAAGTCCCAGGCAAACCGAGTTGATCACCTTAAAACAGTAAACAAACACCGCACCTGTCCTGAAAATCACCAAAAGTTCCCTCTAAGTCCCTATTTCCTGGGTTTCAAACAGAATTGTATTCCTTTATGTTTTTTCCTTAAAACCGCTGTTGCACACAGCACACGGACCTGACTAAATCTGACCTCCCTCTTAATCTCTGCGAGATATTGATAATTAGACCTGATCCACCCTTCAAATTTTTACCCAGTTCGTCTACTTCTCTATATCTCCGCAAGCACCATCCTGGTTGAAGGCATGATCACTGAACACAAGCCTGGATTAAGGCATTCATCCTCTTCCCATGGTTTCTCAAGCAGCGATGAAGGAGCAGTGTTTTTCGTTTTTCTTTCTGTTTTGTTCTGTTTTGTGTTGAATGTGCAATCCATTATGAACCCATACTTTTGTAACATTCAATAAAAACTAGGAAAATGATCATGTCCTTGGGTCTTGAAACAAAGTCGAATTTGCTCTAAGAGTTTCTAAACGTTTCCTGTCCGTTTCTATATTGACTTCGCCATGTATGGGGAACAGTCAGAGAAGCAACCAAGGACCACACTTTGAGAAACACCATTCTAACAGATAGCATCTCTTCCACGCTCTCCTCCATTCTTACTGCCAAAAAAAAATCGAGAACAACCTTTCAAAATGTAAATTAGATTGTGTCAGCCCACAGCTGATAAAATCACAGAAGGAGGGGGCAGGTTATGAACCCAGACTTTGGAGACAGACCCCCTGGATTTAAATCTCTACTCACCACCTCCTGGAGTTCACTAACCTTGGGCAAGCCACCTCATTTCTATATGCCCCATTTTCCTCATCTAAAAATTGAGATAACAATAGCATCTACTTCCTAGGGTTGCTGTGAGGATTAAATGTATTAATTTTTGTGAAGTGCTTACAACAATGTCTAAGGCATAGTAAGCACATATGCTGCTTCTACTGTTATTACTTATTGTTAGCTTGGCCTACAGCATCCTGCCTTTATAAATGTTATGCATCACTGCTATTATTGTTATATTACTATTATTATTATTAACATGACCTACAAGTCTTTCCCTATCTCTCTGGCCTCATCCAAACAATTAAGGTGTCAAGCCAGCCTCTTACCACGTGATAAAAGAGCAATACATTCAAGATTTCATGCAGATCGTTTGTGGAAGATTAGATTATTTTCCAGCAAATATTCACTCCTTTCTCCCCACTTATGGGAGAACTATATACCCACCTCCTTGGCTTTGCACAGGGCCATGAGTGAGTGAGACTTGCTTCGGCCAATGGGATGTTAGCAGGCTGGTGCAGTTGGGTTTGCCCTTGAGTTTCTGCCATCACCGTGAAAAGAACAAGTTCTGGGCAGCCCACTGGCTCCAGAAGATTGAGAGTCACCTGGGTCAGACCTGAATGGGGCCAAGCCCAGACCAGCCCATCTGAGCTCAGCAGAGCAGCCCTGGCCAATCACTGAGTCACTGAAAAGTGTGTGTTTGTTTGTTACACAGCCAAAGCTAACTGTTCACACTCTCTCACCTTTCCTTTTCACACTCTCTTTCCTTTTTCCTTTCCTTTAAATTCTGCTTCTCAGGATTTTGTCCCATTTCACTGCTAGGAAACCCCACTCCTATATGCTATGGTACATCTGGAGAAGTAGCACATTGGAAAAATAGCTTCTAATCCATCCCATGGTTTCAGAATTTGGGGAAGCTCCTGAGGTTTTACTTTGGGTACTCAAAATGCCCAGTTTTTAATAAATGTCTTGCATAAATATATATATATTATGTATACATATTATAATTTTATATACAGGTAGAGGTAAAGCCCTCTCTTGATGGGTGCCATGTAAAATCAATCCAGAAGTGCAGAATTTGAGGTTGTCTCCTAATTCTTCATCATCTGAGTATAAGCTCAGGCTTATACATTAAAGCTGAGTGTAAACTGAGTGAAGAATATAAGAAACAGAAGGGCAGTGGTCTCCGTGCCCGGAGAGCACAGGTTCACAGGCACAAAAGGAAGAACTGAAATTGCTACCATTTCCGTTCCTTTCCTCCTAGATAATATAAAACAGAAGCTAAATAACTCTAGAGCTCTCAGATAAAATCTAAAATTAATTCTCTCATATGCCAGTGATATTCTAAAGGTGCCCACTAGTTTGTAATCAGATTAACGTTTGCTATAATATTCAAACAGTTCCTTTATATTTTTCTCTCAGAATTTTTAAATAAATACGTACTCCGGATGGTTTCCCAGAACTGTGGCACATGTTGGTCTTCTTTTTCCTACAAGGATAGTGGGAAATGGTTGCAGTAATGGTTTCTGAGGCCCCTGCATACGACTCCTCTGGGTGAATACACACTTGGGTGTGGATTACTGCAGTGCACTGTTAATTAGCCAGCTCACAACTCCTGTGAATGTTATTGGATGTCAACTTGCTGCTGCAATGGATTTTGCTTGCCCTAAAAGCTTAGGCTCTCACTTCAGATTTTATTCCCTCATGTCAAATGCATGACCATTTGAGAAAGCATTTTGAAATTTGAACTGAGATATGAGTTAATGATGGAATGGGTCATGATGGACCGTGTTATTATTTTTTAACCAAGAAATAGCCTGTTACTTTGTCCCTTGCTTATTTATTTATTTATTTATTCATTCATTCATTTATTTTTGGCTGAGTTGGGTCTTCATTGCTGCACACAGGCTTTCTCTAGTTGCGGCGAGCAGGGGCTACTCTATGTTGCGGTGCGCGGGCTTCTCATTGCGGTGGCTTCTCTTGTTGCGGAGCACGGGCTCTAGGCGTGCAGGCTTCAGTAGCTGTGGCACGTGGGCTCGGTAGTTGTGGCTTGTGGGCTCTAGAGCGCAGGCTCCGTAGTTGTGGCACACGGGCTTAGTTGCTCCACGGCATGTGGGATCTTCCCGGACCAGGGATCGAACCCATGTGCCCTGCATTGGCAGGCGGATTCTTAGCCACTGTGCCACCAGGGAAACCCTGTCCCTTGCTTCTTACCTTGTGAAAATTATGGCATCTTAGCACGAACTTGACTTTTGAATGTGTCAGGGGGTGGGGGGAGAGCTGGGTTACTGAAGTTAAAACTCCTCACTTTTATAATTCATTGACCGAGACGAAGTGAATGTTGCAATGGTTTTTTAATGTCGATTTCAAAGTTTTCTCAGTTTGGCTTTTGGCCATGCTAAGGTTCACGGGATTTATGTTTGTTTAGTAAAATATACAAAAATTCCTACTTGAAGGTCACCATCGGGTTAGTGGCATAACAACTATATTCCAACTTGTCCAACCATCTATAGCTGAAAGACAGAAATAAACATACCTTCCCTCTGAAAGAGCAGGTTAATTCTACCCCTCCAATCTGCATAAACTAAAGCAAGAGGGGAGGAGAGGCTGGCTTCCAAAGCTCACTGGTGAAAGTACATTAAATCCGGAAGCAGCTGGTGACACTACATCAAACGTTCCAAAAAAAAAAAAAAAAAAAAAAGCTCTGAGGATCAAAACATCAAGGCTCTTTTTGTCTGCCAAACAATCTGATTGATTCTGCAGATCAGCCCCGACACTAAGTGATTTTCTTTAAGTTTTATTTTTTGTAGTTTTTTGTGTTTTGTTTTGAGAGGGTAGAATCATGATTCTTTAGGCTAGCGCTAATACAAACATATATTTAGCATTAAAAACGAGCAGAGTTGAATATTATCCTTAGTCTAAAGACAGGTGATGATTTTAAGTAAACTGCAAATGCTCTGTTTTCTGAATTACCTTTTTTTTTTTTACTTGAAGTATTGACCTACCATACTACGTTAGTTCCAGGTACACAACATAGTGATTTGATGTTTCTAAACATTCCAAGTGATCACCGCAATGAGCCTAGTTGGCTTCTGTCACCACACGAAGTTATTACAATATTACTGACTACATTCCCCGTGCTGTACGTTTCACCTCTGTGACTCATTTATTCTGTAACTGGAAGTGTCTTGCTCTTAATCTCTCTCACCTCTCATCCCTCAACCCCCCTGCCCTCCTACAACGACCTGTTTGTTTTCTGTAACTACAAGTCTGTTTCAGTTTTGTTATGTTTGTTCATTTGTTATGTATCTTATATTCCAAATACAAGACTGCAAGTTTTCCAGTTTTTCTCATCAAAAGTTTCTCTGTAAATAGTTGTAATTTTGGTGCCTGTGAGAGACAAGTTCTTCATACTCTGTCATCTTGGCCACACCTCTCCTCCTTGAGCTTGGATGCCTGTATTAACAAAGAAGATCTTGAGCATAACAGTCTACTAGAACTCTGCATGTAACTCTTCCATAAAACATTGAAAAGCGTATATCATCTACCGTGCCTCCTCTAAGCATAATTTCGAGATGAATAAGGAAATTATGGGAGACTTATATAGTTAGTAATGGAATTTACATGTCTTGAAGGGACAAGTTCTGTCAGAAAAAAAAAGAAGTTTTATTTGTGAAGAAGTCTCATCTTCACAAATAAAACACATAAGGTTGAAATGGGTGATTTATTGGGAGTTTGAGATTGACATGTACACACTACTATATATAAAATAGATAACCAACAAGGACCTCCTGTATAGCACAGGGAACTCTACTCAATACTCTGTAATAACCTAAATGGGAAAAGAATTTGTAAATGAATAGATATCTGTATATGTATAACTGAACCACTTTGCTGTACCCCTGAAACTAATACAACATTGGAAATCAACTATACTCCAATAAAAATTTAAAAAAAAATTTTTTTTAAGGACACATTTGGTATGGCTTTCTGGCATGTCGTATAAAATTATCAATCAAAAGAAAAACTGCAGTGACTGTTTAGAACAACTATTGCTGAAAAGCACAAGAAGAAGAAGAAGAAGAAAAAGGAGAAAAAGGAGAAGAGGAATCAGCTTCACCCTTAGGAAAATAGTCCCTATATGTGGCGCAGGGACTATGTTGATGGACAATTCTAAAATGAATGTTGAGCAGAAAAAATGGGAGGAAAGCTCTCAGTGAATCATTCCAGAGAAGAGAGCACTGAGCTGGGTTTTGAGCAATCCGAGTTGTAGCTTCATTTCCATCATTGACTGACTGATTGGCTTTGGGTAGATCAAGAGCCACTTGCTTTCACTGGAATTCTACTGTTCCCTAAGTGCTGTTACCCGAATCACTGTGATGAACTGCATTCTTCTTCAAAATACTTACTGTCCCTTCCTGCAAGGCAAGCCCTGCCCTGGAGAGAAATCGTACTTTCTGCTCCTTCGAGGTTAGACTAAGCCTATGACTTCCAAGCAGATGTTTTAAGAGCCAGTATTTACTTCCTCATGATCTCTTTACCCAGCTGTCCACCAGCAATGTTTCAAATAGAGGCTGCTCTGTGAGCCTGGCCCCAGAATGACAGTCATCACCGAGGGAAGCCACACCTGACCTAGCTTGGACCTGTAGCAAGAGCAAGAAATAAACCTTGGTCACTGAAATTTGGGGGTGACTGGTTACTAGGGCATAACAGCTTAAGCTGATTGATAAAATCAGACTGACATATTTAAGATTTAACTGAAACCCATAGAACTTATGTTTTCCAGGCTTAAGAGGACCTAGCTGAATAAGCCAGTATTCTTTCCCCCTTCCTGAACTCCCTGTGATTATAAATTTGGGGCCTTCAGCCACATATTGAAAAAGTTAGAATAAATAATCTCTAAAGTTCCTTCCCTTCTAACCTTCTATATTCTTCTGACTCCCTCCTTTCATAGACTTTTTTGAGTCTATGTGTTTCGTAAGGGTTGCTTAGGTGATATTTGCTACTATGAGTAGTTATCTTAGATACATTCACTTAGATGAGATCTAAAATATTTGCATATTATAGAAATCCCACAACTATTATTGCAGAGTTCTAGGGCATATTGATTTGCACTCCTTGATACTTTACTGTGTAAATATGTTACTCAGGTTTTTGTATATTTGCCTACAACCTTTCTGATTAAATTGCAAATTTCTTTGTAAGAAAAGTTTTTCTTTCTCTTTTACTTTGCTCCTTATCATGTCTCACCATGTTTTAATAGGTGCTAATGAACTTGCTTTTTTTTTTTTTTCTTGCCACGCCACGAGGCTTGTGGGATTTTAGTTCCCTGACCAGGGATCGAACCCAGGTCCTTGGCAGTGAGAGTGCCAAATCCTCACCACTGGACTGCCAGGGAATTCCCTTAACCAATAAATCCTTCTTTTTTTTAATTCAAAATGATGGAAACCAGATTTGACAATTAGATAAAGCATTCATTGTAAAGATTTTAAAGATGGCAACAAGTTCTTTGATACTCCTCCCATCAAGAGATAAGAGTCTAACTTCCCTCCCTTTGAATCTGGGCTAGCTTTAGTGGCTCACTTGTAACCACGACAATGCAGCAGAAGTAACACATGTGACTTCTGAGGCTAAGTCAGAGAAAGTCATGCTGCGTCCATCTTGTTCCCTGGAGCATTTATTCATGGAGCCCCAGAGAGTAAGAAGTGCAAGTACTCTAGACCACCAGGCTATGAGGAAACCCAAGCCACATGAAGAGGCCACATGGCACACACTCCAGGAGACAGACCCAGCAGAGCCTGGTTTTCAGGTCATCTTAGCCCATGAGCTAGACATGTGATGGAAGAAGCCTCTGGATAATTTCAGGACCCAGCTATTAATGTCACCCCCAGTCATTTGAGTCTTCCTAGCAGAAGCCCCAGACTTCATGGAGTAGAGACAAGCAATTTTTGCTCTGCCCTATGTAAATCCCTGAAACACCTTTAAAAACCCACACACATAATAAAATGGCTGTTGTTTTATGCTACTAAAATGTGGGGTCGTTTGTTACGCAGCAAGGGATAACTGGAACATAGAGGGTCTGCAAAAGTCAGCCCGAGCCACCATGTCAGCCCAGACAAGTGTCACACAAAGAAATGTGTGCAACCACACACTTTCCTGCTTTGTTTATTTTTATTAAGGTGTAGCAACCCACTGGGGTAAGCACCTCTCCAGTAAGAGCAATCTGGAAGACAGGAGTATTAAAACATCAGGCAGAGATACAATCGAATTATTATCAAGCAATTGCAACCTGAAAACAGTAGGCACTGACAGCGTCTCAGAACCTATTACTTTACTGTGCAATTGCAACACAACAACAGCACCAGTCAGAGATGTCATCACAAAGACAAGTGAAATCAATACTGACTCCAAAATACATTACAGCCCACTTTTAAATAAATATGTAAAAATCTGCTTAAGTTGATTCTAGCTCAGCGGGAGCAAACTGCTGTAACAATTTTTACATACAAAGCCCAGAGAAAAGAACATGGAGGAAGCACCTGACATGCGCACAGCCTGGGGCGGAGAGATGGAAGATCCACTTAAATTCACTCTGCAACACATCCTCCTTTACAGGCAACAGCAGATTTCACCTTACGGATCTCGAAAGCTCTACTCTGGGAGAGAAAAACCCACATGTTCAAACTATAACAGCTAGAAAGTTATTTAAAAAAAAAAAAAAAAAAGCCAGTGCTCTTTAAGGTCAGTTCAGTTGCCTAAGAAGTCTGCTGTTAGGGAGCAATAAAAAGTGTTAAGTTCGTTTGGGTCTGTTTGTGAGTTTGGTTGGTTGGCTGGTTTTGGAGCCAGGTACCATATAAGTTTATATGCACTTAACATAGGCTTAATGACATTCTCTGTACAGGGTACTATGCTAAAAGCACTAAAAGATATGAAAGGCATAATCCTTGCCCTCCAAGAGCTTACATGTCAGTAAGGAAGTTATAGGTGTATCTAAAAGTTAACTATTGCGCAATAGGCAAGACATGGAAACAACCTAGATGTCCATGGACAGATGAATGGATAAAGAAGATATGGTACATATATATCATGTAAAACTACTCAGCCATAAAAAAGAATGAAATAATGCCATTTGCAGCAACATGGATGCAACTAGAGATTATCACATTAAGTGAAGTAAGTCAGAAAGAGAAAGACAAATACCATATGATATCATTGATATATGGAATCTAAAATATGACACAAATTAACCTACCTACAAAGCAGAAACAGAATCACAGACATAGAGAACAGACTGGTGGTTGCCAAGGCGGGGGGGGGGGGGGAGGGCTGGAGTGGGAGTTTGGGATTAGCAGATGCAAACTATTATATATAGAATGGATAAACAACAAGGTCCTACTGTATAGCACAGGGAACTGTATTCAATATCCTATGATAAACAATAATGGAAAAAATATTTTTTACAAGTATATATATATATGAAACTGAATCACTTTGCTGTATAGCAGAATTAACACAACATTGTAAATCAACTGGGCCTCAAAAAAATATTACAACTGAAAAAAAAGTTAACTATTGTGCAAAGTAGAAGGTTCTAAGAAGAGGAAACAAAAACAGTTTGGTACAGGCCTGTATCAGAAAGTTTTAATTTAATTTGGACATTAAATAGTACAAATCATATTTTAAATCTGTGAATATAAATTCAACCCCACCTCCAACCTTCTTTCCAAGATGGCAGCCTCCTAGAAAAAGTAACCTTTTATTACACGTTTTTAAAATCCCTCGCCATGTCCTTCAGGTATGTTGCTACATAGCAGTGCTCAACAAATATGCATGGATTTAGTGAGTGCAGTGGATTAGGTGTAAGACCTACCACTGCAGGACAACCGGCTTAGTGTCCCAGGCTCTCTTTACCTCCTTCTGTGGTGTCCATGGCTCTCGTTCTCATCTTCCCACTTTTAAAATCTGTCAGTGTGACTTTAATAAGACGTGAAGTGTTACCTTCAGAATTTTGTATTTTGAGCTTTATCGTGAATCGTGCAATAAAAGATTTGGTTCCCTGGACAAGAAAACAGCCCTGCTCCATGTACTTGAAATGGATAGACGAGCATGTATGTCACCGATGAATGACACAAGTCCTGGCTTCTTTACCCGACTTCCAGCTATAAAGTGGCCCCACAGTCATGCGGTCCACAGTCTACCAGCTGTGCAAGGGCCTCTAAAATGTTTGAGACCTGATGAAAGATTTATTGACTCTAAAATATGAAAAGAAGCCTGCAAAATTGAAGTGGAAACTGCTTAATTAAATACCTTCAAAGCGTAAAGTTATATTACCTAGATGATTGCACCTCAGCTTTTACATAATTGTACAGAACTTATATTCAGAGTGGGCTATGGACACATTTTTACATATGTTAGGAAAGGAGTGAACTGTCAGGAAACAGAGGTGACTGTTCTTGGTCTCTAGCCTTCGTTCCGCCCACCCCCTGCTTTTTTTCCTACAAGCCTCTGGCTTTGTTCAGATACCCAGTCCTTCTGCAAGCAGCTGTGTGCCTCGGGGAAAACCGACCCCAGTTCTAGAAATAAACTTTATGGTCTGATGGTGATATCACTCCCTTTGGCAGCGGTTGGTTCAGAAACTGGCATACAGCTCAATTCTGACCAGTGAGATATGAAAAGAATTCTACTGAGGGAGGGGGGGTTCTGGAGGAAGTTTCTTCTCTGCTAGAAGAAAGGCAGTCCCTTATGCCTGAAATTTCTCTGTCTGAACACGATGCCTGGAACTCCTCCAGCCATTCTGCTCCAACCTGAGGAAAAACCAATGCTGAGGAGGGCGGGATGAAGAGATAGAAAGTCCCTGGTCCTTGACAACAGGGTCAAGCTGTTGAATTCACGTATCCTACTAGACCTTCCTACCATGTGAGATAAAAATGCCTCTTCTGTTTAATCCAGCTTCACTCAGTGTTTCCTCACTGCCTTCTAGGTACCCTGTCAGCCTAAGAGCCGATAGAAGACATCCCACCTCCCGCCTCTCTGTTATCATCTGCTTCGGGCATATTCAGAGGATGACAAAACGCCTTTCTATCACTGGCAGTAAGTCACCCAGCACAAGGGTCACATTGCACCGGTTCCAAGTCAGTTAGTTTGAATAGAAGATATCCTTTCTCATATCAATGCAACACATTCACTCCTTTTTTTTTTTTTTTTTGGCTTAAGTACACTATCTTTTTTTTTTTTAGTTTCATTTTATTCTTTTTTTATTGAAGTATAGATGGTTTACAATGTTGTGTTAGTTTCAGGTGTACAGCAAAGTGATTCAGTTATACATATATGTATGTATATATATATCACAGTTACATATATCTAGATAGATAGGTTCTTTTTCAGAATCTTTTCCCTTATAGATTATTACAAGACATTGAGTATAGCTCCCTGGGCTATAAGGTAGGTCTTTGTTGGTTAACTGTTTTATATTTAGTAGTGTGTATCTGTTAATCCCAACCTCCTAATTTATCCCTCCCCCACCGCTTTCCCCTTCAGTAACCAGAAGTTCGTTTTCTCTGTCTGGCAACACATTCACTCTTGACAATGGCTAAATTCAGCCTTGTGTCTGGATTCAGTAAACTGTTGCCCAGTGGCTATAATCTGGGGACCTTTGGCAAGTCCCATGGACAAAAATCTCTCTACTAGATTTCCACCATTAAAGCCAAGACAGTGGAAAACTCTAACCAAGATATCGATTGCTCCTACCTAAATACTCATTTGTGAGCCTACCTGGAATTGACCTACATAACTATGTGACAGTAAATTGGGTGTTCTTATAAGCCATAAAGTTTGTGATCATTTGTTACACAGCATTAGAAAACAACTAGGGTGTCATATAAATCATGCAAAAATTTTTTTAAACACACAAAATGTATAATATATGCTAGGGGTCAGCAAACCACAGCCCATGGACTCAGTCAAGCCCGTGATCTGTTTTTATACAGCCCACAAGCTAAGGATGGTTTTTTATATTTTTACAGGTTTGTAAAAATTAAAAAAGAAGAATATAGGACATAGACTATACGTGGACCACAAAATCGAAAATGTTTACTGTCTGGTCCTTTACAGAGAAAAAGGGCTCCTGCAATACACTATTTATTATACCTTTCTGTATAGCAACAAGTATCAGTAATAGTTCAGGATCCACCCCGTGCTGTGTCTTTGCTGCATTCACCCTCTCTGATCCATTTCCCAATAGCCTCCTTGCCCTGGGAGGCTGGTCTGTATGGACCACAAGGTGCCTCTGGTTCCCGGCTGGGTGTGCAGACAAGCAGTTTGAGGGCAGGAGGAAGGTGAAACTGGGGTGTCCATTCACCCCTTCATCCAGAGCACTGTCTCAGGCAGGTACATCCCTCAACCAAAGGGCACAACTCCTTTCAAGGCCGCTGCCCTGCACAGTTCTTTCCTCCAGAGTCTGAGACCTGCTCCTCCTTCTCCCCTTAGGTCTAGGGTGTCAGCACCCTAACATCCATGGTGATTTCATACATTCTGCCCACACCTGTGTAAGCGTCTTTTCACTGCATGCTCCACACCTCACCCGCCTCGAGTGTAGCCCCTGACTGATACACCCACTAACTTAACTATCGCGGTTACCTCTGGGGTGAGCAAGGGAAAGGAATGAGAGATGAGAAGCAGAAACCTTCCACGTGATCTGTAGTGCTAGCTCTTTCATTCATAAAAGGACTTGAAGCAAATATAACAAACTCTTCCTCATGGCTGATTCTGGGTGGCAAAACAGACACAAATGCTTTTTTTTTTTCTGGTATTTACATATCTTTTAATATCTTTACAGACATGGAAAACAAACTCATGGTTACCAAAGGGGAAAGTGGGGGGAGGGATAAATTAGGAGTTTGGGATTAACAGAGACACACTACTACATATAAAATAGATAAACAAGGTCCTGCTGTATAGCACAGGTAACTATATTCAATATCTTATAATAACCTATAATGGAAAAGAATCAAAAAAAGAATATATATATTGTATATCACTTTGCTGTACACTTGAAACTAACACAATATTGTAAATCAACTATACTTCAATAAAAAAAAAAATTAAGCCACTTTGCCAGCCACACTATTACTTTGGATTAAGACTATCAAAATCACCTATCTGAATTCAAATCGCAGAGACTCCCTGATGGGCCCCAGTCTTGCCTGATGGACGGGTGTACCTCCTAACTAGTAACTTCTTCCTGACTCACTGCACCAAGACGCCCCCTGCCCATGCTGCTCATCACCACCCAAGGCATGAAGCCATAGAGGCACCTCAGCCTGGGACTGACTCAGCACCACGACCGTCAGCACTTCTGCCAGAAGAGCAGTTCCAGCGGCTCTCCTCCCCGGACCTCCCCAGCAGCTCTCTGTGCTGTCTGGGGAATGAAGTAATAAACCTTCCCTGCCAGTACTTATAAAATGTTCTGGCTTTATGGGACAGCATCTCCTGCTGCTTTGGGCACAAGTCCAGTTTAATCAAAGAATCTGGAAGGACAGCAAAAAGACAATTTGATAACCATCACACTAAGAACAGTGGAAAAGAAAAATTAGGTTTGTGGTGAAAAAAGAGCATACTAAGGGAAGTCAGACAGAAAAAGACAAATATCATATGATATCACTTATATGTGGAATCTAATAAAAAATGATACAAATGAACTTATTTACAAAACAGGCTCACAGACCTAGAAAACAAACTTATGGTTACCAAAGGAGAAAGGTGAGGTGAAGTGATAAATCGGGATACTGGGATTAACATATACACAGTACTATATACAAAATAGATAATCAACAAGGACCTACTGTATAGCACAGAGAACTCGACTCAATACTCTGTAATGACCCATATGGGAAAAGATTCTGAAAAAGAATGGATATGTGTATATGTATAACTGATTCACTTTGCTGTACACCTGAAACTAACACAACATTGCAGTTAGTTCGATAAATCATCAACTATAGTTCAATAAAAAAAATTTTTTTTAAAGAAAATTCAAAAAAAAAGAAAAAAGCTCATCTTCAGAGCAAATGCAAAAAATAGGACTACTAGCTCGGATCTGTCTAGATGAGGTTGTAAACGTGAAATTCTTGAGTTACTCATAAAAGAAAGCTTTAAGCATATTAGAAGACACTCCCCTCCACACAAACACCCACAGAAGGATTTGCCATCCCTCCCCCAGTGCTATGAAATACGTGATCATCACTGCAAAGTCATATCTTACCTTGGATAATCTATCCCCCTCATCGGGATTCTGACTTTTAGGGAAGTGCCTTTTGTGAGTTGTGTATGCTCACTGGTTCTATGTGTGCTTCATTTTTTACCAGCTGTGACAAGATTTTTTAATCCTTATAGAAGAGAAACCAAACCTGTGTAGGAACAACCTGTCAGGAATACTTACAGCCTGGCAGTTAACAGTTAACACTTCGCGCTCTCCCTCTCTCTCTCTCTCTCTCTCTCTCTTTCTCTCTTGCGCGTGTGTGCGCATGCCCGCACACGCATGCAATTTAATCAGCAAGGTGCTGCTGACGATGTGTAATAGAACATTGTAAAAGCTACATGGTTTAACACCTCTGAGGATGCCACACGAGACTCCATAAAGGGTACGGCAGTGAAATGAAAAACGATGATTATTTAGCATTTATTAACCCTAAGCAGTATGCTAGGCTCTAAAGAACACAGCACTGAGAGAAGTGGATTGCCTCTAAAGTTCCATGCTTTCCTAAAACAAACATGGAAGGGACTTTTACAACACCATCCCTATATAAGAATATGAAATAGAAATACCTTGACTCCATGGACAAAGGCAGAAAAGTACCAAAATAAAAGCCATAAGGACTTTTGAGACTTGTGTCCTTCGTCTATAATCTGCTCCTGTTTACAGCACAATCTTGGGCATCTGGATCAGGGTCAGCCAGCTACAGCCTGTCGGGGTGCCACCTGTTTCTGTAAATAGAGTTTCGCTGGAACGCAGCCATACCCATTTGTTTACATATTGCCTGTGGTTGCTTTTGCGCAACAGAGATGAGTACTTGTGACAGAGACCATATGGCCAGCAGAGCCAGAAATATTTACTATCTGGTCCTTTCCAGAAAAGGTTTCCTGACCCCTGATCTAGACTGAACTGGAGAAAACCTGAACCAGATTTGTGATAGTCTCAATAGGTTTACTTACTAATGTACTTATTCATAGTTACTTATGCAAGGTAAAATTCAATTTAAGTTATTGGTTTGTTAAGCGTGGGGAAAATGTCTATTATTTTGCATTGAAGAGGAATATACGTACCACGGTGAAGGCTAACACATCATCCCTTGGGAGCAAAGGCACTCTGCCCTGATAGAACTATGGGAGATTCCCACAGGGAAAGCTAGTTTCTCTCACTACGTGTTTTGAAAAGGCCAAAGATCCAGATGTTGAATGGAGTTGAAGTTGAATGGATAATTAATAAAAAGAAGATTATACAAGAGCTCATTCTATGTAGGATAATAGTTCATGGTTTAATTTCTAGAACCGTTCTAGATAAGATTTGAAAACTATTTGCAGCATTAAGGTATTTATTGGTTTTATTTCAAAGCCTATGAGCTCTTGAAAAAAATCACTTGCAATCCTCTTCCTAATTCTGTGGTTATACTGCGTTGAACCCCACACTCAACAGTGTGATAAAATCAAATGGCATTTGTTTATTCAGAGACCACAAATGGCTTTCTTGATATGAAAGTAAACATTGCTTGAAAAGTTCTAGCCTGAAAGATTGATTTTTTACGTCCTCTTGGAAGAACCACTTTTAGGGCTGCAAAAAATGTGGACATTGGCAAACTACTCTTTCATCTGAATAGACCAATAAACGTGTCTGAATTTCCCAGATGCATGGAAAGAACGGAAATAGCAGTATTCCAGCACATAGATGGTGCTTCAAATGGATGTTTTATTTTGTTCAACAAGAATTGAATGCTATGACTTAATCTTACCTGCTTAACACCCAAGATCTGTTTTAGATTTTTGGCAACTAACATGCTCTCCCATGGCAACTGCATAAAAACATCATACAGTTTGAAGAAGGAAAAAAATTCAAAACCTTTCAGACCCAGTTACTTTATGAAACTATTTTACAAGTGTCTTTTTATTTTACAACAGTTTTAAAGAATCTATTTGAGCAATTTATATCTTTCACCACCTGTACCTGTAAACAAAAACACGTTTTTCACAAAGAACTATGAAGAAAACATCCAGGCTTATTCAGAGAACTGATAATGGATATTCTTTTTATTTTTTTTTTGCAAATATTTTCTCCCAACTTGTGACTTGTGTTCTGATTCTCGTGACGTTGTCTTTTGCAAAGCAGACGTTTTTAATTTTATTTATTTATTTATTTATTTATGGCTGTGTTGGGTCTTCGTTTCTGTGTGAGGGCTTTCTCTAGTTGCGGCAAGTGGGGGCCACTCTTCATCGCGGTGCGCGGGCCTCTCACTATCGCGGCCTCTCTTGTTGCGGAGCACAAGCTCCAGACGCGCAGGCTCAGTAGTTGTGGCTCACGGGCCTACTTGCTCCGCGGCATGTGGGATCTTCCCAGACCAGGGCTCGAACCCGTGTCCCCTGCATCGGCAGGCAGATTCTCAACCACTGCGCCACCAGGGAAGCCCGATAATGGATATTCTTAAGCACTGAGCAGATGAGTCAGGATTTGAGTTTTAGCCTTGGCTGGGTTAACTAAGGAAATGAATGACCTTGACAAGTTGTTTTCTGCTCTGGGTTTTGCTTTCCTCATCTGTAAAATCAGGTGATTTACATCAACCTCCCAGAGTACTTTCAGCCCTAAATACAATGATGACTAAAGCTTGGCACTGATTGTAATTCTAAATAGTATTAACTGCTAACCTTCTTCCAGCCTCATTCCTATGCATGACAGAATGCCAGAGGGAAAATTCACAGTAAACTGAACACGAATTTGATTCTTCCCTTCTACCCTGGAAGGAGTCATCAAGACATTGCTGGGCCACAGAGAAAGTACATTTCTTTGCCCCTCTTCCAACACGTCATACATTATTAGACACAAGTTCCTTCTCAGGTTATTGTTAACTGTATTATTTAAAAGAGTGGACTTGAAGAATGATTTTTAAAAAGAAGAATTTAGGATCACTTAGAGTCTTATGGGTCAATACACTGGCATATCGTAGAAATAATCTTTCCTAAAGCTTGCTGCCCAGACAGCTCTATAACCTGTCCTAGAAATAGGGTGTGGTGTTGCTAGAACTTTCAGATTTTGCTGATGGAAGGAAAATATGGTCCTGCTTTGGAGAGCTGTTTGGCTGTCTCTTTTAAACAAACACATAACCATCCTATGACTCAGAGAGAATATGGCTATTAGAATCATGATATTTTACAAAAACGTAGTACAATAGTAAGCCCTTCAAGTAAAAAGCCTATCATAAGGGTTCTGAATTTTTTTGGAATTAATATGAAGTATCAAATGATGACGGCATCACAAACTTAAATATGATCTTTGAAAAAGAATGCAGTAAGCAGACAATCTTTTAGAACAATAATTAGGAAGAATTAAGAGTGTGAGGAAATGGACTTATAGACCACATTTTTTGAATGACCAGGTTGGGAAGTTTAGTGAGGATGGCTTAAAACATTCAACATTTTCTCATATCAGTAAGGACTAGCCAAGCAAAGAGAAAACAATTAAGCAGACTATCTTTTATATTATGAAAGACCCTCCAGGAGGTAAGGGGTCCCAGAGAGGAACTGATGGTATAAGAAATAATTAAAAGCAACCAAGCACAAACTGCATAATTGGTAGTTTCTAGGAATTTTTTTTTTTTTACTTTACCTCAAAGCATTAAAGGAAACAAAGAAAATAGTGATATCCCCAAGGAATAATTCCCTACTTTTCAGTCATCTTCTGCAAAATAATAAATCCAGGGAGAGAGAAGCTTCAGTAAAGTAAGAATAGGACGTTGTTTGACAATTTCTCAGACCCACCAATGACAGCTTCAGTAAAGTAAGAATAGGACGTTGTTTGACAATTTCTCAGACCCACCAATGACAGCAATAGCATGGGAAGAAATCAGACGACATTCAAATATTCCAAGCCCAAGGTCACAATGTTACATGAAACAAACTCCAAACTCTTTACCCAGCCTACAGAGCCCATCACAACCTGGCTTCACTTCTTGGCCTCACCCTTGTGCTAGGGTGAGGCCAAGAAGTGGCCTCCTCACCCACTGTGTTCCACCGTGTCCCTAGGACTCCTTCCCCTTGGTGCAGCCTCCAGCTGGTTGCACCAGCCTTGCCCTATGCCTTGAAGTGCCCTTTCGCCCAACCGGCGTGATGGTTTTGTCTTCCAGCTCTCAGCTGAAAGGTCTTCTCCCTGGATTGTTCCTCGGTGATCACCCAGTCTAAGGAAGCCCTCTATCCACATAAGGGGAAGCCTTAACATATTTGTTATTTTTTAAATTGTTTGTTTGTTTTTATGCTGTTTTCCTGAGTTTGGGGTTTTTTGCGTATTTTCTCTCTACACCAACTAGAATTCAAGCTCCATGAAAACTAGTAACTTATCTGTTTTGTGCCTGACACTGTTAAAGAAAAACTTATTCTGACATTTGTTAAAACAGTAAGGAAGGCTTTTTATTCGAGACTACTGCAATATGGGTCTTGCAATAGAGAGAGATGGAGCTCAAATCCAAATATAGCAAAGACTGCTGGGGATTTACAGCCAGTGAGCATGTAGAAGGTCGGGAATAGAAGATGAAAAATTCCTAAGAGGAGACATCAAGGTTGGGGGATCTTGCTAAACTGACAATAGGATTCTTACTGAAGGCAGGCCAGGGTGGTCAGCTATCAAAGGTATGGGGGATGACTTGGCAGGATTCTTTGCTAGGACTGGGTTGAGCAGACCACGGACAGAATGGGGACCAAGGTTGAGGTCTAGTCAAGGAGAGGCCTTGGAGGAGACTAATTAAAGTTTGGTCAAGGAGAGAGTTTTTGCCAACACATAGTAGGCTCTCAAAAATTATCAGCTGAATGAATGAACAAATTCTCTTCCTCAAAAAGATTTAATGGCTTTACTTTTCCATTTCACCTTACTACCATAAACACTGGTAATAATAGGGATAAACAAGGAAAGAAAACCAAAGAAGAAGCTCTCTACTCCCTTGCAAAGTGAAAAGAATAAATCTTCACAATTAAGGGTACATTTTGTTCATTTATTTGTCCCTCAGATATTTATTGAGAGCTCACTGTAATGTACTGGTTACTCTTCCAGACCTGGACAGACGAATCCAAAGGACACATCCTGACTTCGAGTTCATTTTCACTGTCTGCTGAGTGATAAATACATGAATAGAATCAGGTATGGGAAGAGGAGTAGCTGAGATGGGTGAAGGGCAGCAAGGACCCCTCTTGGCAATGAGGCTGACAGAAGGCAGACTCAGGAGGAGAAAAGTGTGATGAGAACTTCATAAATGAAATACCCTGTAATATGCCTTCTGCCAGAAACCCTGCCTATCTTCCACAAAATTCCAAACCCCAGGATAGGCCTGGCATGATTCTATTTCCTGTGCAAGTCAGCAAAAAAGGCCAGGTTGGGCCAAAAGTTTGTGCAGGGCTTAGACTCAGCCAGGCAGACCAAAGGACAGCTGCCCTTCCAGCTTATGTTAGTAAACTGGAAATGCATGACTATAAGAAAAACACCTAGTTCAACTACTCCAGGACTGATGTCAAAGGGGAAAAAAATGGCATAGATGCTCAAGAGGATGTCATTATTATTCCCCTGACCTCAGACGGGTGAGGAAGGAATGTGGCCCCATATGAGCGCGCTGCTGCCCCCAAAGGCGGATCATGTGCATTTCAATCTCAGTGGCTCTCAGGACAGGACAGGCCAACAGAGGAGAGAGCAGAAGCTGAGTTGCTGCTCTTCTGAGCATGCTCCCAGCACCACCTGCACCTTCAGCAGTATGGAAGGTTAACTACCAAGCTGAAAATAATGTCTGATAATGCCTGGGTATTTTTAACTTTTAATCTAACCAAGATCTGAGACTATAATTTTATTTCCCAATGAATAGGAAAAAAGATGTTCCCATTTTAAAATTTTAATCTCAGGAGTTATCATAAGCTAAAGCTAACTAGGTGATCCCAAACAGTAAAAGCAAAAATGTTGGTAAAGAGGAGACTAGATCAATGTAAGAGACATGATATATGGTGGCAATGATTTCCAACACGTTTATTAAAAAATTGTGCTAATTGGAAGCTTTGCTTCTTCCACGTGAAAGCAACTAATAAGAAGCTGATGACAGCAGAATCAGGCACCAGAACCCCACAAGGAAATTACAGGTGGAATAGATAGCTCTGGGTGCATACAAGACTTTTAAATCTAAATTGAATCTTTATTTAGAAATCAATTTATGTGGGTAGACTCTTTGCCCAAGGGTATTTGTTTGTTATTTTATGAATGTTTCAAGCTAGCAGTTTTTTCCGAGGGTTATAAATGCCTCTGACTAAATAAAATATGAGGATAGATTTTCGTAATAAATATGTCTCTGACATTATCTATTTATTTGTCCATGGAAATGTGTAGACTTTATCTAAAACAGTTATTTAACTATCATACTCTTTATTTTATGAAACAAAATTGTCTCTAAATGACCGATTTCCCCCTATGCCCTCCAAAGGAGCTAAAATAGTAAGACTTTATCCCAGACACTATGAGGTCAGTCTGACCACCCCCCTTTCCAAATAAGGTAAAGGCTACTCAGATTTATTTAATCTCTATGACTCATAGCAGAATATTACATAATTTATTTTAAAGAACAAGATAGACATTTCTCTCTAAAGCTTTACCAGTTGCTCCTTTTTAAACCACACTTCCATATCCTGGGGAGAAAATGGGGCCATAATTCAGGCAGAATCAGCTCTAGATAGAGGCTGACGGGGGTGGGGTGGGGGGCAGTTATGGGGGAGTGGGGACTCGGGGACGAGGAAGTTGCTCCCAGCGTCAGACAGAACCAGGGCAGGGGAACTGCCTCAGCCTGGGTTGGGCACTGAAGCTGATGGTCAGCAGTCCACATGAGGATTTCTTAAGAAGAGTGTGAATTTTTTTTTTTTAAACATCTTTATTGGAGTATAATTGCTTTACAATGGTGTGTTAGTTGCTGCTGTATAACAAAGCGAATCAGCTATACGTATACATATATCCCCATATCCCCTCCCTCTTGCGTCTCCCTCCCACCCTCCCTATCCCACCCCTCTAGGTGGTCACAAAGCACCGAGCTGATCTCCCTGTGCTATGCAGCTGCTTCCCACTAGCTATCTATTTTACATTTGGTAGTGTATATATGTCCATGCCGCTCTCTCACTTCGTCCAAAGAGTGTGAATTTGATGCAGTTGATGTGGATCCCCAAGGAGCCTACTTAACACTTTCACGTCTCAGTGGCTCAGGAAAGTCAACAGATGACAGTCTTATGAAACTCTGTGGTCCGTCTTGTTTGGAAACAGATTCCAGCTAACAGCAGGGAGTATGGAGATCCACCACTCAGCAAAAATAGATTTGTCAATGGGATTTAGGGCAAGATTAAGTCCCAATATGTTTCTGTTAGGAACCAAGGAAGAAGCACATTCCTATTGGCTAGACAAGGTTAAAGTAGAGAAACTTGGGCATATGGAATTTGAGTGAACATAAGCTACACAACCTCTCAACTGTACGTAGCCACTAGTGAGGACAGGTTCCTAACTCTAGTCCTGCCTTTGATCAAATTAACCCCCTAAATTGTACAGGATTATTCAATTGTGCTGCCTTTTGGATTCCCTGAGATGGTGCAACAGGTAGGCTTTGCAAGATAAAATGAGACAAACTCAAGTGTCTGAGGGAAAAATAATATGGAAATCTCCAGTGCAATAGCTACACTAAACAATAAGGTAATGATAAGAAGATGAATTTTTTTCTTACTGTACAGATTTTTTTACTACACAAATCACAGATTTGAAGTGATTCAGTGTATTAGTCCCTCTCCTCTCAGATGTCAAGTTTTAGAAACAGCCTTCAAGGCCCTGTTTCTCTTGATCATTGAGTTTCATATTGAAAGTTCTCTTTTCCAGTAAAAACTCCTGCTGTGTTTGAGAATTTCTTAATTACCTTTTTAAGTTTTCTGCTATCATGGCAGAATAATCCAGAAGCTAATTATGGAGCTAATAAAAAGAATGAAAAACTTTTGTTTGTTTGTTTTCCCAAAAGCATACAATAATGCAAAGTTGTAAACACAGATGTAAATGATTTGCTCCACATTTGTCTCAACAAATTAAAATGGCATCTTCCCTCTATGAAGAAAATGTAGGACTTCCCTGGTGGCGCAGTGGTTAAGGATCCTCCAGCAAATGCAGGGGACATGGGTTCAATCCCTGGTCTGGGAAGATCCCACATGCCGTGGAGCAACTAAGCCCGTGTGCCACAACTACTGAGCCTGTGCTCTAGAGCCCTCGAGCCACAACTACTGAGCCCGCATGCCACAACTACTGAAGCCCACGAGCCTAGAGCCGTGCTCCACAACAAGAGAAGCCACCTCAATGAGAAGCCCACGCACCACAGCCAAGAGCAGCCCCAGCTCGCCACAACTAGAGAAAGCTCGTGCACAGCAACAAAAACCCAACGCAGCCAAAAATAAATAAATAAATAAATAAATAAATAAATAAAAATTTAAAAAGAAAAGAAAATGTAGATAGTAAAAATAGAGCACAACAAAGTAAAGAAATAAGACTAGAGATGGAATTTCAATCCAAAATCACTATGGGACTAATTAAAAGCTAAAATCTGACAAATCTAAGTAATTTCCAAAAATCGTTTTATGATTAACACTATAGCAAATGTTTCTGGTAGAAATTCTGGAACACATAGAAAATCCCAAAAAGAATAAAAAGAAACACCCCAAACCCCAACATTCAAAATTAGACAAAATTAACATCTGAGCACACATTCTTTCAATCTTTTTTCAAGTCACATGTAAGTGTTTTTAAAATTGGGAAATCTTAGTATACTTAATACTTTTATAAACTGCTTTTTCCCTAAACACAGACTGTAAATTTTGCATGTGATTAAATAGTTTTTTACAGCATTAGTTTTACTGACTGTGCAGTATTTCATTATAAGAATATACTATGATATGTTTTACTAATCCTCTACTATTGGCTGTATAGTTTGTTTCCAATTTTTCCTTATTGTGCACAATAGTTCAATAAATTTCCTTTCACGTATATCTATGTGCACAACCACAACCATTTCCTTAAGTTATAGTCTTGAAAGTAACATCGCTATATGAAAGGATATACAAATTTAAAACTTTTGCTACATGTTGCCAGATTGCTTTCCAAAATATCTGCACCACCTTATACTTGCCCTCCCTCCTTTAACATAAATGAGAGTTTATTTCCTTTAACATAACATAAATGTCACTGATAACACTGGCTTTGTTACTTCTAATAATTGCTAAATTGATAAAACAAAAGTAGTACCCACTGGTATTCATTTTTCCAACTACCAGTCATGCTATTTCTTCATACTTATCAGTCCTATGAATCTCTTGTTTTGCAAATAACCTGTCCATTTTTTTAGTGGGCTGTTCAATTTTTCCTTACATAAGGATATTCTATCTAGATTATTAATCCTTTTAAAGTAATATAAGGGTTCTTATCCAGTTTATAACTTGAGTTTTAATTATCTTTCTGATACTTTTTGACTTACAGATTTTTTTTCATTTTTAGATAGCTAAGCCTATCAACATTATCTAATCTTTTACTTTGTTTATATGCTTAGAATGGCTTTTCCCACCCCCAAGATCCTATAAATACTTACTTGCATTATCTTCTTTAGTTCTTTAGTGAGTTTAATTTTTTACATTTAGCCCATAATCCACCTGGAATTTATGTTGGCAATGTAAGTTTTAACTTTAATCCTTTCCATATAACTAACACTTGACCAAGTATCTTCTATAACTGTGATTTTTAAAATTCCTTTTTGAAACAGTGGAATGCTTTCTCCAAACAAAATCTTACATGAGAAGCTACCATGTGTATTACAAATAAAAGTGGTGCTGTGTCCATTGAACCAGAGGCGGGGAGAAAGGAACAGCCTTCAGGACCCCACAGAGCACTATCTGCAAATCATTATTCCCCCACAGATTTGAAATGTCACTATTATGTTATATGACCCACCTGAATTGGGTCTGTTGGAATCTTTCCATTTTATTCTGGTCATCTGTCCCTATATGCTTCATCAGTGCCCTGTTATTTTAAATATTGCAAGTCTGAAATATACTTACATATCCACACTTAGCTACTCTCTCTCTCTCTCAGTCTCACACACACACACACACACACACACACACACACAGACATTCTTTCTCAATAAAGAGAGAGATCGGAAAGCATCAACATCAATATCACCTGCAGAGCTGTTAGAAACGCACATTCTTGACCCTAGCCCAGACCTATTGAACTGAGAATTCCGCAGATAGGGCCTAGCAACGTGGAATTAGCAAGGGCACCAGGCGATTCTGATGCGGGCTGCAGTCTGAGAATCAGTGTCCTATAGGAAGGCCAGATTGATGCTGAGTCCTCCTCTCTCTGGCCCTTCTGGGTATCATCTTGAAGTAATCATCTCTGTGTCCCACTGCCCACCCCATCCATTCTCACTGGTGCTGTCCCCACCTCTGAAGGAGAGAGTGGTCTAGCCCCACACAGTTGAGTAAGAATGTCCTCCACTGGCCCCTTGCTTTCATCAGCTGGGTCAGATGGGAGCTTCTGAACCCTACGTATTTCTGGCAAGCCTCCCCCTCCATATCCCCCCTCAAAATTCACAGCCTGAAACTACAGTATTATCTTCACTGTGACTATCGATGCTAATTTTTATTATGCCGTTATTCCTTCATCCTTGGACTTTAGACCCCATACAGACCTGTGCACCCCGTTTTCTGATGCTGTCTTCCCCCACTCCCTAACTTCTAACAACAGGTCTACAAGGCCCTCTAGAACTCGAGATTCAGCAGCAGCAAAATTCTAAAACCTGTCTCCTTTCTCAGTGTTTGATTGACCCGGTTGTCACCACCAAAGTCTCTAGCTTCAGGAGGATTAGGGAGCGACCCTCATGCCACTGACCTGAGGTCGGAGTGGGTGTCCTCACTGCCACTCCCAGCCCGTCCTCCCCGCTTCCTCTTGAGAACTCCAAGCCTTAGGTCTCATCACACTGTAATAGCCATTTCCCCTCCTTATAAGAGTCACCTACCCACCTCCAAGGGACTCCGCCCGCTCCTTGAAGATCTTAGCTCTGTTTCGCAGCACTGCAGTTACCATGCTTCAGGAGTTCCATACACATGTCATCTTTTCAATACCCTCATCTCTCAGTTCCTTCAATGATCTTGTGCTTGATCACTCACTTCCATGGTCCTATGCTAGATCTTACAAGATTGCCAATAACTCATCTCCACCGTGACCCCGGTTCCACATCCCACTCTGGTCACCACTTCCTATCTTTCCAGCTCACTTTTAGTCCAGTTTCAGTGGTGCATTGACCCCACCAGGACCTCATCTGTCTCATGGAATCCCTTCCTTTGTTAACCAGCCTAAGATTCCTGGTCTGTCCTCTTAGTCGCTTGCACACACCCTCAACTCTCCTGTCCTTCCCTCAACTCTCCTGTCCTTCCCTCAACTCGGGCTCTCAGTGGGGGAAACCACCACACCGTTTCCATCCAGCTCTGCAACCATGGCAACTCATCTTCCTGGAAATACATGGGCTCTTCATGCTGCCCACAGATTATACTGTATTTCCCCCATCCATTCCACCTCGCACCCTCCCAAGCAACTATTTCCTGCTTTATTGTCACTCGTAAAATCTCTGATGTTTCTCCGTCCTCCTCCCTCTCAGTCGATGACTTGGCTTCCTATTTCCTAGAGAAACGGAACATTCAGAAGAGAACTTCTAAAGCCCCGCACCCACCGCCATATCTGATTGCCCTCCTGCATCTGTGCTTCCACGTTCTGCATTCTCTCCTGTTACTGTAGAGGAGCTACTGGTGCTCCGGCGAAGGTGATCTGCCATATGCTTCTCACCTCCTCAAGTTCACCGCTCCAACATATTATCCTCTCTATCTTCTGGATTTCCCCCAGCAGCACTCCAGAGACTCCCATTTTTTTAAACCATGTCTTAAGTCTACTTACCCTTCTAGCCACTGCTCTGTTTCTTTCCTTCTCTTTACAGCTCAGCTCCTTACAGGGTGATCCATACACAATTCTTCTCCTTCCATTCTCTCTTGAACCTGCTCCAGCCAAGCTTTGACCCTGACCCGTCTACTAAAACTGCTCTGCTCAAGGTCCACAGCGATCTAGCCTCAGTCCCCACCTTACCTGCACCCAGTGGATTAGTCTTTCCTCATCACAACACTTTCTTCACTTGGCTCTAGAACATTCTCCTTCTTGGTTTTCATTCTTCGTCACTGGTCATTTCATTTTTTGTCTCTGTTACTAGTTGCACCCAGGACTCAATCCGTGGTCTAGTCTACAGATGTATCCCTAGCCATGCGTCAAATTCAAATGCCTCGCCGAGGCAGGTCTCCACTTCCCACACCGACTGTTTCCCTTGATTATTCGAGTGAAAGCAACTCACCTCGGTAGGTTCTGCATCCAGATGGTTCCTACAGACTCAGTTCTGCCTGATGGGTTAGTCTTCCCCTGGTTGTCTACTGGCCTAACCTGCTGAGGTCCCAGAATGCCTGGGGGCTCCCTCACCCACCGTATGACAAGATGAGAGAAGGAATAACTAAGAAGTCTAAAGTGAGGATGGTAGCTAACTGTCAAAAGGTCCAGGAAGAGGAGAAAAGGCTGCTGACTTTGGCTTTTGTAATTCTACTGACCAGCTGGCATGGTTTTGGCTCTCCCCACGCCTACAGGGGAGGCAAAGCCACCCTCAAGCAGTATGCCTAGCTCTACCTATCAGGGCCCCAGGGGTGAGACTCTGCCAGACTCTGATGTTCCTCTTCCTCACATCCAGTCACAGACCCTAGAAGAGTTTTCTGCCATCTGCTTACTCCCCACCAGATGTGACGATCGTTTCCCTCTCTGTGACACCACCTTTGCTCCAGACCTCGGGTTTGGGTTCCCTGCTCCCCGCCCCGTAGAAATGAGGCTGATCCCTTCTGCCCCCCAGACCCGGGTCCTGAACCACATGGTCAGAATGTATGTGGTGTGTAATCTTGAGGAAAAACACCTTGCAAGATATTTGAAAGAGGAAGTGCATAAGAAGGTGAGCAAATAGAGAAGTCAGCTCAAGGTCAAGGAGACACAAAAGAATTTTTAAGCTAGGATTGGTGGTGCTTGTTTAAAGCTGGAAGATAACCAGCACGGACCTACTGTCTAGCACAGGGGACTCTACTCAATACTCTGTAATAACCTATATGGGAAAAGAATCTAAAAAAAGAGTGGATATATGTATATGTGTAACTGATTCACTTTGCTGTATACCTGAAACTAACACAATATTGTAAATCAACTCTACTCCAATATAAAATAAAAATTAAATTAAAAAAATAAAGCTGGAAGAGGAGAAAGAGAGAGAAAATGAAGATGCTAAAAGGGAACATGAATATGACACTCAAATCCCCTATGAGGTGGAGGGTGAAAGGCTGTCTTCCTCTGAAACTTTGAGGAAGAATAAAGTAGCTGACGTTAATTCAGTATTTTCTTTGAGCCACACACAGTCCCAAGTGCTTCATACATTGACTCAATTTATCTTCATACTAATCATATGAAGTAGTTCCTGTTAATACTCTACTTAACAGATGAGGAAACTGAGGCACAGAAAGATAGGGTAACTCACCCGAAATCAGACAGTTAACAAGCCACAGAGCCAGAGTTTGAGGTTGAGCGGTCTGGTTCCGCTGTGCTCTTAACCGCTGCACAATGCTGTCTATGAAAGGACAGAGACAGACTGATGGCAGGTCCCCGTCAGACAAGGGGAAGCCATCTGGCAACTCTCTCTGGACAGTGCCAATTTTTTTCATAAAGGAAGAGGTAAGAAGTCCTAAAGAAGTGCTGTTTAGTAGAACTATAATGTGAGCCATAAATGCAAGCCACGTATCTGACTTTCAACTGTCTAGTCGCCACAGTTAAAAAATAAAAAGGATAAACAGCAAGGTCCTACTGGATAACATGGGGAACTATATTCAATATCCTATGATAAACCATAATGGGAAAGAATATGAAAAAGAATATATATATATATGTATATGTATGACTGAATAACTTTGCGGTACAGTAGAAATTAATACAACATTGTAAATCGACTATACTTCAATTACCCCTCAAAAGATAAAAAAGAAAAATAGGTAAAACTGTTTTAATTAAACTCAATTTATCCAAGATATTATAATTTCAGTACTATAATCAATGTTACTGTATGTTTTTAACAATATTATATCAATTGCTGAGATATTTTACATTCCTTTTTTTTAATAGATTTATTTATTTATTTATTTATTTTTGGCTGCGTTGGGTCTTCATTGCTGTGGACGGGCCTTCTCTAGTTGCGGCGACCGGGGCCACTCTTTGTTGCGGTGCACGGGCTTCTCATTGCGGTGGCTTCTCTTCATTACAGAGCACGGGCTCTAGGCGTGCCGGCTTCAGTAGTTGCAGCATGCGGGCTCAGTAGTTGTGGCTCGCAGGTTCTAGAGCGCAGGCTCAGTAGTTGTGGCACACAGGCTTAGTTGCTCCACGGTACATGGGATCTTCCTGGACCAGGGCTCGAACCCGTGTCCCCTGCATTGGCAGCCGGGTTCTCAACCACTGAGCTACCAGGGAAGCCCCACTTTCCTTTTTACATACTAAGTCTTTGAGTGTTTTTTTTTTAATTTAGCCAAGCCAAGTGGCTTGCGGGATCTTAGTTCCCTGACCAGGGGTTGAACCTGCGCCCTCAGCAGTGAAAGCGTGGAGTCCCAACCACTGGACTGCCAGGGGATTCCCAAGTCTTTGAAATTTACTGTGTATTTTAAACTCATAGCACATGTTAATTTGGACCAGCCACATTTCAAGTGCTCAATAGCCACACATGGCTAGTAGCCACCAACCTGGACAGTGCAGGACTAAAAAGCCATTGGTAGGAGGAGTGACAAAGAATTGAGGATATGGATGGAGCTAAGTATTTAAGAAGAGGGAAAAATCTAGAATACCTGTGGTATGGGATCTTTCTTGAGTAGTTGTTGAGAAACAAATAATAGAACTGACCAGCAGAAGCCAGGTCTATATGGAAATAAGACAACAAAAACCTATAGGAGTGTGTACTTTGTGTGTGTGTACACACACTGGGTACAAACAGAGTCAGTATTCATGATCAGTTGACCGGCAACCGGCACAATCTGACATCAATAAGGACTTCACATCTCCTCCACAAAATGCTTTAGTCTGCCTATGATAGAGTATAGACTTTGCTCTAATTAATTGAATTAATTAAGTTCAATTTTTGGAACTAATTTTGAATTCATTCCAGGTTGTCTCCCTTCTGTCCACCTTTTGCCTAATTTCCAGTCATGCTGTCCCCAGTTCTCAGTTAGGTACTATCTCCTCTCCAGTCTACCGCCTATGGCCCCTTTCTCCTCATTCCGGACACCCATGGCAAACTCACTGACCTTGGACTCTGGGGCACTGCCTTTGCCCTTTCCACTCCTACACCTCTCCCTCAGCTAGTTTTATTGAAAACATGAAACCACGTCCTGTGGAATGACACCAAAAATCATTCCACTCAATATGCACTGTTCAATGTGGCATCCTTCTTTCTAGTTAATGCCCTTCCTTTATCTAAAGTTTGCCATCTGTTTAGTAGTGAATGAATGTTCATCAAGGACAAAGGACCCAGAGAATTGTTTCAATGTCATGTAGATAAGAATCACAGGGCAGTTTGCCTAGAGGCCAGATTGAAAGATAGGAGCTGGGAAAAGAAAGCAAAGTGACTGAGGAAATGTATCTCTATAAATATATTTTAAAACTATGGAGCAATATAATAGCTATGATATTGAATCTTCTTCCCTGGGGTAAGTAGGTAACACAGTATCAGAGGGCTTGGCAGGCAGAATAGTCCCATTTTCCAAGTTGGAAGATATCATCCTTTGATCAAAAATCGTAAGATCCTTTCATTTTCCCCACTACAGTCAGTGTTTCAATTTCAAAGGCCACTTGCTGTTTCTGGTCTGTTATCAGTCAGGCAGACTCAACACACAGAGAGAAAGCCACTTTCGTATAAGCTGCGGTCTCCTTTATCACAAATGCAGACTTAAGGATCCGATCCTGCTAAAACTGCACAGCTCAAGACCAAAAGGTGGAAATGAGGGCAGAGGAAAGCCAGCTTCACAAGGGGAAGTTGCAAATCTATTGAGAAGTAGTGATGTCAAATGCAGGTAAAATATGGCAAGTTGTCTATGTGACTCAAACATCCCTTTGTTCTGCGCTACTTTCACTCCTAAGATCAGAATTGCCAAAAGAAAAATATCAGGATGTTGTTGGGCACGAATAAATATGACATCACGAGTAGAAAGGAAATTCATTAATATGCTCAAGAACCTAATACATGCCAGGCACTGTGCTGTTTTTTTAAATACAGCAAACCTCACAATCATCTCTGATGAGGAAAGGGGAGCTCAGAGAAGTTACATACATGCCCATAGTTTCGCTCTTAAGTGGAGAAGCCATTATTCAAACCCCTGGCTCTCCAGTCCTAAAGCCTGAGCTTTTTCTTTTCCTTTTCTTTTTAATTCTCTTTCTCCTATAGCACACTGCCTCCAGAGAAACAGAGAGAGGCTTGGGTGTGATGGTCTGTGGACTGGTTTAGCCAGAAGGGCAAGCCTGACCACAAGCAAATTTGTTTTCATTTTGTCCATTCTGTGTACATCCTAATTGTGCCTCCCTCAGAAAAAAAGGTTTGGTCAAATAAATACAAGACACATGAAAACATCTCTGACTCATTTCCACAACAGAAATCATATTTGCCAAAAGTTCTCACATTTGCTAAATTGGTGGCTCACCAGTATTTAGCTGCTGATTCATCCATGTGCTTTGCTTCCATGGGACCACAATGTAATGTTCTCCATCTGTTTTTTTTTCAGCAGCTCTTGATATCACTTATTCATATTATTCATTCAACAGTGTTAGTCAACAAAAGACAATGAGACAAAGGACAAAAAAGGCAAAGGACAAAAAAGGCAAAGGACAGCTGGGATGGAATGACCATTGGAATTGAACCAAATATGAACCAAGTCTTCAGTCCAATAATAATTGTAATTTCCCAACTAGTTCTGTTTCAGATTTATTTACTTCTGTTTCCTTGCTTGAATGTTTGTGACTGAATCATTTTAGTGTCTTTTCAAATTATAACAGTAATACAAGAGGTAGAAATATGTACTCACTAGATTCTCTGTGTTAAGTTTGGTGTGGATTCTTTCACACCTCTAGCCATATGCTATACAAACATTTATAATTATAAGAAACAATTTCCCTACTTTTTATAAAAATAATATTTATACACTCTATTCGACAATTTGTATTTGGTCACTTAAAAAATGTCTCATGCACATCCCTCCAGATCAATACCTTAGACTGGACTTTATTCTTTTAAGTAGTTACATCACCTTCTATGATACATCTATCAAAATATCTTTAACTAATTCTCTAGAGATGAACATTTAGGATGTTTCCAAGCTTGGTGTTCCTTTTGCTGTTTTACTGTAGTAAATACTATTACGACAAACTTCCCTGTGTGCATGTCCTTATATACATGAACATTTTTCACAATAAGATATAGCCCCCAAAACAGAGCAGTTAGCTCCAAGCCTATGCATATTTTCTTCTTATTAATAATATTATTAAGACACAGGCCTTAAGTGTACAGTTCAATCAGTTTTGATAGGAGCATTTACCACCCATGGAACTAACCTCCCAATCAAGATACAGAACATGTCCTTGTGCCCCTACCTAGTCAAACCTTTCTTAATCCAACCCCATCCCGATCAACCATCGGTCTGCGTTTGCCTGTTTCACAATTTCCTACCAACAAGTCAGAAAGTTTGACCCTTTTCGCGTTTGGCTCCTTTGCTTCAGCATAATTGCTCTAGCCTTCATTCCATTTTATTATATGGATGTGCCACAATATTCATTCCTTTTTAATGATATGAATATTCCATTATGCATTCAACTATTCTTCCACTGATGAACATTTCAATTGTTTCCTCTCCTTTTCATGACAATAGATGACACTTCAATAAACTTCCTTGAACTCATGTCTTTTTGTCCTGGGACTTCTTTCATCCCAGGATGTACCCCCCAAAACCAGATGAAGAATGTTAAAGTTCTTTAAATTTTTAATTGTGTTAGATACTGCCAGATTACCTCCCCAGTAGGTGAAAGCAATTCACACTCTTACCAGCCCATTTCCCCACACCTGTATCATCTGAGAAGCTCTTTGGCTCTCAGGGGTACTGACCCTGAATGTTAGAAACTCGTTCATGGAGCAGCACCTACTAAAATATTAAAAATACACATACAGAGCACAAACACTTTGCTGGGTACTGGTGATAAAAAGGGGAACAAAGCCTATCCTCACCCTTGAGTGGCTTACAAATCAAATAAGAAAAGCCGTATGATTCATGCAAGAAGGAAAGTTTTTACATGGCACAGCAGGAGAGGCGATTTGGGAACATCAGATTGGGAAGTCTGATTAAAATGTGTGTGGTCAAATGCTTGTAAGCGCTAGTTCTGAAGAAGTCAGAATTAGTTGGATGAAGTAGAGGGAAAGAGTATTCTAGGCAGATAGAAGAGAGTAGGAGAAGCCAAGCAGGCATAAAAAACTGACCGTCCACATTAGAGATCCAGGCACGTGGCAATTACACACAAGGAGGGATCACAGAGAACAACAAATATGTTCTATAAAAACTGGCGAAATTTGAATAAGGGCTGTAGATTAGGTAATACTATTTTTTTTATTTTTAAAAAATTTATTTATTTTATTTATTTATTTTTGGCTGTGCTGGGTCTTCATTGCTGCATGCGGGCTTTCTCTAGTTGTGGCGAGCGGGGGCTACTCTTTGTTGAGGTGTGCAGGCTTCTCATTGTGGTGGCTTCTCTTATTGCAGAGCACAGGCTCTAGGCACACGGGCTTCAGTAGTTGTGGCACACGAGTTCGGTAGTTGTGGCTCACGGGCTCTAGAGCGCAGGCTTAGTAGTTGTGGCACACAGGCTTTGTTGCTCCGTGGCATGTAGGATCTTCCTGGACCAAGGCTCGAATCCGTGTCCCCTCCATTGGCAGATGGATTCTTAATCACTGCACCACAAGGGAAGCCCGGGTAATACTATTTTATTGATGTTAAATTTTTTGAGTTTGATAACTGCCCTGTGTTTGTGTAAGTGAATGCCTTTGTTCTTAGGAAATACATACTTGATAAAAAGGGCATAATGTCTATGATTTACTCTCACATGGTTCAGAAAACACATAACACTATGTAGATAGGTAGACAAGATAAATTGTTAAAACTGAAAATATAGAACAAAAAAGATACTGAGTCAGAGATCTTTTTTCTTCAATTAAAGTCTTTTATGATAACCTGTATATCATATTTTTGATCATGCTACCTGGAAATTTATGAACCATTTGATCTTTCTTATTAATGATATTAGTGCAAGAAATACATGTCTATGTGGGCTTAATGACAGTTTAGGGTGGAGGTTTGAGTTGTTATTTTTTTTTTTCGTCTTATGAAAATTCCACAAATACATTATTTGGAATAACCTGTGTATCTGTGTATCATTTCATTTATTTTGTCCCGGAAAGATGTTGATTTATAAGTGGTGGCTTACAAATGCATTGACTGAAATTTATAAGAGAAACAAACTCAATAGTATTTTATTCAATAACGGTATCCTGATTGAAGCATTAAAAAAAAGATAGATAGATAGGTAGATGATATGTAGATAGATAGATAGATGACGGATGATAGGAAGAATGATGAAACAAATGTTAAAAATGTTAACAAATGGCAAATCTTGGTGAGGAATATATAGGATTTTTTTGTACTGGTTTTGCAATTTTTCTCTAAGTTTGAAATTATTTCAAAATAAAAGTTTTTTGTATTAAGATTCAAAATACAAGAATGCCTTCATTGACCATCAGTTGGTTCTCTATGACAAGCATAAATGACATGAAATGGAAAGCAGTGAGCTCCAAGGGAGAGAGTCAAACCAAGGCAAATTCTTGAAGGGCCTGTTCCTGCTGAGAAATTTTAATTTCATGCTGAAAGCCATGTGGAGGAAAGGAGTGCTGAAATCCAATGGGATTTTTAAGAGTCCTTTAGCAGCTTTGTGGAGATGAACTTACCCTGGGACCAAACGAGGGGCAGGAGACCAGCTGGGAGGTCACCATGATGCATCAGACAAGTGAAGGCCTGGCAGAGGCAACAGCTGAGAGATGGAGAAAAGAAACAGCAACCAAATGTGTTAAGATTCTGCATGACCTAGAAAGTGGAGGATGTGGGAGGATTCTGGCTTGGGAAGCTGGTTGGATGGTGATGCAAGTCACCAAAATAGAAAGTAGAGGTAGAGCAGGAAGCTTGGGAAGAGAGAGGGTGAGTTCTGGGCAGACCATGATGAGTTTGAAGCGCATGTGGAAAATTCAAAGGGAAACCTGCAGAGCTCAGAGCAATCTGGGCATGAGATACCGACCTTAACGTCGTCTGCATGTAAATGGTTTGGGCTCTAATAAAGGACTGGTCCTTAAGGTTTTTGCCTATTTCACCACTGTCAAATTAACGTCTTCTGAGGGCATTTTCTTTTCAAAAGGAGGCTAAAAGTGGTAAGCTGTTACCCTACAGTACCTGGAATGCCTTCTTCCAAGTCCCTGTGGAAACAGGCCCATCCAAAAAAATGTATTAACAACTGCTTTACATTGAAAGAAGATGATGATGTGTCACACGCTAGAGATATTGCCATTAAATGCAGCTGTGGTGAGCTCTCATGCAAAATACAGTCATGGCTCTTTGCACCATTGGAGCCAGAAGAGCATGGTAGTTCTGAACAAGGGGACAGATCTGACTCATCTCCACTGTTCCCCCTTAGCTCAATCAGGGGCTTCACAGACACAAGAACTATTCAGATGTGCCCCCAACACGTCTCACCACCACCACCCAGCAACACTGTTTCCAGAAGCTGCCTGTGTTGAGCCATATTGTCTGATGACAACTGAGGGGGAAAGTGGGAACCTGGGAACTTGCTAGAAATGCAAATGCTTGGGCCTCACACCAGACCTACTGAATCAGAAATTGGAGGTGGGCCCAGTCATCTGTGTTTTAACAAGCCCTCCAGGTAATTTCTGATGCACAGCAAAGGCTGAGAACCACTGTCAGACTTAAGTGAGGAGTTATCATCTCTATCCAAGGAGTGGCCCCATCCCAAAATTTGAAAATGATGAGCTTCTCAAGATGCAAGCCCTATCTTTTAATTTTTTAAGTTCCTGTAAACCCAAAGTCGAATGTCTTAATTCAATAAACGTTTACTGAGTCCTAAATGAGTCTGGTTCTTAACTAATGTGAAAGAAGAAAGGAAGGAAGGAAGGGAGGGAGGGAGGGAGGAAGAGGAGTTTGGTTACACAAAATCTGTGAGTTCAAAGCTATCGAAGACTTTTAAAAGTCCATATTTTTCTCTCATTCTTCCAACAATGGCCAAGAAGCAATAAGCACATGGGAGTACATAAAAATGAGCCGAGATCCTGTGGGTGGTAAAGGAAAGGAGAAAGCTGGGCAACAAAAAATATTTCTCTCCCATTGTCAATGCAGCCTGGCTCTAGGTATGCTATAGACCAGATATTTATCCTCTAATTTGGGATACACTCCCCTTCCTTCAAAAATCAGCATTTCAAGGAGAAACCAGATAGTCAGAGAGAACGTAATAGCTGACATTTATGAGCACTAACTATGAGCATGCCTATGTGTTACGTGCTTTAATAATTTATCATATATTTTCTTTACAAAAACTCTATGAAGTAATTGTGCCCATCAGCTCTATGAAGTTATGTGCACATACCTGTGCCTATTTCATAGATGAGGAAATTACAGATGAAAGAGATTGAGTAATTTACCTAAGATCCAACTATTGTAAGGGAAAAGCAGCTAATTCCAGAGTCTGTGCTCTTAACTACTACAGAACAAGAAATCTTGGCCATTGAATAAAGCTTGTGCCGTTCCAGTCTCAGCATCAGTTTTGTTATTGGCTGTGCGAATCCAATCGCCCTGGCCAAGACAAGGGGTCTCGGGCTGGGCTAGGACCCCGGCTCAGGTCCAGTCAACCAACTGGTAACAATACCCTGGACCAAGTAAATAATCATCTCTGGGGGGACGATCCAGATATCTGTATTTTTGAAGCTTCATGATGATTCCAGTGCACAGAAAAGGTTGAGATCCACTGATTCAAGTCCAGTTCTCATATTTTGTTGGTAAGACAGCTAGTGACAATAGAAACACAAATAAGAGTGACAGGGGAAGTGCCTGCTACCCACCGACCCACAATGAACAAAGGAAGGCTTCCACCAACCGTGGGGCAAATGTGGAGTGCACTGCTATTCTACCTCAAAGAATTCATGTGTAAGTCTTCCATGTCTAAGATTGGTAGGAAGAGGTATCATTGTTTTGCTTTGAATTTTTAGGCTGGGTGTGGTATCCTAGAAAGAACAAGATTAGTGGTCATACACTCTAGAATCAACTCTGACACTTACTAACCATAATCTAGAGACACTTAACCTCCCTTGAACCTCAATTTCTTTATCTGCACAATTACTGTAACAATAGTCCATGCCTTACTGACTTCACAGGTACTTCTAAATATTAAATAAGACAGTGTATACAACGTATACCTTTGATGCAATAAGCATGATGCAATGCTGGTTTTTAACAGGTAGAGAACTTAAAGGTAATATGCATTGATGGCACACAGAACAGGATCTGAGTCTCACGCTTGCTATTCATTAACTCTTCTTAGGGAAGTAAGACAAGCTCTTTGAAAGAGTACTCCCCGCACCCCCAAAGGGTAGAAAACAAAATCAATAACGTCATGATTGTTCTGAGAATTAAATAACACTCTGCACAGCATTGTGGCACCTCGAAGGTATTCAAAAGTATTATTTTCCCTTTCCCACCGTCATTTATATGTCTTCTTCAGTCCATCATATATTTTAAATTGAAGTATACCAGAAAAAAATTAAAGGGTACCTAACAGCCTTATTCACCTTGAATAAGAATGGGCTGTCCAACCCTCAGAATGGGAAAAAATATTTGCAAGTGAAGCAACTGACAAAGGATTAATCTCCAAAATTTATAAGCAGCTCAGGCAGCTCAATATCAAAAAAAGAAACAACCCAATCCAAAAATGGGCAGAAGACCTAAATAGACATTTCTCCACAGAAGATATACAAATTGCCAACAAACACATGAAGGGATGCTCAACATCACTAATCATTAGAGAAGTGCAAATCAGAACTACAATGAGGTATCACCTCACACCAGTCAGAATGGCCATCATGCAAAAAATCTACAAACAATAAGTGCTGGAGAGGGTGTGGAGAAAAGGGAACCCTCTTGCACTGTTGGTGGGAATGTAAATTGATACAGCCACTATGGAGAACAGTATGGAGGTTCCTTAAAAATCTAAAAATAGAACTACCATACGACCCAGCAATCCCACTACTAGGCATATACCCTGAGAAAACCATAATTCAAAAAGAGTCATGTACCACAATGTTCATTGCAGCTCTATTTACAATAGCCAGGACATGGAAGCAACCTAAGTGTCCATCATCTGATGAATGGATAAAGAAGATGTGGCACATATATACAATGGAATATTACTCAGCCATAAAAAGAAACGAAATGGAGGTATTTGTAGTGAGGTGGATGGAGTTAGAGTCTGTCATACAGAGTGAAGTAAGTCAGAAAGAGAAAAACAAATACTGTATGCTAACACATATATATGGAATCTTAAAAAAAAAATGGTTCTGAAGAACCTAGGGGCAGGGCAGGAATAAAGACGCAGACATAGAGAATGGACTTGAGGACACGGGGAGGGGGAAGGGTAAGCTGGGACGAAGTGAGAGAGTGGCATGGACATATATACACTACCAAATGTCAAATAGATAGCTAGTGGGAAGCAGCCGCATAGCACAGGGAGATCAGCTCAGTACTTTGTGACCACCTAGAGGGGTGGGAATGGGAGGGTGTCAGGGAGACGCAAGAGGGAGGAGATATGGGGATATATGTATATGTATAGCTGATTCACTTTGTTATACAGCAACAACTAACACACCATTGTAAAGCAATTATACTTCAATAAAGATGTTAAAAAAAAAAAAAAAAGAATCGGCTGTCCAAAAGGAGACAAGCAAATACAAAAACATCCCTTGTTCTTGGTTAGGACATCTCAACATCATCAATATACCAGTTCAAAGTGAATTTATCAGTGTAATGGGGTCCCAATAAAAATATCAACAAGCTCTCACAGATTTCAAAAACAAACTTATGGTGACCAAAGGGGAAACATGGGGGGAGGGGAGGGATAAATTAGGAGCTTGGGATTAACATACACACACTGTTATGTATAAGATAGATAACCAACAAGGACCTATTCCACAGGGAGCTCCAGGGAAGTCCAGAAATATGCCCAACAAAATGCAGAAATCTGGATATGATCAAAGTGACATCTCAGATCACTCGGGCAAAGTTAGGGGTTTTAAAAAAATATTTATTTATTTAATTTATTTATTTTCCTTACTTTTTTGGCTGCGTCAGGTCTTAGTTGCGACACACGGGATCTTCGCTGAGGCATGCAGGATCTTTCGTTACCGCACGTGGTCTCTTTGCTGCAGCGTTCAGGCTTCTCTCTGGTTGTGGCCTGGGGGTTTTCTCTCTCTAGTAGTGTCACGCGGGCTTAGTTGCCCGGCAGCACGTTGGATCTTAGTTCCCCGACCAGGGATCGAACCCTCAAACCAAAAACAAACATATACTCCAAATGAATCTGAGATCTTAATATAAAAAAGTAAAAGTATACAAATACTAAACAAAAACAAGTGAATTTCTCTGTAAGCTGAGTGTAGGGAAAGGCTTCTATGACTAAAAATCTAGACGCAGTAAAAGAGAAGCTTGATAAATTTGACTATAAAAATAAAGAATGTTTGCATGGCCAATTTAAAAAAGAACACCAAAATAAAGTCAAAAAGTAAATGGTAAACTGGGAAAAAACAACTGCAAAATATTACCAGATAAGGAGCTAATAAACTTACTACACAAATAATGCTTCAAAATTGAGAGGGAAAAGGCCAAAAATCCTAAATAAAAATAAAGGCATAAACAGACAAAAGTTTTTAGGATATAAAAATGGCCCTTATACATATGAAAGATGTACATTACTACTCACAGTAAAGGAAATGCAAATTGAAACTAGGTGAGATACCATTTCTCATCTATTAGACTGGTAAACATTAAAAACCTTGACAACACATTCTGTCAGTTGGTGATGCTTTGGGGATACGGGCATGTTCCTACATTGCTGGTGGGACTGCAAAATGAAGGAAAATTCCCTTATAGAGGCAACTTCGGCATTAGTTAACAAAACTACATAGGCAATTCCACTTGTAGGAATCTATCCTGAAGATTATACTTCCAATAATATGAAAAGAACCTGCATAAGGTTAATCATTGCAACAGTATTTGCAGTTGCAAAATATCAGAAGCTATATAAATGCCCAAGCGTAAAAGATGGGTTTATTATCACAATTGAGTACTATGAAGCTGTGAAAAGAAGGAGAATGATCTCTGTCAGCTGATAAAAATTTATCTTCGGGAGATACTGTTAAGCAAAAAAAAAAAAAAGAAAAGAAAGAAAGAAAAAAAGGTTTAAAAAGTAAAATGCAACAAAGTAGATAGGGAGAAAGAGAAAGATAGAGAAAGAATGTTCCCTTTAAGGAAAGAAGAAGGGGAATTAAAATAACATACATTTATCTGTTACCTTTACCAAAAGAAACGCAGGAAGAATAAGAGAACAAGGGTAGGAGGGGGCAAGGTGGGTGGAAAGGATACAGGAGAGAGTGATGCTTCCAAATATATCTTTCTGTATAGTTTTGAATTTTGGAACCATGTTAGTCTTCTAGATATTCAAAAATTAAATCAACGAAGATTGAAAGGGAAAATAATTTTAAAACCTAAAATTGAAAGCAAACCAACATAATGAATCCAATTGTATTTCAAGTGAATACCATGTTCATAGTGACTAGGGAAAGAAAGAGGAAAAAACTAATCTGAGAAACATATGAGCAGAGTATTTGACTTCAAATATATATCTTCAGTCTTGGGCAAGGTTATGGAGTGGGGGAAAACTGCACACAAAACCTCAACTCTTTTTTTGTACGTTTGTTCACTGTAATGGTATGGGCGAAGTAATTCTGAAAGCATCTTGGATAAATTATAGCACTAAAGGAATAAACGTGTCGCCATTGTTGGGACCCAGGATTTTCACTATGAAAGAAGCAACATCCAAATTACAAAATGGCAGAGGGTGAGAAAGAATCCTTTGGAGATGGATTGGGTTTCGAGACACTGGTGAACCCATAATTTTAAAACTATGCATATGTCTATGCCTACTTATGCCCATATGTATACACATGCATGTGCGTATGTATATCTGTAAGTATATGTTTGTATATGTGCACATACATGCATATATTTATTAACTTTGTCTGCTGAAAGGCCCTAGAAACAAAGATACCTCAGTAGCATTGAACACACCTGGCACACAGATCTTCGTTTTTAATACCATTCCTCACTAAAAGGAAACAGGGCTCCTGAGAAAATGGCCTGTTCTGGGGCTGGGGAAGGATAGATTCAAGATGAACTTGGAATATCTTATAAGGAAGTGCTCACAAAAATGGTGAAGCCAAGTCATAAAGACATGGGAGTCAGCTTTAAGGGTTTCCACTGGGCAAATCTGGGATAATTGAGCACCAGATGTTTAAAGACAGTAATAAATTATAAACTATTGAGAGAAAAAAGGAATCGATTAGTTATTATCATTAATAAACACATAAAGAAATGAGAGAAAAAGGGGGGATCTTATTTAGAGCAGAATGTCAAGTGCCAACTGGTAATTGTGCAATACTAGAGTTTTGCACGTTTTGCAACCATCGTAGAGAAAATTAGTTCAAGCAGGAATCATCAACAGATGCTCAATCTAGGAGACAGTTTGATGAGGAGCAGAATACTTGCATGATCTTAAAGTGTTTCCCACAGATTGCTTATTAGTTGTAAGAAAAAAAATAGTAACTCTACAGTGGAGACATAGGACAACACTTGACTGGGTGATGAAAATTAACACCACTAGCGTGAGCAGGTCAACACCATGGGCCTGCGAGGACCCATAAGGTATCCAACGTCATTTCCGTGATATTCCAGCCAGGAATGCATCACCTGAATCTAATCACTAGAAAACATCAGGCAAACCCCAAATGAAGCACTTTTGTCATAAAAGACCAAAAAAAAGGCTATGAAAATGTCCCAGATGAAAGGAGATTAAAGACACATGACAACAAGATGCAAAACCCTCTCCTAGACTGGATCCCAGACTGGGAGCCCAGCTGAGAAATGATGAGGGGACAAAACTGGGTCCATAGGCAAGATGAGAATACAGATGAAATACACGCTGTGTATTTGGGCTTTACCCAGTAAAGGGGCCATGGCATATGCAACTGACTCTCAAATGAATCACAAAGTATATGTACTTGTGTCTATATACACATGTACACACACGTTATACACATACACACAGAGAGAGAGGGTGCACAAGTAACAAAGCAAATGGGGTAAAATGTTAACAATAGATGAACCTGGGTAAAGGAAAGCTCTTCTTCGTACTATTCTTATTCTTGAAACTTTTCAGTGCACTTAAAATTATTTCCAAATAAAAGTTACTTTTTAAAAAACGGAGTAGAATGAACTTATGGTTACCGGGGTTGGGGGGAGGGTGGAGGGGAGGGATAGTTAGGGAGTTTGGGATTGACATGTACACACGGCTATATTTAAAATGGTTACCCAACAAGGACCTACTGTACAGCGCAGGGAACTCTGCTCAATATTATGTGGCAGCCTGGATGGGAGTGGAGTTTGGGGGAGAATGGATACATGTATACGTATGGCTGAGTCACTCTGCTGTGCACCTGAAGCTATCACAACATTGTTAATCAGCTATACTCCGATTATATAAAATAAATATATAAATATAAAATAAATACTTTATTATTTAAATAAATATATAAATATATTTTTATAAAATATATAAATATAAAATAAAAAGATTTCTTTTAAAAAAAGGAGTATGCTATCAACTTGATTTAGGAAAGACAAAGAATAAATGGTTTAGGTTAGCCCCAAATAGTGTAGGTTAACATCAAAATAAGCCAGAAATTCATTTTAATCTAGATCTAAAACATGTTGCAAGCTAATCATAATTAAACAACTTCACTATTTAATATTTATAAGGCCATTTGCGGAAGTACTTTTAATACAATGGCTTACAAATTATAGTACAACAAATAGAGTATATTTAATAAATAGCGATGACTTAGCAATGTGCCACTGATAGGCTGGTCTGTTGCTGACAGTCTTGCCAGGAAGATCTGCTTAGTGATCCAAAAAATATTGGGGTGTCTAATCAGCAGGCTTCATAGGTTTGAAATAAATGTTTCAGTTACATTAGTCTTAAAATTATATCACATTTCTTTCTCATATTTTAAAATGATGTCTTGAGACCTAACAGGAGTATCTTTTTAATTTCACATTTTTAGTGCTTACATTTATCTAGATATTAATGTTGAGCTTCTTAGGGCAAAGAAGACAGAATTAAATATTTCATGACTTGTAAAAACTTAGATTCCTTTAGTTCACAGGGAGATAGAGAGGCTGACATCAGAACATCTTTATTTCAATATTTGCTTCCTAAGGACGAATGTAAACAGAATATAACCTATTGCTTTCTCTGTATTCAGACAGCTTACATCCACCGGCCAGCTATGACTCTTCTCAAGGAGATGAGGTTGGATCCCAACTGGATCGCAGGGTTTAATTTGCATAACATGACTCCAGGCCTTGTTTTTCTGCATTTGTTTTATTTTAAAGGAACCAAATTTGTTCTAGATCTGAGATATTGTTACTTCAAAAGCTTCCCGTTACTATACCAGAACAAGAAAGTATGATTTCCTTATTCATGAATTATCTACTACTTACAGTTGAATCAGATGAGCTAATTCTTTGTTTGTTTACTTAATGGGCTAAGTCTAAATAGCCATTAGTGGCTATTAGTGAATGAAATAGTATTTGTTTAAAAAAAATGTTTTTTAATTCCACTCTGCATTTCATGTGTATTGATTTTATATAAATACACTTCTGATTAAAGCATGACTTTAAAAAGTCAACATTTAATTTCTCATAATTGCCTGTAGAAACAGAAGGAAAATTCATAATTCATCAATGTTCTGTGGTAGACATCAAATTATGTCTTACAGTTGAATTGTACTAATAAGCCTGTAGTGATTTCAACACTGAAAGGGAGACATGAAGCAGAATTGAAAGTATGGAGGTAAGAAGTAAATGCAAGGAGGGAGGAAAAGAATACAGAGGTAAAAAGAAAAGAGGAAACAGCAGAGGAAGGAGAAATAGAATGCCAGTGGGAAAGAAGACAGAACAGATGTTAAGAAAAGGGAAGAAGACAAAACTAATTCAAAAAGGTACATGCCCTCCAATGTTCACAGCAGCACTCTTTACAATAGCCAAGACAGGGAAGCAACCTAAATGTCCATCGACAGAGGAATGGATAAAGAAGATGTGGTGGGAATGTAAGTTGTTGCAGCCACTATGGAAAACGGTGTGGAGGTTCCTCAAAAAACTAAAAATAGAGTTGCCATATGATCCAGCAATCCCACTCCTGGGCATATATCCAGAGGAAACTCTAATTTGAAAAGATACATGCACCCCAATGTTCACTGCAGCACTATTTACAATAGCCAAGACATGGAAACCACCTAAATGTCCATGGACAGATGAATGGATAAAGAAGATGTAATACATATATATAATGGAATATTACTCAGCCATAAAAAAGAATGAAATAATGCCATTTGCAGCAACATGGATGGACCTAGAGATTATCATACTACGTGAAGTAAATCAGAAAGATGACTACCATATGAGATCATTTATATGTGGAATCTAAAATATGACACAAATGAACATATCTATGAAGCAAAAACAGACTCACAGACATAGAGGACAGACTTGTGGTTGCCGGGGGTGCCGGGAAGGAAGGATGGGGAGTTTGGGATTAGCAGATGCAAACTATTATTCATAGAATGGATAAACAGCAAGGTCCCACTGTGTAGCACAGGGAACTATATTCAATATCCTGTGATAAACCATAATGGAAAAGAATATGAAAAAGAATATATATATATGTATAACCGAATCACTTTGCTGTATAGCAGAAATTAACACAACATTGTAAATCAAGTATACTTCAGTAAAATTTTTAAAAGAAAAAGGAAGAAAGGGAAAATGAGAATGAGGCAGAGAAGGAAAAGTGGGAGATGAAAAATTCTCTCTCAGCTGGAGGGTTATTGAAAAGACTCCGAACTGGAACCACCTTATTTACATTTTGGTAAAAGGGAGTATGAGATCTATAAGAAGAGAGGGTGATTTCCTATATGGCCCATTGCTTCTGTTTGTTTAATACATATTTATTTTATGTAAGCTAGGACTTAGCTTGCTAGAACTTACTTAGCTTGAAAGTATTCCCTTGGACTTGTTCAAAATGTAAGCAGTTGTTTTAGAGGTGGGTGTTAATGAGAATAGGTGACTAGGCTGAACAGAGACAACGCAATATGCCTGGAATTGGTAAGAATTGCCAACTACTAATAAAGCAGTTTTCTTCCAGTTGTCACTGTGTGCCATTCTTTGAAGCATCCCCTGTGGGATGTTTTTAAACAAGCTTAGACAGAGCTTGTCATGATAGCATATAACTGCTGTTGAACTGTTCTGAGCTTTAAATCAGCCATGTATCCTTTGTATGAAAAAGAAAAACAATCTGTCATAGAAGTGCATGAAAGTTGACAAGACTTTCTCTAATAGCTATATCCTGGGAATACATATTTATGAAGGTTTTTAAACACTAGCTTGGAAAACACATATACAACCATTCTCAGATTGTTTAAAATATGAACCACTGACCTTAACCGTCACACAACTTACTTTGCAGCTAAACCTGTGGTATTTCTGACCGTCAAGCAGCCTATAGAGTCCTACATTAAAGAAAGAGCCTGTGTTTGTATTTCCTTTCAATGTTTTAAGTCATGATTAAATATAGACATTATTCAAAATAACTGTCTCAACTTTTCTTAATGTTTATATAATTTCCTTTCGGTATATTAATTTATGGGTAGATATAGACATTAGTCAAAATAACTGTCTCAATGTGTCTTCATGTTTATAAAAATTTCCAAACTATATCAATTATTCTCTAATATTCTATCATTATACAAGGAAATCAATGGGGTTATTTAAAGGCAATAATAGAGCAAAATGTCAAGTGAAGAGATCATTTTCCCTCTCATCTAAAAAATTGTTTTTCTCTTTCAAACCTTACAGTTAACCCATATAATTTTTAAAGTGGAAATCTTCCCTGGTTTTAAAAGTATTGAAGCTGCCACAGAGTGATCTATGAATGTTCTTAGGACACATAAAAAATTTTACATGAGAACAAGTGATGACTATAGTTGGGTTTACAGAAGCCCCTAGAATAAATGATGTCTTTGCTTTTAAGTTATGTTGGAGTTTATTTCAGGATTCCCAGTATGAGCACACACAGACTTCTAGAAAAACACCTCACTATGTTAAACTCTTAACAAGAGGCAATACAATTCCAAGAGTGGTTTTCACATAATAGTCAACCATAAATGTTACAACTGTCCTTGCTAATTTGCATAGCATTCAAAATTACATCTCCCAGTCTTCTTTCTTTGACCTCCAAATACTATTATCTGCCTTTTAAACAGATAGACAAAATGATCTAAAGGTAACTTTGCCACCAATTAATTTAAGGTTCATTGTAATTCATGAGCTTCTAATTCTTGTACTTAAGACACCAAGATACTATTTCCTCCCATCTCTGCTTGTGACATTTATCTCAAATGAGACCTAAATACCAAGATTAGCTTACAAATTAAGACCAGAGTGAAATGCACTAGCATATAAAAGCATAGATAAGGAACTAGAAAATTTTTGAGCTGATAAAGATGTTAAAGATAATGCACCCAACATTTTAAAAGAAACTGACGTCCAAGGACGTGAAAAGGCCTTCCAAATCTTGCATAGCTAGTTGGGGGCGTGAAGCTGATGTGAGAATAAGTAGAAAGGAGGCTAAGTACATTTGATAAGTACATGAGAAAGGATAAGAGAACAAACAAAGTCATGGCAGGTAACAAGACAGCATTCCACAGTATTCCCGGGGGGCTCACATGGTCCATGGAACACTGCCCAGGAGAGACCTTCTAACACGCTTGTGAGCTGTAACGCCAACTCATCTGCCACGTGGTCATCCTTCACCACAAGCCAGAACTGACAGGCTTTTCACCATCACTTTGAACATATGATCTGTTCAGATGATGAACAGATCACATGAATATATGATCTGTCCCCAAACTCCGTAAGCGGCATCTACACTGAACTACTAGTGTTCTAAATTTTTTATCAACAGAAAATACCAGGCTTTCATCAAATGCATGAAGAAAATGTTTTAAATCATGAAGTCCATCCCCTGGTGTTTTTTAAATGAGTCAGGAAGCAGAATGGGGAGGAAGGGTGTGTCAATGACAGCACAACCTCTATGACTAAGAAGAAGAAGGAAAAACCTCCTGGCCTTTAAAGTGAAAATCCCCTTCTATTTTAAGGAACACTCTCTCACTTGAACAAATCTCTCAAATGAGTAATTAGGGTTGGATCATATCCTCCTGGGACAGCTACTTTCCAAAGAATAAGCCTTTAATGCATTGATAAAAAAGGGAAAATACACTCTGACGCCTGAGAAAGGGAACCATCCGTTTCCAAATGCCCTGTGTGTTCTGTTCGCAACAGTGCAGAGTCCAGATGACACTCGGGCAGCCAGCTCTCAACTTGGTGGAAGGAAAAAGTCTCCCACATAAGTTCTCAGGTCCCAGGGCTTTCCATGGCTGCTTTTCTGGTGCTAGTGGCTTCCCAAAGCCTCTACTTGGCCTTGACATGATGTGTCCCAGGGGCAGAGAAGCACATCTGTTGGTGCTTTGAAAACTTTGTCAGCTTTCAGGGTGAAATCATAACGGTGTATTTTAAGTCAGACTGGATAGAGACATTTATGAGTAGCTGCTATTTTATTGCTCACCCATTTAAAATGCAAATGATAACACCCCAAATTACCAAAGTCTACTTTGCAGATGTTCTTATTATTCACTAAGCTGCTTTTTTTTTTTTTTTTTTTTTTTGTGGTTACACTTATTCTCTCCTACATGTCTCTGAATTTAATCTACCACATAACCCTCCTTATGAAAACTCCTACTTGTTTCTCAAATAATTTTGTTGTATATACTTAAGGAGTTGGACTAAAAAAATAAACTCATTTTCTCAAGGAATGAAGAAAACAGATCTTCATTTCCATATCCCAAAAGTCAGTTATAGAGAAACAAACTAACAACAACATAAAGTGACAGACAACCTATTTAGGAAGCTCCATTGATCGCTCCGTGGAAACAAAGTGGCCCAGCTTTTGACAAGAGCAAGTGAGATATCACTTATATGTGGAATCTAAAAAAAGGATGCAAATGAACTTCTTTACAAAACAGAAACAGACTCACAGACTTAGAAAACAAATTTATGGTTATCAAAGGGGAAACGTGGGGGAGGGATAAATTAGGAGATTGGGTGGTGACACCACTATACTATAGACACCACTATACTATATATAAAATAGGTAATCAACAAGGACCTATTGTATAGCTCAGGGAACTCTACCCAATACACTGTAATAACCTATATGGGAAAAGAATCTGAAAAAGAATTTATATGTATGTATAACTGAATCAGTTTGCTCTACACCTGAAACTAACACAACATTGTAAATCAACTGTATTCCAATATTAGATAAAAATTAACTGTAAAAAAGAATTAAATTTAAAGAGAATGAAATAATGCCATTTGCAGCATCATGGATGGACATAGAGATTATCATACTAAGTGAAGTAAGTCAGACAGAGATAGACAAATATCATATGATATCACTTACTTGTGGAGTCTAATAAAATAGGACACAAACGAACTTATCTACAAAATAGAAACAGACTCAGACATTGAGAACAGACTTGTGGTTACCAAGGGGGAGGGGTTGGGGAGGAATGGAGTGGGAGTTTGGGATTAGCAGATGCAAACTATTATACAGAGAATGGATAAACAACAAGGTCCTACTGTACAGCACAGGGAACTGTATTCAATATCCCGTGACAAACCATAATGGAAAAGAATATGAAAAAAAATACATATATAAGTATGTATAACTGATTCACTTTGCCATACAGAAGAAATTAACACAACACTGTAAATCAACTATACTTCAATAAAATAAATTTTTAAAAAAACAGAGCAAGTGAGGGGAGGACTTTAAAGAGAGGAATTAAAGTTCCTTGATTAGCTCCCAACTCCCCACCATGAGATTGCTTAATTCAGTCTTCTTGCATCTGGAGGAACACACACATACACACACACACACACACACACACACACACACAAGCCCCCCTCTTTCTGCATGAAGGGAGAACCCTGTTGCTGGCCGTAAACTCCAAGCAGAATGAGAGAGAGCAGGTCCCTTCCTCCCCCTCCAGCGGTGGTCTCCCTCTGGTGCCCTTGACCAGCACAAGCTGTGTCCCCATGAGTTACCTGTTTAATTTTCTTAATCCTCAATTTCCTTATCTGTTAAGTGGGCGCTCACATTAGTCCTACCTTCTGGACTTATAGGGAGAAGGAAAAAGCAACGAGACATGCCATGTGCACATGTAGTGAATGTTCAGCAAATAACTTTCTCTATTATTAAAATAGGGAACCTGGGAGGAGAGGGGAAAGTCGGCATTGTTTGTCTTACAGTCAGTTTTTATTTTTGAAGAGCATGGGGGACAGGGAAGAGTGGGTTGTTGTAACCGTGTTGAGTTCGAGCATCTTCTAGAACAGTTTTATTTCACGTGGAGAGAATTGGAAGTGTAAGTCTGGACTCCACTGAGAGGTCAGGGTGAAAGGATAAATGGAATGAATCTGGAGTAGAACCGTTTACTTGGGGAATATAACTTTTTCTGACAACTGCCAGCTATGAGCTGAGAAAGACAGGTGTGCTCAGGGGTCAGGTGGGAGCTTATGAATAAAAGCTTGTGAAGCTTCTGAACTAAAGCTGGGGTTCTCAAAGTCTAGTGTCTATCAGAATCATCTGGAAGGATTGTTCAAACAGATTGCTGGGTCCCACCCTGGAATTTCTGAAGTAGGTCTGGGATGGTAAGGCTTGAGAATTTGCATTTTCTTACAAGCTCCCAGGTGATGCTGATGCTACAAATTCAAGGAGCACACTCTGGGAAGCACTGGTCCAGAGAATCAACAACGGAGCTGCTATTCTTGGTAACCATCCAGAGTAGCTTTAAAAGGGTGAAGGGAAGATATAGAACCAAGAGGGCGGAGTAGAAGGACGTGCTCTCACTCCCTCTTGCAAGAACACCAGAATCACAACTAACTGCTGAACAATCATCGACAGGAAGACACTGGAACTCACCAAAAAAGATACCCCACATCCAAAAACAAAGGAGAAGCCAAAATGAGGTGGTAGGAGGGGTGCAATCACAATAAAATCAAATCCCATAACTGCTGGGTGGGTGACTCACAAACAGGAGAACAATTATACCACAGAAGTCCACCCACTGGAGTGAAGGTTCTGAGCCCCACATCAGGCTTCCCAACCCCGGGGGTCCGGCAATGGGAGGAGGAATTCCTAGAGAATCAGACTTTGAAGGCTAGTGGGATTTGATTGCAGGACTCTGACAGGACTGGGGGAAACAGAGACCCCACTCATGGAGGGTGCACACAAAGTAGTGTGTGCATCAGGACCCAGGGGAAGGAGCGGTGACCCCGGAGGAGAGTGAACCGGACCTAACTGCTAGTGTTGGAGGGTCTCCTGCAGAGGCGGGGGGTGGCTGTGGCTCACCGTGAGGACAAGGACACTGGCAGCAGAAGTTCTGGGAACTAATCCTTGGTGTGAGCCCTCCCAGAGTCCACCATTAGCCCCACCAAACAGCCCAGGTAGGCTCCAGTGTTGGGTCGCCTCAGGCCAAACAACCAACAGGGAGGGAACCCAGCCCCTTCCATCAGCAGACAAACAGAATAAAGTTTTACTGAGCTCTGCCCACCAGAGCAACACCCAGATCTACCTACCACCAGTCCCTCCCATCAGGAAATTGGTCAATCCTCTTAGATAGCCTCATCCACCAGAGGGCAGACAGCAGAAGCAAGAAGAACTATAATCCTGCAGCCTGTGGAACAAAAACCACATTCACAGAAAGATAGACAAGATGAAAAGGCAGAGGGCTATGTACCAGATGAAGGAACAAGATAAAACCCCAGAAAAACAACTAAATGAAGTGGAGGTAGGCAACCTTCCAGAAAAAGAATTGAGAAGAATGATAGTGAAGATGATCCAGGACCTCGGAAAAAGAATGGAGGCAAAGATCGAGAAGATGCAAGAAGTGTTTAACAAAGACCTAGAAGAATTAAAGAACAAACAAACAGAGATGAACAATACAATAACTGAAATGAAAACTACACTAGAAGGAATCAATAGCAGAATAACTGAGGCAGAAGGACAGATAAGTGACCTGGAAGACAGAATGGTGGAATTCACTACTGTGGAACAGAATAAAGAAAAAAGAATGAAAAGAAACGAAGACAGCCTAAGAGACCTCTGGGACAACATTAAACGCAACAACATTCACATTATAGGGGTCCCAGAAGGAGAAGAGAGAGAGAAAGGACCCGAGAAGATATTTGAAGACATTATAGTCGAAAACTTCCCTAACATGGGAAAGGAAATAGCCACCCAAGTTCAGGAAGCGCAGAGAGTCCCATACAGGATAAACCCAAGGAGAGACACGCCGAGACACATAGTAATCAAATTGGCAAAAATTAAAGACAAAGAAAAATTATTGAAAGCAGCAAGGGAAAAAGGACAAATAACATACAAGGGAACTCCCCTAAGGTTAACAGCTGATTTCTCCTCAGAAACTCTACAAGCCAGAAGGGAGTGGCATGATATACTTAAACTGATGAAAGGGAAGAACGTACAACCAAGATTACTCTACCTGAAAAGGATCTCATTCAGATTCAATGGAGAAATCAAAAGCTTTAGAGACAAGCAAAAGCTAAGAGAATTCAGCACCACCAAACCAGTTCTACAACAAATGTTAAAGGAACTTCGCTAAGTGGGAAACACAAGAGAAGAAAAGGACCTACAAAAACAAACCCAAAACAATTAAGAAAATGGTAGTAGGAACATACATATCGATAATTACCTTAAACGTGAGTAGATTAAATGCTCCAACCAAAAGACACAGACTCGCTGAATGGATACAAAAACAAGACCCATATATATGCTGTCTACAAGAGACCCACTTCAGACCTAGGGACACATACAGACTGAAAGTGAGAGGATGGAAAAAGATATTCCATGCAAATGGAAATCAAAAGAAAGCTGGAGTAGCAATACTCATATCAGATAAAATAGACTTTAAATTAAAGAATGTTACAAGAGACAAGGAAGGACACTACATAATGATCAAGGGATCAATCCAAGAAGAAGATATAACAATTATAAATATATACGCACCCAACATAGGAGCACCTGAATACATAAGGCAACTGCTAACAGCTATAAAAGAGGAAATCAACAGTAACACAATAATAGTGGGGGACTTTAACACCTCACTTACACCAATGGACAGATCATCCAGACAGAAAATTAATAAGGAAACACAAGCTTTAAATGACACAAGAGACCAGATAGATTTAATTGATATATATAGGATATTCCAACCAAAACAGCAGATTACACTTTCTTCTCAAGTGCGCACAGAACATTCTCCAGGATAGATCACATCTTGGGTCACAAATCAAGCCTCAGTAAATTTAAGAAAATTGAAGTCATATCAAGCATCTTTTCTGACCACCACACTATGAGATTAGAAATGAATTACAGGGGAAAAAACGTAAAAAACACAAACACATGGAGGCTAAACAATACGTTTCTAAATAACCAAGAGATCACTGAAGAAATCAAAGAAGAAATCAAAAAATACCTAGAGACAAATGACAACGAAAACACGACGATCCAAAACCTATGGGATGCAGCAAAAGCAGTTCTAAGAGGGAAGTTTATAGCTATACAAGCCTACCTCAAGAAACAAGAAAAATCTCAAATAAACAATCTAACCTTACACCTAAAGGAACTAGAGAAAGAAGAACAAACAAAACCCAAAGCTAGCAGAAGGAAAGAAATCATAAAGATCAGAGCAGAAATAAATGAAATAGAAACAAATAAAACAATAGCAAAGATCAATAAAACTAAATGCTGGTTCCTTGAGAAGATAAATAAAATTTATAAACCATTAGCCAGACTCATCAAGAAAAAGAGGGAGAGGACTCAAGTCAATAATATTAGAAATGAAAAAGAAGAAGCTATAACAGACACTGCAGAAATACAAAGCATCCTGAAAGACTACCACAATCAACTCTATGCCAATAAAATGGACAACCTGGAAGAAATGGACAAATTCTTAGAAAGGTATAACCTTCCAAGACTGAACCAGGAAGAAACAGAACATATAAACAGACCAATCACAAGTAATGAAATTGAAACTGTGATTAAAAATCTTCCAACAAACAGAAGTCCAGGACCAGATGGCTTCACAGGTGAATTCTATCAAACATTTAGAGTAGAGCTAACACCCATCCTTCTCAAACTCTTCCAAAAAATTGCAGAGGAAGGAACACTCCCAAACTCATTCTACGAGGCTAACATCACCCTGATACCAAAACCAGACAAAGATCCTACAAAAAAAGAAAATTACAGACCAATATCACTGATGAATATAGATGTAAAAATTCTCAACAAAATACTAGCAAACAGAATCCAACAACACATTAAAGGGATCATACACCACGATCAAGTGGGATTTATCCCAGGGATGCAAGGTTTCTTCAATATACTCAAATCAATCAATGTGATACACCATATTAACAAATTGAAGGAGAAAAACCATATGATCATCTTAATAGATGCAGAAAAAGCTTTTGACAAAATTCAACACCCATTTATGATAAAAACTCTCCAGAAAGTGGGCATAGAGGGAACCTACCTCAACATAATAAAGGCCATATACGACAATCCCACAACAAACATCATTCTCAATGGTGAAAAACTGAAAGCATTTCCTCTAAGATCAGGAACAAGACAAGGATGTCCACTCTCACCACTAGTTTTGGAAGTCCTAGCCATGGCAATCAGAGAAGTAAAAGAAATAAAAGGAATACAAATTGGAAAAGAAGAAATAAAACTGTCACTGTTTGCAGATGACATGATACTATACATAGAGAATCCTAAAGATGCCACCAGAAAACTACTAGAGCTAATCAATGAATTTGGTAAAGTTGCAGGATACAAAATTAGTGCACAGAAATCTCTTGCATTCCTATACACTAATGATGAAAAATCTGAAAGAGAAATTAAGGACACACTCCCATTTACCATCACAACAGAAAGAATAAAATACCTAGGAATAAACCTACCTAGGGAGACAAAACACCTGTATGGAGAAAACTATAAGACACTGATGAAAGAAATTAAAGATGATACCAACAGATGAAGAGATATACTATGTTTAGAAAAGCAGCGGGGTGGTTGGGCGTGGTGGTGTGATGAATTGGGTGATTAGGATTGACATGTATACACTGATGTGTATAAAACTGATGACTAATAAGAACCTGCTGTATACAAAAAAATAAGCAGGATCATAAAAAAAAAAGGGGGTGAAGGAAATTAATTGTTGAGTACCTAATATGTGCCAGGAGTTTCACAGGCATTATTTAATCTCATGAGTTCAACACCCCTAAAAAGCAGGTGTTATCATCCAATTTCTCAGACAAGGAAATTGCAACTCAGAGAGGTAAGGAACTTGCCCAAAGCCTCACAAGCAGGAAAGCAGTCACACTGATGCTCTGATTCAGATCTGCCCTGCTCCAAAGCCCATTTCTTTCCCAAATGTGTCGTGCTCTCAACTTCTCTTTGCAAGTTAAGTCAGGAGGGTCATAGGAGGCTTGTTTGATAAGAAAGACCTTATCAAACATAAGGAAGTTTCCAGTAAGTTTGTAAATACCATCTAGGTGATAACTCCAGAATTTATCTTCCGGGCCAGCAGTCAGCTCCCCACCCATCCTCTCCAACTTCCTCCTCAGCTTGTCCTTAACTGAACTGTTACTATTCCCCTCAAAGGTGCGTCCCCCCCAGTTTTCCCTTCTCAAGCTGACAGCAACTCTATCCTTGCAAACGCTCAACCATACATCTTTCTCAGCTCCTTCTCACACGCTCCACATCTAATCTGTCAGCAAACCCTGACAGTTCAGTCTTTTAAAAAAAATTTTTTTTTTTTACTTTGCTTTATTGCACTTCACAGGCATTGTGTTTTTTTACAAATTGAAGGTTTCTGGCAACCCTGCATCAGGCAAGTCTATTGGCACCATTTTCCAATAGCATTTGCTCACTTTGTGTCCCTGCATCACATTTTGTTAATTCTGGCAATATTTCTTTTCTTTTAATTTAATTCTTATTTTATAGTAGAGGATCATTGATTTACAATGTTGTGTTAGTTTCAGGTATACAGCAAAGTGATTCACTTATACATATACATATATCCATCTTTTCCAGATTTTCTCATATAGGTTATTACAGAGTATCGAGTAGAGTTCCCTGTGCTCTACAGTAGGTCCTTGTTGATTATCTATTTTATGCATAGTAGTGTGTGTATATTTATACCAAACCCAGCCACTTTTCCCCACCTCTACTGCCCCCACCCTGGTCTGGGCCACCAGCATCTCTGTATCCACCCTTGCTTCTCTGGACCTTATTTTCAACTCTGCAGCCAGACTAATCGTTTTCAAATCTGAGTCAGATCATGTCCCTTTCTGCTTGAAACTCTTCCATAATTCCTCAGTGCCCCACAGTAAAACCCCGTTTTGACATGACGCGCATCCCATTATCTCTCCCCTCTGCTGCATCTTCATCTCTCCCCCCGCTCCCCTCTGCTTTCCTCTCTTCCTCCTGCCCGATGCCCTCTTCTTCAGGCACGTTGTTTCCCTGGGGACTTTGCACTGGCTCTTCCCTCTCCTGGGAAACTCTTCCCCAGATCTCCTGGGAAACTCTTCCCCAGATCTCCTGGGAAACTCTTCCCCAGATCTCCTGGCTGATTCCTCCCTCCCTCAAGCCTTTGCTCACATTTCACTTTCTCAATATACCTATTTCATTGCAACAACTCTTACTCCCAAGAATCCTAATCCCTCTTACTCTATTTTTTCCCTTCTTTTTTTTTTTTTTTTTACTTTTTTCCTTATAACCCTTCTAAAACACTAATTTACCTATTTTCTCTATTTATTATTTTTTCTGTGTTTATCCCCTCACAGACTAGAATTCTAGGAGAACAGGAATCTTTGAGTTTTGTTCACTGATGTATCTGAAGTGGCTGACACTGGGCTGGTCACATAGTAGGTGCTCAGTAAATATCTGTGGAATGAATGAGGACAAAACTGAGTTGAAGGGAAATAAGAAAGTGGAAAAGATGCAAAGTTAGAACAATGATGTCAGCAAGAACTGTCTCGGAATTGGAGCTCTCGGTGATGGTGTGGATCCTAGTGATGAGGCCACCATGTGAGGTCTGTGCAAGGGGGAGGGAGAGGGCAGATGGGCCGGGAGGAAGGGCAGATAGTGAGAAATCTCAAGAACTGAAGTAGAAGAGCTTTTCTTACCACCATCCCCAGAAAAGAAATAAAGGGAAAATTGGAAAATTATTTTCTTTTTTGAAATTGTTCAGAATTTCATAGTAACCTTAAAAACATGCATCACTTTTCAAGTCAATGTTTCATTACCTTAAAGAAGGATAAATAGAACCAGGTTCTCTCTTAAGAACCACTGTCATTTTCCATAGTTGGGCTCCTGCACTGTTTCTGTTTGAACCAGAAGGGCATCAATGAGAAGTACTTCCCAGGCAGAAACAGAAGAAGAGGCTCTATCTACTTACTTTAAGCAGAATTCCAGGGTCTGGGAGTGGAGAATTCTTTGGGTAGGCAGTAATAGAAGAACGAACTAAGATTGCCTTAAACAAGGGAAGGAAAGGAAATTTATTGCCTCTTGGAACATAAAAGCCCAGAGTTGTCCTGGTTTCAGGTCTGGTTTGACCTAGGCCCACACACAATGTTATTAGGAATCTGATGTTCTCTAGCAGTAGTCTCTGCTTTCCTCTGGCTTGGCATCATTTCCAGGCAGGCTTTGCTAAGATAGGGCCTGCAGCATTTCTACATGTACACTTTCTCATATTAGCCACCTCATCAGAAAGAGCCTCTTTGGCAATCATTCCAAGACATGTTCCAAGCTTGTCTCTCTTTGGCCTAACTTGTGTTCTCCCCTAAACAAATTACCATGCCCAGGAGATGCAGTCCTCTTATTGTCTAGTCCCAGGTCTTACAGATGTCCACTCATGGAGCCAAAAGATGGATCAGACCCCACATGAATTGATTGCAGAGAAGAATGATTCTCCAAAAGAAAAGTTGGGGCTCTTTCATCAGAAAATGGGAGAAGGATACTGAGTAGGCTGCAAAAGTCTATTGGTATCTCTTTGGGCTTTTACAGGAGAGAATCTTACTGCTTATATAACAGTGATCTTGGGAATGTGCACGAAGCAAAGGCCAAAAACCATTTCTCTTAATTTAGAAAGTCCATATTTTTATAAGAGTAAGTTATTTTCAGTGACTGCCATGGTTGAGGACAAGTTTCTTTCTTTCTTTCTTTCTTTCTTTCTTTCTTTCTTTCTTTCTTTCTTTCTTTCTTTTTTAATAATCTTAGGCACTGCTGAGACCTGTGTCACCCTCTCCTCAGCTGATGTCTGATATTTCCCAGATTCAATGCTAGACGCCAGGTAAGTACAGACAGAGCCAAAATGGGCCGTCAGGGACACCATGTTCCTACCTTTCTCCCCCTCCCACAGCCTTCTCTTTTGATCCCATGAAATGGCATCAACTTGAACCACCTGTCCTTGTCCCAGGCACTCATGACTGCCTGTCGTCCTGCCCAGCCCTACTTTCTAGTAACCTCATCCCTTTCTATCGGCAATTGCAGTCATGAAAATCTGTGAAAATGCTTTGGAAGAATTGGGACCTTAAAACCTCAGAAATCTAGAAATCTCAGAAATGCCACTCATAAGTCTGACCCTGCCCACATGTCCGGAATCCAACAAGAAAATCCACAAGCACCAGCTCAGCATTTTTTTTTTTCCCTAGAATTGGGCAAACCATCATGATCCCCCGGGCAAGGAATTGTAGTGCTACAAGTAAAAGTGGTGCTCATCTACTCCGGCATTGTATTTTCCTAAGTAAGAAGAAAAGAGTTGCAGACAAGTGGGGAGAGCACAGATGGCTCTCCCCAGTGCTGTTGAGAAAGTCCACTTAGGGGTGACTCAGAAGGGCAGCAGGAATTGTAGAGGAATCAGAAGGGAAGAAATCACCTCTCCCAACCTGGTCTCCTGCCTTTTGTTATCCTAAAGCCTCCTTTTATTCTTTCATTTCTCCATTTATTTTTTTCAGCAAATATTTGTTTAGTGCTTATCACGTGCCAGGCACAAGGCAGGTATCAAGTGATAAAGACTCTGTCCTTCCTCCCAAACACTCAGTCAACAGTAGACACATGCCTTTTGGGTGTGCACAGTTCGTGCAATGATGGAACTGACAGTGATCCAGAGGCTAACGGGGGATGGAGAGGGACCCTTACCCCAGCTCAAGGCAGTGGGAGGCCAGTGGGGGTGAGGTCACAGGGAAAACTCCCGGGAGGAGATTAAAGTGGTCTGAGTTGTAATGAATGAGTTAGTTGGGAGGAGGACAGCATGGTGGGTAGAAAACATATCCAGCAGAAGAAGGACGGCAACGATCAAGGCTGCCAGGATACAGCTCGGCAGGTACAAGTGATACCTGGAGAGACCAACAGGAGCCAGATCAAGTCAAAGACTTTAAGCCAAGTTAAGAAACTTGGAATTTATCCTGTAGGCAATGCCCGTGAAGAACTAACAGCACATTTTATTCAGGCTAGTAATGTGATCCAGTTTCCATTTTGGATCAAATATTCTGGCAGCTGTATAGAGGGTAGTTTTGTTTTGTTTTGTTTTTTTAACACCTTTATTGGAGTATAATTGCTTTACAATGTTGTGTTCGTTTCTGCTGTATAACAAAGTGAATCAGCTATATGTATACATATCTCATATCCCCTCCCTCTTACGTCTCACTCCCACCCTCCCTATCCCACCCCTCTAGGTGGTCACAAAGCACTGAGCTGATCTCCCTGTGCTATGCGGCTGCTTCCCTCTAGCTATCTATTTTACATCTGGTAGTATATATAAGTCCATGCCACTCACTCACTTCGTCCCAGCTTACCCTTCCCCCTCCCTATGTCCTCAAGTCCATTCTCTACATCTGCGTCTTTATTCCTGTCCTGACCTAGGTTCATCAGAACCATTTTTTTTTTCTTTTTAGACTCCATGTATATGTGTTAGAATACAGTATTTGTTTTTCTCTTTCTGACATACTTCACTCTGTATGACAGACTCTAGGTCCATCTACCTCACTACAAAAAACTCAATTTCATTTCTTTTTACGGCTGAGTAATATTCCATCGTATATATGGACCACATCTTCTTTATCCATTCATCTGTCGATGGACACCTAGGTTGTTTCCATGTCCTGGCTATTGTAAATAGAGCTGCAATGAACATTGTGGTACATGACTCTTTTTGAATTATGGTTTTCTCACGGTATATGCCCAGTAGTAGGATTGCTGGGTCGTATGGTAGTTCTATTTTTAGATTTTTAAGGAACCTCCATACTGTTCTCCATAGTGGCTGTATCAATTTACATTCCCACCAACAGTGCAAGAGGGTTCCCTTTCTCCACACCCTCTCCAGAATTTATTGTTTGTCAATTTTTTGATGATGGGCATTCTGACCAGTGTGAGGTGATACCTCATTGTACTTTTGATTTACATTTCTCTAATGATTAGTGATGTTGGGCATCCTTTCATGTGTTTGTTGGCAACCTATATATCTTCTTTGGAGAAATGTCTATTTAGGTCTTCTGCCCATTTTTGGATTGAGCTCTTTGTTTTTTTGATATTGAGCTTCATGGGCTGCTTGTACATTTTGGAGATTAATCCTCTGTCAGTTGCTTCGTTTGTAAATATTTTATCCCATTCTGAGGGTGGTCTTTCCATCTGGTTTATGGTTTCTTTTGCTGTGCAAAAGCTTTTAAGTTTCATTAGGTCCCATTTGTTTATTTTTGTTTTTATTTCCATTTTCTAGGAGATGGGTCAAAAAGGATCTTGCTGTGATTTATGTCAAAGAGTGTTCTTCCTATGTTTTCCTCTAAGAGTTTTATAGTGTCTGGCCTTGCATTTAGGTATTTAATCCATTTTGAGTTTATTTTTGTGTATGGTGTTAGGAAGTGTTCTAATTTCTTTCTTTTACATGTAGCTGTCCAGTTTTCCCAGCACCACTTATTGAAGAGGATGTCTTTCCTCCATTGTATATTCTTGCCTCCTTTATCAAAGATAAAGTGACCATATGTGCATGGGTTTATCTCTGTGCTTTCTATCTTGTTCCATTGAGCTATATTTCTGTTTTTCTGCCAGTACCATACTGTCTTGATTACTGCAGCTTTGTAGTATAGTCTGAAGTCAGGGAGCCTGATTCCTCCAGCTCCGTTTTTCTTTCTCAAGGTTGCTTTGGCTATTTGGAGTCTTTTGTGTGTCCATACAAATTATGAAATTTTTTGTTCTAGTTCTGTGAAAAATGCCATTGGTAGTTTGATAGGGATTGCATTGAATCTGTAGATTGCTTTGGGTAGTATAGTCATTTTCACATTGTTGCTTCTTCCAATGAAAGAACATGGTATATCTCTCCATTTGTTTGTATCAAATTTAATTTCTTTCATCAGTGTCTTATAGTTTTCTGCATACAGGTCTTTTGTCTCCTTAGGTAGGTTTATTCCTAGGTATTTTATTCTTTTTGTTGCAGTGGTAAATGGGAGTGTTTCCTTAATTTCTCTTTCAGATTTTTCATCATAAGTGTATAGGAATGCAAGAGATTTCTGTGCATTAATTTTGTGTCCTGCTACTTAACCAAATTCATTGATTAGCTCTAGAAGTTTTCTGGTAGCATCTTTAGGAGTCTCTATATATAGTATCATGTCATCTGCAAACAGTGACCGTTTTACTTCTTCTTTTCCAATTTGGATTCCTTTTATTTCGTTTTCTTCTCTGATGGCTGTGGCTAAAACTTCCAAAACTATGTTGAATAATGTGGTGACAGTGGGCAACCTTGTCTTGTTCCTGATCTTAGTGGAAATGGTTTCAGTATTTCACCATTGAGAATGATGTTTGCGGTGGGTTTGTCATATATGGCCTTTATTATGTTGTGGTAAGTTCCCTCTATGCCTACTTTCTGGAGGGTTTTTATCATAGATGGGTGTTGAATTTTGTCAAAAGCTTTTTCTGCATCTATTGAGATGATCATATGGTTTTTCTCCTTCAATTTGTTAATATGGTGTATCACATTGATTGATTTGAGTATATTGAAGAATCCTTGCATTCCTGGCATAAACCCCACTTGATCATGGTGTATGATCCTTTTAATGTGCTGTTGGATTCTGTTTGCTAGTATTTTGTTGAGGACTTTTTTATCTATGTTCATCAGTGACATTGACCTGTAGTTTTCTTTTTTTGTGACATCTTTGTCTGGTTTTGGTATCAGGGTGATGGTGGCTTCGTAGAATGAGTTTGAGAGTGTTCTTCCCTCTGCTATATTTTGGAAGAGTTTGAGAAGGATAGGTGTTAGCTCTTCTCTAAATGTTTGATAGAATTCGCCTGTGAGGCCATCTGATCCTGGGCTTTTGCTTGTTGGAAGATGTTTAATCACAGTTTCAATTTCAGTGCTTGTGATTGGTCTGTTCATATTTTCTATTTCTTCCTGGTTCAGTCTCAGAAGGTTATGCTTTTCTAAGATTCTGTTCATTTCTTCCAGGTTGTCCATTTTATTGGCATATAGTTGCTTGTAGTAATCTCTCATGGTTCTTTGTCTTTCTGCAGTGTCAGTTGTTACTTCTTATTTTTTACTTCTAATTCTGTGGATGTGAGTCTTCTCCCTTTTTTTCTGATGAGTCTCGCTAGTGGTATATCAATTTTGTTTATCTTCTCAAAGAACCAGCTTTTAGTTTTATTGATCTTTGCTATTGTTCCCTTCATTTCTTTTTCATTTATTTCTGATCTGATCTTTATGATTTCTTTCCTTCTGCTAACTTTGGGGATTTTTTGTTCTTTTTATAATTACTTTAGGTGTAAGGTTGGGTTTTTTATTCGAGATTTTTCTTGTTTCTTGAGGTAGGATTGTATTGCTATAAACGTCCCTCTTAGAATGGCTTTTGCTGCATCCCATAGGTTTTCCGTCATCGTGTTTTCATTGTCATTTGTTTCCAGGTATTTTTTGATTTCCTCTTCAATTTAGTTATTTAGTAGTGTATTGTTATCGCTTGGTTATTTAGGAGTGTATTGTTTAACCTCCATGTGTTTGTATTTTTACAGTTTTTTTCCTGCAATTGATATCTAGTCTCATAGTGTTGTGTTCGGAAAAGATACTTGATATGATTTCAATTTTCTTAAATTTACTAAGGCTTGACTTGTGACCCAAGATATGATCTATCCTGGAGAATGTTCCATGAGCACTCGAGAAGAAAGTGTATCTGTTGTTTTTGGATGGAATGTCTTACAAATATCAATTAAATCCATCTTGTTTAATGTATCATTTAAAGCTTGTGTTTCCTTATTTATTTTCATTTTGGATGATCTGTCCATTGGTGAAAGTGGGGTGTTAAAGTCCCCTACCATGATTGTGTTAGTCGATTTCCCCTTTTATGGCTGTTAGCATTTCCCTTATGTATTGAGGTGCTCCTATGTTGGGTGCATATATGTTTATAATTGTTATATCTTCTTCTTGGATTGATCCCTTGATCATTACGTAGTGTCCTTCTTTGTCTCTTGTAATAGTCTTTAAAGTCTATTTTGTGTGATATGAGTATTGCTACTCCAAGTTTCTTTTGATTTCCATTTGCATGGCATATCTTTTTCCATCCCCTCACTTTCAGTCTGTATGTGTTCCTAGGTCTGAAGTGGGTCTCTTGTAGACAACGTATATACAGGTCTTGTTTTAGTATCAACTCAGCCAATCTATTTCTTTTGGTTGGAACATTTAATCCATTTGCATTTAAGGTAATTATCGATATGTATGTTCCTATTACCATTTTCTTAATTGTTTTGGGTTTGTTACTGTAGGTCTTTTCCTTCTCTTGTGTTTCCTGTCTAGAAAAGTTCCTTTAGCATTTGTTGTAAAGCTGGTTTGGTCGTGCTGAATTCTCCTAGCTTTTGCTTATCTGTAAAGGTTTTAATTTCTCCATTGAATCTGAATGAGATCCTTGTTGGGTAGAGTAATCTTGGTTCTAGCGTTTTCCCTTTCATCACTTTAAGTATTTCCTGCCACTCCCTTCTAGCTTGCAGAGTTTCTGCTGAAAAATCAGCTGTTAACCTTATGGGGATTCCATTGTATGTTATTTGTTGCTTTTCCCTTGCTGCTCTTAATATATTTTCTTTGTATTTAATTTTTGATAGTTTGCTTAATACGTGTCTTGGCGTGTTTCTCCTTGGATTTATCCTGTATGGGACTCTCTGTGTTTCCTGGGCTTGATTGACTATTTCTTTTCCCATATTATGTAAGTTTTAAGTATAATCTCTTCAAATATTTTCTCAGACCCTTTTTCTTTCTCTTCTTCTTCTGTGACCGCTATAATTCAAATGTTGGTGAGTTTAATGTTGTCCCAGAGGTCTCTGAGACTGTCCTCAATTGTTTTCATTCTTTTTTCTTTATTCTGCTCTGTGGTAGTTATTTCCACTATTTTATCTTCCAGGTCACTTATCCGTTCTTCTGCCTCAGTTATTCTGCTATTCATTCCTTCTAGAGAATTTTTAATTTCATTTATTGTGTAGTTCATAATTGTTTGTTTGCTCTTTAGTTCTTCTAGGTCCTTGTTAAATGTTTCTTGTATTTTCTCCATATTATTTCCAAGAGTTTGGATATCTTTACTATCATTACTCTGAATTCTTTTTCAGGTAGACTGCCTATTTCCTCTTCATTTGTTTGGTCTGGTGCATTTTTACTTTGCTCCTTTATGTGCTGCATATTTCTCTGTCTTCCCATTTTGCTTAACTTACTGTGTTTGGGGTCTCCCTTTTGCAGGCTGCAGGTTTGTAGTTCCCGTTGTTTTTGGTGTCTGCCCACAGTGGGTAATGTTGGTTCAGTGGCTTGTGTAGGCTTCCTGGTGGAGGGGACTGGTGTCTGTGTTCTGGTGGATATGTCTGGATCTTGTCTTTTTGGTGGGCAGGGCTGCATCTGGTGGTGTGTTTTGGGGTGTCTGTGAACTTAGTATGATATTAGGCAGCCTCTCTGCTAATGGGTGGGTTTGAGTTCCTGTCTTGCTAGTTGTTTGGCATGGGGTGTCTAGCACTGGATCTTGCTGGCCATTGGGTGGAGCTCGGTCTTAGCACTGAGACGGAGATCTCTGGGAGAGCTTTCACTGATTGATATTATGTGGGGCCGGGAGGTCTCTGGTGGACCAATGTCCTGAACTCTGCTCTCCCACATCAGAGGCTCAGACCTGACATCAGGCCAGAGCACCAAGATCCTGTCAGCCACACAGCTCAGAAGAAAAGGGAGAAAAAAAGAAAGAAAAAAAAATTTTTAAATAAAGTAAAATAATTTTAAAAAATAAAAAAATTATTAAAATTTTAAAAAATTAAAACGTAATAAAAAAAAAGAAGAGAGCAACCAAACCAATAAACAAATCCACCAATGATAACAAGCACTAAAAAATATACTAAAATAAACATAAAAATCAGAAACAAGTCAGTTGCAGACACCAAACCCCAAGTCTACAGTCGCTCCCAGAGTCCACTGCTTCAATTTTGGGATGATTTGTTGTCTATTCAGGTATTCCACAGATGCAGGTACATCAATTTGATTGTGGGGATTTAATCCACTGCCCCTGAGGCTGCCCGGAGAAATTTCCCTTTCTCTTCTTTGTTCACACAGCTCCTGGGGTTCAGCTTTGGTTTTGGCCCTGCCTCTGAGTGTGGGTCACCCTCAGGCTTTTGTTCCTGCCCAGACAGGATGGGGTTAAAGGAGCGGCTGATTAGGGGGCTCTGGCTCACTCAGGCTGGGGGGAGGGTGGGGTACGGAATGCGGGGCGAGCCTGCGGCGGCAGAGGCCAGCATGACATTGCAACAGCCTGAGGTGTGCCATGTGTTCTCCCAGGGAAGTTGTCCCGGGATCACGGGACCCTGGCAGTGGCGGGCTGCACAGGCCCCCGGGAGGGGAGGTGTGGATAGTGACCTGTGCTTGCACACAGGTTTCTTGGTGGCTGCAGCAGCAGCCTTAGTGTTTCATGGCCATCTCTTGTGTCTGCGCTGATAGCCACAGCTCGTGCTTGTCTCTGGAGGTCCTTCAGGCAGTGCTCCAAATCCCCTCTCCTCGTGCACCCCGGAACAATTGTCCCTTGACTCTTAGGCAGGTCCAGACTTTCTCCCGGACTCCCTCCCAGCTAGCTGTGGCGCCCTAGCCCCCTTCAGGCTGTGTTCATGCAGCCCACCCCTGTCGTCTCCCTGGGGTCTGGCCTCCGAAGCCCGAGCCTCAGCTCCCAGCCCCCGCCCGCTCCGGCGGGTGAGCAGACAAGCCTCTCGGGCTGGTGAGTGCTGGTTGGCACCCATCCTCTGTGCGGGAATCTCTCTGCTTTGCCCTCTGCACTCCTGTTGCTGTGCTCTCCTCTGTGGCTCCGAAGCTTCCCCCTGCCCACCCCCCGTCTCCACCAGTGAAGGGGCTTGCTAGTGTGTGGAAACTTTTCCCCCTTCACAGCTCCCTCCCCGAGGTACAGGTCCCATCCCTATTCTTTTGTCTCTGTTTTTTCTTTTTTCTTTTGCCCTACCCAGGTACGTGGGGAGTTTCTTGCTTTTTGGGAAGTCTGAGGTCTTCTGCCAGCGTTCAGTAGGTGTTCTGTAGGAGTTGTTCCACATGTAGATGTATTTTTGATGTATTTGTGGGGAGGAAGGTGATCTCCACGTCTTACTCCTCCACCATCTTGAAGGTCTCCTAGAGGGTAGTTTTTAAGAGGACAAGATAAGTCAGAGGGAAATTAGGTGAAAGGTTGAACTAGAAGGATTGAGACTGGTGGCAAGGAAAGGAAGGAATAAATACATTTGAGAAATGTTTAGGAGGTAAGTCAGAATAACTTGGGGATTAATTGGATGTACAGAATGAAGGAAAGGGTGAACACAGAGACTAGAATCTGCATACCAGCTGGTGACTACAGGAAGGGGGAGGCTAGGGGTGCCATTGGCCGTGAAAGGCAAGGAGAGAGCCAATTTGGAGCAATCTACACTCTGTGGGTGGCTAAGACACAAGTGCTTTCCACAGACTCATGGATGCAATGAAAGTAAGCATGTTCAAGCCATCTTGACAGGACCTGTGGTCCATGGGGAAAGGGAACCTCAGGCGTTGGAGACTATGGCATAGGCTAGCAGCAAGAGCAGAGGGGGCTGGACCCACAGGTCAATAGTGAAAGGCATCACCCACATCGCTCCCCACAGGAGTGAATTCCAAAGTACACACGTATGTCCCATGGAAAAGCCAGACAGTGTTAACTGAGATAGGACAGTAGCACCAGTGACAAAAGACTTTTGCTCTTCTGAGAAAGGCTGAGAAAGACGGAGCGACCCTTCTGACACTATAAGTTCCCTGAAAGTAAGGTTGCTGTTTGGATATTAGGTTGAATTGCATCTTCTAACACCCCAACCTGAGTTATAATTACCTAAATGAGTTGTCTTACATAGCTGAAAGTGACTAGATCTTGTCCAACAATGAGAGGGTAGTGGTGTGTCCCTGTTGCGGTCTGAAGTTTGTGTCCCTCCCAGATTCCTCTGTTGCAATCCGAATGCTCAATGTGATGGTATGAGGAGGCGGGGCCTTTGGGAGGGACTTAGGTCATGAGGCTGGAGCCCTTATAAAGGAAACCCCACAGAGCTCCCTAGCCCCTTCCACAAGGGAGAACTCAGCGAGAAGGCACCAGCTATGAATCAGGAAGACAGCCCTCACCAAAAAACACAACTATGCTGGCACTATGATCTTGGACTTTCCAGCCAACTGTAAGGAAAACATGTTTGTTGTTTCTAAGCCACCCATCGTGGTATTTTGTTATAGTTGCCCAAATGGACTAAGGCAGTCATCGTTGAGAATAATGTTTAGAAAAAAATAAAACCAATTCTTCGTTGTCCTGTTCCGCCTGAGTTGGTTCCACCAAGTTCATCCCATTCTTAAAAACAGTTGCACTAATATCTCAGGGCTCCGTATTCACACGAGGGAAGGACCATCATTAATGTTAACAGACGTTTATCTATGTTGTATAGTCATCTCAAGGATGGCAATTTATTTGGCTGACTTTGTCAGATCTAGTTAGGTCAACGTTGTTTGTTTGTACCTCCTAAGTTTGTCTGGGGGCAGGAGAAGCGGATTCAGCTCTGTTCCTTTGTGGTTGCTTGCTCAGTGCTTACACTGAGTTTAGTCTTCATTTTCTTGGTAGGAATCTGCCTGATCCACTCGTTCATCTTATAAAGATACAATAATTTATAAATACAATTGACAGGGCACAAGTCAGCTACAACACATCAATCACAATGCTCTGAAACATTCAAAGAAGATGCCAAGGCCAACCCTTCCCCCCAAAACATACATAGTGGAGCCCCTGCTCTTGCCCTAAGACCCCCCCCCAAAGACTATAGGTAACACATAACCATGGATATGCACTAAAGGCACAGGTGTCACAGTGTATTCATCACTAGTAAAGCTTCATTGTAGGTAAAAGAAAATGGGAAGCTCTAACATTTTCTGCCCACCTCCTGGGAAGCCATCTCTCCCTCTGCCCTGACGGTGTGCCCGCAGCTGGAGACCCCTGCTGTTGCATGCCCTCCGCTCTGCAGACCTGTCCTGGCATCGGCCAGGCCACTGGCTGCTTTCTCTTCTCTGCCCTCTGCCCCTTCCAGGTCCCGCTGCCCCTCCTTCGCCTTCAGAAACCTCTGGATGTTCTCAAGGAGCCCACGCTGCATGGCGATTCTCCCTTTCTCACCTCAAAACACCAAATTCTGATGACTTTTCCCAGGCAGTGGGCGTGCGGAGCAGGAGAGGAAAGACTGTGACTCAACTGCGAGTCATCCTTTCAAAGGGTCTCTCAGCAAAGTCGCAACTGGAGAGCAAGGATCTCCTGGGAGGAGACGTCCCTGACGGCAGAAGCAGAGCCTCTCAGGACTGAGCCTGGTGAGGCCAGGAGAGGAGCTGAGTCCCGCTCCACTTCTAGGAAAGGATGATTATTTCTTTTCTATTTTTTTTTACTAAGCAAGCATCAAGGATTTGGATTAGGTTGTAAACTACAGGAGGTTGTGCAGTGGCCGCAGGACCTTCTCTCGACCTGACTTCAACTCTGTTCCCTTAAAAGTTTCTGGACTCTTTTCCACCTCCTGGGGTTCCTTGACGCCCTCAGCCCTCATCTTCCTTATTGATATTCTCCCTTCTGATCCTGGCACTTTGCCAGTTCCCTGAGGTTATCTCCCGTAATTCTGCTTACCTTTGGAAAAAACCCATCATCTTTCTAATTATTTCTAAGCTACCTTTATGCTGGGACTCTTGGTCATCCTTTGTGTACTCCAGCTTGCCTTCAAGGGCCACAAACTCTCCTCACCCTCCCTGTCTTTGAGGATATTTTTGTAGTTCTCATAAGGAAATGTATCTTTTATTCTGGGTCCAGATATATGCCTGTCTGTCTTTTTCCATGGATATGCAGTATTTTGGATTGTATTATACATACTTAAGATTTTTTGTTTGTTTGTTTCATATAGTGCTTTCATACCTTTGTGTGCACACATGTAAGAAAACGAATTGTGGAATAATAAAAAATAATCAGGGGAAGAATAAAAAATAAAAATCCAAGAAATAACACCTTCAGAGATGGAATACATTATTGAGTTATTTTTACAAGTTAAAAAGGGGTAAGAAGAGAAGACATAATGTGTCATTTTGGCAAATTTTATCACATGCAAAATGTTGCATGAATCCTAATCTATTTTTCCCTTCACCAAATTTAGGTAACAAATGCTATTTCCAAATGCTAGTACCAAAATGGATATGAAATGACACTGCATGAAGATATATATATGTATACATTCTCTATTTAGCTATACATTTAATATATATATTCTCTATTTAGCTGTGTATTTACTATATATATAGTGAGAGAATTTATATAGAGTATGTATACAGAGAGAATATATAGTCTATATTTAGCTGTGTAGAAAATATATATATTCTCTATTTAGCTGTAGAAAAATCTACCAATCTTCCCCATCATTCTTACAACCCTATCCCATGCTTGCCAACATGCCTCTCCACACACACATACTGAAATAATTGTTACCAACTGTATTCAAGTAATGTTTCATACAACATTCAGTCCACTCAGGATGGTAGAATTTCCTACTGAGACACTTATAATATTTGCGCTATTGATGTTCATAAAAATTTTCTCTATATGCGTCTGCTGAGCTGCTATTTAATTGTCATCCTTTATGTAACAACTAAACCATGAATTATTTTTAAATGTGAAAATTTGTTTTTTAATATCGAATAAAATATTGAATATGTAAACTCAAGTTGCCAGGTCTATCTATGCATCATGATTTCTCTCCAGAATAGTAATTTAAGCACTATTGTTTAGTGTAGTCAATTCTCCACATTCATCAATTTCTTTTTTTAAAACAATTTAAAGAATGAGAGGACTTCCCTGGTGGTCCGGTGGTTAAGAATCCGCCTGTCAATGCAGGGGACACGGGTTCGAGCCCTGGTCCAGGAAGATCCCACATGCCGCAGAGCAACTAAGCCCGTGTGCCACAACTACTGAGCCTGTGCTCTAGAGCCCACGTGCCACAACTACTGAAGCCCGCTCGCCTAGAGCCAGTGCTCCGCAACAAGAGAAGCCACCGTAATGAGAAACCCGCACACCGCAATGAAGAGTAGCCCCCGCTCGCTGCAAATAGAGAAAGCCCGCGTGCAGCAACAAAGACCCAACGCAGCCAAAAATAAATAAATAAATAATAAAAATAAATTAATTATTAAAAAAAAAAGAATGAGAGGTTAAAAATATTATTTCTGTGCAAATGAAAACTACAGTGGGGTACCACCTCACACCAGTCAGAATGACCATCATTAAAAAGTCTACAGGCTTCCCTGGTGGTGCAGTGGTTGAGAGTCTGCCTGCCAATGCAGGGGACACGGGTTCGAGCCCTGGTCTGGAAGGATCCCACATGCCGCGGAGCGACTAGGCCCGTGAGCCACAATTGCTGAGCCTGCGAGTCTGGAGCCTGTGCTCCGCAACAAGAGAGGCCGCGATAGTGAGAGGCCCGCGCACCGCGATGAAGAGTGGCCCCCACTTGCCGCAACTAGGGAAAGCCCTCGCACAGAAACGAAGACCCAACACAGCCATAAATAAATAAATAAATTAAATTTTTTTAAAAATGTCTACAAACAATAAATGCTGGAGAGGGTGTGGAGAATAGGGAACCTTCCTTCCCTATTGGTGAGAATGTAAATTGGTGCAGCCACTATGAAAACAGTGTGGAGGTGACTCAAAAAACGAAAAATAGAGTTTCCATATGATCCAGCAATCCCACTTCTGGGCATATATCTAGACAAAACTATAATTTGAAAAGACACATGCACCCCAACGTTCATAGCAGCACTATTTACAATAGCCAAGGACAAGGAAGCAACATAAATGTCCATTGACAAATGGATGGTTAAAGAAGATGTGGTATATATATATATATATATATATGTGCACAATGGGATATTACTCAGCCATAAAAAAGAATGAAATAATGCCATTTACAGCAACATGGATGCAACTAGAGATTATCAAACTAAGTGAAGTGAGTCAGAAAGAAAAAGACAAATACCACACAATATCACTTATATGTGGAATCTAAAACCTGGCACAAATGAACCTACCTACAAAACAGAAACAGACACGGGACTTCCTTGGTAGCGCAGTGGTTAAGGATCCACCTGCCAATGCAGGGGACACAGGTTTGAGCCCTGGTCCAGGAAGATCCCACATGTCGTGGAGCAACTAAGCCCATGTGCCACAACTACTGAGCCTGCATGTCTAAAGTCCATGCTCTGCAACAAGAGAAACCATAATGAGAAGCCCAAGCACCGCAACGAAGAGTAGCCCCCGCTCGCCACTACTAGAGAAAGCCCGCGCGCAGCAATGAAGACCCAACACAGCCAAATAAATAAATAAATAAAATAAAATAAATAAATTTATTTTTAAAAAAAGAGAGACAGACTCACAGACATAGAGAACAGACTTGTGATTGCCAAGGGGGAGGGGGTTGGAGGAGGGATGGATTGGGAGATTGGGATTAGCAGAGGCAAACTATTACATAAAGAATGGATAAACAACAAGTTCTTATTGTATAGTACAGGGAACTATATTCAATATTCTGTGATAAACCACAATGGAAAAGAAAAAAAATACATTATTTGTAGATTATTTTAACCAAAGAAAATGCATGAAGAACAAAAACTCTTTCAGAGTCAGGAAACACTATGTTACCTGAGCTTCCAGATTTCTTTTCTTCTTCATGTGATTTTTCATTAGTCAAGTAAAATGACTGCAAAACTCACTGAGCTTTTAAACTCCTTGTACCATTTGAAAGGAGTCATGTAGTGTGTGCTGTTGGTGCCCCACGGGATCAGCCTGAAGCCAGTCTCCAGCTGAGACCACATCCCTGTTACCTCCTTTCCTTACCCCATCCTGTTTACGTACTCCTATTCTTCTGGAAACACTCCTCCAATAAACCATCCAAACCAGAATCCCATCCCAGGCTCTACTGATCTAAGACAAGTCCTAAGCAAGAAATTTCTCAAAAAGAACCATTACTGCCTGGGTGACCTGCGTTAAACCTCAGAAATGGATGCTATCCTACTCAGTATCTTTTTTTGCATATTTAATTTACAACCCTGTCAAATCATTTTTTCTAATTGAAACATAATTGACATATAACATTATATGAGCTTCAGGTACAAACATAATGATTTGATATTTGTGTATTTTATGAAATGATCACCACAATAAGTCTAGCTGATATCATCACCGTACATAGTTACAAGATCTTTACTTAATAGCTATAATATTATTTAATATCTATGGTATTATTTAATATCTAAGACATCAGAGAATCTTAATGCAGCAATGACCTTCTGGAGAAACCTCTTACTGCCATTTACTGCCATTTGAAGCAACTTGGGTGGACCTAGAGAATATTATGCTAAGTGAATTAAGTCAGACAGGGAAAGACAAATACTGTATGTCACCTATATGTGGAATCTGAAAAATAAAGGAATGTATATAACAAAACAGAAACAGACTCACAGATACAGAGAACAACTAGTGGTTACCAGTGGGGAGAGGGATGGGGGAAGGGCAAGTTAAGGGCATGGGATTAAGAGATACAAACTACTATGTACGAAATAGATGAGCAACAAGGAAATATTGTACAGCACAGGGAATTATAGCCATTACCTTGTAATAACTTTTAATGGAGTATAATCTGTAAAAATACTGAATCACTATGCTGTACACCTGAAACTAATATAATATTGTAAATCAACTCTACTTCAATAAAAAAGACAAAGTAGCAAAACTTTCACTCATATATTCAGAAGTGGGCAAGGTAGAAAGGATGGGCCAATTAAAAATATTTTGCTTTGAGTAGCAATTAGATTGTATACAAGAGCAAGAATTCAGCTGCCAGAGAGGATCAAAAATACATCTTTGCAAAATTTTTAGACAACAGTCAGTCATGGTTTTCTAGGCTGTTCTTTCAGTCTGTCAGTAGCTTCTAGCTGTATGCTAGCTGTACAGAACATTGAAAGTGGTTATGGTGTCTGGCCAAGCCAGAGAAAACAGGATGATAATTAATCACCTCAACCTGGACTGAATTCTCCGTGTTGTTTTAATGGCACAATCTTCTTCTGAGCTACAAATCCTTTTCCAGAAGGAAAGAAATATGTGTAGCCAACTCCCAATTTTCAGCTTTAATGGAGGGACTACTCATTCCCCAAATATTTATTGAGTTCTTGCTATGCTGTGTGCATAGCGCTTTTTTAGGTGCCAGGTAGAACCCGGAGGAGTAAATAGGCCAGGGGGACCCCAACACACCTGCAAACACATCTGCCTTCTCTGAATCCCCCCCTCCTCCCTTCTCAGTTCTGTTTTCTCTCACGCATTACATTTATGTTTTTTGGTTCCCCCTCTCTCTGCCAAATTATAGAGAAATATTGCTTCTTAAAAGGGCAGCCTGAACTCCTGCTTCTGCTTTCCTTCTATAACTCCTCTCCCTGAAATCCCATCCAGTTCCCTCTTTTTATGCTTCCTGGAGACAAGAGGATAAACAGGAAGTAAGCTATTCAGTCGAAAAAGACATCATGGATTGTCTAGACAGGGTAAACTGTGCTGCAGCCTAGATTCAGTGAAAATCACCCATCTTCAAGAAAGCCAAATGCTTCTTTTTTTTAAAATTTATTTTATTAAAGTATAGTTGATTTACAATGTTGCGTTCATTTCTGCTGTACAGCAAAGTGATTCAGTTAGATAGATAGATATACATTCTTTTTCATATTCTTTTCCATTATGGTTTATCAAAGGATATTGAATATAGTTCCCTGTGCTATACAGTAGGACCTTGTTGCTTATTCATTCTCTGTATAATAGTTTGCATCTGCTAATCCCAAACTCTCACTCCATCCCTCCTCCACACTGCCTTCCCCTTCAGACGCTTCTTTTTACATTCCTGAACTTGGCAACTGTCAAAGATGGATCTAGCTCATTGGCAGAATGAATGAGCCTAGGTAATGACCCCTTATATTTACCTAGTGTTACAAAGTTTACAAAATCCTTTCACCTACGTCACTCTATTTAATTTGCACAACAATCTTGGGAGGCTGGTCTGTTCCATCAGAGGAAACCGAGGTTCAGAAAGGTTAAATTTGTCCAAAGTCACCTTGAATCAAGTCTTTCAGCTCCAAGCCTTTCAACTCTTCCCGTATTACCTCCCTTAAGCTCCTGCAAACCCTAGATTCCTTTAAGTGCTTTTCCCTACTAGTGCCCTCCCACTCCTCAACTGCAATCGCTACCTAAACCACAATACAATCGTCCTTCAGAAAAGCTGGTCTCTGGTATATTACAGCACTCTCCGCCCTCCGTATCACCCAGTTCTTTAGAAATCAGGCCGGTAATATATGAACCAGAACTGTAGGGACAGTAATTACATTAACTACCTTCCTTTTTCTCTCCACTTGGTAGATAATGATGCTGCAAGACACAATATTTTACCGACCAAAATGGTCTAGCGACCATTTCAGAATTGAGATAGAGAAAACTGATGCAAAGCATATCTTGCTAGGATTCATACACTGTTTTGTTTTTTTTTAAACACTCCAGTACACCATAAGGGGGTGGGGGGGAAGAGCTCCTTGCATGATGAAACATGTTTGGGTCTCTGAGTAAGTGCCTTACTTTGGTATCTCTTCCATGACTTAACCGTTTCGTTTCTCATATGAATAATGAAGGCGGAGGGAGATTAATGTTTTCAACTTGGACCAGACATTGGAATGACCTGGACACGTTTTTTAGGACAGTAGCTTAAAGTATTCACCCATTCATAGTCTTGTACATTACATCAATATTCTTATGTATTAGTCATTGATGACCAGCGCCTAGACTAATTGCTATTGATAACCATTGCCTACCTCCGTTGACTCACCAGAGTCAGATCAGAATGATGATATTCTAATTCTAATATTCCTTCTAATAGTATTCAAAAAACTGAAAAAATTTTAAAACACACACATAAAAGTGGTATGTATGACAAGAACCAAGCACAAAAAAATTAGGATGTAATTCTTTTTACAATTTACAACTTCATCTAAGCAAGGGGTGGCAAAACATTTTCTGTGAAGAGCCAGATGGCAAATGTTTTAAGCTTTACAGGCCATACAGCAGTCTCTGTTGCAACTACGCAACAGTTCCATTGTGGCATGAAAGCAGCCACAGACAATACGTAAGTGAATAGGTGTCGTTTAGTGTGTTCTAAAAAAATTGTATTCACAAAAACAAGCAGCAAACTGGCTTTCACCTGAAGGCCACAGTTTGCTGACCCCTGAGATAAACCAAAGCCTTTGCATTTTTGGACACAATTTTTCATTTTTGACTTTTTCTAATGGGCAATTTCAATCATATGCAAAAGTTGAAGAATTAGTATGACGATTTGTTGGTAACCATCACCTAGCTTCTTCAGTTATCAACTTTGGACCAATCTTGTTTCATCTAACTCCTTACCCACCTCCTTTTCTCTGAATTATTATTATTTTTTCTTGGCTGTGCCACGCAGTTTACAAGATCTTAGTTTCCCAACCAGAGATCGAACCCATGCCCCTGCAGTGAAAGCACAGAGTCCTAACCACTGGACTACCAGGGAATTACCTCTCTGAATTATTTTAAAGCAAATCTTTCTATCTTATTCAGAAATATTTATATTCATTTCATCCATGAATATTTCAGTAAGCAGCTCTTAAAACATATCTGTAACATAATTATCACACCTAAGAAAATTTATTTTTAAATGTTTGTAATCGAATCAGAAACCTAACAAGATCCATCTTCAATTGACTGATTTGTTTCTTAAGTCTCTTTTACTCTATGGGTTCTCCCTCTATCTTTTTTTCCCTCATTCAATGTATATAACGAAGAAACTGGATTATCTGACCTATAGGTGTTCTCACAGTCTGGATTTTGATTATCGAATCCTAATGGTGTTATTTAGCATGTTCCTCTGTCTTCCATATCTCCTATGAATTGAAAATGAGCTATAGAGACTTGATGAGATTCTAGTTTAAGTTTTTGGTAAGAACACTTTACATATGGTATCGTGTACTTCCATCAGGAAGCCCATTTGGGGTTGGTCACAACCATTGATTCATTAGGAGCGACAGAATGTGGTATTCTAACATTCTTCCTTTACTTACTAGAGGCAATACTTCTGTAAACAAAAATTGTCCCTAAACAGCGATTTAACTTTCCTGATAATGTTGGTAAATGAAAAGCAGGATGCATACATGATTTTCCCCTTTATTTGGCAGATTTTAAAATAATGATTTGTTTCTCTACCATCCTCCAAAGGTGACCAATGAATTTTTTTTTAATGGGCATCTCTTTAAAGTACAGGATTTACAGTCAGTAAAATATTCTGTCTTGCAGCATCATTACCTGCCGAGTGGAGAGAGAAAAGAAGGTAGTTAATGTAATTACTGTCCCAGTATTGGCGGTTCATATATTATCCGTCTAATTTCTATAACACTGGGTCTCATCCCACAGACCTTTTGAACCAGAGTCTCCAGGGGTAGGACCTGGCCTCCGCATGCTGAAACTCTTCCTGAATGATTCTGAAACATGGTCTACAGCCCAGACATTGAGAATGTCTGCCCCGGGTGACCACTGAAGTTCATCCCAGCACTACCATTCTACAAGTTTATAATGTGCAATTAATTATAGATTCTTCATATTGCTACTCCTTGCTCTCCTCCAGGAGGGCTGGTGAAATGGTGCCAACCAGATGTTCAGAGAACATCCAGATACTCTCAGGAGCTTGGCAGCCAGTTCTTTTAGGAGCTGCACCGTTGGTCAGGGGTACTTCTATTTCCCACCCAAAGGGTAGAGGTTGGTACCTTCAGAGTTACAAAAAGTTCAGGATGTCGCTGAAGTTGTTCAGTTCTGCGATTCCACTCCCAGAGGTCACAGGCACATGGATTAATATCTTAAAGTCACCCCCAGAGCTGGCTCTTCTTGCCATGAAGTACCCATGAAGATAACACACAGAGTGAGATTCAGAGGCCAAGACAACAAACCAGAAGGCACTCTGGTTATCTGCCTATTGAAACATACGAAAGACCCTTATTGGCGTCTAGGGACAGATTTATTCAAATCCTGCCTATCTTACTTAGTATGTGACTCATGGCAAGTTACCTTGCCTAATCTCTTGTGCCTTAGGTCATTGCATCTAAAATGGGGATAACAGTAACTATCTCACTGAGTTTATCTGAGAATTCAGTAAATTTAATACATATAAGATGCTCGAAACAGTGTTTTGCCCTTAGATTGCTTACCACCATTATTATTTCGAGTCAGGAATATCACCTGTGTGGTGACTTAAAAATCAGTAACGGGATGGATAGATACAAACTGACCACAAATTGTGGCTTTCAGAAAAACTCAACTAATGTTTTAAAGACTCCAAGATCAAGAACAGAGTAGGATGTAATTCTCTTCTTCACACTATGTGTGGTCATATGAATACTGTCAGCTGAAGGAAGGAAGGCCACAGTATCCACAAATCTTAGTAAAATTTGGTTCAAACCACCAGCACTCTCCTAACGCCACAGTTCATGGGAGTTCAAGCCCCCTTCTCACCCCAACAATACTTTTTGCAACTTTACGTGACCATCTTAGACTCCAACCTCTTACTTTTGAAATACAACCCATATACCATGTAATATTGATCTAGGCAAGAAATGTAGCCCTTTCCTAATTTACACTTACTCCTACAGAGCATTCATGAAATCAATAGTCTTTGCTGGTAATTTGGGGAAAGATGAAAGAGATGTTTCCCTTACATCAGTGTTTTCACCACCTCCATGGTCAGGAGATACAGCCATACTGAACTATCCTTTGACTCAGTTGTGTCCAATAGAACATTCTATGGTGATAGAGATGTCCTACTTCTTCACTGTCTAATACAGTCATTACTACCACGGGTGGATTTTGAGCACTTGCAATGTGGCCACTGTGACTGAGAAATTGAATTTGACATTGATTTAATGTTAATGTATTTAAACTTAAATAGCCACATGTGGCTAGTGGCTACCATGTTTATAGCACAGCTCTAGCCCCTTCCCTGTGGCACCACGGGCGTTCTACCCGAGTCCCAGACTCTCTGCATCTTCCTACTCTGCTTACATCTTTTCGGACCTTTCCTTAATTCATGCCGAGCACTTTGTCCGTCTACCATGACACTTTAGCACCTGCCAACGGCCATATCTTTGGATCTCTACTTATTATGTGACTCGATAAATTCCTCAATCTCTATGTTCCTCAGACTTCTTGCCTCTAACATGGGGTTAATAATAGTAACTATCTCATTGACTTAAACTGGGAATTAAATAAGCTAATACATATAAAGTGGAAAACATATCCCAATGGGCTTAGCATAGGTCATCCCAAAGAAAGACATTTTCATACCTAAAAGGAATTCTGACCATAAATGTTAAGAAACAAAATTTTCACTCGTCACATAATTGTAGGCTGCACTGCCCAGGGCATAGTCACTGCCACATGTAGCTATTTAAATTAAATTTAAATTAATTAAAATGAACGTTTAGTTCATCAGTTGCACTAGTAACATTTCAAGTACTCAGTTGCCACATGTGGCTAGAGACATTGGACATGGCAGTTGTAGGAAAGTTCTATTGGACAATGGCCGAACTTTGTCATCTCTATGTCCATAAACTCAAGATAGAAGAATTGCCACAGTAGGTCAGAAAATCAATTAAATTGGGGAAAACCAATCAACAGCATGTATGTCCCCTTGGTCAGTCTCACTCTCTCATTCTTACTATCCAATCTGTATTCCCACATTTCATTTTTCCCTTTTACTACTTCCTTTCCCACCTCGACAGTACTAATGAAATACATTTAATAAACATCAATAAAATATTGTAGACCTAATTTTCAATGTTATCAAGAACACTTTCTTTGGAATTTATTTTCTTCTAAGGCTTCACAGCAGAGGAGATTATGTTTTTCTTTTTATTAATACTATGTCATATCTGGCAAAACACCAGGCATAATCCTATTTCTTTTCTGCAGCCATAGCACAGCTAGTCACAATAGATAAGTTAATGAACATGTTTTATTTAGTCCTATTTGCTCCTAGGTTGACAGAGCCCAACATGAGGTGGTGAAGGGAAGAGAGGATCCATTGTGTGAGTGTGTGTGAGTGTGTGTGTGTGTGTGTGTTTACCCACAGTGTTCAGCTCCATGTATATCTTCTGTCATTAATTGTAGTTGACCGGAACTTGACTGGCCAGCTAATAAGCATTCTCCCGTTAAGCTGCTATTCTCTTGGGCATTTGCTCCCAAGGGAAGGGAAATGTTATCATTAGTACGTGATGGAAACTTTCTTCCAACTTATAGAAGCTTATCCTAAGAGCACACTGTATTGCTCTGCATGTTGTTTTGAGTCTTGACCACCAGAAGACTCCTGTTTTAATCTTGGTGAGAGCACAAGTAAAGAGAAGTGTACTTGGTAGAGAAGAGGTTCATGTGGTCCATCATCCTGAAGAGTATTTAGTTAGTACTGGGTTTCATTAGAAGAAAATAAAAACAAGTAAATAAAATATTTTAATATACTATTAAATAATGACAATAAAAACAAATCATGACTGATCTTCGAAACAAAAATTTAGCCACATATTCTGGGTGTTTTATGTGCAAATGGAAAAGGATCCAGATTCAAACCCAGATGGTTTGAGTCAGGCTCTGTCACTCCTTACCAGCTCCGTGACCTTGGGCAAGCCACTTCTCTGAGCCTTTGCCTTCAGACATTTCTAAACCTTGGAGCTCAGGACTTTCTTCCCTCTCTGGGTTGAAGAATGTCTTAGGTCAGTTTCCCCAAGAAACAAACTTTGAGATAGAGATCTACTAGCAAAAGTTTTACGGAAGAATGCCGTTGAGAAGAAAAGCAGGGTGGGGCAGAGGGAGAAATTGGGTTACAATGAATCGCAACAGGGTCGTCAGCCGATTTCCCAGGAGCTCTGAAATTGGGATGGCTCTTCAAAGTGGTTCCACCTAGAGACGAGGGGGCCTGGCCTTTGAACTCCCACATCTAACAGCCATGCCGTGAGGGTGGTCCTTTGGCTAATGGCGATTCACAGAGAAGGATGTGAGCTGCTGAGTTTCCCAACAGCTGGGGAAAGGAGTGTGTAGGTCCTGAAGGAGAGAGCTGGGCAGCATCCACTATAAAAGGAAAGCCCATCTCATTTCCTGCTCCAGGGGTGGTACCCATTTTATTCAGATGTGCGGGCTGACCTCCAATGACCCAGACAAGGCAATCACAAGGGTCTGCCATGAACCGCTTGTCTTAGGAAGGGTTCCCTAGAAGCAGACCCTGATGTGGAGATTTGTGTTAAAGTGATTTATTAGGAAATGTTCCCAGAACAAGCCAGTAGAGAACAGAGATCAGGAAAGGAACGAGGTCAATAAGGCTATCGAGCAACGTCCTACAGCTGGTCACTTTGGCTCAATTCTACAGGGGAGCTTTGGTGACAGCATAGGTAGTTCGTCAAAGTTGTCCCCATCAGGGGGCAAGGAAGCTGCCATATTTATACTGCCGTACCCATCAGGGAGAACTCAATTCCCAGGCATCCCAACTCCCCAAGTGTAGACAAATTGGATTCCAGTCACTGGGGCAACCCTTCAACAAAGACATGGATGCTGGTTTTACTGGGGATGAAAGCACGCGGGCAGCCCGTGTGCATTAACACAGTAAAGGGACGGGGGAGGCTGTGGGTGGAGAACTCACAGCCCAAAGTCCGGGCTCATCAGGCTTTCATAACCTCACAGGTGGAATCACTCAGGCAGCAGCTGAGCCCGACTGCCCCACTTCCTTGCCCCAGTCTGTACTCCAAAGTAAGAGGAGTAGGTAATCAAATTGGCCAGTCACTCCTTCCTCAGCATGATGATACATGTTCCCACAAGCCAATGCTTACAAAGAACACACACGTCCCCCCTTCTCCCCAGGACAAGCAATGATTTTTAGATCAGGACAATCCTAATGTAGATGAACAAAACACAGCATCATTGCTGTCACTAGAACCAATCTTGGATTCATCCAACGGTTTTTCAGAAGACATCATCTTCGCATCCAAGTCAGTTTTTGAAATAACAGCACTTTTATAATCCATGCATGACGCTATTAGAGAACTTATCCGAAATCCCATACTCTTATTGGCGTAACATTAAGAAAGTTGAGTTCATCTTGTACGTATGCACTATAAGTGCATCTCCTCAAGGCAATAACTTTCTGAATTGCTTTTCAAGGGAATTTTAAAGAGCTTTTTACGCTATCCAATACAAATATCTGTGGAGTCGTACTCCCGGTAAGAGTCATTTTACCTGTGTTAAAATTCTTTGCCTCCTTTTAAAATTTTTAACTTAGTTCGTCAGGGGACTTCTATCAGCATCTAAGACTCATGTGAAGGAGAGTCTTTTCAGGCTAACAGTTCATTCCCAAACAGTACTTTTTTGTTCAAAATTTAAAAATTGGGAGAGACCCTCATAGTACGAGAAACACCTTAAAGACTTGGGTATTAGGCAATTCCTTCTTTTATGGGCAACTAGTTGAGGATACAACCCTTACTTTATAATGATAAACAAAATGAAAGGAAGCCAAGATTTACCACCCTTCAGTGTTGGTACCCATGTGCAGGTATGAAAAGGGAGCTATTAGGCAGACTAACAGCTTTATTAGACCCACCGTAAAGAGGCATTCTTCACCTTTTTTCTTAGGATCTCCTATAATTTTATTGATCCTATCTACAAGTAAAAGACTGAACACATTTCTATACAAAGGCTAAGGAAAAAGGTTTATTCTCTTTTGCCATGTGACCATTTTGAAGAAAGGACTTCGGTATGGTACCAAGTAGCAACTTTGATGTGATACTGAAAATGAAATGCTCTGTTGATTATTTTGCTTAATCCTTATTATAATTTACTTGGAAAAGTGTGGTGTCTATGTAATAAGCGTGCAATCTTCTTTTTTTAAAATTATTTATTTATTTATTTATTTATTTTATTTGGCTGTGCCAGGTCTTAGTTGCGGAATGTGGGATCTTTTAGTTGTGGCATGTGGGATCTAGTTCCCTGACCAGGGACCAAACCCAGGCCCCCTGCATTGGGAGCGTTAGCCACTGGACCACCAGCGAAATCCCAAGTGTGCAATTTTCTAAGTGTCTAGATAAGAGATCTATATACTTTTTAAAAATATGATTTATTAAAAAATCATAGACCACTTAAAGTAAAGGCAATTTATAAAGCATTTTGCAAACGCTGTTTTATGAGGCCATCAGGTTAGAAATTACTGATGAACTAACTTTTTGTTTATGTTGCCCAATAGGAAAGCATAAATATATTGATATTCGGTCAGGTACTTACAGTTTAACAGTATTCAGGGATTTTAAAAGAAAGTTACAATCTAAATTAGAAAGTATGTAGCATTACCTGTAATCTGTAGATAACTTTTTTTTTTTTTTTTTGCTTAATTTGCTAACATTCTACTGTTGGAATATTCGCTTTGTTTCTGAATATCTTATAATTAAGTTTATAAATTACTATGAAGCACAAAAAGCCTCTAATCACTAAAAAACTGCATTGGGCTCAGACACTTTGGCCCTGTTATAACTCAAATTTCTTATCTGCAGAAAGGAGAGACATGGTGTCTTATCACCTGTGTTTTATCTGATTTTGATTGGGAATTCGAGCTCTGTTTTTTATTCTGTTGAAGACATCCTGAAAACAGACAAAGGATCTCAAGGTAAAGAACAGGAAATGGTTATTGATTTCCTTTATCCACCCAGTCTTTTTGCATCTTTTTGTATTGTACTATGATGGATTAGGGGGACAGTCCAGCAAATGGTTCACATTTGCTACCGATTGGATGGGCTTTGGGAAAAAGGATTTGAGGCATATGCTAGTAAAGAGAAGAAACCTTAAAACCAGGTCTGGGTCAGTGTGATAAGTAGCGAGGCATATGTCAGAATGCCCCCAACCTCCTAATATTTCTCTTAGCCCCCCACCCAGCTCTCTCTTAAAGTACACGCACAAACACACACCCTACTGTAATAGATAACTGATGCTTTTCTGAATCTAAAGTTCCTTTTGGTCATTTCTGTCTTCCCTTTCTCAGGAGTGAATAGAGTCATCAAAATGACGCTTTCTCACAAACTTATGGTTACCAGGGGGAAGGGTTGGGGGGAGGGATAAAACCAGAGTTTGGGATTGACATATACACACGACTATATATAAAATTGATAACCAACAGGGACCTACTGTATAGCACAGGGAACTCTGCTCAATATTCTGTAATAACCTAAATGGGAAAAGAATTTGAAAAAGAATAGATACATGTATATGTATAACTGAGTCACTTTGCTGTACACGTGAAACTAACACAACATTGTAAACCAGCTATAGTCAACACAAAATAAAAGTTAAAAAAAAACTTGCAGATAACTAAAAACAAAAAAAAAAAACTGATGCTTTCTCATTCTCACCTATAATCTGCCAGATCAGTGTCTTAGGGAGGGGGCCCAGGAATCTGTATTTCATCGTAAGAGTCTTGTGCACATTTAAGTTTGAAAGCCGGTGCTATGATTTGTTATATAGGATATAAATGGTAAATTAAATAAACCAAGGTACAGCTCCTCCAAGAGCTATTTGACACTCGGAAAAAGAAAAATACGAAGATCAAGTCAAGGTGGCACACCAGCTCTCCTGGCCTCTGAAGCATCCCAGCCCCCTCTTCCCTACTGCTTTCAGTGCTTTGCCATTCTTCTTTCTCAGCAGTGAATTATTTACAACATAATTAAACAGTCATTGCCTGAATGTTTCTGGGCCTCTCACCCTATCCCACTCTGCCTTTCTACTTTTTCCTGACCTTCTCTTTCTCACTCCTTTCAAGAGAGTAAGTTCAACAAATCAAAAAATGAAAGACAAAATAATTACTGTAGAAACGTAACACTAGAATGAATGGCTCTCCCCCAGATACCAGCAGGGGCAACTGTACAGCAGGCAGTCTGTTTTATTTACTTATTTTTTTGGCTGCGCAACTTGGGGGACTTGAGGGATCTTAGTTCCCCGACCAGGGAGCAAACCCGGGCCCCCTGCAGTGGAAGCGTGGAGTCCTTTCCACTGGACTGCCAGCGAAGTCCGGGCAGTCTGAGTCAGCCCCCACTCCATCCCTGTCTCCCCGTGTCAACCTTGCTGCCCCCTCCAGCCACCTGGTAACCCGAATGATGTCCCCAAGAGAGCAGGTCTCCCAAACCCATCCTGCTGGAGCGATGCATCTCAGGAACCCTACCTCGAGGTTTTCCCTTCTTCCCATTAAACCTTTTCTGTTCTGCCTTCTGGGTGAGCAAAACAAACAACAAGTTAATCAAGAAAAATGTCTATTTTGGTATTTTTCATTGTGCATATAGTTTTGCTTTTTTTTAATATTGTTTTTTTCTTTTTTTAATTGATGTATTTTTTTGATTGAAGTAGAGTTGATTTACAACGTTTCAGGAGTACAGCAAAGTGATTCAGTTTGGCATTATGGCTTTTACAAAAATGCTAATGTATAGTCCTGGCATTCAAAGGATTTTTTTTTTAATTAAAGTATAGTTGATTTACAATGTTGTGTTAGTTTCTGGTGTACTAAGCAAAGTGATTCAGTTCCATAAATATATATACATATATAATATATATATTCTTTTTCAGATTCTTTTCCATTATAGGTTATTACAAGATATTGAATATAGTTCCCTGTGTTATACAGTAGGTCCTTGTTGTTTATCTCTTTTATATATAGTAGTGTGTATCTGCTAATCCCAAATTCCTCATTTATCCCTTCCCCTTCCTTTCGCCTTTGGTAACCATAAGTTTGTTGTCTATACCTGCAAGTCTATTTCTGTTTAGTTTTTCTTTTTAAATCAACTTTTTTGAAGTATACTTTGATAGAATAAAATTCATCCATCTTGAGTGTGCAGTGAAAAGGGTTTTGACAATATACACCTGTGCAAATATCTCCACAATCAAGATACATAACATTACTCATCACCCCCAAAATTTTCTTCCTGCCCATTTGCAGTTAATCTTACCCACACATGACCTCCCAGCCCCAGGCAACCACTGATCTGCTTTTGGTCATTATAGATAAATTTTACCTGCCTTAGAGTTTCATAGAAATGGACTCATACCATGGATACTTTTTGTGTCTGACCTTTTTTCTCTCAATAGAATGCTTTTGATATTCATTCATGTTATTGCGTGTAAGGATATACCACAGTTTTTTAATCCATTCTCCTATGGGGGGGACAGTTGGGTTGTTTCCACTTTGGAACTATTAGGAACAAAGCTGTTATCATTATTGTGTATGATTCTTTCTTGGGCATATAGTCTCATTTTTCTTGGATAAAAACCTTGGAGTGGAGTTACTGTGTCATATGGTAAATTTGTATTTAACTTTACAAGGAGCTGCTGAACAGTTGTCCTACGTGATTGTATCACTGACATTCCCATCAGCAATGGTTGAGACTTCCAGTTGTTCCACATCCTTGTAAACATTTACTATTGTCAACCTTTTTAATTTTAGCCATTTGGATAGGTGTGTAGTGGTATCTCATGGTGATTTTATTTTGCATTTCTCTGATGACTAATGATAATGAGCATTTTTCAGGTGCTTTTTATTCCCATTCATACAGTTTCTTTTTTGAAGTACCTGCTAAAACCTTTTGCCCATTTTAAATAGGTTATTTGTCTTATTACACATACACACACACAGTACTTTTGATACTGAACTCAAGGGATCAATTCTGATGGTAAGCATCAGACTGCGTGGTAAAGGATGGAGTCTTTTTGTATATGGGAGATGGAATTTTACCGCATATAAGCTGGAAAGTACTGGAACTTAGTATTAACCTTGCCCTTGCTGTGTTTTGGAAAAACACAGAGATCAGGAGGACAGGCTTAAGAAAAGCAGCCTGGATTCACACATGGGCTCCACCACTTACTAAATGCATAACATTGGAAAAAGTGCCCAGTTAAACCGTGGCTCAGTTTTCTCTGCTGTAAAATGGGGCAATGCTCACCTCATAGTGTGCTGTGATAGTTAAGTGAGGTCATTTAAAGCACTTGGAACTGTCCCCATACAGAGTGAGCCCTCAATAAATGTTGGCTGTTATCAGGATGAAAAATCTGAGTTTCATTCATTAAAGTGCTCACCCAACCACATTCTTTCCAGAATCTTTATCTATACAGCATCATAGCTGTCCTCCAGTTCTCAACTCTATTTCTACATCTGTTTTCTAGACAAGCAGTCTCTGGACCCTTATTTTCCTTTTGCCTGCAGGTGATTTGCAAAAGCATCCGTAGAGAAGGAAGTGGTGTGAAGGTAGCTTTTACCTGACTGGGTTTAAATTTTATATCAATTTATACCCATTTGTTCCTTGGAAGTCTGATTTTTGTTAGAATATTTCAACAAAGACCTGACATAACTTAAAGTTCAAGAGAGGGAAGAGAAACTAGACTTATCCCAGCAGGAGGCTGGCAGTAACATTTGACAATTACATTCTTTTATTTCAGGGCAGAAAGTTAGTGGCCTTCAAGACAAACAGAGGAAGTGAAACTTAACAGCTTTTGGCTTTGAACTTCAGGAAGCCCTAAACATTCCTGAAGGCACATATTAAATGAAAAAAAGGAAGAAAGAGAGAATTAAAATGTATTAGATTAAGAGAATAAAAGACAAAAACCACACGATCACCTCAACAGACACAGAAAAGTCATTTGAAAAACGAAAAACATGCAACATTCATTCATAATAAAAACTCTGAAACTAAGAATAGAAGAGAACTTCCTCAACCTGATAAAGGGCATCTATAAAAAACCCACAGCTAACATCACACTTAATGCTAAAATACTGAATGTTTTCCTTCTCAGATCACAAACAAGGCAAGAATTTCTGCTTTGGGCAATTGTATTTAACCTTGCACTGAAGTTTCTCTAGCTCATGCAATTAAAAAAAAAAAAATTCTTTTTAAATTAGGGGCATCCAGATTGGGAAAAAGAAAAGTAAAATTATCTTTATTCACAGATGGTATGATCCTATATGAGAATCCAAAGGAATACCCCCAAATTTTACCAGAACTCATAAAGGACTTTAACAAGATTACAAGAGCAGTAAACAAAAGTTAATATCTCTACACGCTAGCAATGAACCATCAGAAACTGAAATTAAGAAAATAATTCCTTCACGATGAGAGCAAAAAGAGTAAAATATTTAGGACCAAATTTAATAGAAGAAATGCAAGACTTGGACACTGAAAACTATAAAAAATCACTGAAGGAAATTAAAGAAGGACTAAATAAATGGAAAGACAGTTCACGTTCATGGATTGGAAGGCTAAATACTGTCTTGTCTAGATTGCTCTTCTCCTCATACTGATCTGTAAATTCAGCATAATCCCTGTCAAAATTCCACCAGAGAGGATGGAAAATTGAGTATCCCTATTAGCTTGGACAAGGGTACAGATGGAAGTCCACAGCCTGCTCTCTTCTCCTTCCATGAACTGGCTCTGTCTTACACCATGAGGGGCTTTGCACGTGCACACGTGTGTGTGTGTGTGCATGGCCCAGCCCATGGGTATAACTTCCAACTTCTTCTCCCCTCACCCCATCACAACTAGCTTCCCTTTGGCCACACCTGCAACCTCGGGCTGTGCACACAAAAAACAACATCCTCTTTTAGGAGCACAGGCCCAGGGCAGAGGGCCAAAGAGTTGCTGGGAAAAAGCTCTCTCCGAGCCATTTGGATGGGGAATCGCACAGCTCTGTTTCCTAGAGACACGGTCTAGAAGCAGAAACGTGGGCTCCAAATGGGCACATCCTCCAAATGGGCACATGGCCTCACTGACGCCTCTGAAAGGAGCCCGAGGTGTCCTCTAAAGCAATGCTTCTCAAACATTAATATGCACACAAATCACCGTGGATCTTGTTAAAATGTAGATTTAGTAGGTCTAAGGTAAGGCATGATGGTCTGCCTTTCTCATGAGCTTCCAGGTGATGGATGCTCTGCTGCTGGTCTGTGGACCACACTTTGAGTAGCAAGGCTGTGTGTGCAGCAGTGGCCCAGATAGGAGCCCCACTGAGCTGACTCTAAGGGCAGAACTCATCATGTAAAGTAGTGACAGCTAGAGGAGTGAGAGGTTGTCTAGACCCATCAAGCCTTCATCACCTGCAGTGCGGCATGCTGGTGATGGCTGACAGGGAGCCAACGGACAGTGCTTGCCGTACTGGTTCTTGAGAAGTTGATCGTCTACCAGGCAAGTCAGATACAAATAAATAATTGCAAGACATTGTATAATGGGGAACAGTAGACGAATCTATGAGGCACATCGGTGACACAGTAGACGTGAGTAATGTCTGAGCAGAGCCATGAGGGATGCACTGGGCTTCACAGAGAACAAAGAGGGTAAGGTGATTCAACACAAAGGGAATGATATATCTGAGGTAGGTTGTATATTCCAAAGAAGGCTGCAGCAGTATCTCTAGTCTCATACAACCTTCTAGAAATTTCCACTCCCCTATCAAGAGGTGATGTTTCGTTCCCTTCTCCTTGAACGTGGGTGGATTTATGATGGCTTCCCCGAATGCAATGTGGAGAAATGACACTCTGTGACTTACGAGGTTAGATTAGAAACGAGTGTGTAGTTTTTGTCAGGTTTTCTTGGGTTGCTTGTTTTTGGAACCAAGCCACCATGCTGTGAGGGAGCCAAGAAGCCCATGGAAAGTCTCAGTAGGGAGGAACTGAGGTCCCCACCCAGGAGTCTTGTTGAGCTCCAAGCCAACAGCCAACAGCAACTTGCCAGCTACGTGAATGAACCATCAGGAAAGCAGGTCTTCCAGCCTTTAGTCAAACTGCTCCAGGTGACACCGCGCGGAGCAGAGATAAACCATCCCACCAAGCTCTGGCCAAATTTCAGATCCACGAGCAAAAGAAATGATTGTTGTTGCTTACCAACTTTTGGAGTGGTTTATTTCACAGCAATACATTTCAGGAACATGTAAAGGTAAAGAAGTGTGTTTTAAAATACGACCCAAATAAGGGCATGTTTATATATAACTCAGCTATTAGAAATAAAAACATAAAAATATAGGAGATGTTGGGAACGTTGAATTTGTGATGTGGAGGGGAAAAAGTTTCATCAACAAAGCTCTAGTAGTGTGAGTGTAATGCAGTTGTACTGTGTAGTCAACCACGCTTAGATTCATTATTCATGGCTCTGCCAGAACATGTTCTAGATGTAAATATAAATGTATTTATCCAACAAATTTTTCTTTCTGGAAAAAAAACAAATTGTTATTGAAAATAATAATGATCTGCAATTGTGTGTGCTCTGGAGATAAAGCCCAGGTTGACAATTTCAAAAGAAATCAATTTATAGTTTTTACTACCAAAATGGAAACATGATATAATTTCAAAAACAAATAAAAAACCCCACCTGAAATCTTCTATGAGGGATACGTCCCCACATTCTTGGGATAGAAGTATACAACTCTGACCTACCAACAGTCCCTTTATTTTTCCTTCTAAATACACATTTCTTTTTTAAAAAAATATTTTATTTATTTAAAAAATTTTTTATTGGAGTATAGTTGATTTACAGTGTTGTGTTACTTTCTGCTGTACAGTGAAGTGAATCAGTTATATATATATATCTATCCACTCTTTTTTAGATTCTTTTCCCATATAGGTTATTACAGAGTATTGAGTAGAGTTCTCTGTGCTATACAGTAGGTCCTTATTAGTTATCTATTTTATATATAGTAGTGTGTATATGTCAATCCCAATCTCTTAATTTACCCCTCTCCCAAATACACATTTCTAAGAGAACCAACCAAGAGTTTCTGAAAGAGGTAAAATTTATCACTATTCTTTAAGGCTGACAACCTTATTTTCTATAGGCCTGAGGAGTGGTGGGTGCATGCTGATTGGAGAGAGAAAGATTTAGAATGTACTGAACTTATACGCCAACATTGTTTTCTCGGCTGTGGGTCTCCCCCCAATTTTTTTTTTAAATTCTTTTGACCCTACTCTAGTGTTTAGTTGAAAAAGCAATATCCTCAAGCATCATAAGAATTTACATTACATGTAGGAGTTTGGAATCAGAGATTCCTGGGATGGAAATAGCAGATGACAAATATCTTCCCTCTGCCCTCAGCTAAGCTGACTACTCCTCCTGGAACACTGGGCTCAGTTCCTGACCACATGTTTTTATAGAAACATAGGCAATTTAGAGTGTGTTCGGAAGAGAGTGACTTAAATGGTCCAGGAACACAAACCTGTGTCACATGATGAACAAATGGAGAAAAGGTGGATGTTTCCTTGAGGAGAAGACAACTCATGGGGCATGTTAGCCAGTTTTAAATAATGAAAGAGCTTTCTTGCAGAAGAGCTGTTAGCATAACTCTGTAGTCCCAACGGCATAATGAGAAAGGGATTGGGAAGCAACTGAGGGGTGAAGAGAGTCAAAAGTGTCCAAGGATGGGATTGGCTATCAGGGGAGGTAGGAGATCCCATCCTTGGAGACATTCAAGCAAATTAGTTTGAAAGAATTCTAAATAAGGTAGTGGTTGGATGAGACATCCTGCAAAATCCTTTCCACCACTGAAACCGAGCCGGACCCTGTGGGGCTCCTGGGCACAAAAGCCTCTCTGTCCCCCATTTCTTGTTTGTAGGGAACAGACTCTAGCCTCCATGACCTTCCCTGAGTCCCAAAGAGCAAATTCAAGCAGTTGCTAATCAGGGAAGGGAGGGGATGCAGAGACAAGGGAGGAAAAGTCAAGAGGGACAGAGAGGACAAAGATGGAAGCCCTAATGTCTTTTATGATCTTAGAGTATGTTTGATTTACAATGTTGTGTTAGTTTCAGGTATACAGCAAAGTGAATCAGTTACACATATACATGTATCTATTCTTTTTCAGATTCTTTTCCCATATAGGTTATTACAGAGTACTGAGTAGAGGTCTCTGTGCTATACAGTAGGTCCTTGTTGATTATCTATTTTATATATAGTAGTGTGTGTATGTTAATCCCAAACTCCTAATTTATCCCTTCCCCTCACCTTTTTAAGTGAACTTAAAATTTTTCAGTATGATATTTATACTACGAAATAGTGGGACTTAAAGAAGTACTCATGTAATCTAGCAGTTTCAATGTGATTGGTCATCCTCCGTAAGATTTCACTGCTGAAATTCTAGTCTATATATCAGGAAAAAAATATATTCAGTGGCTTGCTGATAGTATTTGCAAAGCAATTTTTATGACTCATTCAATGCTAATTATAAATTTTGAGAGTCCAATTAAGAATAAATTGTATATGTACTTTACATATAAAGATATTTATGCACACACCTGTTAACCTTAACCCACACTTGTGGGTTAAGACGCAGCATGTTTTGAGCTTCCCTGGAAAAGCTATAGATGGTGGAGAGAGTGGATGTCTGCCCTTCACTTTGAAAAAAGCAGAGAGAACTCTGTTTATCTCTTCCAACTGAACCTTCCTTACAAGTGCATAACTCCTTAGTGTTGGAACATGTCAGAGGGGGAAAATAAGCCAACTTTTTGAATTCTTATATATTCTTCAGAGCGCCCTTCACTGGGCCCCTTTCTCTTACCTTTAAAAGGGAGAGAAATGAAAGGAATTAATGAGAAAGCTAATACTCTACTCGCTCTGTCTTTAAACCACCAAAGAACTTGGGCGTTTGTTCTGATTTGCTGAGGCCAGTCTAAGGAAAGTTGAGCACAGCATGGGATTGAACAGATCGACTATTAAGCAAATGTAAATGGAAGAATTGGGGGCAAGATATCAGCTATGATCAAAGGAACAGAGTTTATAACGTAGGTGGAGATGGTGAGCAATAGCATGAGTGAAGGAGGCCATGCACGTTAGCAAGTCCAAGGCAGATGGACAAATAGAAGTCTAGTGTCAAATGATATTCACGAATGTGGAGTTCTGATGACCAAGAGGCAAGAGGAGTACACATCTATGGAGATGTATGGTTTGGGTCACTCTTCAAGCAAGAACTTGCTTATCTGATGCAGGGAGTTCAGTTAGCTGACAGCTTACAGCTGTACCTTCAGGACCCATCTTACCTTTTGAACCGAGGACATGCTCTTCCTAGGTGGTCTCTGCAAAGGACTAAGCGTGATGGAGGCACTAGGACCTGGTAATGTCTGCCAAAGGTGGGACCGCTTTATGGACGATCTTTGCACTGGAGCTTTTTGTTAGGCTAGGTGAGACTTCCTCAGAGTCAGTCCAAGGCTCTTCCTACCCCAAACCTCCTTCCTTCCCCTCTCCTTTCACAGGTGTCAACCCTGCATTGTAGCCTGAAGGATTTACCTGCCTACTTCTGCTCCCTTTTCCCTTTATTTTTTCATAGATAAATAAATAAATCTCTTGCACTTCTAACTTCATCCTGACGTCTGCTTCCTTGAAGACTCAGCTGATACAGGGGATTGGATGGGTGGTGGTGCCATTGTTCTAGGACACAGCCTGAACAGAGCCAGGCTGGTAAGATAAATCATCAACTGGGGGCCTTGGCTTTTCTGATGATGGTAACTTTTTGTTTGACCCTGGTTTGAATATTAATCCCAGAGAGCCCAAAGACATAGTTTACCTATGGGGTCCTCATAGTAAGCCCTGGTCAATAGAAAAATAGAATAGACAGCAAGTGAAAGAGAGCAGAAGAATCTTTATTCTTCTCCATTCACAAAAATTGTGCCCTCCTGTGAACATACTGAAAACCATGGAATTATGCATTTTAAATTGGTGACTTGTATACTCAGTGAATTATATCTTGATAAAGCTGTTATTAAAAAATTGTGCACTTCCAAACATAGAAGTAGTACTGAGGTGCCTGTACAGGGAAAAAAGCAATAAGATAAAGAGAGCAAATAGCATCTTCTTCATTTTGGTCACATATAAGGAGATTTCATAATTTTTCTTAACGGAATCTGCAGAGAGGGCCAGAGGGTTCATAAAGCTCTGGAAAATATTCGTTAATATACTTCTGAACTTCCAAGACATAGTAAAGAGCTCGTGTATTCTTTGAAATGATTATTGAAATAAAAGACATAGCACACTAAGACACCTACCTCCCAAAGTTCCATAATTTGAGGAAATCGCAGTTGAATAGCAGGTATATTCCTTGATTTGACCAGCCCTTATGGGGTGCCTACTCTTTATCCTAACGGGTAGACACAGAGATAAATAAGCCTGGTCTCTGCCCTTGAGTTGCTCACAGCAAAGTAGGGGCTTTTAAACAGTGTAGGATATTGGGAGGCACGCTGCTGTGACTGACGGGGAGAATGTTTGCAAGAAAAAGTAGCAGACTCAAGTGAGTCTCAACTACCTATTGATGTACAGCAAATTACCCTCAAAACTTAGTGCCTGAAACCGTTGATTATCTCAAGGTTCAAGAGTGGCTTAGCTGGGTGTTTCCAGCTCAGGGTCTTTCATGAGGTTGCACTGCAGGTGTCCAGCGGGGTGGCATCATATGAAGGCTCAGCTAAGGTGGAAGGATTCGAGGTCACTCATGTGGGTATCAGGGCGAGACCTCAGTTTGTAGCCAGATGGGTGTCTCCATAGGGCCACCCACAATATGGCAGCCAGCTTCTCCCAAAGTGAGTGACGAGAGAGAGAGAGACAGAGGGACAGAGAGGACCCAGATGGAAGTCCTAATGTCTTTTATAATCTCAGTAGTGATGTACTATCCCATCTCAGTGTAATACCAACCAACCCTAGTAGGATGTGGGAAGTGACTACACCAGGGTGTGAATACCAGGAGGCAGGCATCATTGGGGCCGTCTTTGAGATTGACTACCATTCTTGGGCAGGGGCTGGGGTGGGAGGAACAGCCAGACTTCTGTGTTTGCGTCTTCATTTATGTGAATGGTGCCATCTGATGTTTTGCAGTGTGCAACATACACAACTGTACATGGTGGCCCAAGTGGGAAAGTCAGGGGGATTTGTCCTCAACCCCTTCCATTCTCTGTTAAGAATTAATTCATTTATTCATTTGTGCAACAAGCATTTGTTAAACACCTGGTGCATGCCTCTGTGTTGGTGCTACACTAGGTAGTGGGGTCTTTGGGTTTCAGCTCTAATGGGGCTTCAATTTTCCCACAGGGTTCTTACATATCCAAAACATTCAGAGGGACCACAGGGTGCCTATAGCCCCTTTCAAACGAGGCTGTAAGCAAAAGATTATTGTCTTTTATCCCATTCTCTCAGGGTCCGTTATTAGTTTGGTAAACAGACTAATAATGATATTTTGATATTTCCTCTGAGGGGTACAATCCAAATGTTTAACAACCCCTGATCATTGGGTGCCTAACGAGAATAGAAGTTGCGTAAACAAGGAGCAGCTCTACCAGGATGATGTGTTTTGCTGAAGTCCAGCCCAGTTATCCCCAGAGAGGTCTTTTTCATCACCCTTCTAGTCAAACTAGAAAACTAATGGTGACTCTAGCTACTCACAAAGCTGGCAGTAACAAAAGTTATAAGAAGAGACCTACAAAAACATTCCCATTTGCCAATTCTAGGGGGTAAAATGTAGCCTCTATATTAAAGCCTAGAAATAAGAAGTGTAGGAGAGAAGGGAGTGAGTTCACGATGATGCATTGATGGACCAGAGCAGGAAATCGAAGGAAGGTGAGCTATTTGTTTTGGAGACCAAGTTTAAGTCTCAGGGGAGAGGAACTGAGAAAATCAAGTAAAATCTATTTTTTTAACACTGGACTCAGGCTGAAGTGTCCTGACTTTCACAGACTCTAGAGCCAAACTGCTGATTCCAAATCCCAGATGTGCTGTGTGATTGTGGGCAAGTGATTTCATTCCCGTGCTCTACAGTGTGCTCATCTGTCCAGTGGGAGTGACTGAATGAAACCAACCTTATGGGGTGTTTGTGAGCTAGTATATGTAAAGTGCTAGCATTTTGCCTGGTACAAATTAAGAACACGCTAAATGCTAATGTTATTATTGAAGAAATTAGAATAATGTCTATCATGCCAGCAACTGAAAGAGGGCAATTTCATTCACTCAACTAGTAATTTATTGAATATATATATAGCAATGAACCCCAGCCAACGAAATCCTTTTTCCCAAAGTACTTATATGTAGAGGGGAGAGGGACAGAGGAGCAGAGGACAAGGGGAGGACTAAAATAAATAAGTAAAAAGTATGTTATTTCAGATTTCTTATGATGCTCATGAAGAAAAATAAAGCAGAGAAGGGAGATAGGAGGCGCTGGGGGAGGAAAGCATGTTACAGAGATAGGAAACTGTTGGTTGAGAAACGTTTGGTGCGTTCCATACTAGCAAGGAGACCAGTGCAGCTGGAGGGAGAAAAGAGGGGGAAGAAGTCATACAACGTGAGGTCAGAGGGGTCCTGCCTGGGGTAGCAGTCAAATCCTGTAGTGGCATGTTAGCCATTGTAAGGTCTCTGGCTGTGGCTCTAGGATAAGAAGCCACCTGAGGTTTTGAAAAGAGGAGAGACCTATTCTAACCTATGTTGTAAAGGATCACATACTCAACCTATGTTGTGTGTAGGATGGGGGCTGGGGTGTGTGGGGAAGTGGATAGGGGAATTAGAAAGATCAGGTAAGAGGCTGTTACTGAGAGATGACGGTGGCTTGGACCAGGGAATTAGCTGTGGGGAGGGAGATAGGAAGAAATGGATACTTTCAGGATATATTTTCGAAGGCAGAGTCAACAGAATTTCCTGAGGAATTGGATGTAGTGTGTAAAACAAAGAGTCAACGATAGAAAAGCTCTGACAGGAGATGTCATATCCCAACCACCTAGACAGTGCCTGGTACTCGATAAATATTCCTTGAATCAGTGAAAAGCGTAACTGTGATTTGTATTATGATGCCCTTCTTAAACTCAGTGAATAGTATATGGCAGTTAAAACATCTACAGATAAATGAAGTCCTGTAGCAACTACAGTTTCAGCATTTGAGCAGTGAAGCCTTTTCCAATCCTTTCATAAAGTTATGTTGCCATTTCTGCATCCCTGGCCCCCAGTTGCCAATGACCAGGACTGAAAAAGGCAACCTGGATAACTTTCTGTAATAGAAGAGTACTTGATTACAAAATAGTCATTGTGAACAAACAGAAACCAACAGGATATACACCAAAAAGGGTACAAAAGAGTAGTTTATTTGGAGAAAAGCACAGAGACCTAGGAAATGGGGATTCTGTCATCTATCCTCACCAGACAGTTGCAAAACATACTGAAACACAATCAATACAATGAGAATATTAAGACACATGGATTTCATGAGGTAAAATAAGTTATGTAGACATTTAAGGCAGTCTATGAAATACTTCAATTTGGCCATATTCTAAGTATTAAAAAAATACGATGCATTTTATGTCATCTTTGCCTACTAATATATTGCACCATGTGAGAGAGAGAGGTGGCTGTATAATTAACGATAAGCCCAGGATATGCTAATTTCTAATCCTCCAGTACATATTTTAGAGCTTAAGGGTAACAGGGCCTGTTGATGTCCTTGAGTGATACATAGAACACACCCACGTTTTGCTCAGTGGTGATTCATGGAGCCTAGAAGGAATTTTCAGGGATGTTATAAAGTAATAGTCAGTTCTTGAAGAAGGCATTTGATAAAAGATGTTCAGTTCTAGACATATGTACAGATCTCGACTTTCTCCTGTCCTCTGGGGTCTCGTGGCTGCTTGAGTTGCGGAGGTGGGGGAAATTTTGTGGAAGCCGAGTTTGCATAGCAGACATAGGTTTTTCTTTTTTAATGGTTATCTGGGGTGAAGATGATAGGGGGACCTAACGTTTCCTCGGGTCGCCCACAGCACTGCTCCTGTTCTCATACCCTTCAAGTGGACCTTACGGCAGCATCCCACTCGCTCTGGGAGTGCTGTTCCCCTACCTGCACTCTCTCCCCAGTATCCCAGGGATGAATGGTCGGGAGTTCTTGGCTCCCACATTCTGGGCCCCGAAGGCAGAAGGACCTTCGTGCTGCAAGGTCGGGTTTAGAGGCTGGCTTAGCCTGGGCGAACTTTCCAGGCCATCGCGAAGTTTTCCATCCTGGGTGCACGTGGACACCACGCGTCCGAGTTGCGGTTAGTGTGTCAACAGGGTCAGTCCAGTAGCCACTTCGAGAAAGCTTCGAGGCCAGCGTGAAGCCAGGGCCGTGATGGCCGGGGGTAAAACGCCGCCCCTGCTTCGCCTTAGGGCAACTCCCCCCTCCCCCCCCCAACCCCCGGCCAGTGTTTGCCTTTAACGCGCGTGCCCGTCAAGGTCCCCGCGTCCCCTCCCTCCGGCCCGCCCGGCAGCCTCTGTTTCCCTCCCCGCTCCCGGTCCGGGCCGCTTCTTCTCCGTGGGACGCCCCTCTCCCACCCACGCCGCTGCCGCTCGCGGGACCCGGCTGTCACTTCACTTTTCCGCGCCGCCTCCCAGCCCTCTCGCCCGGCCGCGGGGCCCCGCCGTGCGCGCGCCCGCCGCCGCCCCCTCGCGGCCGCGCGCCCGCGGAGGAGGGGCGGAGCGGGGAGGGGGCAGGGAGGCGCGCGGCGCGGCGGGCCGACGTGGGACTCGCGCTCTCGCGGTCTCTCCCGGGCGCGCCGGCACGCGCAGTCGCGGGCGCGCGCGCGGACGGCCGGGCGGCGGCGGCTCACGGAGGCGGTGGCTCCACTTTCCAGGACTCAGGGGCGGCCACAGCGACAGCCGCGGGCAGCAGCCTCGGGAGCCGGAGCTGGAACGGCCGGGGGCGGCGGCGGCGGCGCCGGGGGTGAGTGCGGGCGGGCGCGGGCGCGGCGGGGACAGGCGTGGCCGGGCGGTCCGGTGCGCGGTGCGCGGGTCCGGGTTCGGTGACCGGACGGTCCGCGGGGACAGCCCGTCCCCGGGGCCTCCTCCGCGCCCCTTTCCCCCGCGCCTCCGCAGACTCCTCTTCCCGGGCTGGGGCTCGAGCCCGCGACCTGCGCGGACGCCCCTCCCTCAGGTACCCGCTGGGCCCCCGCCCCGGCCCCCCGCTCCCCCCGGCGCCGCTCGCGCCCCGGTTCCCTCCCCGCGCCCCGCGTGTCGCCGTCCCCGCGCCCCCTCCCGCGAGCCTCCTGCCCCGGTTTCTCGCCCTTTCCACCCCTCCCCCTCCTCCCCATCCACCCCTCCTCCCCATCCACCCCTCCTCCTGCCTCTTCCCTCCCTGCCCATCCTCTACCCCCTTCCGTTCTCGGTTCCCCATCCCTCTCCAGCCGCATCCTGGAACTAAGTCTTTGCAAAAGTACAGGATAAATGTCACGGTGGAAAGTGCCCGGCTCGGTCTTCTGCTATTTTCACTAATTGCATAATTGCAGCACATGGTGTCTCTCCGGGCGAGTGCCGGGTCTGGGCCCCCCGGGGCCCGCCTGGAGACCCGGTGGGGTGTGTTTGTGTTTGCCCTGGTGTGGAGTGTGTGTTGTCCTGGTCTTTTGTGAAGCCCAGCGCTTGTCACAGTTTGGAGCCCAAGCCCATTTTTCTCCAGCCTCTTCTCTGCAGCTCCCACTGGCCTGGTTCGAAACTGGATTCTCCCCCCGCCCTCCCCCCTTCTCTCTTAGTGTTTTGATCCTTTTGCCCTTTACCATTTCTAATGAAGATAAAGCGTAGCTTCTTGTGGTTTTTTTCCCACGACCGACCAGAAATGTCCAATCCATCTTCCCTTAAGGAAATTAAGGCCGCTTTAGAAAGACCTCATCCTGTGCTCGGTGGCTGTTAGACCTATTTGCATGTCTTCAAGATTCATCGTTTTGCCTTGTGTATTCTTGAGCGTCTACTCAAATATTTCTATTTAAGAGTACAAAAGGAAATGCTAGGGTTTACCTTAAGAGTATCTCGCCTTTCAGAAAGATTTTAAGTTCTTTTTAGTTTTGTTGTTGTTGTTGTTTTAAAATCCCTGATTCCTAAAAATGTATGTTTCTGAATAGGTGATAATTCAGTCTGGACCTTGGGAATCTAAATATTTGTGTTTACTCAGTTTGGATGCTCCTTGGCTGTTTAGAGTTTTGTATGTGGGCTGATGCCAATGACGGAGGGTTTTCATATAATGCCATACCCCAGTATAGAAAGGTGCTCCCCTCCAGGACATAGCACCTTTTCCTCAAAACTTGGGTGTTCCACGATTATTTCGTGCATAAGTATCTTTGCTAGATATTCTGCATATAATATAAATTATTTTACATTTTAGAAAAGTTTGGAAACGTGAGTGGGAAGACAAATAGCAAGAAATCAGATGACAGAATTATGCGTTTTCCTGTTGTAAAAGCTCAAAGGAACACTTGCTTTTGCAGTTTTATACCGTGAGGTACACTTATAAGGCTTATTTGGACAGTAATCCGGATTTATGGAGTGACTGTGGTTGTTTTTATGTTATCAGTAATATTTATAACCAAATCATTTCATTTTCATGGAACATGTGAGTTTCATTTTGGATGTTGCTAATTTCCAAGACTGTAATTTACAATATAGAGTACATAGCTAATACAGGTTTAGGTAATTTGTGTGTTGAAGAAAGAACGATATCTAAACTCTTAATATAACCCGTATTTGAGGAAAGTTCTACTTTACTATTTTATGTTTAGAAGCCAAGTTTTACTTTGAGTACAAAGCAAAAATATAAATTTAAGTATCTTAATATCTTTGAAACTATCATGGAAGAGTAGCTCTATGTTTATAACGGTGGGATTCAAGTTTATCTTCACTCTAGATAATTGGATCAAATTAGCTATTTAGGAATTAATGTTAAAAGATGATTTTAAAGTGCTGATTTAGAAGATAACATTTAGAGAGTTTTAATTCAGGAAGTTTCATTCATTTGTACTTTAGAGAGACAAAACACCAATCTTGTAACTAATTAAAATGCTTATAGACAGCTTTTTCTTCATAAAGATTAGTTGTCACTTAATTTTTCCCCACACTTTTTCTGTAAGCAGGCATTCAAAAACCAACAGCCACAGAATTTCCCCTTACTCCTGATATTTGAAAAAGATATGAAAACTTTGTTTCTACAGATTTCTATAGTGGTTATTTGTGGCCTTGAGCGAATTTATCATCTGTAGGTTAAGATTTGGACAAAATAAGGTATCTTAGGTCAAAAGTGGAAATAATCCTTTTTCCTTATTGTGAAACTGTAGAAATTATACATCTATTTGGGTATTTTAATAGTTCTCTAGTGAGACTAATTTTAGTCTTCTGATATTCTGGAGCAGTTTATGAAATTTGGGTTTCAGATTATGGCTCAGATTATATCATTGAGTAGTCTTTTAAGTAATTATATGTACTTGTGGCATTATTAGATATTATGTAGTTACACGTAAATAAAGATATTAAGACGAACGTGTAGCTTTATAACTAATGTAATATACAACTGAAATTCTAGGCATAGTTTATTAAACTGAAGCTGGAGGTTCAGTAAAAAAGAATTTTATTTAGGTTTCCATATGTTTGTCATATAATGGATTGCTTCTGGTTTAAGACGTATAAAATGATTTCTCACTCATTTCACATATCTCAAAATATTGCCAGCAGCATTTTGCTGTATCTGAGGGCCTTTCTCTGAGAATTATTCTCTTTCTTACTCCCATGCACATCTGCTCTATCTAACATGCTCTTATATACATACTTATAAGGTTTTAAACTTCTGATATATTTTTTTTACTGAAAGAAGTGAGCTGAAAAAAAAATCAGTGTTAAATCCAAGGGTGAGAATTTAAGTGAAATAGCAATCAAAGGAAAAAAAAAGCAAGAAATACGTTAGGACTGTTAGAGCTAGATGTGAAACATACTGATATAAAATTTCAGGATTCTATTAAGTGACTTTAGTGCTCATAAAAGATGTCACGGCAGTGGAGACTCATGCTCTCCATTTACAGGGTAGAGAGAAAAGCAGTCAGGGTTCCCTGTGTGTTTCAGAGCTGCATGGAGGAGGGGGCCGTTGAGGGTGAGAGGGTGGTGGTGCTGTGTTTGGGTGTTGTCTCATTGAAGACATTCAGGAGTTTCTGTTGACTCTTCACCCCCTGTACTTCCTGATTCCTCCGTTCTCTTGCAGTGCTTTTTGGTTTGTGTTACCCTACAAATTTCAACCACTTAAAGGTCTGTATTAGGAAATCACTTTGATTTAGAGCAAGCTACAAGTTAAATCTTTGGTGATGATGAATTTTAATCATTGTCAGCAAGCTATACACTTGGACCAATTATAGTAATAAAAAACTGCTTTAGTTGAGGTGTCTCTCTTTTACGTATTAATTCTTATTCTCCATCTATCAAATACAGTTTTATTTCAAGTCCTGATTTGATTGAGAGTAACATAGTATCTTTTTCAAAAGGAATTTGTCCCATTTATGTGTGATTCTTAAAGGTATATTTTGTGTTGTTAATGTCACTTCTTAAAGGTAGTTTTGTTTTTTAAAGAAGAGGTACCTCAGAAGGTAGCTGTACCATCTCAAGTGGTTATGAGGTGACAGTAACATCGTGAGAGTCTGGGTGTGGGTTTTGTCAGTTTGGTTTTGGATTTGTCAGTAAACTCTAAGCTAGCTGGGTCACAAGGGATGTATTCATGGTACTCAAACTCAGAAATTGATTATGATAGAAGGACAGTTGCGAAGAGAGGACGGGCACTTTTTTTGTGTTATTTAGGTTATAACAGCTTACAATACCTGTGTACCAAGGTATTGAGGAAATGGAGTTGGTCATCAGAGTTGCTTGTGGAGCATGAACTCAGGGCAAAGGGAATTTGAAAGCCTTGAGGGATATTCCATCCAGACTGGGTTGGGGGGGGGATGGGGAAAGAATCCTTCAGTGTCTCCGTACAGTCTTCATCTCCTGTGAAACGGGGTTGCTTGGTATATCGCCGGATCAGTGCTGGCACTGTGGTACAGTTCAGTTTTTATCTAGAGTCATGGAGGCCTCTGTGTTCTTCTGTTATCACAAAGGTTACTTCAAACAATTGACTGGTTTAGAGGATTTTAACCTTAGCCCAGCCCGGAGGATGTATTCATGTAATATTGATGCGAAAGTGTGCCCCATTCCTCTGTTCTTGTGGCTGTTTTTACTAACCTCTGTTACAGCACTTAGCAAGTTGGCTTACCCACTGGATCAGATTTCTCATGCTTGTGGGACCAAAGGGCCTAGCACAGTGCCTGGTGGGGAGTAGGCCCTCAGTTTTTTTTTGGTAACAGATCTACTGCCGTGTAATTCACATACTGTAAAATTCACTCTTTGAAAATGTGTAACTCAGTGGGTTTTAGAATATTTGGAGTTGTACAACATCACCATTATCTAATTTAAGAACACTTCATCACCCCAAAGGGAAACTTTGCACCTATTAGCAGCCCTTTCCCATTCTTCCCTCACTCCCAGCCCCTGGCAGTCGCTTATTGACTTTTCTGTCTCTGTGGATTTACCTATTCTGGACGTTTCATATAAATGGAATCATGCAGTTTGTGGTCCTTTGTGACTGGCTTCTTTCACTTAGCATAATGTTTTCAAAGTTCATCCATGTTGTAGCATGTAGATACTATTCCTTTCATTCCATTCATTCCTTTATGTGGCTGAGTAATAGTGCATCGTTTGGATATACCACATTTGGTTTATCTGTTCATCACTTAGTGGACATTTGAGTTGTTTCCTCTTTTTGGTTCTATGAATAATGTTGCTATGAGCATTTTGTGTGTGTATTTTGTATCTTTTCATTTCTCTCCTCAGTACACTTTGAATGGATGAAAGAAAAGTTTTGGCAACTCCCAAAGCTGTTTTGTAAAGTGACCGAGTCATTAATTTTATAGTGAGCTTTCCTTGGTTCCTCTAAGATTCACTTTCTCTCTCTTCTTGAGGTACCTTACTGCAGTCCTCCCACAACTGAATAAATGATTTTTAACTCTCTAATCCAGGATCTAAAATGTCCACTGAGGCACAAAGAGTTGATGACAGTCCAAGCACTAGTGGAGGAAGTTCTGATGGAGACCAACGTGAAAGTGTCCAGCAAGAGCCAGAAAGAGAACAAGTTCAGCCCAAGAAAAAGGAGGGAAAAATATCCAGCAAAACAGCTGCTAAATTGTCAACTAGTGCTAAAAGGTACCTCAATTATTGTAACCTCTTTGGTTTTAGTATCAATTTATCATCTTAAGTTCTATCTTTCTCTTGCATTTAATCATTTATCTGGGATGTGGACCATGAAGTTCATGGACTTTTCTTTCTTCTTCAAGATTACTTCTTTTCCATGGTTTTAACTGTATGCAATATGAACTTTTTGGTATTTAAAGTCAGTTAAACAGCATGGCAAATTTATAAAGTACATATCCATAGCGTGTGTGTGTGTGCGTGCGTGTGTGTGCGTGCGTGTGTGTGTGTTTATGTATTGTTAGGTGAGTATGTATAGGAAAATGCATGTAAAAGTGTGATGATTTGGTTTATGGTTCCTTGACCATTAATATTTTATTCTGTTCTGTAGCAGAGAATAAAGAGTGGGAGTCCATTGAAATAGTTATTGGATGGTACTGTATTTCCTACTACTCCCTGTTAGTAAAGTGAGAAATACAGGAGTTTAGTAACAAATGCATCTTGGTTTCATCATTTTAGGCAGTGGTTCAGTCTTGATACAGATTATCTTTTTCTCCAGAGACTAGCTAGATCTGGAAGGAAGATATTTGAGTGATTCCCTATTGCCACATCAGTTGCTTTTGATGATTGGCATGTCATTGGACTCACCAGACAAATCTGCTCTAATATTGTTACGTTACAGAATATCTCTTGGTAAATAATTTAAAGGTGAATTGAATTTAGTAGAATCTTTCCTGGTCCTGTGATGTACTATTCTTGTTTTAATACCTTTTTTATATCAAATAGGAAGTGTAAAGAGAAGCAGTCTGTAAATTTTAGGCATAGTGGAATGTCTGAATGTTGAATGATAGCTTTATACTTTACTCGGTAGTATGAATTAGGGGGAACCCATCCCAAAGATTATAAACCACGTGGGCTAGTGGACCTTGTTTCTCTCTGGCCTAGTCAGTCCACAGGATTGGGAAGAACCTTCTCAGGCCCCTGGCAGGACGTGACTTTCTAGGGAGAGGTGTTAGAGCGATGGTGCGCGGTGAGCAGCCCATTCTAAGGGACTAGGGTACTCAGTTTCCCTTTTCCAGAAGTGTGTTGCTGATTCCTGACCTCTGTTGAAAGAGCTGTGTGACAGTCAGGTGGCTTTGAACTTTAAACCTTCGAGCCTCTATACTCGAATATGCCAGCGTGGGGAAAGGGTTCACTTTGTTTCTGCTGTCACACCACAAATCCAGGAGGCCTCAGCTGGTGGACCTGGTGGCAACACAAAATGCCCTGCTGTGGGGAAATGGAGGTGGAGTTAGAGCGGTTAAGGAAGGTGGGGATGGAGAAAATAGGGCATTTAGATGAAGGAAAGGAGGTGGGTGTGGGTGGGTAGGAGGTACTCAAGTACAGATTGTGGCCCATGTAAATGGAGAAACTAATCAGTCAGTGTCTGATTGGCTCATAATAGCAATTGGTATTACTGCACTGCTGAAAGTAAGAAGGGTCTTTTGAGTTGCTTCCTGGCTGAAAAAAATCCCTCCATTGACAGATATATTCTTGTGAATCTGTGGTTTTCAAACTGTGATTGATGACCTTCCTCTAGACGGTCTCTGGGTGGTTTACGGGACAGTGTCTGAAGTGACTTAGTCATTTACTATTTGTTTTAAATATAAAAATGCTGCTTCACTGCTAATTTTTTAAGTAAAAAAACCCCCAAAAAACCCAATACAAAAAACTTAATTCTTCCCTTTTCCTTTTCCCCAATTTAGTTGATAGTGAAGTTAACTTTGTTCCCCCTGCCATCTCTGCTTAAGTGCTAACAACTGAGGAAAACATTGGGACTCATGAGTGCAGGGACTTAACATCTTTTTAATTCACCACAGTGCCTAACATAGTAGGGTCATGATAGTTTTTTACTGGCTGCCTTAGATCTTGAGTTTGTTGTAGGAGTTGGATCTTCTGTGGAGATTAGAGTCCCAGTACTAATGTGTTCAGAAGATCCAAGTTAGAGGCAGTTTCAAAATAAAATTCTAACTTGTTATTATTGATAATGATTTTTATTCAGATGAGACGTCTTTTCCAAATAGTGTCATTTTGTGAGCCAGAGTTAATCATCTGGATCCGGGTTTGATTCTGGGTTCTGGCATTTAGTCTCTCTGTGATATTAGATGCATAATGTAACATTTCTAAGCCTCAGCTTTATCTTCTGTAAAATGGGGATAATAACGGTCCCATCCTCAGAGCCAGTTAAAGTCTACAGTGATATTTCTCCAAGTCCATTTGATAAACTTTAGGAAAATGAGGTATATGTTAACCTCTGAGGACTTAACGCTGTTTGTTAAACTAGAAAAACTCAGATTTTTATAGTAACTCAAGAAAAGTACTTTGCACATAGATGTTCAATTGCATAAAATGTGCTATAATTGTAGAATTAATAATTAGGTGTAGAAACATGTTTTCTTGAAAAAAAATTTCAGTTTTCAGGGATTACAGAAAAGTAATGTTGGATACAGAAAATATTAAATGGGAAATTTATTTATTTACTTATTTGGCCATGCTCCACGGCTTTTGGGATCTTAGTTCCCTGACCAGCGATAGAACCTGGGCCCCAGCAGGGAAAGTGCAGAATCCTGACCACTGGACTGCCAGGGAATTCCTGGGAATTTTATTTAAACTATGGTAAAAATTAATTTCTGTCTTCTTCAGAGTTAAGTGGGAGATTTTAGTTACTTCTTTGATGCATTTTTGCTCTTCTTTGGCTTGAATTTGTTTCTTAAAAAATTGGCATGCTCTTATCACGGTCTGTTCTCTCGATAACGTCTATATCACTCTTGGTATATTTGCTATACCTCTAATTATATTTGTTTTGTATATATATATTTGTCTTATTTGTAGTTGGACTATGTCTGAAGTAACAAATTTTGATGATTTCATTAAATGGACTAGTCAATTCAATAAAACATCTATTTTGAGCTCTTCATTGAACTGACTGTACTGTCTGTGAATTTTTTTAAATATTTATTTTATTTATTTATCTATTTACTTATTTGGTTGCACTGGGTCTTAGTTTCGGCAGGCGGGCTCCTTGGTTGTGGCTCACGGGCTCCTTAGTTGTGGCATGCTAACTCTTAGTTGCAGTATGCATGTGGGATCTAGTTCCCTGACCAGGGATGGAACCCGGGCCCCCTGCATTGGGAGCTCCGAGTCTTGACCACTGCGCCACCAGGGAAGTCCCTGTAAATGTGAATTTTAAATCACATTTATTGCATACTACCTTTGTTCAGAGTGGACATTGTGATTGTACTGGATACAATATAATACTGTCCTAGGGATGATACTTGGCTTTAGACTCTAAATTTTTGTTAGGTTGAAAGGTTGATTTCAGTGTACATGTATTCCAGTGTGAACTTTTATTATATGGGCTCATCTAAGTTTGTTTTCCACATAAGAATGAAGTAATACTCTTTATAGATAATCTTTCATAATTATTGTATTTTCTTGATTCTGAATGTGCATTTAAAAACTTTTTGATGTTCCTGAAATCAGGATGCATCTTACAGTTGATGCGCACAATCATTAATTTAGGGTGTCTTAAAAATCAGTGGTCTTTTGGATTCACAGGTACGTGGTATGTATCACCATTCAGAATTAAACTCTAGGTTTATTACTTGCAATGGCTCTGTGTTTTCTGGGTTAATTCAGAGATATAAGATTTAAATCTCAAAATTTAAATCTCAAAACTTTGAGATTTAAGAAATTTTAGTAATTAGTTGCATGATGTTTTCTTCTTGAGAATGAGTTCGTTTTGGAAGGTTTTGAGGAATGCAGACGGTAGGGGAATATAGAAAGTCATCTAAGTGGATGAAGGTTTTTTAAAATAATAACTGTTAAGCAAACACCTTTGTGAATCCCCATGTCATATATTCATGTCCTGCTTGGCCCTGAGTAAGTTACTGAATTTTCTTTAGCCTAAAATATGTTTGTGTTTTAAACATGTCAATACCTATACACCGCTTCATTTTTCTGAACCATAAGTCTAATATGTTGGTGTTAAAATGAATGTTTCATATTGCCTCCATTTTTGTGTCGTTTTGGTGCCGTTTTCTTCAGTCAAGGCTGAATGAATCATGATTGTGGCCCCCGTCCTCCACTCCCCTTTCTTTTTAGCAGATGACAGTCACATGCAATACTCTTACCATTCCTGGAACATTTAATGTATTGGGTGAAGTCTTACAAACTGAAATTTAGTCTGTATTTTGCTTCTGACTTGTCTCCATAACCATGTGCAGTCACTGACTTCTGTATCATAACGACTAAGGAAGTGGCACTGCTGGACAGAAATTCGAGAGTTAGGCGATTGTCTAGTTGATTTATGTCTCAAGAAAGAATTTTGTCTTAAAAGTTCTGATAAGAGAGAGGAGAGGTCTTTTTGTTTATTTGACCTAGCAAGAAAATTGCTTGTCTTTTCACCTTACCAGTGTACAGTTACTAACCTTAGTTTCCTAAATGGGGACTGATAAAACGGTAATACTTAGAAAATTCTGTGAGATTTATTTACTTCACTTTTAATAGCCTAAGATCATCATGTAAAAGGTACACGGTAAGTGTGAATTATTGATACTTTTTCATTTTTCGTCACCCTAAGGGACAGTGCCTGAAATAGCTGCCTTCCTTACCCCGCGTGTCAAGACTGAGAAACTTAATACATACCATGATCACAACTTTTGAGATAGAAATGAATTGCTGTTATTGAAAACAGCAGGACATCTTGCAACCGTTTAAATAGCAATTCTTAGTATAATCTTTTCTGTCAAGAGAAATACAGCCATTCTTTGGTAGCAGTGGCTCAAAATATATTATAGTATACTGACTCACTGCTCAGAATTGTCAAGTTTATCAATTGCAAGTTTATCAGTTGTTTTTTGTATTGAATAATTAGATTTAGAATTATAGACATCTGGAGGGGTTTCAAGTTCCATTATAGAATTCTGTGACAAAATTATGACATCAGTTTTTTAAACCAAAAGGGACAGTGTAAGTATAAAGCAAGATGAGTTATTTGAAAATCCCAAAGAAGTTCTTTTATGTTAAAAATAGTTTTCTTTGACAGTTTAAGCATACTCTTTTGAATGCCTGTTCTTTTGGTCCTCTTATTTTAAAAATGAAAGTATATATATGTGTATACACACACACTTATATAGGTATTTGTGTATATAGATATATATGTATATATCAGAATCACTTAACTGTACACTTGAAACTAACACAATATTGTAAATCAACTGTACTTAAATAGAAAAATTTTATGCAAGTTATTCATGTTTCTGGTAACAAATTAAACAGCACAGAGACATTTTTAATGAAAAGCAACAGTTTTCTGTTGAAACGCTCTCCCTGTCCCAGTTCCATTCCTTTAGCTGTCTCTGGTTTGTCCTGCTACTGGTTTTCTGCACAACCCTGAATCATATGCATATACCTACTTGTTGAATTGTTAACTTAAATAATATCTTTTGTCTCCTTGCTATGAAATTTGAGGATGTAGCTTGTTCACCTGCTTTCTTTTTTTCCCCTCCCCCCAGTTAATGATAGTTATATTTAAAAGAAAGAGTATTGGTTGTCTTTCTAAACTAAATAATATAGCTAAGCCACTATTTCTTATTCCCTCACATTTCAACAGTATTCCTTGGTTCCCTAGTTTGTAAAATAGGGATATTAGTACCTTTGTTCTTCTTTCCATCTACTCACACCCCCCCATCCACTTTTTGTTGGTTTCTCTTAGCTACACCCAATTTCACATCTTCAAGGTTAGTAACATTTTCATTGTGTAGCGCAACTACAACCTGTCTTCTGGGCTTTATCTGTAAGTAAAAGGCCAATAAACTGTCTGTACGTTTACCAAAATATTTAGTGCCAGACCAAACACGGTGTTAGGATTAGATTTCCTCTAAGTCCAATGTTATGATCTCAGGGCTCCGCAGTGAGTCATAGCATTTAGGTGAAATAGGTCAAATCTTTCTGTTTTATCCCTTAATATCTGTTACATGATTAAAATTATTTTACTTACGTTTTAGTTTCCTTCCTGTTCGATCTATGATTTTCTTAGGCAGAAAATGTCATCTCTTCTGGGATTTCTGACTGTCTTTCTCCCTGCTCCCCGAATAGTAGGTCTTTTTTAATCTTTATGTACTCCGCAGTCCCCTCTTAACCATCTCAACCTGTTTGATCTACACCCATCTGCTTTGTCTTCCAGAAATACACTGAAATTTCTCCTCCTTCGGTGACCACCCCCTTCTCTTGGCTGTTTGTTCCTTTTTGCACTTTCTGTATCTCCACCTGCTCCCCCCGCCCCATTACCATGGGGCCCTGAAGGAGTGGGAGGTGAATGTGTGTGTTCTCAGTTTGCTGTCTTTAACCTGGACTTACCCATTTTGTTTTAAATTTATTTATTTATTTATTTTTGGCTGTGTTGGGTCTTCGTTTCTGTGTGAGGGCTTTCTCTGGTTGCGGCAAGTGGGGGCCACTCTTCATCGCGGTGCGCGGGCCTCTCACTATCGCGGCCTCTCTTGTTGCGGAGCACAGGCTCCAGACGCGCAGGCTCAGTAGTTGTGGCTCACGGGCCTAGTTGCTCCGCGGCATGTGGGATCTTCCCAGACCAGGGCTCGAACCCGTGTCCCCTGCATTAGCAGGCAGATTCTCAACCACTGCGCCACCAGGGAAGCCCCCCCCGCCATTTTGTTTTAAAGTGCCTGTTTTATTTATATTTTTGTGTGAAATCCACAAAGGGTGTTCTCGTATATCAGATCTTTGAGACTTCTCTTATTTAATTCTGGGCATTATATGTACTTTAAATGCATGTAAACACATCACAGAGTCCATATTAGACGGAAATCATATATTCTAATGATAAGCGGTCATGGAATTTGTCCTAGTTAGAACCTCTTCATTTTACAGGAGAGAAAATTGAGGCCTAAAGAGAGGGAGCAGGTGTGAGCAGCCTTTTTGCCCAAGAATCCTCAGTTAATGGGATAGCAGAATTAATAGGTTTTTTGGCTTTAAATCTGTTAGTCTTGCTGTGCTTCATAGTGCCTGCCCAAGCCTGAGTCGCATGGCTTAGAGAAGTGGCCATTCTATCTGGACCCTGCGCTTCATTTGGGAGGTTGGTGGCAGCCCTTCTGGGGGATTTGCACCAATTCTGAGCTTCCGTTTGTTGTCTTGAAAAAGGCATAGAATGAAACTGTTTGAGAATAAATGTCTTTGTTAAAATTCTTATTTTTTTATGGTACTTTAGTCACCTGTCATTACCAAAAGAGCAGGCATCCAGCAGTTAGTGAATCTCATATTTTAAAACCAAGGCAGAGGAGAAGAAGTGGTTTTGAGAATTTTAAAAAATTAGGCTTAACAAAGCCTACTTTTAATAATACATGAATGATAGAAGGTTGCTAAGTATACTCTTACAAAACAGTGTAGCACTGTTAGCCTTTGTATATGTATAGGGGGTTAGGTGCAGTTAAAAATAAAAGATGAAAATAACTCATGAGGGCAAAAACAGGTTTTTAAAATAAAAGTTCTTTTTTTTTCCCCTTTGCACAAAGCTCTTGCAGTTACATTAAAATGAAGGAATTCTAGTAAGGCTTATTGAAACTTGAAAGCCTCAACTTGCTCCAACCTAGAGGCTTCAGGGAATAATACCATTTATACTTTGATAGCGGTTTTGGGTGTTAGAATGAGATCCTGATAATCCTTTCTTCACCAGTTGATTGGCTCAGTCAGGATGCTTGGATTCAACTTAATATGATCATTTTTCCATCCTATATGGGATGTTCTAGTACAGATCAGAAGTTGGAATGATCCATAAATAGTGTGGCAAACATTTCCAATTTAAACAAGAAATTTTGGTTAGTGTTAGCAGTGGCTTAACGAAGTTTTCATTGAAGTCATAGTGTTGCTAACACAGGCTGCAAGCACCGATGGTGGCCAGTCTCGTTACTCTTTGTAGGCGCATTGTCAAAACTGTGGCAGAAGTTACTACTTTGTTGGTATTGTATATGATGATTTATACAGTACTAGTATTTCAAATTAAAAGCATCCAAACGGGAAATACTAGTGTAAAAGTATAATTATAATGAAATATTAAAAGAGAGAAGACTTTTTAATGTAACTTTCTTTGTCTTTATTTTGAAGAATTCAGAAGGAACTTGCAGAAATTACGTTGGACCCGCCTCCCAACTGTAGGTAAGTACTTACGGATTTTTATTTATTTGTATCTTTTGCAGAAGAGGTAATTGAACTGTTGGTCTGATGCGAAACTATTGTTGTTGTCCTGATTAGTTAGTAAAAACATCATTGTGGTTTGGACTTTAATGACTGTGGAAGACAGTGGTGGTGGTTGTCTCTGCAGAAATGGGATATTCCGCAAGTATGTTTGCAGTGGTGGAGTGGCGTCACCAAAAAAAAGAGTAACGCAATAACAATAAGGTAGTGAAATTATAGGGTAACAAATACAGTCACCTTTTAGTGGAAGAGGCGTGAGGGTTTTAAATGATTTCTTCAATGGTGCAATAACAGCGTGGCTAAAATATTTGCTGTTTGATAATTATTCAATTGTTATCCTGTTGGAAATTGATTTTTTAAAGTGCTGGAACATTAAACAGTGTTCTTTATGGTTTACATTACTTCTTGTCGTCATGGCTTGTGACTAAGTCAGAACGGGTGATTGGAGGCAGGTTGAATTTAAAACGCTCTCTCCTTTATGACCACGTACCCTCAACTTTCTGGTCTGAGTTTACTTATAGAAAGTTAAAGTGCTTGCCCAGAAATGATTAATGACGTGCAGGTACGTAGTAGAAAGAGGAGAGAAACTATCTCCCACCTTAAACAGTATCTTGCATCTGGTGCAGTAGTTGCAAGATGGCTGTTTCGCTGTTTTAAGACATTTCTTTCTGTTTTGATGTGAGCTCAGTGTTGAAACCAGGCCAGCGTGGAGTTTTTGTTGTTTAAATTGGTGGTGGTGTGCAACAGAGGTGAGAGGGCAGGTTTCCAATATTGAGTGCGTTGTTGGGTGTGATTTCTGATTTCACTGATTTTGTTTTTATATGAAAGCAAAGATAGCAACTATGGTTGTTAGTGAAAGTGAAAGTTTTGCAGATGGCTCTATGGCTAGTTGACAGCTATTTTGTGTAGGAAAAATTCTAATAAGACTTAATGTTTGTGGTGAATTTAATATGGTTCTTTACATGAGAGTCATATATAGTATATAAACTTGCAATAATAACATTCGAAGAAAGTTTCACTCAGCTAGAACAAATGATTCTTTGTTAGGAAAAACTGTTTAATAGTAAGACTTTTTTTGTCACACTTAAGACTATGTTACATCAAAGCTGTTTCAGATGACAGATCATTGTTTAGGCTTTGGTGGCCAATTTGTGTAAGTGAATTGATTTGTGGAAAAACTTCAGTTTGAATTAAACTAAAATCCCTTGTTTCTTAGGATAATATTTGTTTTAATGGTTTGAATCTTTTTTTTTTTTAATAAACTGTGTTTTACCTCATATATTATTTTTGTTACCTTTTTACAAACAACTGAACTGGTAAATATGTGAACTTAGTTTATACACTTACTTGCTTAAATTTTGACAACAGATTCTTGGCAAAATAAACTAATTGCTTTGTTTTAATGAGCTTGTTTAAGGCTCACTTTTGATAAATGAAATCCACATATAATATCATGTGATGATTAGACTGTTTGCAACTTTACTATCATATATTATTTTCTAATGCGTTAGTCTAATTTAGCCTTGACTTACTACAAATAATAATTTAACTTAGATTAAACCAATATATTGTAAACATGCATGAAAACTGAAGAGTCTGTGAAAGGAATTACATAATGGTTATTACTTAAATAAACTTAAATAATTGAACCATAGTTCTATTTAATGTAAAAAAGAAAAGCTTAACTATGGTGTCATCTGAAATTTGGGGATTTACTTTTTCATTGAGCCTTAGTTAAAGTATCATTACTGGTTATGTAAGCAAAATATATGTAATAGTTTTACATTTAAAAATGTAGATGTCACTCATAATAAGCCCCTCAGACAGTTGCAGGAAAGACACCTACTTAGTTTTATTTTCCCCCCATTTTTATTGAGATACTGACATAGAACATTGTAGGAAAGATACCTCGTTTGGTTGATTTGCTGGCTTTCGGAAATTTGCAATGAAAGCCTTTTAACCATGTGAAGATTGGGTAACTAAATTGCTTTAGAAGCAAGGACTGTTGGTGAAGTGTCTTTAGCTCCTTTTATTGATCCCCAAATAGTTGATTGGACTGATCACGCAGACGTTAAGACCATGCCCACCTTCACGTTTGTGGTGCTACCCCGTGACAAATGATCCGCTGTGCTGCGGCTGGCTGGGAAGTGGTGATTACCCCCAGGTTCCCTGCGTGCTTGCGCTACTTCACTTAGACGTTCATGCGCTTGTATTAAGTGGATTGCTGTGGCCTTTGGAGTTTGGGTGTCAAATATTTGATTGTGGTTTATAGTAAATCTGCCCATCTATATTTCAATGAGAATGTAGTCACTGTCTTCAGAAAGAGAAGGTAGAACAGTTTTGGTTGGGCATGTTTTTGGCACAAGGTTAACAGTGCTTTTGTGGTTGAGTTTTTAGAAGTGCTGTGCTGTCTTCATGTGTGTCCTACTGACTGTAATGAATTAGTTTATAGAAGTGTAGTAATTAAAGCCATCTGCCTGATAGAGTCAGAATGCCCGGTCGCCTAAGTATTCCCTTTGTGTGTTACCCTTCCTGGGACATGTGCCTCTCACAGCCCTGCTTTTTGGTGGCTTGGGTACTTGTTAACTCACTGTCGCAGGTAAAGATCATGTGTGGGGAGCATCGGTGTGTTCAGGCAATCCGAGTGGAGAAGGATTTTATCTGTTAGCTGTCTCGGTGAGGGTGGGTGTGTGTCACCTTCCACTTGGAGTGTGGTTTATTCTTATTTTCTGGAACTTAAGAGGCTAGTACAGCCCAGTTCTGTGTGTATGTCAGGTTAGAGATGGGACTTCTGAGTCTCAGTGCATCTCTTATGTGATGTCCGGGTAAGCAATTCTTGGATTCGTATTGTGGGAACTAGCATGTGTTTATCCTCTACTGCAGTATTGTTTAAGTTGTTTTTTTTTTTTCAGGTTTTGAACAAACTTAATCTTTTAAAAGAGCATGCACAAAACACTTTGACAATAAGTTACATTATTTCTTCTTACAGGAAGCACCTGCCTATACATTTTTTGGTTTTCTTTTCACTTTTTTTTTTATCGTCTTTGAGGTAAAAATGCAATAATAATGTTTTTTTTTTTTAGGCTGCGTAAAATTAATTCTTTTTTTATATTATAACATTAGAATTAATGTTTAAAAACAAAACTTTATGATATATCTAAGAAAAGTTTGTGTTCATAAAATCATAAGGTCTGTAGGGCCGTGGGCAGAGAAAATTGTACATAATTTGTGTGAAATTCGGTTATATACTTAGAGTAGTCTCTGTAAATACTAGAATGTATTTTGCTTAGTCTTTTTTTTTTTTTAATAAATTTATTTATTATTTTTTGGCTGCGTTGGGTCTTTGTTCCTACACACAGGCTTTCTCTAGCTGTGGCGAGCAGGGGCTACTCTTCGTTGTGGTGCGCGGGCTTCTCATTGTGGTGGCTTCTCTTGTTGCGGAGCACGGGCTCTAGGCGCACAGGCTTCAGTAGTTGTGGCACACGGACTCAGTAGTTGTGGCGCATGGCCTTAGTTACTCCGTGGTATGTGGGATCTTTCCAGGCCAGGGCTCGAACCAGTGTCCCCTGCATTGGCAGGCGGATTCTTAACCCCTACGCCACCAGGGAAGTCCTTAGTCTCAGTTATTATGATTGATATCCTAATTGACCCATGACATTTGCAGGGGCTCTCTCCGGAGACCGCTGCAGATCCATAAATGTTTTGGTACCGCCAGCTGAGTTGGAGGTGCTGGGCTGTTGGCTAGAGTTGCTCACGACCTCAGTGCCCTGCACACCAGCTTAGCTTGTAGATGACTAAGTTGTGACTTTCAGGACTCTTCACAGTTGTCAAAAACACAGATTTTAAATCTGTAAATGTGTCAGTGTTTTCATTTATATTTCCCCGAGGTTAGTGGAAAACTGGCAGCTAGCTAGAAATATTTCTGCATTAAAATAAAAATTTCTGTCATTCTAAGGATAACCTGTTTCTCTGTATTGCAGAGAAAAGCTAAGTTCAAATTCTGTTATGATCTGATACTGCCCAAGTTTATATTAGCTTTATGAACATGGAGCTGACAGAGATCCTTATTACTTCTTGCAAGTAGAGACTGTGGTAAAATGATCCGTTTGGATTTGATTTTTGATTTACTAATTGAGCAAATAAAAGGAGGAGATACTAAAAAAGAGGATGTAATTCAGTTATATTAGCAGTTTTTACTCTTATTGCTATGTTTCAGTTATCTACTCACTGAACGCAGGCTCTGCTTTATTTTTTAATTGTAACAGCTTTATTGAGATGTGTAATTTACAGTATAAAATTCAGTGGCTTTTAGTGTCTTCACAGTCTTACATCCATCACAATCGGTTTCACATTTTGGCCGCCCCAGAAAGATAACACCACGCCTTTTAGCAATCACCCCTTTCCCCTTCCCTCTCAATTTTGCCACCACCCAGCCCTAGGCAACCATCAGTCTACTCTCTGTCACCATAGATTTGCCGTCTGGACATTTCATATAAACGGAATCATGCAGTATGTGGCCTTTTGTGACTGGCTTCTTTCACGAAGCATCGTGTTTTCAGGGTTCATCCATGTTGTGGTGCCATAAGTACTTTATTTACTTTTGTCTGTGAATAATATTCCATTGTGAGGATGTACTACATTTTATCTGTCTGTTCGTTGGTTGATGGATGTTTGGATTGTTTCCACTTTTTGGTTATTGTGAATAATGCTGCTCTGAACATTTGTGTACAGGGTTTTGTGTGGACGTTTGTTTTCATTTCTCTTGGATATATACCCAGGAGTAGAATTGCTGGGTCATATAGTGACTGTGTTTAACCCTTTGGGGAACTGCCAGACTGTATTCCAGAGTGGCTGCACCATTTTACCTTCCTCCCAGCAGTGTATCATAGTTCCAGTTTCTCCATAGCCTCAGCAATTGTTATTTTCTGTCTTTTAATGATAGCCATCCTAGCAGGTGTGAAGTAGTATGTCATTGTGGTTTTGATTTGCATTACCCTGTTGAATAATGATGATGATGACCATCTTTTCATATGCTTATAGGACATTTTTATATTTTCTTTGGAGAAATGTCTATTCAAATTCTTTGACCATTTTTAAGTTGAGTTTTGTCTTTTTGTTGTTGAGTTGTGTTATTTATTTTGAATGCAAGTCTCGTATCAGATGTATGGTTTGCAAATATTTTCTTTCATTCTGTGGATAGTGTTTTCACTTCCTTGATAGTTACTTTTGAAGCATAAAAGTTTTAAGTTTTGATGAAGTCCAGTTTATCTACTTCTTCTTTTGCTACTTTGCGCGTTTGGTGTTATTTCTACGAAACCATTGCCTAATCCAAGACTAAGAAGATTTACGCCTACAGTTTTCTAGTAAGAGTTTTTTTTTTAGTTTTAGCTTTTATATTTTGATCTCTGATCCATTTTGTATGTGGTGTGAGGTAGAGGTCCAGCTTCATCGTTTTCCTTGTGGATACCCAGTTATCCCTGCACCATTGCTACAAAGACCATTTTCCCCATTGAATTGTCTTCATATCCTTGTTGAAAAATCAATGGATCGTATATGTGAAGGTTTATTTCTGAACTCTCAGTTTTATTCCATTGATCTATGTCTGTCCTTCTGCCAGTACCACAGTCTTGATGACTGTATCTTTGTAGTAAGTTTTGAATCAGAAACTGTAAGTCCTCTCATTTACTTTTCATTGTTTTAACTCATTAGTTAAGGCATTGCTAGAATAGAGGAGGCCATGACTGGACATAAACCTTACCACTGTCTCACCTTCCTGTTGATGAGAGCCACTTAATAGAGGAAAATGTATTTTCCAGATCCTAGTAACTGAAACAGTAAGTAGGAAAACTGTGTGTGTGGGTTAACATTTTTCACAACTATATTACAGAACAGGAAAGCATTGAGGTAGAAATTGGGGTTAGTGTCTATATAGGTGTAATCTCTACAAAGAGCCAACAATGTGAAAATCTAATTATTGTCACTAATTGTTTTTCTTTTTTTGGTTACTATAGTAATATTTATGTAGCATTTTGTAGCTTTTAAAGGATTTTCATATATGATGCAGTTTAGTCTTTTCTGTGAGGCTCCTGGGATTAAGTAACTTGCCCAGGGTTGCACAACTAGAAATGATTGATTTGGATTTGAACCCAGGTTTTCTGAACTTTCATCCTTTATTTTCCAACATGTGTGAGTAGATAGAGAAATACATTAAAAATTACATTTGTGGCTAGCTATTTGTGCTTCAGTTAAGGGGAAAAAAAAGAAAAAAATCAACATGCGAGGCAATCCAAAGTATCATTTGTACTGTGCTTGATTTATATTTCTGAATTCCATGAAACAATATTTAGTTGGAACATTTTGAAAAGTAATTCTGTGAGTGTAGTGATTTCTATAACCTTCCCGTGTGTGTGTGTTTGTATGGGTGTATATGTTCGTGTTATGTTATTATTACCGGCACTGGTCCAGGGAAAGGATTTCTTTACATTTGACAGTTCCTAATTCGGGGTCTGCACTTTTAATGCCAAATTGTTTTTTCCTGTTACTCAGCCTGATTCTAGGTCATGTTCCCCTACGCTTCAGTATTTACTGAGAGCTTAATATTAGATCTGTGGTAGGACAAGTATAGCCTGCAAGAAGATAGGCAGATGCAGTTCCTAATCCTACAGATCTGGTTACAACTAATTGAGAGATAAGACATAAAATGCTTAAAGAACCAAGGCCAGGAAAATGATGGTACTGTTGGCAGGAACTGCCAATATCTATGGGCTCTGCAAATCTTAAAATTGATCATGCTTCCCCTCTTTACTTGGGTTGCCGTGAAACTGTGAACCTTATTTATTCTTCGATTTTAGTATTTAACTGCATTTTGTGTAGAAACCTCAACTCTGGTTGTATTTTATTTTCTTACTCTTCTTTTCCACCTTATATCTTCTCTTCATTTTGTACTTTTCTACCACATACACTTTTTTAAAGCCATCTCAGACTCTTTTTGGAGCAAGGAAGATTATTAGTGAATAAATAGTACGAATAACTGAAAAGTGATGTAAATGTGTGTTGGTTAGCAGAATGCTGTAGTGCGTCTTATGAGGAATCATTAACATGATAAAATTTAACTATATGTTGAGGGCTTATGTTATGTAGGACGCTGAATTATTTATATCCATCTCTCCTTTCTTTAGTGTGGATAATCGAGGAATATTTTTATTCACTCCTTTGAGTTTTTGACCCCACTGCTGCAGTGTTGAGTGGTCTTGCATAAACTTTATGGAGACAAAAGTCTTCAAAGGCCTTAGAGTTGCCCTAAGTGGTTAGAACGGCTTGAGCATTGTTTGCAGCGGCACCTGTGGGCTGAGGAACTGCCGAGTTGGCGTGTGTACCGTGTGGCAGCGGGTGAGAAAGCATGGCCTTCCCTTACGTGCCCTTGGCAGTTCGGAGTTTCACGAACTTCAAGCCTGTTTATATTCTCATTTCCATACCTTCTTTTATGTATCTGAGGTGTGCTCCTTTGTTACTGCCAAGAGCATATGTACGATCTTCTTTTCGCCTTTATCTCAAGGCTGACTTTTCACCCGGGGCATGAGCAACACAGAGCCGTGAGGGGCCGTTACTTCAGATGGTGAAGTTCAAGTGTAATCGTTTGCTGTCGTGTACCTTTACGTTAAAACTGATCTTGGGGAAGACATCACTATCTCAATAAAATCACCAGAAAAAAATTGCTTACGTTCTTACTTCAAAATGTTATTTTTTAACATCTGCCTTTAACCATAGATTTTTAAAATGTTTACTTCATAATAAAAGAAAATGTTGAGTGGTAAAGTGAATGTTGTGCCCGTTATTAGTGGTCTCTGATTTTTTTTATTTTTTCTAATCTTTCTTGCCTTAAGAATGGTATAAGAATGTGTCTGAAGAAACATGCATTAAATGATTACACAGGGATTATATTTTATAATAGCAATAGAACATTTTATCACTTATTTTAGGTTGCCCAGTTTTATAACTGGTTATTATTTCAGATTTATTACTTAAGCATTTTAGATAGAAAGTGTTATATTACTCTCTAGCATGTAATATTTTAATTCCCATAGCTGTTTTACCTTTTAAGATATCCTGAAAACTATTCTTTAGTGCACCCAAAGCATTTCTTTACAGTGATTATTACATTCATTGGCTTAAATATCTTTTATCAGCTAAGCATTATTGCAAATAACAAGTAAAACTTTATTAACATTTTTTATGTTAAGAACAATGTAAATTTTGATTTTTAAACTTAACGTTACCAAAGTTTGCTTTCTGACTGTGCTTTTTGTAAATGTTCATTTAGAACTGTTTATTTAGAATGTCTGTATACTTTAGGTTAGGGACTTAATGGGATGCCTTTAAAGGTATAACAAATTCCATATTTGTGTGGAAGCAGCGTATTATTCTAAAATGTGTCATGCAGTCAGGTAAAGCCAGAGCTAAAATTGACTTTCTAGTCAAGTACATAACAGGTAGACTCGCTCCCTCCACTCTTCCCCTGTAGAATAGGAGGCCTAGCAATAATTTCAGACCACTGAAAGGAGAGGTAGCACCCTCCTGCCAGAGCCGAGGTCTCTGCTTTGATTCCTGCTATTCCAGCCACGTGGGATCCACCACTCCCCGCTCCTACACCCCATTGCTGTCAGGCCTCCTGATACTACAGCTCTTTTACCTAACTTACCCACTTGGGTGAGAGCTCTTTCTTTAATCTCTATATTTCAAATCTTAGCATTCATTTGAGGTTCAGTGTACCTATGAGTGAATAAATACAGTTGCTTACAGTTGCTAGAAAGCTGACGTCTGTTGAATGCTGCCAGTGTTTGAGGCCGTGTACTGCCTGCTGTAATTAACCAGCATGATCTCACTTAATCGTCATAACTCTCCACGAGGTAGATACTAGCTTTAGACAGTATTTTATAGGTGGGAAGATGGGCTCAGACAGGCTAAATGACTTGTTCAACGTCACACAGCAAGTAAGTGGCACAACTAGGATTTCAGCCCTGGTGTTTCTGACCTTAGAGACCAAGGGTTTTGGGTCTTTGCTGTGCTGTCTTCTGTTTGCAAAATAGATACAGGTGAATCAATCTAGAACAGCACTGCCCCATAGAACTTTCTCTTATGATGGAAGTGTTCTGTATCTGTCATCCAGTGCAGTGGCTGTTTAGCACTTGAAAGGTGGCTAATCCAACTGAGTACATTAATTTCTAATCTTACTTAATTTTACTTAATTTAAATTTAGGTAATCATATATGACTAGTGACTACTGTGTCACATAGCCACAGTCCTAGAAAAATAAACACTTCTCAAGCTTAAATTTATGCTTAACTTTAATTTCAGGTAATATTAAACTAGAAGGCCATTTTGACCTTTTTAAGGGTGCTTACAGCTATGTATTTATTTGTCTTCCCCCTCCCTTCCTACCGACCACCATTATAGTCTAACAGCCAGGGACCCCTAACCAACTTATTTTTTAGAGCATTACACATAGTGCCCTTAATTAAGTAAAAGACCCTTGTAAATATTAATATTATAAAGTATTGGTTAAATATTTATTTTTAACAAAATGAAAGCGGTATTGAAAGCATTGTTTTTATTTATTTTTAATAAATATTTATTTATTTATGGCTGTGCCGGGTCTTAGTTGTGGCATGCAGCCTTCTTAGTTGCGGCATGCATGTGGTATCTAGTTCCCCGACCAGGGATTGAACCCGGGCCCCATTCATTGGGAGTGTGGAGTCTTACCCACTGGACCACCAGGGAAGTTCCTGAAAGCATTCCCTTTAGATAGAGTCATAGGATATTAAAGCAGGAAAGCTTATGGTCTGGCACTTTCTCCAGCCCAGAAAGAAAGCAGCACTTCTCCAAGGACGTACAGTTTCATGACAAAGCCGGGTCCAGCATTCAGCTCTGATACGTCAGTGTGTTGCTTATTGCATTGACAGAATGGATATGTTTTATACACTTCGAAAATCTAGATACAGTTAACTTTGTGAGCACCTCGAGGGGTGGGATAGGGAACGTGGGAGGGAGATGCAAGAGGGAAGAGATATGGGGATATATGTACAGGTATAGCTGATTCACTTTGTTATAAAGCAGAAACTAACACACCATTGTAAAGCAATTATACTCCAATAAAGATGTTAAAAAAAAATATGAACCTCAAAAAAAAAAAACCATAAACAAGGAGACTTGGGAATTCCTATCCATGATCACAGAATACATTTGAAAGGAGTTGGAGTTATGTTGTCTAGTGGAGCGAGGGGTCATCATAGCTGTTTTAAACTATTTTCAGAGCCATCAAATGGAAGAGAGATTCATCTTATTCTGTGTGGTTTCAGGGTGTAGAACTAGCAGTGCTGTGTTAAATTAGAAGGAAACTATTTTCTTCTTGATAAAAAGGCTTCGTCTTCATTCAGAGCTGTCCAGAGAAATAATGGACGGCTTCAGGAGGTAGTTAGTGTGTGCCCTGTCTCTGGAGGGATTGAAAATGACCCTGTTTGCTCATTTCAGAGGGATTTTCAGGTGTCAGATGCAAGGTAGTACTAGGATGGTATTTCCCAGCTGCTGGACTCCAGACAGATGAAGTATAATTTACCAGCTTTGTCTTCCTCATCACGGATTGTGACTCATTTTTTCTCTCTCCTTTGTCTTCTTGGAGCCTGTGGCATGTAATTTGTATAGTTTATTGGCCTGGCTATTTTATTTATTTATTTATTTATTTTTAAAAATAAATTTATTTATTTATTTTTTGCTGTGTTGGGTCTTCGTTTCTGTGCGAGGGCTTTCTCCAGTTGCGGCAAGCGGGGGCCACTCTTCATCGCGGTGTGCGGGCCTCTCACTATCGCGGCCTCTCTTGTTGCGGAGCACAGGCTCCAGACGTGCAGGCTCAGTAGTTGTGGCTCACGGGCCTAGTTGCTCCGCGGCATGTGGGATCCTCCCAGACCAGGGCTCGAACCCGTGTCCCCTGCATCGGCCGGCAGATTGTCAACCATTGTGCCACCAGGGAAGCCCCTGGCTGTTTTATTTAAAACAGCCAGTTTATTTGTTATCAGTTCCATATATGCATTAGTAAGTGAGACTTTTATTTCCTTTTCTATTTATAACTTTCAAATTTATAAGAAAAGGATGATACATGAAGAACATGTGGAAATAAGAGCCTGGTGTGGGGTTTAGAGACATTAACTAATATGCAGTAATTTCATACGCCCCAGATTATTACATGTTATTTCATAAACTCCACTTATATGCCATAGTGAAGAAATAAAAATTTTAGTGTTAGTCAAATGCCAGTATAAATTGACAATCATCTAATGCAAATCTTTTGAATATTCATTTGGCCAGTAAACATACCTTCAAGTCTGTCAAACTATGTAACACACTGTTTGGAATTCTCATGGTTTCCCCCTCCTCCCTTTGGTCCTGGAAAAAATATTTGCATCCTTAGAAATTGAATAAATGTTAACGAAGAAAATTTATATTTTATTCGGTATGTGTTTTTTCTGACGTAATTTTTCCATGAGCCAAGCATCTTAGAATTAAAAGAAAATTCAGACTTTCAAAGATTTCAAATGACGGACTATACTAAAGAAACTACCGCTGCTCTTTGTACGTTCATGTGGACTGCTGTTTTATTTATGATCTTATTAAGTGATATTTATTTTAAAACTTTTGTCCAATCTTGTGGAAAGATGGCTGTCATGTCTGTAGGCTGGGGCACAATTCTGTGGCCTAATGTGTCGGAGCAGAATGATCTGAGACCTGCATACAAGTGATGAACTGGAAGAAGGTGACAGATTCAGCGCAGGTGCTGGAGGGAAACCCTTTCCTGCAGCCAGGGCAGAGTTTCTGAAGAGAGGCAGCACTGCTCATTGCTTGAGGCAGTGGACATTCTGGTGTTAGGCTCAAGTTAGCAGGCAGTGCAGCCCAACATGTGCAGTCTTTGGATTCCAGGTGGCCAGGAGGTGAGGAAGGGGGTCTGCAGGAGGGGGACTAGGGCTAGCCTGACCCTGCTGGGGCAGGGACCGTGGTCTAGAATCTGAGAAGGTAGAATAAGGGTTTGGGAGTCAGGCCTTCTTAACTAAGGTAGGGTGGGATTTGCTAGGAGGACTCTCGCAGTTCTTTCTGAGTTACCTGCCATATCCTCCAGCGTAAGAGAAAGGATTTGTCTTCTTAGCCAAGCCCTCATGTATCACAGCTTGGTTCACAAATGATACGGAACAGTGTTATGATACTACTTTCAAACAACTGGGATTTGAGGTGGGGGAAAGGAAGGACAAATTTTAAGAGGGGGCAAAGAAATTAAATTTACAGTCCTGTTGCATTGGTGTCAAATCCTTTAGAAATTTTTAGAGTTCATAGGATAGCTACATTGAAACAAAACCTTGTGCATTTTGCTTTAATTTTGAGTTAGGTATAAGGCACTTTTTGCACTACTTAAATGGCCTGGACTGTCTCTAAGTGGCTTTAGTTATTGCAGTACCAAAAGAACCTCATTATAAGTTAGCTTTGCCTAAAAGGTAAAATGGACCCCAAAGATAACATTAGAAGAAGCCTCCAATATTTGTGTGGCAGACCTAGTCCATTCTTAATTATATGCATTAATGGGAAATTAATTATTTCCTATGTTATATAAGGTGAAACATATTTAAAAACCATGGAATATGAATTATAGATAGTATTCTGAATAATATAACGGACAAAGTGTTTTAAGTAATAAATGTAGGGTAGTCTCCCCAAATATGTAAATACAGGTGATAAAACATTTAGTAAGTATTTATCAAAATGATCATATGGTAGCTATCTAAAATTGATTCTTTCTCCTTCTCCAAATTATGTAAGGGCCAGATGTGTCCAACTTTCAAGCAGGGAAAAACTGTTAACAGTTCTCCCAGTTTTTGAGCTCACCAGAGGTGTGGGTTAGTGGGCTGGCTACTGACAGAGAAATAGAGTTGTGCGTGGTTTCTGATGTCATCATTCTCCAGACTTGAAATATTTGGTTATTCCCCTGCTTGCCATCATTTTAGGAAGTTAGGGGTTTGGACTGGGACATGACCAAATTGAGCATAGCTTTGTAATCAGCCAGCTGGGGACTCCTGACTGTGGATTTTGGAGATGGTAAATTTTGGTTGAGCAGATTTTCCCTCTTCTATGTGGAAGGTAGTCAGAGATGGATATTCAGTTGGACACATACATGTAAATGCACCCAGTGACCTTCAGCTCCTCCGTGGTCAGGCCCATCAGCTAGGGATCCAGCTGGGGAGTTTTGACTGATCTACGAAGTGGAGAGTATATTTGAGTAAGCACACGTGTCTAGGTAGGAGATCAGGCAGGCTTACATGGATATTTATGTGCTTACAACATTACCTTTATAACGTAGGCATAGTCAAGGACTGTTGGGATTGATGCCCTGAAGTCCGCTGGAGGCTTGGGAAAGAGGGGGCCTACTGACATACTGATCCCTACGGCTTAGGATAAGCGTCTCAGTTTCTAAGTGCTTATTGGAATCTGGGTAGGAGAGAGCAGAAATGCATTTTGCCGCATTGTTAAGGAGTAAGAATTTGTCAGAGGGATAAGAATAACCATCATGTTTGATAAAGCAGCTGCTCAGAGATTACTAGGGAAGCCTTTGAATAGGCTCAGGATGGTATTGGGGCCTGAGAAGCAGCAAAATAAAATTACATTTTTGAGTAAGAATGTGTAAGGTGCTGTTGTATTCAGAAAATAACTATTACTAGGTTAAGCGAATAATAAAATAAGCTGAGTAGGGTGTATTTTGAGATTAATATTGGTAGTCGTTTAACACTAAACAAATGTTTTCTAGGAGCCTGTTGTGTGGTCAGCACTGCGCTGGGTCTCGGGATGCAATTACAAACGAGACAGTGGGTCTCCAGCCCCTGCGGCGCTTACGCTTCAGCTGTGAGGTCAGACTGGGACTTAGATTTAAGAATCCAAAACTACCTCACGGGGAGGTGGCAGTTAGCAGATAAAACAATTGCTATGAAGACAACAAACGGGATGAATTTTAGAGTGGGGACCTACTTGTACTTTGGGTTTGGAAGGCTTTTCTAAGGAGGTGACCTCGAAACTGAGCGCCCAGTGGAGCAAAGGCATGGAGGCCCCAGGCTGTCACCCGTGCGGAGAGTCTAAAGTGCACGGAGGCTTGGTGTTTGAGCTGGGAGGGGTCCGGTGTGGCTGGGTTCAGGGGACTGTGGAGCTTGCCTGGGGCTGCTGTGCCACAAGGTCAAGTGCAGAGTGAGGCCGGGCCAGGTCGAGCAGGGTTCGGCTTTCATGCAGATTGATCTGGCTGCCGGCTGGAGGGGCGTGTAGGCTGCGAGAGGATGGTATTCTGGATGAGGGTGGCGGCAGCGGAGAGGGAAGGAGGGTAAAGTGAGGTGTGTATCTTGAAGGAGAATTGACAGGGCTTGCTGCCTGATCGATGGCAGAGCTGGGGGGATGTTACAGGAAAGGGAGCAATCAGGTTGGGTTTGGGTCTGTTGGGGAAAGGGTGCTGCCTATTCTTGGATGGGGAAGATTTGCGGAGCGAAGCGGATCAGGAGTCCTGTTGGGCTGTGTTAACTGGGAAATGTCTGCGAGACATCCAGACGGAGATGTGAGACAGGCAGCTGAACATGAGTTGGAGTCATGGAGGGCTGGAAATATCAATTGAGAGGTGTCGTAATAAAGATATTTAAGTCCACAGGAATTGATGCATTTATGTATGGAAAGGTTATGAGAAAGGAAGCGGACCCAAGACTAGGCCCTCTGAAAGCATAGCATTTGGAGATGGGTAAAGGAGAAGGGGCCGTGAAGGAGGCCTAAGGAGCTGGCCCTCCAGGCAGCAGGAGGAAAGCCAGCAGAGAGGGTTCTCTGAAGCCAAGAAGGAAGGGGAGAGTACTCAGTTCTCGGTGAGTGGGTCTGAAATTGATCATGAATGAAATTTTTAAGTGAAGTAAGATCATAATTCCTCTCCCCACCAGGAAAGTAATAAGTGAATAAAGACTATCAAGTTACACTGAGATTTCAAGAGTAATTTATTTTGTAATTTTTCAAGATGATTCATATTACCTATTCAACCAGACTCCATAGCTGGGCTCGAGAGGGAGGGCTTTCCCCTTGGGAAGCACGACACTGCCCATGTGAATGTTGGCCAGTCAGGCTCAGGGGCCAGCTGAATTAGGAACACTTTTGAGAACTCGCAGCCCGACTGTGACCTCGGACTGAGCACAGCCGGTTGTGCGTGTGTCATTATGTATTGCCTTTCTCTTAATCTAGTGTGTTTCTCACTAGAGCAGAAGTCATTGCTGACTGCATGTCAGTTTGTGTACATCTGCTTCCCATTCTCTTGGAACACACAGCCGAGTGTTCTTCACTTTTGTCACTGAGAAAGAGCTGTCAGGGATGTAGTACTTGGAGAACAGCAAAGGCTGCTTTTAGAGCCAGGGTTGGCTTAGGTGTACTTGCAGACATTTCCTGTGGGTGTGTGGCTTGCCTGTCTCTCTGTCACCGTTCCTGCCTGTGTCCATGTGTGAAGAGGCCAAATAGAAATAGCAGAGTCGGAAAGCCTTTCCCTACACACGTGCATAAGCATAGCCTTTTCTCCATGTCTTCCATCTGGACTTCAAGGCCTAGCTCAGATGTCACCTTTGTTCTGTGATTTTCCCTGCTCTCAGCGTACCCACAGCACATGTTCCTTTGGGTTGGAGAGGCAGAATTGCACAGTTGTTTCTTGCACAGAGACTGCCTAGGTTTTCTATATTTAACCTCTTGGTCTAGTTATACAACTTCTCTGTGCCTCAGTTCCCTTACCTGTAAAGTCCCATGAGTTTGTGTGACGATTATGTGAGTTAGTATATGTAAAGGACTGAAGGGTAGTGCCTGGCACATAGGGCTCAATAACTGTTAGTCATTGATGCAGTTAGTATTATTTATAAGGGTTACATGCATTTACTGTCTTCCTTTGTTTTGAGGATGGTGAAGGCATATGATATATGTAATGCACTACCTTCTCAGTATGGTATATTGCATGTAAGAGGCACTCAACTATTTTTGGCATTATTAAGTTATTAAGGCAGAGAACTTCTGAATGTTTCATTTTTCTCTAAAAAGCTGAGCGTACTGCTTGGTGGTCAATATCTCTTGATAAAGATTTTCCATTTTCGTTTGTATGTGGACATCTCAGCTGGGCTGAGGTCAGTAAAAGGAAGATGATTAGAAAATTCATTAGGAGGTTGTAGCGAACATTTTATCACTAAATTAACTCATTACTTTTTCATGTTTACAGAGCTCATTAATTGGGGTTGTATTTATTGTCAGCTAAAATGTCTTTTTTCCTTAAATTGTAATCTTTAGTTCTTTATGTTAATTACTCTCCATGTGAGGTACTTTGCTTCATTCTCATAGGTATGTAAGTTGTCTTAGTTCTTGTGTCTTGTAGCAGGGCCTACCACCATCAGTAGTTTTGGAGAGTAATAGTTGTTGAAAGGTATAAGCTCCTACTTAAGCTAAAAAATATTCTGTATAATGCAATTAATAAACAGAATCTTAATGTATTTGTTAAATATTTCTTCATAACATGAGCGGAAGTTTGGTTTTAAGCTCTCATACAAGTTTCTGGGAGGGGAGGGGAAATCTTTTTTTAAGATAAAAATTTTTTTCAGTGTTTTCCAGTTTGAAAAACTTTGCTGATGATACAGTTCAACAGCCCTGAGTGTATTCAATGTACATGGGTAGTAGCTCTTGGCATTTTTAATCAACTTACCTCCAAGTCCTTAGTGCTTTGGGGATGTGGGATAACTGTAAGATATGGCTTCTTGACTTTAGCAGCTTATAATCTTAATTGTTGTAATAAGGCTGACTCACTCGAAATAGAGAAAATTATCAGACGGTATACAAAGGAAGTGTGGTGTATTGAAGTAGTAAGATAATTCATGTAGCAGTCTTGTTCATTTATTCACCAAAACCCTTTGAGCACCTCTTTCTCATTGGAGTCAGAACCTCTGAATTTTAGTCCAGGATCTGCCACTGAGAAGTTGACCAAGCCCCTTGTCTTTCCTTACTCTGCCTACCTCAAAGAGTGAAAGAAAGAGCAGACACAGCAACGTGTATGGAAGCTCCCACGACACCAAAGCACCCTGCAAATATAGAGGGTTGTATAATGCTAAGCCATCAGAGGCAGGCCACACGTCTGGTAGCAGTTAAAAGAAACAAACCAGTGGCGGCTGGGACAGCCAGGGGTCCCAAACTGAACCTTGAAGGCTGGGTGGGATTGTCCCCCAGAAGACAGTGGGGGAGAGGCTGTTTTTAAAAGCCAGTGCACAGGATTGATGCAATAGTTGGAGAAAGAAGAGTAAGATGGAAAAATTGTCAAATTGTGTGTTTTTGGAAGATGAAGCGTTCTGCATGACTGAATTTGTTGAACAACTGAAATGTATCCTTTCAAGTTTACAAATTTCTATATTTCTAAAATGAGTTTTGCATTTCCCTCCCCTCTAAAACAGAGTATACTGAGTTTAACATTTTCTTGTTCATTTAGGACCTTACTCTGTAATGCAGTGATAGATCCTGGAACTGCTGAGTTATTGGGGTGTGTAAGGACTTTACCTAATGCCCTGTAAAGGGTCTTGGGGTACTATCTTTTTTTAAACTGAGATATAATTTATATATCATAAAATGCACCCTTTAAGAGTGTGTCATCCAGTGGTTTTAATGTATTCATGAAGTTGTGCAGCCTCACCACTACTATTTCCGGAACACTTTCATCACCCCACAAGAAACCCCAAACCTAAGAGCAGTCATTTCCCATTCTCCCCTGCTACCGGTCCCGGGCAGCCACTGGTTGACCCTCTCTATCTCTGTGGATTGGTCTATTCCGGACATTTCACGTAGATGGAATCATACAAGGTGTGGCCTTTTGGGTCTAGCTTCTCTCACTTAGCATAATGAAAACATTCAGTTTTATAATAAAAAATGCTAGTCAAATAAATTGAATGGGGGTGGGAGGTTTAAGAGAGCCCATGAAAGGAGGAAGGTGAAATAAGAGGGAACAGGATGAGATCAGAATAAATTCAGATTTAGGGAACATTGAGTATATCTGTAAGCTTGGTGCTGTGTAAATTACTGGGTGATAACGCAGAGGAGGTTCTAAATGGTATGCTGGCATTTCATCCTTGGGTTGATGGTAATTGAACTTGGAGTAGAAAGAAGTTATACCCTCTTAATGTATAGAATTGCAAAATGAGCCCTTTGGAAAGGAGTTGGAATGATTTCAACTTGTATTCCTCTTTTAAAGTATAATTCCCACTTCTTCCCAGTTTCCGTTATTTGAGATATATAGGGTTCTTGCTCCATGGCGCCAGCCTTGTCCTTGGTTTTTTTATATATATATACACATACATACATACACACACACACATATATATGTATAAATATATGTGTGTGTATATATATATTTTTTTTTTTTAAATTGCAGAGCAGCCAGTTGAATTTTGGAAATACTGACTGGGAGAGTAGGCGTCTCAGTAATTTCCCTTTATTCCTTATTAATATTTAAGGTTCGAATAATTGGTTAAACATTCACATTTTATTAACTGGTAATTCCCATTTTTCATTTATTTCATTGACAATCTTGCCTCCCCCCATTTCACTTAAATTATGATTCTTTAGCTTCATAATTCTTATAGGGTTAATTCATTTTTGTTTTGTTTTAAAGTTGTGCTAATGCACTAGCCTTTAAAATTTAAAAAAATCTTATTAGGTAAACAGCTAACTTGGGTAATGCTTGAAGTATGGCAGTGTGTGTAGCTGCATAGCAGTGTTCTTATATTAACCATCAATACTCAATTCTGGTTGTACCATGTTGTCATTAGTAAACAGTCATGATCCAGTTATTTTGTTTAGGGAGAAAAGCTGTCATTAAATAGTTTTGTTTCTTTGGTGCACAGTAGTACCATTTATGATGCCGTTATGATCCTGCAGGGCTTACTGTGTCTGCAGTGAAAGATACAGATGAAATCTGACAGAGTCTTTGGGCATTTTCACCTCTAAGCATTATACATCTACTATAGGGGCAAATTAAGCCTTCTGTATTGTTGCGCTGTGATTATTTAAGCTGACTGGATAGCCTAAGTATTTTCTCTGTTTGCCCATATTCACTTCTTTTGTGACCTTTAATGATGGAGCATTACATAGATGTACTAAATAAAGATTAATAATATTGAAAAAATTTATTATATTGATTAGCTAGTCAAGTTGATGTTAACAGTTAAGATTTAATCTTATTGTTTAAAATTTATTTTTGTTTAGCTGTCTGTAAAATAAACCCTATCATTTAAAATTTAACCTCTGTGTCTAGCTTCCTACTCAACACTCCATTTGAATATTTAATAGACACCTCAAAAGTAACAAGTCCAAAACTGAACTCCTGTTTCCCCTTGCAGGTCGGCTTCATCCACAGTCTTTGCATCTCAGTTAATAGCAACTCATCTTTCCAGCTAGCAAAACACCCTGGAGCTATCCTTGATCTCTCTCTGCATCCATCCTGCCACCACAGCTTTTTAGCCTGACCTTCAGAACATACCTTGAGTCCAACCACTGCTGCCTTCCTTGTTGTTACTGTTTTGGTCCAAGCCATCTTCATTTCTTGCTTGAAGTCCCACCAGGTCTCCCCACTTCTGTCTTTCCTTCTCTGTAGTCTGTTCTTAACATGAGAGAATGGTCCTTTAAAAATGGAAGTCAGATCGTTTTACTCCTTGGATTCCCGTTACAGTGACCTGTGAACTGGTAAGTGATCAGGCCTCTGTCCATCTCCCTGTCCTCACCGCACATTCTCTTGATTCCTCTGCGCCTGCTGCATCAGCCCCTTTGTTGTTCTTCAGACGCGCCAGACGTGCTTCCACCTCGTGGTCTCTGCCCGGGCTCTGTCCTCTGCCTGGATTGCTCTTCTTTTAAAAGCTGCGTGACTTGCTCCCTGACCTTCATTCTTTGCTCGGATGCCACCTCAGTGAGGCTGCTCTGAGCGCCCTGCCTCAGCACGCCCAGTCTTCTTTACTCTGCTCTATGAATTCTTTCCATGGGACTAGACAGCCGACACTTCCTCTGCGACTTACTTGTGATCGTGTGTATTCTCTTCTCGCCCGTTAGCCCGTGAGTATCCTGAAGGCACTGATAATTTACTTGTTCAGTGAAGCCCACTTTGTTGGCACCAGGACATTACTAGCACCTGAGAAGCCTCCCTCGTTTTCCTTTCCATCACACCTCTCCCTAGTCCGATGGTTTTTAACATTGTTTTTAATATATTGGATATCATTCTCACACAAATAAAGGTCTGTTGCAGAGTGAGTGGTCTGTGCGTAGAGCTTTGTTCTTCGGGTGAGGTTATAGAGTAACAGCATCCTTTTACCCTGTAGTTTCCGGCACAGTCATGAGCAGTCCACAAAGCTGGAATGCACTTTGGAACAGAAAGACTATTTTTTTGAGTGTATGGGAGTGTGTTTTAAACTGTTTTTACAATCGTCTTTGCTTCTTAGGAATACAGTGTCGCAGGGACGACGGCCTTCACCATTTTTGCTAAATCTTTATGATTTAGACGATGATAATTTTATTCTGTTGAGAGTGTGGAGTACTCTGCAGGTGGATGTTAAGGTTAATTATCATATTGAAAAGTGAAGCAGTACATTCTACTAAATCACAAGTCTTTCTGCTGATAAAAATGGAATGACTACCATTTAAGCGGTATTAGGTTAATAAATTGGTTAATAAAAGCAATTAAAACCCCTGATTTTCTTATAACTTGCCGTAACTGCTTTGCTTGAAAATAGTTATCATTGAATAGATCTATAAAAAAGATAAAGTAACTATTGAAGTTTAAAAAAAGGGGACTGCAAAGAAAACCTTCAACACTATTCTGGTTTGGGTTTTTGGTGAACAAAATTATTCTTCATGTGCTGCACAAGATCCAGTAATATGAATAAACAGTTTTCATAATAAATAATAATATTAACATTTGTTGAGCACTTATTGTGTATCAGTTCTTATGTTTTATCTTTTATGCTGTCAACAGTTTTATAATGGCAGATACTACAGTTTCACTTTTCTAAATATGTTTTATTCAATTTACAAGCCTTAGTTTTCCTATCAGACCTCAAATACTGGGCTCTTTACCCTACATCCTGTCTCCTGTCCCCCACCTTATACCTGATTTTTTATTTTGTATTTGATATTCTGAATTTCCTCGAAAGAGCGGCATATATTCATTTTGAAGTTAATGGCTTTATTTAAGGAAATAGTTTATTTAATGTTTAAAATAATACCGTACTCTGGCTCAGCAAAAAAATTATTCTACCATTAGTTCAGGCATAATTATCTTGGCAAGTTTACAGCCTTTTTTCAAGCATTGGTTAGACTAATTGAATGTCCGAATACCTTTGTGGTATTAAAATTTTTTTATATCAGTTGTCTGTTAACTAGTATTTCTTTTTCTTGGCCTTAAGGCTTTCTTACCAAATAGTCTTCTTCAGAATACTTAAATATAATAAGATGTAGCAGATTTTGTTCCCCCTAATGCCAATTTAGAGAATATTTACCTTTTTGTGAGAATTTATGATGCTTCAGGATTTTTCTTTAGACTGCATACTTACTCATTTTCACTTGATATTTTAGCTGCCACTGGGTATCAGTGGTGCAGCCTTGATGATGTTTCCCTCCTCCAGCCACAGAGATTTTTTTCTTTCAAACCTGTACAGCTTTATCTCATCATTATTATACTTATTAAGGGTGATTTTATAGAAAAACATATACCCTGAGTTTTATATGGAAAAAAAGAGTAAATTGTTAAGTGGGAAAAATTTTTAAATATGCTTAAGTTTTTGTTTTTTGATTTTTTCTTTTCAACATACTTAGGAGAAACTTTTAAGATGAATATGCCTTGTGCAGAAATCTTAACCAAGAAAGACTAAATGATCTTTAGTAATATATTCTCCCTGTATGTTGACAGGTTCATATTTGCATACATTATTTATATATAAAGATAGATTAGTGCCTAGCTTTGTGGGAATTTTATTTTCTAAAATACATTCTTCCTTTTAACAAGTCACATGACTGTGCAGTCTGCTTTTCAAAGTTAGTGTTCATTAGCCTCCTTAATGAAGATTTTTACAGTCAAAGTGGAAGAGGGCCAACTTTTTATTGTTAGTGCAGCAGCATAACTAACTATACAAGGTTTGTTTATCGTAGCTGAGCACTAGAACAGTGCTTCAAAGAGGAAAACAGAGAGAAGATCAGTGGATAGCAGCAGTGTGTGAGGCTGGCCAGTTGTAATAACGCCTTCCTTGGGTGGTTCGTGAATTTGTAAGCACATGCTTACATTTTTCAGTTAATAGGAGCTAAAATGTCTAATTTTAATTGCCATTTCTATTGCACTGCTATAAGGAAATAATGGAAACTTTGCTTGGAGAAACGATTGTATTGACTACTTGTTAAGTGAATAGTCTCCACCACGGTGGAGACTCTCTAGACTTTTTATTCTTTTTTTTCCATTTTTCAAAAAGCCCCTTCTCCAATACAATCGTTTATGTATACTTTGGTTCTGAAAGACTGAGCTCTTTTATACAAATGAATAATGTTAGAAAGTTAATGAAAATTCACTCTAAGGCACATTATTTTTTGGTTTCTGATTTTATTGAATTAGAGCTAAAGAAAAATGATGCATTCCAATAACTAATTTAGTAATAATAAATTTGCAGTGGTGTGCAGAGAATGTAGGGCTTTGCTCATCCTACGTTTTCTGGGAGAGTCCTGACTTATGATACTCCTCCTTGCTTTCTTTTTATTAAATACATGTATAAATGAAAATACCCTTTGGGCCTACTTATATATTATGGCCTAGTAAATGTGCTTAGCCAGTATTTTAGGCACTGTGGGGATATACAAAAAAAAAAAAAAGGATGAGATAGTGAAAGATACTGAGATTACAGTTCCATTTACATAAGAATGGAGGGTCATAAATGAAAAAAAACCTGCAAAGGTTTTATTGTCTGGTAAGAGGGTATGTAACTGATAATGATAAATAGGTTATACATTGTTCTAAAGAAGGTAAAAGGGAAATATTGAGTTCCCGTATGTGATAGACATTATGCTGAATATTGTCATGTTCTCATTTATTTAATCTTCATGACATCTGTCTCAGGTAGGTATCTTCGCCCTCATTGTGCAGTTGTGGAGACCGAATCCCAGAGAGATTACATTGTTGAGGGTCACACAAAGCCAAGATTCAAATCCTAACTTTAAATCCCATTTTCTTTCTGCTAAATCATAGTAAATGACTAGAAACCCTCAAAGGATGTAAGTTCTTCAAACTTGACTGAATTGGCAAAGTGTTGGATATCTTTAGTTAAATACTACAACTAAACTTATCAAGAAAGGATATGATAGGCCTTATTTGGTTCTTAAAAGTACCAATTCAGGTTAGTAGGGGACTCTTGATGTTCATAATAATAGCGTGAATAATTGAAGCCATCAGAGTAAACAGGCAATTTTGTTTAGTAATAATATATGACATTAGAAAAGTATCCTATAGTTTTAAAGGGCACTTTCATATATGTTATCTGAGCACCTTAAACCTTTTCTTAGATCTACCACATGATTGGTTTTGTTCCCTCTTGACCTTTCTAAAGTGAGGAAGAACCATGCCTCTTTAAGTCCAGAAGCTGTCTTTGCATATTTACGTACTTGCATCTTTCATTCTTCCCCAGTAATTATACCCGTGGTTGGGCAATTACGGATAAATGGATGGACGAATAAAAGGACAGCTTTCAAAAAGAGGAGCAAGAAGCTTCAGGTTGTTGAAAATAGGCAATAAAATGTATTTTGAGCATAGACTGCCTGGTTATAATCAGTGAAAAAATGAAACATTTCATCAAATCTTTTTTAAACCACAGTGGCATATGTGCGTCTTCCCTAAGAATTTTACGAGAGGGCATGACAAAGCACGTGAATTGTTGCCTGGCACTTCGTAGGTATTCAGTCACTACTTGTTAAGTGAATAGTCTCCACCATGGTGGGGACTTTCTAGACTTTTAATTCTTTTTTTCCATTTTTCAAAAGCCCCTTCCCAAAGGCTACAAAAAATAAGAGAATTTATTAATTGCTGAAACATTATAAAACTAGACTATAGTTTTACATATTATTGTTCTGGCACTGTAATATCTTGTTCTTCATTATCTGATGTTTAAATCAGAAAATAACTTTTTCCGTATTACTTATATCTATGGGTATATCATTTTTTTAAGTAGAAATGTTTGGGCCTAAAGAAGAAGAATTCTTCCAGAGTATTGGAAAGGCATCTTTTTGACAGTGGGCTGAATATAGAGGTTCATTTGCAAAGGCATTTCCCATTGCACCTCTCCCCCAGAAATTAGCTTATAAAGTAATTCTGCGGACATTTACTGCTTCTTCCTCCCCTGCTCCTTTTACAAGAGAAACAGTAATTTGTAAAAAGTCACTAGCAAATTCAGTTTGGTTTTCCATTGTACCCAAATAGCAACCCTAAAGGCTCTAAGTTGTAAAAGTCTTAGTGTTGTATTTTAAAAGGATAATATTGCCATGTAAAATTTTTGATTAATATAAAGTTAGAAGAGTCCATTGTACATACCAAGCAAGTGTATTCTGTGTGCAGTTCCCAATTCTAATAAATTTTGTACTCACTTCTCTCTATTGCAGAAGCATAGATCATGTTGCCCTTTTTTTGTAGTTGAATACATTTTCTTCCATCAGCAAGGTAATTATTGATTGACCCGATGCACCCCAGCTTCACACATTTCTGTAGATGATTCCATCAGGTGACTGCCTTAATGACAGGCATCTGATTCCGTTTCTAAACGTGGGAATACTCACTAGGCAATGTGATCTGAATTACCCCACGTCCTCACTGGTATTCCTCTCACTTTTACAGGTAGGAAAGGAATTTCTGTGGAATTTCCCTAAGACTTCAACTTAATTCTGTACTATAATCCCTTGTTGAAGGAGAGGTTAAGGGAATCAGGTCATGAAATTTGAAATTGTTCCACAGAATCTGAGTTCTGCCAGCTAAGTGGAATATTGAAAATTTAGAACATTCAGCCTAAAAACATCTCCTGACCAGTTTGCATATGGAAACCTCAAAAAAGAATGTGCCACGTTATACAGTTAAACTATAATATATAGACATTGAAGTTGTATGGCATCAGAACTACTTTTAGAATTTTTAGTGCAGACGTTATCTCATATGCATTGTGTCTAAGTTCAGCTGTGTATACTTAATCTCCCATAAAGAAACGAGGGAGCATGCTTGGGAGAAATGTAGTCTAAAGAGTGTAGGCAGGAGTCATTCAGCCATTCCTGTCTTCTGATCAGTGAACGTGTATCCTCCAGTGAGAGGTGGGAGATGTCCTTTCCGTTCTTGATTGTGTTTCATAGTGCGAACAGCTCCCTCTCCCGAGTGTGCCTTCAGTCTTTCTGGAACACATCAGCCCCTTCATCTGGTATTCAGCTGAATGGCCAGTGATCAGAGCAGCGCTGGAGGAAAACTGGCTGTGCTGGCCTAACTGAGGGACGGCACTTTACTGGCTGGTTTCAGGAGGTGTTCAAAGGAAATTTGACTGTGTGCAGTTTTTGCCATTTACGATGACTTCAGAATCTAATTCTGGAGTAAGGTGTGACTTTGCTGTAATTTTACATGAATTAAAGATTAACTAGACCAACAGAGCTGAAGCCAAATGGAGGCATTCGAGAACAAGTGGCTTTGAAAAATCCTGGACATTCAGTAAGATATGCATAGAGAAATAACTCTTTAATCAATCAATTTTCTTTAAGGCCACTTCGTATATTTTCCAACTTCTTAAAACTTTGGGCAAAGAGAAAAAGTGGGAAGCAAGGGATTGAGTCAGGATAGATGTAGTTAAATTAGCCAAGATTTGGGCTTCTAGTGACCTTGATAGTAAATGTCTATATTAAGTAAAAATCAGGTCATTTAAATTAAATCTGATAGTTAAAAAGGCTTCTATGTTAACCTAAAGTTTTAAATATATATATTCTTGAAGGATTGCATAATAGCTGATAAGTTACATATGTCAGATCCTGTCCAACCCCGTTTAATCTTCACAGTTCCAGGTGGGTCAGTAGACCCTGTCTGGGAGCGTATATGTATCAATATTAACTTATTTAATTCTCAACAACTCTATTGAGAGTGCAAACTGTTGTTATTACAACCTTGCAGATCAGAAACTGCAATATAGTCACAGAAAGTCACACAGCTATTAAGTAGATGAGCCAGGATTCACATTGAGACTGGCTCTGTTTTCTGTACGTCTTCTGTGCTGATTCCTGATTCTCTATGACATCACTGTGTCCTCTGTAAAGGTTTCAGATGCCCACTCCAGTGTATGAAGAGTGACCGCTTTGAGGATTCTGAGACTAGGTCTGCACTCAGTGAAAATTTTCTCACTTTGTTATCAGAGGTGGTTACGAGCATGAGATTGGAGACGGTGGCATAACCTCATTTCTAACCTTATATCAAACTAGATCGTCAGAAAGATGGTTAGTCCTATATTTTAATATCATTCCCTCATATTTTATCACTTTGTAAGATGCAGTTATATGGTAAATGTTTCTGCATCTCCTATGAAGCTGTCTCTTAGAATGTTCAGTGTTCCTTTTATAAGCATTCACATGACAAATTCTTCAAGGATTTAGTTTCAGAGAAAAGTTCTCTTATGATCTGGCACGCTTCCTTCTATCAGCCATTGAGAATTATTTAGCCCATTGTGTTTTCTATTTGCTTTGGCTGCAAGGAAGCTTGGAGTTATATTTCATTTTAATTACAGTAACTTTATTAGCCTAGGCTTTTGATAGGGATAATTTCTCCTCTAGTTCTCTCTGGCAGGAGTTTTTAAGCAATCCTCTTTGTATCAGCTTCAGGGAGTTTGTGAACCCCTCTGAAATGGTAGGTAAAATTGTGTGCACGTGGGAATCTGGGGGAGTGTCCTTGGCATTTATCAAAATTTCAGTGACTTCCACCCAACCGCCCCCCCCAAAGATAAGGAACCATTGTTCTCTGGGTTTGCTGTTCATTTTATATTTTAACGGTCTAACTGTATAAACTCTCTTATAACCTTTTTGGCAGTAGGTGGGCTATAAATGATACCTTCACATTCAAATCATCCTGTTTCTCAATTTTGTAAGAAAGTTTTCAAGTAGTTCTCTGTAATGTTAAAAAACACTCAGTCTTAGAAACTTAAAGAATAGTTGATGTGCTTCAGTAGCAGTAGAAATGTTCACAACCTTTAATTTAGTAGTTTAGCATAAGGGGCTCTAGCTTATGGAAAACAATTGAAAATAAAGACTATTACTTGTAACAGTGAAATGTGAAAATAAACAGTGTTATGTGAAGAGAAATGGCTAAAGTTAATTCTTAGTTTGGATGGTTATATATCCAATAAAAACAAATGGGCAAACTATATAGCAATATGAAAAGATGCATATAACAGGAGTAGGCCATGTTATATGTCATATATGATTATAGGTTTATAAAATATATTTTAAAAACTTGAAAGATAAAGAAGAACATTTAGTTTATAATACCTTGTGTTAGGTTGCAGATGATCTCCTTTCCTCTCTTCTGGCCTATCTGGAATAGTGTTATACTAATTTTAATATTTAAATGTAGATTTATATTTTTAAGAAGATCTAGCTCTTGTTCTCAAGGAACTGCTAGTCTAGTGGGATAGAACTACAATAAAAAGAAATACGTTATTGGCATGAGAGAGACATAAATGCTCTGGGAAGTCTCTTGAAATTCAGTTTTGTACATACTGGGTTCTTATAAAGTCAGGTGAACCTTAAAAAGTTAATATTTCTTTTTTTTTAAAAATAAATTTATTTTTTTATTTATTTTTGGCTGCGCTGGGTCTTCGTTGCTGCGCGCAGGCTTTCTCTAGTTGTGGCGAGCGGGGCTACCCTTCGTTGTGGTGCGCGGGCTTCTCATTGCGGTGGCTTCTCGTTGCGGAGCATGGGCTCTAGGCTCTAGGCGCGCGGGCTTCAGTAGTTGTGGCACGTGGGCTCAGCAGTTGTGGTGCATGGGCTCTAGAGCACAGGCTCAGTAGTTGTGGCGTACGGGCTTAGTTGCTCCACGGCATGTGGGATCTTCCCAGACCAGGGCTCAAACCCGTGTCCCCTGCATTGGCAGGCGGATTCTTAACCACTGCGCCACCAGGGAAGTCTGAAAAGTTAATATTTCTTAATGAAATACATAAACTAGATTTTTAAAGGCACTAAAAAGGTTTCAGAATTTAAAACTGTCAATGAGATGCTGTTTCTTTTATTCACATTTTGATGGTAGAACCATTAAGTTACATTCTATACTATTGTGTCGCAGAATGGTCAGCTAGGTGTTTATTTAAATAAATTTGAGGAATGCTTGTGAAATCTCCTAGGCATGTGTGTGGGGGTGAGAATGTATGGAGAACTTGGTCCCAGCTCCATGGGAGCTTTGCTTTGGTTGAGGAGAATCGTCTTTGCATCTGATTAGGTCCTGCTCTCAGTCACACTTTATTAAATACTTCCACCACTGTTTATATCAAGAATGACTCGAAACTGTGGGGAAGAGGGAATTTTGACTGAGGGATGCAGAGAAGACTTTACAGGGGTTGTGACGGGCTGCTGAACCTTGAAGGATGATAAAAGGTCACGAAATAAGCAGTGTTTTTTTCATGGATCCTCTGAAGGCAGCAAAGGATCCATGAAGTAAATGAAAGGAAGATACTGGGAATAGCATGAGTGAAGGCACAGATGTCCCCCTGGATTAGGGGACATTCAGGTTGCCGTGTGTTTCTGGAGTTGTAAATAAGAAGGTGTTTGTGCGGCAGCGAGAGGAGAGTTGCTAGCCGGTATTTGAGAAGCTGGTCCCTGCTAGTCTGTGCAAGTGACGAGGTATACAGAGGTGAAGAAAGTTCTGTTCTCAAGGAACATGTAGTCCAGTGTGGGGACCAAGAATTAACTAAGATCCAGTATATTGGCTTAAATTTGTATGTTAAGGGCTTTTTGGCCGTATTAAAATTCCTTTTCACGAAATTCTGATTTCAGACATTGTGCTGTTCTAAAGGAAACCATGAGATGTTACGGGATTACATGGGGGTGGGGGGCTCTTTGATTCTGGCTGGGAAGGAGTGACCAGAGAGGACTTGCTGTAGGAGGCTGTGTGTGAGCTGAGCTTTGAAGGATAGATGGTGGAAGTTACGGGAAGAGGGTGAGGGTGAGGAGAAGGGCACTCCGGAAAGGCAGGTGTAGCCAGATTATCCTCCAGGTAGCTAGACAGTCTTAAAGGGATTTGGGAACTCTGTTAGTTTCTTTAAGGCATTTTTTCTTGTGCCTCATGATATGTCAGGAAACATATGACCATGTTTAAAAGAAATTTGCTAATGAGAAGGATAAGCCAGTGCTGCCTAGGTGGTTTATGATTTCACATAACTTGGCCATTTTCAACACATCTTTTTTAAGAACACTTTGTCGAGAAATAGTGAAGGGCAGTTTAAGCAGTAGCTTTTATTTGATTTTAAAACAGCACAATTTAAAAGAGGTAAAAGGTATAGGTTTACTATTTATTAATGATATACTATATGAGCAAAACGCAAAAATTCAGGAATTTAGTGAGGCAGCTAAAGGGAACTGAGAAATACAGGTATAGAAAGAGTTAAAATAGGGAGAAAGGACATTTCCAAATAATTGATAACTGGTCTAGGTGGGAAGTGGTTGATAGGTCTAAGTGCTCTCCTTTTTTCTATTTTACAAAAGTATGAGCTTCTGAACCCTTCGCTTTTTATCCCATGCAGGTCTTTATCTTGATTTTCAGCAGATTTAGCTTCTTTTAATCTAAACTATTTTACTGTTGGGTAAATTTCCTCATAGCTGGGAATGAAGTACTCCAGCATAGCAACGTTTGAGAGTACTTACTAGCAAACTTACTTTCCCAAACCAGCCTTTGAAGTTAATTCAGGAAAAGCCAGTGACGCTGCCCATCTTAATCCCATGAGGCAGCTGTGGAGGTCATTCCGTTTGCCTGCTCTTAGAAATAAAACTGGCATGAGTCATGGCCACCTAAGTTTTCTCTTGTTCTTATAAGTTTTGGATTACAAAGTTTTTAGCATGTACATACTTTCAGTGTATATGGGAAAGACGTCACTGAAATTAATAGGATTGTATTTATAATCATGATATTTCTAATTAAAGTGATAATTGTTTATTTTAGCTATTTGAACACCGTGTCATATTGAATGCTTGGCGATTTAGGTTACTGTTTTTATTAGTCTTTTATTTTAAAGGATGTTGCATAACAAGATGTACATGTGCCTGTGTGCATTTTTATTAGTAATATAAACTAAAGTAACTTCTTTGACAAAAAACAAGTTAGTTCAAACTGTATTCCTGAAGGATATGTTATTTAATCAAGAGCATTTTAGTTCTTAGTTATAAACATAAAGTGAGAGAAGTGTTGATTTGTTGAGGTTAATGTCAATTTCTTTGAAAGCAATTAATAAAGTCCTTTTGAAATTAGTGGGATATATAAATTCTTTATAATAATACTACATTAGGTCAGTGCACGGCTGCGTGTTTTGGTCTGAGTTCTTTCTACATTTTAATGCAGTGCATTCGATATTGTTTTGATACTTAGTTGTTTACTTAGAAGCTTTATTGGGTTCTAAGGCTCACACGTGTACACACATACACACACACACACACACACACGCTGTCACGCCACACACAAAATCACTTTCTCATCATTGTGCATTTTCATTTTATTCCCCCAGAGGTTGCTAGCAGGGCGTCTCATCTAGCTTGAGTAATATGCAGTTTATTTCAGTTCTTCCTGACCCACCTGCATGTTTTGACGGAACATCAGGCACTTAAAAAAGAATAGAACTCTACTTATTTGGGTGTTGTGAACCAAGAAGGATGTGACACCAACTTAGTTGTCTCTCCATTTCCCCGCCTTGGGTCTCGGGGATGGGTGTTTTTATGGACCACGTATGGACCTTTCCTCTAGGTGGATGGGGCTTACGGGAGAAACTGTTAGTAACTCCTGAGCCCCGGCTCCTCTGTGTGGGTCTCTGTCTTTCAGGAGAGGCCAAGCCAGAACTCTCCTAGCCTCAGGTTGTCGTCTCAGTGGGATGGATGCAGTGACAGCCACAGCACATGGCACAGGCCAGGACCTTTCTTGGTGATCTTTTCCCATCCAGCTCTTTTCCATTAGAGCGGGACGCCCTTCACTGCTCGCACGCCTCAAGCTTGTTAAATCAGGCCATGAGCCGAGCTTTCATTCTTCCGTCGCTGTCTAAGGGCCAGTCTGTGAGGGAAGGTCTGCAAGACCACAGCTCTCCTGGTTAGCTTCACGGCCTTACCCTGCTGAAGGGAAGAAAAGTATAATATAGTAGGACTTTCTTCTGGCTTTTTATTTTTTTAGATTCATGGTACATTTGAATCCAAAAAATACTCAATATCTAGTACTAAACATGTCAGTATCACTTTCATCTCTTTTTTTAATTTGGAGGAAATATTAGTATTTTATGGAAAATTTATAGTATACAGGTTGTCATTCACTTCATCTTTCTTCATCCTCCAGGATTGTAAAATTAATAATCAGAAAGAAATCTAAACTTGATATAATTCCTTATGTTCCGTATTTTTGCTTTTCTTTGTTTAGATCTGTGTCTTTCATCTGTTCAGCCACTGCCATTAAAAAAAAAAAAAAAATTCTCTTCCTAGGAGAAATGAGTGTTAGAAATGGATTCAAAAAGAAAAGGTTAATGAGAAGAGATGACAGTACATATATAACCATGTGATGGCTCTGTAAAGTCTGAGTTAATTATGCTGATAAAGGAGGCTAAGCCTAGCACAGGGATGGGATCCGAGTGCTAGCAGGACGGAATGGCAACTGCACGTGCAAGATTAGAGCATGTAATTGAACACACTGAAGATAAGACTAAGAACTTACATTTGATTAGGAAGGCAAGAGGCAGAACAGGAGATGCCTCATAAGGGGAGCAAAGATGATGAATAGTAGATGTTTCTAGTAGGACAAAAAGGGAGAGATGTCACCAACAGTTTAGAGTAGACTATGAGGGAGGTGAGTCATAGCATTGGAAATGATCTTGATGTAAGTGGAGTTAGTAGTGATAGTAAAAAGTAGAAAAACAACCTAAGCTGATTCATGGCCTGTTGAAAAAAGTCACCTTAGTATACTGCTTTTGAACGGCTGTTTTTAGGTACTTTGCCTTTCTGTCTTAGTTTTATTAATAACAACAGTAAAAGGAGCTACCAGAATGTATGTTATAATTATGTTGATTATAACAAACACGTTTCTTTTGGTGGTGATCATCTAGATATGGATCTACCTCAAGAAGGGAGAAGGAATTTGTCATAATGTTTTGACTTGTATACAGTAAAAGACTTATTCTGAAACACAGAAGGTCTTTGGCAGCTTTAAGGTGACCATTTTTATCCAAGTGAAATCTCGGGTGTTTTTTTTGTATCTGTAAATTTTTTAAAATGCACCTTATTTTTTAGGGCAGTTTTAGGTTCCCAGAAAAATGGAGATTTCCGTGTGCGTGCTGCCCTCACACGTGCATGCTCTCCCACATTATTGGCACCCCGCCGAGTGGCACGTTTGTCACGGGCGATGAACTTGCACCGACACACCATTCCACCCAGAGTCCATAGTTCACTCCATGGTTTTCTACCAGATGGTCACGCCATCCGAAATCTTTGTTTTTGAGGGAGCAAGTGAGTTTTATCGAGGACGGCCCTGGGGAGTCATGGGAAGGCTGTCGCACACTCCATGACCGTCCGTGCGGCGTCGTCTCTTCCCAGGAGCGTGGCACCCCTGCCCTGTCCCCTACGAAGCGTCCTGGGCCCGCAGATGACCCGGAGCCGCCCTGCTCACGGTGCCCCTGTGCAGGGCCCAGGCTCCCGGTGCCGCTTCTCCTTTGTCTGCGATCTTCCCATCACACGTACCTGTGCTTTAAAACTCCCCTCTCCCTCCGCCCCCCATTTATTTATTTATATTCAGGTATAATTGACCTGCAGCGTTATATTAGTTTCAGGTGTACCACATAATGATTCGGTAATGAAATCTGTTTTTCGTCTTTTTTTAGTTTCATTAGAAAATGAATTTATTAAATGTAATGCCAGAGGTTGAAGCCGCAGACGGATAAATACGCAGCATCCCTGTGGGGAAAAGGGCTTCTTTACTGCAAAGACCGCTGCCACCACTGGTGCTCAGAACCGGATGCCAGAAATTCCATCGCTGCCCCTCCGAGGAGTGCGGGGATGGGGGTGAGCGAGCGGGGAGGAAAGAGCTCTCTCTGCAGGCCCTGCTGAGGAGGGTGGGTTTGAGAAGCGAGCAGGGGAGGAGGTCCAGGTCCTTCAGAAGCGGCCACAGCCCAGCCCCGTGTGGGGCCTCCCAGGCCTCGGGCCTCTCGGGGGCACAGCTGCCGGCTCTCCCGGGCCCTGTGGCGGCCCCGCCTTCCGGAGGGTGCTCTGCTCCCTTGCACCCGCCGCAAGCAGAGGCCTCGCGGAGCCCCGAGCTGGCGCCCTGGACGCGCCTGATGAGCAGGGCCCTGTGCGGACCTGCGTAGGGAGGCTCCAGGCAGAGGGCAGTGCCCGCGAGGACGAGAAGGGCTGCAGAGAGGCAGAGCCGGCCGTCTTCATGGCCTCGCAGGAGGGCTTCTGAAATCTCTTTCTTCAGATGGACATTGCAGTGGGAAAAGAGTCACAAAAAGTCACTTCAGATTATGGAAAATGGATGCAACGGGAACATGAATGTTACCCACCGGTACCTCTGTGGGATTTCATGAGCGATGGCCCACTGAAGGGCCGTCTCCACTCTGCCGAATACGCAGATTGGCTCCCCTAAATCACTGTCTGTGTCCTCAGTGATCTTCGTAAGAGTGTGTGTGGGGGAGGGGGGCGTGCATGCATGTCTGCGTCCTTGATGATCCTTGTAAAGCGTGTGTGTATACACATGCATGTGATCACAGATGATCCCAAGGGTAGCTCTGTTCATTTGTGTATAGTAATATTTAAGTTATTTTGGGGGCATGGTTTTATAAGATATTAGGTTGTTTTCCTTTTCTCTAAATATTTAATGAAAATGTTGCATTGTTACTATATTATTTCTTCTCATGAAAAAACAGTATTGTAAAAAAAATCACCCAAATGCTGCAGTTTTTCTTAGAGTAGAATTTAGTGACCAAAGCTTATTGCATGTGTATGTTTACATGTAGAAAAATTACCTTACGTCATATCTACCCAGTGGAAATTGTTTGGATGATTTACCATATTTGACGAGATTTATAGTGATCCAGTTCCTTAAAGGAAAGATTTCTGCGGAAGATTTCAGGGTAAAAAAGGCCTAGAGAACTTTCCCAATTTAGAAATAAAAGTAAAATTCACCAATTTTGTTTACCTTTTTCTGCTTTATAATGTCAGCAAGAGTTATGGGTAGAAAATATATGGAACTAGATGGACAGACTGCAAAATCCAACTTAAGTTCATTAAAGATAATGCTTGCTTGGAATTCTCCTTTCTTACAAAAGCACTCTGTGTAGAAGACTTTTTGTAGAAGCAAGTTGTCAAAGGAGGAGAGAACCAGGACCTAGAGGACTCAGGGTCGAAGGAGGATTTAAATTACTTTATCTTTTAAAAGCAATTTACTTTCTCACAAAAGTAAATATCTTTTTTAAAACATGAAAATGTTACCCTTTCCTTAGTGTCATTTAAAAGAGTACCTTAGTATCACAATGGAGTCCTAGATATGGGTATAACATTGCTGGGTTAAAAATTACTGATCTTTGTGTCTTTGAAAGCATCTGATTTACAAAGGAGGTTTCTGGAATGTTAGTCCTGTTTTGTTTAATGAGTCATTATGCATATGGTAAGCACAGTGGGTATATTATAAAATTTAAAGACTATTATCTAATCCATATATTACATATGTTTAAGAATTGAAAAACAGTTGTAAATTATCCTGTACCAAATTGTTTTCAGTGCCAGGAATATTTCATAGTGTAGTTTTAATTTAAAAAACAGTATCCCCGGGACTTCCCTGGTGGTCCAGTGGTAAAGAATCCACCTTCCAATGCAGGGGACACAGGTTCGATCCCTGGTTGGGGAACTAGGATGCCACGTGCCACGGGGCAGCTAAGCCCGTGTGCCACAACTAGAGAGCCCGCCTGCCGCAAACCACGGAGCCTACACGCCCTGGAGCCTGCACGCCACAGCTAGAGAGAAGCCCGCGCACCACAATGAAGAGCCCACGTGCCGCAACTAAGACCCAACACAGCCAAAAATATAAATAAATAAGATAAGATAAAATAAAATAAAATAAAAAACAGTATACCCATCTCGGTGGTTAGCCTTCTGCATAGACAAAAGCCTTTTCTAGCACCAATGCGTTCCAAACAATCTCTAACACAGAATATCATACTTTAAAAGGGACTTTCAAATAATTTCTAAGGTTTTAAAGGATTCTACCATACCCTTACATTGCTTACGAGATACCAGGTATTGAGTTCCATTAAGTTTAGGAATTTATCACATATGAGATACCATCTTTTTTAAAAAAAGTAAATTTCTATACATAATTGGATGCAAGGATGCTATCATTTTCACATCCTTATTAGAAAACCGCCAGGATGGGCATACTGTTTAAACCTTAGCATAGTCTTAACTTTCAGTTAACAAAGTCTTTAGCTTCGGAAGACATGAAACTCTTCGAATTGTGCTAGCTTGTTTTCTGAGTGTAGAAAAGACCTTCCTTCTGATGAAGAAAAGCAGGTGTGACGTTGGTGTTGTGACAGAGAGCTGTACCTCTTGGATCAGTGTCTCCCCTCCTGTGACGAGGATGAGGGGAGGGACAGTCGGTGTGCAGGTGAGAGAGCACGTGTGGTTGGGATACAGCCGTCTGTTAGCTCCACACGCACTGAGCCATTTGGGACAGCAGGGGGCGTTTTGACGTCCAGTTGAGTTAGGTGAGCAAACAACCATGGCTTTCCATCTTTTATTTATTTAAAGATTTTCCTCAGGTATTAGTTTGTAAAGTCTGATGTTTATGAGAGCCATATAGAAAGATACCATTTACACAAAGATCTTTTGCATGTTTAGGTTGAGCTTCTTAAGTAGGTAAATGAGTTAAGTTGAATAGAATTTCTGAGGAGCGTCTGCCAATAACAGTGGTTTTGGCTTTGGCATAATTGATATTTAGCTGTTCTGACAGCTAACAGATTCAGCTGCTCCTTGAGTCCCTTTTTGGAACATGCTAATAGGATCATGTCAACATAGTGGAGAATGCTTATCTTTTTAAAAAATTATAGTTGGGGAGGGGTCTTTTATTTAAGAGCTGTAATGAGTTGTGAGGTATGTGTTTAAAAAAAAAGGTGGTTGGAACACAGCCTTGTTAAATTTTTAGGAGTATAATTGCTTTAGCAAAAGATCATTTCAGTCATTTTGATTTTTTTAGTATTTTGGTAAAGACTGAAAAGGAACACTAAAAGACTTGACTTTATACTAATATCATAAAGCTTGATCCATAGATAGGTTTAGGACTCAGGGTAAGATTTTAAAAGATATATATATCTAAAAATAATACCAAAGTCATAGTGTTTTTAACCCTTTTTATTAAAGTTTTGGCGAAACAGCATAGGTCGGTGCTACCTTAGAATAGATAGGCCTAAGCTTCCCTGTTGTTGTTGTTGTTTTTTAATAATAAGCTTCCAGATTGGGGGAGCCAGACTACAGTTTATTTGTACATTTGTATTCCCATCTCTCCACAGAGGATTTGCGGTGAATAATCACAATGATAATAATGACAGCAATAGTTAACATTTATTGAGTGCTTGCTATGAGCTAGGTGCATGATCCTTACACCGACCGTATGATGTAGGGACCGCTGTTATTTGTGTTTTGCAGTTGAGAAAATAATGCTTAGAGGAGTTGAGTAACTTGCCAAAGTTTAGCGTTCTGGGAGACGGAGGCAGGGTGCAGACCTAGGAAGCCTAACCTTTGCTCCTAGTCTGTACAGAGGGGAGATGCAATCCAGAAGCAGTGGCCAAACCAGGAAGAAAAAGAAAAGGAAACCTTCATGTCTTTAGGTTCCACAGCTGTTACGACTAAACCATGAATTTGACTCTGAATTTCCTATAGCAAAAGAAAAAAAGGTGGGGCAGGTGAATGGGGTATGGGAGAACACCGTATAAAACCCTTGTCTTACGACTTAATCCTCAAATAGAGCCGCCCTATGGGAGCCTCCAGAGGAGACTCACTGGGAGATGTTGGAAATGATTTCTTCAGTAATGTTTCCTATGTTATATGTGGTGATGGGTTTAATAGGACTGCTTTTTTTTGATCCCACAACAAAACTTGAGGCCAGAATGCCCAAGCATGATTTGGTAAGAAGAGCTCAGTGAGATACCATGTTGACGGACCATGCAAGTAGCTCGGAGTAGCTTGATCCATGTATAAAATCCAGAATACTCCCTCAGAATGGGAGAAAATATTTGCAAACGAAGCAGCTGACAAGGGATTAATCTCCAGAATACACAGACAGCTCATGCAGCTCGATATCAAAAAAACAACCCAATCAAAAACTGGGCGGAAGATCTAAATAGACATTTCTCCAGAGAAGACATGCACATGGCCAAAACACACATGAAAAGATGCTCAACATCACTAATCATTAGAGAAATGCAAATCAAAACTACAATGAGGTATCACCTCACACCGGTCAGAATGTCCATTATCAAAAAATCTACAAACAATAAATGCTGGAGAGGGTGTGGAGAAAAGGGAACCCTCTTGCACCATTGGTGGGAATGTAAATTGGTGCAACCACTATGGAGAACAGTATGGAGTTTCCTTAAAAAACTAAAAATAGACCTACCATATGATCCAGCAATCCCACTCCTGGGCATATATCCAGAGAAAACCATAATCCAAAAGGATGCACACACCCCAGTGTTCATTGCAGCTCTGTTTACAATAGCTAGGACATGGAAGCAACCTAAATGTCCATTGACAGAGAAATGGATAGAGAAGATGTGGTACATATATACAATGGAATATTACTCAGCCATAAAAAGGAACAAAATAATGCCATTTGCAGCAACATGGTTGGACCTAGAGACTGTCACACAGAGTGAAGTAAGTCAGAAGGAGAAAAACAAATATTGTGTAATACTGCTTATATGTGGAATCTAGACAAATGGTACAGATTAACTTCTTTGCAAAGCAGAAATAGTCACAGACTTAGAAAACAAACTTACAGTTACCAAGGGGGGAAGCAGGGGATGGGATGAATTAGGAGATTGGGATTGGCATATACACACTGCTGTATATGAAATAGATAACTGATAAGGACCTACTGTATAGCACAGGGAACTCTACTCAGTGCTCTGTGGTGACCTAGATGGGAAGGGAATCTAAAAAAGAGTGGCTATATGTACACGTATAAGTGAATCACTTTGCTGTACGGCAGAAACTAACAACATTGTAAATCAGCTCTACTCCAATAAAAATTTTTAAAAAAATCCAAAATACTCAGAGGAATGGAATCGATGGCTGCACATTTGCCAGTTAATCCTGGGCTTTGTGTATACTTCGGAAGTCAAATGAGCAGATAGTAGTTAACATCTCTGTTTGGAAAACTGAGACGTATAAACAAGGCACACAGTGACAGTTGTTCATTTTTTTAAGCTTACGATTGAGTGGGTAATTATCCCAGGCTAGGGGACTACCGTGGAAGCCAAGAAGGTGGATTTCCAGTGAGAAGGAGTTTTTCAGTCCTGTGAAATGCAGCAGAGAGATGACATGTCAGATAAGGACTGAAGTGTCCACTGTGCTCAAAGGCAGGTCTTGTGCATCTTAGCAGGAATAGCATCAGTGGAGTGTTGCAGAGTAGACACCTCAATGTATTGGGTTCCGGAGTGAGCGCAAGGTGAGGAACTGGCAACCCCGTGTGTACACTGCTCTTGTAGCTGCACGTTGTGTTGGGGAGAAGGAGAGCACCGGGAGCTGGAGACCCCACAGTTGAAGGAAGATTTTTGTATAAGGCCTTGAAGAGGCTTGAGACTGTTTGTACGCTAAGGAGAAGGAACCAACGGAGAAGGAAAAAGTGAAGATGAAAAGCAGAGTGATGATGGGTGTTGCAGGGCCCACGTGACGGGGCCTGGAGGGGTTGGAGCTCAGATCGCAGAGGGTGGCGAGTGGATCAGCTCTCCTGAGAAGTGCGAGTGGCTCCCACGCCACTGCCCCACCCTCCCCAGGTCACACAGAGGGGGACAGACGCGGATCAGGGGTCGAGCCTAGAGAAGGTGGATGAAGTCCAGAGGTGAGTCACGCGCGCGTGACCCAGCTGGAGGGGTGGCTGCGCGCAGGGCTGCTCTCTCCTAGCCCTGCACATGGGGCTGCTGTGCGAGTCGGAAAGGAGGGCACTGGCGTGGAAGACGGCATATGGGCTGGAGGGTGACAGAGAGGCCGAGAATCCTGGGGGAAGTACAGGTGTCTTCCTCTCTGCCGCTTCTTCCAGTGGCTGAGGGTGCTTTTGTACCTAGCGGCTCCCTCTGCCCCCGGGGCTCCCTCGTTCGGGAGTGCGTGTGTGCAGGTGGCAGGGAGCCGCTGCGGAGGAAGCTGGATTTGCCCCTCTCTTATAGGAGGTTTGCGTTGAGTGGGCCGTGCATTTGAAACCCGGTTGGAGTTGGCACGTAGAGTTACAGGTGAAAGACCAGAGGCCTTAGGGGGTCCGTGTTGCTCTTGGGGACACACTGAAATAAAGAAATGTCGATGATGCTCAGAGACTGAACTGGAGAGAGGCACAGCCCAGATCAGGGTCACCCTCCAAAGGGAGGGACTTCAGGGTGGGTCGGGAGCAGAGGAGAGAGGGGAAGATGCCTCATTATTGTGCAGAAGGCTGATCAAGAGAATGTCGTCTGTTCTGGGTGCCAGAGAACAGCTTTCAGTTGGTATTTCAGCAGGAGCAGCGGCGGCTGAGGTAGATTGTTCGGGGCGCTGGAGCTCTCCATGGGCAGAAAGCAGAAAGCAGAAAGCCTGTGTCAGTGGAGGTGGCTGTAGGGAGACGTCATAGAGGAAGGAGAGTGACGTGTAGCTTACGTGGCGACGGCTGAGTAGAAAAGAGGGGGGGGGCGGCATTTTTTCAGCCAGTTTTTAAATGAACAACATGTTTTCTCAGGCCCTGGTAGCCTGATGGAGCCAAGAGTCACGACACAGCGGCCACCGTGAACACCAGGAACCGGGAATTCCTTGAAAGTCTTGGTTTGGAGCCCCTTCTGTGTAACTGGGGGCTCCAGAAACGCCTTGTCCAGGTGCAGGCCCTGCACTACTCTGGTTACTCCCCCAGCAGCAGCAGGGGGCCACAGAGGTGTGTCTAGTGGGCTCCCTCTGCCGCGAGGTCTTCCTCATCCAGGGCGAGGGCCAGAAGTCTCCCTCTCCTGATGCCACCCCCCCAGTCCGCTGTGGAGGACCCCTTTGCGTGCAAGGTGTGCGCTGGGATGGTGGATTTGTGCAGCCGACGTGGCCCGGCTTGTGTGCGGCTCTCCCTGCCCTCCTCTCTATGAGACCCCTGCCCAGGTTATGCTGCGCCTCGGGGAGGGGGCTAGAACCAGGCCTTGGGGGCCGTGGGACCCTCAGTCTGACTGGCAAACGCTGGGGCCGAGGCTTAGCCCACGTCTTCGCAGGCGTGCTCCCACTCTCCTCTCAGCCAAGATCTTGTGGGACTCAGGTGTTCTAGCCCTCTGCAGTGGTAGGGCACACACAGAGAGGTGGGCAGAGAGGCTGGGCTCTGAAACGACCCAGTATTTGTCTCTGAGTTTTCTGTCTCCGTGACCGGGCAAAAGAAATAAGGAGGAGATGGTTTGAGTGAAGCAATCATTACTGGCTTCTGGTATTTCCAGCTCCCCGTCCACCCTCATTTTGTGGATATTTGCTTCTAGTTACAATGCTTAATAACAGTTTCAGGAATTCATTTAATCATTTCTCCTAGGTATGCAATTGTTTTTCTTTTCTTTTTCTTTCTTTTTTTTTGGGGCCGTACCGCACGGCTTGTGGGATCTTAGTTCCCTGACCAGGGATCAAACCCGGGCCCTCAACAGTGAAAGCACTGAGTCCTAACCACTGGAATGCCAGGGAATTCCCTGCAATTGTTTTTCTCAAGCAAATTTGGTTTTCAGTCACAAGTCCTGGATTAAGAACTGTTAGACAGGAAAACCACAGGCCCCAAAATGGCGCCACTTGTGCTAATACCCACGATACCAAACCTCGACTTAATACCTGACTTAATTGCTTTTGACCTTCCTCAGAAGTGTAACTTAATCAGCCAGTCTGGAATTTTCTGGTCAGCAGCAGTGAGGTAATCTGTCATGTGGGCCCCCTCCATTCCGCCCAAGGGAAAGGAAGAAGCAGTCTACCTGATAAAACTCCTGTCTTCCCTCCCTGCCCGAAAAGGTGTCCTGGCCTGAGAATAATTTTTTATTTTCTTTTGCTAATAGCTCCCTTGCCCAACCCTTCTTCCTACAAAACCCTTCCATTTCCTATAAAAACCTCCCACCTCCCACCCCCAGAGCCCTCTGCTTGCTAGATGGGCTGCTGCCCGACTCATGCATCACCTCATAAAGCCAATTAGATCTTCAGATTACTTGGTTAACTTCTGGTTTTTTGTTTGTTTGTTTTGTTTTTTACAGAGCGATAATTGTCTAACATTTATGAAATCATCCTGACACCTGAACCTTATACCCCGTTTGTTAACAGGCTGTCCCTGATTGGATCCACTTGCATCTTCTCTAACCTGTGGGCAGCTGGAGGGAACAGATTTTATCTTATCCATTCCTCTATTACCTATGCTTAGCGCGCAGTAGCACCCAAAAATGAGATGAGAGCAGGGATGCCGAAAACCGTGGACCTTGAGTTTCTGTACTTGTATTCTGATGGGCCTTCAGAGGTTGCTGAGTGTAAGTGTGTTGGGGTTTATGTGTGAGAGGGGAGAGCTTCGAAGTGGGTGGGGATGTGCGATATATGGTGTATTGGTCAGGGTTCTCCAGAGAAACAGAACCGACAGGATGCATATATAGAGAGAGAAGGATTTATCATAAGGAATTGGCTCACCTGATAACAGAGGCTGAGAAGTCCCAGATCTGCAGTCGGCAGGCTGGAGTCCCAGGAGAGCCCAGTGGTGCGGTTCCAGCCTGAGTCTGAAGAACCAGGAGAGCTGAGGGCATGAGTTTTAGTCCAAACAGCTGGCAGGCTCCAGAGCCAAAAAGAGCTGATGTTTCCGTTGGAGTTGAAGGCAGGAAAAGACTGATGTCCTAGCTCATGCAGTCAGGCAGGAGGGGTTCCCTTTTACTCCAGGAAGGGTCAGCCTTTTTGTTCTACTCAGGTCAAACGGATTGAATGAGGGCCACCCACATTAGGGAGGGCCATCTGCTTTACTCAGCCGGTGCTGCAAACGTTAATCTCATCCAAAAACACCCTTACAGGCACACAGAATAGCGCTTGACCAAATGTCTGCCCCCAACCCCAGTCAAGGTGACACATAAGATTGACATCAGTGATGGTTTGCACTGCTAGAACAATTATAAAGTGTAAAATGCAATATGATAATTCTAAAGCATCATGAAATCGGTGAATGAACTTCTACAATTGCTGAATTAAAGATCATTCTCCCACTTTCCAGGATTATTTTCATCTGAAGTTGACATAGTACATGCTGTTAAAAATGATTCAGATATTCACAAACTTGACAGTCCTTAGTGATTAAATCATTCTTGTGAAGAAACCCTTTGATATAGTGGGGAAAAAAGTGCTGTTCATAAAAGAAGGGAGGTCAGATATTATAGGACAGGAGTTTTGATTTAAATACTATTTTTTTAAAGCACAGAAGCAGTGAATTGCTAGGCTGCTGTATTTTGTCTCCCTGTGTGTGATGCTGATTTGTGATCTTGGATCATATTTAAAATCAATGGTAGTTTGTGAATGTGAAAAATTTGTATATTGTGATAGCCTTTTAAGTTACGAAAAATCATATTGTTGAGGAAATGCCTGGATTCATTAAGAAAATGATTTTCAGTGTCTAGATATTCCTTTATCGGTATATTTCATAATTTGTCCTTTATCACTGGAATTCTTTACTTTAAAAAGTGCTGCATTGTTAAAACGAATGAAATAATGCCATTTGCAGCAACATGGATGGACCTGGAGATTATCATACTAAGTGAAGTCAGTGAGACAGAGAAAGACAAATATTCTATGATGTTCGCTTATATGCAGAATCTAAAAAAAGTGATACAAACTTATTTACAAAACAGAAACAGACTTATAGACTTAGAGAACGAACTTATGGTTACCAGCAGGGGCGGGTGTGGGAGGGATAGATTGGGAGTATGGGACTGACATATACACACTCCTATATTTAAAATGGTTAACCAATAAGGACCTACTGTATAGCACAGGGAACTCTGCTCAATACTCTGTAATAACCTAAACGGGAAAAGAATTTGAAAAAGAATAGATACGTGCGTGTGTGTGTGTGTGTGTATGTATATGTATATATATATAACTGAATCACTCTGCTGTACACCTGAAACTAACACCTTGTTAATCAACTGTACTCCAATATAAAATTTTAAAAGATGCATCGAATATTCTTGTTTATAAGTATTCCGCATAACTCTCATAATCCTTTACAATAAGTGCTGTGGAGTTAGTAAATAAATAAATGGAGTGGAGGTGCGTCAGTGTCCAGTTTTTGAACAGTTTTAATAAGTATTCCTAATTGCCCTTATTTATTCACTCTCATAAAAAGTAAATATTGATAATAACAGCTAACTTGTATTGAGTGCTGGTCTGAACTGGGGCTTTCTGTGGATTGTTTAGTTTAACCCTCGCGGTAGCCTAGGAGGCAGGCGTTAATGCTGCCTGTCAGGAGGCAGAGCTGAGTGCCTCCTGGGTGCTGGACGGGGGAATGTAGTAATGAACAGAACAACCATCGCTGGTGCCACACCCAGAGGAAAGACTGAGGGCCAGCAGCTGCTCTCCATTTGTTAATGACCACTGTGAGACGGCTCTGAAAGAGACATCTGGGCTGCCTTGACAGTATATCACACAGGGTATGGGAAGGGGTGTCAAGGAAGAAATTAGCTTTGAAGAAACACCTTTGCAGCCTAAGCTGAGTAGGCAAAGGGGGGGCAGGAGTGTTTTAGGCTGAGGAGGCGGCACGTGGACGGCAGGTGGGCAAGTTCTAGGAGCAGAAATAGACCAAGTGTGGTTGGAATTCCGAGGTGCCTGGAGTGGGGTGGCTCAAGTTGAGGCTGGGGCTAGATCACACCAGGTCTTTCTGGCTGTGCTAAAGATTTTGTTCTTTTTCCTAAGAGCAGTGGGCAGCCTTTGAAGTGTTTTATGTGGAGGAGTCCCAAGAGGATTTACTGTTTAAAAAGAACACTTTGGCTGCTATGATATGGACAGTGGGTTTGTGATGTATGACATTTTCTATTGCCATATAATTGTTAGCAACCGTATTATCATCGGTTTGATAGAGGTGCTTAAATTTCTTAAACAGAAACCAAAAACTTAAAGAAATCCAGTCATAGGATTGGGGACGGACGTTGAAAGGGTGGCTTTGGGGAGAAGGAAGGGATGATTCAAGGCTTAGAAGTCAAGAGAACTCCCACTTCCTTTTTGTCACGGTGTCCGGAAGACTGAGTTTGCATTTGAAGCAGTATATGTTGACCAGCTAACCCAGATTCATTAAAAATCTGAATTTGAGCTGCTTTCAATTCATAATAATGCTTGCCTCCATCCCCTTTGACCCCCACGGACCACATAAGACAGGATGTCACGTAAGGCACTTACTGAAAGATACCGAAGGCTTGGTAGATGGATAGGACATGGTATGGGGAGGACAAGTAGAGATAAGCCTATTTTTATTTTATTTTGCAATTTCTTTCCCTTTTATCTACCTCATGATGCCAGTGAAAGTAAGACAGCTACCTGGCATGCGCGTAGGTTGGTTCTTATAGCTACTCCATTATTTTCAGTTATTCATTTCTTTCTGACAATCCTTCAATAGGTTACCTACCTCCTACATTTTTACCCTAAAATACAGAATTTTACAACCCATATGTAGAATTGTAGTTCTATAAAAGGTACACTTTTCCTAATTTTTTCTTTTAAATTTGTTTTAGTTTCAAGAAACAAACCTTTAAAACCAAATACTCGGAAACTGTTCTGCTCTTGCGTAAGTTAAAAATAATTAACTGAAAAATTTTAATATAAAGTTAAGGAGAGGTTGATTTCCATTAGCACAGAACTTCCTTTCATTTAACCTTCTTTGAATCTTTTCATGACCTCAGAAGGAAAAAGAAAGGTAGGAAGTTTATAAAAACATTAATATATTTCATAATGCTTCTGTCTTCTAAAATGTATGAAAATTCTCTTACAGTGGGATCGTGACCCAGACTTTTGTGTTCAAATGATCATGCCCCTTTTTCCTTTGCTTAGTTAATCCTGGGTGCAGCAAAGCTATAAAAATCACAAGTAGAGAAAAGTGGGTTGTGTTTTGAGGTCTTTAATCATTATGAACAAAAATAAAATAGAAAAATTTCTCAGGATTTATCATGGGATACTGTTTTACATTGTGAGCATTTATACTTTTGTTTTTGTTTCTAATCATGATTGTGATTTTGAGATTCTTTCTTTATGTAAACATTGATAAAGAAAAAGTTAATCATAGTAGTAATATTTTAACAGAGTAATTTTTTTGTATTTGCCTAAGGAAGAAATAAAGAATTTTTTTAAAAATTCTTTTTAAAACAAAGCAAAATAAAACTGAGCTACTTTAAGCAGTTGCAGTGTTGCGGGAAAACAAAAGCTTGGGCACGCATGCTTTTGATAGTAGACTTTGTGACGTGTATGCTTTCTTAATAAAGTCTGACATTATCAAATTGATTAACTCAACATGGGGCCTAATCAGATTTAACTATGGTTGGCAGCTGTACGCTAGAAGAATAGTAATACAGAGGGGGAATGAAATTAGCTTTTTAATCAGCTGTATTAAATACAGAACTAAAAGATATATCAAAAGTGTTCATTATTTCACAGCAACATGTAAAACTTGTATTTCACATAGTAGCCTTCCCAAATCTATGCTGATTTATATTTTCAAAGATTGACTACTGCCAAAAACTAGGCGTGCTAATTAGGCTTTCATCTGATAATTGATGGTGTGGGTTTCAAGCATTTATGATTTCCTGCAGGCTTCAAAAGTCAACATTTGTATCCATATATTGTATTTACTGTGTAAACCTCAGACTAACCCAACCCATCTAAGAACTAGAACCCAAACCACTGATGACTTTTCCTAGGGTCAGCATAAATATTTCTCTAAGAAATTTGTCATTGCAAAAATAATTGTTTTCCTTTTTGCTTTTAAAAAATATAATCATGAAAAGTTAATAAATGATACGTAAGAAAGAGTCCTAAATTAAGGGGTTGTAATTGAGTCTGATTCTGCTAGGAACTGTAGCTTGAGCCTTAGAGGTTATTTAGACAGTAAGTGCCTGCTGTGTGCAGGCCATTCAGGGCTCTACAGTTTTGACCAAAACAGCAAAGATGCCAGCTTCTTTCAAAACACTATTTTGATGTGCTGAGAATCCCTGTTGAGGATAGCAGGCATTAATTAACCTGTGAGGACTAATTTTCACCCATTGAGAAATAGGCATGACAAAATAGTGTGAATTTCTGAATTGTGTTGCATAAAGTGTATGCACAGAATTTTCTACTCCACTAGGTGTGGCATCCAGCTTTTAGTCAGTGTTCTAAAGCTCTTGAGCTAATAAAACTTTGAGTATTCAAATATTACCCAGTCAAATGTTATCATTTGGAATTAAGGTAACAAAACAGCTGATAAGTGAGTGGAAAGGTACGCAAATTATGTGGAGCAATTTTCACCTTCTGGGAAAAGAATAACTGCGTTTCAGAGAGCAATTTTCCAAATAAATGTGCATTAAAGTGTACTTAGATGCCATGTATGTTAACACATAATGATGTTAAATGCATGTATGAGAAAGAGTGTATATGACATTTCTCATGTCGCTTAAGATTTCTAACTTAATTAGTACAGTATCATGACTAGTTTTAATTCAGAAAGTTAAATATATTTAATTTAGGAAAGAGAAGCAATAGCTGTCATTTTAAGAAGGTACAGTAGTCCCCAACAGGTTCTCATTGTAAGATAATATAATTTTTAAAGGTTTGGTAAGTCCCTGAATACATTCAATTAGATAACTTACTCAAACTTAACCTTAACTATGATTTTGCAGATGAGAATGAGAGTAAAAATATTCCAGGTCCAAGAGGGATTATCTTGAGTTTTAAGTGCCTGTAAACAGTAGCTTATAATAAACGTGTGTTTAGCTGTCACTACAGCCTTGTTTTAACGTATAGTATGTCTGGGACATGTTGTAGGTACGCAGAAGCATTTGTTGAATTATATGTATGCTTCCTAGGTGTAGCTTCCAAAAGATATTGAGCAGTTGTTTAACTGCATTAAATTATAAATAGTAATCAAATGATCAATAATTTATGAAATCTGAAACTAATTTTGAATAAACGGAATTGATTTGTGGTAGAATTCAGCAGTAAATTTTGCATAAATATGCTGTTATAACTGGAATTGCCAAAATCCTAGAAGTATAAATCCAGGCATAGCAATATTAGATGTGATTTATGACTTGATAGTTTTAAGCAGATATTCACCCATTAATTTTGTGATTTTTTTTTTGGATCATGTAGTGGTAAGTCATTCAGTGTACTAAATTGTTACTTTTTAACATTATTGGAATTTACATACACTCTACTGATCAGATCCTGAGTCTGATCAGTAAGTTTTTTAAGGTAGGAGGTTGGGAAGAAACAAATTCACTGTTTAATTTATCCTCTATTATAGACGTGGTTTTAAAATAACTGTCATTTTAAAAAATTGTATTATTCTTCACAGGTAATAAATCGACACATTCTGTTCAGTAGTTGAAGTGTCATCTCGGGAAATGCTTACTTACCCTTCTCTCCTCAGTACCTCTGTCACCACTCGCTCACTGATGCTTAAAATGTATTGGTCATCAGCAGTGCCTTTCATTCACCTATTAGGAGGCCATAAATGCAGATAAGCCTGGGAGAGAAAACATGTTCGACTTACCGCCATATTAAGATTCAAATCATTGATACCAAATTCCTTTTCTTCGGAGGCTTTGGTAGAGAAGAGAACACAGTGGGACAGGGTGAAGCTTGTAGCAAAGGTAGGCCAGGGGTACCAAAGATAAATAACTTGCCGCAGCGTATTCTAAAACCTTGCCAAGGGCAACCCCTGTGATTAAGTTCCTTCATAAGACAGTTTTGGGAGGTTTTTTTGTTTTTGTTTTTTTGGGATGTTTTTAACTTTCATCTGCAACTCTTTCTGGTATTCAGTGTTGCACCCCTAAGTGTAGTTGGTTAGTGGTGGGAATTGTGTTGGTGCTTATTTTCTTTGGGAAATGTAAACGTTGTGCATACACTGTGGTCCCCCTTAACTGTTACAGGGAAGAGCTGATATGGATCAGGATCCCTCTGGTGCCACTTGAACTGGGGAGTTTTGAGGCATCATGAGTGAGACTAGACATGGGCGCCCAGTCTCTTTGGTCCTGCTTTGTTTCACATTTTGTGCTCTTTTTTTCCATCTGTAGTTGGCAGCTGACAAGTGTTGAGGCTGCCGTTTTCTTGGGAAGCCTCTTGGCCTACCAGCAGCCCCGATGGCCCGGTTGTCTTATGCGCTCAGAAGTGCTGCCTTCTTTTAGTGGCGCTGGCCACAGTTGTCCTAACACGCTGCTTGGCATATAACCCTGCTTGGGTTCAGTTCGTATTTGTTGCATAAAGGAGTTAATACCAGAGACCCAGCTTCTTTGTTTCTGCTTCGTATTCTCCTTTTCCGTTTTTACTGATTCTGTTTTTCTTCGTTCATGTTACCTTCTCTCTTATTTTACGTTCAGAATTCCCATAGAGGGTCAGATGGGTCAGTTACCATCAAACCTGGGGTGACCAGAGTTCTCACACCAGCTATCCCCAAGAGCTCTGGTTTCTCTTCTGTTCAACCCTTGGTGGGTTGCTTTTGACTAGGGTGTGGAGTCCTATTCTGATTGGTTGTGTGTTGGGTGAATGGCTGGGCTGACCCAGAGCTTACGCAGTCAGTCACTAGTGTGTGGGCAGGGATTACTGTGGTTGGCCGTTAGTAGAGTTTGAATGGAAAAATGTATTTTATCTTCTAAACATGCTGTTTATTTATACATTAACTGAGAAATGTTAGTTTTTATGGGGGATATATTACATGGAAAGCATGTATTCTTGTATTATGAAGGTTAAAAGTAAAACTTTTAATGAAAAAGTTGTATTTTTGTCTAGAGGAAGAATTTTTGAAGATTTCATTTTTATTTTAGGTATACCTACTTATATCCACTTATAGCTACTTACATCCACTATATTGTAGGTATATCTATGTATACACCTTTAGGTATATCTATTTATGTACATTATGAGATGTCTTCGTGATACTAAAAAAATACAGTTGTGGTCCAACATTAATAAAGCTAGACGCTTTATAAACAATTTTCTATAATTTATTTTTATTTTTAAAAATTAGTTAATTTTATTTTTGGCTGCGTTGGGTCTTCATTGCTGTATGTGGGCTTTTTCTAGTTGCGGCGAGCGGGGGCTACTCTTTGTTGCGGTGCGCGGTCTTCTCATTGCGGTGGCTTCTCTTGTTGCGGAGCATGGGCTCTAGGCGCGTGGGCTTCAGTAGTTGTGTCACATGGGCTTCAGTAGTTGTGGCACATGGGCTTAGTTGCTCCGCGGCATGTGGGATCTTCCCAGACCAGGGCTCGAACCCGTGTCCCCTGCATTGGCAGGCAGATTCTTAACCGCTGAGCCACCAGTGAAGTCTCTAATTTGTTTTTAATGTTAAGAATAAATAACCAGGAAATCTTGTGAATAGAAAACTTTTTTTCAACTGTACTTCAATAAAATAAATAAATTTATAAAAACTTCCTGAAAATTTCATTAACAGTGACATAAATCTGTTAAATCCCTTAGAAATCTAAGAAATAAAAAATAATTTGAATTATTTTTATTGAAGAAGTAGATATAGGCCAGATTTTCAAAAGTAGGTTTATTACTTATTAATAAAGTACTCAATTTATTGAGTACCTCCCTTGTGTCACAGATACTTTGGATATAGTTTTAATTCAGTCTTCAAAATGATCCTGGAAGCTTGAGGGAATTATCTAAATTTTGCAGATGAAACTCAGATTTTGGGATGTGGTTGCTTGCTCTCAAAGCTTTGTAACCAGCAAGGAAGAAACAGCAGATCTCCATCTTATTCCAAAGCCCAGCCCTCTCCTCTATGCCGTGTGTAATTTCTACTGTCCTGTGCAAATGACTACTTTGCAATGAATAAAATTTTAAAAATTGTATCACTGTTGGAGACTCTGAGAAATTTCTCATTACATTGTGTTTTTCAAGCTTTCATCTAGGTCCTCCTGTCATCCCGGTATAGTTGGCGGTAGATCAGTGTTCATTGTAATGAATTAAGTATAACCATTGCTCTAATGACACAGCCTTAACTTTTAATGTAATTATGTATCAGCTTCTATCCTACTGTAAACAGTTTTTTCTGCTTTTCTCCCACCAGACTGATACAAGCAAAAGCATGCACATATAAAATTCTCATGTTGATAGCTGATAAATTTATAGGGCTTTTTATAGGAGATGATTCCCCACTGAGTTTGAGTTCACTTTATCTAAGATGTGAATAAAATTTGCTTTGTATACTTAACAGTAATACCGTATTTGATTATCCCAAGCCTTGTATTCTACAGTGTGAAATTTAGAGTTTTATCCTCTTTCAGGATAAAAATTCTGGTTTTATATGCCAACAAAAAAAACTAAAGTGAACTTAAAAAGTAGAGTCTGTGTATTGTCAAAGTAGTGAATATGAAAATAACTGGGTTCAGGTTGTTAGTCTAAACACATATTACATAATCATTTATAGAAGCCTTGATAAAAAAAATGCAACAGTGAACTAATTTAGTAATGAACTAGGTTAGTTTGTAGGCAAAAGGCTCTGGTCAGGATGAGATTTAGAGCTGTAAGATATACATTAGTATATCAGAATTGGCAGAAAGTTGGATAGGGCTAAAGTTCATGTTTTGTCAGATTGAATGGTAGCCAAATGATTCCAGAGGTGGGTCTAAATTGTCAGGATAGTTTAAAAAGGCTGATTTTTTGTCGGTAAAATTCTTATCCAAAGAGAAGTTAATAATGCCACCCTCCTATGTCCACTCTTGAGAATGCAGATTAATAGATGATGGATCCACCGTGCCTCTGAGGCAACCAGTACAAATTTTTTTCTTTCTACAAAGTTGAAACTTAGTTGTTTCACAGGTAAAACTCAGGCTTTGAAAAGTGGTCACTTGCTCCCCAAATTTGTAACTAGCAAGGGTTGGGGGGGGAGCTGAGACTTGAACCCACCTGCATCTTATTCCAAAACACATGCTCTTTCCTCTGTATTGTGTGGGGCTTAAATCAAATGCCAAATCTGCCAATTTGCAAGATTTCAGACCTGAGATCAGTGGTGCTCGCTGTGTGATCTCCAGGCCAGCAGCTTGAAATGTCACGTGGAAACTCGTCAGCAGCACAGATGGTCAGGCTCCACCCCACACCCCTGAAACAGAAACTCTGGGGGTGGGGCTAGCAGTCTGTTTTAACTGGCCCTCCTGGTGTTTCTGATGCACGCCAGAAGTTCAGGAATCACTGCCCTAGGTATCTTTGCGACTTGAAACCTTAAGAACGCAGGTAAGAGGGGTTCTGTACAATGTAGGGCTGTTCCTACTTAGAGTGGTGTTAGGAATAAACCCATTTTGTGACCAGTTGATCGTAATTCAGGTACAGTCTGAATTAGTAACACTCCAACTCCAATTCTCTGTAGGGAAAATTTTTAAAGAATTATCCAAATAGTAAATTTGATCAAAATTTGGTTTATCTGGTTTACTGGTTTTTTTTTTTTTCAATAGCCATCAGTCATAATGTTTCTATTTTAGACTTAGCCATTTTGAGGGAATTAGAATTTGGGTAAGAACTATATAATATTTATGTATTATTGAAACATAAATATAAAAAACAAACTTTTTTTTTTACAGTGAAGAGAAGTTACAATTTTTAATTTTAATGAAATGTATGTGATTTTAAAATAATCTCTTATTGGCCTTACCTGTGCTAATAAAATATTTGGACATTTTATCAAGAGATTTTGTTAAAATAGTGTAAGATGATTTTATTCTTTCCCAATGCTTCAGTGAAGAATATTTGTTTGAACTGACTGGATATTTGCTGATATTAAGAAATTATTATTTGTGTAAGTATGTGTAAGAGAGGGGATGATACTTTGCCTATGTTTAATAGGGGGAGTGTTTGCCTTTTAAAATTAAGGCATAATTTCATCTGTAAATATTTCAATATGTATCAGGGATTTGCTTTAAAATAATTGGAGTGGAGGTAATGAGAATTAATACATGGGGGTAGAATGGAAATGTGGTCAATCGTGAATTGATAATTGTTGAAGCTGAATAAAGGGGGCTGTGGTCTGAATGTTTGTGTGTGTCCCCCCACTTATTCCCCCTTCACCCCAGTATGTTGAAATCCTAGTGCCTGACGTGAGGAATTAGGAGATGGGACCTTTGGGAGGTGCTTAGGTCCTGAGCGTGGAGCCCACATGAATGGGGTTAATGGTCATAAAAGAGACCCCACAGAGCTCCCTAGGCCCTTCCACCCTGTAGGACGCAGCCGCTACCCTGTGAGGCTCTGGCTGTCACCAGAATGCCACCATCCTGGTGCCTTGATCTTGGACGTCCCAGCATCCAGAACTGGAAAGAATTAATTTCTGTTGTTTATAAGCCACCCCGTCTTCCCAGTCTAGGTACCTGTTACAGCAGCCTAAAGGGACTAAGATAGTAGTATATAAGGGCATACTCTTCTCTCTGAAAGTATGCTAGTAATCTTTTATTTTTATATTTTGTTTATATTTAAAATAAAATATCTTTAAAGTTGGAAAGAAAAAACCCAACATTGATACTAGCTCAGCAGCCTCCTCACACAATGAAAGTTTGTTACTTGACTTTCCTGGATTGTAACTCATCTCTTAAACAATTTCCAAGTTCTCTAAGTGGCTAGATGGGAAACAATAATGAAAAATAAAAAAAGAAATAATCAGGCAAGCATACCATCAGGATAACTCTGTAATTTATCGCTGATGTGGGGAGATGCTGGCATTTACTTGTGCGTAAAATAAGTGTTCAAGAAATGTCTTAAATATTGATAGATGCATTCTCATCTCCATGAAAATTAATGTGTTGTCAAAGCTACAATAAGCAGAAAAGAAATAAATATTGGAAAGAATGTAGATCAGCTTTTATGTTATGATATTCTTAGTGCTGTAAGAGTCTACTTATTAAAAAGTAAAAGAAGCCCTATTTCTCAAGAAAAAAAATAATGTTAACCGAAAACTTTTCTGAGCAAGAAGCAGTTTGACACATTGCCACTGCCTGATATAAATTTTCAAATGTGATGTATGAATAGAAATTAACAAACAAAAGCAATCAGGAGGAAAAACTATTAAAACCGTCACTTTAAAATACCATATGATGTTGCCATAAACGTAAAACATAGGGTCCATTTCCAGACGCTATGTTTAAAACATCTTTTTGATTGTGTTTACAATTCTCCCTTTATATGTTTAAATATACACATTAGCTGAAGACTGTGGTATTTTAAATGCTTCTTATTTAGTTTTAAAATGTCCAGGTATTTCTTAATATATAGTTAAACTTAAGTTATGGAACTGTAAAGAAATGGCAGTTGCCAATGACATTACAGTAAAGCCTTTTACGATCAAATTGTAATAAATTGTTTTATTTAAAATTTCTACTTTAGGAATATAATAGTTCTGTAAAAGTGATTTTCCTTACTGTGATAAAATTTTTCTTTAAAATACAATTATACTTTTGCATAAAGATGATTGATAGACTCTCTAATTTCTCTTGTGATGTGTGTGTGTATTTGTGTATTCAAAATTGACTAAAGAGGACTCGTTGAAATATTTCTAAAGGAAAATCTGAGTTCACAAAAGGGTGAACATAAAAGACATTTCAAGTCAAGCCACCCAATGAAAGGTGGGTTTTAGAAAAGATGCATAAGAATTATTTGCCAGAACAGAATCCAAATGTGTGTTTACTCTGCTGAGCAACTACAAGGTAGTAGCTGCTGTGTCTAGTTAGGGCAGTACAATAAATGAGGGCGCACTTAATCTAGATTGTGGGATGGTTCTTGAAGCTGTTCAGGCCACATAGCGCCCAAGGTTTGCTGTCTCTACTGGTCTAGATCACTGTTCCTCAAACTTGAATGTAGGTGAGAATCATCAGGAGATCTTGATAAAAATGAAGATTTTGTTTTTAGAAGGTCTGGGATGGAACCTAAGATACTGCATTCCCAGATGATTCCAGTGTAGGTCTGAAGACCACTCTTTGAATAGGAAAGGACAGGATTATCATAGTTGTGATTTAGTATTGAAAATCTCAGGTAACATATGATTATAGATAATATATTTCCACTGACTTTAAAATATGTACTTTTTAAAAAAAATTTATTTATTTATTATTTATATAGCAGGTTCTTATTAGTTATCTATTTTATACACATCAGTGTATACATGTCAATCCCAATCTCCTAATTCATACCCCCCCCACCCCGCTTTCCCCCCTTGGTGTCCATACGTTTGTTCTCTACGTCTGTGTCTCTATTTCTGCAATTGCAAAGCGGTTCATCCGTACCATTTTTCTAGATTCCACATATATGCGTTAATATACGATATTTGTTTTTCTCTTTCTGACTTACTTCACTCTGTATGACAGTCTCTAGGTCCATCCACGTCTCTACGAATGACCCGATTTTGTTCCTTTTTATGGCTGAGTAATATTCCATTGTATATATGTACCACATCTTCTTTATCCATTCATCTGTCGATGGGCATTTAGGTTGCTTCTATGACCTTGCTATTGTAAATAGTGCTGCAATGAACATTGGGGTGCATGTGTCTTTTTTGAATTTTGGTGTTCTTTGGGTATATGCCCAGTAGTGGGATTGCTGAGTCAAATGGTAATTCTATTTTTAGTTTTTTAAGGAACCTGCATACTGTTCTCCATATGGCTGTATCAATTTACATTCCCACCAACAGTGCAAGAGGGTTCCCTTTTCTCCACACCCTCTCCAGCATTTGTTGTTTGTAGATTTTCTGATTATGCCCATTCTAACCGGTGTGAGATGATACCTCATTGTAGTTTTGATTTGCATTTCTCTAATAATTAGTGATGTTGAGCAGCTTTTCATGTGCCTCTTAGCCATCTGTATGTCTTCTTTGGAGAAATATCTATTTAGGTCTTCTGCCCATTTTTAAATTGGGTTGTTTGTTTTTTTAATATTGAGCTGCATGAGCTGTTTATATATTTTGGAGATTAATCCTTTGTTGACTCGTTTGCAAATATTTTCTCCCATTCTGAGGGTTGTCTTTTCGTCTTGTTTGTAGTTTCCTTTGCTGTGCAAAAGCTTTTAAGTTTCATTAGGTTCCATTTGTTTACTTTTGTTTTTATTTCCATTTCTCTAGGAGGTGGATCAAAAAGGATCTTGCTGTGATTTATGTCATGGGGTGTTCTGCCTATGTTTTCCTCTACGAGTTTTATAGTGTCCGGTCTTACATTTAGGTCTTTAATCCATTTTGATTTTATTTTTGTGTATGGTGTTAGGGAGTGTTCTAATTTCATTCTTTTACATGTAGCTGTCCAGTTTTCCCAGCACCACTTATTGAAAAGACTGTGTTTTCTCCATTGTATATCCTTGCCTCGTTTGTCATAGATTAGTTGACCATAGGTGCGTGGGTTTATCTCTGGGCTTTCTATCCTGTTCCATTGATCTGTATTTCTGTTTTTGTGGCAGTACCATATTGTCTTGATTACTGTAGCTTTGTAGTGTAGTCTGAAGTCATGGAGTCTGATTCCTCCAGCTCTGTTTTTTTCCCTCAAGATTGCTTTGGCTATTCGGGGTCTTTTGTGTCTCCATACCAATTTTAAGATTTTTTATTCTAGTTCTGTAAAAAAATGCCATTGGTAATTTGATAAGGATTGCATTGACTCTGTAGATTGCTTTGGGTAGTATAGTCATTTTCACAATATTGATTCTTCCAATCCAAGAACATGGTATATCTCTCCATCTGTTTGTGTCATCTTTGATTTCTTTCATCAGTGTCGTATAGTTTTCTGAGTACAGGTCTTTTTCCTCCTTAGGTAGGTTTATGCCTAAGTATTTTATTCTTTTTGTTGCAATGGTGAGTGGGATTGTTTCCTTAATTTCTTTTTCTGATCTTTCATTGTTAGTGTATAAGAATGCAAGAGATTTCTGTTTATTAATTTTGTTAAAATATGTACTTTAAAAAAATTGTTTTCTTGGGCTTACAAAATATCGTTGGCTTATGGCTGCTGCTAGCCTCTGCAGTATCTTTGCTGATTGGGTACACGTGCTTCTTGAGGTAGATGCATAGCTTGGCTGGCTGCGAGGCCTTCATGAGTTAGAAAAAGATGCCTGTCCTCGGTATATGGAACCCTGCACAGTCAGGCTGGAACCTAAGCCCTCACTCACTCCCTGGGCCAAGAGGCTTTGTGCAGTATACAGACTTGCAAGTTACTAGATGATTCTGCCTTGTTTGACCTCTGAGTACAAAGTTACAAAATAGTGTGAAAAGACATTTCAGATAGTCATAATACTATGTAATAATTAATATATATAATTATATATGTGATAACAAAATCAACTGCTCAAAAAGTGTATAAGCTAAGCAAGAAATCTTACCTTTTCATGTGTTGTAATAGTAGGATTTTCCTCTACCGTTTTAATATACTTGCTATGAAAATGAATACTGTTGCTACCCAGGCTAACTAAAATGCAGAGCACATATACGTATATAAGCAACATACTGTTGACCATGGTAACTTAGACAATAGCTACATCCACAGATTTGTAATCTAGGGAAGTGGTTCTCAAATTTATGGTATCAGACAAAACGAGAAAAATAAGGTAATGTAGTGAGGTTTTCATATTTATAAATTTATTTAAGGAACTTTTCATTATTTATTACTATTTTTTGGCGTTAAAATGTCTTCTTTGTGAAACAATGTTGGGAATATATTAGAGGTATATTTTTGTGTGTGTGCTTGTGTGAAGGCATGCATACCCATGCTACTTCTTTTCCTGGCTTTTTTTTTTTCCCCCAAAGGGAGAAACAGCTTCTCTTCCTGGCCTTTAAGAAAGAAGAGGAATACCAAGGCTGAGCCTGATAAAATTTGGAAGTAGATAAAATGATAGCATTCTTTTACTTTTCTTACCTCTCAGAGATCCTCTCACCTGTCTCCAAGGTGCCTCATAAGTAGTTGCCAGCTCTCTTTGTTGCAATATGTCATGAAAATTCACCTAGTCCTGGGAAGCAGTCCAGGCCTTCAGAATAACCTCCTGCTACCTGGAAGTAGCATGGTGGCTAAGTTCCTGCCTTGCCACTTAATAGCTGTGTAGCCATTACGTAACCTTGACAAAGCTATGTGACCTATTTGTGCGTCTTTTTATTCATATTTAAAATCAGGATAATACTACCTCCCTCCTGTGGTGCTTGTGATTATTAAACGTCTGGCACAGCGCCAGTCACATAATAAGCACTCAGCTGCCTTATTGTCCTCACCCTAATTTCAGCTGTTGCGTGGAAAGCAACAGAACAGATTAAATAAAAATTCACATCCCTCCCCCAATTCTGTTCAGTCCCTCTCTGTTGGATCCACTTTCCGGGTAATTCTTATATTTAAGACATTACCCTGTGTTATACTTAATACATTATTCTAAAGATCCTCTCAGAGTAAACTTCCATCTTGGACCTGGCTTAGCCACTAAGGATTGATTATATGTTCTCGTACACATGAGCGGGCAGAGATATTGACTTGTTCACTTTGTTTAACACTGTATCTACAATGCCTAACAGTGCCTTCAATGTGTGGTCAAACCTCATGTTTTATGAGATAACATAGTCTTTTAAAAAAATTGAGAGCAAACATTGGTTCTAGGTATGTTACAGAGACCTTAATGGTGAATTCACCAAAGTGTAAGAAATTAATCATCTGTGAGTATTCTTCCCATGGCTTGTTAAAAAAGATCAAATGAGCTATATTTAAATCATAATCTTATTCTCTGGTATAAAATTTTTTAATTCAACTTTAGCAGTCATATAATAATGTTTCTTTTGAATTAAGAAACATAGTTCTTAGGCAGTGAGGATGCTCATAAGTATAATCTATAAAGTAGAAACATGTTTTATTTACCTTGAATAATTTACTAGGGCACTGAATAAAAATGCTAAGAAACTAATAGTTCCACAGTAATTGTGCAGTGATCTTATTTTTGAGTGAGGCATTTTCAACCACGTGTTAGTAGAAGAAAAAACTTAAATGTCCTTGGTAAAACATTATTCACAGCATTACGATAGGTATAACGCAGTTCTTACTGAGTCGTAATGATAAATCAGTGTCTGGTTAAACTAGGAAAAACACTGGTATTTAGCATATGCTTTTTCCTGATGTAAGTTGTATATGTGGTCAACTGATTTTGTAATAGTAGATTATCTGACATAGATTTATTGATGAGAAACCTTGATTTCCAATTGGTGTGATGTTATCCTCTACCTTCCTTGATTATGATCTTAGATTACTCTACCAGAAAAGAAAAGATAATCCAGAAATGACTTATCTGATTTCCATTGCTCTTCATCATCTGTGTTCAATTCAGAGTGTAGGGGGTTTGGTGTATCTTTCAATTTCATCATTATTTGCTCTAAAGGTATTCTGTTCAAATATGTTATGGCCATAACTATAGCCAGGAAGGTAATTATTGTCTCAGTCTACAGAATTACTCTCTAAAGCCAGTCACTCTACTGAATACAGAAACTTCATTGTTTCCATCTGCCTGAGACTGAGTCTAAAACCACTTCTCACAACTGCCCCCCCCTCACTCTTTTCCGTTCAAATGTATATAAATATCTGCAGTTAAAAATAATCATCTTATAAACCTGTTTACATGTAATATCTGTCTCTCTTTTGTTGTTATTGCCATCTTCCCTTTCTCTAGCCCTTTTAAAATTCGTCCACTGTGGGATGGATTCTGCAGATCAGCTGAGTCTCCTCTCAGAGGCTGTCAGTAATCTCCTCTTCGCTAAATTCTAGTGTCTCCTTTTGCTCACTGAAGTCATCTCCTGCCTTGATTTCTGCAGTACTGTGCTTATCTCTGATACTTCTTTCTTGGTGCCTCTGCTGGTTTCCTTTCATGCCTCAAAGTCTTTTCTAAGGCAGAGGTCCTAATCCTCTGCTTCTGTCTGTTTTAGGGTTGCACAGTCCCCCAAAGAGGTCTCTGTCAGTGATGTGAAGGAATGAATGGGCCAAGTTAGGGACACAAGTAGTAAGAAAGCAGACCCCTGTCCAGAAGGAACACCGCTGTTTGGCTTACTTTCCTGTGGGAAAGAAACGTTTACTGTAATCAGATCTTGTAATTAAGAAAAGTATGAGAAGTCTAAATATTTATATGAAATATTCCAGATTTTGAATGTTGGCAGTCAGTTGAAGTTTGGGAATACCCAGATGAGAGGGGGTTGGCATAGTACGCTGACTGGAAAGGGGTTATGTCGCTGGTACACTGCACAGCCATGTAGTCTACGTTATAATATGCACCACTTGTACTACCATAAGGAGTGGTCTTAGAGAGTGCCTTGAAGCTGTGTTTTCACAGCAAGTGCATAGTTTGGAATTTGAATATATGTATATTGTTTGGAGGTGACAGAGAGGAAAGGTTGATGGAGACGGTAGGGGTAAATGTCCCCCAAGCCCCTCTTCCTGCCACAACTACTGGAAGCTGATTTTTTTTTTTCTTTTTTTAAGCCACAGTCCAAGCAATATGACTATGGACCTCTAAGTTGTAACCTCAGCTCTGAAACTTGGAGAGCTCATATATTCTCCTAGCTTCCAACATTTAAATAGAAGGTGGAAAACTGAAATTCTGGTTCCTGTTCCAGAAAGTTTTAGCTGGTGACCTGGGAGTCACAGTTCTTTGGTCATCGGTTGGCTCCACTTTGAATTGGAGGCAAGTACTTATCTACCGCAGAATGATAGGGCAGCTCAGCTCAAGGACCTTTCCAGTTCGAAAATTTATGATTCTCGTATTCTCAGTCTCTTTCTTGTCTGACCTCTCACACTAGGTCTCATGTTATGTTTCCGACCACTTTTGGAACATTTTGCTACTTCAGTGTTTTTTTTCTTAGCCAGTTTAAAATTAGCATGTCTCAAATTGAACTCAGTTTTTTCCCAGTCTAGTTCCTTTCTGTTTCTTTGTCTTAATCATTTTCCTGATAAATCAGACTTGTGAGAAGTTGCTGATTCACGTCCCTCCATACTCCTGTCCTCTGGCCCAGGACTTCCCGAGACCTGGCAGCCACAAGTTGCTCTGTAGCTTATCTCCATGACTCTGGTCTCTCTGTGTCCATGATGCCCTTTCCAGCCATGTCCAGTCTACTGCCAACAAAGCTCTGACCGTTCTACTTCTCTTTTCAGAAACGCCAGTGGTTCTGATTAGGTAGGAACCTACTAGATATATTTCTCTTTCAGATTTTCAGAGACCCTGTAATCTTATCCTTACCCTATCCAACTGTATTTCCCACTATGAAATAGTTATTACTCTGAGGTAGGAAGATGCTCTATTACCGGTTATGTCTCCTGTCTCATGTCATTGTCTGTTACTCTTCTAGCACAATCCCCCTCATCCTTAATAGCCCAATTTCATGCTTTCTGGGAATCTCCTCTGGTGACCCTAGCTCATACTGACTTCTTTCTTTGAATTTCTGTTACATCTAATGAGTGCTATATGGCTTATCACTTAAAATCTTAGATACTTTTGGAGCTGGGAAGTATCTTAAAGATCAGCTCATCTGTGCATTTTATAAATGATAGAAAATTTGCAGCTTGCCCTCGATCATATTAGTTAATAGCAAAGCGCAAACTTCCTATGTGGTTTGGCCAAGGTAGTATGAAAGCGGCTGTAGACAATACTTAAAACTAATAAATGTGGTTGTATTCCAATAAAACTTTACCAGAATTATGGCTTATGGGCTGTAGTTTGCTAACCTGTTCTAGAATATTACTAACAACTGTCCTAGCAAATTTTTTTCCTTTTATGTTGGTTTTAGAACCAACACATTAAACACACAGACACACACACACACGTTTTTAAAAACTCAACTTTTCTTTGAATTGTCATCAGATAAAGAAGGAAGGGCAATTTACTCTTTATTATCAGGTACAAATTGTCATGTTTAGTTCAACTTCAGAAGTCATACAATAATGTTTCTTTTCAGTTGAGAAACATCGCCCTTAGGTAATAAGGAAGCTTTTAAGTATACTCTGTATAGTAGATCCACAACCTGCATAAATGTGGGGTGATGCCATTCCAGTGACTAGTGTAGGATTTTTTTTTTTTTTTTTTATGGCTGTGTTGGGTCTTCGTTTCCGTGCGAGGGCTTTCTCTAGTTGCGGCAAGCGGGGGCCACTCTTCATCGCGGTGCGCGGGCCTCTCACTATCGCGGCCTCTCTTGTTGCGGAGCACAGGCTCCAGACGCGCAGGCTCAGTAGTTGTGGCTCACAGGCCTAGTTGCTCCACGGCATGTGGGGTCTTCCCAGACCAGGGCTCGAACCCGTGTCCCCTGCATTGGCAGGCAGATTCTCAACCACTGCGCCACCAGGGAAGCCCCCTAGTGTAGGATTTTAAATCACAGAATTATTGTTTTTCCTCATCCTCCAGATACTTGGAATAAAACAAAAGTAAGTTACTGAACCGGGGGTCACAACAACTTGTTACTCGAGCTAGAAGCAGAACTGCGTAACTCAGTCTATCTACTAAAGCCTGCTGAGGTACAGCAGTCAGATTCTGACCACTCTTGGCCATGAAGATCCCATGGCTCTCCTAACGGGAGTGAGACTGCTAACCCGTTCATTCTCGCCACGGCCCAGCCAACAGAGGGTTATGCTTTCAGTCTTGCCTGAACTCCCTCTGCAGAATGCAGTCGTCTGAGCCGGATTCTAGCCAGGGCACTGACTGGGCTTACTAGCACGCCTACTCGAAAGGGGTCTCCTTATCTTGATTCCTTGACTGTTGAGCAATTTCATTTCTGCTGTTCAGCAGCTAAGTACTGTCCTCCATGGAAGAATTGGCACTTTACGTTCAGTGTAGCGTATGTTTGGTCTCACTGTTTACTTTGTGTAAGAACAAAACTGACCTTGGGCATGTCAGAGATGTAAACGTGATGACATTGTAGCAAAAGGGTTAAATATTTTCAAATAAAGACATTGGAATCAACCTTAGAAACATAGAGACCTTTTAAGTTTTTGACAGTCAAAACCCACTGTTTTATGCCACGTTATTTTTTTAATAGTGATAATGTAATCTTTTTAAAATTAATTAATTAATTATTTTTATTTTTGGCTGCGTTGGGTCTTCGTTGCTGCACGCAGGCTTTCTCTAGTTGCGGCGAGCGGGGGCTACTCCTCGTTGTAGTGTGTGGGCTCATTGCGGTGGCTTCTCTTGTTGCGGAGCACGGGCTCCAGGCACTGGGGCTTCAGTAGTTGTGGCACTCAGGCTCAGTAGTTGTGGCTCGCGGGCTCTAGAGCACAGGCTCAGTAGTTGTGGCGCACGGACTTAGTTGCTCCGTGGCATGTGGGATCCTCCCAGACCAGGGCTCAGACCCGTGTCCCCTGCATTGGCAGGCGGATTCTTAACCACTGCGCCATCAGGGAAGTTCCTATGCCACATTATTAAATCCGTAGTTCTCAAGCTTTTTCGTCTCAGGACTTTACACTCTTAAAAATTATTGGATTATATCTATCAATATGTGCCGTATTAGGAATTAAAACACAGCTAAAATACACTTACTTTTAAATACACTTATTTTTTAATTTTTTAGAAATAGCAACAGTAAACCCATTCTGTGTTAGCATAGATTTTATGAAAAATATATATTAGTTTAAATATATTCTGAAAAATCCCTGGAAGAGCGGCATTGTTTTACATTTTTGAAAATCTCTTTAATGTCTGATTTACTGGACCACAGCTGAATTCTACTTTTGTAGAATGTTGTTACATGTTGTTTTACTTAAAGTATATGAAGAAAATCCTCACACACATATATATAGTAGGAAAAAGGAAGAATGTTTTAACAACTTTTTCAGATGATTGTGGATTTTTTTTTTTTTTGATTATACACCAAAAGTTGACAAATAGTCATTTTTATACATTAATTGCCATGTGGAATCTAAAACTATATCAGTGAACTTTTCCTACTATGTTACATTAAAATCCACTGGTCTGTCTTACACTTTCCACGCATGCAGTCATTCACTTATTCATTGGGTGTGTGTTTGTGTGTATGTGCACACATGTTCACATATGTGTTTAATTTCTATTTTTTTCTTGTATTTTCAATGAATCCTTTACCCATGCATGATTTTGTAACATCAAGTATTGGTCATTTGGGAATTATTGACTCTCTGAGTTTCGCTAACCTTCCAAGTGTTGATACATTTCATTATACAATATCAAAAAATACCAATTTTCTAATATCAACACTGATCTCATCAGAAAAATCTTGTAAGTACTGACAGCAGATGTGTTTTCCAAAATTCTGATATTTTGCTCTAAAGGTCAAATTTTATCACTGGCAACAAATAACTTTAAGTTGATTTTCTTGATATGACAGGCTCATTTAGTTATTATTTTTAGAAAATACCTGCTATATGCCCAAGTCTGGATTAGCATACTTTATCTGTCATTCTTTCAAGGAAAAATGGTGTTCCATGGAAAAAACAGCTAATTCAGGTTGCAGCTCTAACAGATACACAAGTGCTTTACTTCAACACAGCCATCACATTTAGGTATGCAGTAGAAATGCTTTATGCACGCTCAAGGGTCAATATGATGCTTCTAATAGTTTTTACTGCTTTTATCAAGAACAAATGAAGCCAATTTGTTTTTCTTTTTTAACTGCATGTAGTACAGTTTGGTACCATTGTACTGATTTTGAGATAAGACACCAGCAGTTTACCTGCTGTTGTGTTTGCATCGTCATTGCAAATGTCAACACATTGGAAAAGGTAAATGAGGTTTAGTATTATTACGAGGTAGTTTTGACTTCATTGACTCTCTGAAAGTGTCTCTGGGATGTTCAGAAGTCTGTGGGCCACACTTTGAGAACTGTATTTATATCCCTTGTAGGAGACAATATTTAATGTTTCCTTTTCTTTTGACAGTATAAAATATAACCATTCTCTTATCTTGCTCATTTCATTTACTTTGCTGTTCTCTAAGAACATTACTATGAAACCTTTGTTCATTTTCCAACACTAGGCCTTTATTTGTTTTATTATTTGGTTCAAGTAGTGATACTGTGACATTAATAATTATGCTTGCATGAACCCTCAGAAATTAATGGTAGATAAAAAAGGAAGTGACTGAAAACAGTGTTTAGAAAAACTTGTGCTAGAAACCTACCTAGCCACTGAAGGAGTTAAAATAAACTAAGGTTTGAATTTTTTTTTCATTTTATAATAATGATTGAGCATTAGCTGCTTTGTGTGCCCAAATCTAATTCCAAAGCTGTCTGTTCCGTTATCCTGAGCAAGTCATTTGACCTGTCTAACAGAGGTATACTCTGTCCCCTTAACAGCTATAATTCTGGGTTGTATGTCCAGGAACTGAAGTAGACCTCCATGGAAGGAAACACAATCCTTTACGTAAACCCACTAACAATATTTTAGTTGTGGATTGGATATAAAGAGCATTACTGTATTGGCCCCCCCGGCCCAGGACATGTATTCATTGTATTTTCAGAAATGAATGGTGTATGTCTGAATGCTAAACAACTATCTATCAAAGAAGATAAAAATGTTCTGGTTCAGATTATAGATATCAGTAAGATTCCAATCAAAACACATCAAAGAGGTGAGTAAATCATCTAGTTGCAGCCCTTTCTTTTATACTGCAAATGTCACTGTGGCTTCGTGGCACTGATTTGTGATTTACGGCCAGACACGTACACATTTTCTCCACTTCGCTGCTCTTGGTTGGCTTTCTTACAGCACCGCCATTCCATCTGCAATGACAAGCAAATGAGCCGGTGGGTACCTGCAGGGCAGGGAGCACCCCTGAACCGTGGACCCTGAGTTCAGAACCCGGCTCGACTGATAAGGGCACAACGTAGAAGAGTTTTATTTTGACTATTTTCCCACCAATCCAGACAGATATTCTTTAGATATTAGTTATTAAACTTCAGATATTGGATTTTAGATATCCTTTAAACTAGATTCTATGATTAAACATGAATTCTTCAGGAAAATTAAGCAAGTCTTAACGGTTTGACTTAAGTAAGGAAAATTGACACGCTTTTCCAGTATGTTCGTAGGAATCCTTTTGTTCAATAAAGACATGATAGGCTTTGGAATGCAGGAAAAGCAGCAGAGAAGCTGACCTTTAGAATACCATTTTCTTTATAATTCAGAGAAATTTAAAGGGAGTACACTAATTTGGAGATATTTTGGGTAGAAGTGCTCATATTTGATTAAAATTTGTTCTGTGTTCTGTAAGTAAGACATACAACTTTCTATGCCCTTTCCATTTTGTGAATTTAAAAAAATAGCATACTTACAGTTTTATGCTGTGAATATCTTCTCTGAGTAAATTAGTAATAGTTTTTTCTCTGTATAGGCTTTCTCCAAGTTGCTCTTGTTTTTTTTGACTCTTTTATGTCCAGTAGTCCTTGGTCACTTGTGTGTACTATGGGCCAGGTTTCTCAAGGCTGCTAAATCATTATTACTTGTTTATGTGCTTTCCAGCTTCCAAAATTTATTGCTTTTACCTCTTTTCCCCTTACCTCTAGACCGATGTATTTATGCTTTTTTACAAGTTTTACTCTGTCATTTTAATAGGGCTTTGAAAGGGAACAAAGGTGTTTGTTCTGTTTCCATCTTTACTTTGATGGAAATTTGCTTATTTAAGTTTGCTTATTTAAATGAAAGCATCCGTACTGTTTTTATTTCAAACCAGAAGTTGAATTCAGCGAACAAGTACTAAAGTCAACACAGTGGTTTAAAAAATTGTTTTAGCAATCATATTTTTATATTTTACAGATCCTGTAAAATAATCTTATGGCTTCAGTAATGTTGCTTATGAGTTATCATTAACTGTTTTCATTAAAAGGTAACAGAATTTTAAAATTAAGTTATGAATTATTTTTTAAAATGACATTTTATTTACTTAATGAATTAGGTCATTCTCAGTAGGTGAATTAAATAGAAATGGACATCTTAATGCTCCACACCTTAAGCAGTAATTCACAACTGGGAAAGATTTACAGGAACACAGAAATAGTTTGGTTTTGAATATGCTTAATTTTGCATTGTGTACACTTCTCCTGACCTACTAATCAAGTGGCTCCTTCTAGGAAGGTGAGTTTCAAGAATATTAGCCTTGAGATTTTTACAAATTCCCCCAAATAATTTAACAGATGGCCTTGGGATGAATAGTGGAATGGCCACAGATGTTGGAATCAGAACCTGGAATCGGAACTGGTTTTAGATCCTAGTTCCATTACCTATTAGCTGTGTCTGCTTAAGGAGGATAAAATGGAAAATGGTGATAATATGTTTGCTTCAGATTGCCATCAGAATTAAATGAGGTGAAATGTGTATAGTACCTAGAGCAATGCAGGCATTCAGATATTCGTTTCTTTCCCTTGTAAGCCTGCTTTCCAATTTTTCTTTCTTCAGGATGACAGATGTCAATTCTCCCATCATTTTCCCACTGTGCATGGTTTATTCATATTGCTATGATCATCCCTCAGTGGGAAGAATCCATCACACACTATATTGTATTCAGTTAAATTAACAATAATATTAGAAGATGACTGTACACAAAGAGGCTACTGTTTTTACACCAATAAATGTTAAGGTAATGACAGTGGTTTTGATGTCATTGACAGTCATTATAAAAAATTTTTATCATGCCTTGTATTAAAAAAAAGTTGAATTTTTTTCACTTGAAGACGGTTATTCCTGTTAGACACATGACATCTATTGGTCTCTCAAAATTTACTGTGATTCGGAAAGATCATGGGAATATCTCAGAAAAGGGAACACAGTTATAATAGCTTAGGTACTAGATGTTATTTCAGATACCTCATTCATTCCTTCTCTGGCAACTGTGTCTTCAGTACGAGGTGCTAGTGCTATAATGGAGAAGAAATTTATCAGTTATTTATTGCTGCGTAACAAATTACCCCAAAAGGTGGCAAGTTAAACATTTATTATCTCACAGTTTCTGGGGGCTAGGTCCGGCTTGGGGGTCTCTCATGGGGTTGCTGAATAGCAGTCATCTGAAGGCTTGACTGGGCTCGAGGGTCTACTTTCAAGGTGGCTCAGCCACATGCCTGCCAAGGTGGTACTGGTTGTTGACAGGAGGCCTCACTTTTCCACATGTGGGTGCCTCCATGGGTTGCTTGAGTTTTGAGTGCCCCTAAGACACGGTGGTTGGCTTCCCCCAGAGCAGGCTTTCAGGAGGGAGGGGAGGGCAGGGAGAGAGGAAGAGGTAAGGAAAGGGGAAGGGGAGGTGGGGAAGCAATCCAAAAAGAATCCTTCACAAGTCACATAGCATCAATTGTATCACATCCTTTTCATCAGAAACAAATCACCAAGTCTGGTCCACATTCAACAGGAGGGGAATTACTACCTTTTGCAGGGAGTGGTATCAAATAATTCATGGGCACATTTTAAAATCATCGCAGTAAAACATCTTTCTCTTCCAGATATTCAATTTCATAGATAACTTGAGACTGTAGTTACATTGGTGACCATAATTTAGTGTTATCTAACACCGAATTATAGTTACATATTGCTATAGGAGCAATATGTACCAAAGGCATGCCCTTTTTTGATAACTGCTAACTTGGCGTTTTTGACTTGGGTTTCCTACCATTTTCTCAGATTCAAAAGATCTATGATCTGACTCACCAACGATATCCCCAAACCAGCTCTCTTTACTTCCTGTTGTCATTGTTAACAGTTCTTCTCCCTGTCACTTTGATTTGAGGCTGAGCCACCTTTTAAACACCACACTACAAGCAGCCCTCTAGAGCGGCTCCCCTTCGCCTTTTCAGTTTGAGCGTCTTGTGTCCTAATCATATCCCTTCTTCTCACTGCCCTGTTACTCAAAGAATGAACTCTTAGTTCCTCAACTGTTCAAGGTTCTGAGATCTCCCAGCTTCTCCTTCTGTTTTCTTTTTTCTATTAAAAAAGGACCTACTTCATTAGTCCTTCCCACCAAAATTGGAGAGATTCTACCACAGGGAGACATTAGTAAATGTTCTCAATATGTTTCTAAAGTTGTTTTCTATGGGATAAAAATGCAGTACTACAGCTAAAGAATTCCCTTAAACCTAAATGTCGAGAGGGAAAAGATGTTACCAGGTTGACTCCATTGTGGAGAAGCGTTTGGAGGGAAGGTAGGGGATGGAGAGGAACGGGACAGGCTCTCTTCAGGTGTTGAAAAGGGGCTAAGTGGAAGGATTCGAACGGAAAGGGAATCTCGACTGACAGGAGTGCAGAAGCACTTAGCACAGTCTGGGGAGGAGAATGGTGATGCCGTTACTCTCTAGCCCGGGTAGCATGCTTCTCGGGGGGAGAGAGTAGAGCTGTCTACTGCGCGTGGATAGGACAGGCAGAGACGGTGGGCCATTAGTATCCAGAAAGACGGGTTCTCAGAGGCTGCTTGTGCCGCCGCAGTCAAAGTGCTTATGTTCCCTGGACTACAGTTTCTTAATCTGGGAAAATAAATGGGTTGGACGAGATCATTTCCAGTGCTAACATATTATGCCTTTGGAAAGGAACTTAGACGTACTTGAAACAATTGAATTTCTCTATTTTTTTAAACAGGTTTCCCCCGCTTATTTTTTTAATTCCATAAAAACAGTTTCAGAGACATATTTAGAACATTTACTTAACATCTCCCTTTGATTGAATCTCTCCAATTTCCATTTATTAAATGGAAGCCCATATGAAATCAGATTATGCTATTATAACTGAAGTTGCTATTTAATTAATATATATTAATATTTTAAAAAATACATTCTCAATGGGTTATAATTTGAAAATGTTTATTAGAGAAACACTTTCCAAACTTACAGGCAAGAAAGAGAATGGCCAGTATATCTGTGTAAACAACAATCTGCTTATACATTGTCTTATAAATTAATATTTCCTTATATAGTTTTGAGTATTATTTTAAGATTGCATTCTTCCCAGTGTTCCAGCTGCTAAAAAATATTTTCATGACAAAAAGGAGTGTGTTAATTCTAGGAAGTCAGTGAACATTAAATGGAGAGAAATTGATAGTCTGTTACTTTATAGAGAATAAAGGATTTTCAAACCATGACTTCCTATTTTAAACTGTAAACCAGATTGATGTTATAATTCATCTATGTTGACCATGTTAACCAAAATCGATTAAACCCTGGTTTTATGAACTTTTTAATCTTCCAAAGTAAACAGGAAGGGGTTGGGTCTGTTGCTTTTTGCTCTTTCCCTGCCTTAGCCCTGATGATCTCTTTGGCCTGAAATGGGCCTGGCCGTTCTGCCAGAACTTAAGCTCTTGGTGAGAAGAGTTACAGGTGAGCACGACCTCCTGAAATGCTGTGCTTTTCACCCTCCTTGAAATGTCTGTGTGTTGACCTTGGTAATACACTGTAATTCTCTTCATTTTATAGCCAACACCTGTATAGTGCTGACCATGTGACAGACACATCCTGAGCTCTTTTATGTTTTAACACATTTGATTCTCAGAACAACCCTAGGACAAAAAGCTGTCCTTCCCTTTTGTACAGATTGTCCTTCTCCTTTGGTGTCAAGGTAGCTGGGTCATAGACATAGCTGGGATCCCCACGTCTGGCCAGCATTCATGGTTTGTACCCAGTGGAGGGCTCAGAGAAAGCACCCTTCTAGGGGAAAACCAAGATTTACTCGGATTGTCACAGTGCCTAATACACAGATACCCAGAGCTGAGATCTGAGAATTGTCCCAGCCGTCCTTCTCCCCTTATTTCCTCCCATCCAATCTGAAGTACTGCTAGTTCTTCCAGCACAATGTTTCCCCTGATTGGTCCCCTCTTCTCTGTGCCCACTGGCTGAGTTAATCACTGTCTCCCTTCGGACCTGTTTAAGTGATAGCCCCACACTGCTTCATGCCTCTGTAGGTATTACTTTTCTCTAATTCTTCGCAAGTTGTAGGCTGTAATAGCTTTTCTTTTTTGGTAACAGTTTTTATAAAGCTGTTCACCCATTGAACGTGTACAAATCAGTCAGTAGTATATTTCGTTGCTCCAGAAAGAAACCCTGTACTCACTAGCACTCACTCCCGTTTCCCCATACCTCACTCATCTACTTCCCAACTCTGGAGGTTTGTCTGTTCGGGACATTTCGTACAAATGGAATCATACATGTTTCTTGTGACTGACGTCTTTTATTTAACATAATGTCCTCAGGGTTCACTGCTCAGAGAGGTTACGTATTTGCTCTGCGTTCAGCCAGAGACTCAGAACACGGAACTTGGGCTTCCCTGGTGGCGCAGTGGTTAAGAATCCGCCTGCCAGTGCAGGGGACACGGGTTCGAGCCCTGGTCCGGGAAGATCCCACATGCCGCAGAGCAACTAAGCCTGTGTGCCACAACTACTGAGCCTGCGCTCTTGAGCCTGCGTGCCACAGCTACTGAAGCCCGCGTGCCTAGAGCCCGTGCTCTGCAACAAGAGAAGCCACCGCAATGAGAAGGCCGCGTACCGCAACAAAGAGCAGCCCCCGCTCGCTGCAACTAGAGAAAGCCCGCGCACAGCAATGAAGACCCAACACAGCCAAAAATAAATAAATAAACTAAAAGAAAATTAAAAAAAACAAAACAAAGACTGTTTTTCTCCAGTTGCTTTTCAGAAGTCACAGTTGTGATCATGTGTATGGTGTTCAGGACCACCAGGGACTATTGTGGGTTAGTGGGTTCTCTTTGACTGCCCTCTTTGTCCCCTAGTCTCCTGCCTATTCTGTATCTGTCATCATCACACTCAGCTGTTAGCTTCTTAATTCCTAGCTGTATTAGTTTTCTAGGGCTGCTGTAACCAGTTACCACAAACTGGGTGACTTAACAGAAATATATTGTCTCACAGTTCTGAAGTCCAGAAGTCCAAAATCAAGGTGTCCCCAGGGCCATCACGCCTCTGAAACCTGTAGGGGAGAATCCTTCCTTGCCTCTTCTAGCACTTGCCTCTTCTAACACTCTTCCGGTGTTTGCCAGCCGTCCTTGGCATTCATTTGGCTTGTGGTTGGGTCACGCCAGTCTCTGCCTCTGTCTTCACATGGTGTCCTGTCTTCACGTGGTCTTCTTCTCCTCTGTGTGTGTATGTGTGTCCAAATTTCTCTTCTTATGAGGACACCAGTCGTATTGGATTAGGGTCCACTCCAGTGACCTTCTCTTTAACTTGATTACATTCTGTAAAGACGCTGTTTCCAAATGAGGTCACATTCACAGATGGTTAGGACTTCAGCCTTTTGGAGGAAGAGGCCATGCAACCCATAACAGTAGCTGGTTGCTCTTTTGTCCTCAGTAATGCTGTGGGTCATAGACTGCTGTACGTTCTGACCCAGTGTCTGGCTCCTTGGCCAGGATTAGGGTGCTGCCGGTCTTTGAGGCTTGTCTGGACACTCTCCTAGGCTTAGAACTGTGGATCTGTAGCTAGCTGTTGATGAGGGGCCTGCTTTCCACCTGGATCTTCCCTGTGGGGCAGGGGCTATGTATATGTTGGTGTGTGAAGGGGGTAGAAACTGATCCTGCCATCCAGCATGGATCGTCCGCAGCCTGGGTCTAGGAGTGGGAATCCGGAGTGGCAAAGTGGGTGCTGCCACCTCCTCGGTGGGGGTCTTCTGCGCGTAGAGCCAAAGGACATGGTGTCTGCAGATGTTCACCGGCCGTCAGATCCACCAGGCAGAGCTCTGCCACTCCAGGGGTCTGTGGGCGACAAGCCTACTAGGTCCTTATTGCACAGAGTTGGGGGCCGGGGGTTGGGGGCAGACTCTGGCTGCAAAGCCATGGCCTTCCACTGTTGTTACCGAGCGTTGATGGATTTTATTAAATAAATGCTTTGCAGTTTGTGGCAAGCCCTTTGATTGATCTCCAGGGACTCTGAATCACTGTCTTTGTTAATTTTTGCCAGATTAATAAATAGTGCGTAGGGGGAGGGGGAGGTTCTCCCAGCTCTTCATACAGCCATTCTAGAAAATCTTGCCCCTTTTGAAGAGTTTTAAAGCAGCATCTTTGAGGGTGGGGTAGTGAGACAGACATAGGGTTGGAGTGGCACATAGCTCCTCAGGGAATTCAGGCCATAGAAGAATCATTTCCATTAGTGTTGATGTTATTTTTCAACATATTCAACATTTTCAACATTTTACAAAAGTTGTAAAACTTTTACAACCCTTTGTTAACATGACTGAAATCATCTCTTACTTCATTTAAATAGCCTTTTTTTCCCTACCTACACAGAAAACATTTAAAAATAAATGGTTAGAGAAGAATGTTCTTAATAAAGTTTCATTTTAGCAAGTAAAGTTTTGCTTAGAATATTTAACAGGTTAATTATATAAGCTAAGTCTTCATTTCATTGAAAGCTGGAATTTTTCATGATGAACTTATAGCACATCTCTTTCGTGGGTGTTTATTTGATGTAAATGTCACCTTCTGGGCTGCACTTTTTTTTTTTTTTTATCTTATTCAGTTAGTTGAAAGGGCCAGCAAGACATCGTGAAAGCTTTTTGGAAACTCTGAATGTATTTATGTTGGGTTAGCATTCTTGTAGTGATTAGTTTTAACTAAGCTGAGTTCTACACTTAGAGATTTCTGAAACTAGAAGCTGTTATAAATCTCTGTTATTTCTCCCAGACCGAAGTACTGGGAAGTCACTCTGACACTGCAATAATGAGGAATTATCACAAGGTATTTTTTTAATGTTTTCTGTAAAGCTTTGTAGGCTTTGTATCTTATTTTATAGGACTATAAATACTACCCCTGTGTGTGTGTTCATTTATCACCAACGCTTTTCATTAGAATTTTAGAAGCTTGAAACTTAGATTCTGTTTAGTCCCACCCCATCGTTTTGATGAAGTAATTGAAGTACTTAGAGATTATGTAACTTTCTAAGCTTTAGAATTTAAGATTGCATATATAACTGTAAGGGCTAGAACAAAACGATAATACTTCCCAGAAGCCATGAAGCAACGTGTAGTCTTCTTTTTTCAGAAAACTTTAGGAAATACCATGTATTTTTCCTTATAATATAGTATTATACTCATTATTTTGTCAAGCATTAATTTGGCATCTATATACCAAATAATTTGATTTTAGGCTTAACTAAGCCGCAGAGACCTGATAATTTTGTATTTTCTTTCCTAGTAGAAAGCATTTCCTTGTCGCCTTTCTCAACATTTATGTTTCAGTAAATCATAAATAGCTGTCAATAGTTAGTATTAACATAAACATAAAATCTGATCTATGCACCTCACTTAAAATTTTTTGGAATTCATGAATCAGGAATTAACATCAAAATTTATTAGGTCTTAAAAATTATGATTTGCTGTGTTTATCGCTGTATATTGATAAAGAGGCTGTCTGTATATTATTATATTTGATCCTCACAGCCACCTGATGAAGACAGGCTGGACAACCTTTATTATTGACATTTTATAGATGGAGAAACTGAGGTTTGGAGTTTATGTAACTTACCTAAATCTTTTTTTTTTTTTTTTTTCCCTTCAATTTATTTTTTTATTTTTATTTTACATTTTAAGATTTTTTTGATGTGGACCATTTTTAAAGTCTTTATTGAATTTGTTACTCTATTGCTTCTGTTTTATGTTTTGGTTTTCTGGCCACGAGGCATGTGGGATCTTAGCTCCCTGACTAGGGATTGAACCTGCACACCCTGCATTGGAAGGTGAAGTCTTAACCACTGGACCGCCAGGGAAGTCCCTCCCTTCAATTTAAAAATCCAAATCATGAAATCTTTTAGCACCTTTGATGGATAATAGGAAATCTGGCTTGTGATACATACTTACAGGATATAGGATGATGACTCTTTTTACTCTATTGCCTATATTCCACAGAAAACGTAAAGCACATTTTCTCTAAAGAATACTTTTAAATGATCAGAGAAAAGCCTAAGTTTTAAAGTTTATGTACACTGTACTTCCCATCTTCGTAACAAAATCCAACCTTCACTACCCCAATTCCATCGCATTCTTTTAAAAAAAAAATCAGAATAATTTTTATTTATAATGAAGTTATTCTCTCTAGACTTTAAATCATCAGTTCACTCTTACAACAGAGAATCAATTTAAATAACACCACCAAAATGGAACGGAAAAAAGAAAACAATCTGCGTTTACATATCAATTTCTTTGATATGTCATAACGATATCCAATTTTTCTTGCAACATGGTCCATTTCCAGTGAAATTCTCAACAGACTGTAAGCGTCACGGTCCTTCATCTTGACGTTTTATTCTAAGGTGTGCCGGGTGTGGCTCTTTTGATTGCTTTGGAAGTTAAACAGTCCAACAAGGGTTCTGAAGAAAGGGCAACTTCACATGTAATCCATCCACAAATGACAGCATGCCTTCAGAGCCTCTGGTTTTTATAAAAGTCCCTTTGGAAAGTTAATTGATTGATGAATTAATTCTACGTTATAAAGCGAATCGCTGCCTAGACAGTCTGTGCCAACGTCCCTGACCACCTCACTTCCGCTGTTTTGTTTATCACATCATACAGCGATGGGAGTCTTATTTTGTCCATATTTTTGCTGTAAACATTGAGAAATATACCAAGGATAACTAACAAACCAGACCATACATACTGAAATGTGAATGGTTTGGCAAAGAATATAAATGAAAGGACAATGGTCATTCCTTTTCTCCCCGTTGTCACTGTTACAGCAAAAAGTGCACCAAAAATTTTAATCAAAGCCAGAACAAAAGAGATTCCAAAATACCCAGTGAGGGAAAAAAGGAAAGCATAACCATAGGTCCGAACTGGATCCTTTGAACAAAATGTTACTGCAGGGCCTAATCCACTAGTGCATGTCAATCCCAATAAAATGTACACAAAACCGATTGAATACGAATATAAAACCATTTCTGAATTAGAAGCATTATGAAGTTTCATAGCTTTCTCTTGGACATTTCCAATGACGTCATCTGCACATAGTGCCAGGGAGATGAGGATCACACCTGTCAGGTTGAAATTTGGTGCAACTGTGCTGTTGGCTAGGGTAAACCGTATCAGGCCGAGGCTCATGCACAAGGCAGCAGACACATCAGCAACATTGTAACGCTTTCCTTGAATAAAAACTCCTCCTAACATAACAGGAATCAATTTGCAGCACTTGAAGATGACTTGGGTAGGATAATTCAGGTAGCCCAAGGAAGTGTTTGATAACCCCATAGTACCCACAGTTAGAAAAGCTATTATCATGTAGGTTTTTCCTGGTATTCTTCTCCTTTTGTCCTGAATAAGCTGAAGCTCTATTAGGCCAAATATGGAGTAAAATGCAAACTGCACTAAAGTAAGGTACCAGCCATAGGGCTTAAAACCCTCCACTGAAAACATTAATTCCTGTAAATATCCATAAATTAGGTAAAATACCAAAACTCCAGCAACACATATGAAAAATTGAGTAAGTTTGTTAAATCTGCTGAGATTTATGCCAAGCACTACAGTATCATCTATCGACTTGATGTGTGGCGACATTGCTTGGGTTTTGGACGGGACAGTGATAGAAATATATTTCCTGGAGCTGTTGAACTTGAGATCCATTGTTCTTATTTTGCCGCATTCAGTGCTTCCAAAGTTATCTTTGTTGGTTTCCTCCCCTTTGTTCAGTCTTTCTTTTGCCTGCTGAGCCAAGCCCTGAAAGGGGGACCCCAGCCCAGGGGGCGCCTCAGCCAGATGGAGCGTCTCCCCTTCCCCAGGTCCGACGCCATCACCTCCTGCTTCTCCTCCTCGCCCACTCCTGCACGTTCCACCGCGGCCGCCGAGTCCTCGCCAGGTGCTCGTATTCCTGCCTAAATCTTATGACCTTAATAATTTACTCCTGTAGTTACCCATTTCTTTGCATGTCACTGGTCAGTCAGGGTAGCATTATCTTATTTCTTCCAACGACTGCAAACGTCTTTGTTGACTTTTATCTTAGAGAATTTAAGAGGAATAATTTGTGTTACTCAGGTTGACCCCACAGCTGGCCCAGGAGGGAGGGGTTATAAGTTAAACTCCTCTGAAGGCCAGGATTCCTTTCCTCTTCCTTTCAGCAAACTCCTGTCCTCTCAGTTTCTCAGATGCCACCTTCTCTGTGAAGCCTGCCTTTTTTTTCAAAGGAGACAAACATTTTTTATTCCCCTCTGCTCTCTATAGCACTTGGTACCTGCATCGCTTGGTACCAGTAGTATTTGTTGATACCATGATTGAGCTCCTTGAAGGCGAAAGCTGTGATGAGCTTCTTCACTTCTCCAGGGCCTTGCGTGAACCGTAGTGGAGCTCAGTCCATGTTTTCCAAATAAATGGATGCATGAATGTGGCCCACAAGCTGTGCAAGCCCCACAAGGCGGGGTCTCTGCTTCTGGATTGACTGTGCAGTGTTAAACGTTTGACCGCTTTTACTGCACGGTGTTGCGTTGTGGTTTGCTGCGTCAGTGCTCTGGAGTCCTCCGTTGGTGCTGGGCCAGTTTATTCCTGCTCCGCTTCATCACTTAGGGTTATTTGGGACCTGAATCAAACAGTTTCATGGTAATGTTGCATTAGTTGAGCCTGTGATTTTATTAAAAACAAAAAGTATCGTTCAGGACATTTAATTTCTTACACAAGTGAAGTTTTGTCGCTTGAGGTCTGTCATATTTGTCTAAATGTGTTTAAAACTAAAAATCTTAGCTAAAGTCTGACTACCACACAAGTGAACTTAAGAAAGAGCAGAGTTCCTTGTGAATTATGAAGGGAGTTTAAAGGTGGGTACGTGCAGAAAGGCCTGGTTAGGGTCTGATTTCCTGTGTTTTCTGTGCTTTTCTCCTCTTCCTTCTGGCAGCCACCTTCTGACCAATTCTGCTGTTTAGTAGCTGCAGTACCAGAGGGTGGAATAGGAAATGAAGTTCCCATCCTTCAGTCTAGTTACTTCTTAGCAGATTCTGTAAACTTTAGGTGTGAAGAAGAGTGAAAATAGTTAGGTTATTTGTGCCTCTTCCCTAGTATCCCTACCTCCCATTATCACAGATAATAATGACTTACCTGTAATTGGCTAAAATTGTAAGAAAAAAAAGTAGTTAAGAAATGCTTCCTCAAGATTTTTTTCACAGTTTCGTTTTGGGAAAAAAATTAAAAAGAAAAAAAGATCTAAGTGGATTCTGATTATTTTCTTTATGGTATTTTGTTTTGTTAAATTGTGTTTTATATAATGAATAGTAGAATTGGCTCAGTTGTGAATTACAGGAAGTGACACACATGATAGACTGTGGTTTTATGTCTGTTTAGCATTTCAAGGTGGAACTGAAATGAAACTATAAATATTTTAACAACGCCAATTGCTTCTGCCACCAACCAGGACTAGTCCTGATGAAAACTAGATCTGCTGATACAAAGTTAATGGGAAGCAGGGTCCTCATTGAATATCAGGCCAACTTCAGCAACTTTGAGTCCGCTAGGCACACATTCATTTTGTTCACTAAAAATACAAATATTAAAATATGTAAATGTTTACATTTAATAACAAAATGTGCTTTATATTTAGTAAATGTGCATGAAACAGTAATATATTGAAAAGCAAATAAAAACGTTGAATTTGTGTAATCTTTCCACAATTTACATACCAATCTGATACTGGGCTGGAGGAGGGAGACAGATTCTTCAGATTATTAGGCTGCCAGGAGTATACCATACTTTGCAGAAGCTTTTTCTTGAATAGTGGTAGCTATTAAGATTTTACTGTTAGGATCTGAACACATTTAGGTCCTTTAGTAGTCTATAGAGAACATTAGAATATATTTAATAGGATAGCCTAAATAATTTCCATTTTCATTCTTTTCTTGGATTTTTAAATCCAGAGCCATAGGTTTACAAATTTAGAATTTGTCCAGAGGAGTCAGAATGTTACACTTACTTGTGCTTTCCTGAGCAGCTGTGAAAGTCCTCTTGAGTTTATTTGTTCATTTTCCAGCATGAGACTTGAATGCTTAGTTCATGCAAGATAGTGTAAAGCTGTAGGAAGTACAATAATGAATTTCCAACTCCCCTGTACCATTGCTCTTCAAGTCTAGTAGAGGAAGGAGAAGGATGAGGATAACCAGGGAGCCCAAGTGTCCTGCTTTACATCTCTCGTCCTGGTGTAATTTTTTTTTTTTTTAATATTTTTTTGATGTGGACCATTTTTAAAGTCTTTATTGACTTTGTTTACAGTATTGCTTCTGTTTTTATGTTTGGTTTTTTGGCCACGAGGGATGTGGGATCTTAGCTCCCCGACCAGGGATTGAACCCATACTCCCTGTGTTGGAAGGCGAAGTCTTAGCCACTGGACTGCCAGGGAAGTGCCTGGTGTAATTATTAATCGTACCGCCTTTCACTTTCAGATGTCCTGGTTTGGATGACAAGTTATATGGTCATACTCTGAATAACTATGTAAACGTCAGGCTGAGTTGAAACCTTCAAATAAAGCATTATGAAAATTTAGAAGGAGGGAGATTGGTTTTCGTGAGGGTGGAGAAAGAACAGGTATCTTAAACCTGACGCTTCCTGGTTAGTGATAAGCGTCCGGTAGCACGGGATTGCCACTTGGTTCTTGGAAACTTCCCAATGTAAAAGTAAGAATTTCCTCTCTCATCTTCACTTCTTATAGATGTATGTTTTGTAAACTGTAATCTAAAAAAAGAGAAGGGCACCAACTCCCGTGTTTTTTATGCTTTTATTTTTTTTGACGTTTTTTATTTATTTATTTATTTATTTTTATTTTTGGCTGTGTTCGGTCTTCGTTTCTGTGCGAGGGCTTTCTCTAGTTGTGGCAAGCGGGGGCCACTCTTCATCGCGGTGTGCGGGCCTCTCACTATCGCGGGCTCTCTTGTTGCGGAGCACAGGCTCCAGACGCGCAGGCTCAGCAGTTGTGGCTCACGGGCCCAGTCGCTCCGCGGCATGTGGGGTCTTCCCAGACCAGGGCTCGAACCCGTGTCCCCTGCATTGGCAGGCGGATTCTCAACCACTGCGCCACCAGGGAAGCCCAATGTTTTTATTTTTGATACTGTTTTTTCTAAGCAGCTGCTGAGATTTTTATGTTTTTAACTCAGATAAAAGAGAAACATTTAAGATGTTTCCATCCCTTGATTTTTCTAAATCACTTAATCTTACTAGAAATATTGATTATTAAGTGAGAGAAAGGTTATAATTAATGTCAGGTATCCTTTAAAAAATTTGAGATTGTGTTCAGTTTTGGCTTCAAAAATTTTCCAGAAGTCTTATAATGACACATAAAGTTTAATCTGCAATACAGAATAAGCTACTGCTACTGTACTCCTTTCCTCCCACCATTGTTCCCATCGTTTCACTAATGAGAAACTCTTTAGCCTTATAACCAGGAGAAATGCTTGTGTAAGCCAGTACAGATAAGACTGCTTATTGTACTTACAGCGTCAGAAGGTAATTCTGGAATTGCTTTTTCTGTTCTTTCAGACAATGAAGGTATATGACTTCATTCTCTATCTTTTCTTCCTGTTGGCAAGACAAACACATATGTTTAGTAAAACACTCATTGTCTCTTCTTGGCCATATGGACCAGAAAAACAATACTGAATACTTGGGCAAGCAAGGTTTTATAGAATGGTTAGGCAGGCATCAGGCTGGGGACAGTGCTGCAACTACAGTCAGTCTTGCTGAAATGAAAAACAAACGATGACCCAAAATAGGAGGATGTGTTCTGGTGAAATAAGCCAAGACTCTAGCTTTATTTCATCTCATCAACCCTGGGAATGCTGGACAAAATTAGGTAGACTAGTGAAACCATATACAGGTCTGAAAAATGCATTGTAAGGTTCTGATAAAACTTCTGTGTGCAGATTAGGAATTGGTGTAGTTTGGCAGCTTGTGAAGATGAAGTTTTCCAGGATCTGATTTCATGAAATGTCATTTCATATTTCTTTTCATCTTAGTTGTATGATGATAGGAATATGCTGATTTCTTGTTTAACAGTGATTACTGTGTGTAATAATTAACTCATCTCATGTTTATTATTGTAAACATAGAATGATGGTCATAGTATAGATATTGAGGACATCAAGTATTTTCTTTTTCTGTGATCTAATGTGAAAAGTAATGCAACATTTCAGAATAATTTGGTACAGTGAAAAAGAAAGGAAAAATGAAGCATGCCAGTAATCTTGACAGGCAAGTTTCCTGATTTGCAAAACAAAAGATCAGATTAGATAATCCCTAGAAGTGCCTTCTACCTTTCTCTGTGTCTTTGAGTCTATAAAGCAGACTCCTGTTTATTTTGGCTAAAATATCTTGGTCTCAGTGGTCTTTTTGCACGTGTGCTATTTAAATTGAATAAGACGTTCATACTTAGGCTCCTGCCCTCTCGCCCCAGGATTTTATTTGCTATAGTAGATGTTGATTTCTCTTGAGACTGTAACAAAATAATAATTTTTGATAAACATTTTAGTGTTTAACGATATGAAAATTAAGGTAGGAATACATAGATGTAAGAATTTTTGTATTAGATAATAGGGCATTCTAGTTATAGCTAGAAGTCAAAATTTCAGTATTATACTGAGAAGTCAAATCAAGTAGACAGAATACCTATGGAGCTTCTGAAAGTGAGCATGGCTCCTCTCAGAATGGGCATCAAAAATTTTGCTTTGAATAAACAGTGGATGCATTTTTACTAGGTACTTTGGGGGATGAAATTGCATATTTTCTCTTTGTGTTGCCTTGAATTTGACAGTTAAAGGCAAATGCAGTGCTTATATTTTGCCAAAAGTACAAGGCAGAATAGTAAGCAAAAAATTGTTATGTAGGCGGGCAAAAGGGCAGATTCTCTGCCAAATGGCTCTAAATGAGTTGATACAAGGAATTTAAATATTAGGTTTTGATGAGAGATTGTTGAATTTAGTCAGTGTTGGTGTTTCCTTTGGTATGCAAGCTAATTAGACAACAACAGCTAATTGGAGCCAGTGGCTCCGGCAGCTTGCCTCTGTTAGCACAAATGCCAGAGGGTGGCACGGTTGGCTTTATGCTGGCCAGGAAGACTTCCATCAAGGCTTAGCTGTTAATGTCTTCAGACCTCTCCTGGCCCTCTCTTGGAGAGCCTTGCCTTAAATAACCATTGGTAACAAGGGGTGTTCCAGGAGATCCCTACTACTTTCACCTTCTGTAATATTGATGCAATTTGTACTCACCCCCTTAATGTATATCAGCAATTGCAAAGTTCTACCACTGTAGGAAAATAGAGAGATCCCCTATTTGGGAAGGATAAAAATTATTACAAAGCATCCTGCTTCGTATTGAGTGGTAACTTGCAACAGAACAGATGATCTCAATCTTAATTGTGCATGAAAACACCCAGGAATCTTGTTAAAAATTTAGATTCCTGTGGCACTACACCATAAATTCTAGTGCAGTGGGTGTGGGATAAAACTCTGTAGAAGCCAGCCTTTCCCCAGCTTACTCAGAATGGAGACTGCCTCCTAAAATATTCATAAGTCAGAAATGATTTTAAAACCAAAGTGTTTGTAAACAATTTAAAGCAAATTTGGTCTGTCCATACGTTACTTCAGAGCCGAACTTAGTACTCTCCTGTCACAGCTCTAAGTATTATACTTTCAGTGGCATGACATGAGGTCATGTCTCTATTACATTTCCAGACTTTAGCAATGGGACTTTGAAAGCACTCTTATTTTATTGTGTAGAAGTAAATATTGGAAATAAGGTATCCTCAAAAGTAAATTTACTGTACATTGCTGGCTAGGATACATTATCCTGTAGAGGTAAATGATTATAACTGTCTTTAAAACTTTGACACATAGTAAGTACAAGAGAGGTTATTTAGATAGAGTTGTGTATTCCACATTATACATTGAATAGGTGCAGATTACCAGGAATTGGGATTTGGGTGTCTCCTGATTGAGCTGTTTGAATTTGGATAAGACAGGGTGCCTTCCCTGAGGTGCAGGGAGAGAATCCAGACGACCCTTTCATTGTCCAGCAGCTTCATGCATCAGGGTTGGACTTGATAAAGTCTGGGGTAAATGATTCAGGATTCTAAAATGCTCTGAACTATTTAGCTGTGCTTATTTACATAGTTACTTCTGAGATCAAACCAAATTAGTATCCTAGGCTCAGAAAACAGATGAGAGGTTACATCTTTGGTCTAAAGAGCTTATTTATTATTCCTCAAGAAGAATGCATAAGATTTACCATTACCGAAGAAGGTTAGGACAACATTGTTATACCACTTAATTATTTCTAATTATCCTTTTGCGATACTGTAACACTTAGTTAGCTTATTCATATAATTGATATGTTAGTTGGCCACCATGTAATGGAGTTGTGATTTTCAAAGTAGAACGTGTTGACTTAAGGAAATGTTTGGCAAATATGTTTAGACAGTTAGTGATTTCTTTTAGATTTTCCAAATCCAATTTATCCTTCGATGCTTTGGTATCATACACGAGCTTAAATATCTTAATGTTTTGTTAAAAAAAATCCAATGCAATTAAAAAATTTCAAAACCTGTTTAAATGATGCTTGTTTAAAGGAAAACTGTTATCCTTTAGTCCTTTTCAAATAATAGTGATAGGACTTGCTAACATTTGATTACTTTGTGCCAGTCACTCTCTTAAACTCTCATTTAGTCCTTAACGTTGATTCATTATGAAGGAAGTTAATGATCCCTTCAATATGTACCTTTCCATTTTCATTACATTGGCTTTTGAAGTTAAACTTTTTAGGGTCAGATATCTATAGACTCAAATACAGCCATAAGACAAAAGACATAGATTCCTTGAACTCTTTCCCGGTCTTTCTATCCTCTTGACGAGGTCTTTCACAGAGCAAAAGTTTTAATTTTTGACGAGGATTAGCTTATCAAGTTTTACTTTAATGGACGATGCTTTTGGTGTCACGTCTAAGAATTCCTTGCCTGGCCTTAGGTCACCAGGATGTGGTGGGGGCAGAAGGTGAGTTAAATTTTAAATTTAATTTCTTATTTTACTATGATACATTTGTCACAACCAGTAAACAAATATTGCTGCATTATTAGGAAGTAGGGTTCATATTTTATTCATATTTTCTTAGTTTTTAATCTAATGTTCTTTTTCTGTCCCAGGACCCCATCCTGGATATCATATATTACATTCACTCATCATGTGTCCTTAGGCTCTTCTAGACAGTGACAGTTTTTCAGACTTTCTTTGTTTAGATGACCTTGACAGTTTTCAGGAATGCTCTTCAGATATTTTGTTGAATGTCCCACAGTTGCAATTTGTCTGATGTTTTACTCTCACGATTAGACTGGGGTTTATGGGTTCTTGGCAGGAAGAACACAGAGGTAAGGTGCCATTTCTCATCGTATTGTATCGAGGGTACACATGATCAACATGACTTGTCACTGATGATGTTCAGTTGGACCACGTGGCCATAGGTCGTGTTTGCCAGGTTCCTCCGCTGTAAAGTTACCCTCTCTTTCTGCCTGTCCTGTAATCATTGGAAGGAAGTGACTGTGCAGCTCACATGTGAGGGGTGGGGAGTTAGGCCCCATTCACGCATTTTGGTATGGTATGTTTTCATTTGCATTCAGTTCTATGTATTTGTCTTTATTTTCTTCAAGGCTTCCTGTTTGGCACACGGATCATTCTATACGTATGTTTGTTATCTAAATGTTTGGGGATTTTCCTGTTGTCTGTCTGTTGTTGATTTCTAGTTTAACTCCATTATAGTGAAAATATACTCTGATTTCAGTTCTTTTAAATAAATTTGTTTTATGTAGTCTGCTGTTGTTGGGTGGAGTGTTCTGTGTATGTTAGTTGTATCCTGATGGTTGATTATTTGTTCTATTTTTCTGTACCCTTCCTGATTTTCTGTCTAGTACTATCACTTGTTGACAGTGGGGTATTGAAGTTCCCAACTATAGTTGTGGCTTTGTCTTTTTCTCCTCTCAGTTTTTGCTTGATGTATTTTAAGATTTCCTGTTCAGTGCAGACACGTTTAGGATTATGCTTCCTGATGGAGTGATCCTTTTATGTAGTGTCTCTGCTCGTCTCTAGTAACTTTTTGATTTGAAGTCCCTTTTACCTGATGTTAATATAAGTATCCTTGCTTTTGAAAAAATTATTTGCATGGTATATCCTTTTCTATCATTTTACTCTCTAGCTACTCATGTATTACATTGGATTTTAAAAGTAAATCAAATCCAAGTTTAGGTCTTAAATGTTCTCATGAAGTTCTTTTGAATTCTTTCAACTAAGGTCAGGGTACACATGTGGATAAGTGGTACAAATCACTTTTTTTTTTTTTTTTTTTAAAGAGGGAATTTTTTTTTTTAAGAGTAGCAGCTATTTATTTATTTATTTGTTTATTTTATTTGGCTGCATCAGGTCTTAGTTGCGGCACACAGGATCTTACTTGTGGCATGCAAGATCTCTCGTTGCGGTGCACGGGCTTTGTAGTTTGCAGCGCATGGGCTTCTCTCTAGTTGAGGTGCGCGGGCTCAGTAGTTGTGGCACGTGGGCTTAGTTGCCCCATGGCATGTGGGATCTTAGTTCCCCGACCAGGGATCGAACCCACGTCCTCTGCATTGGAAGGTGGATTCCACTGGACCACCAGGGAAGTCCCACAAATCACTTTTAAAAACTAGAAAATGGAATATTGGTACAAAGCAGAGTAGAGAGAGCCTTATTCATTGAGTCAGTCTTTTGGTCATTAAACATATATCTGTTGAATACCTCATGTGTGCCAGGAACTGTTTAGGTGCTGGAGACATAGTAGTGAACAAAACAGAAGGAAAACAAAATATGACTAGCCTGGAGTTCATATTCTAGTGGAGGAAGAAGAAAGTGAACAAATAAATTACATTATATGTCAGAAGGTAACAAATGCTTTGGAGCAAAGTCAAGCTGGGAAGGGGGTAAGACAGGTACCACCAGTGGATGGTGGCGGGGTGTGGTTCTGTTCCCATAGGGTGATCGGAGAAGACCTCTCTGATAAGTTGACATTTGAGCAAAGACCTTAAGATGATGAGGGAACAAGCTGTGTTAATTTAATTTCTCTGGGAGAGAAGTACCTCAGGCAGAAAAGGGCATGCTGGCACATTAGAGGAGCCCATGGGAGGCCGGTGTGACTGGAACAGAGTGAGCCCTGGGGGGAGGGCGGGTCAGAGAGGAAGCGGGGAGGTCAAGTTGAACCCTGAAGGCATCCTAAGGACATTAGCTGTGCCAGAGGGGAAGTCACTAGAGAGTTTTGAACAGGGTGGTGGCATGATTTAGCTTTCATTTCAAAAGGAGCATTTGATAAATTGTGTATAGTTACCTGATCTGTTTAATAAAAGACAGTAGGGAGGTGGGCGTTAAATGCTTTTTTTTTTTTTAAGATTTTGGCTGAAGTGATTTCTGTTTTTTTTTCTTTTTTTAAATTTATTTATTTTTATTTATTTTTGGCTGTGTTGGATCTTCGTTTCTGTGCGAGGGCTTTCTCTAGTTGCGGCGAGCGGGGGCCACTCTTCATCGCAGTGCGCGGGCCTCTCACCATCGCGGCCTCTCTTGTTGCGGAGCACAGGCTCCAGACGCGCAGGCTCAGTAATTGTGGCTCACGGGCCCAGTTGCTCCGCGGCATGTGGGATCTTCCCAGACCAGGGCTCGAACCCGTGTCCCCTGCATTGGCAGGCAGACTCTCAACCACTGCGCCACCAGGGAAGCCCGCGTTAAATGCTTTTGATTTAAAAAAATTGTTTTTTAAAAAGAGGAAGGCAGGCTAGATAATTTCAGAGAGTTTTTTCTCTTCCCAAACTCCTTCTTTGCCTTTCATGGATCTAAAGTAATTGATTTTTAATTTAAAATGTATGAGGGGTGCTGTGGAATAATTCTAAATGTGACCCCAGCAGTAGATTTAGGAAAAAAACCTCTCATTCCTGTTGAGCAGTTTGACAGGATGTTTTAGAGGTCTGAAGGAATTCGCCAGAGGCACAGATGGTATCACGTCAAGAACAGCAAAGACTGGAACCTCGGCCACAACTGTAATCTATCTTGGTTTATTTTCAGTGGACTGTCAGGCACTTCATACCCACTACAGCAGCCAAGTGCTTACAACAATATACCCGCAGCAAGAGCAAACGCAGTAATTGCGGACGGTAAAGAAAGAAGAAACGTAAGCCACTGATAACAGAGACTAACATTACACAATTTTCAAATTGCCAGGGCCTTGTCACATTTCTTTTTCTGATAGGTCATTTCACTTAAAAAATTTCAGTGAAGGTGAGAACAAGAAAAGACAGACATGAGAAAAGCGTGTCTTATGGATAAAGAAGGAAATCACGGTCACAGTGCTTAAGGATCCAGGAAATGCACAAAGATCTGTTTTTTACAGATACCATAAAAAGTAGATTTTGCAGAGGTTGAAAGCAGAGGGTTTATCTGAGATATGATCAAAATCCAATCCAGTTCACCTTTTGGAAAGAATTAAAGGATAAGTACAAAGAAAGAAATAGTACCTTGGGCCTTATGTGAAGATGATCTCACAGCCTCTGTTACAATTTCTAATCTGTACCCAGGGTAATCTATAACTACAGTCTCCTTAAACCATCATGAATACTATGTCTGAATGTCTCCAGAATTAAAAATCCTTCTTAGGGGCATCTGCATATGTGTGTCTTAAACTTTGCTTCAGTTTGAACCCTGCCTCTACTCCTAAACCAAAAAAGTCTTTGTAGGGGCTTCCCTGGTGGTGCAGTGGTTAAGAATCCACCTGCCAATGCAGGGGACATTGGTTTGAGCCCTGGTCTGGGAAGATTCCACATGCCGTGGAGCACCTAAGCCCGTGAGCCACAACTACTGAAGCCTGCACGCCTAGAGCCCATGCTCCGCAACAAAAGAAGCCACCGCAATGAGAGGCCTGCGCACCACAACGAAGAGTAGCCCCCGCTCGCCCCAACTAGAGGAAGCCCGCGTGCAGCAACGAAGACCCAACACAGCCAAAAATAAATAAATAAAACAATTTTTTTTAAAAAAAGTCTTTGTAGGTAGTAGTCTCAAGTATTACCTTCTCATAATCCTCCATAGATGCTTTTCATATAGGAAGGACTCTACAAATGCTTTCTGATTCAACAGCTTAGGTAAGTTGTACCTGATGAGAAGGTCAGGCAGCAGGACCATTAATAATAGGAATTATAATTATATTTTCTGATCCAGGTATCAAAATAATAGGGTCTGACAGCATGTCAGAATCTATGAAAACTTAGTGACCACAAAATTCAAGGTATAAGCTCTTTGTATCTACAGAGGAGACTACTTTTGTCTCAGATTTGAAATCCTATTTCCTAATTTAGTGTATAAAATACTTGGCCAAAATGCACTGATTAGCCAGAAGTAATGTCTGTATCAAAACTACATTTGACGATGGCTCTTAATATGTGAAAACTCACTTACATATGCATGACTCATATTAAAAATTTATGATACATTTAAATAAATCTGTGAAAATAAATGCAGTAGCTGAATAGATCTGGTCTGTTAATACCAATTAGACAAATTTTTTTAAAATTATTTATCTACAGAATAAACTCATGCTTTTAAAGAATCAATCTATGTGTAATCATTTTTATTTCTTTATGGCTACTCTACAGTTAATATTAAAGACAATGTCAAGCAATAACAGAGAGGAAGTAGCCCAGACATTCAGCCCTGACCCAGAGAAATAAGTGTGTTAGTAATTCTGTGTGATTTCAGTGACCTAGCTTTGCACCAAACGAGTTGAAAAAATTTCAGTTTATTTTAAAAAGTCATATTGCAACACACAAACTGACTTCCCAATTTCTCCAGTTCTGACAGTCACACTAATAAAAATAAAGTAATGATGATGATGCTGTGGATAGACCTACCACTTTGTTGGGCCAGGTTAAACGCTGCTGCTTGGAATACTTGCCCTTTTGTCAGAACACTTCCTCTTCCTGCATGCAGGTGTTAGCGTGCTCAAGCGCCATCACCTTCAGGAGGCCCCTTTGACAACCTAAGCCCATGATGATGATCTCTCTGAATTACAACGGTCAATTTGTCTCTACCACACCATCTAGCATTTCGTGATGCAGGACTCGTGAAGTTCTCTGGCTGTGTTTCTGAATGTACAGTAATTCTATTTGCCCCTAAAAATAAGCTCCTTGTGGGTCAGTGCCATCTTCTCTTTCCCACGCCTTCACTCATATAGCCTAGTTCTGCAAATACATACACTTAAACAGAGCCCTCCATTTTGCTTTTAACGTTAATTAGGATTCTTGTTACTTTAATTTACACAAAAATTACCAAATGATTATCCTCCTCGTTCTTGACCTCAATGCTTTATCAGTAAGTTCCCTGCAAAAAGGCCTAGTTCACAGACACAAAGTTGAGGCTGACCTTGAAGAAAGAACAGAATATCTTTAAGTGCTAATAATGCACAGGAATAAAATTCTCGTCCCAGTTCAACCAGGTTTTTTGAGTATAATTGTAACAAACTTATGTGACTTTTTAAGTAGTGAGCTCTCCTATTAGCTCCAGTATCACCATTATTTTGAAGGTCATGCTGATCAGAATAACACTTCTCTGAATTCAGCCAGAGGTCCCAAGATATTTTAAGAAATCATCCTTTTACAACCAGGAAAGGTCTGGAGGGAGGGGGTCATTTAATCCATTTTACAAATATGGGATCTAAAGTACAGAAAGGTTAAGTGGCACATAATAGACTCTCAGTACATGTTCACCAAAGTGAAAGTGCTAGGTAAATTGATGAAAAGAGTGAAGATTAAAGGTGGATCATCCTGAACCTTAGTTTAAAAGCACCCTCGTTTAAGGAAGGCTCAAATCAAACTACGAGGCGTACACCTCCACAACAAATCAAGGAAAGATGTGCTCTCTTGCAAACTTTGGCACAAAAGATAATCTTTTCCTTTTAAAATTGTTTGGCTCCCCACTCAGGCCATCTCTTCCACCACAAAATTTAAATGTTTTGTGACTTCAGTAAATGAAAATATTGATACATACCAAAACCTCATTAATATAAAACCTAAACTATTTGGGAAAGTTGGTTTGAATTATCTGCTGTTTATTAAAGAATTTAATCTCTGGAGAGGCAGAAGTTTGTTTTTCTTAAAGTAACAATTTTAGCTTGTGATCCATAATCTAAATTCTGTGAGTAATTAATGAAACAACTGTGGCAGCATCCTTTAAAGGACTCTTCTCATGTGTTAGAAAGTTACTGACAAGAAACACTTAGAAACTGAATGGATCACTTCACAGCAGTGTTGCTATTGACCTAAAGGTGGGAATCATTTAAGCATGGAGCCTCAACTATTCAGGGCCAGCAGCTTCAATTTGTAGGTTGTCCATTCCCTTGGTTTTCTTCTTCCTTGCTGATAGCTTGTGCTAGAAAATAATTTATTCTGTCTCAACAAACTACAGATAAGATGTAATAAAATTCAAATCGGATAATTTTGCTTTAGGTAAGGAGCACCTTCAAAAAGTATTGTGGATTTCATTAAATAAAACAGAAGGCAAGACTTTTTCTTGTTCAATTGTTTATAATGCTATCCCTAATATTATGGATAAGTACTGGCTAAGTAGTAACCAAAATCAAGCCACACTTCTACAACCATTAAAACTATGATTGTGGCATCTTAGCTGGGTTGTAGTTTGTAGATTGAAGAAATGTACTGATTGACCTAATTTCTTTCTTTTTAGGTCTTTGAGATGTTTGTACTGGTTTCCTGTAAGCAGGTCTTAATTAACAAAGATTTTTAAGTCCCTGTTCCTATCAAGACAGGCAGAAACCAGTCTTGGCAGATAAACTGACTCTAATCTTGGGAACAATTAAAAAAAAAAAAAACTTTAAAAGGTCAGATCTATACATTTTGATATATAATGACAATATATGCTGATGGAGCAGAGTTTGTGGGTTAAATCACATGCCAGGTAAATTCAGTTTGTTTTGAGGGTACAGCTATCACCCCAAATACAGATCAGTAAATGTATCTCAGGAATCAAAAGTATGGGGCTTCCCTAGTGGCGCAGTGGTTAAGAATCCACCTGCCAATGCAGGGGACACGGGTTCGAGCCCTGGTCCGGGACGATCCCACATGCCGCGGAGCAACTAAGCCCGTGAGCCACAACTACTGAGCCTGTGCTCTAGAGCCCGCGAGCCACAACTACTGAGCCCGCATGCCTGGAGCCCGTGCTCCGCAACAAGAGAAGCCACTGCAATGAGAAACCCACGCACCGCAACGAAGAGTAGCCCCTGCTGTCAGCAACTAGAGAAAGCCCGTGCGCAGCAACGAAGACCCAACGCAGCCAAAAATAAAATAAATAAATTTTTTAAAAAATCTAAAAAAAAAGTATGAGAGAATGGACTGCTGAATGGAAAAGATGTTAGACGTTTAAAAAATGATGCAGCTTTCTGAAATAGTGTTAGTATTTGCCCTGAAGTTGATCAAAACAGAACTTAACCCTGCATATGAAAGTGAGGTTTGGCTCTGCTGAAGATCATATCTGATTTCTTAAGCAGTTTCATCAGTGTCAGCTGTGAGATACACTTAACATTAAGTGACAAGGCAGGATTAGAGTGCAAGCCCTGGAGTCCAGCCAATTTATCATCCTTGAAGCTATGTGGAATGCTGTGTAACACGATTGAAAATAGATGACAGAAGGCTGTCCAAACAGCTGCTGCATGGTGATCTAAAATGGGGGATCGCAGACCAGGCTGACAGAAGAAATGCTTTAAGGGCACACTGAATCACAGCATGAAATGCTAAAACACAGCTCAGGGCAGCCAGGAAAGAATTGTTTCTGTGAATGCCATAATCAGAAATGAAGTGATTTCTTTATAGCAAAGCCACTGAAAAGAACATGGTCCTAAAGCAGTTGCTTGCAAACAGGGACAGAATGTACAAATAATAGTTGCAATTCAAATCCAAGGACAAGTTAATACAGACATCATGAAAAGAATTAATTAGATCCTTTCTTTAAAGCAGTTCACAAACCATTAGAAATATCTTTCATTATCAAGGCATCAACAACCTTAACCACTTACCTAAGACAGAATTTTAAATTATGTTAGTTTGGTTTAAAAAATAATAAATGTCCAAAGGGCTAATTTTCCAGTGTAGAAATGTTCCTCCCTCCTCTAGTGTAAAACATCATTTGAACATGTTCAGTGCTTAGAAAAATTGTGGACTTAATTTATTAATAGTTTTCTATGACATGAAACTGAAATCTTTTTTTTTCATTAGAAATAATGCATTTCACTGATGGGGTTAGAGACTGTTTGCCTGTTCACGTGCCTTTGAGTAAATCTTATCGGCATAATAATATAGAATAATTTAGTTTCAAAGTTCTATAGCATAAGAGTATATCATCATACTTAAAGAAATGAGGTAAAACTGAGCCAAATAAGGATCCAGAGGAAAGCGTATTTTCAGATGTAGCCAGGCTTCTAACTTAAAGCAAGTTATATCCCCAAATTTCTTCAAAATAAGTAACAGAAACTCAGAATGCACTTTTCCGAAGAATAATAACGTTAGGTTCACAGACTGGCCCACAGATGCCAATTTAACACATAAAGTACCTAAAATATACATTTGCATTTAGAAATGAAAATAACCACTGCGAATACATACCAGTAATTAAACAAAACGAAAAAAAAATTGAAGAAATAAGTGGATAAAATAGTCAAATATAAAATGATCCCTTTGCAGCAAAGCTGTTGAAAAGAAAGTGATTCTAAAACAGTAGCTTGCAAAAAGGGACAGAGGGTACAAATAATGGCTGCGACTAAAATCAAAGGATAATGTGATATAAACAGCAAGGAAAAGATTAGTTCTACTTAGAGCACACACGGAGTTATTTGAAAGCTTTGGAGTCTGTTTTGAAATCTGTATTGGAGCAGGGCAGGTATTTTTGAAGTTATGATTAAGGGAAAATTAGAAGCTGACTTCTTCCTCTGCTCAATTCTTAAAAGCCAGTTGCCTTCTTTCTCATTCTATATACTTGTTGGTGATTTCATCTACTTCCCCTTATTTCATGACCATCTATTTGCTGGACTTCCAAATCTATACTCCTGATTTAGCGCTTTTTTCTTAAGTTTGCTACTGTATGTTCAACTGCCTACTGAACGTTTCCACATGGATGTTCCACAGATACCTTAAATTCACTATGTCCAAACCCAAAAACGTTACTGTACTTAAAACTCTTCAACTGCTCTTTTTTGCCTTCAGGTAAAGTATAAACTCTTTCAGGTGAATTACAACACCCTTTATATTTTACACCTGTTTATCCCAGTTACCTTTTACCTCCTGGCAGGATGAAGGGCTGGCCTAGCAATTCAGTGAAAAAACACGTGCCATTCTTTCTCCTGTCTGGTCCTTTGCACATGCTTTTAAATGTATAAAGAAACTGTAGAAAAACTACACAATAAACTTATAACAGTTATTTGTTTTGAGGGGTATAATTTCCTTGTATTCATAAACCTAAATGCTGCTCAGAGCGTGGATTTTAATTATCTCCGTACAGTGAAGCCCAGGTTGACCTGAGACACGCTGACTGCCATATACTTCTCCAGCAAAGATGAGTTCATTTGGGATTAGCAGAGAATTGCAATTCACGGTCTGCAACCATAGCAAGCCATGAGCCACGTGCAAAAGTCCCTGGCAAGGAAAGGAAAATACTTTTATAGAGAGGAAAAGGAAGTTGGGAGGGCTGTAATAAACAAAGGGTCTGTGGCTTTTCATTGGCTGAGTCCTTCTCCTTCCTGTTGGGCTTTGCTATAGTTGCAGGGTGTGAGAGCTCCCCCTTCTGGTCTCCTAACTCTAGTTAAGTGGGCTTTCTGTTTGTTTATTTTTTAATTAATTTCTGCGTTGGGTCTTTGTTGCTGTGTGCGGGCTTTCTCTAGTTGCGGCGAGCAGGGGCTACTCTTTGTTGAGGTGCATGGGCTTCTCATTGCGCTGGCTTCTCTTGTTGTGGAGCACGGGCTCTAGGCTCGCGGGTTCAGTAGTTGTGGCGCACGGGCTTAGATGCTCCACGGCATGCGGGATCTTCCCGGATCAGGGCTCGAACCCGTGTGCCCTGCATTGACAGGTGGATTCTTAACCACTGCACCACCAGGGAAGTCCTGTTTATTTTTTATACCCTCAAGCAATGCTGTGATTTAAAAAACAATTTTTTTTTTAGGTGCTTAATTTGGTTAGGAGTAGTAAATGTAAAATAATGAATTATGTGTAGTGAATAGTGTTTCTTCCAAAATAAAAATTTGGGTTCATTTAAAAATATGAGTATAAACTTTCCCCAAAATGCCATTGATATGCTCACAGTAAAATCAGTTGTTTAGTTTTTTTTAAGTATCAGTACTTATAAAGAGTAATGTAATTTAAATTATCTTATTTTGTTACATCTTGTAAACTACAGATAATAAAATTGTTAATCCTGGTGTATTATCAATGATAGGTAAAGTTAAAAATCTCTCAAGTTACAGCAACTGTTTTAAAAAATGGGTTATGGAGCTTCCCTGGTGACACAGTGGTTAAGAATCCTCCTGCCAATGCAGGGGACACGGGTTCGAGCCCTGGTCTGGGAAGATCCCACATGCCGCAGAGCAGCTAAGCCCGTGCGCCAGAGCTACTGAGCCTGTGCCCTAGAGCCTGTGAGCCACAACTACTGAGTCCATGCTCCACAACTACTGAAGCCCTCGCGCCTAGAGCCCATGCTCTGCAACAGGAGAAGCCACTGCAATGAGAAGCCTGCTTGCTGCAACTAGAGAAAGCCCACGCACAGCAACAAAGACCCAACGCAGCCATAAATAAATAAATAAATAAATAAATTTGCTTAAAAAAAAAAAATGTGTTATGTTACCTCCTACACTGTAGGTGGGAATGTAAATTGATGCAGCCACTGTGGAAAACAGTATGGAGATTCCTCAGAAAATAAAAATATGATCCAGCAATCCCACTCCAGGCATATATCCAGACAAAATTATAATTCAAAAAGAATACATGCACCCCTATGTTCATAGCAGCACTATTCACAATAGCCAAGACATGGGAATAACTTAAATGTCCATCAACAGAGGAACGGATAAAGGAGATGTGGTACATATATACAATGTAATATTACTCAGCCATAAAAAAGAATGAAATAATGCCATTTGCAGCAACATGGATGGACCTAGAGATTAACATACTAAGTGAAGTAAGCCAGACAGAGAAAGACAAATACCATATGATATCTATGTGGAATCTAAAATACGACACAATGAACTTAGCAGAAACAGACTCACAGACATAAAGAACAGACTTGTGGTTTCCAAGGGGGAGGGGTGTGGGGAGGGATGGAGTGGGAGTTTGGGGTGAGCAGCTGCAAACTGTTACATAGAGAATGGATAAACAACAAGGTCCTACTGTATAGCACAGGGAACTGTATTCAGTATACTGTGATAAAAGCATAATGGAAAAGAATATGAAAAAGAATGTATATATATGTGTAACTGAATCACTTTGCTGTACAGCAGAAATTGACACAACCTTGTAAATCAACTCTACTTAAGTAAAATAATTTTTTTAAAATGGGTTACATTAGAGTAAATTATCCCCAGGATGGGAAAGGAGTAAGTAGGAGGAGGACTGTGGAGACCTGCCAGCATAACCGTGTGAGAGTCCCTTGTGGTCAGCAGCTGCCCACCTTCACCTTCTCAGTCTGCATCTTCACTCTCCAGGTCACAGTGGCCTTGAAACACTGGGAAACTGGCATCCAAAAAAAGTGTTATCATAACCAACAAAGTACCAAAGAAAGCTCCTTTATTTTCATCTAAAAGTAAGTCACGTACCTGAAACGGGACTTTCTGAATCATGCTCCCAAAGAGAATAAATTGACCATGAACTGAATTCTCATTGGTAGCAGAAAGTATTAGCAGGCACTTCTAAGTGATACTTGTAAGATGTTGTCTTTTACAAGTAATCTGTCCCTTTCCCTTCCTGACTGATACTCTGTAATTCAGAAGGGCAAGAGATGCTCTATGTACCAGCATTTCAGCCAGCACGATGCTGGCAGGAAGGTCCTGAGGAGCAGTGCAGAGCTTTGAAAGAATGACTGACACACACACACAGACACACAATCACCTTAGAGATTTTTTTTTAAAACAAACCTGATCCTATACTTGAAAAAATACCCCTAACCTACCTTCTTCTGAGACATTTGCGTAAACTAACGGTTTATGATCCTTTGCCGTTTTCTGTCATGGACAATGCGGTTTATAGATTTAGTGAGATATTGGATAGCTTTTCTCATTTTGCTACCGAGATATCTGTCTACACATTTCTTTACACACCTAGAAGGAAACCATATCTGATCATCTGATCTGAATCCAGTGCTAGTCTACGCTGTAATCTTACCGTGAACCTATAAAAGTACGCTGCTAATACAATCTTCAGGTTGTTTGAAATGTGGGAAAATAAAAACAAAAGAGATCAACAGGGAGATGATCTCAAGTTCTTCATTAGAAAAGAAGCATTAAATAAAATGCCCTTTCCAGTGAAGAGAGCAGGAAGCATCAAGGCTCCATTCACAAACACCACCAAAAATCAGAATCCTGTGGATTCTCGCAATGAGTCACAAAACAAGATGATTGAAAATGAAAATACAGTTGAGCTCAAGCAGTTCCCAACTTCTACACTAGTTATATTTCAAAACTTGGTTTATCCACCTTAGTACTTAGACCCTGGAATTCACTTACCCAATTTAATTATTTTGTATACTGTTCTTAAGAGCCCATGACTGTTCATTTAAAAAAAAAAAAAAAAAGTAAGCCAGAGTGTACCTGAAATACAGAACATCATTAGCCAATCCAATTCTGAATCAAAGAAAAGCATACTCAAAGGTGTAATAAAAGAACGATATCTACACTGTTTACATGGACTGAGAAACCCCTCAGACCAAAGTCATTGACAGCAGGCATGTAAGCACTTCAACAGAATTGCGCACATGGGGCCCGGAGGGTGAAGGTCAGGGAGGCCAGTGCTCAGGAAGATGTTTTCCTGACTGTGAAGCCTGTGCGTTAAGTATGAGGAGAAGGCATAGGGGCAGGAGCCGTGTTACCCAGGCAAGGGGAAGGGACTGTCCTCACAGACTGCCCCCTCTTTATACTGTCATCATCGTGGGTCCTGTTACCACAGACCCAGTTCTGTATCTCCTTCCTAGATTCAGGGGAGGCATGGCTGGGTGTACACTGTGGCACAGGTGGTGGCTGGCAAACAGGCAAGAAGAGGGCAATTCAAATTCAGTGTTAAATCCTGAAGGGGATTCCTGTGGCCCTTCCCACATCCATTTGCCTGTAGTGACTGAGGTGACTTGATCCATCAGAGACCCTGTTTACAGAAATTGTAACAAAAGGATGTCTTGGTGGGTTTTTTATAGAATAAAAAGAGAAGTTTAGCAATTTTATGGAGTTTTTTTATTCGTGGTACTGAAATTCTCTTAATAGTTCTCCCTTTGCAATCAAGGTAAAGTAATAGCATTAGCTCTGCTGTGGTTTTTTTTTTTTTTTTTTAACATCTTTATTGGAGTATAATTGCTTTACAATGGTGTCTTAGTTTCTGCTTTATAACAAAGTGAATCAGTTATACATATACATATATCTCTTCCCTTTTGCGTCTCCCTCCCTCCGACCCTCCCTATCCCACCCCTCCAGGTGGTCACAAAGCACAGAGCTGATCTCCCTGTGCTATGCGGCTGCTTCCCACTAGCTATCTATTTTACATTTGGTAGTGTATATATGTCGATGCCACTCTCTCACTTCATCCCAGCTTACCCTTCCCCCTCCCCGTGTCCTCAAGTCCATTCTCTAGTAGGTCTGCATCTTTATTCCCGTCTTGCCCCTAGGTTCTTCATGACCATTTTTTTTTTTTTTTTTAGATTCCATATATATGTGTTAGCATACAGTATTTGTTTTTCTCTTTCTGACTTACTTCACTCTGTAAGACAGACTCTAGGTCCATCCACCCCACTACAAATAACTCAATTTCGGTTTTTTTTATGTCTGAGTAATATTCCATTGTATATATGTGCCACATCTTCTTTATCCATTTATCTGTTGATGGACACTTAGGTTGCTTCCATGTCCTGGCTATTGTAAATAGAACTGCAATGAACATTGTGGTACATGACTCTTTTTGAATTATGGTTTTCTCAGGGTATATGCCTGAGATATTGGGATTGCTGGGTCGTATGGTAGTTCTATTTTTAGTTTTTTAAGGAACCTCCATGCTGTTCTCCATAGTGGCTGTATCAATTTACATTCCCACCAGCAGTGCAAGAGGGTTCCCTTTTCTCCACACCCTCTCCAGCATTTGTTGTTTCTAGATTTTTTGATGATGGCCATTCTGACCAGTGTGAGATGATATCTCATTGTAGTTTTGATTTGCATTTCTCTAATGATTAATGATGTTGTGTTTCATGTGTTTCATGTGTTTGTTGGCAATCTGTATATCTTCTTTGGAGAAATGTCTATTTAGGTCTTCTGTCCATTTTTGGATTGGGTTGTTTCTTTTTTTGATATTGAGCTGCATGAGCTGCTTGTAAATTTTGGAGATTAATCCTTTGTCAGTTGCTTCATTTACAAATATTTTCTCCCATTCTGAGGGTGGTCTTTTCATCTTGTTTATGGTTTCTTGTTTATGGCTGTGCAAAAAAAGCTTTTAAGTTTCATTAGGTCCCATTTGTTTATTTTTGTTTTTATTTCCATTTCTCTAGGAGGTGGGTCAAAAGGATCTTGCTGTGATTTATGTCATAGAGTGTTCTGCCTATGTTTTCCTCTAAGAGTTTGATAGTGTCTGGCCTTGCATTTAGGTCTTTAATCCATTTTGAGTTTATTTTTGTGTATGGTGTTAAGGAGTGTTCTAATTTCATTCTTTTACATGTAGCTGTCCAGTTTTCCCAGCACCACTTATTGAAGAGGCTGTCTTTTCTCCATTGTATATTCTTGCTTCATTTGTCAAAGATTAGTTGACCATATGTGAGTGGGTTTATCTCTGGGCTTTCTATCCTGTTCCATTGATCTATATTTCTGTTTTTGTGCCAGTACCATACTGTCTTGATTATTGTAGCTTTGTAGTGTAGTCTGAAGTCAGGGAGCCTGATTCCTCCAGCTCTGTTTTTCTTTCTCAAGATTGCTTTCGCTATTCGGGGTCTTTTGTTTTTCCATACAAATTGTGAAATTTTTTGTTCTAGTTCTGTAAAAATGCCAGTGGTAGTTTGATAGGGATTGCATTGAATCTGTAGATTGCTTTGGGTAGTATAGTCATTTTTACAATGTTGATTCTTCCAATCCAAGAACATGGTATATCTCTCCATCTATTTGTATCATCTTTAATATCTTTCATCAGTGTCTTATAATTTTCTGCATACAGGTCTTTTGTCTCCTTAGGTAGGTTTATTCCTAGGTACTTTATTCTTTTTGTTGCAGTGGTAAATGGGAGAGTTTTCTTAATTTCACTTTCAGATTTTTCATCATTAGTGCATAGGAATGCAAGAGATTTCTGTGCATTAATCTTGTATCCTGCTACTTTACCAAATTCATTGATTAGCTCTAGTAGTTTTCTGGTAGCTTCTTTAGGATTCTCTATGTATAGTATCATGTCATCTGCAAACAGTGACAGCTTTACTTCTTCTTTTCCGATTTGGATTCCTTTTATTTCTTTTTCTTCTCTGATGGCTGTGGCTAAAACTTCCAAAACTATGTTGAATAATAGTGGTGAGAGTGCGCAACCTTGTCTTGTTCCTGATCTTAGTGGAAATGGTTTCAGTTTTTCACCATTGAGGATGATGTTGGCTGTGGGTTTGTCATATATGGCCTTTATTTTGTTGAGGAAAGTTCCCTCTATGCCTACTTTCTGCAGGGCTTTTATCATAAATGGGTGTTAAATTTTGTCAAAAGCTTTCTCTGCATCTATTGAGATGATCATATGGTTTTTCTCCTTCAGTTTGTTAATATGGTGTATCACGTTGATTGATTTGCGTATATTGAAGAATCCGTGCATTCCTGGGATAAACCCCACTTGATCATGGTGTATGATCCTTTTAATGTGTTGTTGGATTCTGTTTGCTAGTATTTTGTTGAGGATTTTTGCATCTATGTTCATCAGTGATATTGGCCTGTAGTTTTCTTTCTTTGTGACATCTTTGTCTGGTTTTGGTATGAGGGTGACGGTGGCCTCGTAGAATGAGTTTGGGAGTGTTCCTCCCTCTGCTATATTTTGGAAGAGTTTGAGAAGGATAGGTGTTAGCTCTTCTCTAAATGTTTGATAGAATTCGCCTGTGAAGCCATCTGGTCCTGGGCTTTTGTTTGTTGCAAGATGTTTAATCACATTTTCAATTTCAGTGCTTGTGATTGGTCAGTTCATATTTTCTACTTCTTCTGGTTCAGTCTCGGAAGGTTGTGCATTTCTAAGAATGTGTCCATTTCTTCCAGGTTGTCCATTTTTGCTGGGAGTTAATTTATTGTCAAGTGACACTACCTGGTGGGGATTCCTGCTCATCCCCTCCCTCAGCAGGCCCCCCTACGCGCGGTTACTTTGAGTTTGTCTAACAGACCATATTTCCTTCAGCCCCTGGTCTCTGCACATTTTCCTTCTACTTGCACCTAACCTGCCCTTACCCCTCTCAGATTTTCAACAGAAATGTCACCTCCTCAGAGAGGTGTATTTAGTTGTCTCCTGTCTCTCCCATTAGCTGAGTGAGTCAGGAGGGTAGGAACCATGTCCATTTTGTTTACCCCTCTGTACCCAGGGTTTAGCACCATGCCTGAGATGTAGTTAGAACTCAGTCGGTAAACAGTCTTGAAGAAATATAGGGGAATCTCTGTGGAACATTTCTTCAGGTGTGAAGAGCTACTTTATAATTTACATTTTAAAATCTCCAGTGCTTAATGATTCCCCAGACGTTCAGTCTCTTGATGAAACAGTATCAATACACTTTTTTTAAAAACTTTTAATTCTATGTTGGAATATAGTTGATTAACAATATTGTGTTAGTTTCAGGTGTACAGCAAAGGGATTTTGAAAGGGAGCCCTTCTCCCGAAGATATAAATACAAATATAGCAGCACTAATTTTAAAGAACCACTTCAGTATCTGACAAGTCTATAGACCACAACAGAGTTTGCACAGATGTTAGCAAATCACTGCTTCTAAAAATGTAATAACGGGAGTCAGAGATTTGTCAAACAAGATTAGTATTAATGTTATTCTTCTCTTAAGTAAAATATAGGTCCGTCAAGACAAATAATATTTTAAGTTAAAATACCATCAAATATCCACCTTTCTTTTGTGCAGTCTCCACAACTTTAGCTGGTTGTGTCTATACTAATTTTCTTACTGAATTTTTTAATCAACACACTTTTAAAAATCTTAAGTAAATACATTTATTACACATGAATAAAAAAATTGAGCGCTGCCTGCAAACATTTTGCTGCTGACAGCTGACATATTTTGAGAAACATGAGCTTGACTTGCTGGTCCCTGCAGAAGATAGGGTTTGGTTACATAGCATACATGCTATTAAGGTTGCGAAGGACAGAACACACCTGATATTCAGCTTTAGTTGTAGAGTATAATCAGTACCACAGTAGAATTAGAATTATTCAGGTGGGGGACACATAGCTTTGAAATTTAAAGAAAAAAAAGTTTTTTACAAAATTCCTGTATACACTAATGAAAGTAAGATGTGTATAATTTTAAAGTAAACTGTGGTATTCTTTTACTCCTCACTTGTGGTTAGCTTTGAGTATATTCTGCTTACTGACTAAATTTCCTTTTTAGATAGGTATATAAACATCATGTGCCTGAGCTCACTTTGTGTTCTTACTTTAAGAAACTTGTGCGGTTTCCTGTTCTGCTTTTAAATACCTCTCAGCTGTAGCCATAAATCTCACATTGTAGCAGATTAAGAAAATATCATGGGAGGAATAACTAACTTTAAGACACCAAAAATAGGTGTTGGGAGTTGGTAATGACTATTGTGTCCTCATTAGCATAAATGTAGTTATATATATGTAGTTGTTTCTAGGGAGAAAAATGAAATTAACTACAGGTTTTCATCTGATACAGGTACACATACAAGAGATAGGTAAAAGTTGTTGAAAACTTGAAATTTCAAATATCGCTATTAAGATGAAAAAAACAAATAGTATTTATTAAGCTATTTATTAAGCTCTAATTATATACCAGGCACTATGCTAAACACTTTATCTGTTATTTCATTTAATTGTCTCAAAAACCAGAAGGGAGATAAGGAACTGAGATAAGGAACTGCCAGTAAGTTGGGCAGGTGAAATTGACACACACCTGTTGTATTCCAGAGCCCGAGCTCTATACACTTTCAATTTCATATTCTAAAAACCATCTTTCACCAAGTGCTCCCGGTATTCCGCATAATGGCGAGGATCTAATAGATAAATTGACCACTGACTGATCTAGTAGATGTGGAAACCATCCCCCTGGTTTCTTTCACATCAAGGCTTTTGCACATCCTTCAAACTCTGGTCTCCTAAAGGTAGAAATAATATTGATCTCACTGTGAAAATAATCAGGCAACAGTTAGTACCATAAACTATCACTAATGATTACCTAAAATTACACAATAGCGAGCAAAGTCACATAGTAACATACTTTGGATGCCGGCTGAAGCATACATACACAGCTACTGGTGCTTCCCGTGTGCTTGCTAAGTGAAACGATGTTATCATTCCAGGCACATGGGCACCAAGGCCTAGCTGGTGGAGTGCAGTGCAAATCACATCAAGGTCAGGGGTTTGATTTCCTTGTAGGCTAGTTAGCTGCCCACCGTCAGAGACAGAACATGGGCTCAGTGCCAGCCGGTTGCACGGTATGTTTGGGTGGATATAGTAATTAGAGAAAAGCATGACTAACATCCACATCTAGGAGAGATGCCTGAGACTGAAGCTAATAAGAATCCACATAAAATGTCTAAAATAGACTGGCTACAGGAAACTTTTTCAGAAGCATCACAATCTGTCTTGTGATGTAAAAGACAAGTATCTCAATACATATTGTTAGGTAGCGGCCCACCTGAAATTTATCCAATGGAAGAAATCTACAAGTGTGGGTGTTATGACAGAGGACATGCACAATACATACATTTAATTTATATAAGTTCCTTTATGTAAATACTTTATATTAAAATACTGCAAGTAAAATACTTTTGGATTATGTATTCCTTATTATATCATGTTTTACTAACATTTTGCATATTCTACTGAATATTGTTTTAAGAAACCCACTTATACTCTAACTTATAGGCTGTTTATGGAATTTTTAAGAGTACTCTGACTATATATAATTTTTGCCTTATGCACTAACTTTAGAGTCAGCCTGCAAGTTAGCGGTGACTCTAGAGCACAGAAGTAGAGAGGTAGATGTTGTAATAACAACCAGAGTAAGAAGGGGCTTTTCGTGGATCTGGATATGTTATAGTTTAAAAACATTTGCAAAGTGTCTGAAACATATCCAAGAGCAAAGATGCCCTAATTATAGACATATGGTCACGGTTCTTTATACACAAACATGCAGAGAAAAGGGAAAGGTAATTTATTAACCAATAATGGCTTGAGAGACATGTATTATTTTAAAATGCATCCACCAGAAATCCATCTGCAGTATAATTTGGCTTCCTAACTTTCCGAGTCTACGTAGCAGAAAGAAGGCGGCTTCCTCTCTACATTGAACCACTGCAGGTTACTCACGCAGTTACTGTCATCTGACTTGGGTGTGTCATTGTCCAAGACCTCTCACCAGGTTATGAACCTGTTAAAAGGCCAAGTGCTTTTCACCTCTGTATTCACTGTAGTGCCTCAACTGAGAGTAGCGGGAACTCAGAAACATCAGATGAATTTTTCTGGTTCTTGGATCAGCTTGCTTTCTCATGGCAAATTAAAAAGTGATTTACTCGTCTGTAAATCAATCTCTTGTGAGTTTGGTTAGCACAAATTAATTTCCCAGAGTTTGATTCCCTTGGGTGAAGTGATAAAATTAGATTTCAGTGGAATGTACATAGATCAGGAGGGTACAGGGGACAAAGTTTCTAATAAATTCCTGTAAATGAACGGTATGTTTCTCCAGTGCATATCAATGGGATTTCATGATAAGCTAACCCTCTTTCTGTGCCACATCCGCTGATGTTTTTTCACATCTCATGATGTCCAAATAGGAATAAGGGTGTAGATTTCTTTTTATTTTTGCCCTTTATTATTATAGAAAGACATAACTCTCCACTTCTTGAATGGTTTTAAAGGTATATAAATATATTAAAGGAAGAAAATATAATCTCTTTTTAGAATCTAGAGATTTAAACGATTAGAACGATAAACGGACAAACCTAATAATTTTATTTAGCAATCCCTAAAGGCAAGAGGCAGCAAATTCCATCTTGAAAGTCCCAGCAAATCTGTGATCAGTATCCTGTGGGTGTAGTTAGCAGTCTGGTGTTTTGAGAAGGAAAATAGTGGTTTTTAACTGGCTCATTTCTGAGTTACATCCTGAAAGGAGAGGAATGAACTTAGAGCCAATATTAACAGGTGGTAATTAAATTATGGGTTCTGCATGCTTAATGTCCTAGACTAAGGCAAGATGAGACAACTGAGGCCATTAACTTTAATAATTGGAATCGGTATCTCTCTTAAGTAGTATTTTATAGCACATTAACAATGGTTGATTAGTATTAAATCAGAAAACAAACTGTTTTCTTACTAAAGCATGTTTTACTAATTCAGATCCATACCTATACATTTAAATGTGCAGTATAATTTATGGGAGGCAATGTCTTTTACAAAGGTAAAAAGAAAGATAAATGTAAAACATTTGTCAAATTTTAAAGTCAGTATCTCTTGACGGCCCGTGATTGGCTACCTTTAATTATAAAGAACTGGGAACAAGAAAAATTTAAACATTTAATTTTATTATTAAAGCTGAAAAATTCCCAATTGAAATGTTTATTATTTTATGAAGATTTTATGCCATCTGACTTAATGTTTTAAATACTAGGCGGTTATTCCACATTAATTGTATAGCAGTGCTGTAGGCATCATGTACGAATTACATCATAGTAATGACAGTCCTCTTTCCAAAGAGTTTTTTGTTTTGTTTTGGAGAACATTTAATGAACATTTGCATTTGTAATACTTTCAGACATAACTATTACCACATTGACTTTGAAATACTTAATGTCATTTGCTTATATTTTGGGTTTCTGTTAAACAATCCCAACCTCCCCTGAGAGGTCCATTTTGTTATGACTCGAGTGAACATATAATTTATCTGCCAAACGTTTGGGGAGTGAAAGGGGATGCTGTTATTAAAAATAAATATGCCAGGACAACAGGTGTAAACCAGGATATATATCACCCAGTGCAGTAGTAGACTATTACAGTATTATAGTAGAATAGTCCCTGAATTATTATACTCCCTGATCACCAAAGCAATGCATCTGTGGAGAAATGCTTTCAGGATCCCTGCTTGGGATAACTGGAATGCATGTTTCCCTGAGATCTGGGTCTCCCTCACCTCCAAGTCACTGGATGTGTTTTTGTTGTTGTTTTCACTTTGGTGCCTGGTGCCCAGCACATGAAGATGAAACGAGTGGAAGCTCAGGCCCCAGACTAGGAGAGGAATGTGCTGGAATTGTGCAAAGGGCGGGGGGGGGGGGGGGTCGGAAATGAAGGGAATTGCGGGCTGAGGACAGGGAAGCTGGGCTCTCCTTCCTGTTTAAACTCCAAGGGAGAGTCTCTTATGGGATTGCCAGAATTTGAGCCATTTCCGCCAATCTGGTGTTTTACTCAGTACCCACTCAGAGAAAGACAACGGCCATTCCTAAGATACTACCGATAAGGGATTAATATCCAACACATACAAACAGCTCACACAGCTCAACATCAGAAAAACAACCCGATTAACAAATAGGCAGAAGAACTTAATAGACATTTTTCCAAAGGAGAAATGCAGGTGGTCAACAGGCCATATGAAAGGATGCTCAACACCCTTAATCACCAGGGAGATGCAAATCAAAGCCACAAGGAGATATCACCTCACAGCTGTCAGAATGACTATTATCAAAAAGAACACAAATAAATGTTGGTGAGATTGTGGAGAAAAAAGAACCCTTGTGCACTGTTGGTGGGAATGTAAATTGGTGCAGCCACTGTGGAGAACAGTAGGGAGGTTCCTCAAAAAACTAAAAATAGAGCTACCATATGACCCAGTAATTCCACTCCTGGGTATGTATCCAAAACAAACCAAAAACAAAAACACTAATTCAGAAAGAGACACGCACCCCCAGTGTTCATTGCAGCACTATTTACAATAGGCAAAATATAGAAGCAACCTAAATGTCCATCAATAGATGAATGGAAAAAGAAGATGCGGTATATGTGTACAATGGAATTATTACTCAGCCATAGAAAAGAATGAAATAATGCCACTTGCAGCAACATGGATGGACCTAGAGATTATCATACTAAGTGAAGTAAGTCAGAAAGACAAATACTGTGTGATATCACTTATATGTGGGATCTAAAAAATACCACAAACTAGTGAATACAATAAAAAAGAAGCAGACTTACAGATAACAGAGAACAAGCTAGTGATTACCAGCAGGGGAAGAGAGAAGTGGGAAGGGGTAATATAGCAATGGGGAGTAAGAGGTACAAATTCTTAGATATAAAATAAGCTACAAGGATATATTGTACAACACAGGGAATAGAGCCAATATTTTACAATAACTGTAAATGGAGCATAACCTTTAAAAATTGTGAATCACTGTATTGTACACCAGTAACTTACATAATATTGTACATCAGCTGTACTTCAGTAAAAATAAATAAATAAATAAAGTTAAAAGAAAAAAGAGAGACCATTCGTAAGAGTGGTGAATGTTTAAGTTCAGCAGGATTCTGGAGGGGGGAAGGGACGGATCTGGGGTTTCAGCACCGCCCTCTTCAGTTCACCTGTTCTCCCCCATTCTGCTGCTGGAGACTGTGTTTTGAATCAGAAGGGGTCAACATTGATAGGATTGAAGGGCCAAGGAAGTGGGGGGGCAGGTCAGGCAAGAGGGGAAGGAGAGGGAATTGGGAGAACAGTAGTGGATTTGGCCCCAGGCACAACAGGTTCTAGAATTTTAAAGTGGGGTAGAGAGAGGAAGTGCTTCGTCTGAGAAGCCTGTGTGCATGGGGAGCTGCAGGTAGGACAGTCACAGAGATGCCCCTCTGTCTGGACATATAACCTATAATTAATCTATACCTGTCTGATTCATACGTATTTTAGACAGGTCTGTAATCTTCTCAGAAAAATAACAGCATGAGTAGACTTGCTCAATTTTTCTCTTGTTCCAGTGATTTCACAGCAATACCTCTTTGCTCCCAGAAAAAAAGAAAGGTCTTGTAGCTCCACATTATCTTTAAATGTGCTTTTATTGTGTGCTTATCTGCACTACGGTCGTTCAGTGTACAGACCCCGTGGTGCATGCACAATCTTTAAAATAGGGGGAAACCACGTAAGGAAGTTAAATTAGGAAAAAAGGAAGAAAATCAAAACAGAGTACAAATAGCAAGGTTAAATTGAGTGCTGTTAACCCCCTGCTGACACCAACTAATAGTGCAGGAGCAACAGTGGGAATCTGAAACAGAGGTTAGTGTTGGGAAATTTCAGCTCATGACAGTTACAAATGAAATATATTGGCTAGTTTTTCTTCCTAGGGTATCCCTTTAAAGAAGAGTTCAAAGATGATACTCAGTGTATATCCAGTAGAAATAATAAAAACTAAAATAATATCTTAGTCTGAAGTACCCATTAGAACTCAGGTGAGTTTTCCCCCGCCTTTAAAAAAAGTAAGATGTAACTTACATACAGCAAAATGTGTAAACGTTAAGTTTTATTTATACATCATACAGCTCAGTGACTTTTAAGATAGGAATAAACCCGTGTCATCAGCAATCAGATCAAAGTTCTGAACATTATCACCATGCCAGAAAGTTCCCTCATGCCTCTCAAAACCATGTCTGTTATTATTCAGAAGTTTGATTCTCTAGTTATTCTCAATTCGCCTCCAGTTCTATGTCAACGACCATATCAGTTTCACAGGCATAGGCTTGTTGCATGTAGTTGCAACAAGCAATTGCCTTCTCTCCCCAGTGTGTTTCCAGAACACTTCTCTTCTGCTGTTGGCCTTATTCTCTCATATCCAGTTAAATGGAAAACAGCTCTTATTTTATGGATAAGTAGGTAATTAAATAACAGTGACATAGTTGCCTTAGCAGAAAACTCGCTACTTTGAGAATATGGGTAATTGAGAAAATCTGAGAACAAATCAGTGACATTGAATGAAAAATATAAAATATCGATAATACTGTATGTAGGGTATAGGTATTTAACATCTTAAAACGCCATTCATTAAAAATATGTTCATAACTGGTTGTAGATTTCATCACATAGAAAAAGTGCTAGTCACACTCTAATTTAATAACTAGTGTATCTTTTGAAAACTTAAAACTTTATAAGCAATAGCCACATTGATTCTTCTTTTCTGCTTTCACTTCTCCTCTCTTCCCTTTTTATGAGAAAGTTACACTCAGGAAGTTTTTGTTTGCCTGTTCATCTTCCTCCTGGCATCTTCCACTGGAGGTGTTCTTTGGTTGTCTTCACCTTTTTTTCTTCCCATTTCCAGAACTCAGCAACATCTTTTCTCTTTATATTCAAATAAATCCAGTAGTTCCACCTCCACCACTGGTGGAGCTTAGGATTTCCTCATTCTACAACCCCGGTCCTTAAGTATCAAAATGCCGTTCTCACAGCTCCTTGTTTTCTCACCATATCACAGAGCACACCTATCCATTCTTCCTTTCACACCCTTCCTATGAAAATAGAGTAAACATTTATTTAGAAAGCTTTTAACACTCATGAATTTGCTTCTATCCTATTTCCTGGAATACTTTATATATAAAGGCTACATATAAAAAACCAGGGCATTCTGTTCCTAGATTCCCGTGTGGGGTTTACTTTGTTTTAAATTTAGTCAGTGTTTCTTTAATCATCTAAGTGAAGACTATTGTCTATAGCCAGTCCATTTCCACATTTTGTGTGTTGATGATTAGCTGCTGGGTAGCAGGGCCGGGAGCCCACTGCGCTCAGGGTGAGCACAGCCTCGCTGGAGCGAGTGCCACAGGAACGGCCTTGACCGCGGCTCAGGACAGGGACAGGCTTAGGACAAAGACAGGAAAGGAAATCTGGCAGGAAAGTAATATAGAACTGAGAAAAGACGAGAAGTTGTACAAAGAATGTAGACAGGTTAAGAGAAAAAATTAACGATGCAGGGTCATTAGGTTCACTGAAACAAAGCAAAACAAAACAGACCCTGCTTTTTGAAAACTAAAAATAGAATTACCATATGATCCAGCAATCCCATTCCTGGGCATATATCCAGAAAAAACTATAATTCAAAAAGATACACGCACCCCTATGTTCATAGCAGCACCATTCACAATAGGCAAGACATGGAAACAACCGAAATGTCCATCAATAGATGAATGGATAAAGAAGATGTGGTACATGTATACAATGGAATATTACCTAGCCGTAAAAAAGAATGAAATAATGCCCTTTGCAGCAACATGGATGGACCTAGAGATTATCATACTAAGTGAAATAAGTCAGACAAAGACAAATACTATATGATACCACTTATATGTAGAATCTAAAATATGACATAAATGAACCTATCTATGAAACTGAAACCGAATCACGGACATAGAGAACAGACTTGTGGTTGCCAGGGGTGGGGGGAGGGGAAGGGATGGAGTGGGAGTTTGGGATTAGCAGATGTAAGCTCGTATGTAGAGAATGGATAAACAACAAGGTCCTACTGTATAGCACAGGGAACTATATTCAATATCCTGTGATAAACCATAGTGAAAAGAATATGAAAAAGAATGTATATATATATGTATAACTGAATCACTTTGCTGTAGAGCAGAAATTAACACAGCATTGTAAATCAACTATACTTCAATAAAAAATTTTAAAAATTAAAAGTAAAAAAACCCCTGCTTTTGGTTAAAAAAAAAAAAAGATGGGGAAACAAAACGTGGAAGAGAGCAGAAACGTGTTCTGGGGGCTGAGTTGATAGAGCTTTTGAGGAATTTTCACAGCTCTAAAACAGTAATTAACAATGGAAAGAGCTCGTATTTTCCACTTCCTACATGAAGCTATTAGTATCTAAAGAGGCAACAGATATAAAATATCGAAGAGATTTGGGAGGCTTGTTTTCCTCATTAAACTTTGTTTTAATGGGCCTCAAAATTCTATGACAGATTTTTGGTCAGGTTGTTTCCATGAGAAAGTACTGATTTAAAAAACTAATAACTTAAAACCGCCACATTCACAAACAAATGGTCCACAAAACACTCTCCTTTTCCTTCTGAAAGCTTAATGATGAACTGTAATCATTAACCACTCTTTTACTGTTAAACTTAAATGGCCAGTAGAGAGAAACAGCTCTGAGACCGTTCTTCCACCACTGATTAAGACTCAGGTGGCAAGTATTAGGGATAATATTCACTTAGCCTTCTGAGCTTTCTGGGCAGACTTGGTGACCTTGCCAGCTCCAGCTGCCTTCTTGTCCTCTGCTTTGATGACACCCACAGCAACTGTTTGTCACATGTTACAAACAGCAAAATGACCCAGAGGAGGGTATTTAGAGAAGCCGTCAACACACATGGGCTTGCCAGGAACCATATCAACCATAGTAGCATCAGCAGATTTCCAGGATTTAGGGCCATCTTCCAGCTTCTTCCCTGAATGGCAATCAAGCTTCTCCTTCAGCTCAGTAAACTTGCAAGCGGGGTGAGCTGTGTTGACAGTCCTGCACAGATGCATGGCCAGCACTGATTTGCCCTGCATGGCTCAGGATAATTCCCTGAGCCGTGAAGCCACCTGCTTCCATTGGTGGGTTCTTCTGCTGTTAACAGCCATGTTGCTGTTGCCGTGATGAACATCTTTGACAGACATGTTCTTGACATTGAAGCCCACGTTGTCCCCAGGAAGAGCTTCACTCAAAGCTTCATGGTGCATTTCAGCAGACTTTGTTTCAGTTGCAAGGTTGGCTGGAGCAAAAGTGGCCACCACGCTGGATTTGAAAACACAAGCCTCCATGGGGACAGTACCACCTTTGCCACCAGTTTTGTAGACGTCCTGGAGGGGCAGACACAGGGTCTGTCAGTTGGATGTGTTGGTGGCAGGATACAGTCCAGAGCTTCAAGGAGTGTGGTTCCACTGGCATTCCTGTCTTTACCAGTGAGTTCCCATCCCTTGAACCAAGGCACATTAGCAGTTGGCTCTAGCATGTTGTCACCATTCCAATCGGAATTTGGCACAAATGCTGCTGTGTCAGGGTTGGAGCCTGTTTTCTTAATGTAGGTGCTGACTTCCCTAATGATTTCCTTGTTTTTCTTCTGGCGGCAGGGTGGCTCAGGGGAATCCACCTTGTCAACACTAACAACTAGCTGTTTCATACCCAGTGTGTCAGCCAGACGAACATGCTCACAGGTCCGCCCATTCACCTGCTTCGCATTCACCAGTGCCCGCGTCAGCAAGCAGAACAGCACAGTCAGCCTGAGACGTGCCCGCCGTCACGTTTTCGATAGTCTCTGCGTCCTGAGGCATCAGTGATGGTCACATCACACTTGCTGGTCTTGAATTTCCACAGGGAGGTATCGGTGGTGATGCTACACTCGTATTCAGCTCTCAGTTTATCCAAGACCCAAACATACTTGAAAGAGCCCTTTCCCATCTCCAGCAGCCTGGTTCTCAAAATTTTCAATGGTTCTTTTGTCAGTCCCATCACCTTTGTAGATCAGATGGCCAGTGGTGGTAGATTTGCCCATATCTGTGTGTCCAGTGAAGATGTTGATTGGAGTTTTTTTCTTTCCCATTTTGGCTTAGATTTGTAGTGGTTTTTTATGACACCTGTTGTGGTAGTAAACCTCTTGCAAAAAAGTGAGAGGATTTTCTGTAAGGTGATATAAAGTTAACCTAAAATTAATCTGCAATTCCCAGTGTAGAAGGTTGATTTAGGGATTAGGGGCCTAAATAAATATGACTATAGCTGCAATTACACTAACCAGGCTAGAATTGCAAAAGATCAGTCCTCATGCTTTGTAAAAAGATCACTGGATGCAGTGAAAGTGGAATTTCTCCCTTCTGTACGTTGCTACCCAAGTAGGCAACTCAAGGGACCTTCATGCCTGCCTCTAATGCAAGACAGACTGCGTTCAGAGCAGAAAACCAGACCTGATGGCTGGATGGCTGGCTTCAGCATGGAAGTTCCCATATTTCTAAGAGCATATGCCAAAAGTATGCTTAATGCCTCAGCAGGTTTGGTAGCTCATGGGGCTGGAGGAACAACCATAGCGCTAGTCTCTGGGGACATGTTATACCAAAAATAAGATGGTATGTACGTGAACCGATAACTCACAGGAATCTGACAGCTTTCAAGAGTGTAATCCCATTATTTTTCTTAGGAGAGAATGTAAGAAACCAAAAGATCTAAGCCTGAAAGCTCAGTGACACCTTATGGCTCTATCTGTGAAATGTATCATTATTTGGTTATTCATGCTAGAGGACAGCAGTTTTTTAAAAAAACCAAGGCAATAAAGCAATAACTTCTGAAGTTTTACTCATCTTAAGAGGCATTTTTCTAGGAATGCCATTATTCCTGGGACCACAGAGTTCTATGTGCCTGACCTAACAGGCTAATTTTAGACTCCTTCCTCCTATACCGTTTGATGTTGAAGAGTCTTTTTTTTTTAACAATAAAAACAGCATCTTTGACCAAAGGCCGTGATCAAAGCTGCTCTTTGAATGAGAAATAAAACTTTCAAACAACTGGAAATTCACCATCTGAAATTCCAGATTCTGCAGTTATAAAAGAGTAAAATATCTGTATTTCCTCCTTCAACTCATGAATATATCAAAGCTGAATCTTGTAATTCTAGAGTAATGGGTTATAGAAAAATACACATTGTAAAATAACTGCAATTCCAATGGCAATCACAAGTTCCATTAAATAGACACTTTTATAATAATAAGCTGTTAGTATTAGATTTACTTCATGAGGTCAGGTAGTTTTTTAAAACACTACTATATTTTATGAGGTTTGTTTTAGAAAGCTAATTTCATTAATTCCACATCTTTCCTTCCCTTTTGAATCTTGAATCAGCTGAGACGGGGGTATGTATTTGTGGAATCTCAATAACAAACAGGAGCAAGAAACATTTTTACTAGTTTCTTAATAGACAAAGTGTATAGAAATCTAGAAATGTATTCCTACAACTGTGGACTGATCAAGTTTTTATGAATTTCATGTTATATGCACCAAAAACTGTATTTTAAACTCTGAAGTGGATGCTTCTTTACACCAAAGAAAGACATTGGAGTGCAGAGCACAAACGTGGGAACTAGAATGGCTTGTCTTAAACTGTTAAGACGCTCCCCACCTGTGTGCATTTCCTCAGTTCCCTTCTCCATGACGTCAGGATGATTGACACTAACCTTGCTGGGCTGTGGGGAGGATTACTCTATGTACTGCCATGTAGGGCGCCTGTACAGAGTAGGAGCTTCACAAATGCCAACTCTCACCACCATCATCATCTTTTTTCACAATCTAGCTGGTTTCTGTGTTACGATTATAATTTTTATAAAGTGAGTTCCATACATAATGATATAAATAATTAAAAGAGATTAAATGAAATGTTCTATTAGGTGTTAAGAAATACACCATACCAGTTCCTACAATTAAAAAATACGAAAAAATACATAGGGAAACAAAAGCCATAACAAAATGAAAATACTAATGAAGTGACCACTGACAAAATTAGTCCTAACACAAACGTTATTTCTGTTTAATACCAGTGTCTATCTATGTGTCTATCATCCTATCAAAGACTGGTTTCTCAACAAATACAAGGCAAGTTCAATTAGACTATAAAGTGAAACTGGAAATTATTCAGATTTCATGAAATGAATTAAAATGATGAAGAACTGCTGAGATCACATTCCAAGCCACCAATAAACGAGAAAGCCAACAAGGATGACAACAGAATCGTTCTTCCAAGTGACTTGACTGTCAGAGGACTGAGAGAGGCCCTTGGAAAAACTGATGAAGCACCTTAATATTTTTTTTGTAAAAATGATGTGTTTATTATACTGTAAAAACCAAATATGCAGTAAAAAAATCTAATAATGTGTTGTCAGGCATACAAAAAATCATGCTAATGAAACACTCAATTTTCACTATCCTTCTAATTAGAACACTGTTTCAGTTATAGTAGAGATTTTCTTAACTGAGTTAAAATCAGGTTATTTTTCTATTCTTTGGTTTATTTTTTCATAATTTACTCTGTTTTATCCTAGTTTTCAGTGATTGCACTTTAAGGAGCCTTTTCATGGAATTATCCTCAGAGAATAAGTATCTACTATATATGAAATAAAAGTTTGTATAAAAATTATTAAAAATTTTAAATTACATAAAGCGATACAGATGGTTCTCTGTATTACCCTTGCTTAATGCTCAAATAGATGATTTTATATAAAGTGGTTCTGTGGTTATAGTATAAAGAATATCCAACAATATCTTCAATTTATAAAAAGTAATTTTTTCTGAGGAGTTCAAGTTGCTTCCTACAAAATTTACAAATTGACCCATTTAGAGCCTGAAATAACTCTTAATTTTATTTTTCTTCTCTAGCAAAGACTCACAGACTAAAATCCCAGAGGAATGACCACGGCAAATCCCAAGCTAGTAATTTTTCCAAATATAGTTACACCTCATTTATCCGACACCACTGGAGAATGAAGTATTAACTGGAAAATCCACCATGATTCTGAAGCTGGTCTTGACCACTTCCTCAGGAAGGCTTCATTATTCTTTCTTCTGTGCTCCTTAGTAGTATCTCTAGAACACACCCGATAACAATAATATTGTATTTGAATTATTTGCTTATGTGTTTATTGAACCATTACATAGCAGACTCTTTGAGGACGAAGAACATGTGTTTTACTCATCTTTGTGTCCACAACACTCAGTACAGGTCTGGCGCACAGTAGAAAAGCAATTAATCTCTGTCACGTAAGGAAGAGGGAGGTAGGGAGGAGGAAGGATTCAGACTTTTTTTTTTTTTTAACAGAAATCTTTCTCAATTACAGCACTCTCTCCTTTTTCCTAACAGAGTGAACTAAACATGCTTGGTAAAGTTTTTTGGATGACTGAGGGCCATAGTTGGGAACACTATCCCTCTGTGCTGTAATAAAGATGCTTTTCAGGGCTCTTCTGACTCCTAGGTTGATCTTTCCAGGAATTCATAACTGTGGTGGAATGAAGTGGGGATTCCCCTTGTAATTGGCAGGAGGAAAAACCAGGTGCCTAAGGATGTGAAACCAGCAACCTTAACCCGGAAGACAGTCCTGGACCCAAGTGCGGGCCTGGCTCCATGGCAGCTCAGAGGTCTTCTCTGTATTCCCACGTTCAGAGTTTAGAAAGTTAGTTCATGTTTAATTCCATTATCTGTGTTTCATAAAATTTCCCCTTCTAAATACATTGGAATTCCAAACTTTCAAAGTGTTCTCAAGAAGCAAGTGTAATTTTTGAATTAATTAAAATGCTTAATTATGTAAAAACCAAAAACATCTTCGTGCTGACTGAGAATTACCCAAAGATAAAAGCGTGTCATTTTGCAGTGTCCGGAGAAGGGCAAAAATGAAAAGTTCTGTTTCTTAAATAGTAGTTTTTAACAGCTACAAATGTTTATTTTGTAGATCAAGGTCCATTTCAAATATGCTACCATTAAAGCAGTTTCCAAAGTCCACAGATAACAGTTATAAAGGTCAAGAGAAGTTATTTAGAAATTACTTGTCATTTAATTCCAAAAGGAGGGAATGACCAGATAGTGCTTTGTTTTCTCAGAGAAGGAACTTGCCCAGTAGGCTACCACCAGCCCATCCATGCCTGACTTAGGCCCGAGGAACCGAGGTCATCTCTCCAGGGTGCACGGCCAGGTTACAGGTGTCTGTCCACACCCGCCAAGCCTGCCAGAATTGTGTTCTCAAAGCAAGTACTACACTTGAGCTGGCAGGACCAGTGCTCTGCCACTAGCTGTAGCAAGACCACGATCCTGAAAGAGTGAAGAAACATGAGCAAAGACACAAAAGTAGTAATTTGTCCAGAGTCTGTGAAAAGCAGCAAAGCATGAGCTCTGAAAGAAATGTGAGGCTGACCATGCTGAATAGTTGAAAGAGGCTGAAGGCAGAGCGGGGTCAGGTACGGCTCCTTCACCATCAGTTCCTTTGTCCCTGGCACTCCCACCCCCTCCCAAAGTGCAGAAACAGCAAAGCAAAAGGAAAAGAACAAGCACAAGGGTTCAGATTTTGCTTCTAAAATTTAGTGTCCTTGGGCAGTTTATTGACTATATCTGAGTCTCAGTTCTCACGGGGTTACAATAGGATTAAATGAGATACTGTGTGTAATAGGCAGGGTATTGTGCCCAACATAGGCAAGCACTCAATCCAGGATGGTTTGTGGCACGTTAACTTAAAGCATATGGTGTGCTTTTTTGCTTTTCTTAGAGACAAATGATTAGGTATTTAAAGACCTGTTTTCAGTTCCCTTGTGATATTCTGACAGCTACTTTGAAATAAAAGAGATAGATATAAACAAAACGAAAGTGATCTTGTTGTAAGCAAGACATTGTCTTTAACCATATAATTTAATAAATCACTTTGTAATTTATAGTTATAGAACAAGTGTATCAATTTGATTCTGACAGACTCATGTCCTTAAAAAAATCCTAAAATACAAGTGTCAACTATTCAGTTTTTTACAAAGGTACTTACCGATCCTGTCCATGGAGCTATTCAAAACTCATTTTCACCCTTTCTTTTAAAGAGGTTTGTTATATAGAATATTTTATCATGACAAACGTATTAGATGTTTCCACACTAATTTCATTGGCAGAGCTTAGTGAATTTTATGACCCATGGTACACAAAACTTGTTAAAAAAACTTACTGTTTATACTTTGCTCTGAGACGTTGATTCAGCAAGGCAGAATAACTACACTATTTACAGAGCTTTCTGTAAAAAACAGCTAGTAGCTAATTCAGAACCCCACAGAACAACAAAAGCCTACCGGGAGTATATAAATATTTTTCCAAGTGGTCCTACCATCAGTTTTGTGTCTCTTCTTAAAACAGATTTCTTTCTGTCTTTGAAGATGCAACAGTTTCAGAGGAGGACTTTCTACCTAAGTATAGGTGACATATGTTTAGGAATCAAGAGTCAGGCAGTGGTGCTAGAGTCATATCACTCCCCCCAGAGATAGAAACCTTCGGTGTCTCTAGTTCTTTTTCGTTATCTCTCCATTCAGTATATTTATTTTCTGAAAATCGTCCCTGGTGATTGAGAGCACTCATGTAGAATTAATGGCTTTAATGGAAAGGCTATGCTCCCAGACTCCTCAAATCTCTTTGGAATGTAATTTCACATATACAATTAAAACAGATAAAAAAATCCTAAATCTGCCTGTTATAATGGGTACTGCTGGGAATTGAAAAGGAATCAAATACTTAAATATTTTCTGTGGATATGCTTGCAGTCTCATTTGTGTGTGTGTGTATGTATACATATATACACACACATGTACACACTTCTCCGGGTACTGGCATTCTCAGGACTCAGTAAATGAAAGCTGGCCCTTTAGAGGAAGGAATTAAGTAAGTGATCAGCCAACAGGTAAGAAAAAAAGCACTTAGGGTAACAAACACTGTTACAGTTTCTTGCTTCCCAGAAGTCCGTATCAGCACATCAACTTTTCATTGCCCAAGCACGGTGTGCTGATGACTTAGTATTTATCCATTCTGGTTCCCTATTCCTTCTGGTCCATAGAAGGATTATGCTTTCCCCCTCCTTGCAGTTGAGCAAAACCGAGAGACAATTTCTGGCCAATGGGATTTGGGCCAGATGAAAGCCTTTAATTGCTAATTCGAGACTCTCCACTCTCTCCTTCCCTGCCATGGCAGTCATGGTAATAAGCTCAAAGCAGCCTGGATTACTAAGCTACTGATGTAGGAGTTATAGCCCAGGAGAATCACTCTGGTACACAGTCTCTGTGTGCAGTGAGAAATAAACCCTTGTTCTGTTAATTACTGAAGTTTTGATGTTTGTTATGCAGCATAACTTAGCTTGTCCTGATTGATAACAGAGATTTAATGTTTGTTTTTCCTCGGAGGGCTAGTTCCGCAAGCTACTTGGAGTTTGTGTGAGGTTTACTGAAAAGGGGAGATGAGTCTCAGGCAAACATTTTACAGAGTAAAGGGTACTGATGAGGAGTAGAGGAAAACTTTTAGGGGATATTCAAAACAAAGATGAGGTGGTGAAGTCAAGGAATATACTTGGGTATAGGAAGAAATGAAATAATCCACAAAAGTAAATTCTGGAGAAGAGTTTTCAGGGCACATATGAAAGTGAAGAATTTGTCTACAGTCTGTGTCAGTCTGACATGAGGATGAAGTCTTGGTTCTAACCTCACATCCCTCTTTGACTTCCCTAACAGCACTTAACCACAGACGCAGTCTGTGCAACTCTTGGGATTCATTTTTGAGCAAGCATGCAATATTAGTCTACTTCACAACCAAGATTTCTTTGTTAACAGTGACTCTTGCTCTGTAGGTGGCTGTCTAGCTCAAGCCCTTGATCATCTGACTACACTGGGTATATTCCATCCTGTTTCTTTACCGTCTTCCTGGCTTCTGACTCACTGCTTTCACCTGCTTCTAAGGACAGTCCAGAGACTATCTCTGCTGCTCAGAACTGGCAGCTTCACGCGTAAAACAAAAACTTTAAGAGGTGGCAGAATATCTAACAATAAAATTCAGAAAGTCTTAGATCATTCACATGAGAGCTAAAAAAATTTTCATGTAGTTGTAGAGGGTGCATATTGCTTACACTGCTTTATAGGGTTAGTAAACAGAGAGACATAAATGATAGCATGATATTTTTTATCCTTTAAAGGTAATGCTGTAGAAAAAGGAGGAGTCATAGCATTAATCATTCAGTACAGGTTTTATAGATCAGGAATTTTAATTTCTGTGGGGATTGTGACAGTATTATAGTTTGACGTTTTCTAGCATCAGAGGTCTAAATTGGCCAGTCCCAATCTAGGGTGTGCAAAAAAAAAGTAACTTTATTTTCTGAAGCGATCTCTTTCTAGTTCTCAGCTGCCATTCCCAATCATGGTATAAAACACACAAACTCGCCTTTTAAAAAAGTATCTCAGTATCTTCTCACTTGAAACACTTTCTTTTGACCAATTATTCAGTCTATAAAAATTTCTGCTCCTTTCTAGGGTTCTCCTCTCCCTCTTAATCAAGATGGCATTTGAGTACAGGGGAGGCATCCCCCCTCTTGCTGTGCTTCCAGTGATATCTTACATGGGCTTGACCTCTGGGCCTCCGGCCTGTCCTCACTGCCTCCACGGGGTCAGTAGGAAAGCTGTGGCAGGGGCTGCAAAGGCGCGCCGTTCTGTCTGTGTGTAGGAGATCTGCACTCAGCTGCCTTCGCCTCGCCCTGGAAACCACGTCAGTTTTAACCCTGCAGTTCCCTAAGCGCCTCCAGACTCTTTATCAGCACCTTGAAATCCTTGGTTGCTTTCTCTGCACTGCCCAGGAGTCTGTAGAGTCCTGTAAAAACTACCCTCTGGTCCGTCAGCCGGGAAAACCTTCCTCAGACTTCATTCCTCTGTCCATTACTTCTGGGCCACGATGGGCACAACACTTTGTCCCCAACAGGACTTTCTGAAAGGCTTGCAGTTTTTGCAGGCTCTTCCCCCAGAGAAGCCAAGCGACAGCCTGAAAATTTCGGGCTTACCCTTTAGCTTTTCTGAGCATCCTGTCTTGTTCCACCTCTTAGTGTGACAGTCAGGGAGGATGAAGGGAACTTGGTCCCTCCTCAGGACTGCCCCACGCTAGGCTCATCCACTCGGAATCTCTGTGTCCCCCAACCCTTCTGGACCTGGAAGGTGTGGAATTTTCTTTGCAGAGTATTTGGAATTACTCTTCTCACTATGATTATAATACAGTTAATCCTCCAAATTTATTTTTTCTTATGTAAAAACTAAGCTTTGGAAGTTCTTAGAAAACCTTTTAACCACTTGAAAGCCTGGCTTACAAAGCTTTGAACTTAAAAAAAAATCTATTTTCAAACTCAAAGTTAAGCTTCCCTGTTGGTAGGTGGCAATCCCGAGCAATAAGTTTCAGCCTTATAGGTTACTTAAGAATAGTCCTAATGGCAGGAGGGGGAGAGGGGCCGGGGTGGGAGGTGGAGTAAAGAGAGGGGAATAGCATGACTGAAAAAGAAAAGGTCGCTGGATAACGTTTAAGAAGCTACTATATTATCCTCAGTACTAATTGGCCATCAGAGAATGGTACCACTTCAGGGGAGTGGAGCCTCTGATTACAATTCTTTAGTACCCACAGTATCCAACTGTGGTCTCATATGTAACTTAGTTTTCTCCTTCAGGAAGCAGGTTGAGCCAGAAGTTTTCACGAATGAACCAAGTTTTCCAGAATATAATAAGGAAGTAATAGTGCTTTCTCCATAACTGTCCATGACTCTATGATGAGTTAAAAAGTAAAAGAAACTTACAGAAAACATGGATAAATTTTGTATTTTTCTAGTATTGTGAATAAAATTCTATTGGTGCTAAAGAACACCGCTAAATACAGTTTAGGGGTAGTATTTATATAAGAGAACATCTTATTAATTAATATGCAGTACATTACAGTCTTTAGTGAACAGTGAATGCCTTTATAAGTGTATATACATTTGTAGCTAGAACTTCACCAGCAGTCCGTCAAAGCAGTATCATGTCTCCACCAGTGGACTGCTTGCAGATCTTTGATAGCTAAATACATTTCACTGAAAGTTATGCCTTGATAGTTGGGTAAATGGCATTTTCAGCCTATGTGTGTTGATAGTATCTGAAAGCAAAATCTGGACCCAGTAGGTTAATTATAAGTGAAAGGTACTAATCTTTTATTATTCTAGGATATTAACAACTCATCTAAAAAGGCATTTGGCAAATGTGGGACAAATTTTCACATAGCTGACTATTTTATTTTAGTCAAATAAAGAATATTTGTTTTGTCTAACACAAGGCTTAACGTTTGTTGCAACTCAACAAGCTGCCGGGTTTTCTTTCACTATCAATTATTAGCTTTAAAATAAACACATAGTTAGAAACTACCTTTTAAGGAAGGGGGAAACCTGGAGTTAGCTAGGCTTAAAAATTATAAGGGAGTAGAATGCATCCCAACAGAACAATATATGAATCACACAAAACTGCTTTCTGTTACAGCACCTTGATCAGTTACATCAGCAACAGCTGAAAACCATTAGTTGCTGCTGGCTGCTCTTCATGAGATGCTTTCCTTCCTCTTCGGTATCCTGACATCAGTCTATCACTTTCCTACCCAAACAGTGCTTGGGGCTCTGCTATCTTTAAATAATTGAAAAGAATGAAAGAAAATATTTTAGTAATCAAAATGAGAACATCGGTATCTTGTTTATATATTAATCAAATGTGCAGCAGTAGCTGCTCAAAAAAGGATTTTAAAGAAAGTTTTATAAAGGTAATTTAAGTGCTTAACATGACAATTAAAAAAACCAATTTATCAGTTTAGCAGTCTCTACTTTTTGATGTCCGTAACCTTAACTTTTATATTTATTTTATTTTATTTTCCACGCTGCACAGCTTGCAGGATCTTAGTTCCCTGACCGGGGATTGAACCCGGGGCCATGGCAGTGAAAGCACTGAGTCCTAACCACTGGACCACCAGGGAACTCCCTGTAACTTTAATTTTTAAAATTTCAGTGACTTGTATTATTCTTCTACCCATTTTCTCACGTGACTATTAATTTTGTGAGTAGTCAGTGCTGTTAAGATGGAATTCAAGCTCATTTTTAGTTACATTTTAAAAAGTATTGGTTTAGAAATGTGACAGATTTCTGTATATTAATTTTGTATTCTGCAACTTTGCCAAATTCGTTGATGAGCTCTAGTAGTTTTCTGGTGACATCTTTAGGATTTTCTATCTATAGTATCAAGTCATCAGCAAACAGTGACAGTTTTACTTCTTCCTTTCCAATTTGGATTTCTTTTATTTCTCTTTCTTCTCTGATTGCCGTGGCTAGGACTTCCAAAACCATGTTGAATAAAAGAGTGGGCATCCTTGTCTTGTTCCTGATCTTAGAGGAAATGCTTTCAGTTTTTCACCATTGAGAACGATGTTGGCTGTGGGTTTGTCATATATGGCCTTTATTATGTTGAGGTATGTTCCCTCTTTGCCCACCTTCTGAAGAGTTGTTATCATAAATTGGTGTTGAATTTTATCAAAAGCTTTTTCTGCATCTATTGAGATGATCATATAGTTTTTATTCTTCAATTTATTAATGTGGTGTATCACATTGATTGATTTGCAGATGTTGAAAAATCCTTGCATCCCTGGGATAAATCCTACTTGATCATGGTGTATGAGCCTTTTAATGTATTGTTGGATTTGGTTTCCTAGTATTTTGTTGAGGATTTTTACATCTATGTCCATCAGTGATATTGGCCTGTGAAGTATCAGTAAGAGAAATTAAGGAAACAATCCCATTTACTGCTGCATCAAAAAGAATAAAATACTTAGGAATAAACCTACCTAAGGAGGCAAAAAATTTGTACTCTGAAAACTATGACACTGACGAAAGAAACTGGACATGACACAAACAGACGGAAAGCTATACTGTGTTCCTGGATTGGAAGAATCAATATTGTTACAGTGACCATACTACCCAAGACAGTATACAGATTCAGTGCAATCCCTATCAAAACACCAATGGCATTTTTCACAGAACTAGAACAAAAAATTTTTAAATTTGTATGAAAACACAAAAGACCCTGAATAGCCAAAACAATCTTGAGAAAGAAGAATGGAGCTGGAGAAATCATGCTCCCTGACTTCAGACTATACTGCAAAGCTACAGTAATCAAAACAGCATGGTACTGGCACAAAAACAGACATATAGAGCAATGGAACAGGATAGAGAGCCCAGAAATAAACCTATGCACTTATGGTCAATTAATCTACGACAGAGGAGGCCAGAATATACAATGGAGAAAAGACAAGACTCTTCAATAAGTGGTGCTGGGAAAACTGGACAGCTACATGTAAAAGAATGAAATTAGAACATTCTCTAACACCATATACAAAAATAAACTCAAAATAGATTAGAGACCTAAATGTAAGACTGAATACTGTAAGACTCCTAGAGGAAAACATAAATCGCAGCTATATTTTTTTGGATCCGTCTCCTAAAGGAAAGGAAATAAAAGCAAAAATAAACAAATGGGACCTAATTAAACTTAAAAGCTTTTGCACAGCAAAGAAAACCATCAACAAAACGAAAAGACAACCTACTGAATGGGAGAAAATATTTGCAAATGATATGACCAATAAGGGATTAATACCCAACATATATAAACAGCTCATACAACACTCAACATCAAAAACACAAACAACCTGATTGAAAAATGGGCAGAAAAACTGAATAGACATTTTTCCAAAGAGGAAATGCAGATGGCCAACAGGCACATGAAAAGATGCTCAACATCGCTAATTGTCAGGGAAATGCAAATCAAAACCACAATGAGATGTCACATCACACTTGTCAGAATGGCTATCATGGAACAAAAAACCCACAAATAACAAATGTTGGTTAGGATGTGGAGAAAAGAGAACCCTGGTACTCTATTAATGGGAATGCAAATTGACGCAGCCACTGTGGAAAACAGTATGGAGGTTTCTCAGAAAACTAAAAATAGAACTACATATGACCCAGTAGTTCCACTCCTGGATATATATCCCTCTAAAACACAAAAACACTCATCAGAAAAGATACATGCACCCTAGTGTTCATAGCAGCATTATTTACAGTTGCCAAGACATGGAAGCAACCTAAATGTCCATCAACAGAGGAATGGATAAAGATGATGTGGTACATATATACAGTAGAATATTAGTCAGCCATAGAATGAGATTGAAATAATGCCATTTGCAGCAACATGGATGGACTTAGAGATTGTCACACTAAGTGAAGTCAGACAGGGAAAGACAAATATCATATGATATTGCTTGCGTTTGGAATATTAAAAAAAAAAATGGTACAGATGAACTTATTTACAGAACTGAAACAGACTCACAGACTTAGAGAACAAACTTGTGGTTACCAGGGGGGACGAGGGTGGGGGTGGATAGATTGGGAGCTTGGGATTGACACATACACACTGCTATATGTAAAATAGATAACTAAAAAGGACCTACTGTATAGCACAGGGAACTCTGCTCAGTATTCTGTAATAAACTAAATGGGAAAAGAATTTCCAAAAGAATAAATACAGGTACGCGTATACCTGAATCACTGTGCTGTACACCCGAAAGTAACACAACATTGTTAGTCAACTATACTCCAATATTAAATAACAATTTTAAAAAATAAAGAAAGAAGTATTGGTTTTTGTAATAGTTACTGGGGTCCAAATTCTGAAGAACATTTTACCATGATATTTCTTAAGCCACAGAAAGTAAATGATACGTAACAAAATGATAAAGACAAAAAGCTGTGTTGCATCTACTGTGCCGAGAGCTACTAAACTCTCTACAGCATTGTCTTCATTAACCTGTGTTAAATTTTAATAGGCAATAGGAGTTTAGTACGGGGCATCCAGAAGACGGACCCCTCTCAGCCATCAAGACCTCACCGACCTAGCCCTCCCCGCCGTGTAGCTGGAGTGTCGTTCAGCCTTCTGTTTGCCACAGCCAGAGCTCCACTCAGTTTCCAAAGGTCAGTTGCAACTTAGTGCAGTTTTAGGCAGGTGGTCTCCACATCCAAGTGGATCGCAGTCGGTTAATCTCTAGTCAGAGGCAGAACTAGACCTGTGCGAGCAAGGGCAGCCATACTGACAGACACCTTGTGCTTAAGGGCGAACTTCCCTCCCCTGCTTCCAGGATCTCATGAGGATGTTGTTTCTACACTCCAGGGTTGCGGACTTGGCCGAGCGTCTGCAGCTGAGTTCGGAACAAGAAGACCTCACATAGGCAATGTTTTTTACTCTCCCCACCAACTTTTCTTTTTCAAAAAATTATTTCCTCATTTAATTAATGCATCCTCTCATTCATGAAACATTTATGCATCACTTAAGTGCTAGATGCTATGGTATATGAAATTTAATATTACAGTATCCACACTCAGAGGAGCACAGTCTAGAGGAAGAGACAGACATGTGAACAAACAATTGCAGGACTTCCCTGGTGGCACAGTGGTTAAGAATCCGCCTGCCAATGCAGGGGACATGGGTTCGAGCCCTGGGCCGGGAAGATCCCACATGCCACGGAGCAACTAAGCCCGTGCACCACAACTACGGAGCCTGCGCTCTAGAGCCCGCGAGCCACAACTACTGAAGCCTGCGTGCCTAGAGCCCGTGCTCCGCAACAAGAGAAGCCACCGCAATGAGAAGCCTGCACACCACAACAAAGAGTAGCCCCCGCTCGCCGCAGCTAGAGAAAGCCCGCGTGCAGCAACAAAGACCTAACGCAGCCAAAAATTAATAAATAAATTAATTAATTAATTTTTAAAAAAAATTGCAGAACAGTGTGATAAGACTAGAAGATTCTGGAATAAAGATCAAAGAGAATTCTTGTTTTCTTTAAAGAGATGTCTTTGAGAAGTATTTTTTAATATGTGTAAATCACCTTTAAATAATTTGCTGAGGATCCTACTGTGAAGACTGTCTCCAGTAAAGGGTGCATAGGCCGTCCTTACTCTGCATTTCTTTGCACTTTATCACTTGAACTTGGCTCACACCACGCTATCTCATTAATATCCATACTTTCATTCTCAGGTTTTCATCCTTTCACTTATTTCTTGCAGTGGTACCCTGCAGGAAGCAACTCGGAGACAGTGGGAAGTGATGGTAGGAGTGGAGGTGATTATACTCACTCACGTTAAGACGAACAAAAAAAGTTGTAGGGCATTAGCTTGCTTCATAACGTCTGCCCGAAATTACATGAATGACTAAGCGCAAAGAGTTTTGTGGCTCTGAGGCTTTTTTATATGTATGAGCTTTTGGTTTCTTTATTACAGATAGCAGGAGTTGGCCAACACGTGACCTCTGGGAAAGTTTTTCCGGAATGTTTTTTGACAGGTTTTTAAGTGTCTCTGAGGCTGAAAAGGGAGAGTGAGCTGGTGCCTCTGTTGTGAAATGTCAACAACCATTGAGAGGGAATGAAACTCTCTGAACCAAATAAATCAAAGCACTTATGTTTGAAGAAAAACAGGTTGAGCAACATCAATAACATGGTCAGACACCCCTAAATCGGCAGCTTTCTGATAAATCAGACCTGGAAAGAAAACTTGTGGAGTAATTAGCATAGTAAATCATTTGCCAATTTCAAGATTGTTCATTTGAAAACTAGTTTTGGTTGGTGTTTCTGGTGTTTAGATCTGTTTTTCAGTATAAAAGCAAAACAGTGTCATAAGCCCAAACCGGAAACTACTCAAGTGCCGCGAAGGTAGAGTGGATGGTTTATGATAGAGTCACATGTTGGATTACTACACAGCCATAAGAATGCATCAACGACAAGTGCGCAAACGTGGATGAACCCCACAAACAACATCGAGCAACGGAAGTCGGACGCAAGAGAGCGCGTGCTGTGTAATTGCGTCCGCGCACGGTCCCGAGCAGTCCAGGTTCAGCGGCGGTGTTGGACGTGCCTTCCGTTTAGAGGGGGCAGGAGGCAGCAACTGAAAGGGAGCCTAAGGCGCTGGCGGTGTTGCTTTGCTGGTCTGGGCACTGGTTAGACAGGTGTGTTCACTGCAGAAGCATTCTTCTGCCTGCATACTTCCACTCGCGCACTCTTCCGTATGCATGCTGTGCTTGGCAAAGGGTCACCTCCAAAGTAATATGCTTGTTCACTTCAGAAGAGTTTTGGAAAAGCAGAATATATTACCTGTTTAATCTTGCCTCTTGCGTTTACTTTCATTTAACGCTAAGCTGTAGCATATTCCCATGTCATTTAATATGTTTCATTGAAGGAACTTTAATACCTTCATTATTTTAAGATATTTTTGAAAGTAAGGAAATATTCATTGTATTCACTCACACATATACAAGTAGTAGGTAGGGTTGTAGCATAAAAACCACAGTTAAAAATCTGAGAGAGAATAACTTTTCTCTCCTTTTTCATGTTAGACCAGAAGGCTTATGCTGCTAAATGCAAAAGCACCATTCCCCCTACACAGCAACAGCAGTGATGGGAGAAAAGTTCTCCAAAGGAAATGCTTCCTTTTATAATTTGTCCTGAAATATCAGTTCTTTTAACTGTAAGACCTTGGTTGTTATAGTTTTCCACAGTTAAGAAGTAGGGAAAATAACATAAAAATGTATTCTTGGCCTTAAAGTTTATTAAGGGAAGTTTCCCCTTCCCTTTTCTATTAAATTCACCTCATCAACTCAGGCTGATTGATGCTAAATACTAATCTACCTTCCATAATATTTGCAAAAATATGAAAAAATATAAATATGTGTTTTGGGTGTCAGGAACAAGTCAGAAATCTAAAAATAAACACATAGGAATAAATAATAAAGTTGAATATAAATAAATACACTGGTACACTACAGAATTCACTGCGTTCTGCAGCCAGAGGCCTGGTTTATATAATGTTAAAATTCAGTTTTTATGACCATAGGCTGGTTCTCAAAATCTCACAGAGATTAAAATATGTGTTTATAAAGCAATGGAGAATATTATATGTAATCTAATCAGCTAAAACAAATTCTCCGTAATGCCTAGATTCCCCTTTGAATCTAAAGAGACATAAATAGTGTTACCATCAACACATTTTCTCCCTTACTAATCTAACCAAATTTGGCATTTCAAACCAAGTTTGTCTCTATTGTAAACAATAAATTTTAAAAAACATCTTAGGCAGGAAGTCAACAAATGTTTATTCCTTTTCACTTCCCTTACTATCAATTATTGTGTTTGTTTTATGGAACTGTATACACATAGTTTTTTAGTCTTTTGGTTTTTTCATACTTTTTACATCATCTCACTGATCCCTTTTGAGAGTTAAGATAGAATGATTTACAGCAGTGTTGTTTATTTTTCATAAGGAGGAAATTTTGGCCAGATGTGTTTCCAAATAAATAGTGTGATCAATGATTACACTATTAAAATCATTGAGGCATTTTTAGAAAAGAAAAAACGGGAAAGAAAGGAAGGAAAAGGGCAAAGGTCATGAATTAGAATATAGCTTATGCAGGTAAGAGTAGCTGTGCGGGACATAGTTTTATAATGCTGCCTTTTGTTTCTGTTCGCAGCTGTCAGATGGTTTAGATGCTAGTAAAATGTAGGCTTATACCTAAGCTTACCTGTGCTTAAATGTTTAGCTTGTGGTCTTTTACATTGAAGGTAAAGGGCACAAGTAGAAAAATATGTATATTATACATAAACTACCAGGGTTCCTAAGTCCAAAATAAGACCTACGATGCCCTGCAGGTAGAATCTCAACAGTGTAGCTTTGAATGACTATACTTTAGTTTCCTTATCCATAAAATGGGGATAAGGCTATTACCTAAAATTATAAAGATTAAATGAGTTCATACATATCAATCACTTAAAGTAGTGCCTGGCACACAGGAAGTGCTCTGTAGAAGTTCACCATCATTACTACAATTGACCTCATGACCAATAAGACAGTTTGTGGCTTCTAGCATGCCTGTAGTCCTGCTGCCAATATTTAATGCCGCAGTCTGTTGGAAAAATGGAACTTTAGGCTATGAGCAAGACTTACGTCCCCATCCACAATGCAGGGACTCTGCGAGCATGTTATTCTTGGAACCATGGTCCGTATTTCAAAAGAAACACTCATCATTTTTGTGATAAAGTTAATTTGACTTACTCATTTGTATAGTCAGAAGGGTCTACAAATAAGCTAAATAAAAGTGTCCCTTGGGCTTCCCTGGTGGCGCAGTGGTTGAGAATCTGCCTGCCAATGCAGGGGACACAGGTTCGAGCCCTGGTCTGGGAAGATCCCACATGCCGCGGAGCAACTGGGCCCGTGAGCCACAATTACTGAGCCTGCGCATCTGGAGCCTGTGCTCCGCAACAAGAGAGGCCGCGATAGTGAGAGGCCTGTGCACCGCGATGAAGAGTGGCCCCCGCTTGCCACAACTGGAGAAAGCCCTCGCACAGAAACAAAGACCCAACACAGCCATAAATAAATAAAAATTAAAAAAAAAAAAAAGTGTCCCCCTGGTGTTGCTGGCGGTGAGGAGCTGCCATGAAAGATAAGGGCATACACAACAGAAGTGTAGGAAGTGAGGATGTAGAGTAGGATGGGGAGGTGCACTGCTGGTTAAAGGTAAATGAGTGCTGTATGTATCTGCCCTAAAGATCCCATGAACCTAAGCATCCTTTTCTCAAGTTCCCACTCTCAGTTATTCACAGGGTTAACACGCATACCCACCATTCCCAGCCCTTAGTCTTCCCTGTTCTGACCTATGTACAGGCTACACGAGGACATTTATTTCCCATACAGGCCAGGAAGGGTTTTCAGGACTAGAGATTTTACGTCGTTTTGAAAATTCTTACCGTGTACCCCTCTAGGATGGTTCCTCAGAAAAACAGTACCTTCCATGTGTTTTGTTTCCCTAACATTTTGAAACATGTATTGTAGTCTAGTTATGTACGTTTATATTAAGGAGGGTTAGGTGTGATTATGTACTTAATAATGACAACCTGTAATTATTTTTGTGATCATCAGCTGTTCAGATTTCGTGTTTGTTTTTCAAGAGCATGACAGGCACTCGCAGTTGCTTGCCACACGTGCCACAACTACTGAACCCATGCACCACAACTACTGAGCCCGTGCACCACAACTACTGAGCCTGTGCACCACAACTAGAGGGAGAAGCCTGCACACCACAGCGAAAGATCCTGTGTGCCGCAACTAAGACCTGACACAGCCAAAACTAAAATAAATAAATATTTTTTAAAAAGATCATGGTGCATAGTAGATGCAAATTATTTTTGCTCAGTTGTCGAAAACCAGTTTATAAGTACTCTGTATTTTAGCTAAAATCTCAATGTAAATAAATATTGACGATTTTGAGCACTGAAACCCTGATTACCAAATACACAAAAATATTTTTTTAAAGAGTAATGGCTCTTCAGAAATTCAGCACAATGTGTACATCCTTTATTCATTACAGTGTTGTAGGAAATGTGGAGCCTGACAGAACTAGGTTCACATGTGGCCTCCAGTATGTTAACTATACGACCCCAGCGAAACAGTTAAGCTTCTGGGCCTCATCTTATCTGCATGTTAAATGTTAAATGGCTGACAACTCACAGTATTATCCAAATATTGAAAGATTTTTAATGTATTCCTTTTTTTTGTCCTAACCCCTTTTCTGTAAATATTTCAATATACACAGTTATTCCCAATAATTAAGAATAAACTAAAACAGGGACTTCCCCGGTGGCACAGTGGTTAAGAATCCGCCTGCCAGTGCAGGGGATACGGGTTCGAACCCTGGTCCGGGAAGATCCCACATGCCGCGGAGCAGCTAAGCCCGTGCGCCACAGCTACTGAGCCTGTGCTCTAGAGCCTGTGAGCCACAACTACTGAGCCTGCGCTCTAGAGCCTGCGAGCCTAGAGCCCGTGCTCCGCAACAAGAGAAGCCACCGCATTGAGAAGCCCGTGCACCGCAACGAAGAGTGGCCCCGCTCGACGCAACTAGAGAAAGCCCACGCGCAGCAATGAAGACCCAATGCAGCCATAAATAAACAAACAAATAAATAAATAAAAGATTTACTCTCAGCAACTTTCATTTATAACATACCTCAGTGTTAATTATATTTATCATGTTGTACATTGCATCCCTAGTACTTATTGTTCTTATACCTGGAAGTTTCTAGTACCTTTGGACCACCTTCATCCGATTCACCCTCCCCACCCTTCACCCCATCTGGGAACCACAAATCTGATCTCTTCTTCTATGAATTTGTTTGTTTTCGAAGTATAATTGGCTTAGAACACTATGTTAGTTCCTGGTATGCAGCATAGAGATGCAGTATTTCTATACATTTCAAAACAAATCACTATGATAATTCTAGTTACAATATGTCACCATACAAGATATTATATAGTTACTGACTATATTCCCCACACTGTACGTTTCAAACCCATGACTCATTTATTTTGCAACTGGAAGTTTGCACCCCTTAATTTCCCTCACCTATTTCTTTCCCCTCCGCTACAATCTCCACCACCTGTTTTTTCTCTGTATCTATAACTCTGTTTCTATTTTGTTATGTTTGTTCATTTTGTGTGTGTGTGTGTGTGTATGTGTGTGTGTTTTGGATTTCATAAATAAGTAAAATCATGCAGTATTGTCTTTCAATGTCTGACTTATTTCACTTAGCGTAATACCCATAGGTCCATCATGTTGTTATAAAGATAAGATTCTGTTCTTTTTTGTGACTAATATTCCATTGTATATATGCAACACATCTTCTTTATCCATTCATCTATTAATGTGCACTTAGGTTGCGTCCATATCTTGGCTATTGTAAATAATGCTGCAGTGAACATAGGGGTGCATATATCTTTCTGAATTGGTGTTTTCATTTTCTTCAGATAAATACCCAGGAGTGGAATTGCTGGATCTTATGGTAGTTCTATTTTTAATTTTTTGAGGTACCTCCATATTGTTTTCCATAGTGGATGCACCAATTTAGAGCCCCACCAGCAGTGCACGAGGGTTCCCTTTTCTCCACATCCTCACCAACATTTATTATTTATTGTCTTTTTGATAATAGTCATTCTGACAGATGTGAGGTGATATCCCATTGTGGTTTTGATTTGCTTTTCCCTGATGATTAGTGATGTTGAGTACCTTTTCATGTGCCAATGGCCATCTGTATGTCTTCTTAGGAAAAATGTCTATTTATATCCTCTACTCACTTTTTAATTGGATTGTTTGCTTTTTTGGTGTTGAGTTGTATGAGTTTTTGGTATATTACGGATATTAGCCCCTTATGGGCTATATCATTTGAAAATGTATTCTCCCATTCAGCAGGTGGCCTTTTCATTTTGTTAATAATTTTCTTCACTGTGCATATTTGTTTATTTTGACTTTTGTTTCCTTTGCCTGAGGAGACATATCCAAGAAAATATTACTAAGACCGACGTCAAGGGCTGTTTTTTCCCCATTGTATATTTTTGCCTCCTTTCATTGTGATTTTAGTCTCTGTTTCATTTATTTCTGCTTTGATCTTTATGACTTTTTTCCTTCTACTAACTTCGGGTTTGTTTTTTCTTCTTTTTCTAGTTCTTTTAGGTGTAAGGTTAGGTAGTTTATTTGAGATTTTTCTTGTTTCCTGAGGTCAGCTTGTATCACTGTAACCTTTCCTCTTAGAACTGCTTTTGCTGTGCTCCATAGGTTTTGGATTGTCGTATTTTCTTTTTCATTTGTCTCTAGGTATTTTTAAATTTCCTGTTTGATTTCTTCAGTGGTCCATTGGTTGTTTACTAGCATCTTGTTTAGTCTTCATGTCTTTGTGTTTTTTGTAGTTTATTTCTTGTAGTTGATTTTTAGTCTCATACTATTAAGGTTGGAAAAGATGCTTGATGTGATTTCAGTTTTCTTAATTTTACTGAGACTTGTTTTGTGACCAAGTATGTGATCTGTCCTGGACAACGTTCCATGTGCACTTGAAAAGAATGTGTATTCTGCTGCTTTTGGATGGAGTGTTCTATATATATATCTGTTAAGTCCATTTGGTCTAATGTGTCATTTAAGGCAAATGTTTTCTTATTGATGTTCTGTTTGGTGATTTGTGCATTGATCTAAGTGGGGTGTTAAAGTCCCCTACTATTATATGTTACTGCCAATTTCTCACTTTGTATCTGTTAATATTTGCTTTATGTATTTAGGTGCTCCTATGTTGGGGGCATATATATATTTACAATTGTTATATCATCTTCTTGGATTGATCCCCTGATTGTTATGTATTGTTCTTCTTTGTCTCCTGTAATAGTCTTTGTTTTAAAGTCTCTTTTGTCTATGTATTGCTACCCTGGTTTTCTTTTCATTTCCATTTGCATGGAATACCTTTTTCCATCCCCTCACTTGCAGTCTGTTTGTGTCTTTAGATCTGAAGTGAGGTTCCTATAGGCATTTATATGGGTCTTTGTTCTGCATGGTTTCTTCTGTTGTGGTGGGTTGACTACTGTGGGCAGTCTGGTAGGTGTGGCTGGCCCCTTGTCTGGTTGCTTGCCAGGCCTTGTCTTTTGCAGAGTCCGTTGACCACTGGTGGGAGGGGCAGGTTCACAAGGCAGCTGATTACAGGTCCCCAGGGATCCTGGGGTTAGTGCTAACCCATGGGTGGACAGAGCCAGGTTCTGGGGTTGGTGGTTGTGGGGCTGGGGTTCCCAGCTCTGGTGTTGTCCTGCTGGTGGGTGGATCCAGTTCCTGACATGGCTGGCTTCAGGGTCCAGGGTGTCCCAAAGCTGGTGACAGCCCACTCGTGAGTTGAACTGAATCTGGGGCTCTTGGCTGAGGGCTCCAAGGTGTCCCAGGGCTGGTGTCGGCCTGCTGGTAGGCGGGGTCAGGCCCAGAGTGGGGTTCCTGGATTGGTGCTGGCCCTCTGGTGAGTGAATTGGGTTATGACTTGGCAGGTTGTAGAGCTACAGTCGTCCTGCAGCTGGTGTCTGCCTTGTGGTGGGTGGGGCTGATCCCAGGGGGTCCTGAGACGGGTACCTGCATACTGGTGGGTGAGGTTGGTCTCTGGGCTAGTGCTGGCCCACTGGCAGCTGGAACCAGGTCCCAGGGTATCTGACTGCAGGGCCCTGGTGACCCTGGGGCTAGTGCTGGCACAGTGGTGTTTGGGACTGGATCTTTGGCCCTCTGTTGGACGGGGTGGTGTACTGTGGAACCTGTGGGCTTAGGGGGTCTGCAGGCAGCAGGCCTGCTGGTGGGTGGGTCTGTGTCCCTACCCACCCAGGAGGTGTCCCAGTACTGGTGCCGGCAGGTTGGTGATCAGGGCGTGGTCCCAGTGTTAATAAGCTGGAAGGATTCCACAGTGGCACCTGCCAGCACCAGTGTCCACGTGGTAGAACGAGCTCCACAAATGCCTGCTGCCTGTGTCTCTGCCCCCAGGGGGAGCTCCTGTTGCCTCCTGCCTCTCTGGGAGGCTAAGATCAGCAGGGGGTCTGACCCAGGCTCCTTTCAATTTACTGCTTCTGCCCTGGGTTCTGGAGTGTGTGAGATTTTGTGTGTGCCCTTTAAGAGTGGAGTCTCTGTTTCGCACAGACCTCTGGGTCTCCCAGAAGTAAGCCCTGCTGGCCTTCAAAGCCAAACATTCTGGGGACTTGTCTTCCCAGTGCAGAGCCCCCATGGGCTGTGGAGCCCAGTGTGGGGCTCAGACCCCTTGCTTCTTGAGGAGAACCTCTCAAATTGTGATTATCCTTCCTTTGTGGGTCACCCATCCAGGGGTGTGGGTCTTGACTATACAGCATCTCCACTTCTCTTACCCATCTTATTGTGGTTTCTTCTTTATACCTTAATTTGTAGAAGATGTTTTCTGCCAGTCTTGGTCTTTCTCATCAGTAGTTGCTCTGTAAATAGTTGTAATGTTTGTGTACCTGTGAGAGACAGTGAGCTCAGGGTTTTCCTGCTCCACCATCTTGACTGCCAGGTCCACTATTGCCAGTCTTATCCATCTTGGTCATTTATGGCACCTCCCAGAAGAAATCTGCAGTCATCTTTTCTCACACTTACCAAGTTTTGTTCGTTGTATCTCCCAGGAGCTTTCAGGCTGCTTACTTCTTTTCTCCCCACCCTACTGCATCTCTCAGCTGAACCACTGGCATACCCTTCTGGTAAATCTCCCCACAGCCAATTTTGCTCCTCTCCAGTTCAAAGACTGAGCCAGTGATCCTTTAAATGTACAAATCTAATCATTTACCTTTTGATTTTTGATGGCTTTCTCTGTGTTTCAGGTGAAGTCTGAAATCTTCAACATAGCCTAAAACACCTTGCATGATCTACCTTCTCCCCACCTTCCTAGCCTCAAGGCATGCAGTATTCCCTCCCCTTATTCTCTCTGTTCCATCTTTATTAACCCTCTTTGAGTTCCTCTTTTACATGCCAGGTGTTGCATATGCTGTTTCCACTACCCTAAGAGTGCTCCTTTTCCCTGTGTCCCCCTTACTCCTGCTAACTTCTAAATGCCATTCAAGTCTCAAATATCATTTTCTTAGTAAAGTTGTCCCTGAATTCCCAGTCTGGATTAGACTACCGTGCCAAACCATCCCAAAGCACTTGGCATTTCTCAGTGGCAGTTTATACTAAACACATTTGTAATTATGTCTTCTAAGTGGGCTTTCCGGGCTAGATTATATACTTCTTAAAGGAATGGATTTTGCCTGTATGCACAGTGTTATGTTCTCTGTGCCTGAAACAGTGTACATATAGCACGAAAACAGGGCTCATATGGAATGAATGCCTAAATTAACGAACCAAAAGTATTTTTGAAAAATGTTAGGTAGATACTGAAACCATATCATGATTAATAACTACCAGCAATACATAAAAAGTAACCTTTGTACAATTTTTATGGATACAGAGACTTCTGGATCCTTTCTGCTGCATTATAGTACCTTACTATGTTGGAACTACCAATATAAGGTAGTAATCCAGCAAATGGAGAAAGGTTAAAATTGGTTTATACAATGAGTCTAGAACCATAAAAAATAATTTTTTAAAAAGCCTAAAATCCTAACACATAATAAAAATAATCTCATCAATTCTTCCTCTCTCAAAAGTTCATTATTAGATTTTGCTAACCATCACTCATTTTAAATCTAGCTGCTTTGAGTTATCCAGTATCTAGGTTAGCCTGCTTTGTGTCCTTGATGCAGTTTTACATTTAAGATAAATTTATGTTGGCTTAAACATTAATACAAAAACCAATCTGTTTAAATGAGATGGTGATTGGAAATTTTGAGATGTTTTGTTACTGGCATTGATTTTGTATTTCCAGTTCAGTTGACTCTGACAGAAGTTTTCCTATCATGTGATTGAAGAAAACTGTGACCAAGTATAAATGGGTCCTTAAATGTATTTTCATATCAAAATAATTTGATTTGTCTTTAGGAATTTGAGAAAGGTTGTGACTTTTAATCTTGTAGGTACTTATAAAATCAGATCCTGTTTTATTTCTCAGGAAGTGACATATGAGAAGGACTATAGTTTATTACAACTGTTTGGGTTTTTTTTCTCCCTCCTTTTCTTCTCCTTTCTTTTTTCTTTTTGGTACAATTATTTCCCTTCACCTTGGGTTGCTTAAACCAACATATTAGCAAACTAGTGATTTCAAAACCAGAATATAAAAAGTAAACAATCTTAATTCTTATAGAAGTAAAAAAACAGTATTCCTCTCTCGTTTTACTAATAAGTGAAAATGAGACAGTCTTGTTCAAGAGCACATCTGTCAAAAAAGGATGAACCAATCTTGCTTTAATCACTGATGGCTGAGAATGATGAAGTATACTGAGGCATCAGTGAGGCTTACACTACCTACTATGTCACCAAATTTTTGAGCAAATAGCTAACTCAAAAACTACCTTTTACCCTGTTCATAAGAATTATTGACTTCTGAATAAAACCATTAGTTATAAAATTTAATTTCACTACAGTGCATAAAATTTTTAATGCATTAATATATACTTTGCTTTGTTAGAAATAAGCAGACTACACATTCACTTTTATTTCACCCAGATGTAAAACAAGTAAAGATAATGAGCTTCAAGGGACAATGTTTTACTATACTTGATGTTATTACTCTAGACATTTACTGTGGATTAAAGCTAAGTGTCAGGTATAATGTGAAAGCAAGCCTAATGAGCTCTAAATATTTTTTAAAACCTCGCAAGATTATTTTAAATGTATAAAACATATGTATAATTACTAAAACAAGTTCAATTAAAACTGGAAGTCTAGCATATCAAATGGTTTACATTTTGAGTTTTTCACTTTATCTATCTTGAGGTTTTCACTATGTTCTAAATCTTCTATAATGAAAATTTACTTTTATAATCAGATACTTTTTAATTCAATTTTTAAATTGTGGTAAAATATACATTAGATAAACTTTACCATCTTAACCATTCCTAAGTGTACAGCTCAGTGGCATTGAGTACATCGACAGTGTTGCGCAGCCACCCCTAACATCCATCTCCAGATTCAGATAATTGTTTAAATGAACATTATTTTCTTTCTAACTCATCTAAAAAAGTTTTATTCAGTAATAATCATGTTTCCTATATTGCCACAGGATAGTTAGGACAAAACTGATTTGCCTGTGAATGAAATAAAATATCAAATTACAACAGTGTTAAAGATAAAAATACTTAAAAGAGTCCACACACAAAATCTAGTTTTAGTGTTTCATGAAGAAACTTTATTTCAAATCTTTATGACTACTAAGTATGTGGGCATGTGTTTAAAAGAAAATCAAATATTCATTTCATTTAAAAGAATTCGCCTTCCAAGCCAATGTTTTGAGTAAAATTATTAGCAAATTTACCTGGTTAAAATAAAAAATACTTATACATTCAAAATAAAATGATTTGTTAAATTTGTAAAAATTCCGTATTTTTTCCCTACTTAAGGTATATAATTAGTTTACACCACACACACACACACACACACACACACATGCACACACACACACACACATACACATGCACACACACACACACACACACACACACACATACACATGCACACAGAGTATACTGCAGGGGTGTTTTTCATTTTGTGAGTTTCGGTTAATTTTATTGATTATAAGTTATGGACAAATGAACTAATGCATTTTAAATAAACGCACTGCTTTCCGCAAAGCATTGTGTGAAATGCATACATACACGTTTGCCTTGTATTTTAAACCTCACTTGTAACTTTTACATAAAACTTTTTCGTAATGTTTAGGTACATTCTGTCAATGAGCGGGTTGGCATGTACAAACTATTTTTTAATATAATCTTCCAGTACAAAGTTTACAAATTTGAGATTGTTTCAATCAGTGATTTATATTTCAAACAAATAGGGTTTTATAGCATGGTTGGTTTTTAAATTTGGTCTAAAACTCAGCGTTTTCCTAATCTGTGAGAAATTAGTAGGTACTCCATAAAAGGCGATTCCATGGTGAAGTGAATTTTCAAATAATGCTTTATTCCATATCCCTTTCTATGAACGTTATTAGCATGTTTGTTTCTAACACATCCAGCAGTAAAGACATCTATTTCAATTTAACTTCCTGTATCTCAACTTTCTGAAGATGGAACCATATTTGTATATGACATCTGCTAACACTCCCATGAAATGATAGTCTGTATTAATCTGCTGATTCAAGAAATAATACTATCATCTATATTACTTCAGAAATCTGCCCGCCGCCAACCCACCCCCTCAGAAAAGGCTAACATTTCTATGATTTGGTCAAAATAAGTCAACAGAAAGAAAGGACAAAAATAGACTAGACCACTGAAAGCCAGAGTCAGTCTTGCCCCATTTTTTTTTCCCTTCATAATTGATGGCATAATTCTTCTCTCTTTAAACTCCAAGGATTCACCAAACCCTTTGGGAAATATACCTTGAGGTCCACAAAATGACCATTGATTCAAAGCACAGCGGAGGGAAAAAGATGCCTGGATAATCCACACAACTGGAAAACCGATTTTTAAATTAGGAATGGTACTCACTTATGTGCTTATTTGCTGGAACTTTTAAGGCCCTAAAGCCTTGTTTCTCTCAAATTTGCACACAATAAAAGTCCTGATTGCACCATAAATGTAAAGATCTATATAGAAAGTCAAGGAAAAATCTGACAAATTAGCTAAATTTTAAACAGAAGAGACAGCTCATCTGGATAATTCATGTCTCAACAGCAGGTCTCCTGGCTGAATTGTACAGCTAATTGCCTCACTCCAGAACCTGTGGCTGAATGTGCTCTCGTCCAGAAAAAGACACTTGAAGGGCCACTCCTGGAGACTTCACAAGTAGCACAGCAGCAGAGAGAAAAATATAATATACTTGGCTTTTCATTAGCACAAAAGTATGCTAATATAGTTTATTGAGTGTTTGACATTAATTTCTCATTTGCCTTCCTGTTTAAAATGTATCCCTGTTGTTCAGAATCCATTCTAGATGATCTGAAAGACACTTGAGTTATATTTCTTCAGTTTTATTTTGTTTTGAAAGTTTTGGTCATTAAAAAAGGATGAAATGGGCTTCCCTGGTGGCCCAGTGGTTGGGAATCTGCCTGCCAATGCAGGGGACACGGGTTCGAGCCCTGGGCCGGGAAGATCCCACATGCCGCAGAGCAACTAAGCCCATGCGCCACAGCTACTGAGCCTGTGCTCTAGAGCCCAAGAGCCACAACTACTGAAGCCCGCACGCCTAGAGCCCGTGCTCTGCAACAAGAGAAAACACCGCAATGAGAAGCCCGTGCACCGCAACGAAAAGTAGCCCCCACTCGCCGCAACTAGAGAAAGCCCGCACTCAGCAACGAAGACCCAATGCAGCCAAAAATAAATAAAAAATAAATTAAAAAGAAGGATGAAATGAATATTTTGGTCTGTTTTTGTACACTGAAATCTTTTGCTGTAAGTAGGTGCCACTGGTACCTAGGATATTTACATACCAGGGGCTATGCCCCCATCATTCATGAGGGAGGAAGGGGTCTTGAGGGCTCAGAAGGCACAGCAGGATAGAGATTTCTCAAAAGCCTTTCTTGTAACCCCAAAATACAAAAACGATAAAAATAATCACTCTAAAAATACTAATAAGTTTTACTAGGGTAAAGGAGATGAAGAAACTTTTTTAACCTGTTTTTAAGGGAAATCATATACTGTTTTATTACTAAAATGGCTGGTTACTAATGATAGTGCATATTTTAATTTGAGCCTTGGGTAGGGCTAGTACCTGTTACTTTTTCAAATAATATGAAAAATCAAGTTAATGTTGTTCTTTCTGAGTGGACAAAATGCACCAGCAACTGAAACTCTTAATTTCACAAATGATGCAGTTGAAAGACCATGAGCTTTGAAAAGTCGTATATGATCCGAACTTGAGTCTCAGATTTTAGTTTGTAAGTTATCGTAAGCTAGTTACTTAACCTCTATGCCTTGATTGATTCATCTGTTATACCGAGTGATGACAAATATGTCTATATTTCTCAGAATTATTGAGTATTAAGTGACACTATATGTGATAACACACACACAGGGGAAAGTGTAAACCCTCTGTAAACTGCAAACTGTCTGCTTACCAGATGGTACTGCTCCTGCCATTACTCACTACTATTGCTAACAACAATAATGCACAGAGTTATAAATACTTCCAAGTAATTTTAATAGTCAGTCAGCACTCTGACTGCTCTCACCAAAACGAATGAATGCTCGGGGAGCTTTGTATAGGGTCTTCTTAATTTTTTCTCTCGCAGGTGAAAAAAACAGTCAAGTAAGCAGGTGCTGTGGTTTTGTGCCAGAAAACCTATCCTAAGGTTCTTCCTCTCCATCACAGATCTGAAACATCAGAATCTCTTTTTAAGCCCTAAGAACTCTCCCAGTTCTCCAAGAAAAGTAAATATGCAAGGCTGGTCACTCATATGTCAGTAACTTATTCCCTCAGGGTAGCCTTCCAAAGGGACAGAGATAAGTGATGAGCACGTTATCTAAAAGAGGTTTTAGGTGTGGGAGTTTAAAAATATTGAAACTGAAAAAGAACTTTTTCTTTAAAAGCTCTGGAAGCTCAGGACCCTGTGCATTTGGTATCCCTCCAAGACCCCCCTGGACCAGTTTGAAAACCACTAATCTCAGAGAGCCTTCCAGGGCTGTTACTACTTCAGATTAAGACTGAAACTATGATCTGTTCAGTCTTCAACAGCAGCACCAGCACAGAGGTAAGGCTGGGACCTGCAGATGGCGGTGGGGAAGAGACAGGATTAAGTCGCCAGCATCACACTTTTCCCAGTCATTTTCACAAATCTCTGCTTCAGTAAATGCTTTTATCACCTGTGTAAGGAAACGCATAGCTGTATTTTCCAGCACTAACAGCACGTACGCCTGTCATCACCTTTTAAAAAGTGCCAAAGGACTCTGTTGGTTTTCTCTAAAATTTGCAAAGTGATTTCGAGCTTTAGCGCAAAACATTTGGTGGGCACCTAGAAATGGTTTCCTGGGTACCTAAGTACCACCCCTTTCTGCAGATAAAAACATCACCGGATAAGGTTCCCAGTCAGAAATACACATATCTGCAAACAGCACTGGCTGCCAGGAAGCTCAAAGCTGAGTTCTGTGTCCAAATGCAACCATTTTCCTTAGCCCAGTTCGCGGTCACAACTGTTGTTCCTCCTTTTGTTACATAGGTCCCTTTACTTTCCTTTCTTGAAATGGTCATTACATATAGTTTTTAGATTGTAATGACCACATGATTTTTAATGAGTTTTTCAATGATTTATCTTCATTTTAATGACTATCATGTATGCATTTACTTTTCAGAAGTAACAAGATAAAAATAACAAATAAATAACACAAAACAGACATTTGGACAAAAACTACCATATAATTTCCTCTACAATGACTGCTATTGGGAAGAATAGTTAATAAAGAGGACAAAGAATGAGTTCCTGAAAAACTGAAACTGAGCTTCAAATGAATGGAATGTGACCTTATACATACTTATTCCAAACTACCTGGTAATCTTCAGCTACCTAAGAAAAATTACCAGACGTTTTTCAAAGAAATTAAGGCCGTACAAGCCTGCAATTCATTGCCATTCTTTGCAATCTTGATTCACAGTCATTTGTGGAGTACTGTAAAACTGTTGTTCAATAAGGACTGCTTACACTGTTTAAACAGTATTTCTCAATATTTACCTGCTTCTGTAATTACATTGTAATTATTTTTTATTGTTGACGGTAAAATATGTAGCATATTTCCCAGGTGGAATTCTCACTGCTGGTCTGTTTTAAAACACTGTTGTTTGGGGGATGTTCTGTATGCTAATTAACGTTGGTCTCATATACCTCTGGTCATAGAGAGCGCTGTTAATTTTAGGACATTGAAGGAGAAAAGATACTTCACTAAAAATGACTCACTTTATGACATTATGATGGTCTCTATTTACAACTGAATTTTTCCTGAAATGTAAGCTACTCTTAAAGAAAATGTCTGAGGAATTTTAAAGCTTTTAATAATACCTTTAAAATACATGTAATATTTCTTCGTTTATCGAAAAGCTACATGTTAATACTCTAATATTAATAAAATATTTTATATTATTTTATATATTAGAAAACATAATACTTTGACATTGTCCGCTCCCATTCTGTTTATTTAAATACCGAGCTAGTATTTTTGAAGGAACATGGAAACATACTAAGAAGGCAAACATCAGAGGTGGTAGATTATTTTCATAATTGGTTTTGATGTCTGTGTTTATTTTACTGTCCAGTATTAAACTGACTCATTTTACAACTCAGAAAGCTTTTTTAAAGAATTGTGACATCCCCTTGTACAGTCATTTTATTAGTTTCTTTATGCCATTTCGTAACTAAACAAAGCTATCTTTATTAATCCCCCCCAAATAAATCACTTCTTTCAGGAAAGTTATTCAAGGGATCCGTATTGAATTTCTCTCCATGTTTGTCGATGTAGGTATTCTTTGCAGCCGCTTACTTGGAAAGCTCTTTGTATTTTAAACTGTGCTCCAGGATAAACAAAAGCAAATTCTGCTCCTTCGGAAAACTTAAGTAGTTCTTATCTAAACTTTGATTTTTAAAAACAATTGAAAACAATACACAAATTTTTAGTTTACAGAAGTGAAATGTTGGTATAAACTCCCTAGAATACCACTCGTAATTGCATTAGACGACTAATTCCTGCTTTTCAGTTTCAAGTCTTCTCAGAACATTAAGATTTTTTTCCTTTTGCAACTTTACACCAAAACTTGAAAGTTTTAGGCGTGTTCCTTTGCCAGAGTATGAACTGGAAAATGATTGAATGAACAACTGAAAGAAAGAAAAGAAACCCTTAGAGGCTTTTCTGTCCACAAATATGCCTGCTTTCCCACATTCAGCTAACTAGAGATTCATTTATCACATATCTATTAAAATTCAGTTATTCCTAGACAGAAAGAAGAATGGATCAGAATAGAACAGAATATGAAATCTTAGAACATCCCGAGAACATATGGCAGTTTGAAAAAGTTGGGAAATCTTTAGTGAGTTACATTTTAAGGACATAAAACTGCACAGAAATCTTGAACTTTCTTCAGTAGGTTCATTGTTACTGATAATACTAGTATTGTGACTTGAAAAATTTTTTAACTTTTATGTGTAAAAACATGTAAGCATGTTATTAGAACCCAGGATATTCAGTGTAACAAAGTTACAAATATAAAATGAAAGAAGTTAAGGGAAAAAACCTGTTACGTCCAATTTGAATTGCTACTGTCAATACGAACTCATGATATTGCAGAAATGCAGTTCCTGTTCTGTCCATAGGAAAGAGCCAGAAGAAGTGGCATCCCAGTAGCAGTGAGTATACCTAGTGCCCAGATCTTGCTATTACCATTCCCCAGTAAAAGAAACCAAAGTTCCCTGGAGAAATAGCTGATTCCAGATGTGGGGAGGGAAAGTGTAAAATGAGCCTGAGATCACATGAAGAGATGATCAGCATCACTAGTCATCAGGGAAATGCAAATCAAAACCACAATGAGATGTCACCTCATACCTGTCAGAATGGCTGTCATCAAAAAGAACACAAATAACAAGTGTTGGAGAGGATGTGGATAAAAGGGGACCCTCGTACACTGTAGGTGGTAATGTAGATTGGTGCACCCACTGTGGAGAACAGTATGGAGGTGTCTCAAAAAACTAAAAATAGAGCTACCGTACAACCCAGCAGTTCCACTCCTAGGTATGTATCCAAAAAAAAAAACAAAACCCCACTAATTCGAAAAGATACACGCACCCCAGTGGTCATAGCAGTAGTATTTACAATAGCCAAGGTATGGAAGCAATCTAAATGTCCATTAATAGATGAATGGATAAAGAAGATGTGGTGTATACATACATACAGTGGAATACTACTCAGCCATAAAAAAGAATGAAATTTTGCCATTTGCAGCAACATGGATGGACTTGGAGGGTATTATGCTTAGTGAAATAAGTCAGACAGAGAAAGACAAATACTGTACGATATCACTTATATGTGGAATCTGAAATATACCACAAACTAGTGAATATAACAAAAAAGAAGCAGACTCACAGATATAGAGAACAAACTAGGGGTTACCGGTGGGGGGCAGATAATATAGGGGTTGGGGGGGAGGGGAGGTACAAACTGTTGGGGGTAAAATAGGCTCCAAGGATGTATTGTACAACACGGGGAACATAGACAATATTTTGTAATATTGTCTATGTTCCCCCTGTTGGAAATGGAAAGTAACCTTTAAAAATTGTATTAAAACTTGTTTTAAAGAAAAGACAGTCTGTGAGCCAGATATGCGGAATTTTTACAGTTTTTTTATAAACCAAATACCTGGTACAGGATCTGAAATACAGTAAGATCTTGATAAATATTGAAAGAATCATTGTGTTTTATTGTATTTTTCACTTCTTTACAAACTTTTTAAAAAGATTAATTCTGATATTAGCTACCCTTTCTAGCTTTGTAACATATGTAAATTTATTGTTTTTGTTCTTTCATGAAAATTACCTGATAAGTGTTGAAGGGGACTGGGCAAAGTTCAAGGCATGTGATACGTTACAAGTTGCAAGGCAATCTCAAACCATTGATTAGTACTGTTTGGGTTTGGTCCTTCAACTAACTAAAAATCCACCAGTTTCTCTATCTTGGATATCATATGATAGCTTAGCAAATGTCTTGTAAATCCTGGTATACCATGTTCTTAGAATTCCTTCAGTCCTGAAACCCTATTAAAAGAAGAAAATTCGGATCTTTTAGCAAGAGTTTAAAAATATATCTGAATTCTAATAATCATCACTCCTCTTTCTAAATGGTAGGCAAAACCCATCCTTTTGAAAACGGAAGCATTTTGCTTTATTTGCTCTCTATTGGCACCCTGATTTTTTTCTACAGTTCTTTAAATAATACACTGGTTCCCATATAAATTTTTTTCAGTCTTACGGGAATCATTTTAATTAGAATGCTTCTTTCAGTTACCATGCTGAGAACTAGCTGAGAAGTAAATAAAAATCTGTTATCATAAAAAAGTAGTTCTCAAGCCAGAGGCCATTCAGTGGGGGTAACTTGCTTAGGCATTGAGAGGACTCCATGAGCTGTGTAGGTATCACGGGCTCACCATGAGATGAGAGAGAGTTGAATAACAGGACAGGGAGTACAGAGTTCACCTATTTCTAATTCTGATAGGATGGCATGGGGTATGTGGAAGCGTCTTGCTAGTTTAGATGTTAGGCATTTAGGCATCCTGCCCTGTCCCTTTACATAGAGTTGGGTTGGGCTGGACAGAGCTGTAGGAAGGCACCAGTAGGCAAAGGTGAGCAGTTTGTCAGAAGCATCATGGAGCGTGTGTGATGCCTCAGAAATTACCCTGTCTTGAATTCTACCAAATGCTATATATCTGTCATAACAGTTTATCGAAGTCTGCTAGGTTTTTGGCTGTGGGTGAATGGGTGTTATGGTTGGAATAATCTAATAGTCATCTATTTGTATCTGATGATAAAATCAGGGAAGATCAGTATGAGTTTTCAGTGCTCACTTTAAGAATAAGTACAACTGTAAACAGTCTTCGGAGTAACTAAAAAGGACAAGTATTGTATGATTCCACTTATGAGGCACCTGGAATAGGCGGATTCATAGGGACAGTATAATAGAGGTTACTTGGGATGGGGTGGCAGGGCGCAGATGGGGACTTACTGTTTAATGGGTACAGACTTCCTGTTTGGGGTGATGAAAAAGTTTTGGAAATGGATAGTAGGGATGGTTGTACAATGCTGTGAATATACTTAACGACACCAAATTGTACACTTAAAAATGGCTAAAATGGTAAATTTTATGTTACATATATTTTACCACCGTAAAAATGTAATCAATTACTCTTAAGGCAAAAACCCAAGGGGGAGTGGCAAGTAAAACAGAATGCTGCGGAGGCCATTGGCAAGGTCTCCAAGTGAGAGCAGGGCCACATGGAGGCTGGTTAGTCTGACAGCAGTGAAGGGCCTCCGTGTAGGGTGAGAGCTGAGTGAGCGGGAGCTGCCCAAGTCACAAGAACGAAATCCCAGGCACACCTAGACCGCCAGGCTGGGGTCTCCATACTCGGTGTCCAAGGGTGCCAGCTCAGTGAAGCTAGATCACGGAACTCTGAATTCCCCAGTTAACCCAGTGTTTGCATCATTACGCATTTGCGATTTTAGGTGACACCCGTTAAACTCTGTTTTTCTAAAACTTAAATTTATTTCATAACCATTCTAAGCATAGACTTCTTCTTCTGTGAAATCTGTGAAGCCATTTACATTATTTTTCTCTAATTTTTCAGTTTTCATTTTAGTATTTCCGACTGTCATCAGTTCCAGATACTCTAGAGGGTTCTTGTGGGAATCGTCTCTAAGTGCTCTTTATATTCATTTTGGAGAAATTGTTGTTATAAAAATGATTCAGTACTGCTTACTTTGTACAGGAGAATATTTCCTAAGAATATGGAGATTATATTTACATGGATATTTTTTCTTTAGTTTGCTGGGTTTTTGCTTTTTGGGTTTTTTTGGAGCGTATGTTTTAGCAGACTCCCAACAAGATTATTTATTTTAAATCATGTCTTTTAAAAAACACTTTCTAGTTTATCTTTGTAGATGTTTTCTCCCTTGAACAAGTTATCCATTGAAAGGGTATGTAAAACTCAGATTTACTGTTACTGTGGTTTTCCACTTGCTATATATTGACAGAATATCATTATATCTTTGCTTTTGGCATTCGCACTTATTTATATCTAAACCACAGTAGTCATCATCACATTTTAGTAAAATAATACGTAGTGTAAATATACAAGTTTATGTTTGTGTACATAACAGTAGTTATATAGCAGCTAATACTGGATGCTTATTTACTGTTTATTTGTGGAATGCTGTTTGCTTTACATACATTGGAAGCGTTTAATCCTTACAATAACTCTATGTGGTAGATATGTTATCCCCATTTTTCATACAGGAAGTCTGAAGTGTTAGGATGTTTGGTTACTTACCCAAAGTCATACAGCTAGCACATTCCGCAGGCAGGTTCTTAACTACCTAACTGAAGGTTAATGAATAGGGGATTCCCAGAAATCAACCTGCGTTGCCAGTTATCTTAGCTGATAGTTAAGCTATATATTTTTAAGTACTAGTTTCATCATAATAGTAAGTTTGAAGTAAATTTATAATGTACACATAAACCATACTTTAGGAATGAGGACTCTATATTGCCTGTGTATTAACACATTAAGCGTTCCTCAGAATTTTTATTGGTCATCTATCATGTGCTATGTCCAGGGATGATGGAAAGATTTAGAAATATGATTACTGTTCTTAGGAGACTCAAAATCTCGTTAGATGTTTCTCAACACCCTTTTTTTTTTTTCAGCCTATGCCTCTCTTGGACAAACAACCAAAGCAAATGGCATGCCCTCCTTAATTTTAAATCTCAAAATAAATTAAACTCAGGTATTCTCTACTATCTGAGTCTGTTTGGTTCCTGACTTTGTATACTGAAAGAGACCTCGTTATTTAAATATTTTTGGTCCCTGAGTTTCGGATAGTGAGTAGTAATGAAAGCTTGAATAGCAAAGGAAAACAACTCCATCTTAAAAAGTTTGTTCAGTTTCCTGAGTTTGGAAGAATTTGGATTGTGAGGGATATATGTATCACGTCTTAAAATAATAAAACAATAATAAATGGAATGAAGTGGTGATTTAAGACAGTATTTTTATCCCTCTATCACTGCTCTACTGTGCACCCTTTGAATATAAAGATACTCCACAAGAATACCTATTCCTCTCTAAAAATAATTTTCACAGAAATTTAGTAACTGGATTATGGTAATATGTTAATGTTCTGTTTATGCTGGCTTACATTTATGTATATAAGTAGGTGAAATGGCTTAGCACGTCGATAAAAAATATTGGGTATGAAAAGAATTAAAGGACTTGATCCACATAATGATGGTACTACAGTTGTTTAAAGATAAAGTCTGTAATGCATTATGCTAAGACCAATGGCAGGGTGGAGAGCCCTTTTTTGAAATAAGCCTTAATAATGTGGACTAGTGAATGATATATAATATTCTGCTAAAATATAATCAGTTAATTCATTCAGCAAGTCATGTACCTAATATATTCCAGGCTCTGTGTGAACTCTGTCTGCATGGTGTCTGACCACATGAAAATTAAAATCTAGTCAAGTTGTCTGCTCTTGAGAGGCAGTATTTATGGTCTGGCGACAGATGGCTTGAATTTGCATTTGGCTCTTCCACTTACTAGCTGGTTGAACTTGGGTGAACTGTTTAACTCTTTGTGCCTCCGTTCCCTCATGTGGTTTAATAAAGGAATGGAGGAGGAGGAGGAGAAGAGAGAATTCTAACAGCAACTACCTTGTGGGGTTTTGTGAAGGTTAAATAAAGAAGTGTATGAAGGGCTTGGAGCAGTGCCTAGTATAAGAAATGTTAGTTATTTTTATTATTTTAACGTGGAGACAGATGGTTAGAAAAAAACTACACATTGTGGGGATCTTGGCCTGGTCTGGAAGGGTCAAGAATGACTTTCCTGGGGATGTGACTTGGGCCTGAGAAGTGAAAGATGAATAGTGTTGACTGACTGAATAGGGAAAGAATCCTGGGCGGAGAACAGCAAGTATGGAGGCTGGGAAGGAGCCCAGTCAGAGCAGCGTGAGGGCCAGTCCAGGCCAAAAGAGGTGATAGGGGCCCCATCTGGTACAGCCTCGGAAAGCCTTTAGCAGGGTGGTTTTAAGCAAGGAAGATTTTCATCTTAAAGGGATCATCCTGCATGCATTCTGCAAAATGTTTGGAGTGAGGCAGAGTACATGTGGGGAGCACAGCGGGAAGGCTGTTGAAAAGTAAGGTGGTAGTCTGGAGTAAGGTGGAAGATGGATAGAAGTGGGTAGATCAAAACGTATCCGGGACGTCAGATAATCATGACTTCACGTTTTATTGGAGGTGAAGGATGAGGGAGAAGAACTGCCCATGAGGACTCCCAAGATACCAGATAGAAGATACATACGTTGCAGGTGAGTCCAGTGGGTAGAGGGAACGTTCTAAAGGGAGACTGAGGAGGTACCGTACTTCGCTGATAACCCTGAGGAAGTTGAGAGCAGTGGTTCTCAAGGTGTGGTCGCCTGAGCATCACCTGGGCGCTTGTTAGAAATATGAATTATCAGGTCCTGCCCTAGACTTACCGAGTCAGAAACCCTGGATGTGAGGCCCTCCGGTCCGTGTTTTAACAAGCCCTCAGAGGATTTAAAATTTGAGAACACCATTCTTAGAGGCCCAATGGAACGGTTTAGGAAGAGGGACAAGTGAATGTCAGAGCTAAGGACTTGATTGCTTTTGCGCAGTGACAGAACTTCTGAGCGGGGGTCAGCAGACTATAGCCAGGAGGCCAAATCTGGTCCACTGCCTGTTTTGGTATAGTCCAGAACCTAAGAATGGCCTTGTTGGTTTCTGTTTTTTAAACGAGCACCGAGGAAACTCGGGAAGTAGGATTCCTCAACACCGTCTGTTTTTTTCCAAAATAGTCGTGACGTTTTGGAATGTCTGATCTCACTGTCTTGGTCTTTCTGCTCTGTCCAGCTTTGGAGACGGATGGCATATCACCAGGAGCCTCAGAATTCAGGTCTTAGGAGAGACAGGATAGTGACAACTTCGGATTGGAAAAGTTTAGAAGACAAATTTTACTTTTTGCCTGTACATTCATGGAGAACTTGGTATAGTGATGTGTATTAAAGGGATATATGCTGAAGTGAACATTTTCATCTCACCTCTGTATTGTCAAAGTGGCATTTTACTAGGTTTATTTTTTATTTCTTTGTCAGTAGAGTAAGTCTTCTGAAAACTATTAGAAATGCCGTCTTTCTGCGAAGAGATTTCAAGAAATTCTGGAGGCAAAGTGTTTTATAGCCAACGCCTTAACGTTGATGATGCATCTTATTTCTTTAAAATGGTCTGGATTTAAACCTTGAAATCAAGTCTCAGAAACACAAACTTCATATTAAATACTTTATTAAGTATTAGTGTAATTATGAGAAAACTAGTAGAATACACACTTTTTCTTCTTAGATAAAAATTAAAACTGTATATGATGAACTTGGAAGTAAAATGAAAATTAAAAATTTAACATGTAAAAACCAATTCAAATTACTTACAAAACCGTGTGTGCACAACTCAATTTTCTTCTCCTGCCAAGCAGTACCTTTCCATTATAATCTACTGTTCACTATTTGCATTATGCAATATATTTATTTACGTTAACATGTTGCTAGTGTGAAAGTGGAAGAAAAAATACTGTACAGACGATTTCTGGACTCTCTCCCTTTGCTGAAGTACTTGCATCCTTCTTTGGCACTTGAGTCGAGAATTACACTCCTTCCTCTACTGCAGGGCAGGTCGCTTTTAATTACCCCCTTCTCTTGAACATTCTCGTACTTCGGAGCATGAAAAAGGCAACACATTTCTGTCTGAACTATTGCCATTCCATCGATAAAGCAAAATGCTGCTGATAGGGTTTTATGAAGCCCCGCTAATGTAGTTTCGCAGAGATTCTGAGCTTATATTTTGCAAAATAGATTTGCCAGAATACCAAAGTCAGGAAATCATGTTTCTGTTAGAAGAAAACATAAACATTCCTACAGATCAGAATTCTTGACTGATCTCTTTGCCTAATAAACCACATGTAGTCATAACAGAAAACAGACAAAAAGGAATGAAGCGGGCCGTTTAATTTATAGATGAGGAAAAACAATCGTGGATGAGTTGACGTGTCGTGTGGATAGGAGCCTACGGCTAGCAGCTCACTCTTAGAGTTCATCCTAGATGTGCAAGTGGACATACGTATCCATGTGAATGTGGGTGTATGTATGTACGTGTATATCTGAAACCCTGCTTCCATGATGCCATGCCTTTCAGTACTGCAGTTAGGTACGAGAATTCACTTACTGGCCACATATATAGAGAACCAGGTTCCCTGTCAAACTGTGGTAACCTTTAAAGCATCAAGTTCATTTTTTCCAGCCTCAGATTTCTTTCCCTCTCTCCCTCCCTCCTTTCATCCACTCCTCCTTCTCTCCCTCCTTCCTTCCTGCTTCTGCTTGTGCTTGGGACTAGTTCTGGGTGCAGGAGATACAGCTGTGAACAAGTCTGTGTTCTCATTCACTTTGCAGTCCAGTGTGGCGAGACAGATAGTAATCAAACACAGTGAATAAGAAGATATCAGAAGTGAATACATGCTCTGCAGACAAGTAAAACCTGGGGTTCTGCTGGAGAATGAGTGGTGTTCCCTTAGAGTGGATAGTTAGGGAGGTCCTCTCTCAGGAGGGGATAGTTAAGCTGTGCCCTGGTTGTCATAGAAGGACTCATCGTGTTAATATCTTTGGGAAGGACATTCTAGGTGGAGAGACCAGTGCAGAGACCCTAGGGCAGGAATCAGGTAACAGAAAGAAGACTGGGTGGCTGGAGTATGGTGAAAAGGTGGTGAAAAGATGAGCCCGGGGCAGCAAGCAAACGCTTTGTAGGCTAGGGAAGAAGTATGGATGAAATAATCAAAACAATAATAATAGTAGCGGCCACTGTTTATTGATTCACTTTACTCTGTGCCAAGTACTCTGCTTGGCATATTACCATCTATGATCCAATTTAATTCTCGAAATTCTATGAGATAAATATTGTCATCCCCATTTTTCAGATGAGAAAACGGAGGCTCCAGAGTCCATTTGCTTAAGGTCACATATCTATGAAGTGGAAACAAAGTGGGATTTTATTTGCACCCTGGTCAAGTGTGATGCAAAGCTGGTGCTCTCAACTACCATGCTGTAGGGAATCTGTACAAATTGAAAATCTTAATTTTCACCTCCTGTCCCCTTTATCCCTCAAAAATTTTTCTTATTCATTTATGCAGGTGCTGGGGCATAGCCAGAGAAGTCCATTATATTCCACTGAAACTGGTTTCCAGTCTTCTTTGTATTTTATTTCTCCCATTTGTCACTCTAGGCCCCTTCCTTTGTAACTCACACTGTCTTTATTGGCAAAGAATATAAACTTAGAATAAGATGAGGGCGTCATGCAGCTGCTTCCAAGCAATATCAGCCCCAGGACAGTGTTCCTGCTTGGTAATCATTGGTACTTCCAAACGAAGTACGCCAACAATTGGGTAAAAAACCATTTCGGCCAGAACGATTTTCAGATTTTCTAGTTTCACTAAAAATTAGTGGGTACTCCTTAAAAAATGAGTACTAGGTAAGGGTCAGGATTGATAATGTTTAGAAAATGTTTTAAGAACTTTAATCCAGGAGCTGATATTTTGTATTTCAGAAATACATTAGTTATTTTCGGTACAATGTCCTGAAGATTTTCAGCCGTCTTTAGTCAGGATATTCTTCGCAGGGAAAAAAAATAAAAATAAATAAATAAATAAATAATATATATATATCCTCCTTTTATTAAATACAGAATAGAAAAAATAATTTTATCTGACATTTGTCTCTAGGCATATAGCTGAGATGTCATTAGAATTGCAATATATGAAATAAAGTTAATATTCTAGTCATGTGCTTTTAAATGGGCGTATATTAGCAGTAGCACGAAGGCTCGTTTTGATTTCAGTAACTTTCCAGAATATCTGCCGTCTGATCCAGCACGAGACCCTTAGTGGTTGTGACACTCAGTTGAAGGCTCAGAGTGAGGCTGTGGCCTTAATTTGATGCCTGTTTGGACACTGACCCTGGGTGTGGTTGAGCCCCGCCGGAGTACACCCACAGCCCAGCCATCCTTGACCTGCCTCAAGCTTGACGGGCTAAGGGCGCCTGAGGGAAAGGGTCCGTGGTGGCCACAGGTGCAAACCGGATGTGTCTTTCAGAAAGTGAGTGGCAGTGGCAGGCTGGTTTGCTGGGAGGTATTGGAGCTTGCTTTGTAAATGGTTTATACTTACTCAGAATTAAATTCACAAAAGTTCTTTCATAAAATTGGGCAAAGATTACCGAAAAAAAACTTCATGAAACTGAAATGAATGTAACTTCTTGAATAGATGTAATTATTTTTGTACAGTTATCTCTTAACTTGCCCTTTGCAGTGCTTGATCTGAGCATTCAGAGAAATACCCATAGGCAGGACTTCATGGACGTTGCAGTGACTGTCAAAAGCAGATAAACACTGCACATCTTTCAAACATCTCCAGATTCGCTTTTCTGGGATCTAGTAAAATGAGTCTTGTGCCATTAATTGCCAAGGCCTAATTTTAAAATCCAACCTTGTGTTTTGTTCAGTTGTTTGTAGATTGTGGATGTCGAGTGATACAACAGTGTACTGAAAAGTTCTTTGTTCACTCGGAGCACACATATTCAGCTTTCCATGGAGTAGCATTGCAGCCACATAACAGGGCTCTGTCATCAGCCTGTTAAATCCTCAGAGTAATTATGTGTGATGAATGCCATAGTAGGATAGTAGTGACTTTAAAGATAAGCCAAGAGAACAGACAAAAAGCACTCTCTGCTTACACCAAGGGGAGAATCAACCGTGTCAGTGACCAGAAAGCGGACCATTGGTGGTCTCTCATGATTGCTTCTCTGTGTATCTCTTTCTTCCTGCCTCTCTCCCCGCTGTCCCATTTTCTCTGCAGTCCTGTGCAGGGACTGGATGCAAAGTACTACTGATTGTGCTTCAGAAACAGAACCTCTGCCCCTAATCTCTTTTTTTTTTTTTAACGTCTTTATTGGAGTATAATTGCTTTACAATGGTGTGTTAATTTCTGCTTTATAACAAAGTGAATCAGTTATACATATACGTATGTTCCCATATCTCTTCCCTCTTGCGTCTCCCTCCCTCCCACCCTCCCTATCCCACCCCTCTAGGTGGTCACAAACCACCTAGCTGATCTCCCTGTGCTATGCGGCTACTTCCCACTAGCTATCTATTTTACGTTTGGTAGTGTATATATGTCCATGCCACTCTCTCACTTTGTCACAGCTTACCCTTTCCCCTCCCCATATCCTCAAGTCCATGCTCTAGTAGGTCTGTGTGCCCCTAATCTCTCTTTTTTTTTTTAAATCAGTCATCAATTTTATACACATCACTGTATACGTGTCAATCCCAATCGCCCAATTCAGCACACCACCATCCCCACCCCACCGCAGTTTTCCCCCCTTGGTGTCCATACGTTTGTTCTCTACATCTGTGTCTCAACTTCTGCCCTGCAACCCGGTTCATCTGTACCATTTTTCTAGGTTCCACATACATGCGTTAATACACGATATTTGTTTTTCTCTTTCTGACTTACTTCAGTCTGTATGACAGTCTCTAGATCCATCCGCGTCTCAACAAATGACTCAATTTCGTTCCTTTTTATGGCTGAGTAATATTCCATTGTATATATGTACCACATCTTCTTTATCCATTCATCTGTCAGTGGGCATTTAGGTTGCTTCCATGACCTGGCTATTGTAAATAGTGCTGCAATGAACGTAAGGGTGCATGTGTCTTTTTGAATTATGGTTTTCTCTGGGTATACGCCCAGTAGTGGGATTGCTGGGTCATATGGTAATTCTATTTTTAGTTTTTTAAGGAACCTCCATATCGTTCTCCATAGTGGCTGTATCAACTTACATTCCCACCAACAGTGCAAGAGGGTTCCCTTTTCTCCACACCCTCTCCAGCATTTGTTGTTTGTAGATTTTCTGATGATGCCCATTCTAACTGGTGTGAGGTGATACCTCATTGTAGTTTTGATTTGCATTTCTCTAATAATTAGTGATGTTGAGCATCTTTTCATGTGCTTCGTGGCCGTCTGTATGTCTTCTTTGGAGAAATGTCTATTTAGGTCTTCTGCCCATTTTTTGATTGGGTTGTTTGTTTCTTTAATATTGAGCTGAATGAGCTGTTTATATATTTTGGAGATGAATCCTTTGTCCGTTGATTCGTTTGCAAATATTTTCTCCCATTCTGAGCGTTGTCTTTCCGTCTTGTTTATGGTTTCCTTTGCTGTGCAAAAGCTTTGAAGTTTCATTAGGTCCCATTTGTTTATTTTTGTTTTTATTTCCATTACTCTAGGAGGTGGATCAAAAAAATCTTGCTGTGATTTATGTCAAAGAGTGTTCTTCCTATGTTTTCCTCTAAGAGTTTTATAGTGTCCAGTATCACATTTAGGTCTCGAATCCATTTTGAGTTTATTTTTGTGTCTGGTGTTAGGGAGTATTCTAATTTCATTCTTTTACATGTAGCTGTCCAGTTTTCCCAGCACCACTTATTGAAGAGACTGTCTTTTCTCCATTGTATATTTTTGCCTCCTTTGTCATAGATTAGTTGACCATAGGTGCGTGGGTTTATCTCTGGGCTTTCTATCTTGTTCCATTGATCTATGTTTCTGTTTTTGTGCTGATACCATATTGTCTTGATTACTGTAGCTTTGTAGTATAGTCTGAAGTCAGGGAGTCTGATTCCTCCAGCTCCGTTTTTTTCCCTCAAGACTGCTTTGGCTATTCGGGGTCTTTTGTGTCTCCATACAGATTTTAAGATGATTTGTTCTAGTTCTGTAAAAAATGCCATTGGTAATTTGACAGGGATTGCATTGAATCTGTAGATTGCTTTGGGTAGTATAGTCATTTTCACAATATTGATTCTTCCAATCCAAGAACATGGTATATCTCTCCATCTGTTGGTATCATCTTTAATTTCTTTCATCAGTGTCTTATAGTTTTCTCCATACAGGTCTTTTGTCTCCCTAGGTAGGTTTATTCCTAGGTATTTTATTCTTTCTGTTGCAATGGTAAATGGGAGTGTTTCCATAATTTCTCTTTCAGATTTTTCATCATTAGTGTATAGGAATGCAAGAGATTTCTGTGCATTAATTTTGTATCCTGCAACTTTACCAAATTCATTGATTAACTCTAGTAGTTTTCTGGTGGCAGTTTTAGGATTCTCTATAGTATCATGTCATCTGCAAACAGTGACAGTTTTACTTCTTCTTTTCCAATTTGTATTCCTTTTATTTCTTTTTCTTCTCTGATTGCTGTGGCTAGGACTTCGAAAACTATGTTGAATAATAGTGGTGAGAGTGGATATCCTTGTCTTGTTCCTGATCTTAGAGGTAATGCTTTCAGTTTTTCACCGTTGAGAATGATGTTTGCTGTGGGTTTGTCGTATATGGCCTTTATTATGTTGAGGTAGGTTCCCTCTATGCCCACTTTCTGGAGAGTTTTTATCATAAATGGGTGTTGAATTTTGTCAAAAGCTTTTTCTGCATCTATTGAGATGATCATATGGTTTTTATTCTTCAATTTGTTAATATGGTGTATCACATTGATTGATTTGCGTATATTGAAGAATCCTTGCATCCCTGGGATAAAGCCCACTTGATCGTGGTGTATGATCCGTTTAATGTGTTGTTGGATTCTGTTTGCTAGTATTTTGTTGAGGATTTCTGCATCTATATTCATCAGTGATATTGGTCTGTAATTTTCTTTTTTTGTAGTATCTTTGTCTGGTTTTGGTATCACGGTGATGGTGGCCTCATAGGATGAGTTTGGGAGTGTTCCTTCCTCTGCAATTTTTTTGGAACAGTTTGAGAAGGATGGGTGTTAGCTCTTCTCTAAATGTTTGATAGAATTCACCTGTGAAGCCTTCTGGTCCTGGACTTTTGTTTGTTGGAAGATTTTTAATCACAGTTTCAATTTCATTACTTGTGATTGGTCTGTTCATATGTTCTGTTTCTTCCTGGTTCAGTCTTGGAAGGTTATACCTTTCTAAGAATTTGTCCATTTCTTCCAGGTTGTCCATTTTATTGGCATAGAGTTGCTTGTAGTAGTCTCTTAGGATGCTTTGTATTTCTGCAGTGTCTGTTGTAACTTCTCTTTTTTCATTTCTAATTTCATTGATTTGAGTCCTCTCCCTCTTTTTCTTGATGAGTCTGGCTAATGGCTTATCAATTTTGTTTATCTTCTCAAAGAACCAGCTTTTAGTTTTATTGATCTTTGCTATTGTTTTATTTGTTTCTATTTCATTTATTTCTGCTCTGATCTTTATGATTTCTTTCCTTCTGCTAACTTTGGGTTTGGTTTGTACTTCTTTCTATAGTTGCTTTAGGTGTAAGGTTAGATTATTTACTTGAGATTTTTCTTGTTTCTTGAGGTAGGCTTGTATAGCTATAAACTTCCCTCTTAGAACTGCTTTTGCTGCATCCCATAGGTTTTGGGTCGTCGTGTTTGCATTGTCATTTGTCTCTAGGTATTTTTTGATTTCCTCTTTGATTTCTTCAGTGATCTCTTGGTTATTTAGTAACGTATTGTTTAGCCTCCATGTGTTTGTGTTTTTTACGTTTTTTTCCCTGTAATTCATTTCTTATCTCATAGCGTTGTGGTCAGAAAAGATGCTTGATATGATTTCAATTTTCTTAAATTTACTGAGGCTTGATTTGTGACCCAAGATGTGATCTATCCTGGAGAATGTTCCGTGCGCACTTGAGAAGAAAGTGTAATCTGCTGTTTTTGGATGGAATGTCCTATAAATATCAATTAAATCTATCTGGTCTATTGTGTCATTTAAAGCTTGTGTTTCCTTATTAATTTTCTGTCTGGATGATCTGTCCATTGGTGTAAGTGAGGTGTTAAAGTCCCCCACTATTATTGTGTTACTGTTGATTTCCTCTTTTATAGCTGTTAGCAGTTACCTTATGTCTTTTGTAGCCGTTAGCAGTTGCCTTATGTATTGAGGTGCTCCTATGTTGGGTGCATATATATTTTTAATTGTTATATCTTCTTCTTGGTTTGATCCCTTGATCATTATGTAGTGTCCTTCCTTGTCTCTTGTTATATTCTTTATTTTAAAATCTATTTTATCTGATATGAGTATTGCTACTCCAGCTTTCTTTTGATTTCCATTTGCATGGAATATCTTTTTCCATCCCCTCACTTTCAGTCTGTATGTGTCCCTAGGTCTAAAGTGGGTCTCTTGTAGACAGCATATATATGGGTCTTGTTTTTGTATCCATTCAGCAAGCCTGTGTCTTTTGGTTGGAGCATTTAATCCATTCACGTTTAAGGTAATTATCGATATGTATGTTCCTATGACCATTTTCTTAATTGTTTTGGGTTTTTTTTTGTAGGTCCTTTTCTTCTCTTGTGTTTCCCACTTAGAGAAGTTCCTTTAGCATTTGTTGTAGAGCTGCTTTGGTGATGCTGAATTCCCTTAGCTTTTGCTTGTCTGTAAAGCTTTTGATTTCTCCATCAAATCTAAATGAGATCCTTGCCGGGTAGAGTAATCTTGGTTGTAGGTTCTTCCCTTTCATCACTTGAAGTATATCATGCCACTCCCTTCTGGCTTGTAGAGTTTCTGCTGAGAAATCAGCTGTTAACCTTATGGGAGTTCCCTTGTATGTTATTTGTCGTTTTTCCTTTGCTGCTTTCAATAATTTTTCTTTGTCTTTAATTTTTGCCAATTTGATTACTATGTGTCTCGGTGTGTTTCTCCTTGGGTTTATTCTGTATGCGACTCTCTGCACTTCCTGGGCTTGGGTGGCTATTTCCTTTCCCATGTTAGGGAAGTTTTCGACTATAATCTCTTCAAATATTTTCTCGGGTCCTTTCTCTCTCTCTTCTCCTTCTGGGACCCCTGCAATGCGAATGTTGTTGCGTTTAATGTTGTCCCAGAGGTCTCTTAGGCTGTCTTCATTTCTTTTCATTCTTTTTTCTTTAGTCTGTTCCACAGCAGTGAATTCCACCATTCTGTCTTCCAGGTCACTTATCCGTCCTTCTGCCTCAGTTATTCTGCTATTGATTCCTTCTAGTGTAGTTTTCATTTCAGTTATTGTATTGGTCATCTCTGTTTGTTTGTTCTTTAATTCTTCTAGGTCTTTGTTAATCATTTCTTGCATCTTCTCGACCTTTGCTTCCATTCTTATTCCGAGGTCCTGGATCATCTTCACTGTCATTATTCTGAATTCTTTTTCTGGAAGGTTGCCTATCTCCACTTCATTTAGTTGTTTTTCTGGGGTTTTTTTCTTGTTCCTTCATCTGGTATATAGTCCTCTGCCTTTTCATCTTGTCTATCTTTCTGTGAATGTGGTTTTTGTTCCACAGGCTGTAGGATTGTATTTTTTCTTGCTTCTGCTGTCTGCCCTTTGGTGGTTGAGGCTATCTAAGAGGCTTGATGGGAGGCTCTGGTGGTGGGTAGAGCTGACTGTTGCTGTGGTGGTCAGAGCTCAGTAAAACTTTAATCCACTTGACTGTTGATGGGTGGGGCTGGGTTCCCTCCCTGTTGGTTGTTTGGCCTGAGGCAACCCAACACTGGAGCCTACGTGGGCTCTTTGGTGGGGCTAATGACAGACTCTGGGAGGGCTCACACCAAGGAGTACTTCCCAGAACTTCTGCTGCCAGTGTCCTTGTCCCCACGGTGAAACAGAGCCACCTCCCGCCTCTGCAGGAGACCTTCCAACACTAGCAGGTAGGTCTGGTTCAGTCTCCCCCAGGGTCACTGCTCCTTCCCCTGGGTCCCAATGCACACACTATTTTGTGTACGCCCTCCAAGAGTGGGGTCTCTGTTTCCCCCAGTCCTGTCGAAGTCCTGCAATCAATTCCCACTAGGCTTCAAAGTCTGATTCTCTATGAATTCCTCCTCCTGTTGCCAGAACCCCAGGTTGGGAAGCCTGACGTGGGGCTCAGAACCTTCACTCCAGTGGGTGGACTTCTGTGGTATAAGTGTTCTCCAGTCTGTGAGTCACCCACCCACCAGTTATGGGATTTGATTTTACTCTGATTGCGCCCCTCCTACCGTCTCATTGTGGCTTCCCCTTTGTCTTTGGATGTGGGGTATCTTTTCTGGTGAGTTCCAGTGTCTTCCTGTCGATGACTGTCCAGCAGCTAGTTGTGATTCTGGTGTTCTCGCAAGAGGGAGTGAGAGCACATCCTTCTACTCCGCCATCTTGGTTCCTCCTCACCCCTAATCTCTTGATTCCCCTCCTTTGACATTACTTTCTAAGAGAATGGTGTTGGATTACACAAACACACACACACGTGCGTGCAAGCACACACAAATACATTTATTTCTAAACTCAGTAGTAACGAAATTCTGCATGTCGGAATATCAGATGAGGAATATCTGTATTGGTATTTCTCGAACATTGGCTTTTTATGTGAGTGCAATAAGATTCGATGCCAATATTTAATCTGTTCTTCCCACCCCTCCCTCCCCACGTAACTGCATTTATCAAAAATAAATGCCCAAATCAGTGGAGTGTTTCTGTAACGGGTAGGAATTACCTTAGACTTACTACCCATAACCCACAGGCTTATCATCATTTTTTAGCACATAAACCAATTGTTCCTACATTGAGCTGTGAGTTTTCCTTGTTATTTGACGAAAAGATCACTTGAACGACTATTAGAAATATTGCATTTGGAGTTGAACAAGCAAAGGGTTAAAACTGTCTACTGGTTTTCTTATTTTTAATTCTGTTTTACGAGTGTGTTCATAGCAGTCCCATGTACCTTGTTTTGCAAAGATTTTTTTTTTAAGTCAGCATTTTTGGCAATTTAAGAAGCATGATTTTTATGCTCTGTGTTTAAGATAATTGCCAACTTCAGCTTTCAAATATTTGTCAGGCCTAATATGTCTGTGCTCCACACTCCTTTGGCAACAGGCAGAGAGACTTTGCCTATAAATTTTCTTCGGTTTTCTGCGCTGTCAAATTATATTTTATTGTGTCTATATTGAGCCCAAGGGAATTAGAGATACGAGTAGTTTACCACAGTCTGTGTCCCACTCTTCTATTTAGTTCAGCCACTTTGTTAGTATTAGGAAATCTGGCTTGTATACTTTGACTCAGGTATTTAGGTGTTTCTCTGATTTGAAATAAAGTGTGGACAAAGTTGATGCTTCTTATAATCAGTGCATTTTTGAGAAATACAGCAACAGATTTCTCTACAGTATCCTTAGGTTTGTTTTCCTTTAAAAATTTTATAGGTGGGAAGTCATATGGTATAGTATAATGTGGTACACAGATTCAGGTTTGAATTCCAAATCTTTTTGCTTCGTAAACTTGGGCAGGGCATCTAACTCTCTGAGCCTTTGCATCCTTTTTTTAAAGCGTGAATGATACACCTCCCTCATTGAGCTGTAAGAATGAAAAACAGGGTTCTGTAAAACATCCAACACTGTGTCTGGTGCCTTTCTTTAGCCCTGAAGTCCCAGCTCTTCTTAGTGGCGGGTATCAGTCAAAAGTATGGTCCTCTGACACACAGAAATGGTTTTTCAATCACAGCACGTTGTTGGTTTTTACCAGCTAGTAGGAAGTCTGGGTCCTGGCAGATGGTTATGCAGAGTTACGACCTTTTCAGCTAGTTTTCCCCTGTAAAATTCTGTTCAGGACTTTCCTCAAGAATTCTAAGCGTCAGTAATAGTTGAAAGGCAGCGGAGGCGTTGAGAACCGTCCAGGCTCTCGGCTGGCTGGCGGTCGATAACGGGCCATTCACTGAGGTGGGCAGCAGAGGAGGGACATGAAGCAGGTCTGAGTGAGACTGAGGTGGGTTTTAACTTCACTTAGAAACATTTCTAGTTCCCAGTATTATTCATTTTAGGTATTCGTAAATTTGCATGATCTGTCATGTGGAGACACCCTTTTATCCCCAACTCAAATATAGATCACAGTAACAGAAATTCGTGGCAGTGCTGATGTCACTCAGAAGAATTGACTGTTTATTGAGTTTTCCATAACTGGTGCCATGTTAAAATCTCAGCGTCTTTAATGACACTTTTCTCCATGAAGATCATCTTAGTAAGGATCTAAATGTATGTTTGTTTTAAAAAATGAATAAAGACAGTAACTTGAGTATAAAACAGGATCACTTAGAAGTTTTATATCGGCTGCCTGAAGGTGGTACCAAAAAGTAAAAGCCAGTGTTAGTCTCTCCAAGGTCATGCCGTTCATAAAGATTTGGCAATGTAGAGAACAGTATAGAGATTCCTTAAGAAACTAAAAGTAGAGCTACCATATGATCCAGCAATCCCACTCCTGGGTGTATATCCAGCGAAAACCATGGTTCGAAAGGATACATGCACCCCAATGTTCATTGCAGCACAGTTTACAATAGCCAAGGCATGGAAGCAACCTAAACGTCCATCGACAGAGGAATGGATAAAGAAGATGTGGTACATATATACAATGGAATACTACTCAGCCATTAAAAATGAACAAAATAATGCCATTTGCAGCAGCATGGGTGGACCTGGAGATTATCATACTAAGTGAAGTAAGTCAGACAGAGAAAGACAAATATCACATGATATCGCTATATGCAGAATCTAAAAAAAAAAATGATACCAATGAACTTATTTACAAAACAGAAACAGACTCACAGACTTAGAGAACAAATTTAGGATTACTGGGGGGAAGGCCGGGGGGAGGGATAGTTAGGGAGTTTGGGATTGACATGTACACACTGCTATATTTAAAATAGGTAACCAACAAGGACCTGCTGTATAGCACAGGGAACGCTGGTTAATATTCTGTAATAACCTAAATAGGAAAAGAATTTGGAAAAGAATACATACATGTATATGTATAACTGAACCACCTTGCTGTACATCTGAAACTAACACAATATTGTTAATCAACTATGCTCCAATATAAAATAAAAATTAAAAAAGATTTGCCAATGTATTTTCCAGTTTTCTTCTTCCGTCTTTTGCTGCCTGCCTTTTTTGATTCCCTTTTTTGTTTCTTCCTTTTTTTGTAGAAATGATGCAGCATACTGCAAAGGGCAGGTCAGGCCCTAGGTTCAGATCCTGGCTCTGTCACTTACTACTTGTCTGATCTCAGAATGATCTGTTTAACTCTCTGAGCAAGCTTCCATTTCCATATCTGTTAAAATGGAGAGAATAATGCCTAATTTATGAGGTTTTTGGGAAAAATGAGAAAACAGATTTCAAGGGCACATTTAGTAAGCAGGAGTTTTTTATATTATTTTTTATAATATGCCTATTATCATTAGACATCCAGTTGAAACTACAGAGTAACAAATTTGATGATTTGTAAAAAAGCTCAAACAAATTTGATGATTTATGGGTTGCTAAATAAAAGGTTTTGGTTAAAGAGGAGACTGAAACTAACAGTTAAAATGAGTTTCCTAAAAATCATCCCTGATGTTATCCCTGCTAACCCTGTCTTCCGAGACCATGCTAATTGAGTTGACTGTAAGAAAGAGGGGGTGACGAAGCAGTGCTCCTGCCAACTTAAAGAAAATGCATGTGCCCAGAGGCAGGCGTGTCCAGCCTAGTTAGAGAAAGTACTTTAAAATCCAGCCAGCAGTACTTGAGACTTCCCTGGTGATGAATTGCCTGCCAAACTCTGCCACCGAGCATTCAATTTAATTCACTTATCTGTCTTGGCATATAGCTTCCTTATAAAGCCAGGGCCCTCACAGGGGGAGAAAGGTCGGCAGGAAAGCCCATTCCAAATCTTAAAGCGACCATACTTAGTGATATTTTGAATTCATGGGCTGTTTTCTTCCCAAACTCCCCAATTGTTTTGGAGACATATATTTCTTCAGTTTCACGTGCTAAAGATATTCTCCAAAGGATGTCATCAGGATGGCATATTCTTTCTTTTTCTCAGGAGAGCACTGACTTTCAGAACGGCCCAAAAAAGAGGACTTGCCACTATGCAAGTGGGTGTCAAGCCCCTTCATACCCTCCTTCTCTTCCTCCCTCCCTCCCTCCATCTCTCCCTCCCTCCTGGAGCCTGTATCCAAAACTAACCTGTCATGTTTCTTCTCTTTTTGTTTGGGAAAGAAGTTAAAGCCCCGGGTGAGATCTGAGACAACCTGGCATCGTGGAATCAGCCCTAGTTGTCTACATGTCTGTTCTTTGGTTCTGTGACCATAGCTAGGATCTCAGTGTCCACAGATGTCAAATTATGTCTTAACATTTTGATGTCTTGATTAGCTGGAGGGTCCTTTTTGAAAAATGTTAAACTTGTAATTGTGAAAATGTCCAAACATACACAAAAGTAGGGAGTGAAACCCCAGGCGCCTAGCAGCTTCCACTACCATCAGCATTTGCTGGACTATTTCATCTCTCTCTCCTGCACTTCTCTTCCCACTTCTTATGGTTTGGGGTTTTTTTGTGTGTGGAGTATTTTGAAGAAAATGCCAGTCCTCGTTTGATTACACTCCTAAGTTTCATTATACACCCCACGGAAAACCGAAAACTTTCAAGTCTTTTATCTATGCCTCCCTTCCCTCCCCCCACCCAACCCCAGGAAAGAATTACCAATAGTACAGAAATGTAAACATTTCTGTTTTCCAAAGATTTCTGATTTTATAATAATCTTGCTTCAGCAATTCTTTTTCGTTCGTTCATTCTTTCGTCCGCCCTTCCCTTCCTTCCTTCCTTCCTTCCTTCCTCCCTCCCTCCCTCCCTCCCTCCCTCCCTCCCTCCCTCCCTCCCTCCCTCCCTCCCTCCCTCCCTCCCTTCCTTCCTTCCTCCCTCCCTCCCTCCCTCCCTTCCTTCCTTCTCTTATGCATGCGGGATCTAGTTCCCTGACCAGGGATCGAACCTGGACCCCCTGCCTTGGGAACGCAGAGTCTTAACCACTGGACCACCAGGGAAGTCCCAGCAATTTATAATGTGAAGTTTATAGAACCCTGGGTGGGTATGGGAACCTTTAGAAATTAATACAGCTATTTGTAGTTTTTTTTGTTTGGTTTGGTTTGGTGGGGAGATCAAGTGATATCTTTTACTAAAGTTTTGAAGGAGTCCCTGGCTGGGAGATTTTGAGCCTGGGTAGAGAATGTGTAGATAAGGTCTCACCTGATCCTGAGGCCTTGCGTAAGTGGAAGCACTCTTTGTACAGTCGAACCTTGAGAAAGAATCTATTAAAATACACTAGCACAGCATGATGGTGTCTTTGTAACATAACACTGAGCTAATTCTGCTTACAATTCCGTATTTAGTGAGACAGAGCCATTTAGGAAAAGACTATAAATAAATGCTGTCCACACATTTTTGGGAAAGGGTTATCTAAAGCTAGATAGGATATATATTTGTGGCCCCAAGATCGAGTTATCAGTCTCCTCCAGTGTCTGTAAAGAAATACAGCTTTTCTCTCTCTTTGTGCTAATAAAATGTTTTCAAGAGAAGGCCATTTAGTATTGATTTGGGTTAGATACCTTATTTGTCAAAAAATTGATATAATTTATTTGGAAAAATCATTCCATCTGGGTCACACTGGACATCTAAATCTTTAAATAACACACATGCTGCTCCTATGGTCCTGCAGCACTCTCTCCCAGCCGGGATAGATGTGAGTTTAAAGCTGGTAAGTGTGCCAGCCCTGGGTAAGGCATTAGCTCTGTCGAAGCGTATCACTCTGTTGGCCTCTTGCAGGTCCTAAGTCTTCATGGTAAGATATACAGAACCTGAATTAGAAATGAACTTTTCCCAGTTTAACACCAGAGTTGGAAATTGGGAGCAGAGTTTTGACGACAGCGAAAGCTGCTCACCGAAGCAGAACCCGGCTGGGCCTCACGACCTATTAGATATAGGTATATAGATATACCTATATATATACTATATACTATATATAGGTATATACTATATATATACTATATATACTATATATATATATATGTGCTATATATACTATATATATATATACACTATATATAGGTATATAGGTATATAGATATAGATATAGGCCTAATATATATATTAGATATAGATATAAGTGTCACAGTTCACAGAAACTCCCCAAGTTTTGCCAGTACTTTTGTTTCATTTTCTTTTCCTTCAGGAATACACTGGTTACTTGGAATATGCTTGTCAGTTTTTGTGGTTTTGCTTTACTCAGATGTAAATATCAAGCATGAGCAAATGCATAGGGTTATCTTAGCTCAAGATGGATTTCCCTCAGGGATTATAAATTATGCTATCAGAAATCAGTAATGGTTTTTGCATGACTCAAAGAACAGGCTGCTGTATATGGAGCAGTGCTTCGTTTCTACTTGTGCAGGAAGTTATTATATCTGAGTAGCCACAGTACCCAAAGCAGATGGTTGACCATTACAGCATCATGAGTTTGGTTCTCATCGTACTTCATTATTAAAGAAGATCATTCTGATGGTATCGTCTGTTCGGCTACCGTTCCAACCATTGGCTTTGCTTTCTCAAAGAGTAATGGAAAGTGGATTGTGCTGTATCCTTGCTTCTGTTTCAGCCACAGTCCTGAGGATGAGTGTAGTTAGATGACTGTGAAAGGGGCAGGGTACCACGTGTCTACTGCACCTTTAAATATTCAACACAACATCAGTAATGCAGGAAAAGCACCGAAGGGAGAGTTACACAGGTTGACTGTTAGAAAACAAGTATTGGATCACAGAATGAGAGGTTTCTGTGGCTGTGATAGAATGCCAAACCAAGATCAATGTGTGTACAAAACAATCAAGTATTAGTAAGATGTACATAGAATAGAAGAACCCTTGGGTAGAATTTTCTAGAAGTAGCCTTATGGCTGCTCCCTGATTAACATGCTCTTACATGGGTAGGAGGTGAAAAGACAATACAGCTCACCCATGAACAGCACAGGGTCCACTTAAACGCGGATTTTTTTTCCGATAGTAAATACTGCAGTACTGTGTGATCTGCTCTTGGCTGAATCTGTAGATGTGGAACCGTGTATATGGAGGGCCAGCTGGAAGTTATACATGGATTTTTGACTGTGCAGTGGGTCATCATCCCTAACCCCTGTGTTGTTCAGGGGTCATTTGTATGTTGTCATTCCTTCTAGTGAAATCTTATCTCCCAAATACTTTCCCTCTAACTTTGTAAGGCAACTGGGAAAAATGGATGCCGTAAAACTATTTCTTTATTTTGAACTCTTTCTGCTATAACTGATGTATGTTCCTCTTTTTTAGGCTCTATCAATTTCTTAGGGCGGCTGTAACAAATCACCACAAATTCAGTGGCTTAAAAACAAAAGGAATTTATTCTCTCACAGTTTCAGAGGCTAGAAGTCTGAAATCAAGGTGTCAGCAGGGCCGTGCTTCCTCTGAAAGGTCTAGAGAAGAATCCTTTCCTGCCTCTTCCTAGCCTCTGGAGGCCCCCAGCAGTCCTTGGAGTTCCATGGCCCTCCTTGGCTTTGTAGCTGCATGCACCACTCCAATCTCTGCTTCCATTGTCGCATGGCCTTCTTGCCGGCGTGTGTCTCCTCTGTGTCTCTGTACCCAAGTCTCCCTCCCCTTTCTCTTATAAAGATACCGCTCATGGGATTCAGGGCCCACTCTAATTACCTGATCTTAACTTAATTACATCTACAAAGACCCTATTTTAAAATAAGATCACACTCACAAGTTCCAGGGCTTAGAACTTGAACATCTCTTTCTCAGGGAGACAAGTTAACTCAATAGAGGGGCCATAATCAGCGATAAGCAGAAGGGCTGGTTTTCAGTATTAGATTCAGAGTTACGGTTTTATTTCTTCTTGGTTTTATTATAAAATTGTTAATCGCAGAGTTAAAAAGTGGAGATCAGTCTTCTGACATAATGGGAACTTGTGTTAAGTGAGAGATGATTTTACTTTGTACAGAATGTTTTGTTTGGTTAAAATTTTCTGTTTTTATTTTCTCTCGATAGTGTTTAAACAACAGTTTTAACCTTTAGGATATGATTTCTTGATTTCTCCTTTTATTTTTTGTTGCTCACATACTTGACACAGATTTCCAGAAATAGATGTCAAGAGAGTAAATACAGGGTGGGAAGTAACTGGCTGTGAACTCTGTTGTTTAGCACACACACATAAAGGAATGAGGCATCCGTGTTATGAATGCTTTAATAAACCCTCTAGTTTATTATGGAGATTAGGGTTGAGGAATACTATTAATTATGACGTGTACAGTACTTTCAGTTTTTCTTTCTTACTAATTTTACCCTTACAATAGCCCTGTGAAGTTAGAATATGTATTATATCCACTGAAACGATGGGAGAACTGAAGTATATAGAGTTAATATGAATCCCGCCCAGTGCACCAAGTGGCGGTATGTGTAGGTAACATAACAGAACAGATCACGTGTCCCCTACTCTCAAGGCATTTAGATCTAGTGTGGGGTGCAAACAAGCAACAAGCAATGATATTTAATGTAATGTCAGCGCTAGAGGTATCTGTAGGCTGCTTTGGTAGCAAATGGGTGAGCTGTGACAGAAAAGGAATGACGATTCTTAAGGAAAAACATAGAATGAACACAGACCATTCCTTCCTTCCGTTTTCCCTTTTTTTTTCTCCTTCTCACCCCTCTTCCCCGCCCTGGAACTGGCATACAGGTTCTAAGTTTTAAAAAGTTTGGTGAACAAATGAAAGAGAGTGATCATTGTAGAGTAATGTGCTCTGAAGGATCAAGTGCAGATATTTCACATCACAGAGCAGAAACTCAGGGCAAACAGTGTCTGCTCTAGTCCAGGGAAATCCAGGAATCAGGCAGCAAACTGTCTCCTGCAGTTGAAGCCCTGGAAGAAGCCATCTCAGCTTCTAAACTACCCGTGGCAGTTAAGGTCAGCATGGCCCGAGCATCACCTGAGGTTGGGAGGGTGGGACCCTGTGAGGGTCCAGCAGCCTCTGTCCTAAATGCACGTAACCTGCTGGTCTCTGATCCGTGTCTCCTGGGGGAGAGGCAAGCCTTCCCTTCTAGCCCTGGTCTTTTGGTTCTTGAGGAGAGTGAAACTCCACTCCTGCTTTCTCCCTTGGAGAGTCAGGATAATTCTGGGCTTCACCTGCATGTCTGTTGGTTATTGAGGGCATCCTAAGAAGAGTCAGGAGGAAAAAGGGATTGAGGTCAAATTTATATATGCTAAATTAAATTAAAATTTTCAACATTACAACTTAGAAGTACTCCAGTAGTTTCTTCTATAATAGTGTCTCAAAAGAATGCCAGAAATGTCCCAGCTGTCTATTTGACAGTTGTATCATTTTCGGCAAGTTACTTAAGTTCTCTGGGTTACATGTCCTTCCACCAGAAGACTGAGGTACAGAGTGTGAAAATTAAGTACTTAGTGCAGTGCTTGCAGACTTCCAAGGAGTCAGTGAACTAACGTTGTTGTTATAACTATATGCATAATTTTGTTTTCAGCAGTTTATGAGAATCTTTCATGCATCATTGCTAACTATGCATTATTAAAATTAATAATTCTGATTGGAACGAAAGTGACATCACGGTTGCTTGTCTGTGTGCATATTGATCATTAAAATTGTGCCAACAGCACGTTTAGAGGACAGTATGGACCTCATATGTAGCTAACTTGTGTTCACGGAAGTGTCAAGCCCCCCAGAGATGATGTAGAATTACCAATGATTATAATCACAGATTTAATTCAATAGAATAACTTAATGTATGTAAATGTTGGCCTTTGTTCATAACATGCATTGCAGTTGTTTATAATCACCATTTTCACTCTCTGAAAATTTATTTGCTGTGTTTTTAAAGAAAAGATTGTTGTTCATGTTAAAAACCCTTTGCCTTATAAAGGACCTTATTTGTACACTAGGTCATTTGGGAAGGATATAATTTCACTTAGTAGTAGTAGAAGCAGCCAGACTAAAGTGGTTTCAGAGAGCTTTCAAAGGCACAATGCTCTTAGCTGATGGTTCTTGCTAGACATTATTGACAAGCTTAAAGTATTTAACCGCTCTGTGTGAAATTAGAGGTAGACTATTAGTAGAATTCCTACTGGTTGAACAGTAAATTCAGACAGGAAGATTGGAATGTCAGCTCCTCAAGAGGTTTGGAAAATGCAATTCAACTAAGTTAAATTTGGACACCTGACTGTTTCTACCATAGGTAAGAGTCCAGAGACAATTCTTTTTCCCTCGTACCTTTACTCAGGTACGCTTACAACATGATGCAGTGATTCTCAAGGTGTGGTTCAGGACCCCAGCATCAGCATCACCTGGGAACTTGTTAGAAATAGACAACCTCCAACCCCTCCCCATACTTACAGAATCAGAAACTCTGGCCTGGGAGCTCAGAAACCTGTGTTTTAACAAGCCTTCCAGGTAATTCTGATGCAGCTGAAACTTGAGTATCATTGCTTTTTATCACATTGGCTCTTGGCAATTTGATGGAAATTTTAAGGAAAAACTGACAAACTAGAGAAAGTATTGCATCGTAGATAGGGAATCAAGATGCTTATTGAAAAGATAATTTAAACTTCAGCTCATTATGTGGTTAACATTAGGCAAAAATTTCCCTTTAGCTTTGTAATAGAAACAAATGATAAGTGTTTCAGGCCATTAATAAGAAATTCATATCGTATTGATTTCTGCAGTAGTATGGCTAATATCCCTTTGATTATAACTTTTCCTAATGATGTTTTAACTATACACCCTCAGGGAAGAGATTGGAAGTATTAAATTTCAAGTTCCAACTGTAGTCGTTAAGATCAGTCCAGCCTTAATCGTTTGGTACCTCCCCTTGCCCTGCCTCCCAAAGACTCAGTCTAAACGACTTTATTTCCCTCAACTTCTAAGGCTCCTTCTTCACCTTTTGGTGAAAGAGATTCAATTACCTCTGTCTGGAAGCATCCTTTTCCCCCAGCTCTTCGCCTTGACCTACTCATTCTTTAGGTTTTAGCTTAGACATTTCTTGAAGTAAACTTCCCTTAGCTTCTCTGTGTTCCCACAGATCCTGTGCCTAGAACTAGAAAGTGCTTGCTTGTGTATTGCTCTGTAGCCCTTTATGCGCTAGACAGACACACCTCAGAGGTAATTCGGGTTGGGTTCCAGACCACCTCAGTAAAGCCAGTATCACAATCAAGCGAGACACGTGAATATTTTTGGTTTCCCAGTGTGTGTAAAAGTTATGTTTACACTATACTGGAGTCTGCTAGGTATGCAGTAGTGTTACATCTTTAAAAACAATGTACATGCCTAATTTTAAAGTGCCGTAAAATTTTTTATTGCTAAAAAACTCTAACCATCATCTGAGCCTTCAGTGAGTCGTCATCTTTTTGCTGCTGGAGGGTCTCGCACGCCTTGGCGTTGATGGCTGCTGACTGATGAGGGTCGTGGTTGCTGAGGGTGAGGGGGCCGCGGCAATAACTTAAAATAAGACAGCAGTGAAGTTTGCTGCATCAACGGATGCTTCCCTGTATGAACGATGTCTCTGCAGCGTGCAGCGCTGTTTGACAGTATCTTACCCACATTAGAACTTCTTTCAAAATTGGAGTCAGGCCTCTCAAACCCTGCCACTGCCTTATCAACTAAGTTTATGTCATACTCTAAATCCTTTGTCATTTCAACAAGCTTCACAGCATCTTCACCCAGTGTAGACTCCATCTCAAGAAACCGCTTTCTCTGCTCGTCCATAAGAAGCAGCAGCTCCTTATCCATTCAGGTTTTCTCGTGAGATTGCAGCAATTCAGTCACATCTTCAGCCTCCACTTCTAATTCTCGTTCTCTTGCTGTTTCCACCACATCTACAGTTACTACCTCCACTGAAGTCTTGAACCCCTTCAAGTCATCCATGAGGGTTAGAATCAGCTGCTTCCAAGCTCCTCTGAATGTTGATATTTTGACCTCTTCCCATGAATCACGAATGTTCTTAATGGCATCAAGAATGGTGAATCCTTTCCAGAAGGTTTCAGTTGACTTTGCCCAGATGCATCAGAGGAATCACTATCTATGGCAGCTATAGCCTTATGAAATGTATTTCTTTAATAATAAGACTTGAAAGTCACAACTACTCCTTGATCCATGGGCTCCAGAATGGAAGTTGTATTAGCAGGCATGAACACAGCATGAGTCTATTTATTTGTTTGTTTGTTTGTTTATTTATTTTGGCTGCATTGGGTCTTCGTTGCTGTGCACGGGCTTTCTCTAGTTGCAGCGAGCAGGGGCTACTCTTCATTGCGATGCGTGGGCTTCTCATTGCGGTGGCTTCTCTTGTTGCACGGCACGGACTCTAGGCACGCGGGCTTCAGTAGTTGTGGCACGTGGGCCCAGTGGTTGTGGCTCGCGGGCTCTAGAGCGCAAGCTCAGTAGTTGTGGCGCACGGGCTTAGTTGCTCCACGGCATGTGGGATCTTCCCGGACCAAGGCTCGAACCTGTGTCCCCTGCATTGGCAGGTGGATTCTTAACCACTGCACCACCGGGGAAGTCCCACAACGTGAGTCTTGTACATCTCCATCAGAGCTCTTGGGTGACCAGGTGCATTGCCAATGAACAGTTGTATTTTGAAAAGAATCTTTTTTTCTGAGCAATAAGTCTCAACAGTGGGCTTAAAATATTCAGGAAACCATGTTGTGAACAGATACATGTGCTGTCATCCAGGCTTTGTTGTTCCATTTCTAGAGCACAGGCAGAGTAGATTTAGCATCATTCTTAAGGGTTCTAGAATGGTAAATGAGAATTGGCTTCCACTTAAAGTTACCAGGTGCTTTAGCCCCTAACAAGAGAATCAGCCTGTCCTTTGAAGCTTTGAAGCCAGGCATTGACTTCTCCTCTCTAGCTATGAAAATCCTAGATGGCATTTTGTTTAAATGTAAGGCTGTCTCATCTACATTGAAATATCTGTTGCTTAGTGTAACCACCTTCATGAATTATCTTTAGGTATGTCTTCTGGATAGCTTGCTACAGCATCTCCATCAACATATGCTGCTTCACTTTGCACTTCTTTGTTACGGAGACGGCTTCTTTCCTTCAACCTCATGAACCAACCTCTGGTAGCCTCAAACTTTTCTTCTGCAGCTTCCTCGCCTCCCACCGATTACAGATCACTATAACAAATAAAATAATAATGAGAAAGTTTGGAATATCGTGAGAATTACCAAAATGTGACACAGAGACATGAAGTGAGCAAACGCTGTTTGAAAAATGGTGCCGATAGACTGGCTCAGTGCCGGGGGATCAGTATATTAACTGTCAAGGAAGGTACTCAAGTACAGCCTTGTCCTCAGCTTCTAAAGGTTATTAGCTGTATGTTATCATGTATTTTCCAAGTTCAGTTTCATAGTGGGGATTTCTTTTTATCATGTTTGGCAAAAGATAGGCGTTCAATGAATCAGTGTCAGTAGCTCAAGAAATAGTATATTAGTGTTAAAAAAAAAAAAAAAGCTGCATCCAGGTATACATCCCAAATTGACAGGTGAATTCAATCATCACCTCATTATGATTAAAGGTGATCTAAAGGTACCTGTTCTTATAAATTATGGTTATTTGATATATTTTTAAAAAATAGTCCTATAGGAATTTGGCATTTAGTCTTGGAAGGAAAATAATTAACCTCTGCTGCTGTTATACCATAAATTTGGTTTCATTTGTGTTTTAAACCTGAAATATTTTAAATTAACCATAGTGACTACTAAGCAGAACCAGAAAACCCAAGTATCCGTATTTGGTCGGTCAGATTGGCAAATATTAAAAAGATGTAACTCGGCTTGTCAAGGATGTGGGGATACAGGCAGCATCGTATGCTGTTGGTGACGCTGTAAATTGGCACAGTCTTTCCAGCTGGCAGTTCAGCAGTGTGTGTCCTGTGACTGTGAAATTACAAAGGCAGCAACTGGACAGGTGCCCCAAGATATTTGTCCATGGCTCGTCATGTAGCATTTTGTGTAATAGTACCCTACATTTCCAGCAGTGAGAGCTTAATGAGGTAAGTTGTGGTATATCTATTCAACAGAATGAACAGGCAGCCATTAAAATGTTGATTGATATATATTATACATACTTATGTATATGTATAAACATGGAAAGACTTGCTTATGTTAAGTAAAAGGAGGGAAGTGATTACATAGCTGTAGTTACTTAAGCAAAGGAAAACTTTCAGAAGGAAATACACCAAAATTACAGACGTTTCTGGGGAAGCAATTGTGTGGAGTAGTGTAAAACTCAAATATTTTGAATTTGTGTGTTTTCCACACAGACTTCTAGTATAGTGGTTTTCAAACTGTAGTACCTCAGTAACTTCTCAGAAGTCTTGTTAACTATGTAAATTGCCTCAACCCCAGAGAATCTAATTTAGTGTGAGTCTGAAAACCACACTTTCAGCAATACTGCTGAATTTTTTTTTTTGTAGTTTCTGTTCCTTCTCCCTAACATCTATACGTAGTACTACTAGAAAATTATTTTAATAGCACTAGTATTAGATATGGTTGTGTGTATAACTTTAAAAAATGCTCATGTATATAAGACCTAGCCTCAGAGAATGCTAGGGCTCCCTGGATGCTTTAGGAATACCACAACGCATGAAATGTTTTCTGCCAAACAGATTTAAGCTGCTAGGAACTCCATTATGGTGTTTAGGTTCCTTTGAATAAAGAGGGTTTTTTAATCCAAAAAAAGGGGGGGGGTGGTATTGAAAACAAGAGAGTAATAAACAACAGATAAAGTGGAATATACGTTGTTTAATTCCACGAGAAGATAAAACTGATTTTCAAAGTAATATCTCATTTTAATAGTCCACATTTTAATGTTATAAAGGATGCATCTGTTTCATGTTGTAAAACAAGTATTAAACTCTGACTTGACAAATTGGAAGCTATTTAGGACTCAAACTTACTACATTTCCCATTGAGATTAGGTTTTCTTTTTTCCTTCATAGGATAAAGCTTTTCCTGACTCTTAATAGGATATTTCCTTCCATTCTCTTTTTTTGTCTTTGCTATGCCAATTTTTAGTTTACTACAGCATCTGACCTCTGTGGTTTGAAAAACAGAATTTATATAAAATTGTATTAGAATATAGTAAAATCATTCACTGAAGAGAAACTGATAAGAGATCATTTTAGGACCTACGAAATTATTTGATAAAGATCTTTTTCTATAATTTAAAACATGTCACAAAGAAGTTAAATGTTTGATGAAATAATACTGATTTGTGTATTATATGAGAATTATATGGACCTTTCTGTTGCAAACCTATCCAAGCCAATTTGATTATTCATATATTTTCAGGTTCTTTTGGTAATTGTCACAGCCTTGCTTCAGGTGAACTGAGATCTCAGACCAAATTTTGCCGCACGTACAAACCTTTGTTATCACGCAGACACAAAAAAGGTCATAGAACCCTTTTTCATAGGCAAGTAAATTCCCTGCTTTGTCCTTTTAAACATGCTCAGGCAAGCACTAAGGCAAGAAAATATTCTGATGGTAGGATTAGCTAACTTTCTAGTCTGATTACGCATCAGAATCTTCTACTAATTTGGGAAGAGTGTTTGGTGCAGGAACAAGGCCTGAAGGCGGTCATGACCTTGCATGCAACTCAAAAGGAATTAGACTATGGGACTTGCCCGAGAACCCACTCCATTCACACAGGGGTGGAGGAGCCTGGGTGCTACTTCTGGCCAATCACTTATTCTGAACGCTGTTTATTTCCCCAGTAAAATCTATTTCTGACCTCTTTGGTGCTCACAGATGCAGCCTCCATTGGAGGTGCAGGTAAACACATTGCATCCATCTGCCTCTGGAGTGAAAATCTTGAGGAGAGTCTTTGGCCAAGCTAACTAACCACTCTCAGAGTGGTAATTCTTGACTAGGCCCCTTGCACGTTAACTTGCATATGTAGAGATACATCATATGATCTATACTGATATTTTTTCAAGTCTCAACGATGATCAGTTAGTGGTTTGTGAAAAATCGGTGGGACCAATATCTTGTGCTTTAGTGTAATTTGGAATGGGATGCGATAGATGTGCATGGCTTGTAGTAAGTATTATTTTGTGAACCTTTTCTTTCTGTTATGTATGTATATATCATTGGGTAGTGATATAAGATGTATATCCCGCTGTCACAGACACAGACAAAAATGTTTGAAATCAGCAGTTAGTATTTTAGAGTACATTACAGATGAGGTACAACCATAACTTTAGTCAATCCTAGATTTATAACAGAATAGAATTTACTGGCTTCTTGAGGGTTATTTTAGTAACTAAAACATCCAAGCCTTTCCCATATTTCCAAAGTTCCGTTACTCTTATGTAGAACTGGCAGCCAAGATAGTAACTGAAAAGAAAAAAGTGTTGTTTGTTGAAAAGCAGGTTTTATGCTAGGCATTCTATCAACCACAGAATGTTTTCTGGAGGTGTTAAAAATCACTGTTATGATAGATCTTTCATGTTAGCCTGTAGACACACTCCCGGAATCTTCAGAACAACAGTAGAAGGAGATGGGATGCGATGTGATGATCACAGAGGTAATGAGGCTCAGTGCCAGATTTAGCAGTATTTAAGTCATGCTGTTACTTTGCAAATGATACTTTAATACGGTTAAAATTCCCTTGGCGGTAAGGATGTTAGATTAAAGACCTGAGCACCTGTTCTAGTCTTCCTGATTTTGTCTTTCACAAACGTCACTTTTCAAATGTGCCCGTCGTAACCCTTGAGCTGTACTGTCTCTGGCTATGCAGATGCTGCAAGTGTAAAGAAGAGCTACCCCTCCTTCACCCTCGGAATGAGCTCTTTTCGTTGTTCTATCTGTACAGTGATGGGTTTCTCTTACCAGATCTCCCTGAGAGCCAACATGGCAACGACAGGAGTGGAAACCACTCAGGGCTTGAAATAGCACAGGGAGGTGCTTGAGGGAGGATTTGTGTTTCGTTTTGTAGGGGCTTTGCAGACAGTATTCCCACTCACCTGCTCTGCAGGGTCTTGAGAGAGACCTGAACTAGACCGTGAGCCTTGTCCTTCACATTGTGGTCTTTGTGCCAGCAGATAGAAGCAGCCGAATAAATATTTGCCAAGTGAGTGAATGGCTCATTAATTTCATTGATGTCGTCTTCTCTGGAGGCCTGGTCAGCCGATTTGAATTGCATGGCACGTAGCGCATGCAGTGGGGGCATTCTCCCTCTGCCCACTCTTGCTTAGGGCTGCCGAATCCTGAAGACTCTGCCTCACTCCTCAGCTAATCGGTTTCAAAACCAGCAGTCAGACTTGCATGGATGCTGACAAAAGGCCAGCTGGTAGGCTGCTAAGTTTAGGCTTGTAGACACAAGAACGAATAAACAAAAATTTTTTTTAACATCTTTATACTCCATACTTTATTGGAGTATAATTGCTTTACAATGGTGTGTTAGTTTCTGCTGTATAACAAAGTGAATCAGCTATACGTATACATATATCCCCCCATATCTCCTCCCTCTTGCATCTCCCTCCCACCCTCCCTATCCCACCCCTCTAGGTGGTTACAAAGCACCGAGCTGATCTCCCTGTGCTATGCAGCTGCTTCCCACTAGCTAGCTATTTTACATTTGGTAGTGTATATATGTCCATGCCACTCTCTCACTTCATCCCAGCTTACCCTTCCCCCTCCCCGTGTCCTCAAGTCCATTCTCTATGTCTGCATCTTTACTCCTGTCCTGCCCCTAGGTTCATAGTCAGAAAGAGAAAAACAAATACCGTACGCTAACACATATATATGGAATCTAAAAAAAAAAAAATAATGGTTCTGATGAACAAAATACTTTGGAGGCATTTGGGAGGTGACAGATGCTTGAAGGAAGGAGTCCACGATGAAACATTAGAACAAGTGGCCCTCATCTACTGTAGAATTCAAGATTTTCTAACAGAAATTATTATTTATGTTAGTTTCAGTTGTCTGCTGAATGTGAGCTCGTTGACTGCGTGAGATAGGACTGTTCACACATATTTTTAATCATTCATTAATTTGATACTTATTAATGAGATATAACTCTGTAGTAAGAATACCAATGACATTCTAAATACAATTCTTCCTTTCATGGTAAAAGAAAATGAGTCTCCTTATAGAGAATTTGAACATAAACAGATGATGAAAACCACCTGTGACCTCACCATCCAGAGATGATGAAGATCAACATGTTGATATCTTTTCAGGTTTTTATTCTGTTTGTGCCTGTAATTTTTATAAAAATTAGATAAAATTAACTCTAGTTTGCTTTTTTCACTGAGCAAGTTCCCCATATCATTAAAAAAAATCTTCAAATATATAATTTGTAATGACTTCATATTCTACTGTTTGAATATATTATAAGTTATTTAACCATTTTTCTATTTTTAGATATTTACATTGTTTCCATTTAAAGTACGTAAATATCAGTATTCATACTGTAACCTCTGTAGCCTCCCACATGGTGCATTGTACATAACAGGAGCCCAGTAAATGCTTATTAGTGAAGGTATGAACTGGTTAGATTTCCCAGAAGGAACTCTGTAACTGCTTACTGAGTCACCTCTTGAATAAAATGAAGGAATTGGATTAGAAAGCTTATAAAAGAGGTCTTTCTGTCTCTCAAGTTTTATGATTATGTAATTTGGAAAAATAATTGTAATTGACAGTCCCATAGTCAGTCACATTGTGTTAAGATGTATGTATAAAGGTCATACAAGGCTCTTTTATGTGGTGTTGGAAGTGAAGCTTAAAGTAATCGGAAGCGCTAGAGAGTACTGTAGGAGATAGACAGTTCTAAGAAGCAAGGCCACACCATCTCTTGGTGACCGTTCCTTGTTATCTGTAGTCTGGGGACAAGTCATGTTCATAATTCTAACTTCCATGACAGGTCTTCACAGTTCTCTTCACCATTTACACCAGAACCACTTGTAAAGAGGCAAGAATAGTCACTAAGTGTTGAATCATGATATGTCTGTTGATACGTATATCTGAAATTTAGTTTAAATCCTGCTTCTTCTATGAAGTCTTCTCCCCAGACTCCCCTTCTTTCCAGGACAGGAATGGTCTTTACATGTATATTTTTCTGCCTTCGTAATTAGAACCACACATGTTCCAGGCGAAGCGTTGCCTAGTCAGGAACAGAGTAACCTTGAGGAAGAGGATAAGAACTGTTTTCAGACGGGTAAAAAGACGGTCATGCGGCTCGTGTACGAGAAGTAGCATCCTTATTCCTTTTGCTTTCAATTGAGGAAGCAAGATTTTAGTTTGGTATTGGGGAGAACTTTTCTGAAAGTTAAAACTCTTCCAAAGGGCATGGTCTGCCTGATCATGTGTGAACTAGTAGTGTTAAAACATCGGTAGGATTGTTGTATGGGGTGTTCCTCTGTTAGCTTGAAGAATAATTCTCAGATCATTTAGGCGGAAATGCAACAGAAGATATTTTATACATGTTTGTGGTAGCACAAACTCTTATGAAATTAGGTAGTGATCTATTCTATTGCAGTCTATTATTACCTGGCCTAGGAGATGGGCTTATGCTTATTCAAAAGGTGAAACGTGACAGGAATAAATGCAATACACAAAATTTGGCTTTCCCAAATGATGGCAGTTATTGAATGAGAGAAATGTGGCATAATGGTAGATTTGTTTACCAGTGTTGACTAAAGACCAGGAGATTTGTTGGTCAGTGAGTCAAAACATTAATGACGTAGTATTTGCATATAATCTATGCACATCCTCCTGTATCCTTTAAATCCTCTCTAGATTACGTATAATACCTAATACAATGTAAGTACTATGTAAATAGTTGTAAATAAAATGCTACATAAATAGTTGCTGGGCATGGCAAATTCAAGTTTTGCTCTTTGGAACTTTCTGGAATTTTTTATTCTGAAGATTTTCGATCCATGGTAGGTTGAATCCACGGATGCAGAACCCGTGGATACGGAGGGCTGACTCTATAGGCTGTTTGCTTGGAAAAGATTCTGTTTCTAGAAGATGTGGCATTCGAGCCGGTGGTGGATGATCAGTTGTCAGGAAGATACAGTGAAGACTTTAGATAGGATGACATTTCAAGTTCCCTCCTGTCCTGAGATTTTTGAATCACCAAGTTCTAGGTCCCTGTTGAGCCGTCCTGCAAGTGAACAGCCTCCCAATACCGGGCAAGCGAATCCATTGCTCTTAAAGACTTGGTTTTCTCTCCTTGTCTGTTTACAATATATGGTGAAGAGTTTGCAGTTCTTGTGTAAAAGGTCCCTTCTAGGTTAAGGAGTCACAACATTCCGCGAAAGCTTTAGGATCTCTGAAGCTGTCCCTGTTTAATTCTCCTGAGTACATATAAAACAGTTTATAGCTAGTGCTTTAACTAAAGCCACTTTACCCCAGTCCTAGCACGCCTGATGTCTTGGGAGTATAGTACATCAGCCATGCAATGTGACGTGACCTAAAGATAACTTAAAAAAAAAACTCTTAACTGGAATTGTCTTATATTTTCATTATTTATCTTAATAGTAAGGATACGAAAATAAAGCCCTGCTAGTTCATTTTTCATTTCTCAGCATATATAATGTTTTCTGAAGATTTAATATAGGAGTGTATGTCTAGTTCTGGTCATAGCTCTTGTTTTAATGTTTAACAATTATTTCTCTCTTATCAGGATGGCAGTTAATACATTGTCAGCCTAGATAAGAGCTCTTGGTCTTCTTTCACTTATAACTGCTTTTAATTACTTGATAACAAACTAACACTATAATCTGTATAATGTTTGCATGACCAGTGTGTTTATAATCATTTCTGAACAGTTATTGTAAGAGGTACCAGGTACTTTAAACATATATCTTAAACTGGAATATGAGCCATTGCACTTTTGCAAAATGTATGAAGTCTTTATGAGGATACTAACGAATATTATCGGTGAGAATAGAGCGTAAATCCCACATCCTTTTTTTTTTAAGATTTTTTTGATGTGGACTTTTTTTAAAGTCTTTATTGCATTTGTTACAGTATTGCTTCTGTTTTATGTTTTGGTTTTTTGACCGTGATCCATGTGGGATCTTAGCTCCCCCACCAGGGATTGAACCCGCCACCCCCATGCATTGGAAGGCAAAGTCTCAACCACTGGACCTCCAGGGAAGTCCCACATGCGGGGTCTTTAGTTGTGGCATGGGAACTCCTAGTTGCGGCATGCGGGATCTAGTTCCCTGACCAGGGATCGAACCCAGGCCCCCTGCATTGGGAGCATGGAGTCCCAGCCACTGGACCACCAGGGAAGTCCCCGACATCCCTTCTTGAATCCTAAGATCAGAAGTATATACGTCCTGGTGCTGCCTGTCTATATGCGTAAGGACCATGCCTTAGCTCTGGAATGCTGAAAACAGAATCCCACGCCCTCCTTCAACTCATGATGCTCAGTTGCCCAGCTTAGTTCCTGAGTCTGGGGGTTGACCTCTTGAATAGTGGGAAGGAACACTCCTGACAATTTTGAGAGTGAGTGGATATTTTAAGAGTTTCCCTTCAAGCTTTTCTTCCCTGACTCATTTGGAAAGATAAGTACTGTTTGATAATTCTGTTTAATTCAGTAGTTATCTACTGTGCCAAGCTCTACAGAAAATACCAAATTAAATAAGACATAAATCTTTAAGGAGCTTCTTTTCTATAGTCAACCAGATAAGTCTAAGAAATAAAGCAAAGACTACATAATTTGTAGTACAATGTTAATGAAAAAATAGCAAAGACTTGCAGTTATCATATTAAGGTACGAATGATTTCCTAACTGTATTCATTTATCTACAATCAGTCACAAAAGAAGCAGTCAATGGACAGATCTCCTCTAATAGAGGATTGGGTAGCCTTTCTGCATGGAGAGCAAATATTAATGGGCTTGAATACCTTTGCTTTTCCTGTGTGTGCCCTAATTAATACTGAATTTGATGGCTTTTTCTTCTGGTTTCTAAGGGTAAATATAGAAAATTTAATCCTATTGTTTGGATTAATGAGCAGTCTTTTTACAGTCTTGTGCACATTGTACCATTAATGAAGGTTCTTCTGCTGCAGGAAAAATATTTTATTTGAGAATGAAAAAGCAAATTGAGTTACTATATTGTGTAAGAGGTTCGTAGTTAAGTATTGCGTCCGCTTGGTCTCAGCTGGGGCTAAGGTACCCTGATAGCTGTGAGGTGGTGAAATAATGGAGACGTTTAGAGATGTAGGGCTGTGATTTTTATATAAATCAATTTGGTTTATAATTGGTAGAGTTTATTTAACTTTATGATTTGGTAGATGTACTAAGCCCAGTAAGTTGGTATCAGCTTTCAATTCATGTTTACTTACAAGCCTTCTGTAATAATAATAGCATGAATTCTTTTAGTAGTGTGAATGATGAAGTCAAAATCAACACTTGTTTCATTCTTTTTCTGCTTTGCCATGTTTTTACCATTTGACTATGGGAAATTCCAGTTGTATACCAAGCAGGAGATTAGTATACTGAAGTCTGTTTTCCCATCACATTGATCAACACGTGGCCAAACTATACCCACCCACCCCCATCTCACTTCAGATTTGAAATCAGATCCCAGGCATCACATCATTTCCTTGTACATATTTCAGTATAAGTTAAGAACCTTTTTATCTTTAAACATGACTATAATACTATTGAAAAAACAGAGCTGCTTTCTAGTTGCAGGTAGGAAGTAAGAAATGCTGGAGTCCAGCCAGGTTCTGATGCCTTTAAGTGGCTCTAGGTACTTGGACAAGCCATTTAACTTTCCCCTGCCTGTGCTTTCTTGTCTTTAAAAAGAGAATATTCAAGAAGATGGTCTCTCAAATCCCATCTGTCCCTGAAATTCGTAATTTAAAAAATGAGGAGACCTCCAGTTTCTGGCCCAGCACGTAAGGGGCTTGCAAGTCATCACTCTGTGCTAACAAGTGAAAAGCCAAAGAAACTGAAAAATCAACAACTCTCCTTAGATCTGTCAGAGAAGTGGTGTCACAAGGCAAACCCTTGCCCCAGAATTGGAGAGACAGTCAGGCAAATACAGAAGATCGCAGCTTACTGGAGCAGAGCTATCTGTGGAAACCAGCACAGGGGTAAGAAACCCTAAACTGTAATTGACAGATTGCTGGAGGTGCAGAGTGGACAAGCCTGAGAGTTCAGAACTCCGGGGAGACCCAGCCATAGTGACCCCACAATTGTGTAGTTTTACGGTGAGTCCCTCATGCTTCTGGCAGGGGGAGAGGAAAGGAGCAGTGGTGAAATACTCCAGAGCATTCTGTTCTTCACAACAGAGGCTGTCCTCAAGAGAAACTATGTATCGGAGCCTAAACTCCTGGGGATTTATCAGAGCCTAATGGACCTGGGGAAGGGAAATACCCAACTCCAGCCCAGTCTAGTCATGCTGTCCCACCTAAGTGGGGTGGGGGGGTGGGTACTGAGAAGCCCTGAAGCTCACAGTTCAGAGGCAAAGGCTCACTAAAAGAAAGATCTGATCATAGGAGTACAGAATGCTGCCCCTATTCCTGCACTGTATCACTGCATTACCAAAGGCCTATTTGAAGCAGTTCCCTTGACCCAGCACATCACATCCAGCTGTCAAGAAAAAATCACAAGGCATACTAGAAGACAAAAAACACAGGTCAAAGAGACAGGGCAGGTAACAGAACCAGACTCCAATATGGCAGGGATGTTGGAATTATGAGACGGGGAATTTAAAACAGATTGTGATTAAAATGCTAAGGGCTCCAATGGCTAGAATAGATAGGATGCAAGAACAGATGGGCATATGAGCAGAGAGATGGAAATTCTGCGAAAGAATCAAAAAGGAGTGCTAGAGATCAGAAACACTGTAACAGAAATGAGGAATGCTTTTAGTGTGCTTAATAGGAGACTAGACACAGCTGAGGAAAGAATCTCTGAGCTGGAGGATATGTCAGTAAAACTTCCGAAAAGGAAAAGCAAAGAGAACAAAGACTGAAAAAACAGAAAAGAGGGGACTTCCCTGGCGTTCCAGTAGTTAAGACTCTGTGCTTTTCCCCTGCAGGTGGTGCAGGTTTGATCCCTGGTCAGGGAAGTAAGATCCCGCAAGCCATGTGGTGTGGCGAAAAACCCAAAACAAACAAACCAGAACAAAACATCCAAGAACTGTGGAACCACTACAGGAATATTCATAAATTCATGTAATGCAAATACCAATAAGGAGAAGAAAGAGAAAAAAGAACAGAAGAAATATTTGAAGCAATAAAGACTGAGAATTTCCCCCAATTCATGGCAGACACCAAACTACAGATCCAGGAAGTTGAGAGAACACCAGGCAGGATAAATGCCCCCCAGAACTGCATCTAGGCGTGTCATATTCACACTGCACACCACGATTGTCATGGTATAACCTCTTACACTAATGACTTCCAAGTATGTATATACATGTATTGTGTATGTACGTCCAACTCCGTTCTCTCCCCAGAGCTCCACACCCACCTATACCACTGCCTACTTGACATTTTCACTTGGATGCTTTACAAACATCTCAGATTTTACATGTTAAAGGGAGCAATTGATTTTACTCTCCAAACTGATTTGCAATTCTCTCCCCGCCCCATCTCTTCCCAACTTATAATGGCACACCATTCACCCAGTAACTCAAGCCAGACCTTTAGAAATCAGTTTTTACCTGTCACTCGTCCCCCTATGCTATTCACCTCTGGGTCCTGTCCATTGTACCTACAAAATACATCACCAGTTTGTCTCCTCTTCATAGCATCCTCTTCTCGTGCTTGCATTCTTGCCCCGTCCAGTCTCTACAGAGGAGCCTAAGCAATCTTCATAAAATGTAGGTGGGATTTTATCTCTCCATGGACGTCCCATAATGCTTGAAATAAATCTGACTCTAAGCTCCTTACGGTGCCCTGAAGACCCTACATGACCTGGCCTTTCAGCCCTCATGCTGCCACTCTCCTCCTTGTTCCATTTGAGGACCGCTCTCAGGTCTTTCCCATCTTAGGGACCTTCCACATTCTGATTCCCTCCCACCTCTTGCTCAGCTCCTTCTCATCCTGTAGGTCTCGGCTTCAATATCCCTGTCATGTGAGGCTTTTCTTTACCACCACATAACTAAAATAGCTCCCTCTCCCCCTATTTGTTACCTTTTTAATAACTCTCGCTTGGTCTGCTTTTGTGATTTTTGCCTGCTGCTGTGCTAGAACATGAGTTCCATGAGGGCAGGGACTGTGTCTGTCTACTTTGCCGTTATAGCTCCAGGGCTCCAAGAGAGTCTTCCTCATACCCGGTACTCCAAACGTATTTGGTGGATGGAGGGCTGAAGGGAGGGAGGGAGTGAGGGAAGGAGGGAGGGAGGGTAGACATGAGGTGAGCAGTGAGGTTTGGAAAATATGGCTAAGTTTAGACAAATGGAGACCATGGAAGAAAGAAATGGAGAAGGGGAAATATTCTAGACAGGAAGGCAGTATGTACAAATGTAGAAGAATGAGTGTAGTGGTCGTAACGGTTGACCCTGACATCCGTTCCACCCCAATAATTCGTCCAGGCCACTCATGATCATCATATTTCCCTTGTTTGGATTGGCCTGAGCAGTGAGACGTGAGGGGAAGTGGGCTGCGTGAAGTCTGGAGATGTTTTCCTCACGTCTACGGAGGAGAGCACAGGCAGTTACGCTATCTCTCCCTGCTCGGAAGTGGTCCTGTCTAGCTAAGAGGATTGGAACTCCTGGAACTGCCTTGCTACCAGATGGAAGATGAAGCCATCACAAAGAAGGAAGGCAGCCATGGAGCCAGAGCCCTCATGTTCTGCACCCATGGGTTTGCTTTCTTGGATTTACAATAAGTAACGTAGTGAATGCCCTCTTTACTTATCTCGGTTTCACTTAGAGGATCTGACGACCTCACTAAAACAGTGAGAATCTGCCTAGATGAAGGAGCACATGCATACAGGATAGTAGTAGCAATTCATTATAGAAAAGTTAAGTTTGGAGAGTCAGGGCCCTTGAATGATAGACGGAAGTGGTCTCTGCAGTGCTGAAGAACAAAGCCTCCGGACGCAGACTGCCTGCACCTAATCTGCTTGCACCACTTTCCGGCTGTGTGGCCCAGGGCAGGGCACTTACCCTTTCTCTGCCTGGCACCTTCTGTGTCCAGCGCTGTGTCAGTGATGCCCGCCTTGCAGGGTTGTCACGAGGATTAAGCGAGCTCATCCGTACAAACTAGGCCATGTTGAGCATCGAATATGTTGGCTATTACTCCTAGTGGTGGCGAAATGTATTTATTTTACAGTTAGTAGTTCACAAGCCTCTGTGTACATAAGAACCAATTGGGAAGTTTGTGAAACGCTGGATCCCATTGCCAGAGCATTTTACCGGATCGGCATGGATTTGGCCAGTGCATCTTGGCAACTGTCTGGGTGAGGTCTGCGTCAGGTCGCCCCCAGACCTCACGTAGGGAAACTGCACAAAATCGTAGAGTCTGTGGAGGCTTTACAGCCGTGAGGTTAGGTCTGTTAGGAAATTAATCTCTTGGGCGTCTTTACGGGGAATTGGAGATTGGAGTTTCGAAATGAAAAGGTTTTGAGATGGCTGCTCGAGATATGACAGAGGTAGTTTTGTCAGGCTTTGGTATAAAAACCCACTTTGACATGTTGAGCCTATGTCACTCAAAGAATGATGGTGCCCCGGAAAGGACAAGAAAATGGCAGAAAGGGGGGGGTATGTTTGCTGAGAATCGTTTTGTTTAATATGATGGAGGTCCACTCTCGGCCATGCCCAGGAGGCTGTTAAAAGATGCTGACCTGAATGTGTCTCTGGAGGGTGAGGCAGACAAGCAGCGGGCTGCCTCGGAGAACAGGTGCCATCAGCCAGTCTTCACGTCGCTCAGCTAGATGTATTCATCGAGACTCCTCAGTGTACAATTTCTGAGGTACCAACATTGGGATTGCATCACTTGAGATTCTGTATCACTGTGTAACTCTTTTTTATGTTTACTGAAGTTTTGATAACCTTTCCATAGTTTGCAATTCTCTTGTTTTTCCTTCTTTTATTTTTCGAAGATTCAGTTAACTAAAGACTTTGAATTTTGCTACCTATGCTAAGAACCTCCTACACACCTCTCTACTGGATGCTTTATACACGTTATTTATAATCCTCACAACAGCTTTGCAAGGTAAGCATGCTTCTTTTGTAGGTGAGAAAAGTCAGGCTCAAAGAGGTTAAATTACTCGCCGCAAGTCATGGCTAAGTTAGAGTTCAAACTGAGGTCTGTCCAGGAAATCCTTGCTCTTGCAAGGTTTCCATTAATGTATTCAGTCGTGTACCTAACACAAAACGCTTAACTATGCTTATCCTTTTTTTGAAATCTGTGAAGGGACTTTTCATCAAGATGCTATCATTCTGCTGTTTTCGTGTTGCGTAGAGCAGGTACGTGTTATTGATGAGTAGTGAAGAACAAATAGATCCTGAGGTGCCTTTTTTATCCTTTAAGGAAGCAAAGTTATCATGATTTGGGTATTTTAACTTTCACATCCATGTATCATGTTCTCACATGAGACATTAAATCCATTTACTCCATCTTAGTAAACTATGTACTTTTTTTCCTCCGGATTATTGCTCCTATTTTTCCTTCCTCTGTCTCTGTCCTCACAAATAAATTAACCATAAGAATAAACCGATTCTTCGTGTGAGGATAGGAAAGCAAAATTTGGTTATTAAAACTGAAAAAAAGGGCTTCCCTGGTGGCGCAGTGGTTGAGAATCCGCCTGCCAATGCAGGGGACACGGGTTCAAGCCCTGGTCTTGGGGGGATCCCACATGCCGCGGAGCAACTAGGCCCGTGAGCCACAACTACTGAGCCTGCGCGTCTGGAGCCTGTGCTCCGCAACGGGGGAGGCCGCGATAGTGAGAGGCGCGCGCACCGCGATGAAGAGTGGCCCCCGCTTGCCACAACTAGGGAAAGCCCTCGCACAGAAACGAAGACCCAACACAGCCCCAAAAAAACTAAAAAAAAAAAAGAAAATTGCCTTAATGTCTAAAAAGAAAAATCTAATTTCTTTGGGGATGGGAAGAAAAATCCCTGAATACTCTACAGTTTAAGAATCATCCAGAAAATGTCTAGCTGAATTCCAAATATTCAAAACATGTTTTAATATAGTAGCCAACTTTTTTTTTGTATCATTGTAGGAATTAAATATATTGTCTGAACACTGTGGGAAAGATGTTCAGTAGAGCCTTGTGAATTAATTGGAGAATTTTACGTGCTGATAGAGCATTGATGTATTTCCAGGCACTTGTGAGGCATTGAAAAGCCAATTTGAGGACCGTGTCTACTCTCTTCACTGCATTAATAGAATTAGATTTTCTTTAAAATTTTTTGAAAGAAAATAACCTGTAATGCTACGACTTTTTTGTTACTCTTATCAGCAACAATGGCTCTGGGAACAAAGATAACGACAGTACCTTGCCTGGCTTTCCAGAAGCACTGTCACTGTCACTCACTGTCACTGTCGCCACTCTCGCTAAGCAGAGCAAAGAGCACACGTGTTGGCAGAGCCCGCAAGTACTGGCGTGACGCTGATACGTATATGTGGCCCATGATGGCATGTTAATGTCAAGTCCTAGCTCTGAACCTGCTCAAGCACTCAAGGGTCAGCGCACACTCGGCTTCAGCGGGATGCTCGCATGAGTTTCACAGCAGCGCCATCTCTTCCTTTTCTTTCTCCAACCCTTTCTCACCTCTTACTCTCAGTTTTTCACTTCCTCTGTATCTGAAGGGTAGGAAATGTGAGTATGTAGGGAACAGTGGGTCAGGGGAAAACAGGAGAAAGGAGAAAGAAATCTGCTTGTTTACAATGTTCTTTTGGTTTGGGTTTTTGTTGGTTTTATTTGTTGTTGTTAAGTTATGGAATTCTGTTTAAACAGAATTTGATCCCAGACTCTACAACATGTCAAAGCTGGGCTGCTCCGTTAGGGGTTGGCATACAAAGCTGAATCCTCATTCACATACCCTCTCCTCCTTTGAGAAAAGGTAGGGGACAAAGGGGAGTCTTTTATATAAGTTACAAGAGCATGATTTGAAAATCACTTCTCTGCACCACAGAGTCATGCTTTTGGAAGTATATTGAGTCGAGTCCAGCGTGGAGGAAGATGGATTTTACTGTTTAAGAGGAAATGAACAAATTTTGTTTGTGAGCTCAATATGTGAGAGATATTAGATAGCATAACTTGATAGATTTTAAAATGTGAATAATCAGGCTATTAGTCTGTCTTTTTGTAATTTTCCTATTAAAATTGTCCCTTTTCTTAACAAGACATGTAGTCTCCAATTTATGTTACTCTTCGGAAATGGCTTGAGTACAGTATAGTATGCTTACTGCGGGTAGATTGTAACCATTAAACATTTCTCTGATTTCTCTTGAGCTATTAATTTTTTTTAATAAATTTATTTATTTATTTATTTTTGGCTGTGTTGGGTCTTCGTTGCTGTGCGTGGGCTTCCTTGTGGTGCGCGGGCTTCTCATTGTCGTGGCTTCTTTTGTTGTGGAGCATGGTCTCTAGGCGTGCAGGCTTCAGTAGTTGTGGCACACGGGCTCAGTAGTTGTGGCGCACGGGCTTAGTTGCTCCGTGGCATGTGGGATCTTCCCGGACCAGGGCTTGAACCCGTGTCCCTTGCATTGGCAGGCAGATTGTTAACCACTGCGCCACCAGGGAAACCCTGAGCTATTAATTTTATTATCCTTTTCTTAGCTAACGTATTACATTCAATAGAGCTATCTTATGAGTTGCATAAGGAGTTTATAGAGTTACCACCATTCCTGATGTATCTGTGGATCGCCTCTTAAATACAAAATAGAGCTTTGCAGTGACAATAAAATAGTATAAACAGAGTTTTACTCTCTGAAAACCACTTTCTTTGCAATAACCACTGTATATAGAAAAACCTTCCTGTTCTCAGGTAGTATCCATTTATTTGAATTACTAAGCCCTGCAAACTGGAGGTTAAGGACCTGAGTTTGGTTGTTTTGTTATCATAAATGATGACATTACAGAAATGCAGTTAAGTGATGCTTAGTGAAAATAAAGCCGTAATATTTTAGGGATTAAAATTAATTCTAAATATTTTCAATAAGAATGTGGCCAAGTTGGCCCACATACTGTAGTGCAAGCTGATAAATAATCAGAAGACTGTGATGTACAATTACTAAATAAGCTCTTGCAAACAGTTCATGTAAAACCACCTTTAAATCGAATACCTTAGCTGAAAAGCACGTAGGTAAACCCTACTAATCTCGATCACATGGTGTAATATACAACTTTCAGTCCAGAAGATTTGGATAAATGTTCTGCAGCTATACCCAGAAATCAGCTTTTCAGTAATTTCTGTAAAATATTCTCGATGTTTTATCAAATACAGTTATTATATCACAAGCAGTTTCAAATTCCAAAATGGTGTATATCGAGAAAAAAAAGCAGGAGCCTTTGCCTTTCTTAACTCTGAATACCCTAACTTAGGATAAATAGTACCTCCTTAATTAATTAATGCTTTAAGATCGTGGACTGAAAGATGCCGTAAAGTGCAAATTACTGTTTATTTGAATGAACACTCTTCATATTTAATAATTAAAAGGCAGAATAAAAGGAAAAGCCAAACATCGTAACAAATAGTACCAGCATTTAAACGCAAATTTCCAAAAATGATTATCACATTAGACTTGAAACAGACTTTTTTACATCTGGTGAGAGGACTTTAATTTTTTAAGTATTTAGAAGGCTTTTTATTACACAACTGCACATCTCGGTGTACCCATTATACTGTTTTGTGGGTAAATTGCTGCCGTAAATCTCTACACAACTCTGTTACGTTCTCCTTTTCTCTTTATTTCCTTTTCCCAACAAATGTAGTATTTGAGAATAACGCTTCCTATTATTCCATCCAATTTAATAGTAGTTGTCTCATTTTTGAATGTTTCATATTCAATTAAAGATGACTTAAATGCTTTAAAAAGTTCCCCCCACCCTGGCCCTCCCTATGGAGATATGTTTACTTTTGGACTCACTTCAAGGTAACAATAATATACAGACTTCTGGTACTTTTTTCTCACAGTTCTGAATGAAATTGATAAACCTTCTCTGCGGTCCTATAAGAATAGACATTGTTTGCTTTCATGATAAGATTCTTGATTATGCTGCAAGTGAAAATACTAAACACTGTATTTTCAGCTTTTGATGCCTTGAACAGATACTCTGTTCATGTATGGGATAAGATGTTAATGGAAGCAAAAAATAAAATTTTCTGGTAGAAGACTTGTACCCACGTGTTTATTCCTTCCACAAATAATTAATGAGTGTCACTTCCTGTATGGCAGGCACACTATGCCAGGCACCTGGGATACTGCAGCATACCAAAGAAAATCTTGTTCTCACGACTGTATGTCTTCCACCAGCTGAATTGCTGTACTATTGATTTACCCCCCTGTGAAGAACTAGACTAGTTTCATGACAGTAAACAAAAACATCCTGAGTTTATACCTTAAAAAATGAAAAACACTGTGAATGTCAGCTGATTAAATCCTATCCTATGTGAAGTTGGAGTCCTCTTTGATGTGCGGTTTTAGATAAATGGTGATAAGAGTTCTTGACGTGTTTTAATGAAATTTGATGTGGATGAATGTTCTGGATTAATCTCAACAGTAAATATATATGATTTGGAGCATTTTTTTGCACTATAAATTGGTTTAAAATTTTTTAAAAAACAGATTGATGCAGACTTATATAGGCTGATGACATCTTATTGGCTATAATTAACCAGAATATGTGATATCTGTATGTTGAACATACCATGCAATATTAAGGAATCAAGAAAATGACTTCTCTTTATGGCTTTTTTAAAAAGAATTTTTTTAGCACTGAACTAACTTATATGTTTGTTTAATACTCAACCCAAGTGGGAAGATAGACTTAACATAATGAGAGTGAATGAAAAATCTGACCCATCAGTGGTCTTCTTTTATAAATTTATAACCCTTAAGAAAAGTTGATTATGGGGAATTCCCTGGCGGTCCAGTGGTTAGGATCCGGTGCTTTCACTGCCATGGCCTGGGTTTAATCCCTGGTCGGGGAACTGAGATCCCGCAAGCCGCGCAGCGTGGCCAAGATAAATAAATTTTTTTACAAAAAAGAAAACTTAATTATGGAAACACATCATGTCTTGCTTTTTTCCAAGGTGTAAAATATGGGAATACATATAGACCAGCAATGGTAAATTTTTTAAGCTACCTTGTTTGTAAGGATGAAAGAGAGATTTCCTTTCTTTTCTCATTTGCATTTGAGATAAATCCTCAACGTTATATATACTTATTTATAATACGTGAAAACCATTTCCTTTGAACATATAAACATAAAGATTTCCAATAATCTGCAGCTAATGTGCATCGGCTGAAGCTAGTAGATTGGACGGAATACTGCTGCAGTTTGGGTAAAAGTTAATGTTTTTGAGACCAGCTAATACGCTTAGTATATATACACTGTAGTACTATAGTGGAGGAGCAGTGGGCGTCCTGCTTATTTTTATTGCAAGCTCTGTCACTGCAATTTGCTCACAACATGCTAACAGTAATCTACTGTAAGCCCTGCTGAAATCTATATTGAATGTGGTAGCCAAGGAGCTGTATTTAAAAGGTACATTTAAAAAATATCTCAAAATGGCATTCAGTGGCTTACTGAGAAATATAACCTGGATTATGGTTTGTCTCAAACTTCATAATAATAAGTAATATTTCACTGTTCAACTAGAATTCTGAAGAGAATAAAGTTTGTACCCCCCAAAGGAGACCATTACGTATCAGTTCTACTACACTAGCCAAAATCTAAAGTCAAAAACTTCTTAGTACAAAAAAGACACCTCAAAATGATCACCCACTGTGTGTCCAAAAGGATCTTCACTGTTTTGTAAAAGTCTGTCGCCCCCCCCCTCTTTTTTATAGCTCTAAAATTTCATTTTAATATGAGTATATATGATATATATTTTCTAATTCTCCTTCTTTCCAAATACATAAATACACAAACTTGTATAAATTATGTAATTACATAACAATTGAAAGACAGGAAACACGGATGCATTGGGGTGTGTGTTTACACAAGTCGAGATGTGATAGACAAGAAAAAATCTGAAGAGAAGGAAATTCCACCAGAGTGAAGCTTTATTAGCTCCATTTTCCCCCGTTTCATATCTGGAGCAACCACATTTTTCATTTGTTTAAAAATAAATCATTTGCACACACAGTGGTAGCTTATCACGAAGTCTTGTACCACTATAAATTGCTACATTATTTGCATATCAAGATTCACGCCAAGTACGGTTGAATCTACTGTTTAGTATCTTGAAAGCAGTCTTGGTTTCATGTCTACTTTATTATTTGCCCCAAACTCTTGTAAATTCTCCTTGTCCTCCTTTTGGTGGTAGCTGGAATTGAAACAGTATTTTTTTCTAACAAGCCAGATTGTGTTTTAACCAAATCTGGCCAATCTGTCATGTATATCCGCACCTATGGTTTCCAACTCAGCTAGTATTAATTGTAACTTTTGATTGGCTCGAAGTCAGTTGTGGTGCTGCAGAGGAGGTGACAGGGTGGGGTGGGCTCAGACCTAACCACGAGTCTGGCACTGACTGCTGAACACAGCACTCCCAGCAGTGCCCAAGGTGAGCATCATTAATCCTCTTCCACAGAAGGAAAAGCTTGGAGGTGAAAGTTAAGTGACTTGGCCTGAGGCCCGAGTCACACATCCAGTAAGTGGCTGGGTTTTTTATTTGTTCATTTGTTTGTTATTGAAGTACAGTTGATTTACAATGTTGTGTTCGTTTCAGGTGTACAGCAAAGTGATTCAGTTATACAGTCAGGGACTCTGGAGCCACTTAGCAGCAGTGTGACCTTGACCAAGTTACTGAACCTCTCTGGGCCTCAGTTTCCTTGTCTGATTGGGTGCATATAACAGTGCCTGGCATATAGAAGACAGTATAATAAATTATTCTTATTGCAAATTAGATGGTTAAGGCTGTCTACGGGGGAGATACCGTATACACACCTAGAAGGGGCTCAATAAATGTTGCATTTACCAAACGTTCCATTCCTGAAGGACCTGCCTTTTTTTTTATTGAAGCACAGTTAATTTACAGTGTTACAGGTGTACAGCAAAGTGATTGTTTTATATATGTATATATATCTATATATTCTTTTTCAGCTTCTTTTCTATTATAGGTTATTACAAGATATTAAATATAGTTCCCTGTGCTATACAGTAGGACCTTGTTGTTTATCTATTTTATATTTAATTGTGTGTATCTGTTAATCCCAAACTCCTAATTTATCCCTCCCCCGCTTCCCCCTTTGGTAACCATAAGTTTGTTTTCTGTGTCAGTAAGTGGCTGTTGTGATCACCTCTTCATCTCTTTCATGAGACAAGGATTCCTGCCATAGGGTTGTGGGCAAGACTGAACACACCACGCCCGACCCTTGAAAGCTGAGATCGATGCTCCAGAGAGAGAGGCATTGCAGGCCAGCAGGGTCAGAGGGGAGCTGCACATGTCTATAGAGTGAGCAGCCAGAGGCTGCCGGGGGCAGCAGGCTTTGTGGTACAAAGCGGGTGGGGTATCCCCTGGTCCCCACAGAAGGCTGTGATGGGCTTGTTCAAATGGTTCTGCAGGCGGGCAGGGGACTGAGCCCTGCTCCTGGGGGACGGACAGGAAGGCCCCTGAGCCTTTTGATAAGGAGGGATAGGGGGCCGTGTGCACAGGGCAGGCTGGGATGGCAACCCACGGTTAGGTATTCATCTGATTTTACCAGATGTCAAGACATCATATGACATTGAACCTTGACTTTAGGTCTTTACATCACAGTGGCTAAACCAGGATTCTAATGTTGACTTTCTGATTCCATGCCCACGTGTATTCCACTGTTGTGTGGCACTTCTTCCCCTTGCTAGGACCACATGTCAACATTTTATTAGTAACTAAGTACTTTCCTTTCTCTGGGCATTTCTTAGTCTTGTCTTATGAATTTATATACCGTAGTGTCTATTGTATTCTCACAAAATACTGGAGCACTCTCATTTGGGAAAGAATTTGAGAACTTGTTTTTCCTTTTAAAGGAAATTGGAGTGTAAGTCCTAATTGTATCTTTTTTAAAAAATTTTTATTGGAGTATAGTTCATTTACCATGTTGTTAGTTTCTGCTGTGTAGCAAAGTGAATCAGTTATACATATACATCTATCCACACTTTTTTGAGATTCTTTTCCCATATAGGCCATTACAGCGTATTGAATAGAGTTCCCTGTGCTATACAGTAGGTCCTTGTTGATTATCTATTTTATATATAGTAGTGTGTGTATGTCAATCTCAATCTCCTAATTTATCCCTCCCCCCATCCCCTGGTAACCATAAGTTTGTTTTCTACATCTGTGACTCTACTTCTGTTTTGTAAATAAGTTCATTTGTACCTTTTTTTTAGCTTCTACATATAAGTGATATCATATGGTATTTGTCTTTCTCTGTCTGACTTACTTCACTTACTATGATAATCTCTAGGTCCATCCGTGTTGCTGCAAATAGCATTATTTCATTCTTTTTTATGGCTGAGTAATATTCCATTGTATATATATGTACCATTTATCCTAATTGTATCTTGATTTAGAGTTTTCTTTTTCCCAGAGAAAACTTTTTTCCTTTCAAGAATTCTACCTTCCCTTCTCAAAACAAAATCTTGTTTCCTCATATTCCATCGCTGTTATTAGAACTTTTTTACTTTGCCTGGGATCAGCTGGCATGCAGCTGGCATCCCCCAGCTGGCAGCTGGCATCCCCCAGGTCTGGAATGCCCTCTTTCTCCAATTGCATCTCCTACATTAGACCTTTTCAGCTACTCCTGCTCACGGTGACACCCACCCCATCTTACACTGTGGGCTAAATGCTGCAAGAAATACTTAAAAAAACGTAAGAGATGGTTTCTGCCATTGAGACTCTTAGTGTGGAGAACAAGAAATAAGGATTGCACAATGTAGAGGCAAATCAGTACACATCAAACTCCGCACTCAGGCCCCCAAGGCCACCCATGAGCTGGGCTCTGCCTGCCAGGGCAGCCCCCTCCTCTGCTGTGTTTCCTCCCCTTTCACTTGGCTTTGGCCACATTGGCCGTCTTTCCGCTTCTCACCATTCTGCTCCTCCCTGTTGTTACTCGGCCTGGAGTACTCTTCCTTCCACGTCTAGCTCTTTCTCTTCTTTCGGGCCCTTTCCAGGCATCATCTATAAAGACACATCCCTTGACCGTGCTACCCAAAGCTGACCCTGCTGACTGTTCCATGCCCAGTGGTTCCCAGGTCAACCTCTTAGTACCTGTGAGATTTCTTTCCCCAAGATATTTCATTTCTCTGTGCCACAGTCTGCTCATCTGTAAAATGGCAACATGTTAATAGGTTAGATTGTTGTGAAAGTTCAGTGCATCGGTACATGTAAAGTGCTGATTGTGAGTCCCTGGTGTATAGTGAGCGCTCAGTAAACACAGTCAGTTTCTAATCATCATCATCATTAGGGTAAAGAAGTACCGTAACCCATTAATGCTATAGAAAGGGGAGAAGTCCTTGAGGCCCTGAGTCACCACAAGAACCTTCCTTGCGAGGGCAGACTTGAGCGTTATTATGTCTCTATGGAGTCTTGATTGCCCGCAGACAGGCGCCCCATCCTCCTCCTTTGGATTTCCATGGCTCTTTTGGTTCTTCTCCCACGATACTGACCTTGATCTTCCTTGTATCATCACTGAGTGTCCTCATAGAAGGGCTGGTCCTGCATCTCTGCGTCCTAGCACCCTTGTGCTCTACACACTGGACAGGTGACCACTTACTTGATCAGTATAAGAAATACTCAGAGAGAGGCGTGGACTTATAAATACTACCAAATGTAAAGTAGATAGGGGTGGGATAGGGAGGGTGGGAGGGAGACGCAAGAGGGAGGAGATATGGGGATGTATGTATACGTATAGCTGATTCACTTTGTTATACAGCAGAAACTAACACACCATTGTAAAGCAGTTATACTCCAATAAAGATGTTAAAAAAAAAAAGAGAGAGATGTTGTGAAATCAGCAAGTTTAAGAACTCTCAGCGTGGGCACGTGGATGCGGGATGAACACAGTGACTCAGAAGATCAGTTACTGGAAATGGTCCAGCTGGTGCTGTGGGGAGCATATTGTTCATGGGGTCTTAAGTTGGTTGTAGAGTCTGTTTAATTCAGCAGACATTTGAAGAGCATCATTTCATGCCGGCCTCTGAGCTAAGATTGTGGGACCACAAACAGAACCGATATAGGTTCCCTTAAAGCATTTAAAATGGATTCAGACGGGACTTGAGTGGAGAGAAGCAGGAAAGGTGTGCCAGGCATGCTTTAGAAAGAGCACAGGTAGAGGCATAGAGTGGGCAAGGTCCAGGATTTCAGGTTGTCCAGAAGAAAGATTTCCTCATTCTAGAGCAAGAGGAAGTAAGATTGCAGCGAGGGACCCCAAATTATGGAGGATTTAGGGTACCAGAACTAGAACATGGGCTTTCTTATATAGACATTTAGGAGCCTGTGGAAGGTGTGAACAAAAGATTGGCAGAAGTAGTACTCAAAATTAGATAATACATTTGTCTTTTCTCTGGTATTACAAATTCCTTGTTTGAAAAGGTTTGAATTAAAAAGGACGAATCTCAACTTTATGTGTCAGGCACTTTAAGTAATTGTACAGTTTTGGATACTAAGTAAATTTTACAGCATAGTGACCGGTGTCGGGAAGCCATTCAGCTCTTAGTCGTGTACTCTTTACTTGAGTAATATTTAAAGTATTAAAATTGTCCTTTTCACTGTAGTTTATGTATCATTAGCTTGATATATTCTTGAAATACTTAAGAAATTAGTTATTGTGGAAGTGGCCTATCCCACGTGTAAATGGAAAAGAGAAACTTTACATCGTTCATAAATTGAAATATTTGGTTTCAGTTGTACTCAGATTGAAACCATCAAAGAATCAGAATGAATGTAGTTTTATGATTGTCAGATTTACCACCAGAGCCCCAGATTTTCTCAATACCACATCTCAGTATTCTTGTAAGGTTTGTAGCTTCTTTGCACCCATGTTTGAACACTCACCACCACACAATTAACTCTTCTTGTCTTCATTTTAAGGAAAACATGAATATTATTAGATTTGTGCCCAAATAATTGAGTGTCAAATTATTTTAATCAACAAGGAAATTTGGTAAGAGTACAAAGTTTGGGGAGAGAACTCAGTAACACTTATAAACAGGTTGATCAAAAGGAATATTTTCTATTTCTTGACAGTGAGTTTGTGATGTTTTGCTTTTTATGTGTGATTTTTAAACAACCCGTTGTTTTTATAGGCTACTTCTGTGGCTAAGAAACTCTCTTCCCTAATGTACATTCCAGAAGGAAGCCATGTGACTGAATTCCTTCCTAATTGGTTATCACATATTGTGACTTGCCAGATGCAGGAATCCAGGGACTAAAGGGATACAGAATGTCTCATAACAACTGTGCCAGGAGATACTGCCAAACTCAGGGGCACCCCTCCCCAGGGTCTGAACCCTGGAATTATGTTAGGGATTCTCATGGATCAATGTTCAGAAAATGAAATGAGAATTTTAAGTGAGCCCTCGTGCTGGCCAGCTGCCCAAAGCCTCTAACACCCCAGAAATTATGAGAGGGAACCTTGAGGATCTGGAATGAATGCTACACCCTCTTACAATGAATCGTCTCCAGGCTGTTCTCGTAGCAGCTGTCTTCACCCCTCCCCTCAAGCAGCTTGCAATCCCCATCCCATGACGCCAGCTTTTGAAAATGGAAAGACAGACTTTTATTTTTAACATGTTTAGTAGATTAACATCTTCAGCCAAAATGCCTTGTATATCCCAGCCCCATCCCACAAGCCAGATGTACGACTCCAGTACCATGGCTCTCTCAGTGACCTGCCCAGTCGCAGCGTCGGTGGCCTTCAAGCCTGCCTGATCTCAGCAGTGTATCCAGATGAGCCACTCATGGAGCCAGAAAAGCTCTATTTATTAATCCTAGACGTTCTTATCTTTTTTAATAAACACCTAATAAGATGTAAAATGATGACCCGCATGATCTCCATGTTAACATTTGTACCTCAGAGTCTAAGCAGACCAAAGGGTTCATATTGTGTGAACAGAAATAGTTTAGCATCAAAAGGAGAAAACTGTATTTCTTGATAGAAAGGAAGTGGTCACAGATCATGCCAGTCAAACAAATCTGTCAGGGCTTTGAGATATAGAGCTGTTAGGTGAGATACTGAGGTAAAGGGTAAAAATAAGATCAGACTAAATGTTGCAGACTAGTTGAGTTGATTTCTGTTAGACTGGTAAATTTCACTTTTAGGAGAATAGTTTTCAGATATTAGATAACTATAAAGAGTTGAGTTATTGTTTGACTTGGATTTGGCGGGGGGGAAGGCATTTCCTACCATTTTGTCCCCCCCAATTCCTTTCCTGCTCTCCCTAGAACTGGTCCTTGTTGACCCCTGCAGGGGTACAGCTGGGTATCTAAGTCCTGAGATTTTTAAAAAATGGTACAAATGATCTTTTTTACAGAACGGAAGCAGACTCACAGACATAGAAAACAAATTTATGGCTACCAAAGGGGGGAGGTGGAGGGGGGTTAAATTGGGAGATTGGGATTAACATACACACACCACTATATATAAAATAGATAACTAATAAGGACCTACCGTATAGCACAGGGAACTCAACTCAATACTCTGTAATAACCTATATAGGAAAAGAATCTGAAAAAGAGTGGATACATGTATATGTATAACTGAATCACTTTGCTGTACACCTGAAACTAACTCAACATTGTAAATCAACTCTACTCCAATAAAAATTAAAAAAAAGTCCTGAGACTTGTTTATGGTTAGACAGGCCGATAGTCTGCTGAACCAAGCACAGGAAATTTGAAACACCTAGAGGCTTTTTTTCAAAACCCTTTGCTGCTCACATTTTAGTTAGAATTTTAAAGAGAGAATGGACTGTTTGGAGACTGAAGTCTAGTGTAAAAATGCTGGGGTTTTTAGGCCAGCTCTTAAACCTCTGAAGTCACCTGACCTGGTGGGGTGTGTCAGTTGGGTATTCTGAAGCATCAAATGAAAACAAAATCCACCCTGGTGTTGGCAGGCAGCCGTTGCGCCTGTCAGTGAATTAGAGTTGCTGGAATACCATCCATCCACTTAAGCCTGAATCAGAAAACTGGGGACGGAGAGCTTAATGTGGAGGATATGTCACCATCTCTCAGGAGGCAGGCAAAGGGTTGTGTTATTGCAGGAAAGCCCACTGACCTGGTTCTCATGTTCACGTGCCCAGAGCAGCCCCCAACGTTGTGGATCGGGGACACTGATTCTGCCTTATTTTTAAGTTAGAGTGTGTTCGAGATGGCTTTGTGCCGTGGTTTTTGAAGGACAGCTGTTTAACTGTACAACACTTGAGGCAATATGATTTTAAATATGTTTTTTAATTACCAAAAGCAGTGACAGCAAATAAAACTCTCCACTTGGGTCCTTTGAAACACTTGTATGTATTTACCACTGCCGTGACACTCGTGTTCAAGAACATTTCATATTTATTTCAATTGAAGTTCCCCAGTGTTCATATTGTTAGTTACAATTTAGATTTTAGTTCCTTGCCTTTTATGTTGTTAACTATAACTTTAGATTTAAATGTGGTCTGTGTAATACATGCTGTGAAAGTAAAACCTGTCTGGAGAAAGACAAATATCATATGATATCACTCATACGTGGAATCTAATTTTTAAAAAATGTTACAAATGAGCTTATGTACAAAACAGAAACAGACTCACAGATATTGAAATTATAGTGAAAATCAGGCAGAGCTGATTGCAATACATTAAATTAAATAAATAGAAGTTTTAATGAGCTAAAGAAGAGTACTACAACATTTCTAAATTTTAAAAAATTAAATTCTGTGACTGATACGTGTATAGAATTAATTTTAAAAATTTTAATGACTGTGTGGCTTCTTGTAACAGAAGTTGACGTTATTGCATACCTGTAGGCTTTGTGATAAATTCTGAGTATTAAGGAAGATTTGTTTTCTGATCCTCAGTGTTCATAAAGACATATGAAGCATTTTTATGATCTCCCATGTCCTCCTGTGTGTAAGGAGGAAAATTTTGCTGTGAAATATAGTTTTAAGTCTCCCAAAGTGCCTTATTCAGGAAGTTGAGCATTCTGTGTTTCTTCTATAGTATCTCCTTACAAAAGTTTGTGTTACAAGCCTTCTTTCTTTTATTTTTAGATATCTAAGCTTTTTATCAAAAAAAAAAAGAAAACTTTAAAAGACAGAATTTTGTAAATTGATAACCACCAGATCATCCTCTTCTCAGCCTGGATCCCCACCAGATTGCCCTCCAGAGAGGCAGAGAAGGAGGTCTGCTTCCTGGTTTCTGATTCCTCCACTCTTACACAGTTTGCCTGGAGTCTTTCCGCCCCGAGAGGAATGTGGTTTGAAAAAACTTCCTCCACACACTTTTATTTGCATATTATTTCATTTTCTTTGGTAATACATCAAATCAAGTAGCCACAGCAGTCAGCATCTAACATAATTAAAAAGCAACAGCTCCTTAGATATAGATTTTTTTTCTTTCTTTTTTTCTTTTTTTTTTTTTGGCCATGGGGCTTGTGGGATCTTAGTTTCCCAACCAGGGATCGAACCCGGACCCTCGGCAGTGAAAGCACAGAGTCCTAACCACTGACCTCCAGGGAATTCCCAGATAATAGATTTTCTCCATGCCCTAGTAAACTCCCTCGCGGTAATATCAATACTTGCCAGTTTTTCACCCACCTCTCTGGCCAGTGCCCATCTTCTGTTCTAGCCGTTATCCTTATGGCCATTGATGGGCCACGTGTTAGGCCCTCTTTTCTTCTCACTCTGTCTCTCTCTCTGAGTGATCTCAGCTCTGCCTGTGGCTTCACTTACCACCTCTGAGCACCAGAGGAATGAATGACCTAGCGGATAGATCATAAAGACACCACTCCTACGCTGTTCATCTTCGCTTAGGTTCCCCAGAAAAAGAGCCTGAAGCAGCAAGCTGTGTGCCGTTCCTTCATCGGGGGATAGCATCCCAGGAGGGAGAGGGACCAGGAGAGTGTAGTTTGGTGGGAGGGAGAGCGCATACGTGTGTAAGCTACTGGGACTGCCCAATCCTATAAGATCACAGGCCAAGACATCCTCTGAACTGCGTCCTAAGATTATGCATTGTGAGAGGAGAAGGGAAGAAGAATTTTTCCCCTGCTGTCTGTCCCTCACTGGTCAAAGGTTTCCCTCCAATGTATTACCTCCTCCACACCCCCAGGTAGTTAATGGGTGGTGTGAAAGTGTGGATTCAAAGCCATGTCAACTCAGAAGCCATGGAGTGAGAGGCAAGAACTGCCCCCAGGCATGAGCAGGCACTGTCAGACTATACCCAGGGACACTAGTACTGATGAAACAGCTGAAACAGGACAGGAGAGGGTGCGAGAACCTCAAGTGGTACATCCAGGGCTCCAGGATGATCTGCCCCTTTAACCGCTCAGACCCACCCATGCCAGACACCGTCGCTTCCGCACTACGACATGGGGCCTCTGCTTTTGCGAGAGTGAGATGCCCTCACTTCCTCCCAGAGACCAGAGATCCAAGTGCAGGCCGTACCTGAGTCCCCTTCAAGGGGAAGCCCTGCTGTAATCACATGCAAGAGCCTTGAGGCAAGAGGAGAAACAAACTACAGTTTCCACTGCTGCAGCTCACCTGGAGACTCAGCATCACGATCTATCACCCGGTCCAGATTTCCTTCACCGGTACCAAATTGGCCTGATTTGAATTGCTGGCCTGCTGAGATGACCCAGACCTTCTTCCCTCAATTGTGTGAGCCCTTGGTTGCCTTGTTGCTGTTGAGCCATAAGTGCTGAAATTTCCCATTTATGGTTACCACTGGCTGTGGAAGCACCTAGACATACCCTGATGACTCCCTCGAGTTCTGGACACATCCTCTCCTCCTTCACTGTGTAGCCATAGTCTTTGCTGCTCATGATATCAGGATGGAACATCCCTGGCAGTCACCTGACTCCCTGTTTTCTGCTGGTGTATTGACACGAGGAGTCCAGAATGACCAGGAGATGGTCAGAGCTTCAAGTTTATTGGAACTTTTTCGTGTCCCCTGGAGGAAACAATCATCCCCCAGTCCTGCCTAGGAATCAGGACTTCTAACTTGGCAAATACGAGAGTTGCATGGATGGGAAACACAAATTTTGCAAGTGGGTCCCTGGGATTGATGATGACAAAGGCCAATCGTGTTTTCATCCTTTGGTTCCAAGACCTGAGTATTGTAGCTCTCGGTAATGCAGACCAGATACTGAAGCCATTGCTTCAATACCTATACCACATCCTGGAGGGCAGGGCTCCAACTCTGCGGGAAGTTATCCTAAGATGCCTCTTGGGTTACTTTTTAGTAGACCACTCTCCCTGCCTGTTGGGCCAGCTTTGAGGATGAGTCATTGTCAGACCGGTGGATTCTAAGGTTATGGACCCATTGTCACATTTCCTTTGTTATAAAATGGGTGCCTTGGCCTAAGGTGGTGTTCTGTGGAATATCCTATTGAGAAATCAGTTATTTTATAAGCCCAGGGACGGTGGTGGCAGCAAAGTATTGGGAGCTGGAAGCCAAACACGGTGGTAAAGACAGATCATTGCCCCTTCCCACGGAACTAATCTTACACCAAGTCAGTGATGGGTCTTCTGGAGTAATGATGCCGTATCCAGGGCTTGGTATCAGTGTCTGTGGCTGGCAGGTGAGACATGTAGCAGTTGCAGTAACTTTTCCGGCATTGGTGAGAGGAAGAGCCTCTGCCGCTCTCTTCACAGGCCCGTGGTGTCAACTCTTTGCTGGCCTGAGCGGGAGGCTGGCTGACGGCCCTGGAGTGACTCGTCCTGTCTACCTTTTGTTGACGTTTGACAGCACACATGTTGACATCTTGGGGGATGCTTCCTGGTGGGCATTAGCGTGAAGCACAGAAAGCACCTGGCCTGTGCCGCCTGCATCCGTCCTTCCCAGACCTCCTCAGCACGTCATCCGTCCCTGTTGTTCCCTAGGCCCCTGACCAACGGTCTGTTCGCTGCTGCCCCAGAGTTAGGGTGTGTCTGTGGCCCAGGCCTTCCCTCCCTCCACGTGGCGTGAGTGCCCAGGGCTGCTCTGTGTCCTCACCCGCCACACTTCCTTCCCACGGTCCCTCAGGTCCCCTGCTGCATGACACTGCGGTGTAGCACCAGGTCACTTGGGGCTCTGTCTGAATTCCTGTTTTCTCTGTCTATTGATCATGAAACAGAGAGACACCCGTCGTATGGGAGTCTGGGTCACCTATAAATGTAATTTCCTTGTGCCCTCTGAGCGTACTTGGGCCTAATCCCTGATGAGCCATTTCCATCCTAGGGTGGGTTTTTTCTTTGCCCGTCTAACTTTATGTCAGAGGGTCATTGTTGACCATGGTTGGGTATGCCAAGGCCCTGGGCCCCGTAACGTACTAGGGGCTGGTTTTTAAACGGAACGTTGTTCTCTGCCCCAGAACCCCAGGGATCTGCAGTGTGACTTCTCTCTTGGCACTCCTTAGCCATCGAGGATGGGTCTGCACCCCCAGATCCACTGGCCACAGCTGCATCACCGTCTAGATGTGCCGCAAAAGTCTTCTCTATCTCTCGGGTCACTCTTGAAACTGGCAGCCGCCAAGTCTCTGATAAATGGGTCCAAACAGTGTTATAAAGTGTGGAATGTACATGCTCCAGAATCCAAAGAGGCCCACCTTTTTCTTAGCAGTAGATGTTGAAAGAAGCAACCTGCTCTTTTCCTTAGAGAGGTTGTTCTCAGCCCGTCCTGGAGCCCTAGGCTTCTTAAAAACGTAAGCAGTGTGCCCTATCTCTTAATTTTTGTGGTGTGTGGTGTTTGCGTTTCACTAGGCCCACTAGGGTGCTTTCCATTTCTTGCTCCAGTTAACATGTGGTCGTCCGTATAGTGGGCTAGAGTCGCGTACTGCGGAAAGTCAAGATGGTCCGGGTCCCTGCAGACTAAGTTTTGAGGGAGATCGGGAGAGTTCACATCACCAGGAGGCAAGGGAGTAAGTAGCCTGTCTCTACCCATGGACGGTAATTGCCATATTCACATAAATAGCTGGGTACCCAGTGCCAGAAGCTGTATAATGTCATATCTAGCATGACAAGTACTATTCGGGATTTCCACCACTTTTAGCTTACAGTGGTCCATCGTTTTTTTTCTGCAGGGTCATTAGAAGTATAGAAAAGGGGGTATAAGGAGGGACCACTGCTCCTCCTCTCTAAGGCTTTGGTAGTGTTCTCATCTCTGCAGTTCTTCCCCGTATACACGGTATTGCTGTTAAGTTACCAACTTGAGTGAGGAATACACTTGCGGGGGAAAGTTTCAGAGGCTTCTGCTCAGTCCTTCACACCCAAATGACACTCCCCGTATCAGAGACCCATCTGAGGGTCTCCCAGTTACACACTTGAAGTCAAGAAATAACTCCAGTCGCTACCTCGCCTCCATAAGGCCCCATTCGAACCGGCACATAATGGCATTTAAGATTCCCCAGTGTTGGTGTGGTTTGGAGCCCTGACGTAATAGTCCTCAAAAAGTCTAGAGTCCTTTCCGCAGGGCACAGTTATCCATGCAGAAAAGTTCTTCGCTCTCTTCCGCGTTACACGTGCTCTTTTCTCTGATATATTTCTCTCTCCCCTCTTTCCTTAGGTATCACCTGACCTCCCTGACAAGGGTAGATAAGTCATATGTTACCATGGTACCATGTGCCTCTTCTCTGCATTACTTAAAGTAATTGTAGCTTTGTATTAATTTTCTGTGTTTTCCAATTAATGCCAGTCTCTTCCTAAGGTCCTTGAGGGGAGTGTCCTTCCCTGCTTTGCGCTCTGCTCTCTCCCTAACTTGGTACCTGCATCACATACTAGGTGCTTAATAACTATTTGAGGAATGAGTGAATCGTTAGGTGGACGGGACAAAGCAGCGGAGAACCCTGGCCTCAGAAGCCCCGTTACTCTAGCTTAGCGATTCTCAGAAGCCCTCCCCCACCATGTTTTAACATTTCTAATATCAATTGCTTTGGGCCGGGTAGCTGTTGTGAGTTTAGTTGTTATTGCCTGTGCATGCAAAAAAAAACAAACAAAAAAAAAGCAAGCAAACAAAAACTTGTAAAAAGGGTGTCAGCAGCTTGGAAGAAACTTCCAAGGACAGTACTAGAGCAACAGTCGAGACACACTGCACCAGCAAGGCTCTTGATGACACAAAGGGCCATGTTTGGTGGTCAAACAGTCATCTTGGAGCTGAAAAGTGAGGCAGAAGATTTGAAATCTGAACGTGAAGAAGTTCTAATAATCCATTTTTTTGGCTTCCATAATGTCACTCTTGAGCACAAATAAAAAGATTAGCATATATCATGTTCTACTTATCATGAGAGCCCATTCAATAAGTATGATTTTTCTGTGATAAGAAATCAGTTATAGTTTAATTTGGCAATTTTTAAATTTCTTAGTGGTTCAGAGTAAGAGCTCATCATCATTTTAGAGTCAGTGAAATGTGATATTATATACAGTGGTCTTCAGGGCCTCTGTTAACATATATGGCCTCTGGTGTGAATTAGAAAGAGGCATTTCTTTCTCCAGGGCAGCCTTGCAGCTGGATGTAGGGGTCAGGGTGTCAGGCCCTCTCCACCAGCTGTCTTTGGGAAAGGGAACCAGCAGTACCGTGTGTGGCCGCTTCAGCTAGCCTAAGCTTTATGAAGAAGAATTTTCTTTCCCAATTCAGAACAGAACATTCTCTGTAGTTTTAGGCACTGCCGTCCTGTTTTTGCATGGTGTGACCTGGAAGAAAGGTTACAGGAAAACTTGGACTATATAGCCAAGTGAGTATCATTCGGAAGAATAGGTTTCTATTTTTTTAATTTAATTTTTATTTTATATTGGAGTATAGTTGATTCACAATGTTGTGTTCGTTTCAGGTGTACAGCAAAGTGATTCAGTTATACCTATACATATATCCATTCTTTTTCAGATTCTTTTCTCATATAGGTCATTACAGAACACTGAGTAGAGTTCCCTGTGATAAGTTTCTGTTCTTAAAAAGCATTCTCTTTAAGGCAGTTTTTTTTCCTAATGGATAAGCCTATTGTGAAGAAGTTTTGATCTGAGAATATCAGGGTGTTTCTGGGTAGACAGGAAGTCTAGCAGAATTTCATTTTGATTGAGACTGTCCCGGTCAGTGACCTCATAATCTTTTTAGAATGAAGCTCTGGCAGGGAGGCATTCCAATCCCACTCCTGGGAACTTTGGTCAGCTCCTGAAAGGCAGGCGTGCCTTTGATGTTTGATGTAGACTTTGATATTTATGTCGGTGTTTTTGTTTGACCATATACTCTGGAACTGCTTTTCATACTGCTTGTGTCAAAATTTAAATTTCTACAACTGTACTTTGCCGCAGCAGCTAAACCTAATTTACTCACTACAATTAAGATGTTGAATACAATTAGGAAATGTTCTACTAAATTAATACTTTTATGCAGGGCCTGCCATAAGGATACTGATAAGAAACTAATCAAGAAGGATGTTAGTTCCTGTTGTGGGAAACATTCAAACTTACATTAAGTACTTAGATTCTAGCTACCTTCCAACTATCTGAAAGGCATTTCTGTTATGAATTGGAAGGTTTATAATTTCTATTTTAGGTCTATAATTTATATTCAAATATATCATCTAATTTTATGTAAAGTAGCTTTTCCTGCTTACGATTCCCTTCTCCATCCCCCATGCTCACTGTAGGACAGACAGAGAAGTGTACTTTGCAGTAACCTGACCTCTGATTGCTGTCTGGGAGCACAGGTAATTATAAGAGATTAGAGGGGAAAGCTGCAACTCAAGAGATTAGGAGAAGCAAATCTGGCAGAACCACGATCTGTGGTACCTGGTAGGAAAAATCGTGTGTTTCAGTGCACAAGTCCTGTTTGCGTCTCAGTGTTCACCACAAACTGAAATTTTCTCATCTTTTTGTTACCGACCAGAGAGATCTTGGCTTCCTTAATCAAAAGAAATGGATCAGAGGCCAGACAAGAAGTTCAGGCAAGGCTTTATTGGGGCCCCTGCTGCATCAGAGGGGATCAGAAACAAGTAAAACATTCCCTTGCTTGCTCCCTGAGAGGGGGCGAGCTGGTTCCTTACATGGGGTGAGGGTAGGGGTGTGTCCAGGGGTCAGGCCGGAGGTGTAGCTTAGGTGGTCTGCCCACCCCTTAGGTGGTGTCGTGTGCAGGGGGCATGCGCAGTGCCCTGCTTTTGCTCCAGGCTCTTCAGAAGTGGCAGTTGGGCTCTTTGGTCTTTTTGTATCTTCTTGTCCATAATTTGCCCCAACTGTGCATGCACACAGCTATTTTTAGTCCCTTATAGTTACTTTGTATTTTGTTGCTGGAGGAGACGTTTTTTCCAGGTGCAAGGACTGCAGCAAAGGGTCCCAGGTCCCAGCCTGTCTCATTTTCAGTGCTTTTTAGAAGTGTGATGTTATCCATTATCCAGAGAAATCCGTAGTATTTTATTAATATGGGCCTCTGACCTTACTGCCCTAAAGTATGCCATTGTAAAATATACAGGCAAAAGGAGTTTGAACTGGAGAAATTTAGGGTATTTCTTCCCGTTTCAGAATGTCAGTAGAAATATTCCACCGTAAGTGTGCATGTTACAGCTAAAACCATGAAAATGGTCATCTCGCACCAGTAGAAAACATTTTGTGTGTGAAAGCGTTCATGGGGGATTTTTATTGTTAGCCACATTATTAGGCATCAACAAACTGCTTACATGGATTTCTTAAAACTTGTTTGAAAAAACAACAACAGATCCTTGTTTTGACCATTTGATCACCATTAATGACTCCCAAATCACAAAACGGTCAGGAGAAGTAAGTGGATGGAATTCAAGCATTTGCTTCTCATTTTTAACTCTCATTTTAGATGTTTGGATGGGGTGAGAATTAGGAGCCGTGGAATTTTGTGAGGTTTTTATTACATCTGATTGCATTTTCTCTTTCCACCACTGCCCATCACTGATAATTAAAAAACAATTATCCTTATTTTTTATCTTGATTGGGAAAACTGTTGCCTGGTTCAATCTAATCTTTTTGGTATGTGACTAGAGCTAAGATTTGAACAGTTGCAGGCCTGCTGCTGGTTATTTTTCCTGGGAGACTGAGGGGCAGGGAGAATCATCACACGGTCGTGGTTCATCAGTTCTGAGAATTGTTCTCATATAACCCTGTTTTCAATTAACTGAATAATCCAGTAAGCAGCATTTTTAATATCTCACGTAGGGAAAGACTCAAAGCTGGCTAACAGTGAAATTTCCCGTTTTTCACTGGCAGGAACCCCAGCCCCATAATGGGGAAGGTCCCACCAGTGCGAAGGCCCCATATGGGGGCCCCTCCCCTAGTGAGGACATGTACCCCCGAAGAGGAGGCCCCCTGGCCGCTGGCCCCTGCCACCCCACCACGTGAGTACAGCCACGGCTCTGAGGACCTCAGCACGTTTTCCGTTTCTTGGTGGCCGTTTGTCTGATGTGAGACTTAGCCAGACCCTCTTCCCTTTCATCCCCTTAAACATTTCAGAAAAGGAGATGTAAGCCTCCTTTGGGTCCCTTTGCTTCATTTTGGCAAGTTTAATAGAAATTGTTTGATTAGGAGGTGAAGGCTCTCGGTTGAGACTCAGCTTACACGTGATTAGTGAAACAGTCTGTGGCTATCTGAGCAGTTCTGTTCCGTGGAACTTTCTGCGGTGGTGGAAATGTTCCACAGCTGCACTTTCCAATACAGTAACCACTAACCACATGCGGCTACTGAGTGCTTGAAATGTAGTGCAACCGAGGAATTTAATTTTTAACTTAATTTAATTTTAATTAATTTAAATTTAATTCTCCATGTATGACTAGTGGCTGCTAAATTGGGCAGTGAATATGCCTACGTTTAATGCCATGGGCCTGAGCTGTCTTTGAACATTTCTACAGGTGTACCTCTCTACCTCTATTCCCTTAATAACCCAGAAAAATTTTCCTGTATTATATGCATTATTGTAAATGTGATTCTCTAATAGTCAGAAAATACTTAAGTTAAAAATTCTCGTCTCAAAATGTATTCACCCATATTGCCCTTATGTAGCTTTAATTACTTTATGGTCTTGAGAAATTCAATCTTAAAATTATGAAGTAATATCTGTTTAAATATCCCAGCTTTATTTTCTTCTTCACACGTTTTAATTTGCAACTTCAATATATATATATAGAAGTAATCACACACAGTAAAATAACTTTCCCATTTTATTATTCCTCTTTAAATGAGACTATAAAATATCCTACATTAGTGCAGTAAGTGCAGTGCTATTACCAAAACATTAAATTCAGCATGTACTCATTATAATACAGTACTTAGAAGTTTCAAAGTTTGGTTCTGATAGGTGGGTTATTGAGATTACAGGTTAATTAAATTTGTAGTTTTAACTACTATAGTAAATGTCCTTCCATTATTGGGCTATCATTAAAAATTGCTTACACCGTAAGATGTGAATAAGGGAAATTATGTGCGGGGTATATGGGAACTCTCTGTACTATCTGTGCAGTTTTTCTATAGCTCTAAAACTATTCTAAAATTTCTTAGAGTTTATTTTTTAAAATTGCTTACGTCATATTTCCTCATGCCATCTGTTTATATTTGTTAACATAGCTGTGTATGCATCCAAAATGAGAATCATCAGATCAGCAATGGGTAGCACTTACATTAAGTGTCACAACATGGCAACTTCAGAATATCCCTGAGAGGTAATATTATCATAACTTTACAGGTGAGGACGCTGAGGCGTGGAATCCACAGTAATTCAGCCAAGGTAGTACTTAGCTGGTCAGTGGCAGAACCGGAATTTGAACCTAGCAAGTCAGTCTTTTAACCGCTAAACTGTGTTACCCCTTAAGGAATCTTGATTATGCGGTATAAGGTGTGTTCTGTCTGCTATCAATGTAGCAAGCAAACTTTCCACTATAAGAAATCTAAAAGTAATATGGTAATAAATTACTTATACAACTTGAAAAACATAGAAGTGTGCTTTGTGTTACAGTGATTTCGATTTTATTCTTTATACAGTGGTTCATTATTTTTATGAGGAAAATGTTCATATTCTCTTGACAAGAAATGTCTGTGTTAGTGGGGTTTTAAAAAATTGATGTATGTTTCATTAAGACAGTGGCTAAGAATGCAAAAAAAAAAGAGAGAGAGCAATATCTAAAGGGCAGGGGGGAGTGGATGTGGTTGGTTATCTCATAAAGACAAAGTTTTTATAAGACTAAATATTTACGGAATCTAGAGTAATTTGTGGCATAGTATTTTATTATTACAGTGTTATTTTCCCATTTTCCTATCACGGGCTTTGTTTTGTCATATGCCTGTTAATGCTGTTGTTCCTGTACCTTAAATTCTAGATCTTTGATTGTTACTTTTCATTCTGAGCAAAAGGGAAAATACTTTATATCTTTAACCCATTTTTAAAGAGAGGGTTGGTGTGAATATGGTTTAAAGGAAGTTCAACAGAATAAATACCCAAAGTATTAACAACACCAACAAAAAAACCCCAAGATTAAAGTTTTAGCATACTTTCTCTTTCTTCGTGTTCACTTCTCATTTATAAATAGTACAAATACATTACATACGAAAGTTGTTAAGAGATTAAATCCTAAGAGTTCTCATCACAAGGAAAAAAATTTTTTTCTTTGTTAAGAGATTAAATTCTAAGAGTTCTCATCACAAGGAAAAAAATTTTTTTCTATTTCTTTAATTTTGTAACGTAAGAGAGGACGGAAGTTCACTAAACTTATTGTGATCATCACTTCATGGTGTATGTAAGTCATGATGCTGCACACCTTAAACTTATACAGTGCTGTATGTCAATTTTATCTCAATTAAACTGGAAGAAAAAAGACATTTTTTTAAAATGGTACAAATTTTAGATGACTAGAACTGGTAGTTTGGGGATTTAAAAAATCCATTGATAAGCCTTTCTGAGTCCGGAAGGGAAATCACTGAAGATCCTAATCGAGTATAAATCAAGATATTGCACGGAGGCCACTTGACAAAGCAAATAATAATTAAAATTTTAATTATAGGTTTTCCTGATTGTCGGCAACCGACAGAGCTTTCTTCTAGGGCACCATGTCACAGCTTTCTTTCCAGGATGTATTTGCACACTGGCCCAGGAAGCACCTCTTAAGTTTTAAGATGTTAATAATACCTTGAGGACCCTCTTCCTGAGCTTCTCCAGAGTTGCTCTCACAGAAGATAAATGACCCAAAGCAAATAGCTCAGCCACCTGCCATAAAATAACCTGAAAGAAACAGTTTTCTGTGCTCTTGAGTTTCACAGTAGGGAGGCAGCATTTCTGAGATATTTGCAGATTGTGTAAAATTCTGACGCTAAGTTCAGGTACCTGTTAGCATCATAGGCTAACGTAACTTAACGGGAAGACTAAGCGACCGTGTTTTACTTTCCTCAGTTTTGTACTATTTGGATTTTTTATAAGCAAATGAGCTTTTTCGATGCTCATTAGCTGCTCTTAAATTTGATTGATTTTAATACTTCGTAACTCATTTTTTAAAACTTTGTGGTACTTACATGTAATAATATACTTCTTTCATATGGTATGTTTATTAGTTATTAATTTATAGCAGATTATTAGAAAGAGTTTATTATTTTAGAAGAAAGAAAAGCCTTGAAAAAGAGTGGTTTATTTGAAATGGTGCTACCCGTGAAAGGAGTCCCTGTTTTAAAAGCTGAGAGCTGGGTTAGACCTTTAAGGGCATCTCCTGTCTGAGTGCTTTCCATCTGCCCTCTGAAATCTGATTTAAGCCTCGTGTTCTACCTCGTGTCTTCTTTAGTTTCAGAGAACTTTAAAACAGAAGCTATGGAATAAATTCTCAGAAAGCCTAAGACAACAGAGTCGTAAGCTAGAGGAAGCAGCAAGCAGATGTGATAGGAGGAGCGCTAGCGCCTTCGCCTACATAAGGACAAGGAGAACTGTCACCTCGTAAACCAGAGAGCATAGCCCATGCCCCAGCCTGCTGCCAGGGTCATCTGGCAGCTGCCTTTCACTTTCGGGTGATGTGCGGGTATGCTTACACGAGAAATAATGCTGCGTAAACACACCTAGAATAGCAGTGCTTTTCAAGCTGTATTTGAACTATGTGAAAGTCTTAAGGTGCCAAGCTTCTTAAACTGCATAAAATGCAAACACTAAAAGAAAAGCCTACCTCCTTTTCAGCCGTACAGTGTATTTACTAATCTAGCTGCAGTTGATCTCAGATTCTTCGCATTGCACGGGAGATGTTAGGAACATTTTTGGTATGCTTGGGTTCCGTGTGGCAGTGTGCTTTGCTCCTTGATGGATGTGTCAGAGATTCTCTCACATCACTGAGGCCAAGGGTGGGGACTTGATTCCAAAGAAGTCTAAGAGCTCACTAGGCTCATCCTAGCTTTCTGCCATAGTCAAGCCTATCCCTGCCAAGAACAGCTGACTGCAGGTTTTGCTCTCTCCTCTTTCTGGGAGACCTGAAACGTTGGCCTTCCAAAAGGCTTCCCGGCATGCAGAGTAAGTCGAGGGACAGAACTGTCAACAGAGCTGAAATTAAGCAATTCAGCTACCTAGCTGAACTGTCAGTGCCAACTTAAACGCCAATAGGAAGTGCCTTTTTTTTTTTTTTTTTTTTTTTTTGGTTACGCCGGGTCTCAGTTGCGGCTGGCGTGCTCCTTAGTTGTGGCATGCGAACTCCTAGTTGCGGCATGCATGTGGGATCTAGTTCCCTGACCAGGGATCGAACCCGGGCCCCCTGCCTTGGGAGCGCAGAGTCTTAACCACTGGACCACCAGGGAAGTCCCAGAAGTGCCTTTTGCGTCTGCCAAACAAGTCAAGTAAATATGAGTAAATCAAAAAGTAAGGTAATCATGAGTCGCCTGTGTTTTACGTACAGGCTGCTTTAATAGCTCAGATTCCACCTCATCTTTTGCAAGTGGTGGTATGAACTAGACCTCTCCTGCCTTAATTGTGGTGCCACACACATTGAAACTAAGCACAGATCTTGTGTGTGCTCACAAGTTATTGACCCCTGTTATGTTTTCAAAGCCTGCCAGCACTTTTTTGTTTTTTTAATAAACAAATCTAACCATGGGAAGTTCCATAAAGGCCCGCCTGGGCTCCTGGGACTCTTGTTCTTGAAATTTATTTTTCATCCTTCAGTTATCTAGAACAAAATGAATTTTTTCCTTTCATAAGCACTCTGCTCAGACGTGGCTAAGAAAGATGAGAGACACTAAGAGCAAAACTGTAACCAATGCATATACCTGAATTACACTCAGAGTTAGTTCAGCCATCATTAAAGGTTGCTTAACTGATACATTTTAGTTCTGCTCTGGCTTCTGAGCATGAGAAAATAAGTGAGTGCTAAAAGAACCATAACATGTTTACAAATGCACACACGATTATGAAGCAACATATACATGAACCGAAATATGAGGAGGAAAAAAGAAAAGCGAATGCTATTTGACAGTAGGGGAGCTATATAAACACCCCCAGGGCCTCTGCACGAACCCTGCTATTGCTCTGAGGGCTGCCGCACAAACTCAGCGCGTGAGCCAATCATCCGTGCCTCAGCCATTGTAGGTTGTCAGGGAAGCTTCTGAAGAAGGTCTGCTAGCAAAGAGCTACGTTGCCTATCTTAATTCTGTATTCCTCAGAACTTCTGTGATCTGGGAAAACCACAGACCAGAATGAAGCCCCCTTCTCTCAGCATCTTTTCTGTATAACGAATCAAATAATTTTGTTAGTTTTAAATGATCACAAGGAAAAGAAGAAAATATGAAGTTTACTTTGTGCTAAATAATTTTATTCTGAATAACTAAAAGCAGGGGTCCCCAACCCCCAGGCCATGGACCGGTATTGGTCCGTGGCCTGTTAGGAACCAGGCCACACAGCAGGAGATGAGCGGCGGGCGAGTGAGCGAAGCTTCATCTGTATTTACAGCCGCTCCCCATCGCTCGCAGTACCGCCTGAGCTCCGCCTCCTGTCTGCATTATGGTGAGTTCTATAATTATTTCAATATATATTACAATGTAATAATAATAGAAATAAAGTGCACAATAAATGTAATGTGCTTGAATCATCCCCAGACCATCTCCTCCCCACCCCCCGGTCCGTGGAAAAACTGTCTTCCATGAAACTAGTCCCTGGTGCCAAAAAGACTGGGGACTGCTGGCTAAAATGTTGTTTTCCCCCCTTGGTTTCAAATCCTGTGAGTTTGGGTGGGGGTCAGTTGTGTATCTCCAACTTCCTGGCAGGGAGGTTAGTGACTAAGCTGGCTGTCACCTTCATGGCAGTGCTGGGCAGCAGCAACCCAGTGGGTGACACTTCCCGAGTTATTTTATGATTTGGACTCGTTGTGATTGGTGGGCACTTTGAGCTGTTGAGCTGCCTCTCAGAAGTCCTTTGGCACACAGCTGGAGTTAGTGTGAAAGCCAGAGATAACAGGTAAAGCACTTCAGAAAATGCTGGAGTTGAAGTCAGAAGACCTGGGTTCAGGTCTCTGACAAATCACAACCACCTCGATGACCTGATGGTCACTGTGCCTTCTTGGCCTGCCGCGCAGGATGCTTGTGGCAGGGGTGGTTTAGCTTAGTGTTCAGGCTCGAACCCTGGCTCTACCGTCTCTGTTTCCTGTTTCCTCATCTATAAAGTGGTAGTGGTACCTACCTCGTAGGTTATATAAAACGCTCTCAAAATCTACAGTAAGCCCCCTACGTACAAACCTTCAAGTTGCGAGCTTTCAGAGATGCAAGTGTGGGGCTTACTAACGAAGACCTGATGGAATTGGAGGCCCAGAGAAAGGACGAAGAGACGCAAGAGGAAGAAGAAGTAACTGAAGAAACGAACAGATGCCCGACGCAGGAAATGGCAGGGGATTTTCTTTTTTTGAGGAGGCACTGTTAGTTTTTGAGGCACAGGATGCGAACGTAGAACGGTACACGAAGGTTGCAGCACCTGCTCAGAATGCAACCCAGTGCTACCATGTCATCTATGACGAGAAAAAAAGAGCTACTACCCAGACGTCACTGGATCGTTTTTTCAAGAGGGTGGATAGAATTGAATCCAGCAAGGAACCAGATCCTGTGCCATCAACGTCAGGCGTGAGTGAAATTGCAGCTCGCCCTCCATCTCCTATTGCTGACGATCCTTCAGCCCTACCATCTCCCATCTCCTCTCCCTCCTCCAGTCAGTAACCCTTCCTGCTGTTCCCTCGATGCCAGCCCCTGTATGCCAGCTGCTGTACTGCACTACTGTTCTTTTCAAGGTAGTGTGCTGTAAGATTAAAAATGTTTTCTTTATTTTTTGTTTGTTTGCTTTTTACGTATTAGTTGTGTGAAAAGTATTATAAAACTATTACAGTACAGTGCTATATAGCTGATTGTGTTAGTTGGGTACCTAGGCTAATTTTGTTGGACTTAAGAACAAATTGGCCTTATGAGCGTGCTGTTGGAACGGAACTTGTTCATATGTAGGGGACTTACTGTATATGATTTTTGGTGTATAATAAGCCCTTCTTATTATTATTACTGTTACTATTATTAGGATTAATGAGATGTTTGACAGCATGCTATAATCTTTATTGCTATATAATCAGAGAAGATTAAATATATAGAAAAATAATATAAGGAGGATGAGGGTAATACAAAGCTCTTTGGTAATTACAGGAAGGAGAGATTTTTTTCCATCAAGGTTATCATTGGAGTGATTTTGGGAGAGGTGGTTTTTGAGCTTGGCCTTAAAGGATCGTAAAAATTTGGACATGCCTAGGCTGAAGGAATTGAAAGTGGTGAAGGACATTCCAAGGAGAAGCAAATACCTGAACAAAACAGTATGCTTAATTACTAAGTTACTATATTAATTTCAAGGAATCATTACATTCATCCATCTTTTGACCATGTACTGTGTCTATGTGAACACAGCCTATTGTTTTAGGTGCTGGAAATTCTTACAGTATTGTGTAATTCACAAAATAATTTCCACAGAAAACTACTGATGGGTTTTACTCTTTTCATTTTCTAGATAAGGAAACTGAGGCTCTCACAGCAGTGATTGGTAGAAGGGGAAAACCAGTTGTACAAGCACTAAATTTCATGTCTGTCCACAGCTGTACACTGCCTCTGTTAGTCTAAGTTGAAACAGTTTCAAGGCCATCAACCATAGAGTTGGCCCAAGGTTGCTTTCTTAAAATGTGTGCCGTATTCAGGAGGGCTGGAGAAACAATTTAGATGACCTCCTGTATATCCAGCACCACCACTGTCAATGGAACTCCAAACCCACAAGTTGCTGGTGACAGACCTAGAAGGCAACCACGAAGCAAGTGTGCTGATTAACACTGTGTGTGATCTTTGCTCCATTTTGCCATAATTAGCTGAAGTTCGCTAGGTAGTTTTGATTCGGATGTTGTTGTCTTTAGTTTATTAAGCATTGTATTTAGTTGTATTTAGTTTATTAAGAGCACAGCTCTTAAGCTGTGCTGCGGTGTGTTCTTGATTCTTGACTCAAAGATATTTGCAAAAATAAGAAATAAGAATTTTTATATATTTATATATTTATGTTAGGAAATTATAAATTCATACTAGTCAAGTAAAGTAGGCATCTATTCATAGACCATAGTATTCTGAACAATTTTCTAGTTACCATTAGTATCATTTCCCTTTAAAAGGATTTTTCATATGGATAAAATATCATGACTTGCATTTCTTATTTATTTTAGTTGATATAATAAGCCACAACTTGTCTTCTTTCCATCTAATCTGCAAGACAGATATTTCTAGCATTAGAAGAATTCATCATATTCCCATGATTACGCTATTGCATATTTGTTACATTTTAAATGCGAAGTGAATATATTTCTACTTGAAATGTCTTGATTACATTGCATATTCTGAAAGCTCACAATACTCCAATAAAACTGTTACTTCAAAAATTAAACGACTATATGATGTGACATTTATATTAAATGTGATTTTCATCTACTATATAGGGTTTTCTGAAATTATAACAAACTGTAATTCCATCCAGTTCTGGTTGCAATGTAAACTTGGGAGTGAACTGATTCGTCATAAATACCCTACTCTGGGATTTACTTGGAATACAGTGTAACATATTTTTCATTTCTACTAATACAAGATTAGCATAATTCAGTATGAAATATTATATTGATACACAGCATAATTCAAAAATGTCTCCCTGTTGCTGTCACTGTATGGTATTGATTCCAGCTGGATGTCTTCATTGTCTAATGTTTTCTCTACTTTATATGCTGCTTATTCTTCATATTGCTAAGAGTTGTGTGTGACTGCATGCCTTTGTTACCAAATGCGTATCAAGAACGTCTGTTAGAATTTTGGAGGAGGAGTAGGACTTTCAAGCTGCCCATCTAAAGTAGGACACAGGCTTAAAATGCTGATTCTCTTTATGTGGTAACAAATGCCAGAGATTATTAAGTTTACTTTGAAAGACCAATGGATCTCCCCCTTGGCCTCCATTGATAGTTTTTAACTGTCTACACAGGCGTGTGATAATGTGTGATGAAAAACGACAGCGTCTCCCGCTCCTGTTCGCGCTGCATGACCCAGGCTGAGTCCTCCGGTTTCTGCACCCCAGCTCAGGAAACGGACCGTCTTGCCCCACTCCTGGGTGCTAGGTCCACACCAGTCTCAGCAGACGGGAGGGGAATGTGTGGAGTTAGAGACAAGACAAGAGTTCAGTGATACCTGGGCGCTTCTAGGGCATGGAAAGAACGAGACCAATTCTCGACCAAATATCAACATGGAAGAAAATTGCTTTTGATGCCCACCCACCTCATCTTTTGCATCCCTCACTGTCTCTTACACTCTTCTGTCTGCATATCTGATAGAAGAGTTCTTTGACAGGGATAAGGTAACTTATCGGTCAAGGACTCTGGAGCCACTTAGCGTCAGTATGACCTTGAGCAAGTTACTGAACCTCTGTGGACCTCAGTTTCCTTGTCTGTAAAACCGGGATGGTGTATAGTAGCACCCCATCCTGATTGGGACGTCAAGTGCATATAACAGTGCCCGGCATATAGAAGACAGTATAATAAATTATTCTTACTGCAAATTAGATGGTTAAGGCTGTCTACAGGGGAGATGCCGGATACACACCTAGAAGGGGTCAACAAATGTTGCAATTATTAAATGTTCCATTCCTGAAGGACTTGCCTTTTCTTTCTTTTTTTATTGAAGTATAGTTCATTTACAATGTTACAGGTGTGCAGCAAAGTGATTGTTTTATATATGTATATACACACACATATATATGTATGTATCTGTATATTCTTTTTCAGAGTCTTTTCTATTATAGGTTATCACAAGATATTGAATATAGTTCCCTGTGCTGTACAGTAGGTCCTTGTTGTTTATCTGTTTTATATATAATAGTGTGTATCTGTTAATCCCAAATTTCTAATTTATCCCTCCCCCCTTCCCCCTTTGGTAACCATAAGTTTGTTTTCTATGTCTGTGAGTCTGTTTCTGTTTTGTAAATAAATTCATTTGAATCATCTTTTTAGATTCTACATGTAGGTGATATCACATGGTATTTGTCTTCTCTGTCTGACTTACTTCCCTTGGTATGATAATCTCTAGGTCCATCCATGTTGCTGCAAATGGCAAATTTTCATTCTTTTTTATGGCTGAGTAGTATTCCATTGTGTGTGTGTGTGTGTGTGTGTGTATAAACCACATCTTTATCCATTCATCTCTTGATGGACATTTAGGTTGTTTCCATGTCTTGGCTATTGTGCATAGGGCTGCTATGAACACTGGGGTGCATGCATCGTTTTCGAATTAGAGTTTTCGTATTTTCCCGATATATGCCCAGGAGTGGAATTGCTGGATCATATGAACATCGTGAATTTTTAGAGAAATGCAAATCAAAACTACAATGAGGTACCATCTCACACCGGTCAGAATGGCCATCATCAAAAAGTCTACAAACGATAAATGCTGGAGAGGGTGTGGAGGAAAGGGAACCCTCCTGCACTGTTGGTGGGAATGTAAATTGGTGCAGCCAATGTGGAGGTTCCTTAAAAGACCTGCCTTTTTTTATAAGTGCCTCTTACTCAGAATTACTGCTCAGTCTTCCCCCCCCCCAAACACTCGCATAAGGGTGCTGAGAGAGAAAAGTTGATAATGCACTAAACTAAACCACTTTTAAGGCAGGTTGACTAGTGGCCACACCCTATAGCAACCTTTCCTAATTAAGTCATATTAATTGGGAGAATTCTAGTCAACCTGGAATCAGGAAGGAGAATCTGAGCCTGTAACCTACATGTCCAAGTCAGTTTAACTTCTCACATCAGAGAAGATATGGCATCACTGTTAAGCCAGGGAGAGACCCAAGACTTGGTGTCTGCCGTACAGGGACTCCTAGTAACCAGCAGTAGCCATGACCCTCAGTCCAAGTCTCGTGGAACATTTGGGCCATGAGACCCTCTTGCCAGTGACTTGAGCTGGCCTGAGCTCCTGGGTCCCAGGATGCCAGACGTCTGCACAGAGTAGCTTCTGCGTCTGATGGGCTTCTCTCTTTCCTCCCCACTGTTTTTTTTAAATTTTTGGCTGGAATTTAAAAACCGGTACCTGAGTTGCTTATTATTTCTCCTTAATTACTACCCAGCATAATATAGTAACCATTGGCCATCTCATTACATTTCAGACTAAACCCATTTTAAGTTTATTCCAGTACAGTTATAAGCTCCTTCATGCTGAGTGACTGTCATTTATTATAACATCACCTGGTCCTCTGTTTCCAACTCAAAAGAATCAGAGGGATTAATGCTAGCCATTTTCATTAAACCAATTTTAATAAACATGTTAAAGATCGTAATATTCTTGATAAATTAAAATGTACAGAACATATGAACATTGACCTTCACGGAAAGATTGCATGTTTGCATATCACACATCACTGTTGTGGCCGTGTGATACCTTGAAGGGTCTTAAAGCCCTGGCTTACATTTAGCAGAAAATCGACAACTCTGGCAGAGGAGCTTAGCCTGGCCATAGCACAAGAGAACAATCCTCTGTAACAGTAACAAGGGTGGTCTTTGAAGGGTAAGCCAGAACCTGACCTGTGCAGTCAACAATATTGTCAATGTATTTTGTGTGGTTGGTAGATTGATCCACTATTTAAATGTGCTTGCTGCTTTTTTCCAAGGAGACAAAATAAAGCCAGTATCCTACCTTTCATGAAAAACAGCTTAGTTGCACTACCGTGTGATTGCAGTGTTCTAGAATAACTTGGCTCTGGAGCAAGCAGTAAGCCAATCTAAGAAGGATGTCTATTTAGCATCTGAATAACGTCAACTATTGATATAAATGTTTGCATTTCTTTCTAGGGCCTTCCAAACAGGATACTATTCTAGAACCTAATAAGAATAGAGAGAGAACTATATATACATCCATTAGAATTAATTTAGAAATTTTATTGTGCTGAAAAATACTTTGTAAATTCTACTTACATCCAGAGCAAAACAAATTAACAATCAACTTAAATCAACATTTAATTATGTAACACTCATTTCTTTAGTAAGTGTGAACAAGTAGCAGCTATTAAAGGCAAAGGTGATGTAGTGAGAAGTGCTTCTCCAGTTACTGTAATTGTGGGACGATTAAAGCACCTTTCTGAACTGCAGTTTCCTCATCTACAGAATGTGAATAACACTTGTACTGCTTACTTAGGGTTTGTGGTGGGAATCCAATGAGATAATACACGAGAAAATGCTCCATTAATCACTAGATGTTTTTTGAACATATATATGTGAAATCCCCAATACAAATGATCCACTTAGCAATATAGACTCAAAGACTACAGCTACACATCTTTATCTTAGAAAATTATTTACCTAACATCTTCTGAAAGGCAGGTGTGTTGTAACCCGAGCTTTAACTGATACTCGAATTGTCATCTTAATTTTTGTCTCACACAAAGGGATGCTGCTTCTTGTAATGCTAGCTAACACATATTGACTTCTTATTATTATCCACAGATTATTTTTATTCTTTGAGCACTATTTCTACATGTCCTATGATTGAATCCTCACAGCAGTCCTACGATGTAGGTACTGTTCTTATCCCCATTGAAAGAACTGAAACAGAATTTCTCAAAGAATTTCCCAAGGTCACACAGCTAATGAGTGACAGAACTAAGATGGAACTCAGATCTGTGTGATTCCAGAACCCAGGCAGCTCAGCTACCCCCTGCAATAGGGAATTTAAATCACACCAGATATAATATAGTTCATCTCATATTAAACCCCTTCCCCCAAAAGTCAGAAATGTCTGAAACTTTAGAACTGGTGATACCATAACTTTTCCCCACAAAAGGACCCATTAGATTTTGCTGGTTAAGGGTGCCTGACAAATTCATTACCGGACTGTGAGATGAAAGTGTATGACTCTGGCACTTCAGAGACCACTGGTGGTGATGCCGTGGCTGAATTGGAAATCCTTTAGTGAACAAGAGGAGTGGGCTTCACTTCTGCTGCCCCCCAGGCCAGGCCTGTGGCATTCTTCCTGTCCTTTACATCCCCAGATCTGACTCACCCTTCAGCTTCCTGGCTCTAGTACAGCTGGCTTTCTTCCTTAACTAATGACAAGTATCGTGGCATATTTAAAGAGTTCCTTAAACCGGTTTTTTTTTTTTTTTTAGTTAGTTATTTCTCCTTAAACCGTTTTAATTGAACCACCTACAAAAGCTCTCTTGAACAATAGCTATCAATGGAAAAATGTATTTGTTTAACCGTAACTGAGAGTTATGTAGCATGCCTCAAATTTTACAAAAATTTCTAGTTTGACCAAATTTCTCATCTCAAATGCACTAGTGTGCATTTATGAGTATGAGCTCACACTCTCTAGAGTTGTGTAACAACTTACACAGTGATAGAGGAATACTTTTTAACTGTCCCCTTATTAGGAAAACACCTATAAAGGTATCTCTTAAAGTATGGTGCTTTACTACCGGAGGTGTGCACAATGATTACTGGTAGTACGGAATAAACATTAAGAATGTATAATTACGTGGGGCTTCCCTGGTGGTGCAGTGGTTGGGAATCTGCCTGCCAATGCAGGGGACACGGGTTCGAGCCCTGGTCTCGGAAGATCCCACATGCCACGGAGCAACTAGGCCCGTGAGCCACAACTGCTGAGCCTGCACGTCTGGAGCCTGTGCTCCGCAACAAGAGAGGCCGTGATAGTGAGAGGCCCGCGCACCGCGATGAAGAGTGGCCCCCACTTGCCGCAACTAGAGAAAGCCCTCGCACAGAAACGAAGACCCAACACAGCCATAAATAAATAAATAAATAAATAAATAAATAAACCCAAAGTTAAAAAAAAAGAATGTATAATTATGTATATTAATTTTAATGTATATTGGGAAAAGTATATAACTAGTATATCAAAGCCATGATTTCATGATTTTTAAATTGAGGCGAAACTAGATATTTTATTTTTTAAAAGGGCTTACATAGGTATTTTGCTCTTTTAAAAAAAAAAAAATTAAACAGAATTTTAAATGCAGTATACTAGAGTTAGTACCTGAGTAGACAGGTACACATATAAATGCTGTGTGGAAAGCATTGGCCCATGATATACACAATTAGCTCACAGCTAGTTTTCTACAGTGTTGTGTCCTGTGTAACGAAGTCTTGGTGATTCTTGCTTTTGTGACAGTCTCTCATGAAAGCTTTGGATTGTTTCTTCTTTGCATTATAGTAAACTCTTGACAGGATTTTTGGTCTTGTTTCAAAATAACAGTTAACCTCTGAGTCTTCTTTCCTTATTTCTCTTACAACAATATATTTATTATTTGCCAGCTCTTTCAAAATTGCAGAGGCTCCGTAGAGTTCACTGTGATGTGTTTGCAAAATGAATTCAAAACAACAATTCTTCTTCTTGGTAATTTAAATGAGATGTTACTATGGAAAGGTCTGAGATAAAACTTCAAAGCACTTTTTCCCTGAAAAAATTAGTTAAGGTGGCCACAAGGAATGTAAGTGCTCTGTTAAACGTGAAATGTATGCTCTGTTGGGATTTCACAGAAACGATTGGTCGAATAATATACTTCATTACATGTGCTTATAGTTTTTGAATCTGGCTGCAAGAGAAACCTCAGGCTGTAAGGTTTCCTTTCCTTGGCTTTTGATCTTTTAAGTGTGTTTTTTCCTTTGTGGTGTTATGGTTGAAAATAATTTAAGTTGAAAGCCTAAGATTTGTGCTTTGGTGAAGGTTTTGGTTGTTTAATCTGTTGGTTTTCATGGAGAAATAACTGCCAGAAATAGTGTGGGGTTTGGCATCCAGCAGACATGGTTTGGAAGATGAGCCTCCACTTACTTTTCCTGTGGCTTTGGGCAAGATGCCGTGAGCGAGCCTCAGTTCCACCAATTGAAAATGGGCCTGACAATCCTTATTTAATGGAGTTGCAATCAAGGTTAATGTGGAGGACTATAAAGGGAGTAATAGATGGTAACTATTAGTTTTATTTTCAGTCGTCGACAATGACTCCATAAATTACGGTTGTGGAACCCTGCTGTTCCAAGCCTCACTGCACTTCCAGGCAGCCTTCTTTCCATGAACTTCTGCAGAGTGTCCTTCCGGGCTCCGCACAGACCATTCTGAACTGTGCCGCTCACCTGCTGTCCCTTCTCAAGCCCTGTCTCCTGCCTTCCCCCATCCCAGGCCTCCTTGTCGGTCCTGCGTGCCATCTACCCTTTGTATGTCAGTCTTTACTCTGTTTTATCTGGACTTCTAGTTGACAGAATTTAACGGTTTTTTCTTTTAATTCCTCTATTCATTTTTTATTTTATGTATTTATTCTATTTATTTGGTTGCGCTGGTGTGCTCCTTCGTCGTGGCTCGCCGGCTCCTTAGTTGCAGCATGCATGTGGGATCTAGTTCCCTGACCAGGGATCGAACCCGGGCTGGGGAGCACGAAATCCACTGCGCCACCAGGGCAGTCCCTCTAACTCCTTTATTCAGATCTTAGTTTCTCCAACCAAATTTTAAGTACTCGAGGGCAAAGAACTCTGTATCCTATACTTTTTCCATATTACCCACAGTGATCTGGCTTAATGCCAAAATCGTAATAATAATGATAATGATGATGACGATGATGATGATGAAAGAGGACATTAAATCAGAGCCACTGAGAAAATGGAAGAGTGGTGGTCATAAAGTGAGATAAGAGCATTGCACATTATGATCCATTTACTTTGGGGATGGTTATGCTACACTGAACATCTACCATAGTACTTTACTCATAGGAGTCACTAAGAAATAGTATCAAAGTCTGCTTCATTGAGGGAGGTACCTAACTACCCAATAATGAAAATGAAATGGAGAAGGGAAAATACACTAAATCCCTGGCGTCAGAAGACCTGGATTCAAATATGACTCTAGTTGCATGACCTTGGGAGGGTCACTTAACATTAGGTGTGAAATTGAGGGCTCCAGGGGAGTGGGGAACCAAACCACACAACTGCTAAAACATTACAGATTTAAATCTTGGGTCTGGAACTGGCTCACTGCATATGTGTTCTCGGTAGAGTCATCCGTCTCCTGAACTCTCCGTCTCTAAATTTAGTGTGACGAAATCCTTCAGAGCTGCTAGGGTTACTTCAGCACGCGTGCGTTGGTGCCTGGTGTTGTGGGCACCCACTAAGTGGTGTGTTTATTTAATTTTTTTTAACTTTTTATTTTATTTTGGAGCATAGTTGATTAACAATGTTGTGTTAGTTTCAGGTGGACAGCACAGGGATTCAATGATGCATAAATGTTGTGTTTATTTTTAAATAAACCTCTATGGATCAACGTTGCTTCAGTTGTAAAGTGACGGACTTCAGCTAGAGAATCACCAAAATCCCTTTGAGCTCTAACCTTCTATGTCAGTTACCTCAGAGAGAAGATAGGAGGTAAAGGATATTGTTTTATTTATTTATTTATTTATTTATTTATTTATTTAATTATTACTATTTTGGCCATGCCACGTAGCATGTGGGATCTTAGTTCCCCAACCAGGAATGGAACCCGTGTCCCCTGCAGTGGAAGAACGGAGCCCTAACCACTGGACCACCAGGGAATTCTTTTTTTTTTTTTTTTTTAATTTATTTATTTATTTATTTATGGCTCTGTTGGGTCTCCGTTTCTGTGCGAGGGCTTTCTCTAGTTGCAGCGAGCAGGAGCCACTCTTCATCGCGGTGCGCGGGCCTCTCACTGTCGCGGCCTCTCTTGTCGCGGAGCACAGGCTCCAGACGCGCAGGCTCAGTAGTTGTGGCTCACGGGCACAGTTGCTCCGCGGCATGTGGGATCCTCCCAGACCAGGGCTTGAACCCGTGTCCCCTGCATTGGCAGGCAGATTCTCAACCACTGCGCCACCAGGGAAGCCCCCAGGGGAATTCTTAATACTGCTTTCTTAAGCTCATTAGGGATCTTTAATTTACCAAAAAGAAACTGTTGCAGCAAAAAGTGGATACATCTAAATTGCATTAGTCATTAGTGAAATATTTTTCTCACTGACAATATGGCTTCACCTTTGTCGTCATACTAGTGGACCTCTGTGGCATCTTCCCCTTGAGTTTTGCAGTTCCATTCTGCCCACTAAGAACTTCTGTATTTGCACCCTTAGGATGGTCAAGTACCTCAGTAATAACTTAAAACAGAGTTGAGCCTGTCAAGTTGGCGAGCAGGTAATTCACTGGCAGAAGAAGAGCTATATTTTATAATACACACGTCAAGTTTGACTGCTCCTTAGTATCATACATGATTAAACAAGTTCCGAGAGAACGTAACATTGATTCACTCCATTTTTCAGTGAAGGATTCTGCCTATTGAAGAGACAGATGTAATCAACTGCCAATTTGTATGTTTTTCCTTCAAGTCCTCTGATTTCTAAAATGAACACAAAATCACAGTTTTCTTTTTCTTTATTTTCACAACTTTTCTATGCACACAGTCCTTCAACATTGTCCCTTCCTGGCAAGTTTCTGGCTAAGGGTTTACAATGCCTGGGGTTGCAGAGCTGGCAGGTGGCTCTGCAGACAGGTGTCACGAGGCCCACGTAGTGCTCATCTGAGTCTTCAGGTTAAAGAAGCTGGTGTGTACCGGGCAGGTTGGAAAACTTAAGAACATTACAGTAATTAGAGGCTTCCTGGGAAGGTCACGTTTACCAGTGGTCAAATATTGAGATTCCAGCTAATGGATTGGAATCCACCAACAGATCTTGACGTTGGGCCTTGTAGGTCTCTGGAAGAATTATTGCCCTGCAGCCTACCCTTTTCTTTCCTGGTTTGCCAGAACTGCAGTGTGGCACTATGATAACTGCCCTCCTTGCTTCCTGGGAGTCTTACCATCTAGGGACATGAAAATCTCTCTGCTTACAGAAGGGTTACAAATCCCGGTCTCTTTGATCCAGGGGGTGAGAGGCAGGTCCATGGGGTCCAATTCCATGGGCGTGTGGTACCCTAGACTGCACACCGGGATCTCTGGCTTACCCAGGAGGAGTCCCGTCTTCCTGCACAAACACTGACAGTTAGGGTTTGGTTTTTATTTTTTCTAAAGTTGGTCTTTTCAACATTTCGTTCGTAACATCTATAAGGGAAATTGCAATTTTAAATAGATAATACAAAGTAGAAAAAAATCAAATTTGGTTGATGATTTCTGAGATTACTTTAAGCATGTGTCGCTTTAAATTTTCACATTTGTTCTAAGTAAGTAGTTGGACAACTTAAGAACCACATTCTATACCATAGTTGATATGCAGGCAACAGATAGTCAATTGGAGAAAAGTAAGACCAATAAAAACTGTTAACAGAAACGTAAAGGAATGTAATAAATGTATGTCTTCTCCTCAAGCCTTTGAAAAACAGGAGGGATTATTAAAAGATATGTTTTTTTGCTTCAACATTGATTGTGGTTCTTGGTTCAATTTATCTCTGCAAATACTAAATCTGTTTTAGGAGTCAGTTCACGTCACTTATGTTTTAAATACTGATTTTAAAAGATGATTCCTGAACAGTGATGTTCAGACAGTTCTAACCACATAATCTTTTCCTCAGACAAAATATTTCATCTATACTGGATCTATACTGGATCCCCTCTGTTTAAAGTGGGGTGAGGAAAGGAAAACAGAGGTGTCTGTATACACACAGACATGCAGACACACATACATCGCCCACACTTCCCAGAACTCCAGTCTAAAGATCACTGGTATTTTACTACCTTTTTGTTAGAATGACTAATAGCCCCAGTTCATCATATTCTGAAGTAGACGTTGAGCAATAATTAGTTTAAATTAAAAAATACAGACTTCAGGAAAGAGATTCCTAAAAGATGGTGGCAGCAGTCGCATTGTTCATTCATCTCTCCATAAAAACAGAGCAACTGGGATATCAAAATCGCAACCCACAGAGAGCAACTACAACAAGCCAGGTTCCTCCACAAACCCCCCTATACTAGCAGGTAAGGACAGACTACCAACAACTGTGACATTCTTGCAGGGTTAGTAACTATGTGTGAGGAAGCAGAGGAAAGGAAACAGCACAGCTGATGGCTTGAGAAGAGGAAATCCCTCAACTTGCTGGAAAGTCCACCAAGCCGGTCAGGGTAGCTGTGAGATTGGGTGGGTGTTCTTTGCAGGATCTGGTTCGTAGGCGAATATAAGGGGACTGGAAACGATTCCGTAGGATGATGCTAAAGCAGTCTGGGCCTTCTAAACTCTTGAAGTGAGCAAACCAACTCTCTGTTCCAAAACAGATCTTCACACTGAGGAAAGCTGCTGGAAGCAGGATCCAGATTGAACAGGACGGGACAATAGGGGAGAAGAAAGAAAGTGTCCAGGTAAAACGCGACTGATGACAACTTAGGCAGTCTTACAGACGGGAAGGCTAGTTTTTAAAAATCACGTTGTGAAAACAACAGACGGGAGAGTTCGAGAATCATAAAGTTGGAAAAACTATCCTGGGCTCTCCCTTTCAAAGTACAGGAGAACTTATTTCATTAAAAACGAAAACAAAAAAAACAAAACAAGAAACCAAGCAAAATAAGATTCAACCAAGTTTTTCTAAGGGAAAAACAAGGAACAGAATAATGTCCCTGCGGTGAAAACATGCCCCCCAAAGCCTACAAAAATAGATGAAAACTCTAAACCATTATTTCAAAACAAGGTAAACAAAATGGTTTAAATGATAGAGGATAGGAAAGAAAACATAAATCAGAATTAGATCAGAAATTAGGTGACTGAAGAAAATCCATGGAGTAGCATATTTAAGGAACTCAAGGATGGAAAACATGAGCCACAAATTTTCTACCCAAACTTAGCTGCAAGTATAACAACCACAGATGAAGAGTTATGAATAGTGTAAGAACTGAACTACTGCTCTCATGAGCCCTTCCTGAGGAATTTGCTATAGAATGAGCTTCAGACAATCCCCCTCCAAAACAAAACAACCAGGAGACATCACAGGAAAGGAAGCAGTGAAGTTGTTTCCCAGCGCTTAGGTAGTAGCCATGTGACTGAGTTCTGGCCCTGACATGGAGAAACAGAAATGCAGGGTACCTCCAGGCCCCATCCTCCACATGCGCTTCACTGATTGGCCAGCCGGGTGCAAAGGGTCCAGCAAAATATTCTTTGACACCAGTAGAAATCACATTACTGTTATTCCAGATAGCTCAAAGTAGCATCTGTGCTTCACTACTTCAAGATTACAATAATTATGAGATTTACCAGATTAGATTAAATGTTGTCATTTAATCTAATAAGGAAGCACACCTGCACCACCAAATTTTTTAATAACTTTGATAACTATATTTCAGTATAATCCATTTCCTTGATAATACCCTGCACTTTATGTAACGCATTTAAAAACATTATTCTGAGAAGAGGTCCGTATGCTTCACCAAACTGCCGAATGAGTCATAGAGCAAAAGAGAGGTTCAGAACTCCTGAATTAAATGGAAAGAGACGGGTCTCTAAATTAATAGGAGCCTTCTCTCCACTCTGTCAACACACACTGAAAATGACTTGAGCAAGAAATAAACTTCTGTTGTGTTTAAATGAAAATGATAAAAAGGAAGAAAAAACTTAGTATGGGAGAAAATCCTTACATGATTTTATTCAAATGCTTTTATAGAAAGAACGTTAGTTTTTCTGAGTGTTTTAGTAGCTTTCTGCTATTCAAAATCAGTTTACATGGTCTTTACTGATTATCCACAGGGGTCAGAAGAAGCACCAGCGTTTCTTCAGTTTTTGTGGTTGGACTGACTAGGCCAGACGGAACATTCTGTTACCTGACTGAAACACACAGCGATTCTAGTGCTTACTTTACAATACAAATCAGGAGTTTGGGATTAGCAACTACTGTATGTAAAACAGATAAACTATTATGTATAAGTAGATAAACAACAAGGTCCTACTGTAGAGCACAGGGAACTGTATTCAATATCTTGTAATAAACTATAATGAATCCGAAAAAGGATATATATGTCTGTGTGTGTGTGTCTATAACTGAATCACTGTGCTGAACACCAGAAACTAACACAACATTGTAAATCAGCTCTACTTCAATTTAAAAAAAAAAAAAGCAAATTTGATTCAAAGTGCGCTTCTCCAAGGGGCCTGTGCGGATGTCAGACACAAGTAAGGACATTTTAGTATACTTTTGGTAATCTTCTATCACAAGAAATCCTCATGAGATTAGCAGACGTGATTGCTGAAGGGAACTCCACCATCCTCACCTTTGTAAGTGTGACCTGAGGGCCAGACAGGTGTGGTCAGCTTCACTGTGGTTACAGCCAAGGCAGCCACCTAGGCCCCAGCTGTGCCGTCTACACATGTGACATTCACGTGGCGCTCTACCTGCCACCGTCTCCCCCCCCCCAGCTTTCCTCCTTCCCTCACGTCACAGTAGAATCGCCTCCAGTCATTCTGCACGGACTCCTGGGAAAATTTTCCCAGTTCTCTAGCTTTTTTGCTTTTAGAGCTCAGGAAAAGGTTTTCTTTTCCCTCCTTTCTTAAGGCTGTTTATGTATTTCTTTTCTTTACCCTCATACATTTGGTTACAGTGACTTTGACTTAATTAAAATGAATAAATGAGAGAGAAAAAAAACAAATGATCTTTATTATACAAATACGTTTGTACTTAAATGTTGCCTAAGAATAGGTGGTTAAACCTCAGAAGACCCACAAATTTATCTGGTGGGCAAATTGTGAATACAAAACATTCTCTTACCATTTTTTTTGTTGTTTCTAGATGTAATGCCTAAAATTCCGATTACCATCATTGTTAACTATCCTACCACTGATCCAGATAGCTTTCAAATCTACCTTTGTTACTTAGATGTGGAGAAACATAGAATATTTTTTCTTCTTTTTTTAATTTAATTTTTATTTTATATTGGGGTATAGTTGATTTACAATGTTGTGTTAGTTTCAGGTGTGCAGCTAAGTGATTCAGTTATACATATACATGTATCTGTTCTTTTCAGAATCTTTCCCCTTTTAGGTTATTACAGAATGTTGAGTAGAGTTCTCTGTGCTATACAGTAGGTCTTTGTTGATTATCTATTTTATATACAGCAGTGTGTGCGAAACACAGAATTTCAATGTTCACGAATGCTGACAACAATTTGAGAGAAGGGAAGTAATACACTTAAAACCTCTCTGACGCCCCAGGGCGTGTATTCTTTGGATAGTCTCTTGCAGCTTCTTGGTGACCAGCCACCTTGTAGAGTGAACATGGGTGCCCTGTGCAGTGTCCTTTCCTCTGTTTGGCCCGTTTTGGTCCATGTCAGCATCTGGTCTTTCCTTCCCGTGAGTCTCCTTCTTAGGAATAACCCCGCGAGAATTATCTTTGTTTCCCTGCCTTTGCTGTATCATTGGGGTGGGTGTGTGTTTAGCCTACTCGTCACTGCTTTGCTCAGAGAACTGATGCTTTGCAAGCCCTCCTGATCTTTCTGTGACAGAGTCAGAAAGGTGATTCAGACCTAACAGAATCTCAAGTAGGTTTTTCTGTACTTGGGGTGCTTCTTTCTAGCCTCACCATTCCTACTCTGGGAGAAAGCGTATCTCAGAGTTTTTGTCTCTGAAACCATTCTTCTGATTGGAGTTCTTAGCAACACCCTTAGGAAGAGGGTTCCGTTCTCTTTTCACTTCTTCCTTAATGTCTTTCTCTTGGTCTGTATGTGTAACTTTATTGTGGATCGGCAGCACAGTTAAATTGAATAAAATGCACTTCTTAAAATTCTAATCAATAAATCAAAGTGTAAATTAGTTAGGGGTTATGGAGAAGCAGGAAGCTGCCAAGAGATGAGTTTGAGCTTTTCTAAGGGCTGATTTTTTAAGCACGATTAACGGTGAAAGGGAAGCAGGTCTCGATTGTTTTGGGTTGGATTTCTCAGTGAGACACGCAGCTGTCTTTGAAATCCACGTATTAGCAGGTCTTTAATTTTTTCCTGGCATTGGACTGTTCCGGTAAAAGGAAGAATATATTTATATCTGTTTACTCTAAGAGAAATATACTAATGTGTGATGGTATCATAACTATCCAAACATAGACCCTTCGCCTGCACTGAAATTAGCTTAACCACCATACGAGGCCACTGAGTTGACAAGCCGAGCATTACAGGGGAACCTGTGAACACTCATAACGTATCTACAAGTTGAGCCTTTTTAAACAGAAGAGTTAAAAGCATGAATTGATCTGTCATCCGCCATCTGAATAAGGCTCTAAATTTTTAAAACAGAGGAGTCACTTAGTCTGTGGTGACTTATTGGGCTTTGGAAATAGACTACTACCAACCCAAGCGAAAGCATGGGACTCCCAAAGATTCCCATTCACTGTGAGTTATAATCTACTCTATCGTGTGCGGAGCTCACCTTCCCCTTCCACATTGTTTTCTGCATTGCCTAAATGACCCAGCAAACAAATATGCTTTGTTAAGTAGACTTCTCTTCCTTTATCCATCATACTTCTCTCAATATTGGTTTGCCTTTCTCTGTGGTTCTTCGTGTTGCTGCTGTTTTTGAAATTTAGAAAATAGTATTGGTGTTTTGATAGCTTAGGTATTTTTAAATTTAATTTTTATTTTATATTATAGTTGATTTACAATGTTGTGTTAGTTTCAGGTGTACAGCAAAGTGATTCAGTTATACGTACACATATATCCATTCTTTTTCAGATTCTTTTCCCATATAGGTTATTACAAAATATTGAGTAGACTTCCCTGTGCTATACAGTAAGTCGTCGTTGATTATCTATTTTATATATAATAGTGTGTATATGTTACTCCAAACTCCTATCTTATCCCTCCCCCTCCCCCTCCCTCTGTCCCCTTTGGTAACCGTAAGTTTGTTTTCTATCTCTGTGAGTCTGCTTCTGCTTTGTAAATAAGTTCATCTGTATTAATTTTTAGATTCCACATATAAATGATATCACATGATATTTGTTTTTCTCTGTCTGACTTCACTTAGTATGATATTTTCTTAACTCTGATAGTGGGTATAGACATTAAATATAATTATTATGCTAGGTGCCTTAAGATTTATGAAATTGGCAGTAGAACACCGCTAAAAAGTATTGACCCACAGTTTAAATGTAATGACTCTGAATGGTTTTCTTTTCCATTCTACTGTGTCCAATGGTTAATACACTATTCTTTGTTGCTTCCATCCTGCGTATTACAGAACTGTTATATGAATTGCTGCCCACATCATACTTAAAGTTACAGGAGTAATCAAATTGGAATGTTATGACAATAGCTGCTGAGTCCCAGGGTTTAGTATTTCCAATTGGAGCATTGATTTATCTCTGGAAGTTTGAATTAAATTTCCTGTTGCTTCTTTTACTAAAAACATTCTCTGTCTTTATTTTAACATTATTCTGCTGAACTAGAGATATAATCATTTTTTACAATTACAGTTTTAAAAATTACACTGTGAATATTTAGCATGCCCTGGTCATAAATTGTGTTTGCAGTGAATAAATTGTTAGCCTAAAATAGAAAGAATTCTTACATGAATTAGGACAGAGTTTCTCTCGATATTTTGCAAATCCTTAGCCAGCTGTGAACATGGAACTACATCGCATTACCTTTCACAGAGAAAGCAATTTATTATGTGCTAATAAATATTTTAGGAGCTTTTTAATGATTGTTTTTGGAATAGGAAAAATGCAATTTATAGAGGTAGATAAATTTCACAAGTAATACCTAAATGTTCCACATATGTATTTTAGGTTTTGTTTTGTTTTTAATAATCGGGAGTCACTGCCTTCACCAACTCTGTTTCGTTCACCATTATTTCTCACTATCAGACAAATGATATATTTACTTATTTGCTTACTCTTATCTTCCCCTCACTATGATATAGATTTCATGAAATTGAGGACTTTGGATTTGTTCACTGCTAAGTGTATTACCTAGAACAGTACCAGACACAAAAAAGGAGTTGAGAATATATTTGTTGAATAAATGAACAAATAAATTAATTTTGTTTTACATCTTTTTTCTTTTTATTTAACATAGTTTGAGCTTTTCTTTGTTATTAAAGAGTAAAATATCTTTTTAAAAAAGAAATCATAGGCCATTAAAGCAATTAAATATAAATCAAATCTGTTGGAGATGTTTTAGTAGCCCCATGTTGGTTAAACTGTGATTGTCAACTACAGTTTGCAGAGTCTATATTCTGATCCACCACACCCTTTTTGGAAAAAAATAAAAAGGCAGAAGCTTTACAGTATACTTTATTCTTAAAGAATAAAATAATGCCATTTGCAGCAACATGGATGGACCTACAGATTGTCATACCGAGTGAAATAAGTCAGACAAATATCATATGATATCACTATCTTAAAAAATGATACAAATGAACTAATTTACAAAACAGAAACAGACTCACAGACTTCAAAAAGAAACTTATGGTTACCAAAGGGGAAAGGTAGGGGGAGGGTTAAAATAGGAGTTTGGAATTAATATACACACACTACTATATATAAAATAGGTAATCAACAAGGACCTACTGTATAGCACAGTGAACTCTACTCAGTACTCTGTAATAACCTAAATGGGAAAAGAATCTGAAAAAGAACGGATATATGTATATGTATAACTGAATCACTTTGCTGTATACCTGAAACTCACCCAACATTGTAAATCAACTCTACTCATATAAAATAAAAATAAATTTAAAAAATTTTTTAATTAAAACAAAAAAAATAAATTCATGAATATACAAGTGCTCAGTTAAAAGAACAACCCTCTTGAAACTGAAAAATATTCATCATCCCATGTAAAGAAGAAAACTGTCGGGGTCATGGGTACCCATGAGTGATGCGGTTGGACGTGGTACAGTATCCCTGTGGAACAGGATGTGCCCCCGGCAGGGCTTGGACTCAGAAGCAAGGGTGAGTGAGAGCAGCTGAAGGAAGTCAAGTGCGCCTGTAAAACAGCAGAGGAAGGGTCCTCTTGTTATTTAGCCAGCAGTTTGCCAGTTGTATGTATTAACTTTGAGAAACCTCTGAAGCTGATGTTCTCTTAGTCCATTCAGTAAAATAAGAATCCCACAAGTGAGTAATTTTCAATCATTTTTTGCCTCTACCCTGCAATCCTACCCAACTCTTTGAGATGGTTGTTGAATAGCTGCTCTCCTTTTACATATATTATACAATACATTTTATCTCGACAAAATTAGATTTTACATGCATCGGGGCTGGAACTGGGGTAGGACGAGAAAGTTCAATTCTGCCAGCTTTTAAAATATCATAGTAGATTGTAAATCTATCCAGTCACATTTTACTGGTCCCAAGCAGCTGTCGTTCACTCCTGCTTTCTTTCCTGTATCTTTTCTTACCTTTCTTTGATCTCCCACTGCCTTCTCTCTCCCTTGCTTTCTCTTCTCCTTTCTCGCGTGCACAAGCCCGAGAGCATGTGTGGGCTGAGTGGTTGGATGTGCAGGCGTGCTGTGGGGGCCAGTGCCCAGCCAGCTCCATTCTTTCTCAGGTTTCTCCCCAACTTTATCATTCTTACCAGTTTCCTTTCTGTACGGATTTCCTTCATATCTTCACGGACAGACATCTGACAGGCAAGTGTACCAAGGAAAGAAGACACTTGGGGACTGCAAAACTAAAAAGTGCTTTTAATAACCATCCATAGTTCCATTGGAACCATTCATTCTCCCCTGCTTCTTACAGAAAGTTACAGGAATGGATATCTGGACAGTTTGGAGTGTGACATGCCCTATGGAATTGTTAAGTGACCATTGACCAAATCTTAACTAGTTCTAGGATTTTCATATCATTTCTCTTGAGTATTCAATTGACAATTTGTTTTAAACAAATTCTTGAATGATAGTCTTCGGATAAAGGGGGAGATGGGTTTGGGAAGGTATTTTGAGTTCCTAAAATATCATGATCTAAAACACTGGAAAGTAGCCATTGCCATGCCAGCTAACTTTTCTTTTACTATATATTCTTTTTCACTAAGCTTAGTAAAATTATAAATGATATAGCACAGAGGAGTTGAGGGTCTAGGGAACAAGGATCAAGCGAACTGAATTTGGACACTTTAACTTGAGTGTGTATCAGGACAGATCCAGTTGAAGTATCCCCACCCTCACGTCTCCCCACACCTTCCCTCCCTCTAAATCAAGTAATTTTAAATTTTGACACTTTACAAATAATATTGGTGAGCACCATCATATTACCAGTATCATTAATAAAACTAGGATGTAGCTAATGTAACGCATTTGACAGTATTTGGGGAAAACCTCCATGTAGAGAGATGAGTAAATCATACACTGTCATTGTACAAGCTGAACATTTGTACACAGAGGAATTATCTTTAAAAGAAACCCAAGAAAGACATTGTCTTTGTCATAACAACTTTTTAAATTAACTTTTTATTTTGAAATAACTCTAGATTTACAGGAAAGTTGCACAGATAGTACAGAGTAGTTCAATATACACTCCACTGAGTTTCTCAACTTAAATTTTTATTGTATTATTTTTTAAAACGAATGGAGCCTAAGTAGACATGACTACTAAATAATATGGTGTCCTGGATGGAATCCTGGAACAGAAAAAGGACATTAGGTTAAAACTAAGGAAATCTCAGTACAGTGTGGACTTTAGTTAATAACAATAATAATATATCAGCAGTGGCTTATTAATTGTGACAAATGTACTATACTAATGTAAGATGTTAATAATGGGCTAAACTGGCCATAGGGTATATGAGAACTCTGGACTATCTTTGCAATGTTTCTATAAATAAATCTAAAACTTTTAAAATAAAAAGTTTATTTTTAAAAGTATCATCCCCCCCCAGAAAAAGTTAATCATATATTCATTCAGTATCTACTCTGCCCTCAGCACTTTTGGTCGGGGTTACAAGTGTCAGTTCTTTGTGAATTCACACAGTGAATCAAAAAACATTCTGTGAGTATCTGTTGTGTTCCTGACACTGTTGCAGCTACATAGGATGCAAAGATGAATAGGACACAGTGCCTGCCCCCAAGGGACTCTGATCTACTCAAGGCAAGAGACAGCCTAACATGGGATTAGGGCTATAGTGGAGACAGAGGTTGTGGGCTTGGGAAACCAGGGGCTGGAGTCACTTATTTCACTGGGGTTGGAGTGAAACCAAGTGTTACAAAATGGCTAACTCTGAGACAAAAGCAGTGGACTGGAAACCAAAGGAAATTTAAACAAATATCTAACAATTAGAAGGTGATAGCAAAGGTATAGTGATGTTCATAGGAAACAAGAGTCATAAGAGCAACTGTATCTAGTGGTGACTCATTACAAGTAGGACTACCAATTACAAGATTTCTAGTCCCAGTAGAAAGCAAGTTCAGTACAAGCCAGCCGTTTTCTTACATCAAAAAACTGACGAGGGCTTCCCTGGTGGTGCAGTGGTTGAGAATCTGCCTGCCAATGCAGGGGACACAGGTTCAAGCCCTGCTCTGGGAGGATCCCACATGCCGCAGAGCAACTGGGCCCGTGAGCCACAATTACTGAGCCTGCGCATCTGGAGCCTGTGCTCCACAGCAAGAGAGGCCACGATAGTGAGAGGCCTGTGCACCGCGATGAAGAGTGGCCCCCGCTTGCCACAACTAGAGAAAGCCCTAGCACAGAAACGAAGACCCAACACAGCCATAAATAAATTAATTAATTAATTTAAAAAAAGAAAAATTGCTTTAAAAAAAAAGAAAAACTGACGTGAGAAAGGAAAATACTAATAATATAACCTGCAGCATAGGCAAAACACTCTTTGACATAAATCGCAGCAATATTTATTTGGATCTGTCTCTTAAAGTAAAGGAAATAAAAGCAAAAATAAACAAATGAGACCTAATTAAACTTAAAAGCTTTTGCACAGCAAAGGAAACCATCGACAAAATGAAAAGATAACCTACTGAATGGGAGAAAATATTTGCAAATGATATGACTGATAAGGGGTTAATATCCAACATATATAAACAGCTCATACAACTCAACATCAAAAAACAACCTGATTAAAAAAATAGGCAGAAGAACTGTATAGAAATTTTTTCAAAGAAGAAATTCACATGAAAAGGTGCTCAACATTGCTAATCGTCCAGGAAATGCAAATCAAAACCACAGTGAGATATCACCTCACACCTGTCAGAATGGCCATCATCAAAAACACAAATAACAAATGCTGGCGAGGATGTGAAGAAAAGGGGACCCTCGTACACTGTTGGTGGGACTGTAAATTGGTGCAGCCACTGTGGAGAACAGTATGGAGGTTCCTTAAAAAACTAAAAGTAGACCTACCATATGACCTGGCAATTCCACTTCTGGGTATATACCTGAGAAAAACACAAAAACACTAATTTGAAAAGATACATGCACCCCAATATTCATAGCAGTATTGTTTACGATAGCCAAAATATGGAAGCAGGCTAAATGTCCATCAACCAATGAATGGATAAAGAAAATGTGGTACATATATACAATGGAATATTACTCAGCCATAAAAAGGAATGAAATAATGCCATTTGCAGCAACATGGATGGACTTGGAGGGTATTATGCTAAGTGAAATAAGTCAGACAGAGAAAGACAAATACTGTATGATATCACTAATGTGTGGAATCTAAAAAAATTCCACAAACTAGTGAATATAACAAAAAAGAAGCAGACTCACAGATATAGAGAACAAACTAGTGGTTACCAGTGGGGAGGAGGGGAGGGACAATACAGGGGAGGGGGAGGTACAAACTATTGGGTGTAAGATAGGCTATAAGGATGTATTGTACAACACGGGGAACATAGCCAATGGTTTATAATAACTGTAAATGGACTATAACGTTTAAAATTGTTTAAAAAATTAAAAACAAGGGAAAAAAGAATATAACTCGCAAGAACCAAAACATAGTATTTCTGTCCTCCTGGATGAGAAGCTGATCTTTACTAAAATAGCAAATCCAATTCTGATCTCATTTGATCATCCTTTTATCTATTACGTGCAGAGAATCGTCTTTAAGTTAGATGTACAAAAATTTAGAGAAGATTCAGAGAAGCAAAAGAAGCATAAAAATGGAAACTAAAGGCCATTTTAAAAGCCATAAAATTGCTTAGTACAGAAAAAAAGAATTCTGTCCTCCTAACTTTCTAGTAACGGAAAGGTTATTATCAGAAGGGCACTGATAAGGTCTTTTGAACAGAAGTAGAGGGAAAAGCCTTAAATTTAGCAAAATATAATAAAATTAAGCATAAGCAAGAAATTTCCTAGTTTAAGAAAAATTAAACATAACTACTTTAAAGTCAGTAATAGAAGGAAACTGCCCCCTTTGATTTAGGGGGATGGCCTGCCCTTTGTTGGAGGTCTAGAAAGGGATAATTGTTTCCAACTATTTCAGATAAATAGGGTACTTTTTGGTTTGAATACGATATTAGATACTAACAACATTTTAGCAAGACTATAAAATATCAGTGACTGTTTTGTGATCCTAACACATAAATATGACAGTACATTTGGATTTGGGTTCCCAAGGGAAAATTAAATCCATCAAAAGCAAAGAAGAATCCCAGCTGGCATAAACACTTGACAGATTCAGAGAAGATAGGGTTTTCCTGTAATATATTCGATTCTCAACCTTTGTTTCAGCTTTAACATTTCTATTTTTTTAAGTGCTATTCCAGCCAACCCACCTGCATCAAATGAATAATGGCTTTCTGTAAGAAGTAGCAATTTTTTTTGCTGTTCCTGGATAATGAGAGCGCCCATCTGTAGAAGTTTTTTTTTTTTTCTTTAGACTCAGACTCCTATTGCTTTTTTTTTCAATGGAACTAATTACCAGGGCTTTCAGAGCGTTGCTTTTCATATACTATATATATTGTAGGCACACTATGTCCTTAGCGTTTGTTTCCGTTTATAAAGAATACAATTAGCCTTTTTAATGCTTAGTTCAGTCACAATTAAAACTCTCCTAATGGTTAGGGATTGGTCTTTCCAAGGCTGAGAAGGTGTTTTAAATTATTCATTCCTCGGTTTGTTTCTTACAGCAGCCTCAGCTGTGCTTTATTATTCAAAGGTTAATGCAAACTGAGAAGTAGGTAAATTAAATCTGCTTGGCAGTCGGCAACCCTTCGTATTAGCAGATGCTGAAAGATGGGGGTGGACAGTGTAAGTTATTTCCACCCTTGCTGCACTGCCAAAAGCAAAAACCACGAAATCCCTCAAAGATAGCCTACGTCGACAGGCATTATTAAGGGATACTATAAACTGGTGGTTCTTAAGTAGCAGATCTTCAGTAAAATCTGTGTTTCACTTACAAAGAGAGAAGGCAGTGGCTGAACTCGGAAAGGTAATCATAGCTTCTGTAGTAAATGGATGTAGATGCCATGACTAATGAACTTCGTATAAGGTTAAACCACCAAGTTGAGTGTTAAAAGTCCCTTCCATAAATGTTTTTACAAGGGCAGACTGCAGAATCTCACATGAAAGTGAGGGCATGATGGATGTCCATAGACAACTGAGCAGTATGGAAGTGCAGTCCTAACCCAACCCCGGGAGCCAAGCGGGGAGCAAAATGTTTCCAGAGCCTTTCGTGGGCTTACCTTGTAAGAACAGGTGTTCTTCTCCTCTTAGTAGTCTGTAGTGACCTGTGTGGAGGCGGAGTCTGGGACGGAATGGATAGATATATATGGGGCGGGGGGCTGATTCGCTTTGCTGGACACCTGCAACTAACACAACGTTGTAAGTCAGCTGTGCGCCAATAAAATTTAAAAAAAAGAACGTGTGTTCTTTACAGCTATGGAATCAGGAATTTTGTAGACTCTTAAGGATGCCTGATAGACATAATGCCACAAATGATGTGGAGGGTAAAGGACATAATTCCATAGATTTTGTGAACACACCAAACGTCGAAAAGTAACTTCTCAGTCTTCTGTTTGGTTCCCCATTCTCTCTTCTCCATCAGGGTATCTTGTGTGGCTGGTCTCTTAAAAATTCACTAGAGATGATCATACTAAGTGAAGTAAGTCAGACAGAGAAAGACAAATACCATGCGATATCACTTATATGTGGAATCTAATTTTTTTAAAATGATACAAATGAACTTTTTTACAAAGCAGAAACAGACTCACAGACTTGCAAAACAAATTTATGGTTACCAAAGGGGGGGGGGGGAGTGAGGGGAGGGATAAATTAGGAGATTGGGATGAACATATACACACTACTATATATAAAATAGGTAACTAATAAGGACCTACAGTATAGCATAGGGAACCCTACTCAATATTCTGTAATAACCTATATGGGAAAGGAATTTGAAAAAGAATCGATGGATAGGTAGATAGATAGGTAGACAGATATCTGATTCACTTTGCTGTACACCTGAAACTAACACAACATTGTAAGTCAACAATACTCCAATAAAAACTAAATTAAAAAAAGTCACCTCCAGCTGGGGCAGCACTTGTGCCAAGAGCCCCCAGAGTTCAGTCACGTCCCTTCCATCCCCTCTCTACGGAGCAGATAAGACAGATGGACCCACACTACCTCCCTGTTCTTACTCCCTGGGACCAACACCTCATCTGTCTTCTCATCTTTGCTGATGTGGGCTGAAGGGAAGAAAGAATGACAGACGATGAAATCTGTGCATGTCACTGAAAATCCGGAGTTTTTTTAAACACAAAGCCCGATTCTTTGATGAAAGCCACTGTAGGGTATTAGGGAATCTTGGTTTGTGAGATTCAATGGGGGTTTAAGGAGGAAAAAAGTAACTGGAGTCATCTCATTTGAGAATAATAATCCCATCTCACATAGTTGTGGTGAAGGTTAAAAAAGATGATGCATGTGAAAGTGCTTTGTGCACGCTCTAAACCTGTCCAATGATGAAAGATTGTTAAATCCTAAGTAAATATTACTAGAAAGATTGTTAACTAAGTTGCTAAATATTTACAGGATGTTAGCACTTTACATGTTTTCTTCAGACCGTAATGACTCTACTCTGCTTTTTATTGGTACTTGTTTGTCATTTTAGCCGATTCTCGTCTCTTCGACAGAAACGTAGGGAGCTGTGCTGACACCGTTTAGTTTATTATCAAGGCTGCCGCGTCTTCCATTTCTCCTGCTCTCGTTCCACGCTGAGCCCTGCTGTCAGAGCACTGGGTGGAAAGGAGAAGAGGTTTTGAATGAGACAATCCAGGGTTTGAAACTCAGTTCCACCATTCACTGTGTAACCTTTGTCAAGCCACTGACCTTCTTTGAGCCTGCGTTTCAGAAAACAATAAGTTTGCAGAGTGGCAGTAATTTGAAGGAATATATGTTAAGGGTAATAGCTACCGTTTTTAAAACACCCACTCTTTGCCAGGAGCTATACTTGACACTACATGTATTTAGTTCCTCTGACAGCCCTCACAAGGTAAACAGCGTCCCTTTTACAGAGCAGTGTGGAAAAGGCCTTGCCACGGTGTCTGACGCTCCGTAAATGGAGCTCTTATTTATCACGAGGATTTCATTGTGTGATCCCTACTTAGAAGCTTCCATCAGTGTCAACCTTTAATGTCCATACTGGTCATCTGCAGCTCTTTTTTAATTTATTTTTTTCAATTAATTTTCATTGGAATAAGGTTGATTTACAATGTTGTGTTAGTTTCAGGTGTACAGCAAAGTGAATCAGTTACACCTGTACATATACCCACTCTTTTTTAGATTCTTTTCCCATATAGGTCATTACAGAGTATTAAATAGAGTTCCCAGTGCTCTACAGTAGGTCCTTCTTAGTTACCTATTTTATGTATAGCAGTGTGTATGTGTTGATCCCAATCTCCCAGTTTATCCCTCCCCGCTCTGTAGCTCTTTTTTTAAAAGTAGGTTCTGTTGAGTAGGTCTGTGTGCTGCTGCTGTCTGGACCGTACTTCAAGACCCTCAGTGGCTCCATAATCTGTGAGAGTGGCTCTCAATCCCAGGGGCTCTTTAGTTCTGATTCAGCTGGTCTTGGGTGGGACCCAGGCTTTTTTTTTTTTTAAGTTCTAGTTCAAAGTCTTTTTTAAAGCACTAGACTCCTTTTATTCACATGCTCCCTTTATTCACTAAATGTGTGTGTGTGTGTGTGATATATATATACACACAGTGGAGTTGCTCTGGTTGAATCTCAGGTGGTAGGGAGCAGAGAGATGAGTGATTCCCAGAAGACCTCGGTGGAGCCCTGCACCTCCTAGAACCAACAAATTTCAAAACCACAGGTCTCCAGAATCCAATTCCTATCATATCATTTAAGGCCCTACACTGCCTCATCTCAGTCACCTGCATATTTGCTGTGCTCCCAGCAGGGAACCCACTTCCCCCTCCCTGCTTTTTTTTCCATGCAGTACATTTCACCTGTTAGGCCCCAGCTTCCTGTACCTGTTGGAATCGACTTTATCTTTCACACAGTAAGTGGCAGAGCCGGGATTCGGACCCTGAGCCTCTCCATGTGAAGCCCACTTCCTTTACCACTATGCTGTACTAATAGACTAGTCTTCTGCTGCAGATGTTTGTTATTTTTCAACAAGCATTTATTAAGTATCATGCATGCAGTTTACTTTTGCCATTAGTCTTTTGGTTGACTTGTTTCCTCTCTCTCCTCTGGGCTAACCTTGGTCTCCAGGCAACCAGGTGGAAGAAAAGGGTGTTGGTGAATCTTGGGGCCAGAGAGCAGCGTCAGGGATACAAAGAAAACCACGCAGGTTGCAGGATATCACAGCTGACCTTTTTTGGAATAAATTAGGCAGCTCTGTGAGGAAATTGTTGCTTACCACTTTCCTATGGAAGAAACAAAGATTCTCAGCCAGTGAGAAGTGTATCGAGTATATTGGAGGTATCTAACCTACTTGAGACACAAAATTGCCTTGATAGTAACTCTGTATACAAACAAACAAATAAATCTTATCTCTCCTAAGAATAGCTAGCTGTCCTCAAGCTCCACCCCGCCTTAACATTCGAATAGAATTTTTACTTTGGTATAGTATAAATGTCAGAAAGTCAGAAAGCTGCCGTTGAAATGATACCAGGGGATCTTACATTCTGTCCCCAGTGCGTGGTAACATTTTGGAGAATTGAAACATTTCGAGAAGGATTTGGCTTCCTGAAAACTGAGCAGGGTCAGCAGTGGCTTGTCTGCTTGTCAAAGGCTTGTTTAAGATGATATCTCATTGTAGTTTTGATTTGCATTTCTCTAATGATTAATGATGTTGAGCATCTTTCATGTGTTTGTTGGCAATCTGTATCTCTTCTTTGGAGAAATGTCTGTTTAGGTCTTCTGCCCATTTTTGGATTGGGTTGTTTGTTTTTTTGTTATTGAGCTGCATGAGCTGCTTGTAAATTTTGGAGATTAATCCTTTGTCCGTTGCTTCGTTTGCAAATATTTTCTCCCATTCTGAGGGTTGTCTTTTGGTCTTGTTTATGGTTTCCTTTGCTGTGCAAAAGCTTTTAAGTTTCATTAGGTCCCATTTGTTTATTTTTGTTTTTATTTCCATTTCTCTAGGAGCTGGGTCAAAAAGGATCTTGCTGTGATTTATGTCATAGAGTGTTCTGCCTATGTTTTCCTCTAGAGTTTGATAGTCTCACACCGGTCAGAATGGCCATCATCAAAAAATCTAGAAACAATAAATGCTGGAGAGGGTGTGGAGAAAAGGGAACACTCTTGCACTGTTGGTGGGAATGTAAATTGATACAGCCACTATGGAGAACAGTATGGAGGTTCCTTAAAAAACTAAAAATAGAACTACCATACAACCCAGCAGTCCCACTACTGGGCATATACCCTGAGAAAACCATAATTCAAAAAGAGTCATGTACCAAAATGTTCATTGCAGCTCTGTTTACCATAGCCAGGACATGGAAGCAACCTAAGTGTCCATCATCGGATGAATGGATAAAGAAGATGTGGCACATATATACAATGGAATATTACTCAGCCATAAAAAGAAACGAAATTGAGTTATTTGTAGTGAGGTGGATGGAGTTAGAGCCTGTCATACAGAGTGAAGTAAGTCAGAAAGAGAAAAACAAATACAGTATACTAACACATATATATGGAATCTAAGGAAAAAAAAAAAAATTAGGTCATGAAGAACCTAGTGGCAAGATGGGAATAAACACACAGACCTACTAGAGAATGGACTTGAGGATATGGGGAGGGGGAAGGGTAAGATGTGACAAAGTGAGAGAGTGGCATGGACATATATACACTACCAAATGTAAAATAGATAGCTAGTGAGAAGCAACCGCATAGCACAGGGAGATCAGCTCTGTGCTTTGTGACCACCTAGAGGGGTGGGATAGGGAGGGTAGGAGGGAGGGAGATGCAAGAGGGAGGAGATATGGGAACATATGTATATGTATAACTGATTCACTGTGTTATAAAGCAGAAACTAACACACCATTGTAAAGCAATTATACTCCAATAAAGATGTTAAAAAAAAAAAAAAAAGGCTTGTTTAACCTGCAGGTAAGATCAGGAGACACATGACAGCTCTACAACCTTCCTGTCTAACACTTGGGGGTGGAGTGGGGGTTTTAAATAATAAAGACACATGACGTGCCACATGGGCTAGCTCCAAAATTGTTCTTGCAATGCAGATAAGAGAGGGCTAATTCTGCAGGCCTGGGGACCTTGAGAGCTTCCATTTCTCACACAAACTAGAGAAAATGCACAGGAATTGAGGTGGGAGGTGAGCAACAAAAGTGGGGGGGCAAGAAATGGTAGATTTCCTGAAGAAGAGAGTTGCTATTTCTACTTTGAAAAGTTAAAAAAAAAAAAAAAAGAATTTGGTAGCTGAAATTAAAATGGCTGTTCACCAAACCTCTGAATCTACCCTGAAACGTGCCCAGGATGTGAAGGCAGAAGACAGTCCAGATGTTGGCCTTGCACTCTGGTCTCCTGTCTTGAGCAGAGCAGTTTATGGTCGTGGTAACCACATGGCTTTTCCAGTTGAGTCTTGCTGTCTGATTAGCAGCAGTGGTGACGCAGGAAGAGCTCTTCTTGGGGTCAGAGGGCTCAGGTGTTTCCAGGTGTGGTCTTGGGCAAAGCACTTCACTTTTCTGACCCTTAATTTTATCGCTTTTGAAATGAAGGCTTTGAAATAGAAGGGATTCCCAGTGGGAAAAGAGCTTTTTCATTTTTTCAAATTATTCCCTCCCCTGCCCCACCCCCACATATATGCTGAGCGTCACTGCTGAAGTGGGTTGTTTTTTCCGCAAGGCGAAGGTGCATTGAAAAAAGATTTTTGGAAGACTGAGAATAACTCCATCACCTTATTGCTGGAGGCCTTTCAGCTCACTAAAGGATTAAAAATTCTATAATTCAGTATTTTAAGTAACACTGATTGATGTTATGCCTAATGGTCTAACTCTGTGGAATTCCAGTCCCGTTCTAATGCTTGCTTCCGTGTGATGAAAAAGTTGAAGTAGATGGTTTCCAAAGCCTTTATGATTATAACCTTATTTCTGACAACCCACATATATAAAATAGGATGTGGTTCCTTTTGACTCTGTGACTTATCTGTGTGCTTACGAGTGAATGCGTCTTACAGAAATGTAGCTTAGAAGGGAAAGGGAGAAGATACCATTTTTTCCCTGAGGTCTTCCTGCTTCCCAGTTTCTCTGCTTTTCCCTCCTCGCCATTTCATAGTTATGTCACTTAAAATTATGTCTGTTGCAAAGTTGTTCACTCAGTGCAAGATATCACCTATTGGGAAAATTAAACACATACACACACACGCTCCTGTATTATGTAACGTAGAAAGAAGCAAGGATGTCTAAGATGTCATGAATTTAACTGAAAGAGACTGCCTTCCTCGGTAACTTCTAGAAGGTTAGTTTATGACTTAGCATACTATCTTGTCAGCTACTGCCTGCCCTGGGAAAATGAAGTGCTATGATTCTTAAGCAGTACTTATTTTGTGTTTAAAATTCTATTTTCCTCCTGTTTCTTCCTCTCAGCCCAGTCATTGACACTGTTAACAAAGCATCCAAAGTAGATGACAGTAGCGACTTTTAAGATTTGGTAAAAGATAACTATAGTCAAATGAATTTTTTTTTTCATCTTTGCATCTCAAATCTGAAAAGGGTGATTGAGGACAAAGGTCCTTCCCATTTATTAAAGCACTCATTCACAAAAAGCATAAAATAATTATTTTTCTTGGACTACCTCGAGATAAGCACCAGATCCTTGTGAGCTGGAAAGAAGCTGTATGAAACGGTACTTGGAGGAAATAGTAACAGTCCAATTCTGCTTGGAGCTTAGTGTACACAAGGGATCTTGTCTTTTTTTTTTAATTGTCCTTTCTTTTAGGATTTCACCCTTTTGCCTGATTCTTTTTTAAAACTTTTTTTTTTATATTGGAGTATATAGTTGATTCACAATGTTGTGTTAGTTTCAGGTGTATAGCAAAGTGATTCAGTTACTCCATACTCAGCACTGTTATATCCTAACTTCCCAAGATGTTATGGTGGACTTCAGTGGTCTTGGTTCTTTAGAAAAAATCACTGAATACAAACATAGGGACCCCTAGGAGTTTGTGAGGTACCATTCTCTACTTGTCCTCTCTAGAGCTGCAGACCTGGCTTGTTTTCTCAACACCCTCTTGGTGGTCAGGGATGCCCTTTCACCATGAGAGTGAGTTCTTCTTTCCTGTGATCCAGACAGTGTTGTTCCTTAATATTTCTTCTTTCCCCAGTATTAAAGGCCCCATTCGTAGCTGTTTTTATAATGTCATGTTTGCCTAGAATGTTACCCCCCTGCCTTTGGGGGTAAGGAAGATGTCCTGGAGGAGAACGCAGCTAAGTTAAGACCTCAAGGACAAGTAGAATGGTCAGACCTGCAGAGCGTCTTATCCAAAAGCCCAGAAAGAGCCCAATCCCTGTGGAGGTTCTACAGGTGATTCCAGTATGATTGGAGGATGGAGTTGGAGGAGAGGGGGCTGCAAAGGATGAGGCCAGAGATGCAAGCTGGAGCCAGATCTTTCTGGAAGACTTGGTGTGCTCCAGAGGAATCGGGGCTTGATCTTGAAGGTATTAAGAAGTCAGAGGAAACAGGGAAACAAGATCCCATTTAAAAGATTTCCTGGAGATTGCCCTGTCTGCACTTCAGTGGAAGGATTGGAGGAAAGCAGAACTGGAAGCAGGGAGACCACAGAGGATGCTGGTGCCGTCATGAAAGTGACAGAGGATGCAGCCAGTAGACGGATTAGGAAGATACTATGGAGTAGGATTCAACAGGTTTTGGGGAACTTAGAGGAGAAGGAGGAAGCATGATCCCCGTCGACTGTCAGGTTTCCGACCAGGTTAGAGATTCCATCAGTGTTTGGTAGGTTGATTGTCGAAGGTGGATGATGAGATCCCGAGATGGAAGGTGAGAAAACAAGGTGGCCGAGGGTAGAGCCCCCAGGGAGGCAGACGCTGAAGAGGTGTCATTGAAGAGGACAGAGGCGTCGGAGTGGTGCCCTATCAGAGGAGGCTCTTAGATACCTGGGGAAGAGAGCTTTTCAGGAATCAGGGCGAGGGGCAGAGCGACGGAGAATTTTAGTAAAATGAAGACAAAAAGCAAGCAACAAATAGGTCCGCGTATGACCTTGAGAATGCTGAAAACATTTTCCCCCTTAAACCTCCCCACGCCCACATGTTTTTCCTCATTTTATTCAGACAGTTGTGTGGCTTTTCCCCTCTTTAGCTGCCTTTCCTACTATCCTTATCTGCAACTGATCTGCGCCTTGCCTTTATATGTTCTTTCAACACATGGGAACTAGAAACTACCCTTTCCTTCCAGTCTGACACTAGAGAAACACACGTTATTTATTATGTTGTAACCCCAGAAGCTCAAAATGCCTGCAGCTGTTTACTCGCAAAGGGACTTTGGACATGGGTGCAGTATATCATTTGTGTGTGAATGATGTGCCTCCCAGTGGGAAGGGGTGAATTCAGCTCCATGGAGTCTGATGTATAAGCAGAGATTGCCAGAGCTACTGAGAGGTCCCCTTGTACCGTCTTCTCCTTGCTACCCTGTCCCGTCGATTTCAGATGAGTGTTGGCACATCAGAGAATCTCTCCAAAGGCAGGTTCCTTGTCCGGGGGAGCCCGGGCATCCTTCCTCTTTACCTGGCTTGGAGTCAGCATTAAAGAAAAGGCAGCAGGCACAGCCAAAAACTCTCGGTCTTAGAGTCACAACTGTGGCACAGCACATTCAAAGTATTCAGATATATTTAAAGCATCTTATGATCTTAAATACAGTGAGCACTTAGTCCTTTTCATCAGTTTTATTGTAAATGTGTAACATTTCATATATACATAAGGGCTCTTCCACTGTAGAGAATGGCATTTAAAGCCAAACAGTTTATAACACTGATTCTCTAAAGGATTTCTCCAAGCAGCAACTTTGGCCCTTCAACCAACTAGTAATTTGTGAACTGATATTTGCATTTTAATAGATTTGTCTTTTATTTGCAATTTAACTCTGTTAACTGTGTTTATTTTTCTTCTTTAAAAAATAAAGTCTGGGAGTTCCCTGGTGATCTAGTGGTTAGGATTCGGCGCTTTCATTTCAGTGTCCTGGGTTCAATCCCTGGTCGGGGAACCGAGATCCCGCAAGCTGAGCGGTGCCGTGCCCCCCCCCCCAGAAAATCTGATTGGTGCAGCCACTATGGAAAACTGTATGGAGGTTCCTCAAAGAACTGAAAATAGAGTTGCCATATGATCCAGCAATCCCACTCCTGGGCATATACCTGGACAAAACTCTAATTCAAAAAGTTACATGCACCCCTATGTTCACAGCAGCACTGTTTCCAATAGCCAAGACATGGAAGCAACCTAAATGTCCATCAACAGATGAATGGATAAAGAAGATGTGGTACATATATACAATGGAATACTACTCAGCCATAAAAAAGAGTGAAGCAATGCCATTTGTAGCAACACGGATGGACCTAGAGATTCTCATACTAAGCAAAGTAAGTCAGAAAGAGAAAAACAAACACCATATGATATCACTTACATGTGGAATCTAAAATATGATACAAATGAACTTATCTACAAAACAGAAACAGACTCACAGACATAGAGAAGAGACTTGTGGTTGCCGGAGCTGGGGGGATGGTTGGGAAGGACTGGGAGTTTGGGATTAGCAGATGCAAACTGTTATATAGAGAATGGATAAACAAGGTCCTACTGTATAGCACAGGGAACTACATTCAATATCCTGTGATAAACCATAATGGAAAAGAATATGAAACAGAATGTATATATATGTATAACTCAGTCACTTTGCTGTACAGCAGAAAATAATACAACATTGTATATCAACTATACTTCAATAATAAATTTTTAAAAATAAATAAACAAAATCTGAAAATTAAAGAAAATTAAGGGTATTGAACATTAAGAATACCGCAAGTGGGAAAACATTGCTAAATATAATAACTTCATACCTAAAAATCCTGATTGTAAATAAACATTCCATTTAATGCAAAATTTGGTTTCCTGGGAGCAGCAGCTATGAATTCTAATGGTTTCCAAAGTTTCGCCCTAAATACACATCATAAGATTAGATGGCAGGGTGATGATGAAGAGGAAGGTGATTGCCATTATTTGTGCACAGGTCTTGGTAGTCTGTTTTCTAGTCCTGGTATCTTGAAACCTTTGTTAGAAAACCACCAGGCAATAACCTCTTGAGTGTGTGGGTGAACTTCTGTGCCACCCACAGGCATAACTGCGACGACAGTAGCAGCTAACATTTGGAGGCTTACTATTTGGACTGTTATAGACCCATTTTCCAAGCTCTGTGAGTGCAATTCCACTAAAATTTCACAGTTGGTCCACCGGGTTGGTGCTGTAATGGCCTCATTTTGCAGATGAGAAAACTAAAACATAGAGAGATGACTTATTTACCCAGGGTCATACAGGTGCTCAGCGGCGGGGCTGGGATTCAGACAAGCAAATCCGGCTCAGAGCCTGTCCACGGGCTTCCCCACTGTACTGCAAGTGTCCTCTGGCACCAACCTCTATTTGACCAATTTAAGGAAGAAGAGATAGTTAAAAGGATAAAACAGTCTGCAGCATCTGCTTCTCACTTTTTTGGTCCAGTCAGAGTGTATAAAAGCTCATTCTTCCATTTTGTATAGATCTAAATAATTCTTTTTTTTTTATAAATTTATTTATTTATTATTTATTTTTGGCTGCGTCGGGTCTTCGTTGCTGCACGTGGGCTGTCTCTAGTTGAAGCGAGCGTGGGCTACTCTTCGTTGTGGTGCGCAGGCTTCTCATTGCGGTAGCTTCTCTTGTAGCAGAGCATGGGCTCTAGGTGCGCAGGCTTCAGTAGTTGTGGCACACAGGCTCAGTAGTTGTGGCTCACGGGTTTTAGAACGCAGGCTCAGTAGTTGTGGCGCACGGGCTTAGTTGCTCCGCGGCATGTGGGATCTTCCCAGACCAGGGATCGCACCCATGTCCCCTGCATTGGCAGGCGGACTCTCGACCACTGTGCCACCAGGCAAGTCCCTAGACCCAAATAATTCTGACATATTAAAAAAATATTCTGGGGGGACCTTCAAGATGGCGGAGGAGTAAGACATGGAGATCACCTTCCTCCCCACAAATACATCAAAAATGCATCTACACGTAGAATAACTCCTACAGAACACCTAATGAATGCTGCCAGAAGACCTGAGACTTCCCAAAAAGGCAAGAAACTCCCCACGTACCTCGGTAGGGGAAAAGAAAAAAGAAAAAACAGAGACAAAAGAATAGGGATGGGACCTGCCCCTCTGGGAGGGAGCTGTGAAGGAGGAAAAGTTTCCACACACCAGGAAGCCCCTTCACTGGCGGAGACGGGGGGTGGGCAGGGGGGAAACTTTGGAGCCACGGAGGAGAGCACAGCCACGGGGGTGCGGAGGGCAAAGTGGAGAGATTCCCACACAGAGGATCAGTGCCGACCTGCACTCACCAGTCTGAGAGGCTTGTCTGCTCACCCGCCGGGGCAGGTGGGGGCTGGGAGCTGAGGCTCGGGCTTCGGAGGTCAGACCCCAGGGAGAGGACTGGGGTTGGCTGCGTGAACACAGCCTGAAGGGGGCTAGTGTGCCACAGCTAGCCGGGAGGGAGTCCGGGAAAAAGTCTGGAGCTGCTGAAGAGGCAAGAGACCATTGTTTCGGGGTGCGCGAGGAGAGGGGATTCAGAGCACCACCTAAATGAGCTCAAGAGACGGGCGCGAGCCGCGGCTATCAGCACGGACCCCTGAGACGGGCATGGGACACTAAGGCTGCTGCTGCTGCCACCAAGAAACCTCTGTGCAAGCACAGGTCACTATCCACACCTCCCCTCCCGGGAGCCTGTGCAGCCCACCACTGCCAGGGTCCCGTGATCCAGGGACAACTTCCCCGGGAGAACGCACGGCGCGCCTCAGGCTGCTGCAACGTCACGCCGGCCTCTGCCGCCGCAGGCTCACCCCGCATCCGTACCGCTCCCTCCCCCCGGCCTGAGTGAGCCAGAGCCCCCGCAGCAGCTGCTCCTTTAACCCCGTCCTGCCTGAGCGAAGAACAGATGCCCTCAGGCAACCTACACGCAGAGGCGGGTCCAAATCCAAAGCTGAACCCCAGGAGCTGTGCAGACAAAGAAGAGAAAGGGAAATCTCTCCCAGCAGCCTCAGGAGCAGCGGATTAAATCCTCACAATCAACATGATGTACCTGCATCTGTGGAATACCTGAATACACAACAAATCATCCCAAAATTGAGGAGGTGGACTTTGGGAGCAGCTGTAGACTTGGGGTTTGCTTTCTGCGTGTAATTTGTTTGTGGTCTTATGTTTATTTTAATTTAGAGCTTATTGTCATTGGTAGATTGTTTTTTGATTTGGTTGCTCTCTTCCTTTTTTTTTTAAATATATTTTTTTCCTTTTTCTCTTTTTGTTGAGTGTGTATGTGTATGCTTCTTTGTGTGATTTTATCTGTATAGGTTTGCTTTTACCATTTGTCCTAGGGTTCTGTCTATCCTTTTTTTTAGGATAGTTTTTAACGCTTGTTATCATTCGTGGATTTGTTTATTGGTTTGGTTGCTCTCTTCTTTCTTTTTTTTTATTACTTTTTTATTCTTTTACTTAAATGATACTTTTTATTTTAATAACTTTTTTATTTTTCTTTCTTTCTTTTTTTTTCCCTCCCTTTTTTTCTGAGCCGTGTGACTGACAGGGTCTTGATGTTCCAGCCGGGTGTCAGGCCTGAGCCTCTGAGGTGGGAGAGCTGCGTTCAGGACATTGGTCCACCAGAGACTTCCCTGCCTCACATGATATCAATCAGTGAGAACTCTCCCAGAGATCTCTATCTCAATGCTAAGACCCAGCTCCACTCAATGACCAACAAGCTCCAGGGCTGGACGCCCCATTCCAATCAACCAGCAAGACAGGAACGCAACCCCACCCATTAGCAGAGAGGCTGCCTAAAATCATAATAGTTCACAGACACCCCAAAACACACCACTGGACACGGTCCTGCCCACCAGAAAGACAAGATCCAGCCTCATCCACCAGAACACAGGCACTAGTCCCCTCCACCAGGAAGCCTACACAACCCACTGAACCAACCTGAGCCACTGGGAGCAGACACCAAAAACAATGGGAACTACGAACCTGCAGCCTGAGAAAAGGAGACCCCAAACACAGTAAGTTAAGCAAAATGAGAAGACAGAGAAACACACAGCAGATGAAGGAGCCAGGTAAAAACCCACCAGACCAAAGAAATGAAGAGGAAATAGGCAGTCTACCGGAAAAAGAATTCAGAGTAATGATAGTAAAGATGATCCAAAATCTTGGAAATAGAATGGAGAAAATACAAGAAATGTTTAACAAGGACCTAGAAAAACTAAAGAGCAAACAAACAATGATGAACAACACAACAAATGAAATTAAAAATTCTCTAGAAGGAATCAATAGCAGAATAACTGAAGCAGAAGAACGGATAACTGACCTGGAAGATAAAATAGTGGAAATAACTACCACAGAGAAGAATAAAGAAAAAAGAATGAAAAGAATTGAGGACAGTCTCAGAGACCTCTGGGACAACATTAAATGCACCAACATTCGAATTATAGGGGTCCCAGAAGAAGAAGAGAAAAAGAAAGGGACTGAGAAAATATTTGAAAGATTATAGTTGAAAACTTCCCTAATATGGGAAAGGAAATAGTCACTTTCAGGAAGCACAGAGAGTCCCATACAGGATAAATCCAAAGAGAAATATGCCAAGACACGTGTTAATTAAACTATCAAAAATTAAATACAAAGAAAATATATTAAAAGCAGCAAGGGAAAAGCAACAAATAACATACAAGGGAATCCCCATAAGGTTAACAGCTGATCTTTCAGCAGAAACTCTGCAAGCCAGAAGGGAGTGACAGGACATATTTAAAGGGATGAAGGGGAAAAACCTACAACCAAGATTACTCTGCCCAGCAAGGATCTCATTCAGATTCGACGGAGAAATTAAAACCTTTACAGGCAAGCAAAAGCGAAGAGAATTCAGCACCACCAAACCAGCTTTACAACAAATACTAAAGGAACTTCTCTAGGCAGGAAACACAAGAGAAGAAAAAGACCTACAAAAACAAACCCAAAATAATTAAGAAAATGGTAATAGGAACAAACATGTCGATGATTACCTTCAATGTAAATGGTTGAAATGCTCCAACCAAAAGACACAGACTGGCTGAATGGATACAAAAACAAGACCCGTATATATGCTGTCTACAAGAGACCCACTTCAGACTTAGGGACACATACAGACTGAAAGTGAGGGGATGGAAAAAGATATTCCATGCTAATGGAAATCAAAAGAAAGCTAGAGTAGCAATTCTCATATCAGACAAAATAGACTTTAAAATAAAGATTATTGCACGAGACAAAGAGGACACTACATAATGATCAAGGGATCAATCCAGGAAAAAGATATAGCAATTGTATATATTTATGCACCCAGCATAGGAACACCTCAGTACATAAGGCAAATGCTAACAGCCATAAAAGGGGAAATCGACAGTAACACAATAATACTAGGGGACTTTAACACCCCACCTTCAGCAATGGACAGATCATCCAAAATGAAAATAAATAAGGAAACACAAGCTTTAAATGATACATTAAACAAGATGGATTTAATTGATATTTATAGGACATTCCATCCAAAAACAACAGAATACACTTTCTTCTCAAGTGCTCATGGAACATTCTCCAGGATAGATCATATCGTGGGTCACAAGTCAAGCCTTGGTAAATTTAACAAAATTGAAATCGTATCAAGTATCTTTTCTGACCACAATGCTATGAGACTAGATATCAATTACAGGAAAAAATCCGTAAAAACTACAAACACATGGAGGCTAAACAATACACTACTAAATAACCAAGAGATCACTGAAGAAATCAAAGAATAAATCAAAAAATACCTAGAAACAAATGACAATGAAAACACGACGACCCAAAACCTATGGGATGCAGCAAAAGCAGTTCTAAGAGGGAAGTTTATAGCAATAAAATCCTGCCTCAAGAAACAAGAAAAATCTCAAATAAACAACCTAACCTTACACCTAAAGCAATTAGAGAAAGAAGAACAAAAAAAAAAACCCCAAAGTTAGCCAAAGGTAAGAAATCATAAAGATCAGATCAGAAATAAGTGAAAAAGAAGGAAACGATAGCAAAGATCAATAAAATGAAAAGCTGGTTCTTTGAGAAGATAAACAAAATTGATAAACCATTAGCCAGACTCATCAAGAAAAAAAGAGAGAAGACTCAAATCAATAGAATTAGAAATGAAAAAGAAGTAACAACTGACACTGCAGAAATACAGAGGATCGTGAGAGATTACTAAAAGCAACTCTATGCCAATAAAATGGACAACCTGGAAGAAATGGACAAATTCTTAGAAAAGCACAACCTTCTGAGACTGAACCAGGAAGAAATAGAGAATATAAATAGACCAATCACAAGCACTGAAATTGAAACTGTTATTAAACATCTTCCAACAAACAAAAGCCCAGGACCAGATGGCTTCACAGGTGAATTCTATCAAACATTTAGAGAAGAGCTAGCACCTATCCATCTCAAACTCTTCCAAAATATAGCAGAGGGAGGAACACTCCCAAACTCATTCTACGAGACCCTGATACCAAAACCAGACAAAGATGTCACAAAAAAAGATAACTACAGGCCAGTATCACTGATGAACGTAGATACAAAAATCCTCAACAAAATACTAGCGAACAGAATCCAACAGCACATTAAAAGGATCATACACCACGATCAAGTGGGGTTTATCCCAGGAGTACAAGGATTCTTCAATATACACAAATCAATCAGTGTGATACACCATATTAACAAATTGAAGAATAAAAACCACATGATCATCTCAATAGATGCAGAAAAAGCTTTCGACAAAATTCAACACCCATTTATGATAAAAACCCTCCAGAAAGTAGGCATAGAGGGAACTTACCTCAACATAATAAAGGCCATAAATGACAAACCCACAGCCAACATTGTTCTCAATGGTGAAAAACTGAAATCGTTTCCTCTAAGATCAGGAACAAGAGAAGGATGTCCACTCTCACCACTATTATTCAACATAGTTTTGGAAGTTTTAGCCACAGCAATCAGAGAAGCAAAAGAAATAAAAGGAATCCAAATCAGAAAAGAAGAAGTAAAGCTGTCACTGTTTGCAGATGTCATGATACTATACAAAGAGAATCCTAAAGATGCAACCAGAAAACTACTAGAGCTAATCAATGAATTTGGTAAAGTAGCAGGATACAAAATTAATGCACAGAAATCTCTTGCATTCCTATACACTAATGATGAAGAATCTGAAAGAGAAATTAAGGAAACACTCCCACTTACCATTGCAACAAAAAGAATAAAGTACCTAGGAATAAACCTACCTAAGGAGGCAAAAGACCTGTATGCAGAAAACTATAATACATTGATGAAAGAAATTAAAGATGATACAAACAGATGGAGAGATATACCATGTTCTTGGATTGGAAGAATCAACATTATAAAAAGGACTATACTACCCAAAGCAATCTACAATGATTCAGTGCAATCCCTATTAAACTACCAATGGCATTTTTCACAGAACTAAAAGAAACAATTTCACAATTTGTATGGAAACACAACAGACCCCGAACAGCCAAAGCAATGTTGAGAAAGAAAAACGGAGCTAGAGGAATCAGTCTCCCGGACTTCAGACTATACTACAAAGCTACAGTAATCAAGACAGTATGGTACTGGCACAAAAACAGAAATGTAGATCAATGGAACAGGATAGAAAGCCCAGAGATAAACCCACGCACATATGGTCACCTTATTTTTGATAAGGAGGCAAGAATATACAATGGTGAAAAGACAACCTCTTCAATAAGTGGTGCTGGGAAAACTGGACAGCTACATGTAAAAGAATGAAATTAGAACCCTCCCTAACACCATACACAAAAATAAACTCAAAATGGATTAAAGACCTGAATGTAATGCCGGACACTATAAAACTCTTAGGGGAAAACATAGGCAGAACACTCTATGACATAAATCACAGCAAGATCCTTTTTGATCCACCTCCTAGAGAAATGGAAATAAAAACAAAAATAAACAAATGGAACCTAATGAAACTTAAAAGCTTTTGCACAGCAAAGGAAACCAATAAACAAGACCAAAAGACAACCTTCAGAATGGGAGAAAATATTTGCAAACGACGCAACTGACAAAGGATTAATCTCCAAAATATACAAGCAGCTCATGCAGCTCAATATCAAAAAAACAAACAACCTAATCCAAAAATGGGCAGAAGACCTAAATAGACATTTCTCCAAAGAAGGTATACAGATTGCCAACAAACACATGAAAGGATGTTCGACATCACTAAACATTAGAGGAATGCAAATCAAAACTACAATGAGGTATCACCTCACACTGATCAGAATGGTCATCATCAAAAAATCTACAAATAAGGAATGCTGGAGAGGGTGTGGAGAAAAGGGAACCCTGTTACACTGTTGGTGGGAATGTAAATTGATACAGCCACTATGGAGAACAGTATGGAGGTTCCTTAAAAAACTATCATATGACCCAGCAATCCCACTACTGGGCATATACCCTGAGAAAGCCGTAATTCAAAAAGAGTCATGTACCACAATGTTCATTGCAGCTCTGTTTACAATAGCCAGGACATGGAAGCAACCTAAGTGTCCATCGACAGATGAATGGATAAAGAAGATGTGGCACATATATACAATGAAATATTACTCAGCCATAAAAAGAAACAAAATTGAGTTATTTTAGTGAGATGGATGGACCTAGAGTATGTCATACAGAGTGAAGTAAGTCAGAAACAGAAAAACAAATACCATATGCTAACACATATATATGGAATCTTAAAAAAAAAAAAAAAGTGGTTCTGAAGAACCTAGGGGCAGGACAGGAATAAAGACGCAGATGTAGAGAATGGACTTGATGACACGGGGAGGGGGTAGGGTAAGCCTGGACGAAGTGAGAGAGTGGCATGGACATATATACACTACAATATGTAAAATAGATAGCTAGTGGGAAGCATGCACGTAGCACAGGGAGATCAGCTCAGTGCTTTGTGACCACCTAGAGGGGTGGGATAGGGTGGGAGGGAGGGAGACACAAGAGGGAGGGGATATGGGGATATATGTATACGTATAGCTGATTCACTTTGTTATAAAGCAGAAACTAACACACCATTGTAAAGCAATTATACTCCAATAAAGAGGTTAAAAAAAAAAAATTCCAGTCAATATGAATCTACGCTGTCCAATATATGTGATCATCAGCTACATGGAGCTATTTGGATTTAAATTCATTAAAATTAAACGAGATTGAAAATCCACTTCCTCATTCTCATTGCCCTCATTTCAAGTGCCAAATGGCCACATGTGCTCTTGGTTATGATATCAGATCAGGATGAGAACTAGAACATTCCCATCATCACAGAAAGGTTGATTGGACAGCGCTGCTCCAAAACAGTTCTGTTGAATAGATATATAATGTGAAGCACATATGTAATGTAAAATTTTCTAGTAGCCACATTTTAAAAAGTAAAATGTAGGTGAAGTTAATTTCAATATATTTTGGCCCAATATATGCCAAATATTATTTCAGCATGTAATTAACAAAAAGTAACGATGCATTTTGCTTTCTTTTGCATTGTCATCAAAATTTGGTATATATTTTACGTTCACAGTGCATCTTAATTTGTTTTTTTCTTTTCTGGTATTATATAATTTTTTTTTTGCACTGCAAATTTTTTTTCCTTTATTTTTATGGAGTTATAGTTGATTTACAATATTATATAATATTATATATGTTTCAGGTGTGCAACATAGTGATGCACAATTTTTAAAAGTCATACTCCATTTATAGTTATTATAAAAGATTGGCTGTATTCCCTGTGCTGTACAATATATTCTTTTTTAATTTTTTGAATTTGAAATACAATTTTTAAAGGTTACTTTCCATTTACAGTTATTACAATATTACAAAACATTGGCTATGTTCCCTGTGTTGTACAGTACATCCTTGAGCCTATCTTATACCCAATAGTTTGTACCTCCCCCTCCCTTACCCCTATTCTTCACCCCCCAGCCCTGGTAACCACTAGTTTGTTCTCTATATCTGTGAGTCTGCTTCTGTTTTGTTATATTCACAAGTTTGTGGTATTTTTTAGATTCCACGCATTAGTGGTATCATAACAGTATTTGTCTTTCTCTGTCTGACTTATTTCACTTAGCATAATACCCTCCAAGTCCATCCATGTGGCTATAAATGGCAAAAATTCATTCTTTTTTATGGCTGAGTAATATTCCATTGTATATATGTACCACATCTTCTTTATCCATTCATCTGTTGATGGGCAGTTAGGTTGCTCCCATATCTTGGCCATTGTAAATAATGATACTGTGAATATTGGGGTACATGTATCTTTTCGAATTAGTGTTTTTGTTTTCTTTGGATATATACCCAGGAGTGGAATTGCTGGATCATATGGTAGTTCTATTTTTAGTTTTTTGGGAAACCTCCATACTGTTCTCCACAGTGTCTGCACCAATTTACATTCCCTACAGTTTACAACAGTGCACAAGGGTCCCCTTTTCTCCAGAACCTCACCAACATTTGCTGTGGTCTCTTCGATGATAGCCATTCTGACAGGTACGAGGTGATATCTCACTGTGGCTTTCATTTGCATTTCCCTGATAATTAGCGATGTTGAGCATCTTTTCATGACAGCACGTCTTACTTTGAACTAGCTACATTTCAAGTGCTTGATGGCTATATGGCCACCATATTGACCAACACAGTTCTGAACTTTTACACCAGAGTTTCTCAACTGGGATATATTAAAATGATTGTGGGACAGAGCGCTGTGTAGTTCAGGGACCACTGCTGTAAGCTTTGGGCTTGTAAGTGGTGCAGATAGGCCATTCCTAAGATGATGGAGGTGGCCAGATTGCTAAGACTCAATCTGTGTATTAAGGGCATAAATATTAGTTTTAAATGCATTTTAAAACACCAATGTCAAGTTCCTGATTCATCCCTCCCTGCCACGTTTCCTCTTGGGATTAACATACACACGCTACTATATATAAGATAGATAACCAACGCGGACTTAGTATATAGCACAGGGAACTCTACTCAATGTTCTGTGATAATCTATATGGGAAAAGAATCTGAAAAAGAGTGAATGTGTATATATGTATAACTGAATCACTTTGCTGTACACCTGAAACTAACACAACATTGTAAATCAACTATACTCCAGTAAAATTTTTTTTAATTAAAAAGTAAAAATAAAGCACCCACCTATTTTTCAGATAGGTTGTCACTACTAGTAATTTCTCGAAAAGACACATTTTGGCAGCATGAACCAACTCAGAGTGATACTGTTAACTGAGTTATTTAATCCACTGTTAATAAGTACATAGACAGCTTACTGACTTAAAAGAAGCAATAAAATTTGGAGTTCTGACTGAGAGCCAGATAAAACTTGGAATGGGCACAAATGGAATATACGTTATCTGCAGACACGGCCCAGTTTGTGAAGTATCTCCTGCCCTGTGCTTTCGAGGTCCTTCTTTGGTGGCACTATTGGTGACTCCTTAATTAGCCGACATTATATAACTGTGGTGACCATTCTTGGAAAATCATCTTAAAATTCCTCAAAGTGACTCACAAATTATATCTTCAGATTTGGGAAATGTGTCTCTGCACACTGTTTCATAGCTGTATGCTCTCCTGTGTGTATTTTTTAAACTAAATTTCATCTACCTTGAAGTAATGTTGTAAGTACAAACCTATAATTTACTTTTAAGCCCTTCCTTCTAATAAACTTATCTATGTGTATTGCGTCTAATTATAGCTCCGGGCGTAACCATGTGTATTATTCATCTAAATGAGTGAGCTTGTCTGGCAACAAGGGCTGTTGTTGGCAAGGTTTTGCTGTCATCTGGCCTGAATATTCCCGTCTGCCTCACTGTCTGCTTCAGGAGAGGGAGGTCAGTGGTCAGATGGGGCAGGGAGGCTGGACCCCGGTCCCTTGTACCACGTTTCAGTACTTGGCCATAAACTTGGCTAACTGTGATTTTCTTTTATTTTATTTTATTACATCTTATTTTAAATAAGAGAAATCAAACTGTAGAAATAAAATTGAACTCTCCTTCATTCTCTATGTTCAGATTTCCTCCCCTCACCCCCTCCAATTCTCCCCTGTTCCTTTCACAGCTACCATCTTGAATTTAGGTGTATTTTTCCAGTTCATTTCCTGAAAGACATTGACATAGATATGTATCCATAAATGATATAAAATGTTGTTTTGTTAATATGTTTCTAGTTTCTATAGTAGGATCACACTGTACCTGTGCTACAACTTGCTGTTGGCATAGTTTATCTTAATATGAAAATGTGATACAGATCTAAGAAGATATCTAACTCCTAAGTAAGTTATGAAACCTAGTAATAAAACAGATAACTCCTGAATCCGCCACACATTCTGAGAAGTAGAACATCCCCAGAACCATTGAAGCTCCTGTGTGCTACTTCTCCACCCTCTGATTCTACCCAGGAAACTCCTCTCTGGAACTTTTTGTGTTATGTCCGTCCATAATTTATTTTCCTGTTTACTTTTAAACTTCGTAGAAATAGTGTCATACCGTATATATTCCTTTTAGACTTGCTTTTTTATCCAATATGCTATTTCTAAGATTTATCAATGTTAGTCTATATATTTTCACTGCTGGGTAGTATTCCTTTGGGTGAATGTATCCATTTTTCTGTCAGTGAACATCTGTGTTGTTTCTAATTTTGCTGTTACAAATAGTGCATCCATGAACATTCTTGTACATGTCTTCTGGTGCACGTGTAAAAGTTCTTCTGGGGTATGTACCTAGGAATGCAATTCCTGTGTTGTAATGTAGAACTGTCTATGTTCAACTGAACTAGGGAAGTCCACGTCCTCATTCAGAGTGATTGACACCCTCATCAACAATGGATAGTTCTTGTTTTTCCACATCTTCATCAACACTAGGTTTTGTCAGGCATTTATTTTTGCCTATATATTTTGTGAAATAATATTAAACTGTAATTTTAAGTTTCCTTTCTCTTATTTTAATGAGATTGAGCATTTTTCATATGATGATGGCCATTCGTGTTTCCTCTTTTTTCCTTTCTAATGGATCGTTAGTCTTTTCCTTATTGATTGATAGGAATTTGTATATTACGGACACTAGAATTTTGTCAGTTTTATATGATCCAAATATCTTTTCTCAGTTGATGGCTTGACTTGTCACTCTCTTTAGTCAAACTCCAAAACTTTTGACTTTGGCACTTAAGTGTTTAATCCATCTGCAACAGAGTTTTACATATTTATTGAGGTAGAAATCAAATTTCTCTGTTGTCCAAAGACAAAACTGTTTTCTTAGCCCCATCAGTTCTGACATATATCAGACTTTCATATGTGTGTAGAAAAGTTTCAGGAGCTTCTTGGAGCTCCCAAACGCATTCTAGAATCAACGTGTCAAGTTCAGTTTTTTTAAAAAACTGTTGGACTGTGGATTAGAATTGCATTGGATCAGGGAGAAATTGACATACCCAGGATCCTGGGTCTTCCTACCTATAAACTCGGTGTCTTCATCTATTGATATTTAATTTTCTTGAGTGTATTTCAATATGTTTTATAATTTTCTCCATAAAAATCTTACATATTTTTTATGAAATTTATTCATAAGTTTCTTATATTTTTAATACTATTATAAAAGGTATCTTAAAATACATTTTCTAATTTTGCTGGTGTGTTGAATGCAGTTGATTTTGCCTATTGATCTTACATCCAGCTACTTTGCTAAACTTTTATTAAATTTAATAAATTGTATATCGATTTGGGGAGGTTTTTTCTGTGTACATAAATACTGCAAATGCCAACAGCTTTATTTCTTCCATCCCAATCCATAAATCTTTTGGGTTTTTTCCTGTGTCTTTCATACCTTGATGAACATGAGCTCTAGTACAGTAATGATTAGAAATGGATATAGTGGGCACCCTTGTCATGTTCCTCAGTTTTTAAAGGGTGTGCTTTAATATTTTACCATTGAATATATAGTTGCTATGAGGTTTTTGGTATATGCTTTTTATCAGGTTAAAGATGTTTCTTACTATTCTAATTTTGCTAGGAGTTTTTATCTTAAATAGCTATCATTTTTAATAAAAAAGCACCTATGGAGTGCTTTTTCTACACCTACAAAGATTATCATTTTCTTCTGCTTTCATGTGTTGTAAGGTAAATTACAATAATAATTTTCTATTATTAAACGATCCTTGCATTCCCAGAATAATCCCAACTTGGTTAAGATGCATGCTCTTTTGGATTTGGGGGTTTTTTGGGGGTTTTTTTTTTTGGTGTCACCATACAAAAATGTTCCATAATTATTGACTGTATACTTCATACCTGTGACTCATTTATTTTGTAACTGCAAGTTTGTACCTCTTAATCTCCATCACCTGTTTCTCTCATCCACCAACCCCTCCTCCCCTCTGGCAACCACCTGTTTGTTCTCTGTATCTGTGAGTCTGTTCTGTTTTCTTACATGTATTCTTTTGTTTTGTTTTTTAGAGTCCACATGTAAGTGAAATGATGTGGTATTTGTCTTTCTCTGTCTGACTTATTTCACTTAGCATAATACCCTCAAGGTCCATCCATGTTGTCCCAAATGGCAAGATTTCATACTTTTTATGGCTCAGTAATATTCCATTGTGTGTATATATATGTACCACATCTTCTTCATCCATTCATCTATCAATGGTACTTAGGTTGCTTTTTGTCTCTTGGCTAGTGTAACTAATGCCGCAGTGAACACTGGGATGCATATATCTTTTCAGTTACTTTTCAAATTACTGTTTTAATTTCTTCAGATAAATACCCAGAAGCGGAATTACTGGATTGCATGGTAGTTCTATTTTTACTTTTTTGAGGAATCTCCATGCTGTTCTCCATAGTGGCTGCACCAATTTACATTCCCACCAACAGTACACAAGGGTTCCCCTTTTGTTCACATCCTTGTCAACACTTGTTAATTGTTGTCTTTTCAATGATAGCCATTCTGACAGGTGTGAGGTGATACCTCATTGTGGTTTTGATTTGCATTTCATGATTAGTGATGTTGAGCATCTTTTCATGTGCTTGTTGGCCATCTGTATGTCTTCTTTGGAGAAATATCTATTCAGGTCCTCTGCCCATTTTTTAATGGGTTGTATGTTTTTTGATGTTGAGTTGTATGGGTTCTTTGTATACCTTGGATATTAACCCCTTATTGAATGTATCATTTACAAATATCTTCTCCCATTCAGTAGGCTGCCTTTTCATTTTGATGATAGTTTCCTTCACTGGGCAAAGGCTTTTTAGTTTGATGTAGTCCCATTTGTTCATTTTTGCTTTTGTTTCCCTAGCCTGAGGAGACATATACAAAAAAATATTGCTAAGATGTCAATCTTAGATGTCAAAGAGTGTACTGCCTTTGTTTTCTTCTAGGATTTTTATGGTTTTAGATCTTACATTTAAGTCTTTAATCCATTGTGAGTTTAATCATGTATATGGTGTGAGAAAGTAGTCCAGTTTGATTCTTTTGCATGTAGCTGTCCAGTTTTCCCAGCACCATTTATTGAAGAGGCTGTCTTTTCCCTATTGTATATTTTTCCTCCTTTGTCATAGATAAGATGCATGCTTTTTTGATATACTGCTCAACAATGAATTTTTTGTAGATATGAACTAATTTCAAAATAAGAAAGAAGACAAATCTTTGTTGGCAATAAAATCTTCCCAAGCACTTTAACAGGGTTTCCCACTTTGCTACAGGGTGTGAGGGGAATTTCTGGCTGTTAGATGTACATATTAGCTTGATGTGGCAAGAGAAACACTGGAGCTAAACTATAATCTCACTTTGCCTTCTGTTACCCTGGGAGAATTAACACAGTTAAGTTGACTTGTGTGGGCCTTATTTTCCTCAGTGAGTTTCTCTGCAGCTGGGGGACGTATGTTTGCTGCTAGTAGCCATGTGGCTTCCCTTGCTTCACTGTTTAACCCAGCAGCAGCATCCAATAAACATTTACTTATTAGGCACTGAGGACAAGGCAAAATCTGTTCCTCAAAGAACTTCCAGGGAGGGATGGAAAAAGCAAACAGTTACACAACACAGGTATAAAACAAAAGGAGGCATCTTATCTTTTACAGACCACACTAGTTGGAGGGTGTGGGCGTTGGCCAGGAATCTTTGGGTGGAGAGAGAAAAGAAGATTCAGATGGGAATGATACTTGAGCTGAGTCTTATGAATGATGAACATTTACTGATCTCCATGAACCTCTTTTGTGTTCTTAGTTAACAAAGGATTAGAGTATTTTTTTTCTCTAGTGTCCCTTGTAGCTTTGAAAATTTATCTTTTTGACGCTATATGACCCTTTTCAGGATCTCAGAAATAATTTTATGCTTTATTAAACATTTGTGCTCCTACCTCTGGTCTACGGTCCTTGGAATCTTTAGTTTCATAAGTTTAGGGTTATGAATGGCAAAACAGAATCTTCTTGGTTCTGTTTTATTTAGTAATACCAACACATTTCATTTATAGAATACTGATGATGTTGACAAGTGACTCCTTATGTAGAATTAATCTATTAACTTCAGTGTGTTTTTATGGAATGGCTCAATTTATTGTTACCATAAATAGATATTTTTTAAATTCCAAGTTTTATATAATCTCTAAGCACATTTCATTTGTATGTCTTATTTCAGTGCTGGACCCAAAGGAGACAACATTTATGAATGGAGGTCAACTATATTGGGACCCCCAGGATCTGTCTATGAAGGAGGAGTGTTCTTTCTTGACATTACCTTTTCACCAGACTATCCATTTAAACCCCCCAAGGTCAGTATGAAGTATCCATCCATTTTTAGCAATATGTATTGTTGCATATATATATATATGTGTGTGTGTGTGTATATATATATATATATATATAAAAACGTATTCTTCAGTGTACATACCTAGGAATGCATGTCTGTTCTCTTAGCATAGGCAGCTTCTCAGGGCTGATTGTATGTAAATGGAAACAGAATGTGAAAAATTGTTTATTCCCTCACCCCAGCCCTTTACACATACTTCATTGCTTTTTTCATCCTTCATCATGTCGCCTTTCTGTGGTACATGTTTGAGTGTAACATAAGACAGCATGTTATGGGTGGAAATAGGGGCAGAGGGTGGGCTGGTGCCAGCCCTAGAGCCAGGGGAACCAGACCTGACCTGGGGGTGAGGGAGCCCACCACGGCCAGGCTTCAGGCGCCAGCTGCGAGCTTTGAGTTTGATGCCTCTAGGGCTCGGCTGCCCATGTGAATTCCACATGCACTAGAGTGGAGAGTGTGACCCACAGAGACTGAGAAATCATGTCAGGAAAATGCAATAAAGAAGAATTTATAATAGTCCATTAATAAAAATGATGGATTAATGAAAAGCCATACATAAATGAAGAAAGTATAAGAGCAGCGTCATGAGAACATGGGCAAATTTTCACTTACTTAAGATCATATCCTTTAAGAATTCTTCACATAACTTCCTACTGCCTGTAAGTTGGTCATTTGACGACTTTAAATTCATTCTTTTTTTAAATTTTTAATTTATATTGGAGCATTTTTGATTAACAATGTTGCATTAGTTTCAGGTGTACGTACAGCAAAGTGATTTAATTATACATATGCATGTATCTATTCTTCTTCAAATTCTTTTCTCATTTAGGTTATTAGAGAATATTGAGCAGAGTTCCCTGTGCTATAAAGTAGGTCCTTGTTGGTTATCTGTTCTACATATAGCAGTCATTCTCCACTTTGGAAAGGAAAAGACCCAGAGAACATTGACTCTGTCTGCTGGGCACCAAGCAGAATTCTTATTTCACCTGGCTTAACTTCTCAACGTAGAGGGAAGTAAAACCTATTTGAGTTGTCGGTTGGAGTGAACAATTTAAAAAGCAAGACTCAGACTAGACCTTCACCTTCCTGTGATCCCCCTCCCTGGCTCCTACCTCCCCTCTTTTATTTTCCTCTCTCTTCCTTTCTTCCTTCCTTTCCATTGCCGTTTGGATCTTGTTTTGGTATCAAAGCAAAAAGTAATAACTATCATTTTACCAAATAGGAAACCCATGCACAGAGAAACTAAGTAACTCCCCAGCATAATCCGAATGATATCAGGATTGAACCCAGGAAGTCTGGCCCCAAAGCCCGTGTCCCTCACTACATTACACAGTACATTTTATCCAGAATGACAGAGCTGGTGGCACTGGGAACACCCAGGGCTGCATTTGGTCGGTTTTTAGTGATGAAGCCCCAGTATAACTGATCTTTATTTTCTCCTTCTACTGGGTGGGTACCTTATGTCTCCCCTTCTACTTTGGACCAGCCCATAAGTCATCCGGTTTTACCTGTTGCACTGCTGGTGACGTGAGGACCTTCCTCTGCAGCCCCATCAGTAATGGAAGCACAGGTGGTGAGGAGGAGGGAAGACTCAGATCAGGCAGTTGTGCTCCTTACGAGCCTGGTGTGGTCTGTTCTGTGAAACATACATATCACAGAATGCGTGGGCTTATCCAGCTTCTGCATGACAGAAATGTGGAGATGAAACAAACCCAGGAGGGAAAACGGATTGATAGGTTAGATAAAATAATTCCGTTTCTGAAAAGGCCTCCTTGATGGTCTCGAAGGATCGGCCAAAACTAACAAGATGGAATGTAAACGGCTCAAGGTATAGTATTTATTTCATTGAAAGTTCAGAAAGAAATCATGATACAAGATAGGAAAGAGAGACTTGCTTTATTTTCATATAAATAAAATGTGTGGCCTTCTGAGTACAATTCTGTGGGAACTTGAAATTCTTGAAGCCTTAAGGAGATATTTTTAGGAGAACAATCTCTGGAACTCTGAACCCATCGGATGGTATCAGGGGTGCCTCATGCCCGTCTGAGCTCTTCATTTTCAGAAGGACAAACAGGAATAAGCTGGGGAGGGAAAGAGCTATTAGCATTCTTGAGTTTCTTCACTGGAGTGGGCGTCCGCTGTGTGAACCCATCTCTCCTCCAAAACACCCTAGTAAGGCTGGATGTTCCCTTTCACAGAGGAGGGGACTTAGATGAGGTTTGGAGAGGTTTTCTAATAATATACAGCCAGGAATCTACTGAACTTGGCCTCCAGGGACCGTGTACTTTCCACTGAATTATACATAATTACCCTGGAGATGTTTACTAGGAAAAATAGGACCCAGGAGGAATGTGATAGCTGTTCTCTGATGTTTCAGAAACTGTGTGGGGTTAGACTTGCTCCTGGATGGTTGGATGGGACAAAAATAGAAGCAGAAGGGTGTCAGTTACAGGGAAGCAGATTTCGATTCCACATGAGGAAAATCTGACCCATCGCCGGACAGTCTGCGTTTGAATAGCTTTGCCTCTGAGACCAGGCTTCCCTTTCCTGGGAGTGTTCAAAGAAAAAAGCTGAATTAGAACCTGTCAAGAATACTGCCAGAAAAAAACTAAAAACTAAGTCCCTCCAGTGGATAAATTTGATTAGACAATCTATTAGGACAAAGAAAAATCAAACTTTGGTAATCAAATTATCATTTAAATGCACATTTATTAGAAACCCGTGGGACGTTTTCAAAGCAAATTATCACCACCTGATTTATCGGTTTTGGAAATCGGATTTTGTAAACAGAGGTGTTACTCTAAAGGGGAAAGTTTGCGAGTGTCTTGAAAGCTGTTCACTAAAACAAAGACTTACTAATAATTTGGAAGTACCACGCCCATCCTTTGTAGTCTCCTGTTACTCTAAATAGTCCATATTTGTGATTAAGTCTTGTTTATTTCTCTGTTGCCTTCATCCTTTGCTCTTTTTCCAGTAATCTTAGGCACACACTTTGATTCATGCAGCATTTTCCAGTGCTCTGAAGAATGAACCAGGGTAGCTGTAGGTGTCAGAGAGAATCGTTGATGAGAGCAGAGGTTCACAAATCAACCTGATTCGCCATCTAATCGTTATCAAATATCTACCATAAAATGAGTCTGTTGTGCCACTGAATCCATGAGATCCCTTTTCCCAAACTCTCAGACTGGGAATCCATACTGAGAACTTTTAACTACTGTCGTGCTCAAATCTGTCACTTAAAGGGCAGTGGAGTGGCTTGGATGCCTCTTCTTGCCACCGGGACTTTTTGAATATCCCACACTCCGGCACCTAATTTTTCACACTTTCAGGGGAACCATTCCAATAATTCCTTCCAGAAGTCACCTAACTTCTAACAGGGCAAGCAAAACACATTTTTCATGCAATACGTAATGTTCTTTACACTTAGTATACTAGTTTTAAATCAGTCAAGTACCAGTTGTACTTTCAAATGCTGTATCTCAGTACAATTTTTAGTCCACTGATTTTTTTAATCTAATCAATATGTTTATGCCTCTTTTACTAAATGCATGGCATGTCTGTTTGTATGATACTGGTAGTTGTCTCTGATGCCAAGTCTTTAGTTGAAAACTTAACCACCAATGATGTCATTTCTCTGAGAAAATATCTGTTTAGTGAAACTTTATCCAGGAATAGTATATATATATGGCCAGAAAGAAAAGCATAATACTCCCATAACCTTGTCTGTGGAGCCTTTAACCATACTCAAATATTTAAAATATTTTTTATCAAAAAAAAAAAAAGAAAAGCATCATAAATCACTGGTATGTCCCAAAGTCTTTTAATACTGTATTTCTTTTTCAGTGTAGACATACATTTTAATGTTATAATTCAGATGTCTATTTACTTGTAAAGTAGGAGTTGTTTTATATCTTATTGGGGATTACATTTGCACACTCATATCATAGATAATTACTCCTGTGCTCAAAACCAGCACTTTTTAAATAGTCTAATGTGTAAATATTTTCATGTGTACTTGAAAAATTCAGAAGCAAAATAATGGAATATGTTTTATTCCTGTAGTATTTTTTTTTCTGCTAAAAACCCTTTGAAAAGATTGTGACACACTGTGTCTGGTGTTTCGTATCTTAGAGATTCTGATGACATACATCCTAAGGATAAGGGGTCTTGTTAGGTAACAGGTCAGAGCTGTGTTCTTGTGGTAGAAATACATAGACATAGGCTATTCATAATTGGCTTTTTCTGTCTCCCTGTGGATCTGGATATTTTATAAAATAAATAAATAAGTGGACCTTCTACGTAGATCTAAGAGTGGGTCGGTAGAAGGATCAAACATGCATGTTGTTTATTTTTAGTATCTCGGCCCGCCTACGCCCCAGTGAGATGCACTATATTGATGCTCATATCTGTTACTGGAAAGCATTGTTTTCATGGTAATGGCAGGACAGTATCTGCCAGTAGGTATTTTCCAAAAAGGAATGATAAAGTTTGTGCCTAGGATGTTTAAAAAAAGTAAACAGAAAACCTACAGGCATACATATTTGTTTGAGAAAAAAAGCTCGTTAGTAGTCTCTAAAAGCTTTTTAATATAGCGCGTTCCTCCATGACAAACTGCATCAAATACATTTTAAAATAAATCTTAACTTAGAGATCACTTCCGAGTGTACTGTATGTTTTATGGTTTGGTTTTGTTTTTTATGAAATTAACTGTGGTTTGCTCACTAATGAAAAGTCAGTTAATAGGAAAGGTGTTCATTGCTTTCACACAACGAAATAGATAATTTAGGTCCGTTAGATTTTCAAATTTATCATTTTCTTAAATTGACAGGTCGAGGCTAATTGTGACTAAAGTAGCTAACTAGTTATACAAGAAGCAACGACACCCAGCATTTGAAAGCCAGAGAGAGATCTGAAACTCAAGTTCATCAGGGATTTCCGTAATTTTATTCTAACTAGGTTATTATTATTCACTTGCTTTTGTTGTCGTTGCTGCTTCTGCGCTTCTCAAAGAAGAAAGCTGACAGTGTCTCCCAGCATTTTCAGGGAGAGCAGTGGTTTACATGTGTAACCCAACGGCCTGCTCATTCACTCTGGTCTTGGAGAGAGAGCACACAGTTGTCATGGAGTGACATGAATTTACTTGTCTTTAACCTGCGTTCATACGTTCATATAAAGCCTGGCCATGGATCAGGTGCTTTCACACAGATTGGGTTGCCTATTTGACATGTCCAGTTGAACACCCAGCGGTCAGGTCCCAAACCAAACTGTTGATGACACAACCCACCCGACTCCTGCCAATCCAGGTCCCTCCGCGTTCCCCACCTCAATGTATGGGAACTCCATTTCTCTAGTTGCTAAAGCTTAAACTCTTGACTCGTCTCACACAGCCTAGCCAGATCCCGTCTCACCAGCCCAAAATAAATATTCAGAATAAACCCAGATCTAACCATTTAGTAATACTCTTTCTAGTAGTAGCACTCTGGCCCCAGCCTCCATCAGCTGCTTCCCTCCCCTGGATTATTGTGGAGTCTCCTATCTGATCTCCCTGCTTCTGCCTTATCCCTCCTGCAGTGTATACCCCTGCATCAAATGATCCATTTATAGTGTGAATCAGAGTATGTCCATTCTTGGCCTAAAAACTCTCCATGATTCTCACCTCACTAAGTAAAAGCACGCAAGACCTTACAGAATCACGCTGAAATCGCCAGCTGTCACTCTTGGTTCAAATACTCTAAGCAGGCTCCTTCCATGGAGCCTTGACATGTGCTCTTCCTTCTGCCTGCATTGTCTTCCCCCAGAAATTCACATGGCACACTCCCTTCCTCCCTGCAGGTATCTGCTCAGTGTCACCTTCCAGGGAAGGTCTCATGTGACAACCCCCGACCGCCTTATGCTCCTGAACTCCCCCTACCCCACCTGCAAACGTGGCTTTTCTCCATAGCACTTCTCCCTCCTGGCATCCTGTGTTTTCTCTGTTTATGAGTTGGTGATGCTTCCCTTTCTCTAGTTAGCATGTAAGCTCCACGAGCACAGGCACTTGTCTATGTTTATGTCACTTCTGAATTCCCAGCACCTAGAACAATGCCTGGAGATCCAGTAGGCCTACCATAAAAATGTGTTGAATTAATTTAATCCATACAACTTTGCCGTAGAGACAGCATTTACCCTCCCACACACACTTCATAGATCAGAAAACTGAGGCCCATGGAGGTCACGTGGCACACAGGTCACATAAGAAGTAGGTAGCAGAACTGGAGTTCAGACCCATTTCTCAACTGAACCTTTCATTCCCCAGGTATAGAGAAAATTTAAATTACTTAAATCCTGGAATTTAAATCCACACTTGTTCTTCGATTTTACACTCTGGTACAAATTCACTATATTAGATCATTCTCTAAAACAGGTTTTTGGGAGGGAGATGAAAGAGGTGATCCAGGGAGGGAAGAACGCTACGAAAAGATTCTGAGTCCCTTGCAGTTTTGCCAGAGGCACCTGGAGCTCTTCACCAATGAGTTCCTAATTAGCAGACTCTGCAGTATTAAATCTGTGTGGAACAGTAAATACTGATTTCTGGATTTTGCTAGCCCTAAGCTAAAGGAGAAGTCATTTCCTGGGTATAAAAGGAACATACCTCAACATAATAAAGGCCATATACGACAGACCCACAGCTAACATTATACTCATTGGAGAGAAATTGAAAGTGTTTCCTCTAAAATCATGAACAAGGCAAGGATGCCCACTCTCACCACTCCTATTCAATATAGTCCGAGAAGTCCTAGCCAGAGCAATTAGGCAACACAAAGGAATAAAAGGCATCCAGATCAGAATGGAAGAAGTAAAATTGTTATTATTTGCTGATGATATGATCCTGTACAGAGAAAATCCCAGAGAATTAGTCAAAAAATTGTTGCAATTAATCAATGATTTCAGTAAAGTGGCAGGATACAAAATCAACATACAGATATCAATTGCATTCCTTTACACTAATGATGAAGCATCTGAAAAAGAAATAAAATCATCCCATTCACAATAGCATCAAAAACAATGAAATACTTAGGAATGAATTTATCCAAGGAAGTGAAAGATCAGTACAATGAAAACTATAAAATTTTGCTGAAAGAAACTGAAGACACAGACAAATGGAAAGACATCTCATGTTCGTGGATCAGAAGAATTAATATTGATAAAATGGCCATACTACCCAAAGCCATCTACAGATTCAATGCAACCCCCATCAAAATGTCAAAGGCATTCTTCACAGAAATAAAAGAAACAATCCTAAAATTTGGGCAGAACCATGAAAGATCCTGAATAGCCAAAAAAGAAAAAAATCTGGAGATATCGTGCTCCTGGATTTCAAACTATACTACAAAGCCATAGTAATAAAAACAGGTACTGGTATAAAAATAAGCACATCTACCAGTGGAACAGAATAGACATCCCAGAACTATATGGTCAACTAATATTTCAACAAGGGATCCAAGAATGCTCAATGGGGAAAGGATAGCCTCTTCAACTAATGGTGCTGGGAAAACTAGAAACACATACAGAACAATGAAATTAGACCCCTGTCTCACACTACTCAGAAAAATCAACTCAAAATGGATCAAAGACTTAAACATAAGACCTGATACCCTAAAACTTGTAGAAGAAAACATAGGGAAGAAGCTCATCCTTATTGGTCTTGGCAGTAATTTGGGAGGCACAACACCAAAAGCACAAACAACAACAAAAATCAACAAATAGGGCCACACCAAACCCACAAGCTTCAGCACAGCAAAACAGACAAGTAACAAAATGAAAAGACAGCCTACCAAATGAAAGAATATTTCTGCAAAGCACATATTGGTAAGAGGTTAATGTCCAAAATATATAAAGAAGTCAGTCAATTCAATAACAACAGCAACAACAACAAAAAACCGATTGACAAATGGGCAGAAGAACCAAATAGACATTTCTCCAAAGAAGATACACAGATGGCCAACAGGCACGTGAAAAGATCCTCAACATCACCCATTGTCAGGGAGATGCAAGTCAAAACCACAATGAACTATCACCTCACACCTGTCAGAAAGGATGTAATCAAAAAAGACAAGAGACAACAGGTGCTGGTGAGGATGTGGTGAAAAGGGGTCCCTATCTCGTGGGAATGCAGATAGGTCCACCCACTATGGAGGTTCCTCAAAAAAATTAAAAATGGATTTATTTACCATATAATCCAGCAATTCCACTTCTAAGTATACACCCAAAAGAAATGAAAACAGGAATTCAACGCGATATATGCACCCTCATTTTTATCACAGCATTATTGACAATAGCCAGGATACAGAAACAACCCAAATGCCCATCAATGGATGAATGGATAGAAAAGATGTGATACATATACACAACAGAATATTATTCAGCTGTGAGAAAAGAAAATATCCTCCCATTTGTGACAACATGGGTGGACCTTGAGAACATTATGCTAAGTGAGATAGAGAAAGACAAGCACTGAATGATAGCACTTATATGTGGAATCTAAAAAAATTAAACGTGTGAAAAACAGTAAAACGGTGGTTACCAGAGAGGATGGGGCTGGGCGACAGGGTAAGAGTAATGGTGTTTAAAGGTACAAACTTGTAACGAGTAGTAAATAAGCCATAGAGATGCACAGTATAATGAATATAGACCAAATATTGTATTATAATTATACAATTGATAAATATCACTACATCGGCAATCATGTTACAGTATACAAATTTATCAAAGTAACACATTTTACACCTTAAACTTATACAACGTTGCGTGTCAAATTAATTCAAATAGGTAGGGAGATCTAGAGAGAGAGAGAGAGAGAGAGATGGATAGATGGATAGATACATACATAAATGGATGGATGGATGGATAGATAGATGGATGAACTGACTAACTACTTTTCTACGTGGAGACCCTGACCCTGGCCTGGCTGGTCTTCAGCGTTGCCCAGTTGAGCTGGCAGGAAGCTGGGCTCTGCTCTGGCCCTGGAACTCCTCCATCTCCATCCTCAACCTGCCAGGGACCAACTTCCTCTTCCTATGCTGCCAAATCATCCATTCCCTGGAGGGACCCCTTTACTCCTTCCCTTCTCCCTCATCTCTGTCCCCAGCCTTTTCACCACGGTGTCGCCACAGGCCTGGGCATCCTCAGGACCATTAGCGCTGAGCACTGCCTGTCGGTCTCATGGCCCGTCTGGTACCACTGCCACTGCCCAAGACACATGCCAGCTGTCGTGTGCGCCCTGCTCTGGGCCCCGTCCCTGCTGAGTGTTCTGGGGGGAACTGCTGGGGCTTCCTGTTTCGGGGTTCTGACCAGGTTTGGTGTCCGGTGTTTGATTTCGCCACTCCCACGTGGCTGATGGTTGTACTGGTGGCTCTCTCCAGGTCCAGCCTGGCCCTGCTGGTCGGGGTACTCTGTAGCCCCCAGCAGATGTGGTGACCGGGCGCCACGTGGTCATTCCACTCACAAGGCTGATCTTTCTTCTCTTCGGCCTGCCCTTTGGCTGTGCTGGATTCCGAATGATTCCAATCTGCTCTTATTATATTATCTCAGAAGGACCAGATGATCCTGTCTCTTAACAGCAGCACCAAGCCCATCATTGACTTTTTCTTTGGCTCCTTTAGGCACCCGAGGCATCAGAGACTCTCGGGTTGTTTCTCCAGGGGACTTTGGAGGACATAACGGGGGTGAGGAACAGTGGAGGAAGCCTTCCTCTGGAAACCGTGGAGATTTCAGGAAGCAGGTTCGTGCAGTGATTCTGTATCAAGCAGGGTTCAGTCAGAGCAGTGGTACAGCTGGTCCTCCACATCCACGGAAATACTCCAGGATCTGCAGTCAGTTGAATCCACAGATGCAGAACCCAGGGATAGGGAGGGCCAACTAGGAGGGGCTTGAGCATCCTCGGATTGTCATGTCCTCCGGGAGTTACTGGAACCCATGCCCTATGGCTACCGAGGGAAGACTGTACTCATAGGAGAGTCTACATACAATTGTGTAAGGAGATATATATGTATCTGTAGGACCCCACACAACAGTAGGTTCTGGTTAAATTGCCTCTGGGAGGCTGTTGTCTGATGCTAGAGCTTGAAGTCTGCAGGGCAAGCTAGAACCCGGGAACATGAGCTAAAACCCACGAGAACTGTCAGGAACTCATGTCAGTCTCTCATCGCCTGCGGTTGTGATACAGGAGTTCTGCAGAAGAAGGTGGCTCCCGGGGCCATCGAGGTAAATAAACACGCCCCCGGGCCAGGAGTCAGAGGAGCTGCAGGAGTATCCCGGGGAGGGTGGAGCCCTGCACCAGTGAGATGAGCCTACAGAGAAGCAGCAACACCTATGAGCACCCTGATGCCCTGGCACCAGCCTTCCACACATGGAAACCATCTCTCTGCTCCCTTCTTTCCAACCACCAACTCTTGCGCACAATGCCTCTTGGTGCCCACCTAGCCAGACACATGTATGGAAGGGAATTCTGCGCAATGCAGTTCAGCCTAACCAGGCTGGCACTTTTCAGACCCATCACCACTTAACATTGTCAACTCGGCACCCGTAAACACCTCATTAAACCCCACTTAAGTCCAAACAAGAAAATAAAGCAAAGTCAAGCTTCTCCCTAACCCTGACACCTACACCGCGTACACCTGAAACATAGCAATCCTTTTCCTAAAAGAGGATACATCTTTTCATGTGCTATACACCATTTATATATCTTTTTTGAAATGTCTGTTCAAGCTTGCTATCCATTTTTATTGTTGTTTGTCTCTTTACATTGACTTGTTGGCACTCTTTATATATTTTAAATGAAAATTCTTTGTCAGATTTATGTAGTACAAATATTTTTTCCCAGTCTGGGACTTGCCTCTTCATTTTTGGAATATCTTTTGGTGGGCAGAGGTTTTTGTTTTTTATGTACTCTATCAAATTTTTTATTTTATGGTTAGTGCTTTATGCATTCTGAGAAACCTTTGACTACTCCCAAGGAAGCAAAGGTATTCTCCAATATTTTTTCTTTTTTTTTTCAATTTAAAAGCCTGCCTTTTATTCTGACATTACAGCTTTTGGCCATTTTATTGTTAAAGTGTCCTTTCTCTCATGAAATTACGGTCCTTGTACATTGTAGATAGTAGATCCCCCTCCCACTCATCTGTTTATTTTCCAATTTTTTTTACAGTATCATAATTTTTGCTTTTACATTTAAATGTATGAGCCATTTCAAATAAATTTGTGTGCAAAATTTGAGGTAGGGGTCAAGGTTCCTTTTGTCCCATACAGTTATCTAGTTGTTCCAGCACTGCTTGTTGAAAAGACATTCTTTCCCCCCATCACCCCCATTGAATTATTTAGCCCCTCTGTCAAAAACTAGCCTTATAAGTATGGGACTGTTTCTGGATGTTCTGATCTGTTGTCTTAGTCTATTCCAGGAGTCAGCAAACTATAGCCTATGGGCCAAAGCCAGCTCACTGCCTGCTTTTGTAAATAAAGCTTCACTGGAACATAGCCATGCCTGTTCGTTTACATGTTGTCTGGGGCTGCTTTCATGCTCCAGCACCAGGGTTGAGGAGTTTTGAACGAGACTATATGGCCTCAAAGACTAAAATATTTATTATCTAGCCCTTTGTAAAGCAAGTTGGCTGATCTCTATTCTTAAACCAACACCCACTGTTCTGATGACTGTCGCTTTGCACTAAGTCTTCAAATCAGGTAGTATATGTCCTCTAACTTCGTTTTTATTTTTCAGGATTATTTTAGCTACCCAAGTCTTTCGCATTTGCCTAGAAATTTTGGAATAATCTTCTCAATTGCCACAAAAAATCCTGATGGGATTTTGTTGAATCTGTTAATTAATCGGGGGATAATTGACATATTAGAATAGTCTTTGAATTAAAAAAGTAAAAGAAATCATTTCACATTTCACAGGTCAATTTCATACTTAGTGCCGAAACAGCCTTATATCCTCAGTATCATGACTGGGCTATTGCTTACATTTCATGAGTCAGTAATTTGTCTTTTTAGTTCGTTCTCCTTTTTCATAAACCTTTTAAAAATGCTATGCTATACTTTAATGTTGTGAGAAATTTCAGAATCAATGTGGTGAATAAAAATAGAGCAAAACAGTGGTCATTGTCTTCCTGCTTTTAAAACAAGGTACATTGTATCCATCCGTGTGCACAGCAACTGCCCCAGCTACCACCAATGTAAGAGTTACTGAAAGTAGGATTGGATTTTGTTTGTTTTGAGGGCAAGGAATACCAACTTTATTTGTTCTAAACCAAATATGCCCATAAGCTAATAGGAAATCAGCCATTAGGCTGACAGGAAGTTCAGTTTAGTCACATTTTGGGTGGATTCCTTTCTCCCTAGCTTTCCAGAATCTGATGCAGTTACAAACTTTGAAGACTTTTGGTTTTCCACTGTCTCCTCTGAAATGCTTATTGCCCAAGCCAACGTAATCTCTTCAGATTGGATCAACTTAACCACCGACACCTTTGCCCAGCTCTGATGGAGATGGTGTGTGATCAGCCCCTCTGATACCTACCATCCTCCCCCATCAGAGCCTGGCCGTAGATACGGGGGCTTCGAACAAGGGTTTTGCTATGTCCCTGCACGCTCTGGAATTCCTTCTCTGTGGAGCGTGCCCTCCTTCCAGATGGGAGTCGGTGTTTGTGGATATTACTGTCAGCATATCTGGGAGAAGTGGGCAGGTCTACATCTCTTCACAAAGGTGGTTCTTCTACAGGGAGGTTAAATGAACAAAGGAAACTGGAGTGAGACATACGGATGTTTGGAAAACAAGGAGTTCTCTTGCCGTCACAACCAGGGAAAGATGGCAACTCATTTATCGGAGAGATTTTTCCAAAGAAAAATCACAGATCTAGACAAGTGACACCCTCTCCTCATGGGTTTTCTGAAAAGAAAAGGGGGGAGCCACTTCAAGATGAAGTTTTCAGGATCCCAAACATCAAAGGATAGGGACCCACTAGTCCCAGAAAACAGCACTGGGAACTCTGAAACACCATGACCCATGGAAAGTTCAAGGACAGAAGGATGATGTTGAAGGAATGGTGTGGTGAGGAGGGATGCCTTCTGCGTTCTGCGCCAGAAGCAACTTCGAATCTGACATTTTTCCAACCTTGTAGGAAAGAGCCCCTGATGGGACCAGATCAAGACATGGAACAGACACCCTGGGTTGATTAAATGTCTGTCAATTTTTAAACAAATCACATCCACTTGAGAAATGGGATGGGGAAATGGTATTCTACGTGTAAGAAAAAAATTGTAATATTCTCTACTTTATGTAAACGTGTTACTTTTGTTTGGATCGCTATAGATAATGTTATTTTGTTCAAGTTTGGGTAGAGTGGGGAGGTCTGAGTTAATTTTTAGGACTTCCAGCCAAGTATCACCCCATTATAGCAAATGATCACGTTTCCTTGATTTTTTTTTTTCCTTAGAGTTGAAACCGGGTCTCTTGATGAGATAGCAGCCACTCAGAGATTTGCTCAAGCAGGTCCAAGGAAAATTAGGGAGAAAAGAATGTTCTCAGTTCCTAGTTGCTCAAGATCAAAAAGTCAGTATGTAATTACGACTTGTCACTGAGTTAGGGGAAAGCTATGGTCAGCTGGCCCTTGGAGGTGTTATGCAGGTCTCACCCTGCAGAGCGTAAGAAGAAACAAAGTCAGAAGTTAAAGCTTGTGAGTGAAATAGATTGAGAATCAGACAGTGACACTGATTTATTCATACGGGTGTAGCTATTCTAAGCAATCAGATACATTCTTCTGATGGTATCAGTATATCAGGAGAAACTTGCCAAAAATTCTTAGAAGTTGGTTGCTTTTTAAAACGTCTACTTTAAGCCTAACTCATAAAGCAGAGATTCATTGAGCCCTTACTACTTTCCAGGCCCTCCATATATAGACATGAGTAAGAGGCACCCCAGGAAGCACGGAGACAAGGAAGGAGAACAGTTAGGGGCTTTGTTTCCAATTCTGTTGACATTATGATGGTCGTGGAGCATGGGGTACTAGACATCATACTGTATTTTATACTAATGTTATACTGTACTTTTGCATTCATTATCCCACTTGGTCCTCTCACTTTGAGAGGCAGGTTTCATTATCACAGGAAGCTAAAATTTAGATTAAATAATGTGATTAGGATCACATAACTAATAAGTGCCAGGGCCGGGATTCAAACTCCTGGCTTCCTGATTTCCAGTCCTACACTTTTCACACCTAAAGTAGCTGAGCTGTGCTGAGCTGTGATCTTGCTAAACACACAGTAATTCAGTTTATTGACAACAGCCATACTTTCCATCACCCCATTGCATTCTTTTATGTAGTTAATGGAGAACATCCTTTTTGCCTTTCTTCCTCTGGAGAATTAGGTTAAATATGGGGTTTTGTTTTGGCATTTGCCAAGTTATAAACCTGTATACGTACTGTATATTTATGTTTCCTGTCTACTTGGCTACCAACTTATTTTAAACTCTGTCCCTATAGATTATATAAAACAATAGTTTCTACAACAAGGTAATAATACATAAAGAAATGTGTTTATTTTGGATTATTTCCAGTTATTTTCTTCATTTCCACACTTTTTCTTGTCTTCCTTCTTTCTCAATTTAAAACGTCACCTCTTCTTTAGTGGTTTGTCTTTAACCAGACTATTTCATTTTTTAAAAACAGTATTAAATAGGTGATATGCATATACACCGTAAAAAGTTCAAACAGCACAAAAAGTGTGCAGTAAAACTGTCTTCCTCCCCATTGCCTGGCATTCATTCCCCTCCCAAAGACATCATTGTTTTCTGCATTTGCTTTTTTTCATTTATCATCTTCAAGATTCTCCCCTATTCATATATGTAGATCAGCTCCATTATAATGATATGTTATTTCATTGAAGGAATGTTCATAGTCTACATAACAGCTTCCCTACAATGGACATATAGGTTATTTGCACTATTTTGCCATCACAAATAATGCTTCACGGACTATCTTTGTACTTGCTGTCTTTCTTGTGTAAATATAGCTGTAGGACAAATTCCTAGAATTTCTAGATTGCTAGAACAAAGGATGTGTGCATGTTCAATTGTAATAGATATTATCCAGCTTGCTCTCCAAAGAAGTTGTACCAAGGTTCTACTCCCAACTTAGGTGCATCTGCCTTTTCCCTACATCCTTACCCAGGCAATGTGGCACCACCAAATATTTGACCTTGACCAATCTAATAGATAAGGAAGAATGTTTAATTATAATTGCATTGCTCTTATTATGAATAAGAATAATACCTTTCCATGTGTCTGAAGGTTGGCCTTTTTCTTATTAAAAAGAAACCTTATAGGAACCTATGCTTTTGGGAGTTCAGATGATAGCATTTTTTAGCAATGAATTATTTATAATTAAGGTATGTTCCTTGTTTTTGTAGACATAATGCTATCGCACACTGAATAGACTGCAGTATAGTGTAAACATAACTTTTATGTGCACTGGGAAACCAGAAAATTCATGTGACTCACTCTGTTGTGATGTTTGCTTTATTATGGTGTCTGGAACTGAACGCACAATATTTCCGAGGTGTACCTGTATAAAAATCAGGGCAATTGCATTAAGTTTGCTCACAAAAATGTTCGAAAGCATCTTCTTAAAGCAGTACATAAAACTTCAGTTTGTGAGATTACTTCCGTGAAATTGCATTATCACTATGGACCAAATCTGTAAGACAAATTGTTGAAGGGGAGATACGTTTTTACCTTCCTCAGTTTCTAGAGGAAGAAAAGCTAAATAACTATAGCAGTAGAATCTTACACCGTAGTATCTCTAACCAAAAATATCTTGTTCCTCCACTAAGCTAGGTATAAAATAAGTAAATGTGTATTATAACAGTCAACAGTGCTTGAGAAAATACTCCTCCTGCATTATAGCAAAGAACTGAAGAGTTCACTTAAAAATTTTGATAGTGAAAATGTGATAATAATTAGAAATTTGGATAAAATGTTAAATGTATTCTTGTATCCTCTCTTTTTAACCTCTTTCATGAATTGATTCTTACGTTCAGTGAGGAATAGAATTACTCCTAACCAGGCCAAAAATATCCCACCATGTGGCTATAAAGTATAATACAGATTTTAAGTACCTATCTGAGAAATAAATTGTCTTAATTTAATGTTTTACCACATCTTAGAAGGTAAATCCATCCATCAGTTGGAGTCATGGGACCTCTGATGACATGTGTCTTTGGAAACCTCAGAATTTGTCAGTGAGGCCGATGTAACCACCTTACTGTGATGAGATGTTGGCTCTTACTACTAACAGGAGGCCGGTTGCTTTGGCCTTTTAACCTACACATCACTAAAAAAGGGAGACAAATGATGAAAACCTGACTCAAATAGGCTTTTAGGGCTTCCCTGGTGGCGCAGTGGTTGAAAATCTGCCTGCCAATGCAGGGGACACGGGTTCGTGCCCCGGTCCGGGAAGATCCCACATGCCGCGGAGCAACTAGGCCCGTGAGCCACAACTGCTGAGCCTGCGCGTCTGGAGCCTGTGCTCCGCAACAAGAGAGGCCGCGACAGTGAGAGGCCTGCGCACCGCGATGAAGAGTGGCCCCCGCTCGCCGCAACTAGAGAAAGCCCTCGCACATAAACGAAGACCCAACAGCCATAAATAAATAAATAAATAAATAAATTTATTTAAAAAAAAAAAAAATAGGCTTTTAAAGAAAAGTAAATTCTAATATTGTCAGGACAAAAATATATGAATCTTGTTATGAAGGGGAAAAAAAGGAAGTTTTTTAGTCATTTTTACCTAGCCATCTCCTATTTTTTAATTCTTCGTACTGTTTATTTGAAGTAGACACAATGTAATAATATGTGTCAGACTTCTGGACTGTCTTTCAGTTCTGTTTTCTAATTTGAAGAATTTATTCTGAATCCTAACTCTACAATTAATATTTAGACTGTTACAGTATCTACTGATGAAAATATTAATCACAAGACTTTGAAATTTGCCCTAAATCAAAATTAGAATAACAACACATTTCCCTTTATCAACTTTACACGTCTGTCAGGTGATACCCGCCCCTAATACAAGGCTCTGTAAACCTAACTGTTGGCATATCAGAAGTTCTCACTCAGTTGTCATTTTTAATTATGGTATGTATGGCCTTTTCAAAGGTAAATATTCTATATTTTCAGTTCATTTGCTTACTGAATAAATACATGTTGACATCCTACACGCCTCTATGTAGGAAAAAAATCAGTATCAGATAAAATCCTTGTCCTTAAGGACCTTATATAAATTTGTTCCCTTTGTAGATAAACATTCGTTGTTAGCCCGTCTACCAAAATTCATTTCTAAAAGCTTTATTTAACTATGCGTACAGCTATCAGTTTTGTTAAATGAAGTTGGCACTGTTTATAAGAAAGCCACGTATATGTGGTGCCGTTGTTTGCTTTTAAAAGGTAATATTTGTTATGTCACAGAAGCCAATTTTCTACAGTACAGAGTTGAATGTTGCAAATTATAGGCAAAGGGCCTCGAGGGTTTTTTTGGGTTTTTTAAATATTTATTTATTTAAATATTTATTTGGCTGCGCCGGGTCTTAGTTGCACCATGCAGACGTCTCAGTTGCGGCATGCATGTGGGATCTAGTTCCCCCACCAGGGATCGAACCCTGACCCCCTGCATTGGGAGCGCAGAGTCTTAACCGCTGGACCACCAGGGAAGTCCCTCAAGTTTTTATTTAAGATACTACTTCAGAATTTTTTCCAAGGATAGGAGATTCAGGCAGCTGGAGTAGAACATTAGAAAATGGGAGGGTATTTTTCCCACACAATTCTGAATCATTGCTATTTGACTTCCTTTTTGTTGCTGTTATCTCTTCTAGCAGATAGATTTCCACAGGGCCTTAGGGAAAATTAACCTGTTGGGTGTTTTTAAATTAAGATACAATTTATTTTTTTATTGAAGTATAGTTGATTTACAATGTTGTGTTAATTACTGCTGTGCAGCAAAGTGATTCAGTTATACATATATATATATACATATATATATATTCTTTTTTTGTCTTCTTTTCCATTATGGTTTATCATAGGATATTGAATATAGTTCCCTGTGCTATACAGTAGGAGCTTGTTGTTTATCCATTCTATATATAATAGTTTGCATCTGCTAATTCCAAACTCCCACTTCACCCCTCCCCCAATTCCCTCCCCCTTGGCAACCACCAGTCTGTTCTCTATGTCTGTGAAAACTAAAAATAGAATTACCATATGATCCAGCAATCCCACTCCTAGGCATATATCCAGACAAAACTATAATTCAAAAAGATACATACACTCCTGTGTTCATAGCAGCACTGTTCACAGTAGCCAAAACATGGAAACAACCTAAGTGTCCATCAACAGAGGAATGGATAAAGAAGATGTGGTACATATATACAATGGAATAGTACTCAGCTATAAAAAAAAGAATGAAATAATGCCATTTGCAGCAACATGGATGGACCTAGAGATTATCATGCTGAATGAAATAAATCAGAGAAAGTCAAATACCATATATCGCTTTTATGTGGAATCTAAAATGTGACACAGATGAACCTATCTATGAAACGTGTTGGCTTTTTTAGGGAAGTCATCTTACAGAGAATACCAGAGGGAAAAAGATAAACCCAGAGCAACAGGCTTCAGAAGCCCTGAGGTGTGAAGCTAGAAGATAACCCAGGAGGTAGAACTAGAGAGTGAAGGAACAGTGTCAGGCATCACAGATCGTAGCAAAGACTAGACTGTAGACGGGGAAGAACAGGAGCGGGACAGAGGAGAAGGGGAGAGATTGCCTGCATCAAAGAAAAATAGGCATGAAAATTTCAAAAGGAAACAAACCCGTGTAGTTTTCATTAGATAAAAATAAAATGTAAGGAATCCGTCATAATACAAAATATTCCTTCAGTAAAACTTACAAGTAATTCTTGAATGCTTGCCAGGAAGGCCAGAAGAGCTTTGTTGCTGGTAGCCCTGCAGTTCTTGATATTCTTTTTTTTTTTTTTTTTTATGGGGGAGGGGGTGAGGAGGGAAACAAATATCCATCCTTCTGAGTATGCCTCAACCCAGGGGTCACTCAGAGTAAGAATTGTTGGCGCAGGAAGTTGGGGTTAGCAGATGCAAACTATTATATGTAGAACGGGTAAACAACAAGGTCCTACTGTGTGGCACAGGAAACTGTATTCAGTATCCTGTGATAAACCATAATGGAAAAGAATATAAAAAAAGAATGTATGTGTATGTATAACTGAACCACTTTGCTGTACAACAGAAATTAACACAACATCGTAAATCAAGTATAGTTCAATTTTTAAAAATTTAAAAATTAAAAAAAAAGAATGGTTAACCTTGAGCTATGAGGTATGTACCATCTTTCTTTTCCTGGCTCTGTCTCAGCAGGAGGCCTCCAGGGGGTGATGAAGGCCATGATCAGAAATGGTTTTTCAGCCATTTCTGGTGGTTCTTTGCCGGCAGTGCCTGGTCCCTCCTTTCCTACGGACCTGCTTCAGATTGTGGCCTGAGGTGCCCACCTTTCCTCCCTTCCCCCCTCTTCTTTTCTGTCACCTATATCTATTTCTCTCTTGATTTGGTCAGCTGTTCAGACAGCATACCAAAAACAGCTTCCACACTGTTGATCATAGAAAAGCCATTTTATGAACTTAGGAATAAGTCAGTGTCATCAACTGTAAAGGATTCCTTCCACACGGGGCTAGTTTAAGAAGAAATGCTGTTGTAACAACCCTATTACAAATTCTCCAATCCCCTGTCATCATGGCGCTCCTCTGATCAAAACTACAGAAGAGACCAGCTCCCTATTTTATCTCTGAACACCCAGCCCCACCGTTCTTCCAAACAGACCTCAGTCATATTTTACTTTTCAGGTAAGTTACCTGGTACAGTATCACAAGTATCAGGCCCCTTCGTTACATCTGTTCCCCACAGATGTTTGAAGAATACCCACTAGGATATTCTAAATGGTGAGATTTAAATTATTCAAAAATTAGATAAATCTAAGTGACAATTTTCAGGTCATGTTAAAACATTATTTGTTTGTCTTTTGTTGACTGTCTTGGTTTTTCTTGCCTTCAGTAATCTCACAGAGATGACAGGTCAGTTTGCAGAATAAGAGCAGTCGCGATAATAGTGAACATCACTTTTCTTCTCTTTGCTAAAAGCACTTTACACGAATTCTAATTTTACCAGAACTTGATCCGAAAAAGCTATTGAAACCCTGTATCATTAGCTTTTCTGTCTAAAGTCAGACTGTTGAGATCTAGAATTCATGTAAATTTCTTTATCCTCTTCCTGTTTTCTTCTGTTATTTTCAAAAAACTCTTTGGGGTGTGGGTTGTTTTCTTGTGTGTGGTGGTTTTGGTTTGTTTTCGTCTGTTTCCTATTTCCTTCCTCCTTGTAACTTCTTTACTTTCTCTTGGAATTGCCTCAACTACGGGCATTTGAATTCCTCCGAAGCTGTGACTCAGTTTCTTTATCTGTAAAATGAGAATAATAGTAATACCTACCTCACAGGTTGATTATGTAATCAACACACATCAGTTAGAACGGTACCTGGTACATTGTTAGCTGTTTCTAATTTATTATTCTTAGTAGTTGTAGTTATCATTTTCTAGGATATACGGGACATACTTTTTAATTTCATGGTACAAACATAGGGAACCAGTTACCCCCCCAGTACACAGGCAAAGTCCGGAAACTTCTGTGGTATTTAGGAACACTCTGCCACTTTCAAAGGACGTCTCGTGTGTGTCATGTAGCACTCACTGAGATTGTGGGCATTCAGCCAACTCTCTAATTGCTGTTAATTTACTGTATCATTAACAGAATTAGTCATTGTTTCATTTTAGACTGTTAAAATGTAGTTTACTTCTAGACTGTTGTGAGCTATATGAAAAAACAAATTGCCACTTCCAGCTAGCGATGATGAATCCTTTGTATTGTGTTGTATGTATGTTGAATTATTAATCTCTTAAAATAAATAACTGCCACTGCATATGTCTACAAACATGAAATTTATTACTTCTTTTCCAGAGGATAAAGGAGGTCTGTATATTTCTTCCATTTTACCCTTAGCAAATCTGTAAATAGGCTACATCTCATAGAATTGCCTCGGGTAATGTGAGACCTGTAAAAAATGTAAACAAAAGACAAAAGAGGGCATTCTTCTCATGTTTATGTTCATGTCACTGTCTTTAACAGCAACTGTCATATGGTTGGTCATCTGTTATACACTTTACATGGACCCCGTTAAGTATCTCAGCTGTTATGCTTCGTAATGAACTGTCGTTATATAGAGACACTTTTGCAGTTTTAAAGCAGAAATGAATCATGTTGTCTTCCAAGTGTAGGTTCGGGTCAACATCGCCCCACATAACAGTTTGAAGTTCAGTGTCCCCAGGAACAGCAGCCTGTGGGATTTAGGCTAGACAGCAGGAGGACTTCCCACCAGCAGGCTGCTGGAAAGCCCGCGGGGACTGTCTTTGAGAAGACACCGGCGCAGCCCTCAGCATGGTGCCTGGCACACTCAGCACCCCAACGGGACACAGTTTTTCCCCGAAGAGGATCTCCTTAGGCTTGGTCACGTTCTCCCCCCTCAAAGAGTTGGGGACTACCAGTGGACAGCAACACATGCTTTAATTGACATTAAAAAGCATACGGTAGCACATCAAGAAAAAATAAAGGTGGGAGGTGATGCCTCTTAAGGGAGTATTCAACTCAGAGAGCTTTGGGGTCTGCTTTTGATGGACCCTCAGGCATTGGTTGAGTATCTACTGTGTGTATGTGCTCAGTGAATGAAAACAGTGGGAATGTTTAAGTGATACTTTGGGCATATGTTTCTGTTTAGATACCAGATCATCTTCATTTCCCCCTCAGCTGTTTGGGATTCAGCAGTTTGGGACTCCGTATATGACTATATGACTGGAAAATTTGTCCAAGCCATGAAAACCCATTTGCAGAAAACTCAAACAGCCAGATTTTTAAGAAATTTCTTAATTGTTTGAAAGTACTGTATTTCTCTTTTCAGTGACCTTTAAAAGGCTGTTAAAATCCGAGTCTTCAAATGGTAAAGTTGTACTCCTAGGAATGTCCTACTCCTAGAGCATTGTTAAATTTCTGTATTTTCCTTTTTTTTTAACTGATTTGAGGGAGGAAACTTCTATATGCATGCCGAACAAGAATTGACTGAGCTGATTTCAGGCTACTGTGTCTTTAGCAGATAGTATCCTGTTCAAAATAAAATAATTGAGACACTAAATATAAGAGATTTTTCCTTTAGACTTTTTAAAAATTTTTTTTTATAGTAGTAAAAGTCACATAATATAAAACATACTGTTTTAACCGTATTTAACCGTACAGTTCAGTGGCACTAAGTACATTCACATTGTTGTGCAACTCTCACCATCATCCATCTCCCAAATTTTTCACCTTCCTAAACTGAAACTGCATCCCCATTAAATAAAGATTTGACTGTAAGTCAACTCTTCCTAAGCAGTGACTTTATTGGTTTACATTTTGGCATATATAATACAATCTGCGCTCAAACTGGTGTTGTCCTTGAAACCCATGAAGAAGCAAATGCCAAACACTCCACCATCCAAGGCACGTGGGATTTCTACAGAAAAATAAAGAATGTACACGGAGGATGAACCCACACTCAACAGTTACAAGCCACACTATGATACAATCCTGCCATAAAGGAGAATCTGCTGGAGACCATTACTGAAACGTGAGACAGTGGAACGAGTCAAAAGAGACAAGATAATTGTTTAAGGAGTACAAGATGGAAAAGAAAGCACAGTGAAAGAATAAGTCACTGATAAAAAAGAACACACAAATGTGAAAAACCAAATTGCGCCTTATTCACTATAGGTGTGTTCCTGAAACATTCTACACAAATTGAATTTTTATAAGGAGGAGTCTAATGATTGGTCCCTAATCAAGTCATTGCAAGCATCGTGCCTTGCAGGAGGTAGGAGTAATCCATTGCTGTGTGGTTAGAAATTGAATTGGGAATTGAATACGGTGTCCCAACTCCCAAGAGATTTCCTGCTCAGGATGGGGGAAAGTTTCTAGTTGCACCTTTTTCTACATCTATACTTCCAAGGAACTGAGAAAGACCTTTTTAAACTTCAATGTCTGTGGTATAAAGTGTTTTTATTTTTAATCATTTAAATTGCGCTTGAAGCTTTTACAATGTAGCTGTGGCCTACAGCCAAATGGAGCAGTGCTCTGAGGTCTCAGTCACAGCAGGGCAGGGGTCACATTCACGCATCGTGGTTTCTACGTGATGTTTCATTTTCATTCCCTTACTGCCAGTTATTCAAGGTGAAATCTACTTCCAGTGTTTTTTTTTTTTAGTTCGGGGAGGGTTTTTGTTTTGTTTTGCTGCTGTGTATTTCTTAGTGTGTCTTTACGATGTGTGATTCCCCTCCCTTAGAATGGATTTTTCCAGTTTTTATTTTGCCGCTAATACTTTAAAATAATCTTAGGATGTGTTCATTGTGGGGACAGTGCTCTTGAGTCGGCTTTAAGAAGAGAGCACTTGAGATCTCTAGGAGGGTGGTAGGACTAACATTTTTAAATGTGCACTAAAAACTGTTCAGATAAAGAGTTTCATAGTGAGTCTGTGGCCAAGATCCACTTGAATGATGGTAACCCTGCTATTTTGGGACTTTTGTTACATGGTTCACTGATTTATGGCACAGGGGCTCCAAATATTTCCTCTCGGGGTCTCCATGGAAAAGTCTTTTTAAGAGGAATGTATTTCTCACTGATCTCATACTTCCTCAGTAAAATCACGGTGCCATTTATCTCCTGATCAAAACATTTTTTTGAAAAATGGAAGCTATGTTAAAAATAGAGGTTATTACTGAAATCTTATTTGAATTGATTATTTTTACTGTCGTTATCAGCTTTCCGGCTCTGAGGTGTTTATTTGCTTTACAACATTTTTCTAAATTATGTGTAGACTCCGTTGGACAGAAATACTTTCTTGAAATATTTTCTTCTCTATCTCTATTCGTACCCTACATGACCTCTCTCCCCGTTCAGAACAGCTTTCTGTCTATGGATGGCATGTTATCTCTGCTCTAGAGCAGGGGCACGGGAGAAAGAAAGCACGTTTAAAGTTCAGGTGACGGGGAATTATTGCATGAACGCGTGCATCCTGCAATGATCTTGTAGAACTAGGAGAGGTGAAGGAGGGAGAGGGGATTCACACTGCTCCAGCTCCTGCTGGGGGCCAGGCCTGGTGTTAGGAGTTACCTTGTACTACAGTCATCACAACCTCTATGGGGATAGCTGTTGTTTCCCCATTTTTGCACATGAGGAACCTGAATCCCAGAGATGCTACGTTGATCTGCCCAAACTCAGGATTCCAGCCCAAGTCCAGCTACTCCCAAAACCATATATTCTTTTTACAGTGCAGCTCCTGGATCTTGGTACTAGAATGGGCCTTAGAAATCATCTAGTTTAAGTCTCTCACTTTGTCAGGAAATAGAGGCTCAGAGTAGCAAGCAACTTACCCGAGATCATTCACCACTTAGTAGCATTCTTTTGTGCTGTAGTAAACACAAAGAATCTTATTAACTCTTTCTAAAATTATTTTTTTAATAAGCCCCAGTCTCCTCATCTTTATTTTTTTGTTTGACTTCAGATCCTATTTTTTCAATATACAGTTTTTAAAGGTTACACTCCATTTACAGGTTATTACATATGTTGGCTATGTTCCCCGTGTTGTACAGTACATCCTTGTAGCCTATCTTATACCCAAAATAGTTTGCACCTCCCACTCCCCTGCCCTAAGTTGCCTCTCCCCACTGGTAACCACTAGTTTGTTCTCTATAGAGGTGATTCTCTGAAGGATGGAAGTAACAGAGCTTTTAAGGTACCTTTTTTAGATAAAGGGAGGAGGCAACTGGAAACTATATATACAAACATGTGTTTGTTTCCTGTAGCTGCTGTACCAAATTAACTCAAACTTTGTGGCTTAAAACAATTGCAATTTCTTTCTTACAGTTCTGGAAGTGAGAAACCTAAAATTAGGGTGTCAGCAGGGCTGCATTCCCTCTGGAGGTTTCAGGGGGAATCTGTTTCCTTGCATTTTCCAGCTCCTAGAGACCAACGGCATCCCTTAGCTCATCCCTTAGGCCTCTTCCCTCACATCAGTCCGACGCCCTCCCTCTGTCATCACATCCCCTACTGATCCTCCTGCCTCCCTCGTATAAAGCTGTTTTGATTATATCAAGCCCACCAGACAATCCAGGATAATCCCCCCTTCTCAAGGTCTGTAACTTAATCACACCTGCAAAGTCCCTTGTGAAGTAGCATATTCACAGGTTCCAGGGGTTAGTACAGGATCATCTTTGGGGGGATAGAGCTTTATTCTGTCCAACACACACACACACACACACATACACGCATGCACACACACATACGCCTGTGTGGGTATTTATGTATCACACATAAATTAAGACCCCTCTCATCCAGAATTATCTGGGAATTAGCCGTTCTGCATAAATTAGTTTTCTGTATCACTATGTGCGAATCATGTTTTAAAACTTTCTTAGTATATGGAAAATGTCTGAAATGTGCTGTCTTCCTGTCTTTGAAAACGGGATCCTCAGTATAATTTTCCCTCTCCTTGAGGAATTAAGTGCTACCGTTGTAAAACATCAGTATTGAGCTGAGCTTCAAATACAGCGGTAAATGCAAGGGCAGGAACAACCCTGTGATAATTTTGGAAGGACTATAAGATCTACAAGGCCATAAAGAACATTGACTTTGCTTGGCGTGAGGTTACGGCTGTCACCATGAACGGGGTTTGGAAGAACCTTTGCCTGCAGTTTGTTCACGATTTTCATGGATTTGAGAAGGTGGATGAGGAATCCAAAGAGGTCGTCAGCAACGTAGTGACCCTCCGCGCGAAGCTGGAGCTAGATCTGCAAGAGGAAACGACTTCATTGAACTCCTTGCTGTGCAACACGAGGAGCTTACTAATGAAGACCTGATGGAATTGGAGGCCCAGAGAAAGGATGAAGAGAGACAAGAGGAAGAAGAAGTAACTGAAGAACCGAAGGGATTCACGATGCAGGAAATGGCAGGGGATTTTCTTTATTTGAGGAGGCACTGTTAGTTTTTGAGGTACAGGACCGGAACATAGAATGGTACACGAAGGTTGCAGCAGCTGCTCAGAATGCAATCCAGTGCTACCGGGTCATCTATGACGAGAAAAAAAGAGCTACTACCCAGACATCGCTGGATCGTTTTTTCAAGAGAGTGGATAGAATTGAATCCAGCAAGGAACCAGAACCTGTGCCATCAACGTCAGGCGTGAGTGACATTGCAGCTTGCCTTCCATCTCCTATTGCTGACGATCCTGCAGCTCTACCATCTCCCACCTCCCCTCCCTCCTCCAGTCAGTAACCCTTCCTGCCTGTTCCCTCGAAGCCAGCCCCTGGATGCCAGCTGCTGTACTGCACTACTGTACTTTTCAAGGTAGTGTGCTGTAAGATTAAAAATGTTTTCTTTATTTTTTGTGTTTGTGTTTTATGTATTATTTGTTTGAAAAGTATTACAGCCTATTACAGTACAGTACTATATAGCCAATTGTGTTAGTTGGGTACCTAAGCTAACTTTACTGGATCTCCCAACGCATTCCGTTTGTATGTAAGGGACTTACTGTAATTAGAAATGGGCAAAACACATACACATCCTCTCTCATGGAAGAGAGTATCCAGATAACAAATAATCACATGAAAAAGTGTTCAACATCATTAGCAGCTAAGGAAATGCAAATTAAAGCCTCAATGAGGTATCACTAAACCGTATCGGAATGGCTAAAATAAAGCATGTTGATAGCACTAGATGCCAGCGAGGATGCAGAGAAACTGGATCACTCTGCTGGCGTGCATGTAAAATGGTACATCTGCTCTGGAAAGAAGTCTGGCAGTTTCTTATAAAGCTAAATATGAGCTTACCATACATCCCAACAATTTCACTCTTGGACATTTGTCCCAGAGAAATAAAAACTTATGTTCACACAAACACAGAGAAATGTTCATACCAGCTTTATTTGTAATAACTAAAAATGGGAAGCAATCCATTGTTCTTCAGTGGGTAAATGGTTAAACAAACTGGTACATCCATATCGTGGATTACTACTCAACAGTAAAACAACAAAGTCTTGATACATGCAACAACTTAGATGGATCACAAGAGTATTATGCAGAGTGAAAAACATCCAATTTCAAAAAGTTACATCCTGTATGATTTCATTTATTTAGCATTCTTGAAATGACAGAATTATAGAGAGAGGAATGGAGTTGTGGTTGTTGGGAATTCAGAAGTGGGGGGAGGACTGTGGCTAGTGAAGGGTCTCACAAAGGACGTTTGTGATGGACTGTTCTGTGTCTTGACAGCGGTGGTGGGCACACAAATCTACCCGTGATACAATTGCATAGGAACACATATATCCATCAGTGCATGTAAAACTGGTGATGTATGGGAAGGTCAGCGGACTGTGTCGGTATCACTCTCCTGTGATATTGGGGGAAAGTGGGGGAAGGATGTAGGTGATCTGTCTGTATTCTTTCCTACAACCGCATGTGAATCTGTACTTAGCTCAGAATTAAAAGTTTTTTAAAAAAATAAAAGAACAGGCATTGAGGCTGAACGGGAGAGCATGGACTTTTGCATCAACAAGGTTGTGTTCAAATTCCGGCTCCATCACTTAACCAGCTGTGGGACCATGAGCCAGTTCTTAACCTCTCTGTGCCTCAGTTTCTTCATTTTTTTTTACCACAATAAGTTTAGTGAACGTTCATCATCTCATATAGATCCAAAATTAAAGAAATAGGGAAAAACATTTTTTATTAAAAAAAGATATTTTTATTTTCATAAACCCTTAGGATTTGCCCTCTGAACCACTTTCATACATAACGAACAGCAGTGTTAATTATATTTACCATGTTGTACATTATGTCCCTAGTGCTTATGTATCTTACTGGGAGTGTGTGTCTTTTTTTTTTTTTTTAATTTTTTTTGGCTGCCTTGGGTCTTCGTTGCTGTGCGTGGGCTTTCTCTAGTTGTGGCGAGCGGGGACTACTCTTCGTTAGGGTGTGCAGGCTTCTAATTGCAGTGGCTTCTCTTGTTGCGGAGCACGGGCTCTAGGCGCCTGGGCTTCAGTAGTTGTGGCACACGGGCTCAGTAGTTGTGACACGTGGGTTCAGTAGTTGTGGCTCGCGGGCTCTAGAGCGCAGGCTCAGTAGTTGTGGCGCACGGGCTTAGTTGCTCCGTGGCATGTGGGATCTTCCCGGACCAGGGCTCGAACCCGTGTCCCCTGCATTGGCAAGCGGATTCTTAACCATTGCACCACCAGGAAAGTCCCTGGAAGTGTGTATCTTTTGACTGCCTTCATCCAGTTCCCCCTCTGCCCACAAATCTGATCCTTTTTCTGTGAGTTTGTTTTTGAAGTATAGTTGACCTACAACACTGTCTTAGTTCCTAATACACAATATAGTGATTCAGTATTTCTATACATTTCAAAATGATCACCACAATCAGTCTAGTTACAATATGTCACCATACAAAAGATATTACATGATTATTGACTATATTCCCCACACTCTACATTTCATACCTGTGACTCATTTATCTTGTAATTGCAAGTTTATCGTGTACATTTAATCTCCTTCACCAATTTCTCTCCTCTCCCCACCAACCTCCCTTCTGGCAACCACCTGTTTGTTCTCTGTACCTGTGACTGCTTCTGCTTAGTTAAGTTTGTTCATTTGTTTTGTTTTTTAGATTCCACATGTAAGTGAAATCATACAGTATTTATCTTTCTCTGCCTGACTTATTTCACTTAGCATTATACCCTCTAGGTCCATCCATATTGTTGCAAATGGCAAGATTTCATTCTTTTTTATGGCTGAGTAATATTCCTGTGTGTGTGTGTGTGTGTGTGTGTGTGTACACTACATCTTTATTCATTCATTTATCGATGAACACTTATGTTGCTTCCATATCTGCTATTGAAAATAATACTGCCATGAGCATAGGAGTGCATATATCTTTTCAAATTAGTGTTTTTGTCTTCTTCGAATAAATGCCCAGGAGTGGAATTGCTGGATCATATCATAGGAATATAAATGGGTGCAGCAACAATGGAAAACAGCATGGAGATTCCTCAGTTTCTTTATTTAAAAAAATTATTTTTTGTTTTATTGAGATATAATTGACATATAACATTGTATTAATTTTAGGTGTACAACACACTCATTTGATATATGTATATATTTTGAAATAAGTACCACAGTAAGTTTAGTTAGCATCTACCAACCTCACATACTTACAGCTTCTTTTTAAAGTGAGTACAATAATAATACTTCCCTCCTTTAGTCATTTTGATGATTAACTGGCTCAGAGTAGCCTGAGCTAGGTTTTTCTCTTTTTTTACATTTTATTGGAGTATAGTTGATTTACAATGTTGTGTTAATTTCAGGTGTACAGCAAAGTGATTCAGTTATACATATATATACATATATCCATTCTTTTTCAGATTCTTTTCCCATATAGGTTATTACAGAGTATTGAGTAGAGTTGCCTGTGCTATACAGTAGGAGTTTGAGATTAACATACACACATTACTATATATAAAATAGGTAACCAGCAAGGATATACTGTATAGCACAGGAAACTACTCAGATAGGTTTTTAAAATATGGTATTATGGACAAAAGCCACTTATCACGTACACTGGATCATAAAAGTATTTTGTCTTTTCATCTAGCACTTAAACAGCTGGGTACTCTCACTTCTCTGCAGAATTTTAATATCACAGGTATTCTCTATTTTATTAACTTCTGCCCATTTCTCTCTACTTTCATGGGATTTACTCTATTCTTTTTTCTTCCTTTGGACACAACTCAGGAAATGTCTTCCTTTTTAATATATGCATTTAAAACTGTAGCTTTCTCTTTCATTAACTATTTTAGGCAAATCACAGATTTTGGTATTGGCAACCCAACATTTTCATTGTCACTCAGTTATAAACATAGCTGATTTTTTTTCTTTGATACAAGAATTATTTGAAAATGTGTTTTTCAGTTTGCAAACATATGAAGGGGGACCTTAATAGTCTTAATAATTTTTGGAAATATGTTAAGCTTTCTTTGTGGCTTAGCATGTGATCAGTTTTTATAAATGTTTCTTATGTGCTTGGAAAAGAATAAGTATCCTTTAGTTGTTGAGCATGGAATTTCATCTTCATTCAGTACCTTCATTTTGTTAATTTGGCTTTTCATATTTTCAGTATCCTTGCTATGTTTTGGTCTGGTTGACCAAATCTACTGCAGTGACAGTGTCCCTCTTTGACTGTAGATGTGTCATTTTCTCCTTATAATTCCTCCAACTTTTGCTTTTTATATTTTTGGCTATGTTGTTAGGTATAATACATTCAGAATTGTTATGTTTTCCTTGTGAATTATTAATTTAATCATAATGCAGTTATTCTCTTTATTCATTTTTGTCTTAAATATATTTATATGTTTTGCCTTAAACATGTATTTGATCTGATAGTAATAAAAAAAAAAAAACTCTTTTTAGCTCTTTTTTAGTTAGTGTTTGCATAGTCTACGTGCCCAGGATTTAGAATTCTCAGGGGAAACACTTTTCTCCCAATTCCAGTGCCCAAGTTCTCTCTGGCTAGTGTCTTAACTCTCTCTCCCATGAGGCATCATCTTTTCAGGTTCAGTCATTTACTGAAAGACTAGTTGCTCGGGTGGCCTAATTTATGTAAGGGCTCTCAATTCCAAACCCTCACCACCTACAGACCTAAGGTTTCATCTTCTTTCTCCATGAGGGCATCAAAACCCAAGCCCCACCCCTGGCAGCTACACTGTCAGCTCATGTACTTGCTGTGATTTTTGGTTTTCAGTTCTGGCCTCTGGGGATGCCCCTTACCCACTCAGCTATGCATTTTAAAGACTGTTAGTTATATTTTCTTCAACATTCCTGGGTGTTTGGGATGTGTGGGGTTGGCGGGGGGATATCGAGGTTATCCGGTCTGGCGTGTTGCTAACAGGGCAAGTGGTCATCTAGCCTGAGAATGGTACCATGTTGTTGAACAGTAATATTGATAGAAGGCTGGATCTGCCCTTTCTGACCTTGACATCATACAAATTCAGCAAATCTGATGTTTGAGTGGATACTGGATGCTCTGGTAGGGTGGCAGCACCTACAAAGATCTGCCATGTGTGTGTTTCTTGGTTCAGAGTCATTTTGAACTTAGAGTACCAAAAGGACTGGTCTTGAGAACACCAAGATTTTTTGAATATTCCAGCTTATAAATTTGAGAACATTTATAAACATGATATTAGTAAATAGCATTAAAATCTTGTTGCTTACATAAGACTTTTGTATTGATAAAACAGAATTTTATCAGAGTTACAGAACTGATTTGGACTTAACTTTTTCAATCAAAGTTCTTGAAAAATTTGTATAAGCGTGTTTCAGAATTCTGCCTAAGCAAAGTACAGTGGCAATCTAGCTATTATAGGGAGGCTGCACTAATAGTACATTCAAAATACAGAATTTAAGGAGGAAAAGGTTTGTAAATTATAACTAATACAGTTTTTCCATGAACTAAGTGTATTATTTACATACGTGCCCTAGTTCATGTTTTTAAACTGTAACATAGAATGTTTATTTCCTTTTTGTAATATTGCCATGTGTTTTTTTTTGAATTTAATAATGTGCAAAATCCTTCAAATAACTGGAATCTAAGAAAAGTTTCCTTTGCAATTTTTATTTTTGAAAATGTCTTTCTTTGAACTTTTTTTCGAGCCTTGAGTTAGTTTTCCCCTACGAGCATTCCTGCAGTTTCACCAAGAGCAAATTCAGTCCCCAGAACGTTCGTTAAGTGATTAGACTCTTCATCAAAAGCAGAATGTCATGATTTTGCCGCTGGAGTTTAGTCCTCTGTGCCCAGAATGAGAAGTTCTAAAATAATGATTTTGTTTATTGATTCTTCTCGTGTGCCGAAGGAACAATTAAGTATAGGGTCAACCAGTGACCCTTGGATTATTTTGTCTTATAAAAGGTCAGAATGGCCATCACCAAAAAGTCTACAAACAATAAATGCTGGAGAGGGTGTGGAGAAAAGGGAACCCTCCTACACTGTTGGTGAGAGTGTAAATTGGTGTAGCCACTATGGAGAACAGTGTGGAGGTTCCTTAAAAAATTAAAAATAGAGCTACCATATGGTCCAGCAATCCCATTCCTGGGCATATATCCAGAGAAAAACATAATTTGAAAAGATACATGCACCCCAATGTTCATTGCAGCAGTGTTTGCAATAGCCAAGACATGGAGCAATCTAAATGTCCATCGACAGAGGAATGGATAAAGAAGATGTGGTATATATATATATGTGTGTGTATGTGTGTGTGTGTGTATATACACACACACACACATACACACACACACACACACACACATATATACAATGGAATATTACTCAGCCACAAAAAAGAATGAAATAATGCCATTTGCAGGCACATGGATGGACCTAGAGATTATCATACTAAGTGAAGTAAGTCAGAAAGAGAAAGACAAGTATCATATGATATCACTCATATGTGGAATCTAATTTTAAAAATCGATACAAATGAACTTATTTACAAAACAGAAACAGACTCACAGATTTCAAAAACAAACCTATGGTTACCAAAGGGGAAATGTGGGCAAGGAGGGATAAATCAGAAGCTTGGGATTAACATACACACACTACTATATTTAAGATAGATAACCAACAAGGACCTCTACTGTATAGCACAGGGAACTCTACTCAATATTCTGTGATAACCTATATGGGTAAAGACTCTGAAAAAGAATGAATATATGTGTATGTATAACTGAATCACTTAGCTGTACACCTGAAACTAACACAACACTGTAAATCAACTATAATAAAATTTTATGAATAAATAAATAAAGAGCATGTCTATTTATATCAACTTTGCATTTTCTTCTAGGTTACCTTCCGAACCAGGATTTATCACTGTAATATTAACAGCCAAGGCGTGATCTGTCTGGACATCCTGAAAGACAACTGGAGCCCGGCCCTCACCATTTCTAAAGTTCTCCTGTCCATTTGCTCTCTTCTTACAGACTGCAATCCCGGTAAGAGACTTGTGATCCAGGGTAGAGTTGGAGCTACTCAAGGCTTGAATGTCAGACCTTAGTAAATTGTTTGCCACTGCCAATACTACCGCCAGCACTATTATTTTTATTCTTATTGATCTTAAATTTTCATAGTTTGTAACTGCTTTCTTTTTCAATTCAGTCTGGTCATTGGTCTTTCGAGAACTTATTATTTGCCAAGAAGGAAAAAGCATAGTGTGATAAGCATGCATGAAAAATCATTTTCGATGGGGAAGTGCATGTAAGGAATGCGTTACATTCTGCTTCCAAATAATAATAGAAATTGAAATTGAATAGCTAGATGTTTAATTAGGTGCCTACCAGAAGATGTTCATTTGGGAAATGTGGGCTATTAAAATCCGACAGCCACCAAGCAGCACCACACAGGCGTCACCATTTTCGCATCTCAGTAATCGTGCATCCTTACAAGCTGTTAGGGCCAAAAAACTCCTGAACTAGGAAATACCCAAAAAGTCAACGAGGAGGTACAGCTTCCCAGGAAACCTGAAAAGAGCCTATGGCCAAGCCCTTGAGGCTTGCTGGTATGCTTCATGCTGAAAATTCTTACTTCCTGTCTTCCTAGATGCGTGATTACATGTCTTTGACCAGCTTCTTTTAACTAAAAGACTAACCAACTGCCAATTTTTTTACATATTTGGGTGTATTTTGGAAAATACAAAAATCCAAAGGTTTTTCATTGGGGTTTTCACTGATGTTCTCAATGAGAAATTCTTCATTGAGTAGTTAATTAATAGTCTTAATGTTTTATGAGATTCCATCTACCATGTTCAGGAATGAACTCACTAGATAAGTGAAGTTTTAGACAAGAGAGAAATGGCAAATGGGAATCAAGGTCTCTCTTAGGTCCCTGGCTGGTTAATAAAACGTGAAGAAATTATCATCTTTTCCATTTTTGTATGTTTGTTGTTTTTCAGTAATAAAACTTTTTTTTAGTGAAGGCATTTAAAAACAGAATCTAATTAAATTGTGATATATGTAGACTATATATAACAAATTAATGCTTTTAACACCAAAAAGAAAATATAGTTGTGCAAGATCATTATAAAATATTTTTTAAATTAATTCATACTTCCTGCCAGATAGTGAAGTTCAGTCATGATGCACTAATTTAAAACTAAATGACAAATACTTTGTTTTTTCAGTCTCACTATTCCTATTTCAATCCCATTTGTCTCTGTGACGCTGTATAACCTCATTTGGAGGTCTTGTCTTAAAAAGGCTTTTTGTGTGTGTGATATTTCCTTTTGGAAATGTTGCAACGTGGGACTACATCTGCCTCCCCACTCTCCAAAAAGTACTTCTTCTGGGGTTTGCTGAAATTTGGAGAGGAGGGTTTTTTTTGTTTTTTAGAGAAAAAATTTATTTTGAGAGGTAAGTCACTTATTCAGGAAACTTTGGGTGTCAAGTTATCATGCCGTACACCTTAAACTCACAGTGTTATATGTCGGTTATAGCTCCATAAAACTGGGGGAAAAAGAAAGAAAGCAAAAAAAACTTTTGAGACTCTACTATTTATGAGGCACTTATGAGCCTCACACAAGATGAATAAGAAGTCTTCATTTCTTATACATGGAATAAGGTGTCACTTCACACTTAGAGAAAACTTGGTGCCGAGAGGCAGTCCTTACCCCAGAGAGAACCACGTGAGCTGAAATGGACCCGTCACCTGATTCTCTTCTCTATGGAGGTGACCCTGCGCTCCACCAGAGCCTTCTCTCAGCAGTCAAGAAAGGTTTCCGTTCCGTAAGTTAGAGTTTTTTCTGTGTCTCAGAAAATTAGAGACACATTCTGCAAAAAGAATAAAAAATCACCCCTGGCTAAAGCAAAATCACATAAATAGGATAAATAGATTTTGAAAATTATGCTATGAATAGTAAGAAAAAACCTAAAGCTAGTAATGTTCCTTAAGTGTCACCAACTAGAGATAGCCTATCTGGTATAAGAATAGAATACTATCTGTAAAATACATGGTAACAAACTAAGTGTTCATACTTGAACACACATAAAAAAGGTTTCTAATCGGCACATCATTTACAGGTATGTTCACACTTCTAGGGTTTTAAACAAAGTTATCAAAAACAAGTCAAAAATGTCCATTGTTTTGTTCAGTGGATTTATTTCACACTGTTTTTTCTGGTACACTTCCTTCTAGTCTGTTGATTTTTCTCCCTAGATTTACGTTAAACTTCAATCTAACCTATTTTCAAACAATCACAAATGTAAGTTTGATAGACTATGAATAAAGATTTTCCTACACTGAATCTGCAGACCTATTTTAACACCGGAAATGCTGTCAGCTCAGAAGTAGGCTTTGCATGAAGACACAGATTTAACCAACTTTATAAGGGCTCCCACTCTTGTTCCTACATGAACTGGGGTTTTTTTTTCATCTTCTTTCATATTTTTCTCATAATTTACATTTGTCTCTTTCAAGAATTTTTGGTCCATTCAGAAGCAGATGTTTTGTGTTTCAGGGTGGGGCTACACACCCTTTCTTGCATGGTATTGATAGTCAGCAGATGTAGATTTAAAAACCAGCTCCACTGTTTATTACTTGTGTGACCTTGTACCAGCCGTTTAACTTTCCTCAGCCTCCGTTCGTTATATCAAACGGACATTATCCTCAGCTGTACCTAAATCACAGGATTCCTGTGAGTTTAAAATGAGATGGTGTATGTGAACGCCCTTTGTAAGCATAATGGATTGTTCTTGATGTTATCTCTCAGAATATTTAGGACTCCAAATGGGCATCCATTCGATGTGATAAGTACCCACTCAGCTGCATTTAACTGAGAGAAGATAGTATTTTTTTTTTAATTATATTATCAACTTATTTATTTATTTATTTATTTTTGGCTGTGTTGGGTCTTCGTTTCTGTGCGAGGGCTTTCTCTGGTTGTGGCAAGCGGGGGCCACTCTTCATCGCGGTGCGCGGGCCTCTCACTATCATGGCCTCTCTTGTTGCGGAGCACAAGCTCCAGACGCGCAGGCTCAGTAGTTGTGGCTCACGGGCCTAGTCGCTCCGCGGCATGTGGGATCTTCCTAGACCAGGGCTCGAACCTGTGTCCCCTGCATTGGCAGGCAGATTCTCAACCACTGCGCCACCAGGGAAGCCCTAGAAGATAGTATTAAATAATCTCTAACAAATACCACCTCCTCTTGGATTTTTTAATCTGAAAAAAAGCCTAATCCTGAATTAGTAGTGCTGAGACTATATTATCTCTTGGAAAGGATTATCTGTCAGGTGGCAGATGTCCAACCATTACCAGCCAGTTGACGGGTGCACCAGGGGTAACTATTCTGTTCCCAGCAGGTCTGTTCTAGGCAGGTCTCCCTGTTCACACTTCACAAGGGTGTTTATTGGGCCCGCTGTGACACTCTGCTTTGTCAGGCATAGCTGGCTGCCAGAGTATGGCTGTGACACACTGCTGGGGACAAAGGGACAGCCAGAGGAGTGGAGGTTGATGAGCTCAAAAGGTCAGCACCAGCCTCCCAGATCCTCTGACTGTGGTCCTGCTTGGTGAACATGATTTAATCCATGAATTGCTGAAGTTTACGGTAGTAAACACATTTCCATCTTTCATGGACGAGCTCCTATTTGTAAACACTCTCAAGCATATATAAAATTTAAGCTCTGTTCTATTTAATGTCATCTTTCAAAGTTTGTTTTTGCTGTTTTGTGGTTGCCTTTTCAAACTCTTAGCTGTTTTAGCATATTCTTTATATGAAATCTGTTGATTTATTATTTAAAATCTGCCTATATAACGGTCTTCAGGCCTATAAATAATGGGTATTTTCCCTCATACAAAATGAACTATCCTGAGAACACTGGCAGTTATGAGATAAAATAAGGTCAACAGTTTTCCTGTCCCAAATGCTTTATCCACAGAGTAATGTCCAGAAATATTATTAATTTTTTTTCATAAATCTGCGTATCATCTGGCATCATTAATCTCAGTTCTTTCTGCTCTACTACTGTTGCTTTCTAAAGTGTTATGAACTTCTTTGATTCTTTTGTTGTTGTGGTCGTTCCCTAAGTGCTGAAATGGAAGATGTTGGCATTTCATAATATGGGGAAATTCTGAAAAGACAACTTGGTGGTTATAAACTTTTTTGTTCCACACTCTCAGTTCATTTGTACCTAAGTCTCTATTTCTGTGGTGTGTTCTTAATAGAACCATCCAGGCCTTTTATTTATTTATTTATTCTTTGCTGCAAATTTCTACTTAGCTGCTAAGCTTTCCCCTTCATTCTGACTGTGACCATCAGGCTACTAACTCCTCTCTGCCTCAGCCTTCTGGTCTGTAAAATAGGCATGATAGTGCCTACCTCAGGAGACATCATGAGATTCTTATGCTCTTGTGAACTGGTTTGATTCTAAGTGTGATTCTGACACTGTATCATGAAAAAATTCCACCCCCCCCAAAAACATATGCCACTTAGGAGATAATCGGAAATTGGAAAACCGAGTATTGGATATTGAGGAATGATTGCCAGAAATTTTTAGGCATAATAAAACAGAATTGTGATGCTGAATTTTTTATCTGTCCTCTCCTTTTAGAGATCCATACTGAGTGCTTTGCAAATACACTCTGTGTATTTCATCCCCTGATAATCTGCTTCACACTCCAGGCTGCCTGCGGTGAGCCTGGCCAGCAGGGTCCCGCGTCCATAAACAGCCGAGAGGTCTTCGTCCACCACTTTTCAAGCAGGCAGAACGCCCCAGGCCAGGTCACTTGAAGATGCTCTGAGCATACCCACAATCGTCACACTCCTCCCCTCCACCCCATCATCTGCCAAATGAAATCAAGGATCGGTTACTCCCAGTCTCAGATTTATGCAGATCTTTATTAGAACAACAAGTGGAGCTAAGAATGGCAGCTAATTAACCCTCCGCCTTACACAACAATTAAGCCAAGGGTGCATGCAGCTGCAGCTTCCCTGGTGAGAGTTCTGTTCTTCCCAGATGCAGCAAACGGAGGGAAGAATCTGCTCCCTGGGACCCTTTGATAGGGTTCAAATGGCCTCCTCCTTCCCCAGCATCACAGCCCTTAGCTCCAGATCTCTTATGGCCTGTTTTTAAACAACTAATACAGTCCTTATCCACCAATTGTCTCAGATACATTAACTTTGATTGTTACCAATTGCTTGTCTTTGCCCTGGTTATGATTCCGTAGTAAATTGTGTTACTATTAAATATTAAACTTTTTGATAGTGACTGCTGAGGGGTGGGGACCATAAAATAGGATTAATTATTTCAACACAGATGTATTTGTGTGGATTATTTACACTACGTTTGTGAGCTCTTAGGCTGATGCAAGGTACATAAATGGAATTTAAGAGAATTCCGTTGCTTACAACAGCAGCGCAAACCTCGCTTCCGCATACCCCATTCTACTCCTACACTTGAGAACTGGCAGAGGACAATTTATTTAACTGAAATTTAGGGAAAGCTGTAAAAGTGATAAGCCTACCTGTTTTCAAAACAGGCTATCTTAACAGGAATGCAAAAAAAAAAAGTTGATTTTTCTAGAACAGACATCACAGATGGCTACGTAGACGTCAGATATCTTCTGATACCTATGACTTTTTTTTAAAGTGAGAAACTTATAATGTAGAAATACACGGTACCACATACAGCTAACTTCAGGCTGTTTTCCTTGTTTGTGAAGAATTGGCTTCTAGAATATTACATGTTGAATTCCAAAAGCCATTCCAATCAGTACTTCCAAATATAGATGTAAATAAACTATAATTTGTAGTCATTTATCTTCCCTGACACCTTATACAAGAAAGAGAAAGCTGTAGTTACATGTAGTTAATTAACCTACCTGGTATTTTAAATACCAGGAGTTAAATGGGGACCAAAAAAATGTATAAAGGGCTTTGGGTTCTGGCTCAGTGTTCGCTGTAGACTCCTGGGGTCACTGCCCCCTCTTGCCCCATCGGTGCCCATAAGCTTACTCAGATCAATTTGGAAATATGCTGTCTAGGGTGTGGAGGTTCTAGAAGAACTGAGGCTTCATTGAGAAGGATGAATAAAACCAGGGAATATGCATCATTAAAGAAAATGCCGTTTCAGTTTTGCAAATGAAAGAAGTTTCACAGAAATTATTCTATACCATCATAAATTAGGTTAAAAAAAACCAGAAAATAGAAATTCTGAGATATTCACCTTGACCTATATATTTATAATTGTGACTCTTGAATGCTATTAAAAGGATTGTTTCCCTACCTTGTCACTCTGTAAGAAGAAACCCTTTATAGTTATCTTACAAGGTATACTGGTATATAATAATGAAACTGAAAGATCCAGTTGTAACATTTTGTCAAAGGATGATCTTCTAGGAAATATAGAATGATAAAGGAAACTTAAAATTACCTGATCATGGGTTCAGACTTTGGATCGCCATGTAGTGAAACAAGGGAAAAGGATTCCTCTTTGAGACAAAGAGTTGCCAGGTAAGGGTTGGGGGCTTTAGTGTGTAGGTGAGAGACAGAGGTGCAAGTGTCCTAATCAGCCTTTGGTGTTTCTGTTGACACTTCATGTAGGCAAGTCTTTTTTTTTTTTTTTTCTGGCCGTAGACATAAAATAAACTTTATTTTTAGAGCAGTTTTAGTTTTACAGCAAAATCGAGCAGCAAGTAGGAAGTGTTTTCATATCCACACACCCACAGCCTCCTCCACTGTCAGCATCCTGCACCAGAGTGTACATTTGTTACAGTCAATGGACCTGCATATAGGGTTATCCCTCAGTGTGCGTAGATTACGTTAGAGCTCACTTCTGGTGTTGTACACTCTATGGGTTATGTCAAATGCATGATGATATGTACTATTACAGCACCACATAGAATAGCTTCACTGCCCTAAAAGTCCTCCATGCTCCACCTGGTCATCCCTTTCTCATCCCTAACCCCCACCAACCACTGATCTTTTTCCTGTGTCCATAGTTTTGCCTTTTCCAGAAGGTCATATGTTGGACTCATACAGTATTTACCTTTTCAGATTGGCTTCTTTCAGTTAGTAATATGCATTAAGTTTGCTCCATGTCTTCTCATGGCTTGATGGCGCGTTTCTTTTTAGCTCTGAAAAATATTCCATCGTGCGGTTGTAGCAAACTTTATGCATTCAGCTACTAAAGGACACCTGGGCTCTCTGTTACTTTGCATGGATCTATTTATCTGTTCTTTCACAGTGCCACACTGTTTTGATTACTGTAGCTTTATAGTAAATTTTGAAGTTGGAAAGTGTCCGTCCTGTGACTTTGCTCTTTTTCTTTAATATTATGTTGGCTATTCTGGGTCTTTTGACTCTCCATATACTTTAGATTCAGTTTGTCAATATCCACAAAATATTGATAACTTGCTGGGATTTTGATTGGGATTGTGTTGAATCTATAGGTCAAGTTGTGAAGAACTAGCATCTCGACATATTGAGTCTTTCTATCCATAACACAGAATAGCTCCATTTATTTAGTTCCTTTTTGATATCTTTAATCAGAGTTTTGTAGTTTTCCTCATATAGATCTTGTACACATTTTGTTAGATTCATACCTAAGTATTTCCTTTTATCGGGTGCTAATGTAAATGATACTGTGTTTTTAATTACAAATTCCACTCGTTCATTACTGGAATATAGGAAAGTAATTGACTTTTGTACATCAACTTTGTGTCCAGTAGCATTGTTATAATTACTTATTATTTCTAGGAGAATTTTTTTGTCTCTCAGATTTTCTACCTAGACAGTCATGTCATCTGTGAAAAAATAGTTTTTTTTCTTCCTTCCTAATCCGCATACTATTTTTTTCATTTTCTTCTTTCCTTCTTCTTAGTTAGGACTCCCAGTGTAATGTTGAAAAGGAATAATGAGAGGGGACATTTTTGCCTCTTTCCTGACCTTGGTGAGAAAATGAAAACTTCCTCCCCATTAAGTGTGATGATTGCTGTAGGTTTTTTTGTAGATTCTTAAAATCAAGTTGAGGAAGTTTCCTTCTATTTCTATAGTTTGCTGAGGGTTTTTTTCATGAATGGGTGTTGGATTTTGTCAGATGTTTTTTCTGCATCTATTGATATAATCATATGATTTTTCTTCGTTAGCCTGTTGATGTGATGGTTTTACATTAATTCATTTTGGAATATTGAACCAGTCTTACATACCTGGGATAAATCCCACTTGGTGGTGATGTATAATTCTTCTTATATATTGTTGCTAATATTTTGTTGAGGATTTTTGCATCAGTGTTTATGAGAGAGATTGGTCTGTAGTTTCCTTTTCTTTTAATGTCCTTGTCTGGTTTTAGTATTAGGGTAATGCTGGCCTCAGAATGAGTTAGGAAGTATTCCCTCTGCTTCTATTTTCTGGAAGAGATTGTAGAGAATTGTTATAATTTCTTCCTTAAATATTTGGTAGGATTCATCAGTAAACCCATGTGGGCCTGGTGCTTTGTGTTTTGGAAGGTTATTAATTACTGGTTCAATTTCTTTAACAGGTATAGGCTGTAGGCAAGTCTTTATCTAACATAACCATCACTTTGCTATCTTTCCTGAACAGCCAATGTGTCTAGGTTAAAAAGAACATTAGCTGCTTATTATTCTTTTGATAGATCATTGTCCAGAAATGCTGACCTCCAAAAGCTTTGTTGCTTTCATAGTTAAATATATCTCCTTAGTAGGTTTGGTTCTTTTAAAGATGGTAAAAACTAGACTTTACCATATTTGTTGATATATGGGATGAGATGCACTTAAAACGTGCCCATAAAGTTTCACCTTCATAACTTAACTTAAGAAAAGGGCCATTGGGAAAATTGCTCCCAGTGGTAAATATGAAAATACAGCCTTGGATTTATCATCCTCCTGTTTCTTTTTCTGGCTTCCATTTCCTTACCTCTGACCTAGAGAATAGCTGTGACCAGGGAAGAGCTGTGCTCTGGCGTTCCTAAAGCAGGAAGATGAATCCCGGAGCTGCAACTGCAATTCTGCTCTCTTTTTAACCATTATGGAGTTGTCCACTCATCCTTTGTAAGGATTCTGATTGGTGTGTCCTGTGACAGCGTGTACAGTAAAAATCTCACCATTTCAGTATAATTAAGAAAAGGTCAGCCTGATTAGTTATTTTTTAATGAATTGTAGGAAATTTTAAATGAGCAAAGACCTAATACTTTTAAGCACATATAGGGAACATTAGTAAAATGTTTAGACTGGATGCCCTATAGACTCTGCTTTACCAAGGAAAGGGGTGAAATTGGGTTTTTCACATTCAGAAAGATAGAGAAAATGGTTATAATGAACCCTAATATATCCCTCACCTAATACAGATTCAAAACTTACCTTTATTTAGGGTTGAGGTATTATTACAGGTTAGCAAGTACTCTTTTAGACAGGCTAACTAGTCTCAGATAATATTGCTTTCCACCATTCATTTTCACGGCAACCCTTTTTAAAAGGGATGAAACAGTCAACTTCAGAACGGGTTGTTGCCTCACAATTATTATTAATATTCGTTACTGAAGGGTGCAATGTGTGTTGCTGTGGACAGTAGGCCACTGAGTGAAGTCTTGTTTTTTTAAGGAGAAATGACGATAAACTATTTTAAGTAACACATGTTTGAAATCGTTACCATGCACTGTAGTGTTTTAATATGGAAACTTTAGAATTCTGAAACATAATAAAGCACCTCTAATTGTCCAGAAATGTACTTGTGTGGACAAAACATCGGATGATTAACAGTTTGCCTTTTTAATTGGGATATTTGAGATTGTATTGTCTGGGGAGAAATATCATAATTATGGGAATTTGAAGAGTTAATGTAACCCTACCAATGTCTGGCACCCTTAACAGATCAGCAGTCATCTTTACTTTTCCTTATTTTCTAACTCCGCCTTCCGTTCAAAATTGGGCCTGGGAAGGGGCTGTCAGTAACAGCATGTGCAATAGTTCTTATATTAAAAAGAAGATGCTTCTAAAACGTCAGACTAATTATTCCTACCCAACAGCAATAACTTCCTTCTCTTTGTCTTCTCTTTCTGTTTGTCCTTTAAGAGATCCTGGAGCCTCATGCTTATTATGGGTGTTGAATTTCTGGTTGTGTCACGTTGGTGAAGAATCCTGTGCTAAGCAGTACAGGACTTCCTTTAAACCACAGGCATATGTCTTTCCACGACAGGTGTGTTCCTGGGAAAAAATTATACATCAAAATACTTTTGGTGTATTTGAAGAACTTTTCTGCTGCAGAGTAGCCTGTGGAGGAGCCAAATGAAGCACTTTTAAACTTGAGTAATGAACGCCCCCATTTGTTTTTTCTTAAAAAATGCAAGAGTTTTTTTCCCCCTAATTCAGCACTGCCTTTCCTTTGAGGGCATTTCCCCAAATTAGTCATATTGTTTGTGATATTCAGGTGCTAGGCCAGCTGACAGAAGCCTGCCGGCCGTGTGCCCAGTGGGCAGGCATGTAGGTAGGACCTTTTGGGGGGACTTCACATCAGTGAAGAGCTTCGTGGCCACACCTTACCCCGGCGACTGACTTTTTTGTGCAGACTGGCTCCCGTGATGGAAAACGTGTTCATCCACAGTCTAATTCAAATACATAAGGGAAATCAGGATAAATGGAGACGTAGAGGACATGTCTTTACAGTATATTGAGCTTTGGATGCCAGCGTTAGGTTTTTAGACGAAAAACTCTAGAAAAGAGCACTCAGCTACAGTGCATGAATAAATAACCCTGCTTCACTCAGGCAATGACACATAAGAGTACCAGCCACCCCTGGTCCTCTGTAGAAGGGTGCATTTACCTGAGGAATGTGTACGGTTTTTATCTAGGCAAGGGTCACATAGGGCTGGTGTATAGTAATTTCAGCCTTATCCGGAATAGTTTTGAGCCTGCAGAGAAGGCTTTCAATGGAGTTACATTGAAAATACTGTGGAGAGGGAATTCGCTGTCAGTCTGCGGTTAGGATGCTGAGCTTCCGCCGCAGGGGGCCCGGGGTCAGTCCCTGGTTGGGGCACTAAAATTCCTCAAGCCACGTGGCGCGGCCAAAAACAAAACAAAAACAAACCAACACAAATACTGTGGGTAGCTTAGAGTTGGGATTCATCACATCTGAGTTCAAATTAGCCTGTGTCTAGTTCGGTAAAAGTTTTTAAGTGAAAGATTACTGTTCGTGGGAGGGTTTTGTTTGCTTGTTTGTTTAATTCTCTGGAAAAGTGATTTAAAGTCGCAGTTATTCTAACCAGGCAAAGAAGCCTTTGATTTACATGCGAGAGTTGCGTTTGGGGAACTCAGTTCTAGCCATGGGTATATTCATAGTGTTCATCGTGGAAGAGGGTATCTAAGGTGAAAAAAAAAAGGGGGTTCTAGATGCATGTACTCCTTGATTATGCATCTGTAGTGGCTCTTTCTTTTTTCAAGTGGAAATATCTTTAGTGTATTTTCTTGTAAAAATAATGCATGCTTCTTAATTTTTTCTTAAATCAACTGTCCTTTAAATGTAAGTATTTAATTTTCCTTTGAGGCTCTTTGGTCTGCAAACTCCAATTCAGTGGGACTCAGCAAAGTATATTTGTCAGTTAAATTTGTCTCATTATAATGTGGTATAGATTTAGACTCACTGACCTCAACTTTTTAGCCCTGGCTTTGACCCACTTCTGCTTAGCATTCCCTGTGCATATTTTCTTATCTCTTAATTAATATAAATCTAGACATGGATTAGCTGTTGCTACACATTTTGTTATAAAGTCATCTATTGCTGTCCCTGCAATAATAACCTGTAATTTATTGGTTTGGAAGTTGATCTCATTAAAAAGTTGCTGTATATATTAAATCATGATGGAAATTCTCTTCAATCTACTTTTTAGAAAATGTCACTTGGGGGTTTTCCTTTTTAGAAATCAGCAGTGATCTATTTTTTCTTTAGAGAAACACGGAGGAAATGATGGGGTGGTCTGAATCAGTACGTATCCATTTCTACACTCTCCCCAAACTGAAGTCTTCCTCCACTAAACTCAATTAATGAATGTATTTCTTAAGTGTCAGAATTTAGTAAATTGTCTGTTTTTGAGGTGTTTTTCTCCCCATAAATTGTCTTCAAATCTTTAACATCTGATGCTCTTTTGGGAATTGGGTAAAGCTGTTGAAATATCTGTTCTGTCCTTGTCAGTGAAAGGCTCTGAAAACACAAATAAGAAATTGAAAAGTGAAGCAGACCCTCAGTATAAACAAACATCATCTTTACTTGTATGGAAATGTGTCTTTTACTCAGAACTCTTTAGCCAAAGAATGATTTAAAGACTATCTTTCCTTTACTTGAGGAATTTCTGAAGAGTCGAGAACATTTAGGCTAGATCTTAATTAACTTTTTCTTTATTATTTCTTAAATGAAGGTCATTTAAAGATAAAGATTACAGTGGTGGAAAAAGGGCTCATTAATTCTCCTGAACCTAGAGTAAAGCAAGATTTGTTTTAAATGATAGGGAAGGAATTATGCAAGACTTGTATATTTTAGGTCAAAGGTCTTTCCTATTCCCCTAGATAACCTCTCCCAGTGGGTTTTTGTTTTGTTTTGTTTTTTACAGTTTAGGACCAGTAATAAGTTTCTCACTCTTTAAAATGAGCCCTCTTTGCTTCTGTACTCCCATCTTTTTTTACCTTGGTCATGAGGTAGCACAGCACTGATTTAATGCTTAGTCACCATCACTCCATTAACCCTTATAATGAATATGCATACTAATTATACGTGCTGCTTTTCTGTACCTCTGTCCATGTTCTTTATTATGACTTACTCTGTTTCTGTTGTAATCATTTGATTGAGCATAAGTATTGACATTTTATTGCAAATCATTTGACTCTTTTTGGGCAGAGTAAGGCATATATAAGAGATTAAAGTCCTGCTGTGGTAGGTTCAAGGGGAACATTTCATAACGACCCAGCACTCGCTGTTTGGCTTTATTTACAGCTTCAGTCAGGAGAAACATAACTGCGTCAGGCTCCGCTAAGTGGTTTCGTTCCAACAACGAGAGGTATTTTTTTCTGTCTGTTGTCCAGCTGTCCTGTGGTCTCTGGGTCTCCACACACACAGAAAGGTACCCGCTCTTAATCCCAGGCAAGGATTTGCCCCGGGTGTCTTTTCTATCACTTACAATATGTAGAAATGATGAGATGATTACGGAGCTGGGAATAGTCTGTGTAATTCTCTTAGATCTTCACTATATGCCACTCTTTTCTTTTTTGGCTGCACCTCGCAGCCTATGGGATCTTGGTTCCCTGACCAGGGATTAAACCCGCGCCCCCTGCATTGGAAGGCAAAGTCTTAACCACTGGACCACCAGGGAAGTCCCTGAGTTATGGGGTGTTGTTGTTTTTGTTTTTTTTCTATATGCCACTTTTGAACCTCCAAGTGCTATTTCTTGGTTGGTTAATTTCTTTTGCAATTCAGACTTCTCTCCCCATTCAGTCCATATCTGTAATGTCATGGTTTGTTAATACTTGTTGTTGGTCGATGGGATCATTCTAACATTTATTGTCAGAAACACCTATACCTGGTTTACAAATGACATAGCATGGATTTTACCTACTGTAAATTTTAAAAGCGGATACATTTTGAAAATGTGATAACAGCATGAAACACCCTCCAGGATGTTGACTGTCCCCCCACCCCTGCCTCCCCCACTCGGAAGGACCCCTCAGCCCAGCGGCCATGGGCCCCCGATAGCTTTTCTCTCGGCCCAAGTCCCCGTGTGGCTGTCACATTCCCCGTTCAGGTGACCCTTCCAGGAGGACCACCTCTGAGATCGCTGACACCACCCCAGCACACCGGGGAGGCCCCTCTGTGATCACACTGGCTGTTAAAGAGTCTTTATGCACAGAAGACTTGTTGATGAAGCAGCTCTGTGAGAAAGCTGGAGGGAAAAGTGGTGCTCTTGAGGGAGAGCCCTAGACCCCGTCCTCCTGCAAATAGAAGCAGCCAATGTCCGGTGAGCCACACTCCCACAGCGGCCTGTTCATCACCGCCTTTGGAAGAGCGCCCCTTTCAGGGACCCTAGCAGACAAAGCAGTCGAGGAGGAGAACGGACCGCATCAGAGGTCATCCAAAAAGTAGTACAACCCAGATCGCCCTTTGAAAGAGACACATGCTGGGGCTTCACAAATGCTTTCTTACTCACCTTTGACCCACCCTCATTAGCCCAGGGACTCTTGCTGTGCGTTACTTCCTGGGCTTCGTGATATAAAAACAGAGCACCTCTGCACAAACCCCACCTGCGCCCCAGGCTCTGATTTGACTCCTCACTCAAGCGTGAAGGGCCCCCTATCCTCCGAAGCAATCAGTGAGCTGGATGCAGGGCAAAGTGAAGGGGACCAGCACATACTTATTTCTTTAGGGCAGAGCTTTGTGGTGGCTGTCTCCTTGGTTATTCCTTCTCCTTTCCGCCTTTTCCTACTAGGCGGTCTCTTCTCTCTTCTATGTATTTCCGGCCTCTTGGTTTTTCTGCTGATTCTTCTCTTTTTCTTTTCTTTTTTTTATCCCTGTTGGTCACCTGCTGCTCTCCCTCTTTTTTTTTAATTGAACTAGAGTACATTTACAATGTTAGTTTCAGGTGTACAACATAATGATTCAGTATTTTTATAAATTATACTTCATTTAAAATTATTACAAAATATTGGCTATATTCCCCATGATGTACAGTATATCCTTGTAGCTTGTCTATTTTATACATAGTCATTTGTATTTCTTAACCCCCTCCCCTGTCTTGCCCCTCCCCCATCCCTCTCCCCACTGGTAACCACTTGTTTGTTCTCCATATCTGTGAGTCTGTTTCTGTTCTATTATATTCGTTTGTTTTTTCTTTTCTAGATTCCACATGTAAGTGAAAACATACAGTATTTGTCTTTCTCTGTCTGACTGACTTCACTAAGTATAGTATTCTCTAGGTCCATACATGTTGCTGCAAATGGCAGAATTTCACTCTTTTTTATGGCTGAGTAAGGCTTCATCGTATACATATACGACATCTTCTTTATCCATTTATCTGTTGATGGACACTTAGGTTGCTTCCATATCTTGGCTATTGTGAATACGCTTTTATAAACATTGGGGTGCATGTATCTTTTTGAATTAGTGTTTTCATTTGCTTTGGATATATACCCAGGAGTGGAATTGTTGGGTCACATGGTAGTTCTGTTTTTAATTTTTTTAGAAACCTCCATACTGTTTTCAGTAGTGGCTGCACCAATTTACATTCCCCTAGGGTTGCCTTTTCTCCACATGCTCACCAACATTTGTTATTTGGTATCTTTCTGATGATGGACATTCTGATAGGTGTGAGGTGATATCTCATTGTGGTTTTGATTTGCATTTCCCTGATGATTAGTGATGTTGAGCATCTTTTCATGTGCCTCTTAGCCATCTGTATGTCTTCTTTGGAAAAATGCCTACTCAGGTCTTCTGCCCATTTTTTAATCAGGTTGTTTGTTTTTTTTGATATTGAATTATATGAGCTCTTTACATATTTTTCATATTAACCCCTTATGAGATGTATCATTTGCAAATATCTTCTCCCATTCAGTAGGTTGTCTTTTCGTTTTGTTGATGGTTTCCTTCACTGTGCAAAAGCTTTTAAGTTTAATTAGGTCCCATTTGTTTATTTTTGCTTTTATTTCCCTTCTCTGAGGAGGCAGGTCCAAAAAAATATTGCTTAGACTTATGTCAAAGAGTGCATTGCCTATGTTCTCTTCTAGGAGTTTTATAGTTTCCTGTCTTACATTTAGGCCTTTAATCCATTTTGAGCTTATTTTTGTATATGGTGTGAGAAAATGTTCTAGTTTCATTCTTTTCCATGTAGCTGTCCAGTTTTCCAAGCACCACTTATTGAAGAGACTGTCTTTTCCCCGTGCTGCTCCTCCCCTTAACTTTTTTAACCTTTCTTTCACCCAGCAAAATGTTAATTAAAAAAAAAGAAATGAAATGAAAAAAGAAGGAAATCCAAACTATCTTTTTGATTTATTTTTGTTTTGAAAGAGCTTTATTTATTAGTATCTCTATAACCAGATGACTTAGCTTGTAGTGTCTGTTGGCCTAGGGTAACCTTGGAATATTCCATTTCACTTCATGTGCCAAGTGGTGACTCTTGTTCTTCTGGTATGCCAGGGCAGGAGTGGCCCGACAGCTCTCAAAAGGGCTATCGTGTCAAGTCTGAAACTGTGGCTGAACACTGTGAGTGGTGTCAGAGCGGGCGCCGTTCGCAGCCAGTACATACCTTTTTAATACCATGGCCTCTTTCTCCAGCTAACCAGCTTCTTTTTATAATCTAGTCTGGAAAATATATTAAATACAAAGTCCTATGCTCTGTTAGTACCACTGCCAAAGCAGCATCATGCACATAGCACGATGATCTCATTTTGATGTTCTTAACGTCTTTGTCCTGTGTGTGGATGGCATGTTTGAGCACAATGAAGGTTATACTTTGCCATGTTAAAAAATATATTAAGTCAAAGGAACCAGATTACACCGAGTTTTGAAGGTGTCAGGAAAACAAGAGTGTTGCCCACCTCCTTCTCTCACTAGATAAGTCGGTGTACTCATTATGTATTGAAGACAGTGCTTCTGACCCTGACTGTCTTGCAGTGTTATTGTAAAGACACAAGGGGCTATGTATGTGTAAACACTTTGAAGGCTGTGAGTATCATCGTACAGAATGTATTGAACTGAAGGCCCATGTTAGCTCTGCAAGGTGTGATGACCTTTGAGATGTCTAAAAAAACAATTTTGTTTCTTGAATAAAATCTTTAAATTGTTCCTTCATAGTTCTCTGAATTTGGAGTTTCACATGTGACAGAATTTACTTTCTAGAAGGAAAACTAATAGGAGGAATGAATTATAAATCAAGCTTGACTTAATGATTTCAATTTGCTTTAGTCTCCCATCTTTATAGTCTAGATAATTTAAATATTCAGTGCTGTCCTCTGTCATGTATTAAATGAAGTATAAATCTGCTCCTTTATTCCAAGCACCCATAATGCACAAACTGTACGTCCTCATGCAACCCCATCCAACCAAAAAACTCTCCAGGGAACTTTGCCTTATTTCAAGCCCAAGCCTTTATTAATCGTTACTGCCACCCCTCATGTTCCTTTGCTCTTACCTTGTATAAACTATAAGTCTCAGGTCTAAAGACAGCTTAAAACATATTAGAACATTATACTGGATGGCAAACTGCACAGAGAGAAAGTTCCAGAGATTGAAAAGGGATTTGAGTCTGCACATATATCAGAAGAAACCACCTGGGACCAGCGAAAGAGCCTCCACAGAGCAGTAGACACAGTGATTCCTGGAGCTCACGCAAGACTCTCTGTGAATGGAAACACCTCACAATAAACAGGAAGTCCCCAGAAGACATTGCCATACTAGTAAGGGTAAATTAGCTTTGCACCAAAGGCTACTCTGGACCTGCCCTAACAAAGTTGAAAAGCAAGCTTGAAAGGATCAAACTTTACCTAAATAAATGCATGCTAGAACAAAGTACAACATTCTTTAAGGGAACAGAACAAATTCTACCACCCAACAGTGTAAAATTCACAGTGTTGTACATCCAAGAAAATAAGACTGGGCATTTTATTTATTTATTTATTTATGGCTGTGTTGGGTCTTCGTTTCTGTGCGAGGGCTTTCTCCAGTTGTGGCAAGTGGGGGCCACTCTTCATCGCAGTGCGCGGGCCTCTCACTATCGCGGCCTCTCTTGTTGCGGAGCACAGGCTCCAGACGCGCAGGCTCAGTAATTTTGGCTCACGGGCCCAGCTGCTCCGCGGCATGTGGGATCCTCCGGGACCAGGGCTCGAACCCGTGTCCCCTGCATTGGCAGGCGGACTCCTAACCACTGCGCCACCAGGGAAGCCCCGGGGACTGGGCATTTTAAAAGCAGGAAAATGGAATCCATAACCAGCAGAAAAACTAATTCATAGAACCAGACCCAGAAATGATAGAGGTGATGGAATTAAGTAGGCAAGAATGCTACAATGGCTATTATAAATAAATTCTGTGTGCTTAAGAAGGTAGGGGAAAATGCAAACATGATGAGGAGAAAAACAAAGTGTTAAAAAGATGCAAATGAAACTTCTAGAGATTAAAAAAAAATACAGTATCTGACATAGAAAGTACATTGGATGGGAGTAACAGCAGATTAGATACAGTAGAAGAAAAGATCAGTGAAATTGAATGTAGTAATAGAAACTATTCATAATAAAGCAAGAGAAATAAAAGCCTAAAAGAAATAAAATGAACAAAGCTTCGGTGAGCTGTGGGACAACAGGAAGCTATCTAACATACTTGTAATTGGAGTCCCAGAAAAGGGAGTCAGGAAAGAAAAAATATTTGAAGAAATAATGGAACTTCCACTTCCAATAACAGGGACTGGATTTGCCCTCCCACCTAAAACAACCAAACAGATTTGACTGCATAAAAATTTTTAAATTCTGTATGGCAAAAACGCCATAAATTGTTGACAGATACCAATCTTGCAACATATACTATGGGCAGAGAGTAGATACTGTCCCTAATATAGGAAGAACTACAAATCAACAAGTAAAAAGCCAATGACTCAGTAGGAAAAAATGGCCTAAGCAAGCAATTCATAGACCAACGAAATGTGACAAAGAAACATCGGAAAAGATGTTCAGACTCTAGTAAATACTGACTAAAATGAGATTTCCCTTTTTAATCACTGGATTGACAAAAGTAAAAAGATTAATGACATCCTATACGGGGAGTGTATAAGGAAAGACACAATTATACATTGTTTGTAGGACTGTAGATTGGGACACCATTTTTCAAGGACCATTTGGAGGTACCTGTCAAAATGTAAAATGCACATAACCCCTGGCCAGCAGTCTCACTTTGGTGAAGCCACCCTGTATAAATAGTCACATGTGCTCATGGATGTACATACAAGGAATATTCCACAGCATTGTTATAGCACAGCATTTGCCATTATGAGCAAAATACTGGAAACGTTCTTAATGTGCATCATTACAGTATGGTTAAATAGATGCTTAATGTAGTCATAAAAAAGGAAGATGCACAATATGATGTACTTCAATCTATTTTTAAAAACTGACCTTACACACACACATAAACACCCTCAGACATATGTATTTGACTATAAATGCATAGAAAAAGTGTGGAAATACACATACCAAACTGTTAAAAAGCAGATACTCTTGGGACTTCCCTGGTGGCGCAGTGGTTAGGAATCCGCCTGCCAAAGCAGGGGACACGGGTCCAGGTCTGATCCCTGGTCCGGGAAGATCCCACATGCCACAGAGCAGCTAAGCCCATGCGCCACAACTACTGAGCCCGCGTGCCTAGAGCCCGTGCTCTGCAACAAGAGAAGCCACCACAGTGAGAATCCCGCGCATCACAACGAAGAGTAGCCCCTGCTCGCCGCAACTAGAGAAAGCCCGCGTGCAGCAACGAAGACCGAACGCAGCCAAAAATAAAACTAAATAAATTAATTTTTTTTTAAAAAGCAGATACTCTTTGGGGAGTTAGAATTTGACGGTGTAAGGTGGGAGAGAAGGATTTTCATGATTTACTTTTACATTTGTTTTACGGTTTGAAATTTTAAGTAAATAATTAAAAATTTTATATACCTAAAATTTTAAAATAAGTGTTGGTAAATTAAAATGAGAAAAGCTGAAGTTAAATTTTGGTTGATAATGGTTAAAATAGTATATTTTATATTATGTGACTTTACCACAATAAAAAAAACATTTAAAAAAATTTTTCAGTTGATAGAAAGGCAACCTTTTAAGTTAGTTTATGAAGCATTATTGTAGTTTTTAATTAATATTTTCAAATTTATTCAGCTCTTTTCTTCTTGATATGTAAATGCTTAAGAATTGACTAGCATGGCTTTTGCTTAATTAGAACCAAAATATTACCTGTTAAACTGGTCAGAAATTTATGTTGGCTGTAGTAGAAAAGTGCAAATATTCAGACTTGCAGTAAGTTGTGGTTACTTTGTAAACATTCTCGGTACCCTTTATAATTTTAAAGCATCAGTCTCTTTGCATTCACTCCAGTCACTGATGATTCATTCCTAAAATTATGAAGTTTTCCTCTTTGTAATGTGTATATTTACTGCTCACTTGTACTATGTTCAACTTACAGAGAATTAGAAACTCATTAGGAAATAAACATAATAACACATTTCAGAATTAAAGGAGAATTCATTTCCACTTGCTTCAAGGGGTTTTGGTAACGAAGTGTCGCCTCAGCTTGTCTTGGCTGTCAGCAAGGTGACTCCTCGGGGCGGCCCCTTGAGAACAGGAAGCATAGAGACAGGCATCACCCTCCATCTGCTGGGCATCAGGAAGAAATGTAACCTCCTGTTCCTGTTCTGGTCTTCCTAATAGAGAATCAGAATGCTTTAGCAGAAGTTTTCATTTTTACTTCCAAAATGTATGTTATGTATTTATTTTAATATGGCACCCCAGTGACATACATTGCCATCGTAGTAATCAATCACAGGATAGGATGGAAAATTTTTTTCACACCAAGAAGGAAATCCATAAATGGCTATGAGGTTTTCTTCTTAAATGTTCTCTCATCTAGCATTCTTTACATAGTTATAGAGGCGGTAGGTGTCATGCAGTTTAAGTCACCAAATAAGTGACGGCATTATGATCCTTAGGCTCTCATCTCTCCCCCTGAAAACCTGTTTACAGCGTAGATTTTCTGTTTGTGGCCCAAGAGATAAAATTTAGGTCTGACTTCATGCCTTAATTATGCATGACCAGTTGGGCTTTCACCAGCCACTGTTTGATTGATTTCACTCCTGGTGAAAATAAATGTTTTTATGGCAGGAAGAAACTTAGACCAGGGTCTCAGTAAATCCTGCTTGGTACCAAGGTGTGAAGGCTGCACGTAGTACAGTGTCTGAACCGAAGGTGATCCTTAGGCATCTCCCAGGGACATCACTGGACTCAAGGGGAAAAAGAAATGTCCTCCAGATTGTCCCTGGGGAGGCCCGGAAACATTGCCTGTCAAGAATCACCATCCAACAACGATTTGAATGTACTTAATGCCCCTGAATTGCACACTTGAAAATGGCTTAAAATGGTCAATTTTATGTTATGTGTATTCTACCACAATAAGAACACTTTTTTAAAGAACCGCCATGCACTTTCTAAAAGCAGCTCCGTAGAGACACCAAACAACTTACGCTAATGTTAACCTGTCGAGTGACAGTTGGACCCAGGTTGGGAAAGACAGGAGAGGGATGTTGAGAAGCCCTTTCTGCCGCTGCAGCTGGAACAGAATCAACCCTGCAGCATGAACACCAGGCGGCAGTGAGGGGACTACTGGCCATTGACTTCTCCCCTTCTTTTGCTGGGTTTGGTGATGCGAATGGTGGTGAAAATGGTAATAACACAGCAGCAGCAGCTGGCCAATTTTGAACCTACTGAGTCCTGAGCACTGTATTCGGTGCTTCTCATTTTGTTTAACTTACTTTTAAAGGTTACTTTCCATTTACAGTTATTACAAAATATTGGCTATGTTCCCCGTGTTGTACAATACATCCTTGAGCTTATCTTACACCCAGTAGTTTGTACCTCCCCCTCCCCCTCCACTATGTTGCCCCTCCCCCCTCCCCACTGGTAACCACTAGTTTGTTCTCTATATCTGTGAGTCTGCTTCTTTTTTATTGATACAACTAGTTGTAATTTTTTGATTCCACATATAAGTGATATCATACAGTATTTGTCTTTCTCTGTCTCACTTATTTCACTAAGCATAATACCCTCCAAGTCCATCCACGTTGCTGCAAATGGCAAAATTTCATTGGGTTTTTTTTTTATGGCTGAGTAGTATTCCATTGTGTAAATATATATACCACATCTTCTTTACCCATTCATCTGTCAGTGGACACTAGAACATTCTCTAACACCATATTCAAAAATAAACTCAAAATGGATTAAAGACCTAAATGTAAGACTGGATACTAGAAAACTCCTAGAGGGAAACATAGGCAGAACACTCTTTGATATATATTGTGGCAATATTTTTTTGGATCCGTCCTCTAAAGTAAAAAAAAATAAAAGCAAAAATAAACAAATGGGACCTAATTAAACTTAAAAGCTTTTGCACAGCAAAGGAACCATTGACAAAACAAAAAGACAACCTACTGAAGGGGAGAAAATATTTGCAAATGATATGAACGTTAAGGGATTAATGTCCAACATATATAAACAGCTCATACAGCTCAACATCAAAAAAACAAACAACCGGATTAAAAAATGGGCAAAGCTTGAACAGACATTTTTTCCAAAGAGGAAATGCAGATGGTCAAGAGGCACATGAAAAGATGCTCAACATCACTAATCATCAGGGAAATGCAGATCAAAACACAAATAACAAATGTTGATGAGGATGTGGAGAAAAGGGAACCTTCATACACTGTCGGTGGGAATGTAAATGGGTGCAGCCACTGTGGAAAACAGTATGGAGGTTTCTCAAAAAACTAAAAAAAGAGCTACCATAAGATCCAGCAATTCCACTCCTGGGTACGTACCTGAGAAAAACAAAACCACTAATTTGGAAAGATACATGCACCCCAATGTCCATAGCAGCATTGTTTACAATCGCCAAGATATGGAAGCAACCTAAGTGTCTTTTTTTTCATTTAATCCTCGTAACCACCTTATGGGGTGGGCACTAATGTTATCTACTTTTTGCAGGTGAAGAAACAGGCCCAGAGAGGCTAGGTGATTTGTCCAGGTAAGGGTCAGAACTGGGGCTTCCGTTCAAGGAGTTTGACTCCAGAGCCTGTGCCCCTAATAGCTGGTCCTACTGCCCCAGCCATGGCCTCTGTGTGACACAGCTGAGATGTAGCTTCTCTGCACGGACAGCACATTGATGCCTTAAGCTCAGTCACTTGGATGTCCAACAAACATTTACCAAGCTCTGGTTCAGGCCCAAGGCCAGAGCAGGAAGGAGGGAGGAGTTAAAATACTCAGGTTCAAGTCCCTGCTCTTGAGGACATTCAAGTACAAGAGTCTGACCGTGAGTGAGAATCATCGCTGAAACCCAGAAGTTGGGAGCAGCAGTGGTGTTCACCATGAGGCCCACAGAGACCAAGGATGGAAGGCCCCTGCCACAGGATGCCTGCTCGGCCAAGATGTCCTGCAGGTGGAAGCCACTCCCCGCCAGCACAGCCCTGTGGCTGGAATACAAGGTGCTCCTTTTAGGGAGCCCAGAATGCCTTTATCAGCATTTCTACAGTGTCCACCCCTTAGGCTGGGAAGGAGACTCACAACGCAGCTGATTCAGGGGGTGGAGACGTGGGGGGCGGGGTGTGAGGGAGCAGTGACTCAGCTCTTTCTCAGTCATCAGCCTCCCTGAGCAGGGTGGGTCCTTGACACCCAAACACATTAGACCCAAGAGGTAGACTTCCGCAGTTCATTCCCCGCCCCTCCATCTGCCCCAGACAAAGGGGCCTTGTCTCCTTGAGGCCCCCAGTTCAGAGGACCCTAGTGACCTATACAAAGAAAGCATGAGGAGGAGGAAGAAGAGAGCTCTGTGTGGGCAAGATCCCAGAAGCTGGGTTAAGACCAGTCACCCTCACACGCGACCTTGTTATTGACTGATTCATTCATCACAAGAGCCCACTGCAGCAAACTCACATGCGTGTTATAAAAGGAGCACATCACACTCAGAATCTCCAGGAACACGATTTTCATGGCGGGCTCAGGATTGGCCAGCTTAGAGTGAGGCAGAGGAAGCTGCCTTTGTATTGATACTTCTGAAGTACGTCGGCACCTTCATACAACAGGAGTGATATATAAATGCTCCCCGCATATATTCCGTGCAGGGTCCATTTATTCCTCAGCAGAACATCTGCTGGTTTTGACATCTGTTGAGTCCAGGATTCCAGTGTCTTTTCCAAGGTCCCTCCAGCTACAGGACATATTGCTCTCGGCATTGTACCAACTCTGCAAGGCTCTCTGTGAACAAATGTCCAGGGCTTGGCAGTCTTTTCAAATTATTCTTCATCTACCCCAATCTTTTAACAGTATTCCTCGATATACTCCCCTTCATACAAACTATTCTCACAGATTTCTAATGTAAAATAATGTTCCTGTTCACTTTTAGTCATTTAAAATTAGCCTATTAATAGCCTTTGCAATTATTGTTAATTACTGTAATTTTAGAGAATCCTCAGTCACTCGAGTCAACAGATATTTATTTTTCGTGTCGAAAGTTGGGAAGCACTGAACTAGGCACTGCAGAGGGTTCTACAGGGGCTACAATCACAATGGCAGGAATATTCTTCCAGCCACTTAGAATATAAGGGAGGGTGGGTCAGAAATTCGGGAAGTACAGAAATAGCGTGCTTCCTCGTTGGACTTGGAGAGGGTACGATTGAAGAGGAAGAGGCACCTGGGGGAGGGTTATCCCGAGGGCATAGGACAAGGAAAAGAGGGGATGCGGATGTGAGGACGACAGACCGGGGGGCTCATGTGTCGGGAAAGGATGCTGGAGATGGGAAACATGGCTGCTGTCACCGGCCCCCCGGCACAGGAGCAACAGCCTCTACGAGTGTGCTGTGAATGGAGCTGTGTCCTCCCCAAAGCTCATATGTAGGAGCCCTAACCCCTAATGTGACTGTATTTGGAGATGGGGCCTGTAAGCAGGCAATTAAGGCTAAGTGAGGTCATAAGGGTGGAGCCCTGATCCAATAGGATTAGCGTCCTCATAAGAAGAGAACTCAGAGAGCTCGCTCTTTCTCTCGCTGCCCTGTGAGGACGTGGGGAGAAGGTGGCTGTCCACAAGCCAGGAGGAGAACCCTCGCTAGAAACTGGATTGGACGTCTAGCCTCCAAGACTGTGAGAAGTAAATTTCTGTCATGTAAGCCACCCTGTCTGTGGTACTTTGTTATGACAGCCCGAGCTGACTAGTACAGGGCGTAATCAAAGCTCCCGTCAGAATGTTGGTAAAAATACTCTGCATCGTTTACCAGTTCCCAGGGGACTGTGGATGTTGACGAGACCGAGATTCCCTCAATTTACTGGGGACGCAGCAGTGTCTACTGGCCTCAAAGAAGGATCTGGTGTTTGTTTTCTTTCAAATTTCAGCCATAAGGGCAGGAATCGATCTTCCTCCTCCTGTTCTTTCTTACTCCTAACAGGATACCCAGAATTAGGAAAGGGTCATGGCGAACATCTGTTTAACTGAGTTAAGATGTCACTATTATCGAGCACAAGGTCAAGACAGTCTAAACAAGGAAGGTCACCCAGGAGAGGTTAGGGGTGTGGACACTTCTGCATTTCCAAGAACTCGGTGGTCAGGAGACAGCGCATGCCTCCGTGTGGACGTTTCCAGTCTGCAGCTCAGTGTCTGCACAACCAGGAACTTGGGTTCTCTTCCTTATGAATAGAGTCTGGATCACTATTTCTTCTTTAGAATAACTTCTTTACAAATTGTACTTTTGCACTTTTAAGAATATAAGGTTCTGTGGCATCTCCATTAGCTGACTTCACCTCTCCATCCGTTTTCACCACATGAATGCGAGCACAGTCTGAAATGCTCTCCAGCCACCGTCCAAGGCCTTGAACAAGCAGCTATGGCCATCAATCATCCAGAAAAACATTGACCTCTAGTTGACTAAAATTCTAGAAGCCCGCTTTCCTCCATTTCCTGCTACTTCCAGCCAGTCTTTTAACTACCAACACATTTAATGGTGCCAGAAGAGTCAGTCATCTTACAGCAAAATGAATTTTCCAAAATGTATTAATGGTATTTTCCACTACTATAAAATTTTAATTTTTTTAATATAAAGAAAAAAGTTATTTATTTTCTGAATTTTAATAGACATCTTCTTGTTGATTCATAACCACCTTGGTTATATCTACCCTAGGGTCTTACAGATCAACGTTGAAGATGATTTCAGGGGAAGAAAATGTTCTCTTTTGTTTCAATCATAAAGTTAGCATGTGGACGAATATAACACATTCAGTAAATAACTTGACATGTTTCCATTGTTAACATAGCTCACAATGCACTCTGTATTTCCTCTTTATGGAATGATAGAAGCCTTTGGTCACATTTTAGTAAAATAAAATGCTAGGTCAGGAAGCAATGATATTCATTCTGGTCCTTGCTCTCCTCTTAGGGATGCTGGATGGAAAAGAAAGGGAATAAATGGTGCCTGATAGTTGAAGAAAAAATAAAAGAAGAAGCAATGCTATTATAAACGTTGTATTTATAACCCTTTTAGAAAAAAAAGGATAACTGCACAGAATCACAACTTGTGGGCATGGAGTGAAGCAGTTTCCCATAACAGATCAGTGTCTAAGTGTTTTCAGTTTCTTGGCAAAATACTTCAGTATGCTGGTAGTCATAACCATGGGGCCTTTGTTTTGGTCAATGATTTTAATCTCCCATTTACATGTATAAACTGACATAGCTCTTAAAGTGGATCAGACATTCACCATTCAAAATTCAACATTCGTTTCTCAAGGAAATGGTTTGGTTTTCTAAATGCCTCTATTCTTTTTTTTAATTCCAGTCATTGACACTAGTTCTTTGGATTCTTTTAGACATGAGAAGGCTTTCTCACAGCTGTACCAGACAAGACAAGGCTACCTCAAAAGTAAACATGGAGAGAAAGCAGATTAGAATTGTTGATATTGTGTCAGTGTTAAAAACCAGCTGATCCTAGATTTAAGATGAAACCAGTATTACGTACTTGCATTGTTTATATGAAGTTAAAGATTTACCCTTAAAATATGTAATGCACACTTATCGTTTAGAATTTTATCCTTCATGCCACTGATGCCTTAACCATGTATATCTCAGGAATCCAGCATTTTTTCCTCTGTACCATCAAAATTTATACCTTAAATTAACTCGTAAGAATCCTACACAATTTTAAAACAAATGCTACCATTCTATGATTCTGAAATAGCACGAACAGAATTGGTATGTTCTGTAAAACTATTCCTTTCTTCACCTATCAGTTATGTAGTCCATACGATTGATGAGATTCAACTTCCTAATCATTCACTCAATTATCCAAAGATAGAGAGCATAGCAAGCCTCACCCATAACTGTTTTCAGAGGTAAGTTCTCAGTTCTTTATCAGCAAGTTACTCTGCCACTGTATTTCTCTACCCTCTTGTCTACAAATGAGGCTTAAGCAGTCTTCCTTGGAGTTTATAGGGATATGACAAATTCCATTAGAAAGTCAATCTAGCTTTTTGTTTCTCTTGACACCAACATAGTAGGTCAGCCTGTGTCTGAAAGGAGCCTGTCAAAATGGCAGTCTTACTGCATTTCTCATTGTTAGTCTCTGGGGTGATACCCCTTGAAGGTCATATTATAGATGGTCCTATCAAAGGCATGTCAACAATAGTGACCGGGCAAGAGCTGGTTCCGCCTAATGAGATACGTCCTCCAAAGCCACTAACAGCTTGATGCCCTAACAAAACCTGGTTGCCTAAATACTCCACCGTGACTTCAGGCTAATCTCAAAACAAACCATGTCTGATCTGCACACTGATTCTCAGACCTCAAAAACACATTGCTTAATAGCTTTTATTCTCTAAGTCTAGGATGAAAGCCCAGATAAATGCAAGTATGCAAACAGTATTTCGCTTTATTATTGCCGCTCCTCTGCCTCACACTTTTATACCCCTAAGCAGACACACACACAGGCGTATCTATAAATGTATACATATATGTTTTCAGTTTGATGCCTGAGTCTCAGACTTACTTAAAAACAAGTCTGGTAAATGAGTCCAGACTGTGAGGTTTGGACCATTCTGAAATCAGTCTCCAAGAAAAGGCGGTTCAGGGTACCAGCTCATCAGCAGATTTTCCTTAAGGTGGACTCACTTGTGTTTAGTTTATAGATTGTCATCCTTATTCTAACTTGTAGGATAGTGTAGGTGGATGAGAGGGATGGCATGTACCAACTTTTGGAATATGCCATCGTTTCCTCGCATCCATCAGCTGGATATTGCCCGTCCAGGATGAGCGTATTGTTTTGCCTGTTTCAGCACTTCTGGTCACTAAAATCTGCCCATCTACATGTTATTTATTGACCAGTTCAAGCGCTAAAACCAAATTTTTATAGACACCTTCATTCCCATGATAAGTTAAGTACCGCTTCCTGAGAAATTCTAACGCGATCAGTCAAATAAACCATCAGAAATCGGAAGTCTGAACACAAAGCGTAATGTGATGACTTGCTACAGGTATGGGCTGAACCTCTTACAGCTTCACAGACTTTAGTTCTGACAGAGTAAAAATAACCAGCTAATGAAATTAGGCACTAAAGTTTATCTAGAGATAAACTTGTATCCCTAGAGATAGAGTCATTCATTTTTAGTTTGGTTTATAACCTGATTATAGATTGAGGGTTGGCTTGTTACAACCCTGCACCTGCTAAGGAATCCAAGTGCGTTTCATTAAGCATTTAACATCACTCTCAGGGCAGGCGGTCCCAAAGAGCCGCTGGTCATGGAAGGCAGGAAACATCTGTTCTTCTGCCCTGTACTCAGCCTTAACCATGACCTGTCACCCCACACCGGATTACCTGGGGGCCTTTCTGTGCCAGATATCACGTACTAGAGACTTGAACTTAGTGCAAACGAGAATTAGATTTAAATTACTGAGCTAACTTTCATTTCCGATTTTAAACAAAATTGAAATAAGAGATGGTCATGTTTAACTAACACCAGCAGCCCCGTCTGTCCTGCCATGAAGAGTTTATACATCCTTCCCTTTTTTTTTTTTTTTTTTTTTTTTTTGGTACAATGTCGAATTAAGGACACAAACATCTACTTGTCACTCCAGTAAGAATTTTAAAGCCTGTTAAAATATTTCACATGAGTTGACACCAAAGTGGTTTGGTGCCATGTACCTTAGAAATAACCTCTAATTCAGTTAAATGCCAATGATGCTTAATTCTTCTGTTATCTTTCAGGGACTAGTTCTCCAGGATTATTTTGATTTATTACTGATTTTTATGATTATCCTAGACTGCGTAATTTAAGTATGTGAAGCCCTATAGGTACCTGCTGGACCTAATTTGCAAGGGAGAATACAGTCATTGTTCACGCAGGTAGCGGTTGTGTTCTCACTTAGAGGCCGGGAGGCTGTTCAGTCTCAGATACCCCCGTCCCCTCCCCCTCCCCTCACCCCATACCTCTTAATATGGCGCTGGATGTCTCTCCTGGTGTGCCGAGCACTTCATATTACTTTCTCTAATGATTTTCTCTTTGAAGCTCTTAACTTTCTGTTTCATCTGGAAGAATAAAAAAAAAAAATTTGAAGAACTCAATAAATTTCCAATTGATAATTTAGGGATATAAGCAAGCATCCTCACTAGATAAATTCTATAAGGGAAGTGTTGGTACGTAGATAAAATGAAAAGGAACATCCATTCTATTAATTTTATTTGCCACAAATAGTCATTGAGGTGTATTTCCCAGAGGGCTGTGTATTTTGTTTGGTTTTTCTAAAGCTGAGTAAGACAACATGGTATATGTTAATGCCCAAAATTTGCTTACTGGCCTCTGACAAAATGGGGTAAAACATAACGGGTCTAGAGGGTTGATTGAACCTTTCAAAAAACGTATATATTTTTATAATCATTCTTAAAAACAATCACAGTGTGTGTATATAAAGAATAGTTTTTTAAGCAAGGAAAACATTACAGGTACAAAGGGTACCTAATTTGCAAGTGAAGATATAATTGTTCATGCAGATGTGGGTACATTCTTATCTAGGGGCAGTGGGTCTATTCATTGCCTCCCCCCTCCCCTCCCCCCCAAAAAAACAGCTCTAGACATATAATCACTATGCAAATCTAGTCAGCATATTTACACTGGAAACAAATGTATCCAACTATAGAAAAATAGGTGGAGCTGTGTGAAGCATTCATTAAATCTTTCAGGGCAAGGGGGTAAATTAAACTTTATAAAGCTTCTATAAAAATAACTATTTTAGAATTTAAATACAGTTGTATAATTTACTGCTTGTTACCAGATTCCATTTTAACAGCAAAATTTAGCTTCCAAAAAAATACTCCAAATGAGGCACTGCATCTGAGAACCTGTGACTGTGTCCCCAACACGAGCATTTAAAAATTAGGGCCTCGGTGTGGCCCATTTCATGCCGCATCAAGAGTGGTCTTTCTATTTCCAAAAAGAATCCCACGGTTTAAGCAGTCGTGAATAAATATGGTGGTGGGTTAAAGCCCCTGGGGATGGTGGGGAGGAGGTCCTCTCAGCATCCTCCATGGGGTAGAAAGCATCGTCTCTTCCACCCATTAAAGGTCTGCAGAGTCACAGCCAAGAAGCCAGCTTTCTGCAACCAGTTTCCTCACTTTTCATGATGTATCTTGGAGAAAGAATTGAAGTAGTATCATATGAGTGTTACAGTGCCATTTGCAAAGCTGAAGCGTCAGTGCGGGTCAAATTTTCACGAAAAATGATGCACGCATCCAGCTACATGAGGAGTAATCGTGAAAACCAGGCTTATGAGAAAGGGAGGGCAAAGACACGGTTGTGTGTCACGCCCTGCGCTGTGTCCCTTTCTTCCCTCCTTTCCGTGTTTTCAGAGCCCCCCTCACGAGATCAGTGGTTCCTATTGTCTTCATCCTCAGAGATTGGTCTGCCAGGGAAGACTAGCGCAACAGTGTAGACTCACCCAGTTGTTATCAGGAGTTACTGCTCCCAAGGCTGTTAATGTGGAAACCACTTCATACTCTGCTGAGTTGTTTTGATACATAGGACAGCACTTTACACTTAATGAGCATAAAGTTTTGAATCAAAAATCTTCCTCTGTGAACAATAATTCCACACTATTCTATGTTACAGTGTGCTCTCACCTCGTTTGCCTCTTTTGAAAACTTCTGTTTCCTCCAGAAACAGTAAGAACTAAAGAAGAGGGCAAAACATTGGAGCAGCCCCTATTGAAGATAAAAGTATGATTAAGATACAGAAAAAATAATTTAATGGGTAAGAAACATCTGTGACATCAAGCAGGTTATTGGCAAAAAAGCATCTTTATGCGTAGTTGGCCTTGCCCCTAGGGCTCTCATGGCAGGGGGGAGGGGACAGTGGGAAACAGAAGGTTTTAAAAGAGGGACCTTGTATGACCAGGTTTGTGTCTTCAAAAACTAAAGTTTAGTTTATTGGGGAGTGGAAAGACTGAAGACAGGGGGATGTTCAAGAAGGTACTTTGATGGTCCAGGTAGGAGATGACAGAGGCCATAAGGAGGTAGAAGAGGGGAAGGGCCAAAAGATATTTGGGAATCAGAATCCCCAGCACTTGGTTTCCTAACCGCTATGACAGCATCGCTGGTGACTGTGTGAACTTGACTGTGCCTGGTCTCCCACAAATTCCCAGGCCAAGCCTGGTGTGCAAGAAGGATGCATTCCAAGATCAGTGACTATTATTTAGTCAGTTCATGGTACCCAGGGGATCAATCCTCCTATCACCCATCCCCCATTTCCTGCTAGCAGAAAAATGGAAAACAACGTTCACAATTTACTACCTATGACATACTAGAATTTGTTTGACATGGTTCTTTACCTATATCAGAAGGATACAGTAGGAGTTTGAATCCTAGAAATAAACCTTCACACTTGGCTGAAGCAGAAGTATGGAAGAAGCAGTATATAGAGAGAAGGTTTGGTCTAGCGGTAGAACATGTTGCCCAAGGGGTTAAAACAAAGGAGGTTCAAGTTCAGGCAAGATGCCAATAAAACAGGGAACAACTGAATGCAGACTAAATATAAAAATCTTTTAAGAATTCAGACTATATTACAAAGCAACAGTAATCAAAACAGTATGATACTGTCACAAAAACAGACATGTAGATCAATGGGACAAAGTAGAGAGCCCAGAAATAAACCAATGCACTTATGGTCAATTAATCAACAAAGGAGGCAAGAACTTAAAATGGAGAAAAGACAGTCTCTTCAATAAGTGGTGCTGGGAAACTGGACAGCTACATGTAAAAGAATGAAATTGGAACATTCTTTAACACCATATACAAAAATAAACTCAAAATTGATTAAAGACCTAAATGTAAGATGGGAAACCATGAAACTCCTAGAAGAAAACATAGGCAGTACACTCTGACATAAATCGCAGCAAAATTTTTTTGGATCTGTCTCCTAAAGCAAAGGAAATAAATGCAAAATTAAATGATTGGACCTAATTAAACTTCAAAGCTTTTGCACAGTGAAGGAAACCATCAATAAAGCGAAAAGACAACCTACTGAATGGGAGAAAATATTTACAAATAATATGACCTATAAGGGGTTAATATCCAAAATATATAAACAGCACATACAACTCACTATCAAAAACCAAACAACCCAATTAAAAATGGGCAGACGACCTAAATAGACATTTCTCCATAGAAGACATACAGACGGTCAACAGACACATGAAAAGATGCTCAGTATCGCCAACCATCAGGGAAATGCAAATCAAAACCACAATTAGAATCACCTTATACCTGTCAGAATGGCTATCATCAAAAACACCACAAATAACAAATATTGGCAAGGATGTAGAGAAAAGGGAACCCTTGTACACTATTAGTGGGAATGTAAACTGGTTCAGCCACTATGGAAAACAGTATGGAGATTCCTCAAAAAATTAAAAATAGAACTACCATATGATCCAGCAATTCCATTCCTGTGTATATATCTAAAGAAAATGAAAACACTAATTCGAAAAGATATATGCACCCCAGTGTTCATAGCAGCATTCTTTACAGTTGTCAAGATATGGAAGCTATCCAAGTGTCCATCAACAGATGAATGGGTAAAGAAGGTGTGAGGTAGATATACATGTACATATAGATATAGGTATAGATACAGATAAAGATACACACACACACAATGGAACACTACTCAGCCATAAAAAAGAATGAAATTTTGCCATTTCCAACAGCATGGATAGACCTGAAGGGTATTATGCTGAGTGAAATGTCAGACAAATACAGATAGTGTATGATATACTTCTATGTGGAACCTAAAAAATACAACAGACTAGTGAATATAGCAAAAAAGAAACAGACTTACAGATACAGAGAATAAACTAGTGGTTACCAGTGAAGGGAGGGGCAAAGTAGGGGATTAAGAGGTGCACACTACTATGTATAAAATAAATAAGCTACAAGGATATATTATACAACACAGGGGATATAGCCAATACTTTATAATAACTATAAATGGAATATGACCTTTAAAAATTGTGAATCACTATGTTGTACACCTAAAACTTATATATTATACATCAACTATACCTCAATTTTAAAAAATAAGAATTGAAGCCTTCAGGGACCAAAAGGAGATAGCAGGGGAGCTTGAAGACAAAGTAAGAGGTCAGTTATAGGAAGTAGCTCATATTGTATGCTTTAGACTCGAAGCAGAGATAGCTAAATATTAAATCACAAAAAAAATTTACACCGGGGCTGCCCAAATGCTTACTATCGCACGTTAGTGACTTGGGGAGCTGCTGGTCCCATAGGGATAAATGTCATTTAGACTCAAGCATGGGAAGGAAGAAGGATGTCTAGCCAGAAACCTGATACCTCCGACAAACTAAGTTCCATCCTGACCAGTGGAATTACTCGTTAATTCATTTATTACACAAATACTTATTGAACTGTCATCTCCAGTGCCCCGGACACTCTGCTGTTTTTGTGATATAAGACTGCAAAGGAGAAGTAGAGACACCGACATAGAGAACAGATGTATGGTTACCAAGGGGGGAAGGGAAGGTGGGATGGATTGGGAGATTGGGATTGACATATATACACTACTATGTGTAAAATAGGTAACGAATGAGAACCTACCGTACAGCACAGGGAACTCTACTCAATGCTCTGTGGTGACCTAAGTGGGAAGGAAATCCAAAAAAGAAGGGATGTATGTATACATATAGCTGATTCATTTGCTGTACAGTAGAAGCTAACACAACATTGTAAAGCAACTATACTCCAAAAGCAATTAATTAAAAACAAAAAAAAAGACTGCAAAAGAGGCCTTGCCTACCCTGAAGGAAAGGGAGGAGTTGGGAGGAGAAGGGTTAGACCAAGGCCTCAGCCCAAGTCAAAGCCCGCACTTCCAGGGAAAGTCATTCCTCAGCGCGGCAGCGTCCATGTGACTCACCGGGCTGCCTCGGCTACACACTGCCAGCCCTCAACGGCAGACAGAAGGATCCAGTCAACTGACACCACTGACGTTCTGGTCCAGCTGTGGCCCTGAGCTGGGTTATTTATACCTTTGGACTCGAGTCCAGATTCCCCGATGCGGTGGAGACTGTGGACATGTGCGATGCATCTAGGGCACGACTGCTGTGTTCACACCCGCTCTCACACAATCTCCTGTCCTGCTCTCCGCACCGAATAGCAGTGTGAACAGAAAAGATGCTGTGAGGGGGAAATTGATACATTAGAATACTAGTTTTTAGTGGGCGGACTACAATTGAGGACTGTGGGATTAAAAAGTATTTTTTTATATTGAAGAAAAGGTGTGCATTACAAACAAGTCTCATTAGATTATTGTTGTCATTTTTACTTCCATCAGGGTTAGAATTAGCGGGAAGACAGGATCAGGATAATCTTTGGTCTCTCGTAGACACAGACCATGAGAAAAATACTCCAACTTCAGAGAATTTATTTCCATGGTTGGCAGGAACAAATGTTTGTAGGGAATATGGTATATATTTTTTTAACTGGACACCTGGTAGGTAGAGGCCAATGGGTGTAAGCTATTCTGTCTTTATAATCTGGCATCCTCAGATACTAACACATGTTGGTAAGGACATGGAGAATTGGACCCCTCACATGTTGCTGGGGGGGGATGTGAAATTCTCTTTGGACAGCATTTTGGCAGCTCATCTAACGGTTAAGCATAGAGTTCCCATATGACCAAGCAATTCCACTGCTGGGTATAGACCCAGGAGAGATGAAAACAGGTCTATGCAAAACTTGTACACAAATGTTCACAGCAGCGTTTGGATATTCACAATATCCAAAAAGTGAAAACAACCCACATGTCCATCACCTAAGGAATGGATAAATATAATGTGGTATATTCATACAATAGAATATTATTTGGCAATAAAAAAGAATGAAGTACTGTTACATGCTACAACATGGATGAACCTTGAAAACATTATGCTTTGTGAAAGAAGCCAGTCGCAAAAGACCACATGTTGAATGATTCCATTTATATGAAATGTCCAGAATAGGTAAATAGACAGAGACAGAAAGATTAGTGGATACCTAGGGCTGGAGGATTTAGAGGAATAGGATACAAGGTATCTTTTGGGGGTGATGAAAATATTCTAAAGTGGATTGTGGCGGTGACTGTATAACTCTGTAGATGTACTAAAAACGACTGAAGTGAGCACATTAAATGGGTGGATTATATGGTATGTGAATTATATCTCAATAAAGCTGCTTTTTAAAAAAATCTAGCTTTGATATCTCAGCATCTTTGACTCTTTCCTACTTGCTGCAGCCATAGCTTTTTGCAGAGGTATTGGGTTGCCCAAAAAGTTTATTTGGTTAGCGAATACGTTGTTCAATAAAGTTCTTGGTGAAAATGAAAAGTGCCTTTTATTTTTACTTAAAACTGAACGAACTTTTCGGCCAGCCCAATGTTTTGGAGAAAGCAATGTGAATCTCTGGTGTCTTAAACAAGTCCAATACTGTAAGGATATTTTCTGAGAGTTCATTAGGAATTATTGTTTAACTAAGCCTGGAATTGCAATCCAGTAGCTTCTCAGTAGGGATACACCATCTCTGCTGCTCTGTGGATGAGTCTAGTCTAACAGACGCTTTCTATTTCAAAACACACATTGATATAGGGTACATAGCACTGCTGTGTAGGCTGATAGGACAAGTTTTGACGTTTGGAAAAATATTTTATCAACAGTATAGTTTAGGTTATAGCCAGTGTATTCGTGTTGTTTGTTGAGCCATCTCAACTCAGGGGGCATTAATATGGACTGGCCTTAATTTTCTCCAGTCACTGCTTTAGGCCACATTTTGTTGAATTTTGCTTTTCTATCCCTTAACAATATTTAGCAGCATTCGGGTTACTTTCAGTTAATAGAAAAGTCAGTCTTGTCGGTTTTTAAACTCTCCTCTCATACTGATTTAAATCTAATTTCCTGTTTCCACTCCGTCAGGGTGGAGCAAGCAGGTCTGGTTCTCAGACATCTCTTCTCTCCCTTTCCAAGGCCTGACTCCTAGGCTGTGGGGTCAGATAAAGGATGAGGGCGGCATCCCTGTACCTGATTTCCTGCTGCTTTGGCAAGCAGCATCTTGCCGTCCATGCCTTCTGAGTGACAGGTGTCAAAATGCTGCTTCACGTGCAGTAATCCGAGGTCTCACTTCCCAGTCCCCTGATGTAGAAGACCCAGCCCCGGCTCAACTTCCTTGGCTAAGCCCTTCCCCATGGGTGTTGGTAACTTTGAAATGGGCAGGGGCTGGAAGGGGTGGTTGTATGCACATATGTACGTACATACATGTATTACACATTTTACTGATGTAAAAATGTACACAGTTTACAGATAATAAAATATACAGTACTCTTTGCTGCCAATTCCATGTAGCTGATTCATTCTCAGAAGACTTACAGTGACTTTTGCAGCTGTAACTGACAAATGAGTGTGGTTCTAACAGGAATATTGGGTGATATTTTCATACATAGTTAAGAACTAAGACCAAAGTAAAACAAAGAAGAGTGTCAGAACTTCACTGGTTAGTGTCATGAGCAACTTCTTTCTGAATCAGATAATGGTTTCATGTGCTGGAAGAATATATCCTCCAGTGTTTATGTTCTTCACTGTGTAAGGATCTAGACATGATACACTTTTAAGTTTAATCTGAACTATTACCATTTTCTCCATCACTTTCTTAACCACAGACAATCAACAAAACAGTAAATCAAGTCCTAATTTGTAGCATTTGCTGATTTCAGGCTACTTATGTGACCTTCCTGAGTGTGTAATCCGGACAAGATGCACAGTAGTAGCACATGGTGTTTTTCCACCATACGGTTAGAAAAGACCTTAAAAAAAATATGACGATAAATAATAATAGCAGTAAAATAATTAAGAAATGATGAGTTTTAAGTATTGATTACCTTTATAAATTACTTAATTGTAACTTTATGTAATTTAATATTTGAGAATGGCTGTGTTTTTTAGTTTTTTTTTTTGGCTGTGTTGGGTCTTCGTTGCTGCGCACGGGCTTTCTCTAGTTGCGACGAGCGGGGGCTACTCTTCGTTGCGGTGCGTGGGTTCTCATTGCAGTGGCTTCTCTTGTTGCGGAGCACGGGCTCTACGCGCACGGGTTTCAGTAGTTGTGGAACACGGGCTCAGTAGTTGTGGCTCACGGGCTCTAGAGCGCAGGCTCAGTAGTTGTGGCGCACGGGCTTAGTTGCTCCGCGGCATGTGGGATCTTCCCGGACCAGGGCTCGAACCCGTGTCCCCTGCTTTGGCAGGCGGATTCTTAACCACTGCACCACCAGGGAAGCCCCCCAGCTCCTCTTCTCTTAGCAAGTCCCGAGGAAGGTATTAATGTCTCTTTAGAAGTTGGGGTACTTGATTCCTCTTTTAGCATCACTAGTTATTAATTCTGGGGTAATAGCATATCTTGCTAGACTGGTATGCAGTTTTATTTAGCATTTTCAGAGTTAAATCTAGTTGGATAACATCCACCACTTGGTTTAAATCATAGACATGGTAACATTCTCCCTAAATCGCTTTATGAGCCACGAGGGCCACACGCATGCACACACACACTCTATGTATATATGATATATTTTTTTTTTTTTCAGGGTACTTAACCTTTCTGGTCTGGGTTAGGCCTATAATTAATGGTCTGGTTTTCCCACATTCCAAACTACAAAAAACCTTAACTTTGTCCTACTCACTTGATTTTTAATTAGTAGACCCTGAGGAATTCAGTCATTCCTAAATCTTGATAACATTCTTCAAAGAGACATGAAATTCCTATACCCTGGGGTGAACTAGCTTTAATTGCTCCAAGTCTTAGCCTCAAGATTACAGTTCTCCAAGTAAAACTTTAGTGAAGGAAAGAAATGGGGACGCGTGAGAACTTATCCTACCAGATATCAAACATACTGTAAAACAGTAGCAAGAAAAACAGGAGTAAATAAAGCAAAAGACAAATTAATCGAATGAAAGAATATCAAGTACAGAGTCAGGTCCAGATACGTATGGGAATCATATGTGTGATAAAGCTAGCATTGCACAGATGGTTACTGTATGTAAATATAGGAGAATATTTCTAAAATACTGGAGTGAGTGGAGAAGGCCTTTGTCAAATACACATGACATCACACTAAAAAATATTAAGGAAAGATTGACTTATTTAAGTACTGAAAAACTTTAAACTTGTAATGGCAAGAGACACTATAAACTAGGTTAAAGGACAAAAGACTGGGAGAAAATATTTCCTTCACATATAATAGATAAATAGTATTTTCCTTAGAGGTGCACTGAATTTATTTTTGGCTGAATACTGAACAGCCAGCATTAAAATTAATGAACAACCTAAGGCAATGCTGAATGTTCCCACCATAAAGTGATCTTCTGAGATACAAGAATAAATATGAAATTTTATTTTAAGACTATAAGTAATACTATAATATTATTATTAGAAATTAGAGGGAACTCCCTGGTGGCCCAGTGGTTAGGACTCCATGCTTTCACGGCCGTGGCCCAGGTTCAATCCCTGGTTGGAGAACTAAGATCCCATAAGCTGAGCAGCCAAAAAAAATTTTTTTTTTAATTTCATGAAAAATTAGGTATGTTTTTAAAGTTTGTCATGATGATGTTGCAGTATAATTTCTTAGCACTGCCAGCTGCTGGGAGACTCCTCTGCACACTTGCAAGACTTAGACAGATGTTTTTGCCTGATGAAAAGCATGTTTTTCTTTGGCTGTCTATCCCAGTGTGGGTTACTCTTCGTGGAGATTTTACTATCAGATCAATAAGCTTTCTTTTTTCTCTAATGGTAACAAAAAGGTGAAGACTTATACGCAAATCAATCAACGTGATACATCATATTAACAAATTGAAGGAGAAAAACCATATGATCATCTCAATAGATGCAGAGAAAGCTTTCGACAAAATTCAACACCCATTTATGATAAAAGTCCTGCAGAAAGTAGGCATAGAGGGAACTTTCCTCAACATAATAAAGGCCGTATATGACAAACCCACAGCCAACATTGTCCTCAATGGTGAAAAACTGAAACCATTTCCACTAAGATCAGGAACAAGACAAGGTTGCCCACTCTCACCACTATTATTCAACATAGTTTTGGAAGTGTTAGCCACAGCAATCAGAGAAGAAAAAGAAATAAAAGGAATCCAAATCGGAAAAGAAGAAGTAAAGCTGTCACTGTTTGCAGATGACATGATACTATACATAGAGAATCCAAAAGATGCTACCAGAAAACTACTAGAGCTAATCAATGAATTTGGTAAAGTAGCAGGATACAAAATTAATGCACAGAAATCTCTTGCATTCCTGTATACTAATGATGAAAAATCTGAAAGTGAAATTAAGAAAACACTCCCGTTTACCATTGCAACAAAAAGAATAAAATACCTAGGAATAAACCTACCTAAGGAGACAAAAGACCTGTATGCAGAAAATTATAGGACACTGATGAAAGAAATTAAAGATGATACAAATAGATGGAGAGATATACCATGTTCTTGGATTGGAAGAATAAACATTGTGAAAATGACTCTGCTACCCAAAGCAATCTACAGATTCAATGCAATCCCTATCAAACTACCACTGGCATTTTTCACAGAACTAGAAAAAAAAAATTTCACAATTTGTATGGAAACACAAAAGACCCCGAATAGCCAAAGCAATCTTGAGAACGAAAAATGGAGCTGGAGGAATCAGGCTCCCTGACTTCAGACTATATTACAAAGCTACAGTAATCAAGACAGTTTGGTACTGGCACAAACACAGAAATATAGATCAATGGAACAGGATAGAAAGCCCAGAGATAAGCCCACGCACATATGGTCACCTTATCTTTGATAAAGGAGGCAAGCATATACAGTGGAGAAAAGACAGCCTCTTCAATAAGTGGTGCTGGGAAAATTGGACAGGTACATGTAAAAGTATGAAATTGGAACACTCCCTAACACCATACACAAAAATAAACTCAAAATGGATTAAAGACCTAAGTGTAAGGCCAGACACTATCAAACTCTTAGAGGAAAACATAGGCAGAACACTGTATGACATAAGTCACAGCAAGATCCTTTTTGACCCAGGTCCTAGAGAAATGGAAATAAAAACACAAATAAACAAATGGGACCTAATGAAACTTAAAAGCTTTTGCACAGCAAAGGAAACCATAAACAAGACCAAAAGACAACCCTCAGAATGGGAGAAAATATTTGCAAATGAAGCAACGGACAAAGGATTAATCTCCAAGATTTACAAGCAGCTCATGCAGCTCAATAACAGAAAAACAAACAACCCAATCCAAAAATGGGCAGAAGACCTAAATAGACATTTCTCCAAAGAAGAGATACAGATTGCCAACAGACACATGAAAGAATGCTCAACATCATTAATCATTAGAGAAATGCAAATCAAAACTACAATGAGGTATCATCTCACACCGGTCAGAATGGCCATCATCAAAAAATCTAGAAACAATAAATGCTGGAGAGGGTGTGGAGAAAAGGGAACACTCTTGCACTGTTGGTGGGAATGTAAATTGATACAGCCACTATGGAGAACAGTATGGAGGTTCCTTAAAAAACTAAAAATAGAACTACCATATGACCCAGCAATCCCACTACTGGGCATATACCCTGAGAAAACCATAATTCAGAAAGAGTCATGTACCAAAATATTCATTGCAGCTCTGTTTACAATAGCCAGGACATGGAAGCAACCTAGGTGTCCATCATCGGATGAATGGATAAAGAAGATGTGGCACATATATACAATGGAATATTACTCAGCCATAAAAAGAAATGAAATGGAGGTGTTTGTAATGAGGTGGATGGAGTTAGAGTCTGTCATACAGAGTGAAGTAAGTCAGAAAGAGAAAAACAAATACAGTATGCTAACACATATATATGGAATCTAAGGAAAAAAAAAAAAAAAAAGAGGTCATGAAGAACCTAGTGGCAAGATGGGAATAAAGACACAGACCTACTAGAGAATGGACTTGAGGATATGGGGAGGGGGAGGGGTGAGATGTGACAGGGTGAGAGAGTGTCATGGACATATATACACTACCAAATGTAAAATAGATAACTAGTGGGAAGCAGCCGCATAGCACAGGGAGATCAGCTCGGTGCTTTGTGACCACCTAGAGGGGTGGGATAGGGAGGGTGGGAGGGAGGGAGATGCAAGAGGGAAGAGATATGGCAACATATGTATATGTGTAACTGATTCACTTTGTTGTAAAGCAGAAGCTAGCACACCATTGTAAAGCAATTATACTTCAATAAAGATGTTTAAAAAAAAAAAAAAAAAAAAAAAAGAAAAGGTGAAGACTTACCTCCTCAACCCCTAGACTTAAAAGATCACGGTGCAGTGTCCTTGCAGTCCTCCCACAAACCGAAGCTGTGTGCAAAATGCTTAAAGACGATGTCTTCTGGATATTTAAAAAGCCAACAGAAGATTTTTGCCCTCACATTTTTATCTCTAATGTTTGCATTCATTTCCTGACTCACACAATCATTGGATGCACTGCTTTCTCTGCCGGCAGCCACTGGTTGTTACAAGTGCTTTACTCTCAGTTTTAGTATCTGCAGTGGACAATCGTAAGGCCTGTTTTGTGCCAGAAGCCTTCTCCCTTATGAAAGCTGCGCTTCTATCTCACTTTGAGCGTTTGTATGAATACATGTGAAGACAGTTCCAAATCTTTTCCTTGTATGTCATATTGTTTGTCTTCGACTGAGATTTTCAGTCCCAAGTTAACATTCATCATGCTTACCAACATTTTAAAAACCAGTATTCAGATATTAGCAATAAGTCCAAAAGATGATCTATATTTATTAAATATGATGGTAACCTGATCTTTGATCTCCACAAGTTCAGCAAAGCTCAAAATAACATCAAAGGAGGCATTTGTCTGTTCAGTCTTCCGAAGACTAAAGCAATTTTGGCTGAATACTGAGGCCAAAGCTGAACTTCAGTGCATGCTTAATATTTATAATATATAAAATACTCCTTCATGATAGTAAAGAAAAAATAGACAAAAGACATGAATAAGCACATCACAGGAGAAGAAATACAAATGGTGAACAAACACAAGAACATGTTAAACCTCAGTAGACATCAAGTTAGATCCAGATACAACAATGACAGGGATTTTTTTTTTTTTTTTTTGGTTACCTTGACAAAAACAATTTTTAAAGATTGGTAATGCAGTGTTAGGGAGAATGTCCAGAAATAGGATAAATTGTACATCCTTTTATTGAAGGGCCGTTTGGCAGCATTTGGCAAAAATTTTAAATGTGTACTGTACTCTCTGGCCCAACACTGTCACCTAGAAGAATCTACCCTCCAGAACGACACAAACCTATGCTCAAAGATGTATACAAGATGGTAATACTAGTCCTGATAGCAAAAAATCAAATCTAATGTATCAATAAATGTGCATCAGTAGGGGATGGAAAAATGAATGCTGAATAACTGTGCGCAGGAATGCCCTGTAATTATTAAAAATAATAAGCTAGGTCTATTTCTAGTATCTTAGAAACACAACTACTGTATATTGGCCCAGAGGAAAATCCAAGTTGCAGAATCATGTGATTCCCATTGGGTTTAAATATAAATAAAGAAAAAAGTCTGGAGGAGTGAGCATCCAACCATTAACAGCAGTTACCTTGAGATGGTGGGAAATTGAAGGGAAGAAGATCGTATTCTTTACATCATACATGCTTCTTTATTATTTGAATTTATTATAATGAGCATCAGTTACTTTTTAATTTTATAAGAGATTTAAATAAAACTAGGCTAAACCAAACCATGGAAGAAAAGTTCCACGAAAGACACAAAAATGAGCTATTCCTCATTGCAAGGCAGACCCACAGAAAGCCTCCAGTGACTTGGTGAGTAAGTGCTCATCATGGGAATAGTGGGACAGCTGGAGAAGCAGTGGTTTATAGCCTCGAAGAATCCGAGAAATGGCAAAGTGCAAACCACAAAGTTCAATAAGAAAATAATTAAGTTAGGACCTCCCGGGTGGCGCAGTGGTTAAGAATCCGCCTGCCAGTGCAGGGGACACGGGTTCGAGCCCTGGTCTTGGAAGATCCCACATGCCGCGAAACAACTAAGCCCGTGCGCCACAACTACTGAGCCTGCGCTGTAGAGCCCGCGAGCCGCAACTACTGAGCCTGCGTGCCACAACTACTGAAGCCTGTGAGCCTGGAGCCCGTGCTCCGCAACAAGAGAAGCCACCGCAATGAGAAGCCCACGCACCACAACAAAGAGTAGTCCCTGCTCGCCGCAACTAGAGAAAGCCCGTGCACAGCAACGAAGACCCAACGCAGCCAGAAAGGGAGGGAGGGAGGGAGGGAGGAAGGAAGGAAGGATTCCTGCTTATATACAAAAAAATTAAAAAATAAATAAGTTAAAAAAAAAAAAGTGACAAGAAAGCTGTCACACTCTCCATCAGGTCCCCTTTACTGACTTGCTAGTTGTGTGTAGAGAAGAAACCTCTATGATGAGCCAGCATATAATGCTACAGAGGGACACCTGCCTTATGGAGTAACTGCTCTTTCTGGCTGTTATTTTGTGTGTTCCTTACTTACTTGTCTTATGTTCTTCTATCCATTCATACATCGCAGTAAACATGGGGTTAACGAGAGGGAAACGGAGACAGAGGGACCCAGGCAGAGTCCCATGAGGGCAGGAGTTTGCTTATTTAGCACTAGTTCTGCAGGACCTGGAACATAGTAGGGACGCAGTGATAGTTGACGAACGACTGAACGCGTGGGCTCCAGTCCAATGGGAAATATAGATATACAGCAGACAGACAACTAAAAGGCAGCATTCTCAGCGCAGTGATAGAGGTGCGAACAGACAAAACAGAAATGGGGCACATAAGCCTGCTACAAAGCCCCTAGAAGCATCCCCGAGGAGGCTATGCCTGAGTTAAATGTTGAGAAATTCATAGAAGCCCACCGGGCCAAGGACGTCGCAGAAGCAAAGGTGCAGAGAGCTTATTGGAGGGCTTATCGGAGAAGCTGCGAGTTGTTGATTCTGGTGTAAAGCATGGGTGGAGAAGGCTGGAAAGATTAGGTCTAGATCATGATGCTCTTGGGAGCCATGCTAAGGACTTTGTTGGTTTTGTTTTTGTTTTTGTTTAATTTATTTTATTGAAGTATAGTTGCATTACAATGTTGTGTTAATTTCAGGTGTACAGCAAAGTGATTCAGTTACGTATATATACACATTCTTTTTCATATTCTTTTCCATTACGGTTTATCACAGGCTATTGAATATAGTTAGGTCCCTGTGCTCTACAGTAGGACCTTGTTGTTTATCTATTTTATGTATAATAGTTTGCCTCTGCTAATCCCAGCCTCCCAATTCATCCCTCCCCTATCATCCTCCCCCTTGGCAACCACAAGTCTTTTCTCTGTGTCTGTGAGTCTGTTTCTGTTTCATAGATAAGTTCATTTGTGTCATATTTTAGATTCCACATAGAAGTGACATCATATGATATTTGTCTTTCTCTGTCTGACTTACTTCATTTAGTATGATAATCTCTAGGTCCATCCATGTGGCCGCACATGGCATTATTTCATTCCTTTTTATGGCTGAGTAGTATTCCATTGTGTATATGTACCACATCTTCTTTATCCATTCATCTGTTAATGGACATTTAGGTTGCTTCCACATCTTGGCTATTGTGAATAGTGCTGCTGTGAACAGTGGGGTGCATGTATTCTTTTGAACCATGGTTTTCTCCAGATATATGCCCAGTAGTGGGATTGCTGGATCATATGGTAGCTCTAGTTGTAGTGTTTTGAGGAACCTCCATACTGTTCTCCATAGTGGCTGTATCAATTTACATTCCCACCAACAGTGCAAGAGGGTTCCCTTTTCTCCACACCCTCTCCAGCGTTCGTTATTTGTAGACTTTTTGATGATAGCCATTCCGACTGGTGTGAGGTGGTACCTCATTGTAGTTTTGATTTGCATTTCTCTAATAATTACACGCTAAAGACTTTGGATTTTATCTGAAGAGAATGTCTTCAAGAAGACAATCAGATTTATATTTTTTTAAGGTACACATGAATATTCATTTTCCTGTCTTCATTTTGAAAATGATAGCAGAAGTTTTATATGTGCCTGACCATAATCAGTTCATTTCATTCTTATAACAACTATAGAGCAGTTCATGTCATTCTTATAACAACAACTATAGCAACTTCATTGTGCAGTTGAGGAAACCGAGGCACAGAGAAGTTAAGTCCTTTGCCTGACATGATGCAGTTATCGGTGGAACCGAGGTACAAAGGCAGGCAGTCTGGACCCGGAGCGCACCACCTTTTCCATCATACTGGACTGGTTTTGTTTGTGTTTCTTTGAGAATATATGTGTTGTCTTAAGAAAAGGGAGTCAACATTTCTTTGCCATGTGATTTCTCCCATACCACCTACCAACCAAGAGAGAATGTTCTTTGGCCTTGCACATGGAATCACTGGGCAGCCCAGCCATCTGCCTGTCGTTCTCCACTCCCTCTAACCACTCAGCTGCTTCTTACCCCGTTTAGTCTTGACCCCTGTCTCCCTCCTTTCCTGGACGGGCTGTGAACCCTTCTGGTTTCCAGTGTTTCCAGTATAGCCCCCGTCACGGAGAGGTGAGCCTTCAGACGGGGTTGCAGGAGTCGCCTGAGCCTTTCTCTTCTGGAATCAAAGGTGCACGTAACACGAATCTCCAAAACAGGGGAGGGAGCAGAGCACTGAGATCACCTTTCACTCACTTGCAAATAACCATGCTTGTTGTTCAGGCGCCTGGCGCTGTGTAGGGAAGCAGAGGTCAGACAGGAAAGTAGAGGTGAAGGAGGAAGAAGATGTGTCACCCGTCATCAGCGATCTTTCCGTCTTACACTTCCACCCAGGCTACTATTTCCCAGCCTGTCTTGTGCCAGCAAAAATGATGGCATGATTTTTATACACAGATGAGGCGATGTGGTTTAGAGGTCTGTTGATGGAGGGCTTTGTGTTCTCAGCTCCCAGCCCCGAGATTTTCCATTGACCACACCGTGAGTCCTGTACCTCTGCCCCAGGGACCCTCTCATACGTACCACACTACTAATTAGGAGAATCAGTAATAATAACCATCTAATAACCAGTAATAATAACCATCTAATAATCAGTAATAATAACCATCTAATAACCAGGAATAATAACCATCTAATAATCAGTAATAATAACCATCTAATAACCAGGAATAATAACCATCTAATAACCAGGAATAATAACCATCTGCTCTGAGAGGAGCCAGGTGTGAACATGCTCTTCTTGTCAGAAATTCAAATAATTACTGACCAAAAGCAGGCCGTGTAGGAGACTTGAATTTCAGTTTACTTATTCGCCGGTGAACTTTGTGGTTTTTCTTTAGTAAAGAGGAGGAAGACTGATAGATGATCATCTCAAAGGCTGACAAAGCCTTGGGGTAGTAGTAACAATCTAGAATACAAAATGATGGGGAAATTTTCCTTCTATTGTAGAAAGAAATTGTTAGAGAAATAAGGCCGAGTAATTTATGTTTGGAGACTGTCATTTCATCCCTGGCGTATCTGTATCCAGGAAATGTGAAACCCAATAACAAAATTCAATCTTACTTCAAGTCATAATTATAAATATACTACAAAAGGAGTATCTCATTCCACTAAATTCACTGCGATGGTCATTGGATATACATTTATTGCATAGTTTCAATTCAGTTACTTGTAGTCTTAACTTTTTTCTATTCAACAAAACATTTTAGCATTTAAGAACTATTTGATTGATAACACATGATTTTTAAATTCCTTCATTTTATACCTTTATTCCTTCATTAATACTTTAAATTTAAGATTTGCATAAATTTACAAAGATGCGCACACAATAATGTTCTTCACAACATTGTTTATAAAGCAGAAAAAAAAAAAAAGAAAAGAACCCAAATGTCTCTAAACAGAAGACTGGTATTAATTCAGATTAATATTTAAAATGATGCACAGGAAATATAGTTCTTATAGTTTTATAAGAACTTTGTATGGAGTATAATCTATAAAATTATCAAATTACTGTGTTGTACACCTGAAACTAATATAGTAATATAAGTCAGTTATACTTCAATTAAAAAATCAAGTCAAATAAAATGATCAAGTAGGATATAATTATTGATATGAAAAGTTATTCACCATACAGTGAGTTTTTTAAAAGGTTCCAAAAGCAGACTATGATCTTTTTTTAAAATTGTATGTTTAGAAAAGAAGTCTGGGAAGATGTAAGTCAAAATGTTAACAGTACTTCTCTCAGGGAATTTGCAGACGGTTTTCACTTACAACTTTCTGTCTTGTGTACTGTGTGAGGTGACTTTTTGAAATTGTTAATTATTGTTTTTATATTTAGCATGTATAATTTTGCAGATGGAACAATATTTCTCTTTTCAAAATCGAACTTGAAAAGGTATTATAAAAGGAACTCAAAGGAATTTACTGCTAATTATTTAAGCGAACAAAAAAATGTCTGCACAGCACATGTGAGTTTTATCAATAACACTCTACCGTGTTTCTGAGGTTTTCCCCTCTGCCCCTGTTGAAATAGTATGGATGCTTTTCCCACCCCACTGTCTCCTTCTCCCTCTCCCTCCTTTGAGCTGAAACAGCAGACTCTTGTTCCCAGTATGCCCACTCTCAGTAAGGGTAGATTTGCACTAGAACATTAATGTCACTGGTCATTCTGACATTAAACCTGTCCTTTACCTCGACCAGTTAAGTCAGGAAGTACAGATGGCTCTTTAGCGCACATCACTTTAAATGTAGAGCGTGTTTAACCAAACAGCTGTCTTGAGCGATGTAGACGTAAGCTCTGTTGAAGGTGCCCAAGTTCCGCCCTAAGGCTTTGCATTCCAGAAATTGAAACAAGATGATTTGTTTCAAAGGTAGAGAAATGTGACTCTAAATATCTTGTCAATCCCAGGTGTTTTGTGTCTACATCTGGTACTGCTGGTTTCAATCGTCTTGAACCCTGGCTCAGTTGGTTGAAGTGATAGAGTTTCACCATTTGGGCAAGTGAAGGACAAGAGTCACAAAGAGTAGGCAGAGAGGCAGACATTCCGAACACACCCATTGACTATCACTGTGATGTAAGTGAATATAAGAAACTGGCCTCTCCCTAGAATAATTATAACAAACTTAGCACAAGTCCAAGAAAACTTAAGTGAGGTTTGTTAAAACTTAAGCAAGTCTTGGGGGCTTCCTTGGTGGTCCAGTGGTTAGGATTTGGCGCTTCCACTGCAGGGGGCCCAGGTTTGATCCCTGGTCAGGGAACTAAGATCCCACAAGCCTCTTAGCACAGCCAGAAAACAAAAAAGCAAAAACAAACCAAAAAAAATGGTGTAATATAATGTTAGAACTGTAACAAAATTAAAAAATAAAAGCAAAGTCTTGTCGGGAGGACTTTCCAAAGCTTTGTTATCATCAGCATCAGATCATTGAAAGGTGGTGTTCCTGTTATACCTTGGCTATTGCGAAGGTGTGACCTTGAATGTCTTACTGGGTCTTAGCAGACTCTCAGAATCTTCCCGAGTTATGAGGTGGTATTAGACCACAAACACACTTCCATATTCTTTACCTAGTTTCTTTTTTTCATATTTAACGTTAGCTTTTGCTAATATTTTTCCTTTTCCCTTTCGGTTCTTTCTTATCCGCGTGCTCTAATACACTCGAATTCTCAACACCAAAAATACAGGAAATAAAACTCAGGGAAGAAGTGAGATTAGAGAATGGAGGGAAACGGGTGGATTCTGGGATCTCCAGAAACCTAAATTACATTTTTTTTTTAGTTGCTTTGAATTGTTTTCATTAACCGTTGATCCCGTCTGGGTGGAGCAGTGTCCCAGGAGACCTGCAGTGAGGGCCCAGCTCCAGCCCTGACGACCCCCATCCTTAGGCTGCAGTTTCATCCCATGCCAGCCTCCCCTGTGTTAACGTTTTAGGACGCGGTAAGTCAGTGAGGGTTAGCTGTGACTAACATCTATCGCTGTTTATGTAGTAGAGAGCTCTGTGGCTTTGATATTCCCAAATGTAGAGGCCGAAGCAGCCTGTCGCCCTGTGTCAGTGGGTCACTAGCCTGCTGCTGGACCCCTGCCTGGGCAATAACCCAGGCCAGGGAGTTGGCCGAGCTTCCCCCGCCCCCTTCCCCCAGGGGATCGTATCCAGGACTGTGCAGGCCCCGCCCACAGCCCACCTGCATCTTCTCTGTGAAATAAACATCTACCTGAAAACCAGGGGAGGAGGAGGGGGAGAAGCATATGTATGGTGGGGGACAGAGAGAGTCACGCTTGTCCGGAGACGTGACAAGAGGCAGCAGTCAAAGCACAGGTAGGTGCTCCTCGGGCGGCGGGGGTGAGATGCGGTCTCCGGGGCAGGTCACTTGCAGGTCACGGCGAAGGTGACCTTGTTCCAGAGCGCAGCATCTCGCCTCTCTGCCCACGCCCTGAACCAGGGCCAGCTTTGCAGACACTCCTCTCTTCCCCAACCTTGAAGAGGCCAAGCTGCTGGTGTTGACTGACTCCTGCCTCTGCTTCCTTTCCAGCTGACCCGCTGGTGGGTAGCATCGCCACACAGTACATGACCAACAGGGCAGAGCACGACCGGATGGCCAGGCAGTGGACCAAGCGGTACGCCACATAGGGCCCCGGCCCGCGGCACGCTCACCAAGTGCATCGGGGCCCCGCACCTCGGCTCTGCTTGTCTTCTTTTTATCACCTTTCGAACCGTCTTGTGATGGAATGTCATCCGTCTCCGCCCTCCCTTTCCTTTGCTCCCCACCCCTTCCCGTTTTATTCCCTGTTTAATTTCTGTTATCTTGAAAGATCTGGGTTTTTTTTTTAATCCCACCTCCACGTGGATGGGAACGTTTGTTTTCAGTGCAAACAATGTCAGATCTGTAATAATATGAGCTTTCTTTCAAAGCTTCGTATTCCTGTGTGGTTTCGTTTTTTTGTTGTTCGTTTTCTTTGGATCCTTTTTCCCTTCCTGTGATCTTCGGGAAAACACGAGTTCAGAATTCTATCTCGTTTCTACTTCAATGTAATGCTTAGGGTTAATTTTTTTGTACTGAAGTCTTTATCGGTGGGTGCATGCTACTGGGAACCAGATTTTTGTACAAAAGCTTCAATCAGAATCACTGTGCATTACTGAGACTCTGTTTATCACTGGCCTTCTGTCCCCACACAGAAGACTGCTGGATTGAACAAAATAATATGTATTTTGATTTACTTAAAGTGCTTGTAAATTTCTTAGGGACCTGCCACTTTTGACTGTGGATCAGTTGATGTACACTTGTATTATTAAAGCACTCAATAAATCACTGTGGCTGATAAATGCGCTTCTGGTAACCCAGCGTTTGCTTTGCATCCTGGTGACCAGCAGAGTTCTCCATGCAGCGAGGCTTGTCTAATTCAATTACAGATTCAGGTGTATTTTTTTCATCTCAAGCCTCTAATATTTCCTTGCAGTTGATTTGCTTGGCATGCGGAATTTCCCCAGCCGTCAATAGCCTGATGATTTTATGGTCGTTTCCGATCACTCTCGTTTTTGCATATTGGCTTCACATTACTTTCTCATGGACATCTTTTCTGTTACAGCCTTCTTGATGCAATAATTCAAATATGTGACTCCAAAAATAGGCTCCTAGTGAAAGTGAGGTCTGAGCTGATCGTTGTGTTAGACCACTCTTGGACTTACTTCTCTCTTCTTTTTCCTCTTAAGATTGTTATAGTGATTGCCCTTGAGTTTGGAGTTTGTTTTTCCACCATAATTTTAGTGGAGGAAGTAAACCCACCTCATATCAGTCATGGTCAGCACATTCAGTGACAAGAGTATGCCTGTCTGGCTTTGACCTTCAGGCTATTTTGGGTGTGCAGCTACAGGAGGCTGAGGAAACTTGTGTGTGGTGTAGCTTGAAAACCACACTGACATGCTGATTAATATTCAGGGTTCTTTGTGTTACAAGGCCCGTTGGAAACTCCTGCTTCTACTAATTATAGTTACAAGCCCACCGTACAGCTTGGTCTCATTTAAGGAACATCTTTCCTGCCACATAGTAGGATTTACAAATGTAAGTCATTTACCTCTAAATATTTCTGACTTCAATTTTAATATCTTTATCAGAAACACGTTAAATATCTGATTCAGAAGATGCAGTTTTTATTGGGTTTTAGTGGTTCAAAAGAAATCCTACAGAAAATACGTTTAATGTTGAAAGTGGGACTTTTAAACCAAAGTACCTAAGGATTTTTTTAATAACCATTGGATTGAATGGATTTTACCATTCATTTTATTTGAAAACAGGTTCCAGCTTACAGAACACCATACGGCCTCGGTTACAGCTACTCAAATCTGTAGTTGTAACCAGAGTAACCACAGACAATATGTATGAATGGGCACAGCTGTGTTCCAATAAAACTTTATTAACCAAAGCAGTCAGTAGCCAGATTTGGCCCGTGAGTTGTAGTCTGCCAGTGCCCGTTACAGACCACCATAGACTGGGGGGAAAGAGTCAGATAACTATGTGTTTAACATTTCTTTCCTTAAAATGTTATAAATTTAATTAATATAATACAAGACTGATTTTTAGAAAATGACCCAGACTATTTTACCGCCTACAGACTTTCTCACCACAAAGGTTTATAGGTTTAGTTTAATACTTTAGATTAAAATATTCAACCCTAAAAGCATCGTATTGTTTTAATATGAAATTTTATTAAACTGATTTCTTTTTTATTTACTTTTGACTGATTAAACCAGACTCATGAGATTAATACTGACTTTTATAGAGAGTATTTAAATTCCGTTTGCCTTTCTTCTTTTAAAATGTCAGCACCATTGGACACATTTTAAATGATGTTTCTAATATATTACATCTACATCTCCAATCTGGTTGTACTTCAGATCATTTTAAAATATGTGTTATTTAGGAGACAGAGATTATAACACCTCTAGTAGGAAATCCTATCAGAAATCCATGTTTGCTATTCCATGATCAGGTTTTCTATCAATTTGATATGAAGAGTCTATACAACTTCTTTCCCCATGTTATGAACTCCAAGGACTTAATGACAAACAAATGTACCTTCCCTTCAAACTGTGAAAGCTGGAAAAACTCCAGAGAGACCAAGAAGCTCTTAGTTGAGCCTGTTAAGTCTAGATTCCGGATTAACATGGTAATTTTATTTGACATCAGAGCAGGCAATACAATTCTAATAAGTTTTCGATAACGCTTGTGAAATAAGATTTGGGAGTGGCTTAGCTCTCAGAAAGCTAAATAGTTTTGCTAATAATTATGGGGATAGCATTGACTTTGTACCCTAATATTATTTAACTTTCCAAACATACTATTGCTAGTTGTGTTATTTTGTAGCTTTGTTAAATAAAATGTTGGCAGATCCTTGACTGAGGCAGGACCACTGGTAATTGAGAAAGTAGTTTAAAATGGTATTTATTGATCTTAAATAATTCAGAATGTTGTGGCCTTAATTTGTTGTAAAACTGCAAATAAATAGAACAGTCCTCATTTGTTCTTCTACAGGAATCCATTGAAGATAGCAAATGCAGGAGTAGTCGATCTTTCCTTCTTATTCCAAGATTAGAGAGCAAATCTAAAAGTTTATCCTGCAGTACTGGTTTGGGAATTAGGGAGAAAGGAAATATTTATTCAGAAGGTACTATACACCAGGCCGTACGTTACCTAATAAAAACCTTAGCCCAGCCCTGTAGGGTGTAGGTAGGTGTCACAGTCTGAACGTTTGTATCCCCCAAAATTCATGAGTTGAAATCCTAATCCCCAAGGTGATGGTATGAGGAGGTGGGGCCTTTGGGAGGGGATTGGGTCATGAGGGTGGAGCCCTCGTGATTGGGATTAGTGCTCCTATGAAAGAGACCCCAGAGAGCTCCCGAACCCCCTTCCATCATGTGAGGACACAGTGAGAAGCTGCAGTCTGCAGCCGGGAAGAGGGCCTTCACCAAAACCCAACCGTGTCGGCACCTGGCCTTGGACTTCAGCCTGCAGAGCTGTGAGCAGTGTATTTCTGTAGTTTATAAGCCCCCTAGTCTGTGGCTTATAGAGCAGCCTGAAAAGACAGAGACAGTGGCCCTGGGTCCTGCACAGCTAACAAAGTACTGAAGTGAGAGTTCCACCCAAGCATGTGACGGCGGAGCCCTTGCTGTCAACTACAAAACCACACACACCTTTCTTCTAATGACGAGATCATACTATCAAGATAAACGGGCCTAATTCAGTCTTAGAGTCCAGGGGCTGTACAGTTTTAGGTGCTGGGGGTCTTGCCATCTTCAGTAAATGGGAAATAAGGTTGCAGGAAGTGTGGCCCTGGTGTTAGATGGGAAACCAAGCAGTACTTCCAATCTTAGAGCTGCTGCCTTAAAACTGCCCAGCCTTGGGGAGACGTCACTTGGAAGAGCCCTGAACTTCTCTGCATCTCAGTGCTGCGATGAAAGCGCTGTTAACTATTACCAGGCATGGCAATTTTTTGAATGTCTCCATAATAATTTGTGCTTTAGAAAGAGATACATTTGTAGAGAACAGACTGGTGGTTGTCGTGGGGGAGGGATGGAGTGGGAGTTTGGGGTTAGCAGATGTAAGCCTGTATATATAGAATGGATAAACACCAAGGTCCTACTGTATAGCACAGGGAATTATATTCAATATCCTGTGATAAACCATAATGGAAAAGAATATTTAAAAAAGAATTGTGTATATATATATATAACTGAACCACTTTGCTGTACAGCAGAAATTGACATAACATTGTAAATCAACGATACTTCAATTTAAAAAATTGATAAAAAAATTAATGAACCAACAGCGATTGTCCATACTTTATGCAGATTTAAAAAAAGAAAAACGAGATATGTTTGTAATTACTACGGAAAACAGTTGAAATTGTACAAAACAGCCCTACCAGAGGATCCTGACTTACCCATGTATTTTATTTCCAGGTGGCTTTATAACCTATTAACACGTCCCCTCTGTACAGGGCTCTCAGGTCTGTGGCATGGGCCTCAAGCCACACAGGCACGTCCCGTACCCTAAACTGGTCCTGTAATTGTCCACAGAGGAAAACTGGAGCTCGCCAAGTTGTCTGCTGATCATAGCACTTCCAGCTACATCAGACCTGGGAGCTCTTGGAGTTGAGGCTGGCCTCTGAGGACCTCCCGTGATAGCCATGCATCTCGCACAGCCAGGCTCCCCCTGGGAAGCTGGCTGGTCCCTTGGGCCTGGAACACTAGGCCCCTTTCACACTCGAATTCCACCAGGCGCACTGGTGATGTGCAATAGGGTGACCCGCTTACCCCAGTTTGGCTGGGACTTTCCCTCTTTTAAAACAGAAAGTCCCACCATTGTAAAGCAATTATACTCCAATAAAGATGTTAAAAAAAAAACAAAAACAGAGAGTCCCATGTCTCAGCAACGCCCTCAGTCTGGGACCCCCCAGGAGTGTTGGTCACGGGAGCTTTCATGCCAGGACTGAATTTCAGCCTAAGGTCTCACGCATTACCCAGGGCTGGTTGCACTCACAGAAATGCTTTGTTTGAGAAAGAGAATTTTACTCAATGGACAGAGATCCTGTTAGAAAAGATGTGCCCTCCACAGCTTGAGGAATTCCTGTATATTCCACCCTCTCTGGCTTTCACACCCAGCCACCTGCGCTCATTCCCTCTGCTTCTGGAGGCAAATGAGTGAGTGAAACCAACTGCAGCCTTTCTTTGCATCTTCAAACGTGACTTAAGATATGTATGCCTTTCTATGAGGAGTCTTACTACCAAGGAGTGGTCTGAAGCATAATATGCCTTTCTAGAGGATGTTTTTTTAAGGGAAATTCCTGAATTTTAAAAATCTCTCATGTATGGGACCCACACAGGAAAATGGAGGAGATAATGTGATCACCTGTCCGGATTTTTTTGAAATTTTCATTGGAGTATAGTTGATTTACCATGTTGTGTTAGTTTCAGGTGTACAAGCAAAGTGAATCAGTTATACATATATACATATATCCACTCTTTCTTAGATTCTTTTCCCATATAGGGCATTACAGGGTATGGAGTAGAGTTCCCTGTGCGATACAGTAGGTCCTTATTAGTTATCTGTTTTATATATAGTAGTGTGTATATGTCAATCCCATTCTCCCAATTTATCCCTTCCCGCCTTTCCCCCCTGGTAACCATAAATTTGGTTTCTACGGCTGTGACTCTATTTCTGTTTTGTAGATAAGTTCATTTGTATCATTTTTTTAGATTCCACATATAAGCAGTATCATATGATGTTTGTCTTGCTCTGGCTGCACCTGTCTGTCTTATTACCTGCTTATATGTCTGCATAGTCCAAGTGGGGGTAACCCCAACTGCTCCAGAATTCCCAGCGTCAGGAGTTTTCAGTTTGAAGAAAAACCTTACCCAATAACCTTGGTATCTTTTGGAGCTGAAGTGACCCCTGATCCCTGCTCTATCATCCCCTCCTCCCACTCACCCCTTTCAATTAGATGGGAGGTCAGAGTTCAGGATGACAGTCACATCCTGGTTGATAGGGAATTTTAGGAACTTTCTGAGAAATTCTGTCAAGCTATCCAACAGAAAAGTAACAGGTGCTTTACAACTGGTGCTCCTGGACACATTGAGAAACACCAAGCGAGATTCTCCTGCTTAATCTATAGCTCAAGGACAGTACAGAGGGGCAGAGGGGCCACGCTCGCCTGCTCCAGCCTGCCTCTGCTGAGGTTGCCTGGAAGTAAGATGATAACATGCTTCAAGGCCTGTTCAGCCTCCAGCTTGGAACTACTGACAAACCTGTAAATGAAGATGCCCCGCCATGAACTTTGACAGTGTCAGTCTGCATCCTTTAGACGGACAGCTGACTGTATGTTCCTCAGCAAACAGCTCCCAAGTACTAGGATTTAAAAATCAAAGCAGGAGTCGCGTCACCAAGATGGTGACATAGGTCGTTCCCGGCTTCCCTCCCCCTCACAAGAAGAACATCTCACAACTCTTCAAGAACAAGACAGCACTGAGAGAATCGCAGAACTTGGGGTGAGGCTGAAGCACTCCTGCAGCTCAGAGACCAAGAAGGTAAGAGAAGCGGCCACATGCTGCCCGCATGCCCCTCCCAGGCCAGCACAGCTCCACGAGGAGGTGTCACCCCCGAGCCTGGGTTCCTCAAGTGGGAAGAGAGAGCCCGGGATGGACAACCAGCCTCCCCAGCATGGCGGGTCCTTTAGTGGGGTCCCTACTCTGCTTTCGGCCCACAGGGACTGCAGGGGGATCTGGGGGCTCAACCACGGGGAATCTGTGATGCAGATGGGGGAGGGGCTTGCAAGAACCAGCTCCCGGATCTGGGGGACCGAGTTCCTACCTGCAGGGCCCAAGTCCTCATCCCAGGCGGCTTTGCTCACCGCAGAGCCAGGTCAGGGGTGCGCTCTGACCGGGGAAGTCGGCAGGGTGCAGATCTGCCTGATTCGGATCCGCTTTGCCCACGCCCAGGCAAGGGGCTGAGTTCCAGCCCCACCAGAGGCTGTGGACAGTGCCTCCCAGCCCCAGCTGACCAGAAGGGCTGGTGGAAACCCCTGGAAGCTGTGCGGCCCAGTGGTGCTCAGGCCAAGAGGCAGGCAGGCGGAACGGAGCTCCCCCAGGGCAAAGCCAGTACCGGGCCTGCTACACTCAGGCAGGGGGGTCCATTCATAGCCAAGGCGGAGGGCAGCTCCTGACCCCTCCCCACTAGAAAGCCTGTTGTGCAAATTGACAAGTAGCCTGGGGAGGCCCCGCCCGCTCCTGCTCAGGCAAAGGAGCCGAGACATAGCCACACCCACTGTGGAAAGTGTCTTCCAGCCCCATCTAACCAGTAGGGCCCATAAAAACCCCTGAAAACCGAGAGGCCCAGTGGCGCTCAAGCCGAGAGAAGGGCAGACAGAGCCAATGGTTTGCAGAGCAAAGCCAGGGGTCTTGTTCAGCCAGGGGACTTGGGGCGGGGGCGGCTGGAGTGAAGACACCAAACAAAGAGCTTTATCAGTTCTAGAGCTGCAGCTCTCACTGCACCCAGGCAGAGAATCTAATGTGTAGCCCTGTGTATCGCTGAATACAGCCTTCAGCCTGTCCGACCAGGGCGCCTAACCAGGGCACGTGGCAAGCTGCAGAGCCCATTCACCCGCCCTGTGTAGACGGGCCCTTACACAGCACGGCTCGTGGCTTCCCCCGTCTGCAGAGCAAAATCAGTGCCCTCACCTGACCAGGGGGTTCAGTGCACACTCAGGCCTGATTCAGGCCGCCAGACAACCAGCTGTGCAGGCCCTGGCCTGCTGCCCTTTCAGTGCAGGGAGGCTAATTCATTGCCCTATCTACTATTTTTTTTTTTTTTTTTTGGAATATAGTTGATTCACAATGTTATGTTAGTTTCAGGTGTACAGCAAAGTGAATCCGTTATACATACACATATATCTACCTTTTTTAGATTCTTTTCCCATATAGGTTGTTACACAATATTGAGTAGAGTTCCCTGTGCTATACCGTAGGTCCTTATTAGTTATTTTATATATAGTAGTGTGTATATGTCAATCCCAATCTCCCAGTTTATCCCTCCCTGCCCCTCCCGCCTACAAACAGATGTAGGTTTGTTTTCTACATCTGTGAGACTATTTCTGTTTTGTAAATAAGTTCATTTGTACCATTTTTTTAGACTCCACATATAAGCGATATTATATGGTATTTGTCTGACTTACTTCACTTAGTATGACAATCTCTAGGTCCAACTGCATTGCTGCAAATGGCATTATGTCATCCCTTGTTATGGCTACTACTGGAATATAGCGCCAGTCCTGAGCATCTAGTGAGCCTGACCAGAGAATTCAGACAACTGCGGAGCCCACCCTGCAGCCTCACTTGCTGAAGGTGAGGGTTCTCAAGCGTATGGTAGCATTTCTTATCTGTAGATTTTTTTAAATCTTGGTCTTCCAACTGGAGGCGAAATTCTTTTAGAAGTACTAGTGTGAAAGGCTTGAGATTCTAGAAAGCTGTGAAAATTTTGTGCCTTTGGGCAACAAAAGTAGATATCTGTAGCGGAACATTGAGGGCTTCTGTTTCTCCTTCATCAGCTCATTTTAATTTTATGTTTGATGAATAAAAAGAGTGATCTATGTGTGCAAGATTCTGTATCATCATCATCACCACAATGACGACCCCTCCTTCAGCACAGGGCATGGAACACACTGTGTAAATATATGTATGTGTACGTATAATCTCATTTAATGTTCGTTATTATCCCCCGAGATGTATATTATCCTCATCATGCAGATGTGGAAACTGACCAGGGATTTTAATAGATCCAAACTCCTGGACTTCCCTGGTGGCGCAGTGGTGAAGAATCCGCCTGCCAATGCAGGGCACACGGGTTCGAGCCCTGGTCCGGGAAGATCCCACATGCCGCAGAGCAACTAAGCCCGTGCGCCACAACTACTGAGCCTGCTCTCTAGAGCCCGCGAGCCACAACTACTGAAGCCCGCGTGCCACAACTACTGAAGCCCGCACACCTAGAGCCCGTGCTCCGCAACAAGAGAAGCCACTGCAGTGAGAAGCCCGTGCACCACAATGAAGAGTAGCCCCCGCTCACCGCAAGTAGAGAAAACCCACGCTCAGCAACGAAGACCCAATGCAGCCAAAACTTAATTAATTAATTAAATTTTTAAAAAGTTGATCCAAACTCCTGTAACTACTAAGTGGCAGAGCTGGGTCTCAAACCCACATCTGTGTGTCTGTGAAAACCAGGTGCAGAAGCAGCACCTCCCAGCCTGAGGACACGTGATACGCATCGTTGTGGATTTACCAGTTAGAGAAGGAAGAAATTATTGGGTTTATACAACCAGAATCCTTGACCCTTGTGTTCAGGGGACCTCAGATAAAGCAAAATATTGTATGTAGCTCCACCGGGTCCGAGAGCCCCTCAAAAGGAAAACGAGGAGAACAAAGCAGGAGGAAGTGAGAGGGATCCTCACAGTCAGTCTGGAGAGCACAGAACCAGCCACCCAGCGAGCCACCCAGCCAGCCACAGAACCAGCCACCAATCTAGCCACCCAGCCAGCCACGGAACCAGCCACCAATCTAGCCACCCAGCCAGCCACAGAACCAGCCACCAAACCAGCCAGCCAGCCACCAAACCAGCCACAGAACCACCCACCAATCTAGCCACCCAGCTAGCCACAGAACCAGCCACTAAGCCAGCCACCAAATCAGCCAGCCACAGAACCGGCCACCCAGCCAGCCAGAGAACCAGCCACCAAACCAGCCAGCCAGCCACGGAACCAGCCACCCAGCCAGCCACAGAACCGGCCACTAAGCCAGCCACCAAATCAGCCAGCCACAGAACTGGCCACCCAGCCACAGAACTGGCCACCCACTCAGCCACAGAACCAGCTACTGCCAGCTCCGCAGCCCTTCTTTTCTTCCTTCTGGCAGCAGGTTTCTCCTTTTTTCTTTCTTTCTTTCTTTCTTTTTTCAATCCCCATGGGAAGATTTCTAGTCATTTAATAGCTGAATTCAATAGAAAAATAATGTTTATTCACTTCACAGGCAGTTTGGCCAGAACACGTCTCTATTCCATGAAATAACGCACTGATACATTTACGATTCAGAATTGCAGGCACATTCCTTGTGTCCGGTGGTGTGTCAGGCTGGATGAAATTAAATATTACTTTCCTTTTTCTTTGCTGTGGATTCACTCGAGTTGCCCTCATTAGGTGGCACTGGTGCTCTTGGGAGAAATGCCAGCCTTCGGAGTAAAGACCTGGCCAACCCAACCTCATAAAGCTGCAGCAGACCCAAACCAAGATGGGGGGTGCGGGAACAGTAGGTGGACCCCTCTCACACACACGCGCGCACACACACACACACACACACAATCTGGCTTCCTTTCTGCCACCTTCCTGAATCCGCTCACTCAAACCCGCTCACTAATCATCAAAGCCAACAGCATCTCCTAGCAGCCCATCTTAAGGCCTCCAGAGCCTTCCATGCTCTAACCCTCCTTCCAGAACTTCCCTTCCCTCTCAGCTCAGGTTTGATCCCCACCCCAAAGGCAGCCTTTCACCCTCTGAATGTCTCCGAGCCCCAGTTTTCTCGCCTTCTCTCTCATGTGACAATCTCATCTCGTCTGCTTTCTGATGACCTCGACGTCACTCACCTGGCATCTCTCACAAACATCAGCTCTCAATTTCCAGCTTCCCTCAGAAAATGGTTACCTGGATATCCCACAGCACAGCAAGCTGTATTTTTTTAAGTTGAACTCATGCACTCAGTATGCCTGTGTGGCATCCGTAAACCATGTCCAGCTGCAGGAGAACTACAGAGATAAAAGACAAAGTGCATCCTGCCAGGAACCAAATCGGCCTGACACCATGTACGTTTGTCCCCTGAAGGGAAACAGTCGCGTGACTGCCCTGCCTCATTCCGCTCCAGAAGGAAGCACAGGCAGAGAGCATGGGCTTGGAACCAGGTGAGCTGGGACCTGGGCAGGTCACGTAGCCTCCCTCCCCACGTGTGCCTGTCTACATGCTGGAAATAAAAACACCCGCCTTGTTCCTCTCCTGTGTTCTTAACCCAGAAATAGGAAAGGGTTAAAATTTAATTAAAAGAGGAAGAGAAAAGTACACCTGAAACTAACACAACATTGTAAATCAACTATACTCCAATAAAAAAAATTTTTTTTTGATGTAAAAAATTAAAGAGGAAGAGAAAAGAAAATGAGTCAAATAGAGGGCACGGTAGAAACACTGGATCAGTGGAGATTGAGGGGTTTTTCCCAAAGTTATTAATCCTGGTGAAATTTATTTCAGATATTTCACAGGTGCTTCTGTTTAAGCGACCACCTACCTTCCTATCTCTAGCAGGACACACGAGAAACTGTAACAGTGGCTGCTTTCCAGGGAGGGGATCCGGGTATTATAAGTTAGAACTGGGAAGAAAACTTCTTACCATCCACCTATAGCCCTGTGTGAATCTTAACCATATGCAATTACTATATTTTCAAAAAATAAAAGCTACTAACCAAACAACACAAAATTCTCTCCAGCGAACAGTTGCAGGGGGGCAAGGTGCGGGGGGAGTTAAGCTAACCATCTTCACCCAAAGTACACGTTGTCTTTGGATAAATAAACCCAAATGAGCTCATAAAGATGCATGGAAACACCTGGTACATCCTCTTCACCCACAAGACAGAGCCCAGATGCCGTGCAAACCTCATTTTTTTGTTGTTAATTTTTATTTAACATTGGAGTATAGTTGATTTACCATGTTGTGTTAGTTTCAGGTGGTTTGGGGTTTTTTGTTTGTTTGTTTGTTTGGGGTTTTTTTTGCAAACCTCATTTCTGACCGACTGTAGGATGCCAAGAGGTGGGCGCTGCCTCGGGCCCTGGAGGCTCCAGGCCACCGATGGGTTAACTGAAGTCAGGTAAGAGGATCAGTTTCCAGCCTTGGCCCTGGCAGTGACTGGCCTTCACCTCTCTGCAGCTCATTTTTCTCTTCTATAAAATGTGACTTGTAAGGTTGCTCAGATGCTCTGATCTGTGGTCCTATGTGGGCACAGAGTAATTAGACTCACACTCCCCTGCCTGCCCCAGCAGATACAGCCTCTGCCCTCACCCTCCCAGTGCCTGAAATGTTCACGAGGAGGGTACCTTCCTTCTTGGCTTTTGGGATTATTTCTTGAAATGCCTGCCAGCCCCCATCCAGATTAGACGATGTGTTTTCCAAAGGGTGTTTACAGCCAGAGGGCCTAGACAGGAAAATGATTCGGGGTAGTTCATCGACAAACACTTATTGTAAAAGTTATGTGTTTCGGTTTATTATGTTATTTGTGTTTATATTTGTGTATTTTATGTATTCTGTTTACCATTATCATCCTCATGCCATGTAATACTGGCTTTCCATTTATGGTATAGGGTATTATGGTCTTGGTAAAAAAAAAAAAATGAGAGCTAATAGCAAATAAATAATAGTATATGTGGCATATTATTCAGGAGAGCCGTCACAGAGGTGGTTTAAAAAATGACTGGAATATGAGGAACACTATGGGCTAAATCGTGTCCTCCCAAAATTCATGTGTTAAAGTCCTAACCCCGATGGGACCTCATTTGGAAGTGGGGTTCTTGCAGATGAGATTTCATAAAATAAGGTCATGCTGGAGCAGGGTGGGCCCCTACTCACTCCAGTGTGACTGGTATCCCCAGAAAAAAGGGAAATGTGGGCACAGACCCACACAGGGAGAGCCCCGTGTGAAGACTGGAGCAAGGGACCTAGGAGCGGCTGGGAGCCAGGCCTGGGGCACATCCTTTCTCACCGCCTTCCGAGGGACCCCGGTCCTGCCAACACCTCCCCTCCAGAACGTGTGAGGCAGTGCACTTCTGTTTAAGCCACCGTCTGTGGTGCTGTGTTAGGGCAGCCCCGGGAGAAGAGCCCAGGGGACGGAGCAGGAGAGTGTGAGGTCAGGATAACTCAGGGAAGCAGGGCCGTGTCTACGGGTGCGGGGTGTCCCCGGACGGCTGGACCCGCTGCCAGCCTTCGGCAGCGTGGCCCCAGGCAGGGCATCTGTGTCCAGGACCAGAGGAAGCAGCTGGCTCACAGGTCTGACAAGTGATGCTCGCCCCCTGGGTTCGTTTGCTCTCCGGCCTGGGCACCTCCAGGGGGACTCCTCGCCACTGAAGAAGCGTTCTCGGGCTCTCCTTCCTGGTAGCTGGTGTGGGAGACCTGAACTGTGGTGCTTTAGAATCTTCTCTTGTATCTCTTTTTTTTTTTTTTTAGATTCCACATATAAGCGTAATAATATGATATTTGTCTTTCTCCGTCTGGTTCACTTCACTTAGTATGATCATCTCTTACAAATGAACTTACATACAAAACGGAAATAGACCCACAGACATAGAAAACAAGTTTATGGTTACCAAAGGGGAAGGGGGGAGGGATAAGTTAGGAGTTTGGGATTAACAGATACACACAGCTGTATATAAAATAGATAACCAACAAGGATCTACTGCATAGCACAGGGAAGTCTACTCAACATTTTGTAATAGCCTATAAGGGAAAAGAATTTGAAAAGGAATAGATATATATACATATATATGTATAACTGAATCACTTTGCTGTACTCCTGAAACTAACACAACATTGTAAATCAACTACAATTTAAAATTTTTTTAAATAATAGAATGTACATCAGATCTTTATACCTTTGCAAAAATTATTAGTTTTAAAGAAAATATTTTATACATGTTAATTTTTTGTCAAAAACGTAATAAAATAGTATGACTATTATTACTGCACGCATATTCTTGAAAATGATGAATGCACAATTTCAAGGACCTTGGTAATGTATCTGGACTCCACAAATGTAGCTTGATTGTAGATCAGCAAATGAAGGGAATAAGCCTCTAAAAATAAAGATGGCACTGTTGAAAGGAAGGAAGGAAAGAAGGGAGGGAGGGAGGGAGGGAAAGAAGGGAGGGAGGGAGGAGGGAAGGAAGGAAGAAAAAGAACCTTCTCTTGCCTCCCTGCTAACTCTACAAGGACCTCACATCAAGAACTATGAACTATTTGGGGCATTCCCTGGCGGTACAGTGGTTAGGATTCCTGCGATTTTGCCACCAGGGCCCAGGTTCAATCCCTGATCAGGGAACTAAGATTCTGCAAGCTGTGCAGCAAAAGAGAAAAAAAAAAAAAGCCCACCAACTTTCTTTGCTGTATACCTGAGACTAACACAACATTATGAATCAACTATACTCCAATAAAAAAAATTTTTTTAAGCGTTATAACAGGCAAACCACAATCATCAGGGGACATGAGGTTCGGTAACCTCTTTTTCCCAGAGGTCATTTTAGATGCCATGAACGCCAGTACTCCCTTCCCCACTCTGAGATTCCGTCGACCTCCAGGGCAGGTCCTGGAGGCTCACCTGTGCCAGGTGATGGAGAGAAGGTAGAAGGCAGAAGCTGGGCCGGGGCCCACACTGGCTGGGACTGTACAGCCATCTCTCTCTCTCTCTCTGCCTCAGTTTCCGCATCGGTCATGAGCAGATGAGGTGCCTTTAGGCCTCACGCTGTTGCTGTGAGGATCCATGGAGATTGTCTACATGGAAGGGCTTTGAAATTTGAAAAGCAGAAAGAGACCTTCACCAAATATTTGTTGAGGACTTCCTAGGTGGATGACAGGGCAATACAGGAGCACTTGAAACCCTTTCCTTCTTGGAGCATCTACTTTATACACGTGTGTAGAGTGTATATATAGAGCAACCACCAAATGACAATGCTGAACAAAGTTAACTTGAATTAAATAAAAAACCAGAGTGCTCAGACAAGGGAGGAGTTGCTGCCGGCTACAGGGTCAGGGAAGGCTTCCTGGCCCTTGAGACATGGAAGGAATGGAAAAGAGTCTATTCCATGGAGAGAGACAGCTATGAACAAAGATGCAGGGCTGGGTGAGGCCAGCTGGAGCCGGAACCCCAAGAATCCCAGGTTCACAGGAATGGGGAACCAGCAGGAGGGTTCTGTCCACAACAGACTGGGAGATGGTTGGAGTGTAGGCAACATGACCTGCAGGCGGTGGAACCCACTGGAAACCACCAGAGACATCAGTCCAGAGATGGCAGGGCCTGAGCTCAGGGATGCTGAGATGCAGGGGACCACAGGGGACCACAGGGGCCCACAGGGGCCCAGGAGAGCCTCTGGAGGATGACAGGACTGGCTGCAGGTGAAATCCCGGAACAGTGTGCATGGTGACAACATGAACTGGGTAGAGGGCTGCCATGATGGTCCTTAGAACGCTCAGGGAAGCAGAGGAACGTAACACTTGTTCATCAGTGACTGAGAGCTTTGCGGGCTTTAGTCTATCTACTGTTCACAAACCTTTATGAGCTGAGGGCTGTTTTCGCCCCTGGTTTATAGGTGACAAAAATGAGGCTCAAAAAGGTTCATTAACTTGCCCAGCATCCTACAGCTGGGAGTTGTGGAACTGGAATTCAAACCCAGGCCTTCCAACCCCAAAGCCTATCAAGTTTATTCAAAGATGTATTTAATAAAAATTTAATGTAAAGTACTCTTGAATTCTTTTTTTTTTTTTCATTTACAGTATTTCAAACTTTTTAAACCTACCATAAAAATGCACAGATCGTGGACGTTGATTTTGATGAATTTTGACAATTGCATCCATCTGTGTAACCACCACCCAAAACAAGATGTAAAACATTTCCTTGATCCCAGAACATTCCTTTAAGCCTTTTTCCTGTCAGTTCCTCTCCCGACCCCCAGGGAACACATTCTGATTTCTATCTCTGCGGTTTGCCTGCTGTCAATTCCCTACGATCGGAGTGTGTCATCTGCTGTGTCTGGCTTCTCTCACTCAGCACGTTTTGCGAGATTCGTCCACGTTATTGAGAGTATTAATAATTCAAAGCACTTTTTAACTCTGATCCCCTGAGGGGCAGGTGAGTACTGTGTTGGTAAGACTTTTTTAGAGCATCAGCGGGCTGTCTCTCTTGCCTTTCTGAGAAGCTGACCTTCATCCTACTCCGCGTGCCTGGGAGGAAACTAGCATCGGCTGCAGAAGGAAATCCAGGAGAGAGCCCCAGGTAACCACCGCCTTTCCTCGGTCATGATGGTTGAATTAACTTGGCAACACAGTGGCTCTCAAACCACATTTTGGACGATAGCTTGTTGTCACTGTTGTTGTTTTTTCCAGCGCAATAACTTTTATCCAACAGCACACTAAATAAATATGTTGAAATCGGTGATATTTTGACCTCCAGGCAGGCAAAAACACATCAGCCGTTTAACCAACATGTCAGTGTCTCGTCAAAGAAGACCGTATGGCACAGCTTTGAATTGTTCACCACGTTTGCACGAACCCCGTTTACCGGGCGAGTAAACCCGGCCAGGAAGATGCAGAGCAACACGTCCTATGACTCTCGGCTCTTGTTACCACTGCGCGATTCCCACATCTCCAAGAACCTGTGTGCTCAGCCTTTGTTTCTCCCTAATGATGTTTATCTGTATATTCCTTGAAGTGCACCTTGAGAGCAAAGTAATTGTGAGACCAAAGGTTGAAAACTTCGTGAAGAAAACATGAAGCAAGAAGGACGAACTTACAAGGCATGATTCCCTCCCAGCCTTCTTCCCTTGACCCCTCTTGCTCCTTTGGTGAGTTCAAAAAAGACCTTTGTTACCTTACATTCTATGTCCAAACTAGATTTATATACCTTCATGTGTTGTTTATTACTTGTATGTAGTTATTTTCATTGTACAATTGACAGAGTTTTCTACCTGTGAAAACGGTTAAAGTATCTAGGATTAGGAGAAAATACATCATGATTTTGTTTTCCCACTAAAATTGATGAGAAAACATTTCTCATGAATGACTTTTCCCTTAGTAGCAAAATTTCAGGAGCGGATTAGGTAGTTCAGCAGGGACGGGTGGGTGTAGATTTCTGAATTTCCAAACTGGGATTCTGCAGCATGATGATGACCTTGAAATGTCTAAATCCCTTTACACTCCTGGGGTCTGTCTGTGGGTGGAGACTCTCATAAAAGCAATGCAGGCGGAAAGGGCAGATAGAAGAACAGCGGCTCCTTGGCCTGCCGGGAGGTGGGAAAGAAAGGAGGAGAGAAAAAAAAGATAAAATTCACAAAAATGTCAACTGTTAAAAACGGGTAATCTTGGCCTCCTTAATCAATAGAAATTGACAAGAGGCCAGACAAGAAATCCAGGCAAGGCTTTATTGGGGCCCCTGCTGCAGCAGGGAGGAGCGAAAACAAGTAACAGTTTCCCTCCATCACTTGCTCCCTGAGTGGGGGGCGAGCTGGTGAGGGTAGGGGTGCGTCCAGGGGTCAGGTCGGAGGGGTGGCTTAGGTGGTCTGCCCGCCCCTTTGGTGGTGGTGTGTGCAGGGGGCATGCGCAGTGCCCTGCTTTTGCTCCCAGCTCTTCAGAAGTGGCAGTTGGGTTTTTGGTCTTTTTGTATCTTCTTGTCCATAATTTGCCCCCACTATGCATGCACGCAGCTATTTTTAGTCCTTTATGGTTTCTTTGTATCTTGTTGCTGGAGGAGATGTTTGTCCAGGTGCAAGCACTGCAGCAAAGGGGCCCAGGTTCCAGGTTCCAGCCTGTCTCAAAACCGGGCATTGGCTCCATGGAAGAAAACCAGGCCAGGCCCAAAGGAGGGAGGCCCTGGCAGCTAGCTCCCCGGAAGCGTCCTCAGATGCCACTGCCGAGGCCCGTGGCCTGCGAGAGCCTGTCTTGCAGGACCAGAGGTGCTGCCCCAGGCTCAAGATCTTTGGTTACAGCGGCACAGACCTCAGAGGACATTCCCCCGGGACCTGGAGAGAAGGACCCCACCTGCAGGGCAAGCCCCCAACACCCTAGGCGGGCACTCACGATGTGCCCTTTCTCAGCCCCTAATCCACAATCAATGCCCCAGGACAGCACCCCTGCAGGTAACCGCAGACTCTGAGCACACAATTGCAGGGCAGAGGGGGTGTGCAAGGAGCGTGCGAGGTGTGGGCAGCAAAGCCCAGCTCCAGGAGGCTGCAGGAAGAGTGACCCAGGTCCTAAGCAACAGACACATCGGGGGACGGGGTGCGTGTGTGTGTGTGTGTGTGTATGTGTGCGCGCGTGTGGGCGTGTTACCGGCGAGGGTAAATTAAAAGTGGCCTGGGAAACATCCATTATTTGCAATGTGTGGACCTTACTTGGGTCTTCATTTTAAACAATCATTTAAAAAAAAATTCTTAGACAGCAAGGGAGATGTAATGATTTTAAGGAATTGCTCATTGTCTCTAGTGTGATAATAGTGTGATGGTTATGTTTTTTTAAAAGAATCCTTAGAGATACATCCTGAAACATTTGTGGATGAAATGATATAGTATCTGGGATTTGCTTCAAAGCGATGGCTTGGCAGGGAGTCGAAAGGAGAACAGATGAAACACCAGGGGCTGTGTGTTCACACTGTTAAACCCAGGCAATGGGAGCGTGAGAGTTCTGATACTGTCTGGTCCACTTCTGAATGTGTTTGAGGTTTCCCATAATATGACGTAAGGAAAGGTGGGAAAGAGGGTGGTGGAAGGGAATGGGACCCAGAAGTGGAAGAGATTTCATGAGGACCGGGGAAGAGAAGGAAGACCACACACACAAGCACACACACACACACCCCCCCAGAAGGAAGAAAGGACGGGCTCTTAGGAAGGGGGGCACACTCGGGGCCCAGGCACCAGGCAGAGGGTGCAGGATCCCGGGGTGTGAGCTCTGGTGGTGGCCGGGGGATTGGTCCTCTGAGCCAGCGGAGCAGGGAGATGGAACAGCCACCAGGGATGGGCCTGGGCGGGAGTCCTGCTGTCCCGCTTCTGCCCCTGAATCCAGAGGGCAGCTTGGTCTGCATTGTCCGCATTACTACCTGTACCTGCTGGCGCCACCAGGGCAAAACAGATGTAGCCAAAGAAATAGAACAGAGATAAAGGTTTACAAGCCCTGAGAAAATTAGGTACAACTACAAAGGATTCCTGAAAAGACTTGGGGGACAGGGCAGGAAGGAGGGGGAGGAGCTGGGAGGAAGGGGGGTTAATTTTCCTCCCCGACTAAAAAAGTGCAGCGGAGGGAAGGTCCACTCACCTCACGCAGAGCCTGGAGGTCGTGTGGAAATCTCACGTCTGGAGTGTGTTTAAAATAAACGCCAATGAGGGGTTGTCCTGTTTTGGTTTCTACTATTTATATATTTAGGATTCATTCACTACCAGTTTCTAAGAAGGAATTTAAAGACTCTACTAATAATAATCTGCAGAGTTTCTTGGGAAATGTTTCGGTTTTGAAACCTCAATCAATGTTGCAGCCCTGGAACAACTTACTGCTAATTCTGGTTAACATGAGGATATGTTCACCACAACTCAGTCACTCAGGCTCCAAAGGGTGCTTTCATTTTTTTTTAATTTTATTGAAGTAGAGTTGATTTACAATGTTGTCTTAATTTCTGCTGTCCAGCAAAGTGACTCAGTTATACATATATATATTCTTTTTCATATTCTTTTCCATTATGGTTTATCATAGGGTATTGAATATAGTTCCCTGTGCTGTACAGTAGGACCTTGTTGTTTTTCCATTCCGTATATAAAAGCTTACATCTGCTAACCACAGCCTCCCACTCCATCCCTCTACCAACCCTCACCCCCTTGACAACTACAAGTCTGTTCTCTGTGTCTGTGAGTCTGTTTTTCTTACATAGACATGTTGATTTGTATCATATTTGAGAGTCCACATATAAGCAATATCATATGATTTTTGTCTTTCTCTGTCTGACTTCACTTAGTATGATAATCTCTAGGTCCTCCATCCATGTTGCTGCAAATAGCATTATTTCATTCTTTTTTATGGCTGATATTCTTGTGTGTATGTGTGTGTATTATATGTATATATATCAATCACATCTTCTTTATCCATTCATCTGTTGTTGGACACTTAGGTTGCTTCCATGTCCTGGCTATTGTAAATAGAGCTGCAGTGAACATTGTGGTACATGACTCTTTCTGAATGATGGTTTTCTCAGGGTATATGCCCAGTAGTGGGATTGCTGGGTCCTATGGTAGTTCTATTTTTAGTTTTTTAAGGAACCTCCATACTGTTCTCCATAGTGGCTGTATCAAGTTACATTCCCACCAACAGTGCAAGACGTTCCCTTTTCTCCACACGCTCTCCAACTCCCTAACACCATACACAAAAATAAACTCAAAATGGATTAAAGACCTAAATGTAAGACTGGACACTATCAAACTCTTAGAGGAAAACATAGGAAGAACACTCTATGACATAAATCACAGCAAGATCCTTTTTGACCCACCTCCTAGAGAAATGGAAATAAAAACAAAAATAAACAAATGGGACCTAATGAAACTTAAAAGCTTTTGCACAGCAAAGGACAACATAAACAAGACGAAAAGACAACCCTCAGAATGGGAGAAAATATTTGCAAATGAATCAACAAATCGGACAAAGGATTAATCTCCAAAATTTACAAGCAGCTCATGCAGCTCAATATCAAAAAAACAAACAACCCAATCCAAAAACGGGCAGAAGACCTAAATAGACATTTCTCCAAAGAAGATATACAGATTGCCAACAGACACATGAAAGAATGCTCAACATCATTAATCATTAGAGAAATGCAAATCAAAACTACAATGAGATATCATCTCACACCAGTCAGAATGGCCATCATCAAAAAATCTACAAACAATAAATGCTGGAGAGGGTGTGGAGAAAAGGGATCCCTTAACCTTTGACGTGAAGAGACAGGCACATGGCTTTGCCATCCATCTGTGGTAGGACCTCACCAACAATGACAGCCCCCAGGGACCGCGACCTCCAGGGGTGTGACAGCCTGTACGGGTTCAGCCCTCTGGGGATTTGAAATGCAGCCTGATTCTTAGGGCCTAGGCTGCGCACAGAAGAGAGAGTCGTCAGTGGGTTTGGGATGCAGACGAAGCATCCTGGCTGGCATGGGTTTAGGGTGCTTATTTACCCCTATGAGTTTATGAGGATTAAATGAGAATATTTAGCTTAGACATTTAGCCCAGCGTTGGGCACCTGTTAAGTGCTGAGTAAATGAGGTCTACTGTTGTTGTTATTATTCATTGCTATTATTGCTAGCATTATTATTTCATGGGCATAACGAATGAGCTGGCAATACTAGCACGGATTCCAGCCAGAATTTGACGTGGCCAAAATAAAACCAGACTCGCCGCCCAGTGAAGGAGGCTGAGCCCAACAGGACCTAAGAGTTGGCTCTCCAGCTGCGACCAGCTCTGATGAGAAAGGGCTTCTAGACAAAGCTCCTTGAAGCTGGTGCTTGCTGTGTCCCTAAGCATAAGGACAGCCCCCAAAGGTTGTGCTTTCTAAGTTGTGGATGGCCAGTCTGCAATATCCATATCAGTCAGATTAGGTGTTTTTTCCTCTGGGGCCCCCCAAGGCAGGCCTGCTTCAGTCCTGGTAAGGAATTCTGGATGAGTCGGTGGTCTTCATTTGACAAAGGGAGAGCTTGTTTCGAGGCCAGGCAAGTGAGTGTGAAACTTCCTGCCAGAGCACGGGGGTGGGGTAGGGCGGGAGGTGCCCATTTCTGTAGGTTGGTCACCTGCTGCTGTTTTGTAACATATCAAGGAGTCAGAATCTGGTGATTTTACTTCACTGAAGAAGGCAAATCAGAGCAGATGCGCTGGGGGGGGAGGGAGGAGCAGCTGAATCAAGAGAGAAAAACCCTGCCCCTCCTCAAATCTCAGGGTGGGCTCAAAGCCAGTGTGGACAGGGACGCCCGGGGATCTGCTGTGTAGCACAGGGAACTCTGCTCGTATTCTGTAATAACCTACGTGGGAAAAGAATTTGAAAAAGGATACATGCATGTATATGTATAACTGAATCACTTTGCTGTACCCCTGAAACTAACACAACATTGTAAATCAACTGTACGCCAATATAAAATGAAAATTACATTTAAAAAAATCCCCGTGAAGTAAGATCTATCACGCGCTCTCGTTCTTATAAAACAAAATCTACATTTTCAATGTTTCTGCCTCTCTCTTTAGTCCAAGATACGTGGGAGCCCTGTAAGAAACTCTTTTATTCACAAAAGAATGCCCTCATAACTGTTAGAAACACTTTAATTTTATTAGTGATACTGCTTTAAAACTTCTACACGGCTTCATGAATTCCGGCTTTGAAGCTGCAACTTCTGAAATCTTACTTTCTCTATTTAAACATCAGTTTCAAAAATAATCTTTTTCAACACTTAAAAGATCAGAGGACCTGTTTAAAGCCCTCTTTAAGACAGGAACATGATTCAGTGTCCATCCCCCTCTTCCACAGATGCCCCAAACTATAAAAGAAACTTCTTGCCTTTTCATTTTGAAGAAGAATTTATTGGAAGAAGTGACTATTCCAGTCATTCCAGGGAGCAATTTAGAAAGTTGTAGCATTTTTCCCTCTTTGTAGTTTTGCCAGAGGAGGGGGAAAAAAGTATTGTTAATAGAAGTTGCAGCTGTCACAACCATCAAAGACTGTGAGGGAGGGGTGCAAGTTTGAGTGCAAATGTGTTCTTTGTTTTTTTCTTTTTTTGAATTTTATTTTATTCTTTTTTTTATACAGCAGGTTCTTATTAGTTATCTATTTTATACATGTTAGTGTATATATGTCAATCCCAATCTCCCAATCCATCCCACCACCACCCCCACTTTCCCCCCTTGGTGTCCATACGTTTGTTCTCTACATCTGTGTCTCTATTTCTGCCCTGCAAACAGGTTCATCTGCACCATTTTTCTAGATTCCGCATATATGCGTTAATATACAATATTTGTTTTCCTCTTTCTGACTTACTTCACTCAGTATGACACTCTCTAGGTACATCCACAACTATACAAATGACCCAATTTTGTTCCCTTCTATGGCTGAGTACTATTCCATTGTATATATGTACCACATCTTATATATCCATTCATCTGTCGATGGGCATTTAGGTTGCTTCCATGACCTGGCTATTGTAAATAGTGCTGCAATGAACATTGGGGTGCAAGTGTCTTTTTGAATTACGGTTTTCTCTGGGTATATGGCCAGTAGTGGGATTGCTGGATCATATGGTAATTCTATATTTAGTTTCTTAAGGAACCTCCATACTGTTCTCCATAGTGGCTGTATCAATTTACATTCCCACCAACAGTGCAAGAGGGTTCCCTTTTCTCCACACCCTCTCCAGCATTTGTTGTTTGTGGATTTTCTGATGATGCCCATTCTAACAAGTGATACCTCATTGTAGTTTTGATTTTCATTTCTCTAATAATTAGTGATGTTGAGCAGCTTTTCATGTGCCTCTTGGCCGTCTGTATGTCTTCTTTGGAGAAATGTCTAATTAGGTCTTCTGCCCATTTTTTGATTGGGTTGTTTGGTTTTTTAATATTGAGCTGCATGAGCTGTTACTTTGGAGATTAATCCTTTGTCCGTTGATTCATTTGCAAATATTTTCTCCCATTCTGAGGGCTGTCTTTCGTCTTGCTTATAGTTTCCTTTGCTGTGCAAAAGCTTTTAAGTTTCATTAGGTCCCATTTGTTTATCTTTGTTTTTATTTCCATTACTCTAGGAGGTGGGTCAAAAAAGATCTTGCCGTGATTTATGTCAAAGAGTGTTCTTCCTATGTTTTCCTCTAAGAGTTTTATAGTGTCCAGTCTTACATTTAGTCTTTCATCCATTTTGAATTTATTTTTGTGTATGGTGTTAGGGAGTGTTCTAATTTCATTCTTTTACATGTAGCTGTCCAGTTTTCCCAGCACCACTTACTGAAGAGGCTGTCTTTTCTCCATTGTATATCCTTGCTTCCTTTGTCATAGATTAGTTGACCATATGTGCGTGGGTTTATCTCTGGGCTTTCTATCCTGTTTCATTGATCTATATTTCTGTTTTTGTGCTGATACCATATTGTCTTGATGACTGTAGCTTTGTAGCATAGTCAGAAGTCGGGGAGTCTGATTCCTCCAGCTCCGTTTTTTTCCCTCAAGATTGCTTTGGCTATTCGGGGTCTTTTGTGTCTCCATAGAAATTTTAAGATTTTTTTTGTTCTAGTTCTGTAAAAAATGCCATTGGTAATTTGATAGGGATCGCATTGAATCTGTAGATTGCTTTGGGTGGTATAGTCATTTTCACAATATTGATTCTCCCAATCCAAGAATATGGTATATCTCTTCATCTGTTTGTGTCATCTTTGATTTCTTTCATCAGTGTCTTATAGTTTTCTGAGTACAGGTCTTTTACCTCCTTAGGTAGGTTTATTCCTAGGTATTTTATTTTTTTTGTTACAGTGGTGAATGGGATTGTTTCCTTAGTTTCTCTTTCTGATTGTTCACTGTTAGTGTATAGGAATGCAAGAGATTTCTGTGCATTAATTTTGTATCCTACAACCATACCACATTCATTGATTAGCTCTAGTAGTTTTCTGGTGGCATATTTAGGATTTTCTATGTATAGTATCATGTCATCTGCAAACTGACAGTTTTACTTCTTCTTTTCCAATTTGTATTCCTTTTATTTCTTTTTCTTCTCTGATTGCCGTGGCTAGGACTTCCAAAACTATGTTGAATAATAGTGGTGAGAGTGGACATCCTTGTCCTGTTCCTGATCTTAGAGGAAATGCTTTCAGTTCTTACCATTGAGAATGATGTTTGCTGTGGGTTTGTTGTATATGGCCTTTATTATGTTGAGGTAGGTTCCCTCTATGCCTACTTTCTGGAGAGTTTTTATCGTAAATGGGTGTTGAATTTTGTCAAAAGCTTTTTCTGCATCTACTGAGATGATCATATGGTTTTTATTCTTCAGTTTGTTAATATGATGTATCACATTGAATGATTGCATATATTGAAGAATCCTTGCATCCCAGGGATAAATCCCACTTGATCATGGTGTATGATCCTTTTATTATGTTGTTGGATTCTGTTTGCTAGTATTTTGTTGAGGATTTTTGCATCTATATTCATCAGTGATATTGGTCTGTAATTTTCTTTTTCTGTAGTATCTTTGTCTGGTTTTGGTATCAGGGTGATGGTGGCCTCGTAAAATGAGTTTGGGAGTGTTCCTTCCTCTGCAATTTTTTGGAAGAGTTTGAGAAGGATGGGTGTTAGCTCTTTTCTAAATGTTTGATAGAATTCACCTGTGAAGCCATCTGGTCCTGGACTTTTGTTTGTTGGAAGATTTTTAATCACAGTTTCAATTTCATTACGTGTGATTGGTCTGTTTATATTTTCTATTTCTTCCTGGTTCAGTCTTGGAAGGTTATACCTTTCTACGAATTTGTCCATTTCTTCCAGGTTGTCCATTTTATTGGCATAGAGTTGCTTGTAGTAGTCTCTTATGATGCTTTGTATTTCTGCAGTGTCCATTGTAACTTCTCCTTTTTCATTTCTAATTTTATTGATTTGAGTCCTTTCCCTCTTTTTCTTGATGGGTCTGGCTAATGGTTTTAACTTTTATTTATCTTCTCAAGGAACCAGCTTTTAGTTTTATTGATCTTTGCTATTGTTTTCTTTGTTTCTATTCCATTTATTTCTGCTCTGATCTTTATGATTTCTTTCCTTCTACAAACTTTGGGTTTTGTTTGTTCTTCTTTCTCTAGTTCCTTTAGGTGTAAGGTTAGATTGTTTATTTGAGATTTTTCTTGTTTCTCGAGGTAGGCTTGTATTGCTATAAACTTCCCTCTTAGAACTGCTTTTGCTGCATCCCATAGGTTTTTGGATCGTCATGTTTTCATTGTCATTTGTCTCTAGGTTTTTTTTCATTTCTTCTTTGATTTCTTCAGTGATCTCTTGGTTATTTATTAATGCATTGTTTAGCCTCCATGTGTTTGTGGGTTTTTTCCCTGTAATTGATTTCTAATCTCATAGCGTTTTGGTCAGAAAAGATGCTTGATATGATTTTAATTTTCTTAAATTTACCAGGGCTTGATTTGTGACCCAAGATGTGATCTATCCTGGAGAATGTTCCGTTTGCACTTGAGAAGAAAGTGTAATCTGCTGTTTTTGGATGGAATGTCCTATAAATATCAATTAAATCTATCTGGTCTGTTGTGTCATTTAAGGCTTCTGTTTACTTATTAATTTTCTGTCTGGATGCTCTGTCCGTTGGTGTAAGTGAGGTGTTAAAGTCCCTCACTATTATTGTGTTACTGTCGATTTCCTCTTTTATAGCTGTTAGCAGTTTCCTGATGTATTGAGGTGCTCCTATGTTGGGTGCATATATATTTATAATTGTTATATCTTCTTCTTGGATTGTTCCCTTGATCATTATGTAGTGTCCTTCCTTGTCTCTTGTAACATTCTTTAATTTAAAGTCTATTTTATCTGATATGAGTATTGCTACTCCAGCTTTCTTTTGATTTCCATTTGCATGGAATATCTTTTTCCATCCCCTCACTTTCAGTCTGTATGTGTCCCTAGGTCTGAAGTGGTTCTCTTGTAGACAGCATATATATGTGTCTTGTTTTTTTATCCATTCGGCGAGCCTGTGTCTTTTTGTTGGAGCATTTAATCCATTCACATTTAAGGTAATTATCAATATGTATGTTCCTATTACCATCTTTTTAATTGTTTGGGTTTTTTTTTTTTTTTGTAGGTCCTTTTCTTCTCTTGTGTTTCCCACTTAGAGAAGTTCCTTTAGCATTTGTTGTAGAGCTGCTTTGGTGTTGCTGAATTCTCTTAGCTTTTGCTTGTCTGTAAAGCTTTTGATTTCTTCATCAAATCTGAATGAGATCCTTGCCGGGTAGAATAATCTTGGTTGTAAAGTTCTTCCCTTTCATCACTTTAAATATATCATGCCACTCCCTTCTGGCTTGTAGAGTTTCTGCTGAGAAATCAGCTGTTAACCTTATGGGAGTTCCCTTGTATGTTATTTGTCGTTTTTCCCTTGTTGCTTTTAATAATTTTTCGTTGCCTTTAATTTTTGTCAATTTGATTACCATGTGTCTCGGTGTGTTTCTCCTTGGGTTTATCCTGCCTGGGACTCTCTGTGCTTCCTGGGCTTGGGTGGTTATTTCCTTTCCCATGTTAGGGAAGTTTTAGACTATAATCTCTTCAAATATTTTCTCGGGTCCTTTCTCTCTCTCTTCTCCTTCTGGAACCCCTATAATGTGAATGTTGGTGCATTTAATGTTGTCCCAGAGGTCTCTTAGGCTGTCTTCATTTCTTTTCATTCTTTTTTCTTTATTCTGTTCCACGGCAGTGATTTCCACCATTCTGTCTTCCAGGTCACTTATCCGTTCTTCTGCCTCAGTTATTCTGCTATTGATTCTTTCTAGTGTATTTTTCGTTTCAGTTATTGTATTGTTCATCTCTGTTTGTTTGTTCTTTAACTCTTCTAGGTGTTTGTTCCTTAATTTTTCTAAGTCTTTGTTAAACATTTCTTGCATCTTCTCGATCTTTGCCTCCATTCTTTTTCCGAGGTCCTGGATCATCTTCACTATCATTATTCTGAATTCTTTCTCTGGAAGGTTGTCCACTTCCTTTAATTGTTTTTCTGGGGTTTTATCTTGTTCCTTCATCTGGTACATAGCCCTCTGCCTTTTCCTTTTGTCTATCTTTCTGTGGTGGGTTTTGTTCCACAGGCTGCAGGATTGTAGTTCTTCTTGCTTCTGCTGTCTGCCCTCTGTTGGATGAGGCTATCTAAGAGGCTTGTGCAAGCTTCCTGATGGGAGGGACTGGTGGTGGGTAGAGCTGGGTGTTGCTCTGGTGGGCAGAGCTCAGTAAAACTTTAATACGCTTGTCTGCTGATGGGTGGGACTGGGTTCCCTCCCTGTTGGTTGTTTGGCCTGCGGCAACTCAGCACTAGAGGCTACAGGCACTTTGGTGGGGCTAATGGTGGACTCTGGGAGGGCTCCTGCCAAGGAGTACTTCCCAGAACTTCTGCTGTCAGTGTCCTTGTCCCCACAGTGAGCCACAGCCACCCTCCGCCTCTGCAGGAGACCCTCCAACACTAGCAGGTAGGTCTGGTTCAGTCTCCTGTGGGGTCACTGCTCCTTTCCCCGGGTCCTGATGCACACACTACTTTGTGTGTGCCCTCCAAGAGTGGAGTCTCTGTTTCCCCCAGTCCTGTCAAAGTCCTGCAATCAAATCCCACTAGCCTTCAAAGTCTGATTCTCTAGGAATTCCTCCCCCCGTTGCCGGACCCCCAAGTTGGGAAGCCTGATGTGGGGCTCAGAACCTTCACTCCATGGGTGGACTTCTGTGGTGTAATTGTTCTTCAGTTTGTGAGTCACCCACCCAGCAGTTATAGGATTTGATTTTATTGTGATTGCACCCTTCCTACCATCTCATTGCAGCTTCTCCTTTGTCTTTGGATGTGGGGTATCTTTTTTGGTGAATTCCAGTGTATTCCTGTTGATGATTGTTCAGCAGTTCACAAATGTGTTCTTAAAGAGAGTGCTGCCTAAAAATCAAGATATAAGTCACATACCATGAAATTCACCTTCTTAAAGTGTACACTTCAGTGGGTTTTAGCATGAAGTTGTGCAACCATCACAACTAATTCCAGAACATTCCATGATTCCAAAAAGAGGCCCCATACCCATTAGCTGTCACTCTGCATCCATCCAGCATCCATCCTCACCCCCAGACCCTGGCAATCACTAACCTACTTCCTATCTCTATGAATTTGCCTGTTATGGACATCTCATATAAGTGGAATCATACACCATGTGGCCTTTTCTATCTGGCTTCTTTCACTTAGCACGTCCATGTTGTAGCATGTATCCGTACTTCATTCCTTTTTATGCTGAGTAATCAGTGTGTGGATAGACCATATTTTATTTATCTATTTATCAGTTGATAGACATGTGGATTGCTTCCGCTTTGGGTCTGTTATGAAAAATACTGCTATGAGCATTCATGTACGAGTTTTTATGTGAATATACATTTTCAATTCTCTGGGGTGAATACCTAGGAGTGGGAATTGCTGGGTTGTATGGTAACCATGTTTACCTGTTTGAGGAACCTCCATACTGTTTTCCACAGTGGCTGCACCATTTTACATTCCCACCAGCGATGTATGACGGTTCCAGTTTCTCCACACCCTTGCCAACACTTGTGATTTTGATTTTAGCCATCCTAGTGAGCGTGACGGGGTTATCTCATTGCGTAGATCTTCAAGGAAGGTTTGGAGATAGGATATAATTGTTTTTCCCCAGAAGACCAAACATCTGCTACTTAATTGATGCATAGCCTGCAACTTACTTCTAAACCCTTCATTTTAGCATTATAAGATGTGTCTTCTGTGTGGGTTACGATATGAATAATGACTGAATAAAGATGACTGGATCACGAAGACTGTCCTCTTGGGCACCACTTCCTTTGCTCCCATCTCAAACACAGCCCTAAACACGCCCTGCCAGCACCTCATGCTGACAGCGGGGCTGCCACCATGCGACCAAGCCCTCCACTTAGCCAGTGAGGCCAGGGCCAGATCATAGCACTGCCTCAGATCCTGGCTCAGCTCTGCTTCGAGCCCACCTTGGCTGAGAGCTGCCTGCATCTGTGGGGGACTTAGGAGATGAAGCAGAACTCAAGTCCCCTGTGGTTTTTCAGCCACATCAAAGCGGGGATTGGGCTTTCTAACTCTGAGCTTTTGCTGTTCTGTGTCCCCTTCTGAGGCCCAGACCTCCTCTTGAACCTCCAGGACTTCGACTCCTTTCTAGAGATGGGCTAGCCTTCCTCAGCCCCCAGCAGGGCCATCTGCATTCATTTCCAGCAGGTTGAAAGTTGACCAACCCAGAGTCAGCAGTTCAAGGGCTCGAAGATAGAACTGTCTCTATTTGTCGTCTCCTACTAAAATGAACTCGGCTCTTGAGCCCTTGTTTCTGCTGAAGGCAGAAAACCTAATCTCGCCAATTCAAAACAACTGGTTGCTTCCAGCATAAAAATCCTGCCCTATTGGGTACTTGCTCCTCAGGTGACCTAAGTGATAGAAAGCTGCCCCAGAGTGTGCCCTCTGTCCCGCCAGCCTCCGTGTGGCCTCTGTGGCCACGGCTGGACCACCAGGACTGTCCCTGGAGGGGTGCCCAGGACCGCTCAGAGCTCCCCAGCGGGATTCTCTGGGAGGGCTGGCGTCCCGGGCCACAGCCTGGAGAGGCAGATGGTCATAGCTTTGCTCTCAAGTCCCCTGACCTGTCTGAGGTGTCCACACCCCCACCTGTCTTTGGGGGCTCACTCTGAGGCAGAATCCCAGAACACTGCACCTTCTCGGGGACCCCACCTCGAAGCTCAGATCCTGTCACCTGCGAGTCGTCCTCCTCTCCCAAGGTGGCAAAGCCGTGTTTCCATCCCCACTCCTCCTTGGTGCTAGACCTAGCCAGGTGGTTCTGGATGCGTGCTCTCTGGACCAGTCCCAGCAGCACCCCAACCGCCAAGGCAGGCACCCTGGAGGGGGCCTGAGTCTGGGGTGGACCAGCCCCCAGTGCTCCCAGCCAGTGTCTGGGGGCGGCTCTGGTCCCAGTGTCCTAGGCCCACCACATCCAGCTCCTGACAGTTTGAACCAGGTCTGGGGACTTCCCTGGCGGTCTAGTGGTTAGGGCTCCGCACTCTCACTGCCGATGGCCCGGGTTCAATCCCTGGTCGGGGAACTAAGATCCCACAAGCTGTGTGGCCAGAAAAACAACAACAACATCAACAAAAACAAAAACAATGAAACAGGTCTGGGATTCAAAGGTGCTTTTCTTTCTTAAGAACTAGGCTTTCAAAACTTATTTCCACTTTACATCTTCAGAGCTGAGAGCCAGCTCAAAGCCACACTTTATTTTTCAACTGCCTTTATGAGAGGTAATTGACCACAATCAACTGCATGTATGCAAGTGTACCATTTGATAAGTTTTGACTTGCGTAAACATCCGGGAAGCCATCTCCACAATCGAGCTAATAAACCTACCCCGTCACCCTGAGAAGTTTCATGTTGTCAGGATTTTTGCTTCTAGTATTGATGGGTTTCTCTTTCCACACAGAACAAGCCCCAGCCCATCTCTGTGGTTTTCCTGGTAAGGGGCCACTTGGGCAGGGAGAGGGAGGAGCTACCAGGAGAGAAAATCCACTGGGTGATAATGCGAACGGTGTCTCAGGACAGAGTCCCTCTGCACTGGTATTTTGGAGGGAGAATTAGATTCTGAACGCCCCAGAGAACAGGACAGACACCACCCTGACCCTGGGCTCAGGTCCAGTGAGGAATCCATCATTTATGATGACCGGGATGTGTCTCAGCAGAGGGTATGCTGAGGAGAGAATAGCAGGGGAGCCAGCCTAGTTGGGGCTGGGAATGGGTGCAAGAGTTGGGCATTCAAGCCAAGACCCGGAGGGCGGCCTTGAAGGGCCTGGGTGAGCCCCAGGCAGGGCAGCAGACATGCTCCTGGCCTGGGAGCTCAGAGAAGGCCTCAGGGTCCAGGAACTCCCCTCCCAGCACTTCCTCACTGCGTCATTCATTGTGGACAGCTTTGCATCTTCTCTTGTGTCATTATTTAATTCTCACAGTGCTGGTGAGGTTTTTAATATCTATCTCTGTTCAGGCTGCGGGCTTGTGAGCACAAACTCCTCAATTTGGTGCGTAACGTGTGTCACAGTTACGTGTTTCACTACATTAAATGTACTCAGCTCGGGGTCTGCCCCCACTTTACACAGAGTGGAGAAATTCAGTCTCAGACTCAAGGGAAACTGCGCCTTAGCCGCCTGCTCCCCATGGTCCTGTGAAGGAACTGAGGCTCTTATACAATCCAGAGCACTCAGCAAAGGCACTCTGGTTTGGAGGCCTAATTGAGTGTTGTGGGATTGAGTCTCGCCCCCCTCGATTCGCGTTGAGATCCTAACCCAATGCGATGGTGTTGGGGGTGATTAGGACATGAGGGTGGAGCCCTCTTGGTGGGATTAGTGCCCTTGTAAAAGGGACCCAGAGAGCTCTCCCGCTCAGCCTCCTCCTGCCATGTGAGGAGGTCAGCTGTCTACCCAGGAAGGGAGCCCCAACCAGACACTGGATCTGCTGGCACCTTGACCTGCCTTCCAGCCTCCAGAAGTGAGAGGAATAAGTGTTTGTTGTCTGAGCCTCCCAGTCTATGCCAGTTTGTTAAAACAGCTCCAGCTGGCCAAGACACAGACAACGACTCATGAACCCACTGTCAGAGCCAAGGTGATCTTGCATATGGGAGGGTGTTCTGCCAACCCTGGGCCAAGCTTGCGCGCGGGGTCTTTGCTGAGACTGGGAGTCACACTGCCTTGGATCCAGCCTCCCTGGCTGCACCCCAGAGCCTCTCCCTGGGGCCCCCGTGTGGAACAGGTGTTACTGGTGACTTCCTCTAAAGCAGCACCCACCTCCCAGTCTCTCCAGCTCTCTCTCCAGGCTGGCCCCTTCCCCTTCCCTCCATGCCCTTGCCCTCTGAGCAGACCCTTCAGAACTTTCCCTGTAGGGGCCTCTCCTCCTCGGCTGAGGTGAGGATGAGATGCTGGTGGGGGCCAGCGCTTCCTGAGGAACTCATTCTAGCATCCTTCCCTCAGCCAGGGCATTATTCTCCATCCTCGTGGAGCTGGCTTTTCACCCAGTTCCCTGGGTTCTGTCCTGGGTTGCTTCCTTAGGACGGTAGCTCCCACAGGCCAGGAGATAAGCTTGGGAAGGAATGGCAGCCTCCTTGGAGGGTCTCCTTCCTGCCTGCCTTGCCCTGTGTCCTCCGGAGGCAACAATAGCCAGGGGAGGAGTGACTGTCTTCAGCTGAAAAGCCCTTGGATGAGGATTCAGTAGGACCACCGAGGGCTGACTCGGCGGCTGGCCTCCAGCCCAGCACCTCCCCCGAGACTGGCCAGTGCGCTGCACACCTTCATAGCCCCACACAGGGTGCAGACCAGAAAAGCTTTCATCATGCATTTGCATCAGAGAATATCTGTTGAATTGAAGCCCGTTCCTGACTTTTATTCAGGGCCCGTCTCCGTGTTCTTCCAAATCCACACACTCTTGAGAGTAAAGCACTACTGTGCAGTTCGGGAGGGACTCTTGGCGGCTTTACAGGTGAGCAGTAACAGCGGAGGAGGGCGGGGGGGGGGCCCTCTGAGCGGGGCTCCAGGGCACGCGGGACCTCTACCTGCTCTCGCCCTCACCTGATCGCTTCCCTCTTGTTGATTCAGAACCTCCACTTTTTTTTTTTTGCTCTCTTTCACAGACATCCCTTTTCTGTAACTCATCACCTTCCTGTCGTCACAGCCACCACTCGCCTTCTAAGCGTTATTTCCAAGCATCCCTTACGCATCACAAGTTGATGTTTGCAGAACCAGCCACCTTCACATCAGGCAGCTCTGAGGAAACCCCACCTAGACTCAGAGTCCTTAAATGGGACCTTTCTGACGACCTGGTTTCCACCCCGACCCCCCAGCCCCACTTTACCTAGAGAGAAAGAGGGCCCAGGAAGATGAAATGGCGGGTCCATCCCGCCCAGCAAGCTTCCCATCCCGTGGCTCCTGCCACAGGCTGGGCCAGGCCCCTGCCCACAGATGTGGATTAATCGAGGATTAATCGACAGAAGTGCTTGGAGCGCCGTCAGAGATGGGGACCCAGGAGCAGTGAGATGCTCACCGCACAGGTGCTCCCAGGAGGTGCCTGGAAGGGATGGGGACGGGCACAGGGAGCGGGCAGCCGTGCAGGGCCACCTCCGCGGACCTCGGCCTGACCCGACGGAGCTGCGGAGTGCAAGCCACCTTGCGCGTCCTCAGCCCAGAGCAGGGGAGCCAGCCCCGCAGCCCGCACACCGTCAGTCCCGGGACAGAAACGCCCGTGAAACGTACATGTGGGGCATAAACCAGTCCATCCCTCTTCTCTGTTGCGCCTCTGCCGCGCTCTGTGTATTTGGGGAGGGACTCCAGTGGCCTCAGGGCAGCCCCCTAAAGATCACAGACGTCCGGGGTGGGGGTGGGGGTAGGGGTGGGGGGGTCGCGGTGGGGCAGCTGCGCTCACCCCCGGGGACCAGCCCTGCGCCCCCCCCCCCTCCCCCGGGTTCCAAGCCTTGGCCGTTTATGCCACACAGCGCCCCGTGAGGTTGGGACTGGTAATGCAGTTCCCATTATACAATAGAAGAGGCCGTCAGGGCGCACGGAAGTTAAAACACTTGCTCCAAATTGCTTAGCTAGTAAGTGTCAGGGGAGGGTTTCCAACCAGATCCTCCAGACTGTCAGCTCCTAGCCACCCAGCAAGCCTCAGGACAGCGTGTAGAGCATGACCCCTAGGGAAAAGAAAACCTGGTTATTTGTGGGTATGTGTGCGTGGATGGGGGAGGAGATAGCCAGTGCTAGCTTACACAAAAGACCGCAGAGTGTGTGCGTGTGTGTGTGTGTGTGTAAAATTCCATTTAAATGAAGCTCTAGAACAGGCAAAAATAATGTGTGGTGGAAAAATATCAGGTTGGAAAGGGAGGTAGGCTCTTTCTGGAGTAATGTTTGTGTTCTATTTCTTGTATTCTTGATGATGTCTGCAGTTGACTCTGAAATACGCCCTCCAAAATAAAAAAAGAGTTGATGTGGCCCTTTGGGGGAAACCCTGAAAGCTTTGACTTCTGTCTCATTGGAGAACTTTGGTGCCATGCCGATTTCCTTCTGTGTCATTTAGTGACCAATCTTGTTTGATTTACCCAAGTATTTTCTGGGTCTAATTCTTCGTTGGAGGCTAGAACTGACATTTGTTAATGTGATGGTTAAGTGGAATTAAATGACATAATGCAAGGTTGGCATCTTAAGTGCTCACTTAATATTGTTACTATTTCCTAACAAGTAAAAATAGTTGGATAAGATGACCCCTGAATTCTCTTGTTTTTTAATATTTCATGATTTCAACTCAAAAGGCACTAACATAACTCACTGAAAACTATGCAAACAGTCTTTTATCTACAGTTACAAAATACAAAGTGCTCTTAATTCATCTGTCTGCAAACTTGGCCTGAACGGCTGGGAAGCTATTTATAGTCCTTACATATTTCACAGCAGAAATATTCATGCATTAAAAAAAAAAATGAATTGATGGCTGAATAGAGGCATAGGTAGATAGATGCACAGATATGTGATAAAGCAAGTAAAGTAAAATACTCATTTGAGAATCTAGATGGATATACAGGTGCTCACTGCAAAGTTAGTATTTCTGTGTATTTGAATTTTTTCATAATAACATGTTGGGGGGAAATGTAGTTATCTCTGGAGGGTCCAGGGAGGAGATGCTGGTGGATGAAAGGGCACCTTCTTTTACTCTATGTGCTTCTTAATCGTTTCATTCATTTTTACAAGCACGTACTATTTTTGTGATTATTTTAATTTAAGAACATAATAAAAAGTGACGTAAGATAGGCTCTTTCCCTTGTGGAGTTTCATGTGATGGGATATCTAAGACACACACACACCTTTCAGTATATTGTTGTCGCCAGTAGAAAGGGATTGTCTAACAACATACATGAATTGGTGACTCACGCGGATTAGAAGCCAAATGCACTTTGTCCCTGCTCAGTCACCAACGGGCATCGGGACCTGGGCCTCAGTTCACCAGACTGTGAAACAAGGAGATATTGATTTGGGGATCCTGGCGTCCCCTCCAGCACTGCCACCAGACATGCCTGGATGGTGGCAGTAATGTTTGAGAAGACGGGAAGAGGAAAAACCCTGAATACAGGAGATTGAGAGACTTACACTTTAAAATAAATAGAATTGCTAGCAAGCCAAATCCGAGGGAGGAATATGCTTCAGGATGGCTGTGGTGAGGGATTCTTCGTCTTCGGCCAGCAGAGGACACCTTACATCACTCTTGCTGCCATGAGTGTCCCTGTCCCAGTGCGACTCTCTGACAGGTGGGCAAACCCGCAATCTGTTTTGTAAATATTTATTGGAACCCAGCTGTATCCCTCTACTCCAGTGGGGGCAGAATTGAGTAGTTGTCACAGAAGCCCCATGGTCTGTAAAGCCTGAAAGATTGACACTCTGGACTTTTACAGAGAAAGTTTGCCAACTGCTGCTCTAAACATTCACTTCTCTTCTGGTGTGATCAGCACTGAATTTACGTGTTCAGTGTATTTTGCCAAACTTTCTTGCAGTTGACAGAGCCCATCTCAGGATGGAGGGATGGTGGGAGCAGGGCCAGCTGAGCAGCCCGAGGCCTGGGTCCTTGGTCTCCCTGGCACATCACATACAGCCCCTTAGATCTCCCAGCAGAGCCCCAAAGTCCCCTCTAGGCAGCCCCGTAGATGGGCTGTCACTGAACCCACAGCCCCGTGTGTACTTGGCCGTGGCCAAACCATGACTTCTCCCAGTGAGCGAGTTCTCAGTACTACAGACCCCACAGCTGCCGGTGGCCCAGACAGCAGGATGTCCTCAGAGAGTGGGCGTCAAAGGTGACCTATGACCCAGCTTCCAAATCACCCCTTTGACATAGAAAGGAAGCACTGTGTCCTGGGCACTGTGAGGGGAAACGACATCATTTCTGCCAGGTGGGCCTCATTCTGTTTCCATCTCTACTGTCCTATTTCGTTGATGGCTTTTGCAGAATTGACAGTTCAGTCCCCATAGCTGTAAGGAGGTATTTGTGTGAAGGTACAGCTTGTGACAGAAGAGGCGCCCGCGGGAGAGGGGCTGTCCTCAGGCCTCAGTCCCTGGAGTGCTTCCAAGGTGTCATTACAACCTTCTAGTGAAGGTAATAAACAAAGGAGGTCATCGACTGGAGAAAACACAAACTCAGCTACAGAAATGACACTCTTTTGTGGCTACTTTTTGTTCTTTTTCTTTACACTAGTGACATCCATCAACGATTTCTTATCAGAGCCTGCCAAGGCAGAATTGTGAAATGAACTACATTTGACTTCAGATCCACCAAGACTGATAGAGAGTACAAGGCAGTAGACACCATGGGACACAGAGAGGACAAAGACACAGTGCCTGTCCTCAAGCAGGGTACGGCCAAACACGGGGTGTGGGGCAGACACGAGAGGGGTCTCATGAGAGCTGTAAGGCGGTGCCCGGTGCTGAGCGGCTCAAAGGAGGGAGGGGGTCACCATCAAGTCCAGTGATGGTCTGGGGGAGAGCAGAAAGGCCTGGGGAGATGGGCTTTACGGGAAGGTTGGTTGGTTGGCTACTGTCACAGTAATGCTGCATCACACCCCCCAAAACTCCTCCGCATGTCTGCAGGTCAGCCTGAGGTTGACTGACCCAGGCTGGCTTGGCCAGGCAGCTCTGCTCACACCGAGGCTCTGCTGGGCTTGGCCCCCCTCTGCAGGGGCTTAGTGTACCCCACATCTGTGCAGTCTGGACAGTTCCCATGGTGACACATAGACACAAGAGGGCAAACCCAACTGCCCCAGCACATCTCAAGTCTCTGCTGTGTCACTTCCCCTAACATCCATTTTCCAAAGCAAGTCAGATGGTCAAGGCCAAAGTCAGGGATGGGGAAACAGCCTCCACCTCTAGTGGGGAATTGCCAAGTCATATGGCAAAGCAAAGAGAGGGGAGGGACCGGGGCCAGGACTTCAATCTGCCATGAAAGCGCCTTCCAGCCATAGGGAGCCATGCACCCAATTGCACAGAAGCTGGAAAAGGTGAGTCCTGTCAGGAGGATGACGAGCAGCAGGGTCTGACCACAGCACTACAGGAGTGCTGAGAGAAAGAGTCCCACGAGACGCTCTGCACATAAAACAAGGCGTTTATAGTTTTTTTTAATGTGGGGAAATCTGTGCATTTGAGTCTCTCTTTGGAGTTTTCCAGTGTGTATCGGCATAGTCAAGACTCTGACAAGTCCTTCAGGAAATAAACCAATTCCACTTGGTTTAAGCTCAGGGGGCCTCAGATGCTGTTCTCTCAAGAACAACGGAAACAGCACAGGACTCTTTCTGAGAAATGCTGCATCGGCCGGTAATATGCACATATGTAGCGAGGACTGGAAATTTCAAGTGGACCATATCACGTGGTTCTTGTGTAACAAGATGAAGAGATTGTACTTAATTTCTTAGGCGGTGGGAAGCCTTGAGAGCTTTAAGAAGGACTCATTGGAAGTACATCCTACCTACTCCAACCCTTTTCTCACAACATTTTTTATAAACATAAACTTTTATTATTAATAAGGCTTCCTTAGGACTAAAATCAGTAAATAAATCATGGCCTAAAGTTGTGTTTGCAAACTCTGGTCATTTGTGTATCGTGGTCTTGATTCTATGTACCACCTGTACTATTGTTAATTTTCTAAACCTAACTTAGTTTTAACTTAAATATGCTTTAAAGGGGAATTTTGGTTTAAAACCACTACCTGTCTGTAGATGGCTTGAGTGTGGGCTGGACTTGGTAGTGGCTCACTTCTGGGGATAAGAAGGAAGCAGAAGTGATGGTCTGAGACTTCAGAAACCAGATCATAAAAGGCAGTGGGACTTCCTGTCTCTCACTCTCTTGAATCACTTGCTCTGGGGGAAGCCAGCTGCCACGCTGTGAGAAGCCCCATAGAGGGACCCGGTGAGAACTGAGGCCCCCAGCCAACAGCCATGTGAGAGAGCCATCTTAGAAGACACTCCTCCAACCCCAGTCAAGCCTTCCAAGGACTGCAGCTCTTGCTGACATCTTAACTGAAACTCTAAGCCAGAACCTTCCAGCTCAGTCACTCCCAGGTGCCCGACCCTCAGAAACTGAGAGATAAGAAATGTTTACTATTTTAAGCTGCTAAGTTTGGGGGTTATTGTTATGCAGCAATAGATAACTAATACACAACTCTAAATGGAAAACCAGGACTACTTGCTATAAATAGAAAGTATCCTGAAAATAAACAAAATAAAGCCAAAACAGTGTCATTGAATTTCAGTAGATACTCTTGACTACCCAAGTCTCTGAACCTGAACCAACCTTCTCTTTCTTAAAAACAGAGATTAGCATGTGTTAAAAACACCCTAGCTTCATATAATGAAAGACTATTCAGCAATAAAAAGAAACAAACTACTGATAAATGTAACAACGTGTGTGAATCTCAAAAACTAAGTGAAAGAAACCAGACACAAAGGACCACATATTTTATGATTCTATTTATAGGAAATGTCCAGAAAAGGCAAATATGTGGAGATGAAAAAGGAGATCAGTGGTTGCTTGGGAATGGGGTAGGAAGAAGGATTGACTGCCAGTGTGTACAGAGGAAATTGAGGGCACTTTGCAGATGATGGGAGTGGTTTTTTTTTTTCTTGGCCGTGCTGCATGGCATGCGGGATCTTAGTTCCCCGACCAGGGATCAAACCTGTGCCCCCTGCAATGGAAGCTTGGAGTCTTAACCACTGGACTGCCAGGGAAGGCCTGGTGGGAGTGTTTTAAAACTGCATTGTTGGGACTTCCCTGGTCCCCAGGAAAGTGGATGAATATTATGGTATGTAAATTATGCTTCAATAAAGAAAGATGTTAAAAAGTTAAAAAATAAAAGATGGAAAGATGACATTTATTTTCACTATATGAGTCTCTATATGCCTAAAGGCAACACCTCACATAGCACCAGGGATGACTTACCATGCTTTGGGCAGCCCCGGTTCACTCCTGGTGTGCGTGGTGCCTGAGCCCACCCTCAAGGCCAGAGGGGTTTGTGGTGATGTAAACCTTCCAAGGCCAGGCATCAACTGCCACTGTGTTTCTGGCACCAGGAAACCCCCTATTTCCAGCTCTGCCAATGACTCCACGGGCAAACAGCCCTTCTTCTGTTCCTCCGAAAGCCCTTTTGTAGTCAGAGCAAATGATATGTCAAAAATCTGTGGTCTACTTTGAACAATAAATAGATCCCTCCCTAGCAAAAAAACAAAAAAAACAAAAACAAATTTGCCTTGGTGCTTGTGGCAGACTTCATTAATGGCCTCACTTCGTGCCCCCTCCCTGTACCCATGACCTTGGCCACGGGACTCTGCAGTTCTTTTCACTTGTGGTGAGTCAACTTCCCTGTCCCTTAACTTGAGGTTGGGTCACATGACTAGTGTGGGCTAATGACATGTTAGCCTGTCGTGGCAAAGGCTTGAGAAGCACTTGTGAGATAAGTTTGCCCTCTTGTTCTTGGAGGAAAAGCCAACAAGACCTATTGAGAGATTGGATGTGTGGGTGGAAATGAACAATGAGTCCAGGTTTCAGGACTGAGCAGCTCGATGGACGGTGACGTCATTGACTCAGACGGGAAGGACGTGGGGTGGGTGAGATTTGAATGTGGGAGGATTAGGGGAGAATCAAGATCATGGTTGGGATGAGTTAACTGCCTATCAAGAATGTGAGGGACATGGGGCTTCCCTGGTGGCACAGTGGTTAAGAATCTGCCTGCCAATGCAGGGGACACGGGTTCGAGCCCTGGTCTGGGAAGATCCCACATGCCGCAGAGCAACTAAGCCCGTGCGCCACAACTACTGAGCCTGCACTCTAGAGTCCGCGAGCCACAACTACTGAGCCTGCACCCTAGAGTCTGCGAGCCACAACTACTGAAGCCCATGTGCCACAACTTCTGAGCCTGCATGCCACAACTACTGAAGCCCGTGCACCTAAGAGTGCGTGCTCCGCAACAAGAGAAGCCACCACAATGAGAAGCCCGCGCACCGCAACGAAGAGTAGCCCCCGCTCGCCACAACTAGAGAAAACCCACATGCAGCAATGAAGACCCAATGCAGCCAAAAATAAATAAAATAAAAATAAATTTTAAAAAAGAACTTGAGGGACCTGAGATTTTACCGTCCTTGCCTGCCAGTTTTTTGCATGCTGACAGAAGACACAAAGACACTGCACTTCACTGTGTTCTGGTGCAGGTTTTAATGCATATTTTTATATATAAATCTTTCTAAAAGGCCAAATTTGGTGCCAGGTTTTATATGCAGGTCACTATAATTTGTATTACATCCCCTGATTCAATGACGGTTTTCTTTAGACTTGTTAATTCAAAAGAAAACAAAATTGTTAATTAAAAAAAGGAAAATGTTTTTGAAAAAGTAACCCAGAGTCTGGGTCAGAGACAAAGGACAGTTTATCACTTACAGCAATAGCAGTAGCCAAAGCATCAGCATTTATCCTCAGAACAGTTTTACATCTTAGAGGCAGCAGGTTCACTGGCTTCTCTCCAAGTTCACTGCTATCGCCCCCTGGAGGCTTCCTGCTTCTTGGTCCCTACACCCCACTTTCCACAGCACAGCCAATCAGATCATGTCACACCCAGTTTTCCCCTCTCCCTACACCTCCCCACCACACCCCGCCCCCCCGGCCTACTCTCATTCCTAGAGCACACCAAGGGCAGGTTCTTCATCTCTTTCCCTGGCTTTTCTTTCTTCTTTCAGATGAAATGTCCCTTTCTGGGTAATGCCATTCCCAGCCAGTGTAGTTAATGTAGATCGCTCAGCCAACACATGCTCTAATTGTTTATTCCTGGGCTTGTTGACTCCCATACCCCGACTGCAAAGTAAATTCCCTGAGGGTAGGGGCCTTGTCAGTGTGGTTCATCTAATTCTTAGACGAGAACCTGGCACATGGCAGTTTCTCAATAAATATTTGTGCGATCCAAAGTCGTGTTTTCCAAAGAGCAGCCTGTGTTCTGAAGACCCATACTAGCTGGCATTTTGGTAGGATAAATTCTACCAATTACAAATTCCTTGAAAAAGATACATTTTTATAATATCCTGTGATCTTAGTATTTTTGAAGACGTTCCAGAAAGCATCATATTAGTTCAGATGGCTTTTCAATGGCTTTCTGGGCCTTTTATACCAAATGATAAATGTTCTAAGGAAGCTTTAAAAGCTGCAAAATTAAATGCAGGGATCTTTTCCAGGAAATACACAGTTGCTTTTCAATTTCTTTGGCCCGCGGAGCCAATTACTATACGATAAAGGCTTTATTAGGGTCGTTAGTGTTGGGAAATCTTCTGGGGGTGTGAGTGCTCATAAAAACATTGCATTGTTTTTGACAGTACTGAATAGCCCCCCAAATTACACACTATCTGGCAGAATGCTTACACACTGCTGGCACTTAATAATGAATAAATAAAGACATGAGGCATTGGATTAGGGCTAATAATACTCCTTTTTAAAAAAATGATTATTTTTTTAAATTTATTTTTGGCTGCATTGGGTCTTCGTTGCTGCACACAGGCTTTCTCTAGTTGCGGTGAGCAGGGGCTACTCTTCCTTGCGGTGCATGTGCTTCTCATTGCAGTGGCTTCTCTTGTTGCGGAGCACAGGCTCTAGGCGCACGGGCTTCAATAGTTGTGGTGCATGGGCTTAGTTGCTCCGCGGCATGTGGGATCTTCCCGGACCAGGGATCAAACCCGTGTCCCCTGCATTGGCAGGCGGATTCTTAACCACTGCACCACCAGGGTAGTCGAAGGACTAACAATACTCTTTTGAAGAGAGGTTCTTTCAGTGTGTAAAGTGCTCCCAGAACTCTTACATGCATTGAACTTTTTCTTTGATGCTTCATATTACATTTAAGATGTCCTAGAAAAGCTACCCTAATTGACTTCACTGGGTGTAAGGATATGCGTTTGTGGAAGTTCCTAAGGAAGCTTTTGCTTTCCTGATAAAAGCATTGCATGCAAGAGTCCAGCCCTTCTTTCTTCACTCCTTCTTCTAGCCTTGGTTGTGGATGAGATGGCAGGAGCTCTGGCCACCTTTTTGCAACCGTGGGGGAAAGCCCAAAGAAATCTGAGACTTACCAATTGTGTTAGTCTAGGTCCATCAAGATACAGATGCCTAAATGGGATTAAATGTGCAAGGATTTTATGAGGGGAAATGCCTGCGTGAGGGAAAGTAGGAAGGGCTCTGAGGAAGACAGGGAGAACCATCAGATTATGATCAAGTCTGACCCCAAGTGAGGAAGAGAGGGACAGAAGGTTCTACAGTCTAAAGAAAGTCCAGCAAAGCCATCGGGGAGTCATCAACCCCAAGCTGGCTGTCAGAGGAGTCCCAGGTCTCCCAGGAGCTGGTCTGTGTTGGTACCTGTGATGCACCATCATTGGTTGGGAGCTGCCCATGGAAGGTATGGCTTAGGCACAAACATTGCAATGGATTTTAAAATGCAAGAGCTGGAGCCCTTGGTCGGTTATGTTCGCTGTAGCTGGAGGTCCAGGAGGCATATTCCTGTGGCCACAACACCAATCTTTGCATTACTGAACCATTGCCAAAAACTAATTTCCTCTGGAATACTGTCTATCAGAGAAAAATAAGCTCCTACACATCTGTGGATGCCATGTGCCATTTTCTATAACTTGGTGCTGAATGATTTCCTAACAGACATGCCCTTCAGCCCTGGTAAAGCCCAGCCTCCACTACTTCAGGGCTCCCCTCTTTCTTCCTTCCTTTCCCCCTCTCTTATCTCTTCTCTCTCCTTTCTTCCCTTCATTGTCTTCTGCAGAGCAGCTTAATTCTGTCTCTTTCATGCTTGAACTCCTGCCAGCACCCAGCCCTCAAGGTCCCACCCTCAACGCCAAGTTTAAGTGCCTTGTCAAGTTGTTTTTCCAAAACAAACACCATTCTCCCCCAAAAGGAATTCTGGAGCCAGGTGGTAAGATAGAGATTTCAGCTCATTGCACACACAGGTGTGCACGTGCGTGCACACACACACACACACACACACACTACAACTCTTCTCTAGGACAGGTTACTCATCTTCCTCCCTAACATGTAACCTACTCAAGAACTGAGACTGTATATTTTTATGTATAATTTAATTTTATTATAAAGCATTGAAAAATATAGAAAATCATCAAGAATAATATCTAACACTTGCAAAAAAGCACACGGATTTAACAAGTGGTAACACTTTACTATATTTGCTTGAGTCTTATTTTAAGAAACAAATTATTACGGATGATAATAATTACGATAATTCTAACACTTCTACTGTTGAATACGTGCCAGCCTCTGTTCTAAGTACTTTATATGTATCAACCTCTTTAAATCTCATAAAGTCTGTGAAGTAGATATTAATATTGTCCCTGGTTACAGACAAAGAACCTAGGCACAGAGATGGTAAGTAACTAGCTAATAAATATAAGAGCCAAAATTTAAGCCCAGGCAGACTAGACTAGATGCAGCTTTGGAATCATATTTGATGTATTCTTATGCTTAGAATATAATAATTACCCAACAGATATTTGTTGAAAGAATGAATAAAAACTCATTAAATTAGTGAATCAATAAATACATGACTGACTTGTGGTGCTGGGAGAATCAAGCTTGAGGAGATGACCAAATCCTTTCTGTGAAACAAGCCAAGCCATAAAGTCATACATTTTCTCTTGAGATACAACTTATCCCAACACTAGATGGCTTAAAACAATGGTCCCTCGTTCTCTCTCACGGTTGCCATGGTTCAGGTGGGGATGGCTTGTCCCTGCTCCACACCATGGGGGCCTTGGACGGATAACGAGAAGACTAGGAGCTGGGGTCAGGGGAGGTTCCCTCACTCGCACATCTGGCTGTTGCCTGGGGCACCGTCAGCCTGCGCTTCCTTAAAACATGGTGGCTCGGTTCCAAGGACAAGTGACTCAGAGAGCCAGGCAGAGCCGTCTTGCCTTTGATGACCTCGACAGTCACGCAGTATCACTTCCACCTCATCCTATCGGGCGAGGCAGTTCCAAAGGTCAGCCTGGGTTCAAGGGGAGGGAACACAGGTCTTCCCTCTCAGTGGCTGCGTGTCACTGTCACAGTGTGAGGAGAGCAGGCAGGATGCGTGCAATGGACCACAGGTCCTGAGAAACAGATAACGTATGGGTATTCTTTCCATTAGGAAAGGAGACCTGATTCTTACTCTCAACTGGATCCCATTAAAATGTATGAGAATATACAAATCTTCACTTGTATAATAAATATATCACGGAAATGTAATCTACAACATAATTGATATGATCAGTAATATTGTAATAACTTTGTATGGGGACAGATGGTTACTAGACTTTTCATGGTGATCATTTCATAATGTAGTCAAATGCCAGTCACTATGGAGTACACCCGAGACTAACATAACATTGTATGGCAACTATATTTCAATAAAAATAAATAAATAAATAGATCATCACTAAGAAAAAAATTCTTTAATAAATAAATAAAATGTATGAGAATGGACTTTCTCAGTGTGTCCGCCATTAAAGCAGAACAGGAGCAAAACCTACTGTGCATTTCAACTATTGTACAACTAGTACCATGGTTTTTTCTTTACCTGTTCAAATGCTATCAGCCCTGAAGTCACTGAATATGCAGGCAGTTTAAATCCTAGCCAATCTCATTTTCTGTCATTCCAGAGTGTTTTCCTCTCCAATGATGTGGGTCAACTCTTCGCTTTGCTTCACTTTGTCTCATGAACCCACAATCCACAGGTCGTAAGGGCTGCAGGCCTGTCACGCCAGTTCCATCCACAGTTTCATCAGTAAACTCCTGTTAACTCAGAGCAGATTTGACAGAGATCAGGGGGTGCTGCACTATTCCTTCATCCATGTACAAAGAACGACTGCCTGGCTGGTTTACATTCCAGGGATGAAGCAGATGGAATCCATACCTCGAAGAAATAAAGGCAACAGCCTATTTGACAGTTCAAAACACTTATTCTCCTTGCCCTGATAGAAAATATCTACCTCCCAGAAGGGAGCAAGAAAACATCGTAAAGTGGAAAAGCCTCTTGAAGAAGAGGTTGTGACACCTTTGCTGGAAAAGAGAACGGCAGGTCAGTTTTCACGGTCACATCACACACCTGGTCTTCTTCTGAGTGTGGCAATAAATGCAGTGAACCCTTCATGTTTTCTTCAGTTGTAACCAGAGAAAGTGCTAAGTGTGCTGAGTTGAAGATCATCTCCTGCTAAGATTTTCAATCCCCTGAGTGTATAAAGCACCCAGGCTCAGGGCAATTCCTGCCTTATCTGGAACTGTTCCTAGATTGAAAGGGAGAGATGGCAGTATCTAGAGAGCGTCCCTGCTTCTTCTTGTTATTAAAGAAAATCAGCCTTTTCCCTGTCCTATGACCGCTCAATTTCCACTGTCACTGCTTAAATAGCTTTGTGACTTTGGCCATATTTTTTCTAAGGAATGAGTTATTTAAGTACTCTAATTTAATCGTCCCAAGATGATCTTCCTACATTGATTTAATAAAGAAAATTAAAATGTGTTTTCTTTTTGTTACCATCTGCTTAAAAATGTGGATCTAATCAGCCACTGGAAAGTATGAGAAACAGATCATGTTTACAAAGGAGTTTCTCTCTTTTAAAAAAGTGTGTGAATAAAATTTTGAAATCCCCATGAGGAAAAAAAAATCTGCCAGAATTTTTAGTTGAAAGGGATTTCATTTCATAGCAAGAGCTGGTCATGTAAAATGATTCCTCCAAATATAAACCCACGGCTTCCTGGTAACTATGTTATTTTTAAGACAAGTAAGGTATTTTCTTCTAATTTATTGTTTTCCAGAAACTCTTTGCAGTCTGTCTGGTAGCACTCAGTGAGACTAAAATTCGGGCCACCTATGCCCATTGGTTTTCAGTCTTATGTATCGGGAAAATCACTCTAGTCATCTTTCCCCATTAAGGATGATTCTGGAGCAATAAGTACTGTTTTTAACATTAGTATGAATGTTTCTTGAGTAAGGGGCATTAATATTAAGATTTTTTAACTAGGAAGATTGACAATCAGTACCTTTTCTTCATAAAGGAAAACATACATTGTTTTTTTTTTTTTTTTTTTTTTTGGTCTTCGACTGAATCACATGGCACATGGGATCTTAGTTCCCCAACCAGGAATCAAACCCGTGTCCCCTGCAGTGGAAGTTCGGAGTTTTTACCACTGGACCACCAGGGCAGTCCCTACATTGATTTTTTAATAGTTTTATTGAGATATAATTATCATGTAATTATATTATCGTGTAATTCACTCATTTAATGTATACAATTCAGTTTTTTTAGTATATTCACAGGGCTGTGTAACCATCACCACAATCTACATTTAGAACATTTTTGTCCCTCAAAAAAGAAACAAAACACAAAAAAGCCTGTTCCCTAAGCAGTTATTCACATTCTTAACCCCCAGTCCTAAGTATTAATCTTTCTTTCTCCTCTGATTTGCCTTCTCTGGACATTTCATATAAAAGGGCCCATATAACATGTAGTCTTTTGTGACTAGCTTCTTTTACTTAGCATAATGTTTTCAAGGTTCATCTAAGTTGTAGTGTGTATCAGTATTATATTCCTTTTTATTGCCAAATTATAGTCAATTGTTCAGATGTACCACATTTTTTTATCCATCTATCAGTTGATAGATGTTTGGGTTGTTTCCACTTTTTAGTTATTATTAATAACGCTGCTATGAGTATTCACGTATGAGTTGATGTGTGAATGTACGTTTTCAATTCTCTTGGGTATATACCTAGGAGTGGAATTGCTGGGTCTTATGGTAATTCTATATTTAACTTTTTGAGGAACTGCCCAACTGTTTTCCACAGTGGCTGCACCATTTTACACCTCCACTAGCAATATATGAAGGTTGCATTTCTTCCATATACTCACTAACACTTGTTATTGCCTGCATTTATACTATAGCCATCCTAGTATGTATAAAATGGTATCTCATTGTGGTTTTCATTTGAATTTCCCTAATGATTAATGATATTGATCAAGTTTTCATGGTCTTTTTGGCCACTCATCTATCTTCTTTGAAAAAATGTAAACTCAAGTACTTTGCTCAAATATATTTAAATTAGGTTATCTGTCTTTTAATTACTGAGTTGCCAGAGTTTTTTATATATTCTAGAAATGAGTCCCATACCAGATATATGATTTGCAAATATTTTCTCCCGTTCTGTACGGTTGTCTTTTCACTTTCATGATAACGTCATTTCATGCACAAAAGTTTTTAATTTTGGTGTAGTTGAATCTATCTACTTTTTCTTTTGTTGCTTGTGCTTTTGGTGTCATATCTAAGAAACCATTACCTAACCCAATGTCACAAAAATTACCTCTACATTTTCCTACAGGAGTTTTATAGTTTCAGCTCTCCAATCCATTTTGAGTTAATTTTTGTGTATGGTGTGCTGTCGGGGTCCAAATTTTCTTTCACATAAGATATCCAGGTATCTCAGCACCATTTGCTAAAAAGATTCTTCTTTCCTTTTTAAATTATACTGGCACCCTTGTTAAAACCAACTGATGATAATCGTAAGGGTTTATTTATGGATTCTCATGCTATTCCATTGATCTATGTGACTACTTATGTTAGTACCACACTGTATTTATTACTGTAGCTTTGAAGCAAGTTTTTAAATTTAGAAATGTGAGTCCTTCAATTTTGATCTTCTTTTCCAAGATTGTTTTGCTATCCTGGGTCCCTTACATTTCCATATGAATTTTAGAATCAGCTTATCAGCTTCTGCAAACAACAGCTGGGATTTTGATAGGAACTGCATTGCATCTATAAATCAATTTGGGGAATCTTGCCATCTTAATGATATTAATTTCCAATCCATGATTTGGATCATCCTTATCTATTAATTTACATCTTCACTTTCTTTCAACAGTGTTTTGTAGTTTTCAGTGTACAATTTGTGTGTTTCTTCTGTTAAATTTATGCCTAAATATTTTATTCTTTTTGATGCTATTGTAAACAAAATTGTTTTCTTAATTTCAGTTTTGGGATGTTCATTTTTAGAGTATAGAAATAACATTGACATTTGTATATTTATCTTGTACTCTGTAACTTTGCTGAACTTGTTTATCAGTTCTAATAATTTTTTTAGTGATTTTCTTAAGATTTTCTATGTACAAGATTGTCATCTGCAAATAGAGATAGTTTTAATTCTTCCTTTCTAATATGGATGTTTTGTTAAATTAATAGTGTGTATTACCTTAATATATGTAAACCAATCTTGTATTGCTGGTATAAATCCCACTTGCTCACGGCGTATAATCCTCTTTATGTGTTGATGTATTATGCTTCCTACTATTTTGTTGAGAATATTTGTGTCTATATTCGTAAGGGATATTGCTCTTTAATTTTCTTTCCTTGTGTATCTTTGTCTGGTTTTGGTATCAGAGTAATACTGGCTTCAGAGTTGGTAAGTGTTCCTACCTCTTCTATTTTTTGGAAGAGTTTGTGAAGAATTAGTATTATTTGTTCTTTGAATGCTTGGTAGAATCCATCAGTGAAGCCAACTGGACTTGGATTTTTCTTTTCGGGAAGTTTTCAAACTACCAATTTGATCTCTTTGCCTGATATAGATCTATTCAGATTGTCTGCTTCTTTAATCAGTTTTGGTACTTTGTGTCTTCCTAGGAATTTGTCCATTTCATCTAAGTTATCTAATTTTGGCATACAATTTTCAAGGTATTCTCATAATTTTTTTATGATCAATAATAATGTTCCCTCTTCCATTCCTAATTCTAATAATTTGAGTCTTTTTTTTTTTCCTGTTGGTCAACTTAGCTAAGAGTTTGTCAATTTTGTTAATCTTTTCAAATAACCAGCTTTTGGTTTCATTTCTTTTCTCTATTGTTTTTCTCTTCTCTACATTATTAATTTTCACCCTCATCTTATTTTCTTCCTTCTGCTTGCTTTAGATTTAGTTTGCTCTTCTTTTTCCAGTGTCTTAAGGTAGAGGGTTAGTTTATTGATTTGAGATCTTTCTTCTTTCTTAATATAGGGATTTACCGCTATAAACTTCCCTCTAAGCATTGCTTTAGCAGCACCTCGTAAGTTTTGGTATGCTGCATCTTCCTTTTCTTTCATCTCAAAGTACTTTCTGATTTTCCTTTTGATTTATCTGCCTGGTCAAATTTACTGTTTAACCCTTCTGTGAAATTTGCATTTCAGTTTGTACTTTTTAGCCCAGGGTTTCTATTTGGTTTTTATTTAAGAGTTTTTATCTCTTTATTGATACAGTAGTCCCCCCTTATTCATGGAGAATATGTTCTGAGACCCCCAGCAGACGCCTGAAACTGAGGAGAGAACTGAACCCTGTATATATCATGTCTTCTCCTATATTAAGGGGAGGGCAACATATACAGCGTAGATACACGGCACAAAGGGATAAGTCACATCCTGGGGGAAAAGGAGCAGGACGGTGCAAGATTTCATCAAGCTACTCAAAATGGCACACCATTTAAAACTTATGAATTGTTTATTTCTGGAATTTTCCATTTACTATTTTTGAACCCCAGTTGACTGTAGGTAATAAACCACAAAGAGCGAAACCACAGATGGGGAGGGGATACTGTATTTTCTTTGATGAGACATTGTCATCATACCTTACTTCAGTGCTCTAAGCATGGTTTTCTTTACTTCTTTGAACATCATATTTATAATAGCTGTTTTGACGTCTTTGTCGGCTAGGTCCACTCTCTGGACCCCTGCAGAGGCAATCTCTATCGTTCGCTTTTTTTTCTTGTGTGTGGGTCACACGTTCTGCTTCTTTGCATGTCTTGTGATCTATTGTTGTGGAGAACTGAACATTTGAGATCATATTTTGGGGCGACTCTGGATATTGACACACAGACCCCCAACCCACCCCTGTAGCTGCTGTTGCTGTTGTTTGCTGGGTGGTTGGTTGGTTTGGTGACTGGACTGAAATAATACTGCAAAGTCCAGCACCCCGCAGTGTCAACCTCTCAGGTCCTCTCAGTCTTCCACCACCTTGCTCTTGCCTTTTGGGCTGGTCCCCAAGGAATCACTTCTGCTGTGCATAAGCCAGTTAGTGGTCAACGCTGTGCTCGAGCCCCCAGAGCTGGTCAGGTTTTGACACTGTACGGTGATTCGTGGGTGGCTGGGAGTTGCTGTCAGTTTGGGGGTACCTTAGAGTCGTCTCACTGCTCCTCTCTGACTGCCCCCCAGGGGCGGCGGGGGGCAGCCTTGGACATCACACAGTCTTCCAGCCTGCCAGGGGGCAACTGAGACCGTGTTTCTAAGCTTGGTTCCCTAGAAGTTGACCTTGCGTCAGATTGTTCTCGGAGGGACAGCAGTCTTGAAGCGGGATCTTATTTCCCTGCTCAGGGATTGAACCTAGCCGCCAGTCGACCAGGGGCTAGAGGCTAGAAGCAAAGTCTCCTGGCTCTTGAAAGCAAGAACGTTTCAAGGAGGCAAAAACGGCAAAAACAGGTACAGAGTTTATTATAATAGACATAGCACAACGTATGGGAGAGACAGAGAGAAACAGTTTATTTATTGAAGTCTGAAGCAAGGCAGAAACATACACCCGGAAAGGAGTGGGGACGTCTTGAATGAGAAGCACGGTAAAGACGTGATTTAAATCACTAATATAGGACAGTCCTTCCGGGTCTTTGCTTACCTTTGGCCAGTTATCTTGTTTCTTTCTTCACACCTGACCTGCCCTGGGACCCTCCCCGACACGTGCGAGCAACGTTTTGCTCAGATGGATTTCACCGCAGAGGTCTGTGGAGGTCTTGGCATCACCTATTATGGGGTGGCGCCCCCTCCTTTCTGACCCCCAAGGAGTCTTTCTGCTCCTGTGCAGTTGGGGAAATTTCTTCGACCTCAGGAGTGGTCCTCTTATCTCTTTATTCCAGCAGAGCTCGGCTTCTGCCACTAGCTTTGTCCTTGGAGTGTCTGGGGGAGAACACAGCTTCAGTGTTTCTCCACTTGACAAACCCCAGCTGTCCAGCCCAGGGGCCCAGCTATCTCCTACCTCAGGATGACTTCGTTTTCAGTCAGGGTTTGGTCAGAGGTTGTGTTTAAGCCCCTTGAGTCAGTGAGGTCCCCCTGCATCGCTGGGTCTGTTTGAGACTTGGGGGATGCTCAGCTCCACATCCGGCTCTGATTGCCCCCCCGAGCCCCAGGGCCTAGAGCATGTGCACAGCGTTGGCTGTGATCCCAGGAAGGCTCTCCTGCACGGCCTCTTCCTGCTCCCGTTACACTTCTGGCTGCTCTGCTGCTTTCCTTGCATCAAAGTGACCAGCCTCTTAGTTTCCTCCAAGACCTCCATTGCTGTTGGCAGCATCCCTAGGCGTGGAGTCCTCCATTCTGCTCCAGATGAGGTCAGGCCTCTCAGTACAGCTCTTAGCTCTTTCTCCTTTGGCCTGCCTTCCCCAGTCCCTCCACCCCCCTCCACCCCCAAGCTGAACCCCTGCACCACTGAACAGCGCTGGGGTCAGGCGCCCACTTTTCCCAGAGTGATAAACGCCCCATCTTTACAACTGTATGGGGGACCTCGGCAGCCCTGGTCTTCTTGGCTTATTCCTTGCAGCATGGAACCTCCACCTTTTTCGCCCATGAGCTGGGCTGGGGTGGGGTGGCAGGGACCCCAGTATTCTCATCTGGAGGAGAGCTTCTACCCCAGGAGCAAGTGGGGCAGGTGGGGAAGGGGAGACTGGTGCTCTTGGCTATACTTCCAGAGGAGAGCTTCTGCAACATGGGAGTGGGGGGCCTGAGCCTGCCCCTCCAAGTGAGACCACAGCCTCAGGCTGGGAGCTGGGGCCCGCCCAGAGCAGAGGGTCCCGTGGAGCACATCTCTACTGCAGAGCTGCGGGTGCAGGTAAGGAAGCTGGGGGCGCTTCAAATGCCACAGACGCGCGCTGGGCTTTCTAAGGTTTAATAGATTTTCTTTTTTTTTTTAATAAATTTATTTATTTTATTTATTTATTTTTGGCTGTGTTGGGTCTTCGTTGCTGCACAAGGGCTTTCTCTAGTTGCAGCGAGCGTGGGCTACTCTTCGTTGCAGTGCACAGGCTTCTCATTGCAGTGGCTTCTCTTGTTGCGGAGCATGGGCTCTAGGTGCCTGGGCTTCAGTAGTTGTGGCGCGTGGGCTCAGTAGTTGTGGTGCACGGGCTTGGTTGCTCCGCGGGCTTGGTTGCTCCGCGGCATATGGGATCTTCCCGGACCAGGGCTCGAACCCGTGTCCCCTGCATTGGCAGGCGGATTCTTAACCACTGTGCCACCAGGGAAGCCCTTAATAGATTTTCTTGAATGACTTTTTCTTCATTTGCTGTATGCCCTTTGAACAATTTCTAGAGACTTGATTGCTTTTTTGTAATTTTCACCAGTTTAGTTGTTTTGCTGGAGAGAGGGTCTGCTGAGTGCCTAACTTCACCATCCTGGAAGTCCTACCCTACACTGATTCTTTCTTTGCTTCTGTATTTCATCAGATTGATGAGCCCTTGACCACTCCATTTGGGGGGGTTGAGAGCTGAGAAAAGATGGGAAATAATGACCTGTGGACAGTACCTGAAAACAGCAGTGCTCATTGCAAATGCTGGTTGCTTCTTAAGATTTCAAATGATGTCATATATTTTTTCTTCCTCCCCCTCAAAGTTATCAAACAGAATGTTGGTAGCTCACTTTCATTTTATACCATGAATATGTGACATACAGCATTTTCAAATTGGAAGGAGACATCAAACAAATGAGGGTATAAGTCCCAGGAGAACAGAGCTTGCTATTCTAGTTTTCCAATTTTTGTATGAAATAGGAAACAGTAGTCAAACAACAAATGATGTCTTTAAAATGGTATTTTTAAATTGAGTACAGTTTCTGGATAGCACAAATTATTCATAACTCAGCAGGGTCATAGCAAGCTTCATATTCTCAAAGGAATGGATTTTCTTTCCCAATACAAAGGCCCCAATAGACAAAGAGCTGAATTAAGACATTTCCTCATATCAGCAACAATTTTGAAGTTTTAGTTTGAGGAAGAATACAATTTGAAATCTAAAGGCACTCAAATGTAACATTTTAAAATAGGTAATTTTCTATTTAAACAGTTATCATGTTAAAAAAAACTAGTCATATTTGGTTTTCTCTGGGGAAAATAAAACCACCATATTTAATAACCTATGCCATACTTGTTCCACTGGGATAGGAGTGCTTGAGTCTGCTAAGTTGTGAATTAATTTTTACAAATATCAATATAACTCTAATGGTGTACTTTAATATATTTCCAGAGCTTCCAATCTTTTTTTTATACCTATATAGGAGTGTGGTATATAGCTGTGACTACAGTTTATTGAAGACAATTTTAATAATTTCGTCCATTTCCATGGCCATATGCATCTCAGCCACCGGTGATCAGGAGGTTGTTCCTTAATGCCTAGTGGCATTCCGTAAAACTTTCAGAAGCAATGGCCTTGTAGAAAACCATAGAATGCTAAGATTGTAAACCCTGGGGAAACTGAGATGCAGGAAAATTAAGAGATTTTCCCCAAGGCCCAGGGTCAATAACTGGCAGAGATAAAACTAAAACCCAAGTCTCCCAATTTCCTGTGGAGGCCTCTCCCCTGCATTACGTCAGACACATTATGTCCTGAAGTGATAAAAAGAATGCAAGAGAGGAAGCAGGACATCCCATAATAGTAACATCAGGGTTTTTTTTGTTTTTATTTATTTATCTATTTATTTATTTATTTTTGGCTGTGTTGGGTCTTCGTTGCTGCGCACGGGCTTTCTCTAGTTGCAGAGAGTGGGGGCTACTCTTTGTTGCAGTGCGTGGGTTTCTCATCGCGGTGGCTTCTCTTGTTGCGGAGCACGGGCTCTAGACGCACAGGCTCAGTAGTTGTGGCACGTGGGCTCAGTAGTTGTGGCGCATGGGCTCAGTAGTTGTGGCGCATGGGCTCAGTAGTTGTGGCGCATGGGCTCAGTAGTTGTGGCTCATGGGCTCTAGAGCGCAGGCTCAGTAGTTGTGGCTCACAGCCTCAGTAGTTGTGGCTTGCGGGCTCTGGAGCGCAGGCTCAGTAGTTGTGGCGCACGGGCTTAGTTGCTCCATGGCATGTGGGATCTTCCCAGGCCAGGGATCGAACCCGTGTCCCCTGCATTGGCAGGCAGGTTCTTAACCTCTGCACCACCAGGGAAGTCCCTAACATCAGTTTTTGACTTTTCAGTTGATAGGGTTTTCACATTCCTTTTCTAAATTTTATCTTAGCACAATGCTTTGAAGTACTGGTAGTTGTTGCAGTAAGAGTGTTAACAGTCTCATCGTGAAGATGAGGAAACTGAGGCTTCGTTTACTGATCTGCCCAGCATCACACAGCCGGGGGGTAGGAGACCTAGAGCATGAACCCAGGTCTCTCCACCCACATGAGTGTTTCACACACAGAGTGAGAGTCAGTGGGACTTAATGCACACTGAGGACCAAGGTGTTGTAGGAGCTACAAGGATGCACACGACAAGGCCTGGCCCTCAGGGCATTGCACACCCACCCAGCCCCTCACACTCCTTCCCATCACACTGTGTCGACACCAAGAAGGCCTGACTCGATATTGACACCAAGACCCTCCCAGGTTCGCTCAAGTCTACCAACATCTTGCCTTGGAGTAAATTATTCAATCTCTCTGCCTTGGTTTTCCCTTTAAAAAACAAAACACTCCCAACATATGATCCAGCCGTCCCACTCCTGGACATATATCTGGAGAAAACCATAATTCAAAAAGATTCATGCACCTCTATGTTCACAGCAGCACTATTCACAATAGCCAAGACATGGAAACAACCTAAACGTCCACCAACAGATAAATGGATAAAGAAGATGTGGTATATATACAATGGAATATTACTCAGCCATTAAAAAGAATGAAATAATGCAATTTATAGCAACATGGATGGACTTGGAGATTATCATACTAAGTGAAGTAAGTCAGAAAGAGAAAGACAAATTTCATATGATATCACTTATATGCAGAATCTTAAAAAAAAGATACAAATGAATTTATTTTTAAGACAGAAACAGACTCACAGACTTTGAAAACAAACTTATGGTTACCAAAGGGGAAAGGTGGGGAGGGATAAATTAGGAGTTTGAGATTAACACATACACACCACTATATATAAAATAGATAACCAACAAGGACCTACTGTATAGCACAGAGAACTCGACTCAATACTCTGTAATGACCTAAATGGGAAAAGAATTTGAAAAACATTAGATACATGTATATGTATAACTGAATCACTTTGCTGTATACCTGAAACTAACACAACATTGTAAATCAACTGTACTCCAATATAAAATAAACATATTTTTTAATTTAAAAAACAAAACAACAAAACACTCCCAACTGCAATATGGTGCAGCGAAGACCAGCTGACTACATCATAAACATGAAACTTCAAAGAGCAAGAGTTGTATGTGGTACTTCGAGGGACACTCTCCCCAGTATCTCTGTGCAACAGTGGTTTCCTTGTTCTTAGTTGGACTAAGTCCATAGTGAGTCTGATCTCATCAAAAATGCCTAGTCTCGGGCTTCCCTGGTGGCGCAGTGGTTGAGAGTCTGCCTGCCGATGCAGGGGACACGGGTTCGAGCCCTGGCCCGGGAAGATCCCACATGCCGCGGAGCAACTAAGCCCGTGCACCACAACTACTGAGCCTGTGCGTCTGGACCCTGTGCTCCGCAACAAGAGAGGCCGCGACAGTGAGAGGCCCGCGCACCGCGATGAATAGTGGCCCCCGCTCGCCGCAACTGGAGAAAGCCCTCGCACAGAAACAAAGAACCAACACAGCCAAAAATAAATAAATAAATAAATAAATTTTTTAAAAAAAGCCTAGTCTCTGTCTATGTAGCTTGCATCTTCTATATGAAAAATAACCCTCTTATATAGTATCTACACATAACACCATGTATAACAAAGGCTTGGAGAGCAACAGAAGACATGACTGTAAGAAATTTCCACAATTCAGTTCACCTCTCTTTTATATGAAGGAAATCATTTTATTCTCTAACATTGAACTGAGCACAGTAATTGGAATATCGTTAAACTAATAGAAAGAACAGGGGAGGGTTGTCTCTGAGAAGGGGTGTTTCAGTAATGCTACATAAAAAACTACCCCCAAAACTTAATGGCTTAAAACAACCATGCTTTATTATTTCTCACTAGCCTGGTGTCTCACCGGGGTCACGTGCGTGACTGTAATCTGCTGTTGGCTAGGCTGGAGCTGTTGGCTGGGGCATCTTTGTTCTCCTCCACCAGGCTAGCTTGGGCTTCGGCACAGCATGGTGGCCTCAGGGTTCTAACAGGGCAAAAGTGGAAGCTGCAGGCCTCTTAGGTGATAAATTGGCAGGGCATCACGCCCACTACATGCTGTTGGTCAAAGCAAGTCACCAGAGTCAACTCGGATTCAAGAGGAGGGCACGTAGTCTCCACCTCTTGATGGGAGAAGTGACGTGCTCAGTCAGAAATGGAAGAAGTTACGGGTGGCTGTCTTTTGAGGCTACCTACCACAGTGTGTTATGAAATAGGAACCTATGACTTCTATTTATAAACCCCAGACCTGCGGAGAAGGTGGGAGAGGGGGAAGAGGCTATGGAGTTGTCTGAGGGTTCAAGACAGTTCTGAAGACATCAGTTCAGTGCTTCCAAGTTTAGTGAGGGAGTGATCTGGTCTTAGGTCTTCTGGAAATTCAACAGTATGGCATGACCATATTCCCACTCCCCTCACCTTTGGGTAGGAATTGAGGCACGGCTAAGTGAGGTAGAGAGTATTATGGACTGAATTATGTCCCTCTCAAAATTCGCATGTTGGGGCTTCCCTGGCGGTCCAGTGGTTGGAACTTCGCCTCCCAATGCAGGGGGTGCGAGTTCGATCCCTGGTTTGATCCCATGCCTTGCAGCCAAAAAAACCAAAACATAAAACAAAAGCAATATTGTAACAAATTCAATAAAGACTTTTAAAAAGAAAATTCACATGTTAAAGTCCTAACTCCCACTACATCAGAATGTGTCAGAACGGCTAACTTCAAAAGGTCTACAAAGAGAAAATGTTGGTGAGGATGGGGTGAAAAGGGAACCCTTGTACACTGTTGGGAAGAACGTAAATTGGTGCAGCCACAGTGGAAAACAGTATGAAGGTTCCTCAGAAAGCTAAAAATAGAGCTACCCTATGGTCCAGCAATTCCACTCCTGGGTATATATCCAGAGAAAATGGAAACACTATCAAAAAAGATACATGCACCTCAGTGTTCACAGCAGCATTATTTACAATAGCCAAGACATGGAAGCAACCTAAGTGTCCATCAACAGGTGAATGGATAAAGAAGATATGGTGTATATATATATAATGGAATATTACTCAGCCATAAAAAGAATGAAATTTTGCCATTTTCAGCAACATGGATGGACTTGGACTGTATTATGCGTAGTGAAATACATCAGACAGAGAAAGACAAACACTAAATGATATCATTGATATGTGGAATCTAAAAAAGTCAACAAGCTAGTGACTATAACAAAAAAGAAACAGACTCAGATATAGAGAACAAACTAGTGGTTACCAGTGGGGAGAGGGAAGGGGGAGGGGCAAGATAGGGGTAGGGAATTAAGAGGTACAAACTATTATGTATAAAATAGATAAGCTTGGGGACTTCCCTGGTGGTCCAGTGGTTAAGAATCCGCCTTCCAACGCAGGGGGCGCGGGTTCGATCCCTGGTCGGGAAACTAAGATCCCACATGCCATGGGCAACTAAGCCCATGCGCCCAACTACTGAGCCTGCACACCTCAACTAGAGAGAAACTGGAGAGAAGCCCGTACGCCGCAACAAAGAGCCCTTGTGCCACAACTAAGATACGATGCAGCCAAATAAAAAAAGAAAAGAAAAAAGGTAAGCTATAAGGATATATTGGATAGCACAGGGAATATAGCCATTATTTTGTAATAACTTTAAAGGGACTAAAATCTATACAAATATTGAATGCTGTACATCTGAAACTATATATTGTAAGTCAACTATATTTCAATTTAAAAAGAGAAGATCCTAGTCCTGTTGGAGAGAGAAATGTAAATAATAATAAGGAAGTCATTAAGTTAAAAATGAGGCCATTCAGGTGGGTCCTAGTGCACTCACTGGTGTCCTTCTAAGAAGAGGATGAGGACACACAGAAGGGCACCCTGCACAGGGAGATGACCACATGAAGAGGCAGCAAGAAGGTGGCCATTTGCAAGCTAAGGAGGAAGGCCTCGTGGACTTCCAGCCTCCAAAACTTGGAGAAAATACATTTCTGTTGTTTAAGCCACAAGGTGTGTGGTATTTTGTCAGGGCAGCCTGAGCGAAGGAATACAAAGGAGAAAGCCTGAGCCAGAGGGAACCAGTGAAACCAGAACTTGCAGAGTCACGGGAAGCCCTCCTACCAGGAGCTCGGCTGGAGACACCAGGGCAGGTGTGGTCTTGCCAATTTGTCCCGGGTTCTGAGAACCAGAGAGGGGTCACACATGGGAGACTTGGTCCAGCCTTGTGGAACCCACTCTGTTCTTACAGAAATTGTACTTAATTGCCAACATTGAAAACCAGGAGATTTTACTCTGTAATCACCTATTTGGGAAAAGAATCGGCATATGAATATGTATAACTGAATCATTCTGCTGTACACCTGAAACTCACACAACATTGTAAATCAACTATGCTCCAATATACAATTTTTTTTCCACTGTGTATGAAGAGTTTATTCTCCAGTGTTCAGAAGATCAAAGAATCTGTTCCTTATTCAGGGCTTTTTCACCCTGTACATTGGCCACTGGCAACTGCTTCCAAACCTAAGAGACCCAGCTCTGTGTTAGCTTCTTCAAGAAAAGTTTGCTAATTCCTGCAAGATTGTAACACCCACCTCACTTGCTCTCAGAACTTCTCTAGCTTTTAGCTAGAAATAAAAGAATCTCCTAATAAAGTGGCTTAAATAATGGCAGTACTATTGCACAAACATTCTGCAGAGGCAGCTCCATATTTGGTTCAGCAGGTCCCTGCTGTTATTGAGGCCCCATCTCTTCACCCTGTTATCCTCAGAGTTCCAAAAGAAAATTAAAAAAAAATTTTTTTAAAGCTTATCAACCTCCGCCCCCCCCCCCGCCCCCGCCCCACACCACCAAAAAAAGAGGATTTCCAGCTTCTCTTGGAAAATTAGTAGAGCTGGCCATTGTGGCCTCACGTGCCTCCCGGTTAGAGGGCAGGGCCTTGGTTTCCATCTGAATCCCAGTTGTAGAAGCTGAGTTCTGTGAATAACAGGTGGGAAAAGAGACGAGCACATTCTATCAGATGACAGCACTTTGGAATTTGGGGACTGGACGTCTTTACGGTAATTTATGTCTTGTCTCGTCATTACGGTAATTTTTGTCTTGTCAGTAAAAAAAGAGTGTGATTCACCTGCTCGACTCTGTTCCTTATGATTTACAGTGGAGGAAGTTATATAATTGCCATATCCAGAAGAGGGGGAAGCTTCCAATATCCCGAGTAGAGCTTTTAAAGAGCTTTCGTGATCTTAAACTGAGCTTGTAGAGGTGTTTCTATTTCCGGAAGACATTGGAAATAGCTTTAAGTGTACGCTTGTGTTCAAATTGCTTCTCACTTGAGATACGCATTGGCAGCTTGTAAATTCCCGCTTTGGTGTAATGAACACTCTTGTTATAATTTGCACATCAAACAGGAGGGCCCCGTTCCTCTAGCTGGGGGAGATCGATTGAATTTCTAGCCTTTTGAGAAATTCACAACACTCCTGGTGGTTAAGGTTCTTTCTACATAATGTCTGGGACAGAATTAGCAACAGTTCCTGCTCAGATAGGAGCTGCTTTTCTTTCTTTCACAGCAGTGTGTGTTTTTGAAAGAGGATTGCCCCTGTGCCCGGGTTAGAGTAGGCGCTCAGAGAGGCTGCAGTCACGCTTTCCTGGGCACTGGGTGCTTGATCTCCACTTGGGGCAGCCGATTCTTGGAAAGGGGGGTTGCCTCCTGTTCACACCTGAATCTCACCTGCATGAAGGCACAGCCTCCTGACTGCGGTGCGTGGGAGAACTCCCCAGGGTCTCTGTCCCCGCCTCGCCCCCAGTCCTTCTCCTTCAATGACCCCCACTGCACCCACACCACCTCCACAGATGCCCCACTCCACTGCTCCTCGGCTGTTCCTGAGGGAACACCGTCGCGCCTCCCTGGATTCAAGCTTTCCTGTAGGAACCCTCAGTCTGCCGTGCAGGTCCAAGCCAGGCTCGGTCAGGGTGATGGGGGAGTCTCCGATCCAGCGTTGCCTATGGGAAACTGGCCACATCTCACGGGGATGAGCCGCTCCGACCCACCAGCCAGGCCCATGGGAAGCATGGCCTCCCATTGTTACTGACCAGGGTTCTTGGTCTCCTTAATCAATAGAAATTGATCAGAGGCCAGATACAAAATTTAGGCAGGGCTTTATTGGGGCCCCTGCTGCAGCAGGGGGGAGTGAGAACAAGTAACACTTTCCCTTGCTCATTTGCTCCGGCGGGGGCGGGGGCGGGGGGGGGGCTTGGGGGGGGGGAGGGATGCTGCGAGCTGGTTCCTTATATGGGGTGAGGGTAGGGGCGGGTCCAGGGGGTCGGGCTGCAGGGGTGGCTTAGGCGATCTGCCCACCCTTAGGTGGTGCTGTGTGCAGGGGGCATGAGCAGTGCCCTGCTTTTGTTCCTGACACCCTGCTTTTGCTCCCGGCTCTTCAGAAGTGGCAGTTGGCTTTTTGGTCTTTTTGTATCTTGTCCATAATTTGCCCCAACTGTGCATGCACGCAGTTATTTTTAGTCCCTTATGGTTTCTTTGTATTTTGTTGCTGGAGGAGATGTGTGTCCAGGTGCGAGCCCTGCAGCAAAGGGGCCCAGGTCCCAGCCTGTCTCACCATGAATGGGGTGATGGACTCAGAAGGGAAACAGCAGAGCCTCCCATGACACCCACTGCAGCAGGAGATTGCACGGTGGGTTTTCAAGGCCGCCACTATGGCTCAACCCAAATAAGGTTTGAATGAGGTGGGCATCTGTTGGCATCAGGGCTGGTGTCACTGCTATACTGGGGGTACACCTTCGTGGTCTAGAGATGTTATAGCTGCTGCGGCCACCGCATCTTCAGTCAGCAGGGCGAGGGTGGGGTGCAACATCTCCATCGAGAATGCACAGACTTTCCCAGCAGCCTGGCAGCCACCTTCTCTTGCATCTCATTGAGCAGAGCTGGGTCATGTGGCCACCACTGCTGGGGGACTTAGACAGAAGGGAGTCGGCTCAGCCCCTGCCGCTGGCACTTCAGCTCCGCGCAGACTCCGTGTGGGGCAGTTAAGCCTGGACCCCGCTGTGCCTCCAGTCACCTCTCAGGGACTAAGGTGGCCTGGAAGGCTTTCTAATAGCTTAGCCTGGTGAGCCATTCCATACAGATGACATAGTTCACTCCCTCCCTCCCAGAAAAGCATTTAAGTTTTCTTTGGAGGCTGAACTATAATTGGAAAGGAAGTGACTTTGGTTGTTTGTCCCCCTACCAGAAGCTCTCAGTGTCCTGTTGTTCACCCCTCCCAGTGACCTTGTAGGTGACGGAGATGTTATTACATGCACTGGGGCTTTTCTCCACTCCCCCCTGCTGTGTGGTAGCCATAGGGTTAGGGTGTGGATGCCAGATCCATTGCGGGGTCCTGATTGATCCAAGCAAATCAAAGTAATCCCATCCCCTTGGCAGTGATGGGTTCAGAAATGGGCTTATGACCAATTTGGCTCAATGGGATTCAGCGGAAGTTTGCTGGCGCATCTAGAATTTTTGTTTTCCTTGAGCTAGAGAGAAAGCCCCGGGAAAAGCTAGTTTCTATCTTCAGCTAAATGTGAACAAGAAAATCAGGAGGTCTGACTGCTCTGGCTGCCATCCTGGGACCCTGAGGGGAACCCCATGGGAATGAAATCAGCACTGTGGACAGCAGTGTAGAGTGAGAAAGACCCTGGTCCTTGAGGACATCACTGAGGTATCCCCAGCTGCCCTGAAGCCCTTGCAATCTACAGACTCCCAGGTGTGTGAGCCCATCAAATGTCCTATGCTTAAAGCCAATTTGGTTGGATTTTCTGTTACACTGAAAGCACCTAACTGCTCCAGATGTGATGCCCATTTTAGAGACGAGGAAACCAGTATCCGAAGGGATTAAGTAACTTGCCCGAGGTTGCATAGCCTGTGAGGCAGAGCTGGGCTCGGAACCAAGGTGTGACTCTTGGCTCCACACCCTGCAATTAATCTGTCTTTTCACTGGGATCGCTGATTCACGTATTTCAAATGTTATAAGAACAGCTCAGACATGCCGAACTAACTCAGAAACTTGTCTTTGACTTTTCACGCTTCCTCCCTGAGTTCAGAGCTGGGCCATTTCCTGTGCAACGAGGTTCTCCAGAACATCAATAGGCTTTCACAAATCACACTCAAGCCCAATCAGGCAGATTTATTACTTGTTTTCAGGCTGACATCGGTACTTTCCCCCCGTTGTTTTAAAATAGGCAGTAACGATGACTGCATAAAACAAATATATGCTGGGTAATGGCTTCCAATGTTATCTTATCACAGTACCAATGTCCCCTACCTGTGGGAACGGTGTGGGTGGATGCTGAACATCCGTGAATTCTCATACTGTGGATAAAAGGATGTGAGTGCAGCAGTATAATCAACAAAAGTCTAAGACCTTTTTCTCAGAAAACTTAAGATCTGAGACCTGAATGGAATCGGGAGGGCAGCTGTCCTAGCCTCCCACCTGCGGTGAAAGGAACCCTTCCAGAGACCTATGGCCGGTCCCTTTGGAAACACTCCAGGTGGGGATGGCCTTCTCCATCCTCCTGGTCAGGAAGCTCCTGATATTGTATTGACTCCACGCGTACGTTTTGTTATAAGCAATATGTCGCTGTTCTTCAGAGCATAATGGATACCAGCTCGTTAAAAGATAAAGGGTAACAAATTCTTTGTCACTGCTACTCCCGAGAAGGTGGTATAATGAATGAGCCACCAGGAGATGTGTCTCCAACAAGTTGACCAAACCCGTTACCCCTTCACTCCCAACTAACTTGAGATAGAAATGGATACACAACCTGTCTATGAATCAGACGTAGGCAAGGGGTCCCATCAAGGTTTTGTTTGGCTCAGAGGTGACCTTTGAGAGGGAAGGATGGCTTTGTTTTTCATTTATGTTCATTGCTTTCCAAAGCACAGATGTGTTTGGTGTCAAGAGTTCAATTATGGACCAGCAGTCTCCCGCCATACTCTCCTTGTCTCTAAAGATACTCTCCAGAGGCAAACACTTTCAAATCTTCTAGCCATTTCTTTTGGTGCTTATACTTCTATTTCTCGTCATGTGTTGATATTGTTATCTCTTGATTTGTCCTTTTTTTTGTTGACCAAACAAAACTGAGTAATTTAATTGCATACCAGAAGGCAGTTAAGTATACCTATAGGAATACAAAAAATATCCAGTAGCCCACAAGGTAAAATTTATGATGTCTAGAACCACATCAACAATCATCAAGCTTGCAAAAAAGCAAGGATGTCCGACCCATAATAAAGAGAAAAATCATTGATTTTTCCATTTTAGATATCATCTTTTTTTTCCCAGTGCAGAAAATAAGAATTTAGCATGCTCACACCTCCCCTCCCTGCCCCGTGCCCCTCCCCACCTCCACTCACACTCAGCCACTCCCTCTCCTGGCTTCCTGACTTAGTGACGTCACAAGTTTTGGTTGAGTCAACACTTAGTATTTACATTTTTTAAATAAATTTATTTATTTATTTTTGGCTGCGTTGGGTCTTCGTTGCTGCACATGGGCTTTCTCTAGTTGCAGCGAGCGGGGGCTACTCTTCCTTGTGGTGCACGGCCTTCTCATTGTGGTGGCTTCTCTTGTTGCAGAGCGTGGGCTCTAGGCACGCGGGCTCAGTAATTGTGGCTCACGGGCTCTAGAGCGCAGCCTCAGTAGTTGTGGCCCACAGGCTTAGTTGCCCTGCAGCATGTGGGATCTTCCCGGACCAGGGATCAAACCTGTGTCCCCTGCATTGGCAGGTGGATTCTTAACCTCTGCGCCACCAGGGAAATCCCTAGCATTTACATTTTGATGACAACGTAAATCTTCTTCACAAGCTGAGCCATACAACAAAATCCAGAAGGAATAAAGAGGTATACTTGACCTCACGGGCAAAGAGAACTTAAGTGCAATGTGGGTGCCACGGCGCTCTCTGGAGTGTTCCAGACAGTAACCCGGACTGTGGGAAAGGGCTGTCCTGTGTTTGCACAGATCCAGACCAGACCAGCTCCTGAGGTGACAGGTGGGGTTTCCTTCCTGAGGAGGGTGGGAGTGTGGAGGGTTTGTGCAGAGGCTAAGTATAGAGAAGAAACGAAGGGTGAACCTAAGGCAGTAGAACAATGCCGTCAACTCCCCTCCACCCATGTGGAACCTTGCCGAAGAGTTTTGAGTTTTTTCCCTTTTCCCTTGGGCTGTGGGAACAGTCATACGAAGTATCCTGCTTAAATGCTTTTCCCCTTTGAGGCAATTATCTCCAGTTATTCATGACGCTTCAGTGACTCACTGACCACCTTGGGTTTGTTCTGTATTGAACTTGCAGGCGAAGCAAGGGCCAGGCAGTGGGGAGCCCCCCGTACCAGCCTCCTCCGGAGTGTTCTCTGGGAGTCTCCCCCAGTCCCATCACCACTCCACGGTGGTCCCTTTTTGCCCGCTGCTCCTACCCTGAGGAGGGGGGCCCCAGTGGGAGTTGGGGGTCTCAGGAGCACTGGGGGGCGTCACTCCCTGCGGGAAAGTGGAGGCTTATGCTTGTCTGCCTTCACTTGGATAAAACAGTCAAGGGGATTTTGTTTATAAAATAAATGTTAAATGAACTTATTTACAAAACAGAAACAGACTCACAGACAAAGAAAACAATCTTATGGTTACCAAAGGGGAAAGGGGGAGGGATAAATTAGGAGCTTGGGATGAACAGATACACACTACTATATATAAAATAGATAATCAACAAGCACCCACGGTATAGCACAGGGAACTATATTCAATATCTTGTAATAAACTACAATGGAAAAGAATCTGAAAAAGAATATATATATGTGAAACTAACACAACATTGTAAAGCAACTATACTTCAATTAAAAATAATTAAAATACCATATGATATCACTTGTACGTGGAATCTAAAATATGACACAAATGAACACGTCTATGAAACAGACACAGACTCACATATAGAGAACAGACTGGTGGTTGCCAAGGGGATGGGGGAAGGATGGAGTGGGAGGCTGGGGTTAGTAGCTGCAAATTATTATACATAGGATGGATAAACAACAAGGTCCTACCATATAGCACAGGGAATTATATTCAATGCCCTGGGGTAAACCATAATGGAAAAGAATATAAAAAAGAATATAGATATATATATATATAACTGAGCCACTTTGCTGTACAGCAGAAATTAACACAACATTGTAAATCAACTATATTTCAGTAAAAAAAAATTAAAAATACTAAACTTTGCTACTCTCCCAAGGAATCAGGAATTCAAATTCAAACTTGTTTCTCTAATATCTACCAAATAGGGTGGAATCAATCAAGTCCTCACTTACTAAATCTCCCCCTATGTGTTTGTATAATGGATGCAGTCTCTGCATCTATCGTTTTTATTTCTGCCCTAAGAAATTCTCCTATTGTTCCTGAGTTTTCAGTTTGCAGCCCCTTGATGGGGAAATAGAAATCTATAGGGATTTAATTATAAGTTCTAGTCCAAGAGTTATTTTTCAAGATCTATAGAGAGGAGTTGGACCCAGGAAAACCTTACTGCCTTTTATTTTTTCCTATTAATGGAAATGTTCAAATTACCTAAAAGACAAAAACCCAGAAAACAAGCACCTGAGCGTCCTTTTACATTTTCAAATGCTCAGCTTCAGTTTCTAATTAACAGAAGTCCTCCACCTCCGAAACTCACAGTTACTTTTCTAAGCAGCTTCCTTGGAGCGGTTCCCTTTTAGCTGCTTTCTTTTATGGGTCTGTAAACCTGTGAAGATTCAGTTATGCAAAGGAGGTTACATGTGCTGTCTTCAAAGGAGGGGAAAGCCAGAAGTGGATGTGAAAAAAGCCATTTGGGCCGTTGGGGGTGTTTTCTTGAGAAAGTTGACCTTCCTCTTGTCTTCACGAGAGGTGAATGTACCTCTGTTCAGACTTAGAGCTTACCCTTTGCAATTAATTGGGTTCCACCAAAACTCAGCCAGCAGCAGAGGTGACCAAAGAATCGATCTTAGATGCAATTTTAGACCCTGCGATAATAATAAGTAACAATAGGATTTAGTGGCCTGCAAAGGGGCTTTTACAAATATTGACATTTCGGATCCTTAGAGCAACTGCACGGTGACAAGAATAGTGGAGAATATTTACTGAGTGCTGACTCTGTATCACATCCCACCTACACATCTTCCAAGTTAACCCCTTTGATCCACACAATTTGTCCTCCTAGTACTGGCACCCGCTCTGATCACCTCAGAGAAGAAGACTGAGGTCACACGACTGATAAGTGGCCGAGCCGGGATTTGAACCCAGGCTCCAGGCTCCAGGGTCTGTACTCTTAACCACTATGGGGTAATCCTCCTCCCTCCCCACGCTAGGGGGTGGGTATCCTGCTCATTTTACAATTCGGCAAACGGAGACCCACAGCCTAGCTTATAGAAGTCCACACAGCTTGCAAGGGGGCAGAAAAAAAGAGTTAAAACTCACGGGTCTATTTCCAACCCTTGTGTACCGCACACAGCAGACCACCTTCCTCTGCGACCTTGCTTACCAGGCAAACCTGGAATGGACCAGTTTGTCTTTCTGGCAGACAGGAACTAGGGCACACTCACCTCAGGCATAGAAAGGAAGGGATCTCCAAACAAACAAACAACTCCACCATCAAAATAAATAGTAGCTATGAAATATTTTTTTAAATCAAAATTAATACAAAAATCCATGATGATCAAGAGATCAAACATTTAAATAAAGACCATCTCAGTCCTGTCCCAAATTCTTTTTCAGGCCTTTCCCCCAATTCTGGCAATTCTTATTTATTCCAATTCCTTCATGCCTTGCTCTTGAAGAAATACCTGAAAATCTTGAGATGTAAATCATTTATTCCAGGGGTATTTACATTTAATACCTCGGGTGTGAAGGAATTAGTTTCAGTGAGAATTGCCAGCATTGGGGAAAGGGCTTGAAAAGGAATTGGGACAGGACTGAGCCTTATCTTTTATTTAAATGTTTGACTTAGTGTTCATCATGGATTTCTATATTAACGTTGATTTTTTAAAATATTATTTGAGGGACTTCCCTGGCAGTCCAGTGGTTAAGACTTTGCCTTCCAATGCGGGGAGTGCAGGTTTGATCCCTGGTCAGGGAGCTAAGATCCCACATGCCTGGAGGCCAAGAAACCAACACATAAAGCAGAAGCAATATTGTAACAAATTCAATAAAAACTTTAAAAATGGTCCACATCCAAAAAAAAAAAAAAATCTTAAAAAAAAATGTATTATTTGCTGACTGCATTTTTGGTAACCCCTTCAATTTTGTTTGCATTTAGTACAGGGCCTGGAAACAAGTGAAGATGAGCCATTTTCAAAACCAGAGGAATAACCCTAATATGAAGTTTCAAATGGTGTGGCTGGAAGGTAGCGGGACCCCTGGGGCAGGTGTTCAATGTTTGGCGTCCTCTCTGACTGGCTCTTGGAGGTGACTTCACAAACTTGCACGCCAACTCTGTGGGCGAATATGGGAGCTACTCAGAGAAGCTCATTAAGCTGCTTGAGGCCAAACAGGAAGCAAGTGGTGAGTCAGGATCTGAATCTGATTTTTCTCTTCATCACAAAGCCCCGGGCAATGGTCTCTCCCAGGTGAATCAGGAGTAAACAGGAGACAGCATGGTGGTGGTGAACAGACTATTCAATATGTCACGAGATTCCATGTTATAGGAAGAAAACCCCAAAGAGACAACTGCTTCAGGAGTAAATAGCACATAAAATAATTCTGAAGCAGTTTCTTGAGATCATTTTTTTAACTTCATTGAGGTACCTAAACTGCGCATCTTCAAGTGTAAAGTTTGGTCAGTTTGGGCGTAAGTAGACACCTGTGAAATCACTCCCACACCAAGATAACATTTTCATCACCCCCCAAAAGTTTCCTTGTGCCCTTTTGTAATCCATCCCTCCGTCCACCCCTGACTCCAGCCAAGATCTGCTTTCTGACTCTGTGGATTTGTTGGCCTTGTCTAGTATTTTATATAAATAAATTCATACAGTATTGGGAATTCCATGGTGGCCTCACGGTTAGGATTCCGGGCTTTCACTGCTGTGGCCCGGGTTCAATCCCTGGTCTGGGAACTGAGATCCCACAAGCCGCGTGGCCCAGAAGTAAATAAATACATTTATATGGTATGAATGACTTTTTCTTGTTTGGCTTTTTTTCCCGCAGCGTAATTGTTTTGAGATTTATCCATGCTGTCGCGACGATCAACAGTTCACGCCTTTTTATTGCTGACTAGCATTCTGTTGTACGGATGTACAATTGTTTATCCAGTCACTGCTCATGTTTGTTTTCCATATCTTAAATTTTTTATGTACGTGAATAATACATTTTTAGATACTTGAACCTGCAATTATGTGTTCTTTCTGAACTCCTAATCACTCCAATACGGCAGGGTAATGCTATGTGTCTCCAGGAACACAGAAAATGCACTTCCTGGCCCCTTTGCACACAGCCTCTATGGCTAGATTTGGCCAAGGCAGTGTAAGCAGAGGAGATGAGAATTGTTTCTCAGTGGAGGCGGCAAGCTGCCTCTGTGCAAACGCCAGTTTCTTTCTCCCCCTTCGGCAGGGAGAGTGGAGGCTGTGATTAGCTGGCAGGAGCACTGGATAGAACAGGTGGGGCCAGAGCCTCACCAGAGGGATGCAGTAGCCTTGGAGAGCCACTAGAACTGCAGTGGACTTTATGTCCCGGAGAGGTAACCTCTCCTGTGAGTCAGGGCTGTTTGTTACTGCAGCACAAGCCTAGCCTTTCCTGACAAACACACTTTAGCTTGGCGAACCCTCTCTTTTCAGACACCACAAGGAGACCGTCCCGGCGAAATTTCTACCAAGGCTCAATGGAGTCCAATTTTATGAGGTTTTTACTATTTAGAATTGTCTAAGAAATCTACTAATATTGTACCATTACAGACCACCTTTCTCTTCGGTGGGTGGGAAAGAAATGTAAGTATTCAGAAGAGGAGCATGGAGAGAGGCAACAGAGAAAGGGAAGAAAAAAAAAGGTGTGACTCTTTATCTTGTGCCTGCAACTCCCCTACATTAACTTAGTTAATTGTCACAACTCTGAGAAGATATTTATAGTCTCATTTGTACAAAGGAAAAAACTGAGACACGAGAGTTTCCTAGGATACACAGCTGCTAGGTAGCCGTTTCGGAATTAAAGTCTACGTCTGCCTAACTCCCAGCTGCGCACTGTTTGTCCTGTTGGATTGAGAAATGCAGGAAGACGTGAGATGAAGCTCCTCCCAGCACCCCCTGCTACGTGCTAAGGCCAGTTAGCAGTGGTCCAAGGTGGACACACAGACAGAAGGCGCTGGACAGTTGGCCATGGCAGCCAAAGCCTACCCAGCCCGGGCCAAGTAGACACAGTGAGGGGGTGTAGACAGAGCAGGGCCGGGAGTCAGAGCTCCCGGTCCAGACCTGCCTCTGTCCTGGGGGTTCTGTGGCCTCAGGCAGAGTCAGTTAACGTGTCGGAGCCTTGATTTCCAGTTTCAAGCAGGCACGATCTATAGAAAGCAGACGGGAAACCCAGAAGTGCTGGGCAAGGGCGGGCTTGTCCCAGGCTCTCCGGACACAACTCCAGTGACATTTACAGGCAGGCATGATGTTATCACCAAAGGAGACCCTGCTTTCTGTGTCCTTCCCTTTCTAAGTACACCTTGTGCAGACCTCAGAACTCCACCTGTTCTCAGTAAGAAAGCACGTGGGAGAAACCCACCAGCTCGGGACCCTCTGAGACCAAGAGCCACTTCATCCTAAGACTTGTCCTCTGAAGAATTTTGTCTCCTGGTGAAACTTCCCTCCCAAAGAGTATGGGCGTGGTGGAGGGGGCAGGGGGGCCCTCACAGACCCTGAGGGTTTGCCCATTTCTGCAGATGGGGTGCCCTCAGAGGTGGGGAGGGAAGGGAACATTCCTTTTTCTCAGCCACAAAAAGACCCCACCTCCTCTGCTCCAAGGGCAGCGAGGGAGGGTGTCCCCAGCCCAGGGTAGAGGAGCTGAGCTAAATATATCACAGTTAGCAATTGAACATCTTGCATTTACGGGCATCAAGCCACAGCTAGATTACATAATATTAAGTAGATGAAATTGCTGCCTTAGTAGGTTAGAACAGTCGCACCTACTATATTTTATCACTTGGCAGATTCCAGGAAGGAGGGTGTGCTCGTGGTAACTTTTAATATTTCTTTCCCCATCCTTCCTTGCTTTTTTTCTTTAAAAGCATTGGGTACGATCAGAAAGATAGATGCAATAAACATGCACCCGTTAAGTCAAGTTCCATCTTAATTAAAAAAAAGTAATTTTTTGCATATTGGGTAATGGAACTCTGCTAAGAGCTGGGAGTGGGAAAAGGCATTTGTCCTTAGCTGTTATACTTTTCTCAGGGAGAAAAGTCATTAAAAGAAGATTGTTAGGGGGAATTCCCTGGCGGTCCAGTGGTTAGGACTCTGAGCTTTCACTGCCAAGGGTGCAGGTTCAATCCCTGGTCGGGGAACTAAGATCCCACAAGCCGTGTGGCATGGCCAAAAAAAAAAGAAGACTGCTAGGTTACTCATATTACACAATCTGAAAAAATTATGAGAAACTAAAATTAAGCATCACCCTCTACTCAATATTCTGTAACAACCTATACAGGAAAAGAATCTGAAAAAGAATGAATACATAAGTATATATATAACTGAATCACTATGCTGTACACCTGAAACTAACACAACACTGTAAATCAACTCTACTCCAATAAAATTAAAACATAAAAAATAAATAAATAAAATTAAGCATCACCTCCTCTAAACAAACCCCACTCTGAACTATGTGTAAAATAGAACTAAAAATATTTAATTACGTGATAAAGGTCCTAGTCTCTGGATTTTATTCTTGGGTATTATACTCCATAGAAACAAATCATTGGTCAATGACAAATGTATTGAAGCATAAAATACTTGATTAAGGCTGTGATTATTCACATGTGGTTTCTGAACCACACTGCCTGCACCCTGATGGGCTCATATTCCCTGCCTTTCACTCCATCCTCCATGGCACTTCTAAGCTCTGCAAGTACGTAGTTAGTATATCCACATCCTTAGTACTGAATAACAAGTTATTGGATCTGTTACATGCCTGAATCCTTGGCTATGACCAATTGGATCCCTGGGTCCTTTAAAGGAAAGGTGCTTCATATAAATAGAGCTATAGCAATGACAATGTATCCATTGGCTCCCTGTGTGTTTCTCACTCACAGCACCCAACCCTGGCAGCCAGTGGCACTTGAGGATACTGGCGTGGATGGTGGGGCGTTATTGGATTCACCCAGCCTCGCTGGAAGCCAGCATACAAGGATCGTAAGCATAAACTCATGACCTTTTAGGAAGCTCTGGGGTCAAATAAATAACAGAAGAATTTTATACGAGCTGTTGTAAAAACCCTGGTCACAAACTCCTAGGGGTAAGGAAATGTGAGTTTAAGCCTAGATTCAATTACTATTTGGGAAAGAAGGGAGAAAGAGAAACCAGGTGGAACCATTTGCTGACCACAGACTATAGGAAGCAAAACTCTCGGTTCCTGGATTAAATAACCGTTCATTAATATGTGAGCTTGTGATGATCACACACCTGTTTGGCACAGACGCAGAGAAGGGCCTTTGGGCGCTGGATCCCCACTTTCTTTTCTCCTCTCCAATCAAGTTTTTAAATATTGGGTTGGCCAAAAAGTTAGTTCGGGTTTTTGCATAAGATGTTATGCAGAAACTGGAACGAACTTTTTGGCCAACCCAATAATTTAACATCCTATAACTATTCTAAATCCTGCCCAGCAAGCCTCACATTTGATCATGGCTCCTTTTCAAAGTTCCATTGTTCTGCGTAATACTTTCTAGTACAATTTTTTACAATAAACAGTAACAACACTAGCATGCCTACCACCTAGAAGGAACAAACAAATGCTGACACTTATTAAATAATTAAAAGCCACAGAACAAACATTACAGATAAAATGAAACCCTCCGCCCCGGTCCCCGGTCCCCTCCCCAAGGCCCGCCTGATCACAGACTTAGCGTGTGTGCTTCTGGCTCTGGTCCTATCCTTTCCCTGCATGGACGTGCATTATAACCGGGGCGCCGTGTCGCTGTGTCATCCCTTACAGGGATCCCACCTCCTGCTGGGAGTTGCTGTTTTCACTCATCCCAGAGCCTCAACCACGTGACTACAAGCAGATCCGTTCATTCCTGGGACCTCCGTGTGTGTCCCCCACCCCCTCCCCTCATGTCCCTCTCCCCCCTACCCCGGGATGTTCCCGCTGTCACTGTCGTTATTCCCAATGTGATGGCGGTTCAGGTGGTTTCCCATTTCTCAATATTTCAAACGATGCTGCGATTTCCCAGACTTCAGTTGGATTCAGCTTTCCTGGGTATGACCCAATGGCTCCGCCAAACCCTTCACAGACTTAACACTCCCTCCAGCCCTGCCTCAAATGCTTGCCTTCCCCCACCTGCTCTCACTTTTGGTTTTGTCAGACTTTTTGATTTCCCCTAACCCAATGGGAAGTCTTTGGGGTTTTAACTTTCATTTCCCTGCTGCTGAGAGCTTGGACACACACTCACCTGGGGATGTTGTCCATCCTGATGTCCTCTTATGAGCACTGTTTGTCCCTGTCCTTTGCTGTTTTTCTACTGCAAAGTTTGTCTTTTTCTTATGAATTATATAGTTCTTTGCATATTCTGAATATAATCCTTCAATCTGTTTTTATTTGTTGCAAATATCTCCTAGCCTGCCATCAGCCTTTTAACACTTTTATGATGTCTGCTCTAGTACAGATGTTTTTCATTTCAATGAACTCAGATGTATCCACTTTTTCATTTGGGTTCAAGTTTTGTTTTTCACATATAGGTTTTCAGCCCCATCAGGATGGGTGAGATAGAGATCTAACTTTATTTTATTTTTTCCATTTTTCCATTTCCATTTTTTCCATTGGGATAAACAGCTGTTCCAATACCCTTGATTTGTAGGGCCACTGCTATCACATCTCAAGCCCCTAACATATTTAGGATGGTTTCTGGGCTCTTTATTTAGTACCATTTTTTGTATCTTCTTCCTACCTTTTCTACCCAATTAACCTACACGGCGGCCAGGATATAGTAAGCATATGAAGTGGTTATTTGATTCATTTAGAATTTACATGGAGGGAGTTCTCTGATGGTCCAGTAGTTAGGACTCCACACTCTCATAGCTGAGGGCCCAGGTTCAATCCTTGTGTGAGGAACTAAGATCCCGCACACCTCGAGGTGGGGCCAAAAAAAAAAAAAAAAAACCTTTGCATGAAAAAGCCATAGGTAATTTTTTTGGCTTAAGGAAAGAGCCCTGTTGAAGGGCAGGGGGACGGGACGACACCACCTCTCTTTGGGTGGAGTTTGGTAAATGTGGAATAAAACAGAGAATTAGAGTGGGAGGGGTTGGGGGTAGGAGGAAAGAACTCAAGTTTGTCTAGCACCTAAAATGTGCCAGATGTGCTGATTACTTCATTTCCTCTTTTCAACAGCCCTTTGAAATAAGCTTTATTTGTACTCATTTTCTAAATGAGGAAACAGGTGACCAAGAGGAGTACCATGGCTTCTCCGAGTCACACGGTGAGTGAGAAAGAGAACTGGGGCTGATACTTCAGCCTGTCTGTCTCCAGAGACCTTTACCCCTCTGTTTTGCCACAGAGATGAAAGAAGATGCAGATGGACCAGGCCATCTCAGCCAGAAGTCACTTTGCCCCAGTCACACGACCATCTGAGCTCTGGGCTGGGACCAGACCATGACTGTATACCACACACATGATCTGGTTACTCTATACCACCCCAGCCAAAGAGGAACGATGACTCTACAATCGCAGGCGAGAAGCAAGATTTCTCCTGAAGTCACTCTGCTACTGAGATGTATCAATACTATAGGGTGGCCGGTGGCCTGTATGCCTTCATGTGCACTAGAGGAAAAAGACAGCTCCTGGCACTTCCCCACCCTGGGTAGACACGGCCTGATGGATGGGGCTTGGCCAGCAGAGTGCACGCTGGACTCAGCCGTGAGCCCTTCCCCAGGTGCCCTGTGCAGCCATAGGTGGGAACACGAAGTGGTCTGCCTCCAGGACTTGTTCTGTTTCTCCTCCATCCCATTGTCTTCGACGAGTGCCTCACCACCTTTTCCGGTTCCAGACCGTTTGGTTGAGACCAAAGACTCCAAAGGCCAAGCATTTCAACCTTCCAGCAGCAACTAGGTAACAGCAAGGCACTGTTACTCACCCGTCGATGTGCCTGTCTTATTTAGCTGGAGCTGTGCTTAACTCATACTGGAACATAATGCATACTAGGTCATAAAATCTCTTTGTTAGGAAAAAAATAAGTCAAAGTAGTGATGCCAAATGTTGTCACGGCCAGACCTCTTAGGACGAAGAGCGTTCTCTGCTCAAGCATAAGTTACTAGTAAGTGGGTCTGAGTGGTACATCACCATAAAAGCCAGTGAAAGCAGTTGAATTTTTGCATTAGATTTGCATTAGTTGAATTTTTGCATCACAGTCACTAGAGATCTGACTTTGAGAACGATTTTTTCCCCCTGAAAACAGTTTTTTTTAATTGAGGTATAATTGATATATAACGTTATGTTCTAACTGAATCACTTCGCTGTACACCTGAAACTCACACAACAGTGTTAATCAACTATAATCCAATAGAAAATAAAAAATTTTTTAAAAGACCAAAAAAAAACACCCCACTTCATATTTGTTTCAGGTGTACAACATAAACATTCAATATCTGTAAATACTGTGAAATGATCACCCAGTGTTTAGTTACCATCCGTCAGCATACAAAGTTACAAATCTGTGTGTGTGTGTGTGTGTGTGTGTGTGATGAGAACTTATAGGGTTTACTCCTTAACAACAAGAACCACTTCCTTGAAAGAAAAGTCAGACTACATTGGATTTCTCAATTCCCAATAGAATTCCTACTTTGGGAATACGCAGGAGCTTTTGTTACCAACTGCATCCCCGAGTGATTCCCCTCTCTTTCTAGAGGTGGACAAGTCTCCAAAGTGTGTCCACATGAGAGTCACTTGTCTAGGATCACAAACTGCAGACACGAGTCCGAAATGATGGCAGCCCCTCACGTGTGTAGAAGATCATCTGAACACAGAACTGCAGAGGACTGTGAGAACCGGAATCTAATTATCCAAAAGACATGGTAAAACAGTTGTAACTGGGCCAGAAATATGATAAGCTAGGAGGAGTGGAAACAAATGACTTTATTGAGTTTAAGAGGGGGGAAAATGGATTCCACGTGTCCCCAGTCCAGATATTATTCTCAAAAGACCATGTTCGGGCTTCCCTGGTGGCGCAGTGGTTGAGAATCCACCTGCCAATGTAGGGGACACGGGTTCGATCCCTGGTCCAGGAAGGTCCCACATGCCACAGAGCAACGAAGCCCGTGCGCCACAACTACTGAGCCTGCGTGTCGCAACTACTGAAGCCCATGTACCTAGAGCCCGTGCTCCGCAACAAGAGAAGCCACCGCAATGAGAAGCCCGCGCACCGCAACCAAGAGTAGCCCCTGCTCACGCAACTAGAGAAGGCCCGCACACAGCAACGAAGACCCAACGCAGCCAAAAAGTAATTAATTAATTTAATTAATTAATTAAAAAAAAAAAAAAAGACCGTGTTCAATAGCTGAATGAAGCAAAGAACAAAGGAACGCCCTTCAGGGAGAAATGGAGAAGCGGGAACCAATCACTGGCTGCTCTGCATTCACGCCTCTTCCTGACCGAGTAGCCACTGGCTTAGACTTGATCGAGTTAAGACATTTGCTACTCCGTGTTCACTTTTCACCTGGACTCTTGTCAGCCTCCTTGTTAATTTCTTCAGTTCAGTACCTGTCCTCCAGGCAATCCTTTAATGAAAAAGTAAAATGATGAACTTTGCTTTAGCGTTCTGGGTAAAGAAACGACCATTTAATTTGCTTTTTGGAAAGGGGACCCTCCTCTGCCTTTGCTGCGGTCCTCAGAGTGACCAGGAGGACAGCCTGCAGCCCCAGGGGTTGGTGATGCAGACATTCTGCAACAGCAGATTCGGTCCCCAGCCATGCCTTCTGTTCGAGCTGAGTGCCACGGATTTCTCTCAGCAACACATGGCCCCTTTTCTGGTTCTCCATTTGCTGCTGCTGGTTTTCCTCCTGTTGCATTTTCCAGCTGGGTCTGTGTCCCAGCTGTGTTTCCAACAATACCTCCGAACTTGAAGGGACTTGGCACTCGTTGCTTTTGGTCACTGGTGTGCTACGAATCAAGCTTGTGAAAGCCGCTTCCCGGGAGATTAACATGGTCTCATCCCACAGGCAAAGCTCTGTGCCTTCACTGTCCTCATCTGCCGCAAAGCCAACCAAAGTTCCAGGTAGACTTTGACAGAAGAGCCTGGAATTGGTTCCCAGGATTGAGTGCTGACATTCGGCATTTCTATTAGCCAGAAGAGAGGAGAAAAGGTTTCCTTTTACCTTGCCCCTTCCCCTGAACCCCTGACTGACCAAAAATAAAAAAGGAGTAATATCTAATTCATCTTGATTCATTTGAGCAACTAGCAGTTTGACAGTTTTGGCTAAAGAAATTCTCCTGTTACATAGTAAACAGGCCAGATAAGGAAATGATCCACCTGGCCAAGTTCACTCACCCTAATTTTGTGGGCACGCTTTATCTGACATGTAACAATAGAATATCAACATCGGAAGAGATTTGAAAAGTCTCAGAGTCCAACCATCCAATGATGTTCCAATATCCTCTGTGCATGAGGCCCCAGTACTGGCTGCACATCAGAGTAACTAAAGGCACTTGTTCAAAATGACCATCACTTGGCCTCACCCCCGTGAGACTCTGATCCTATAGAAATCAGAGGTGGACCTATTTATTTTGATTAACACCCAGGTGATTTTTGGTGCAGCAGCTCCACAGGACAGGGTTCCAGAACCGCCACACTGTGTGGCAGTGTTGGGGGACTTGGCCAAGAGTCAAGAGCCTTCCTGAGTCTCCTGCAGCACCTGACCCTCACTGCTTTCCAAAGTAGCCGCCTATCGAACACTCTTCCTCCATCTCAGGGAGACATTTCTTCTTCCAGCTTCTTCCTGCTGACTCTACTCCTGTTACAGAGTCCAAACTCATTCTGCCCGCCCCACGAGAGGCCAATAAATTGGGAGATGAGATTTTGGGGCAAGAAATAGCAACTTTGTTCAGAAACCTGGGAGTCCGGGAAGATGGTGGACTAGTGTCCCAAAGAACTATCTTACCCAAGTCAGAACACAGGCTTCTTTTCTACTAAAAGGGGAGGGGGTGTGGTTGGTTGTCACAAACTTCCTGCTGTCGGAATCCTTTGTTCTTGCAGCTGTCCACGTAGGTCAGGTCACAGGTCAGGTCACGATGTTCCTGTAAACCTCCAATAAGACACATGTTATTCTCTGTTCTGCAACTTTTTATCTCTATATGAATAGAAAGTGTTACACCCTTAAAGGTCAGAGCCTTGCAAATGGGCTATCCTGTATATTTCAGGCCCTAGGCAACATTTTTAGCTGGAAACAAAAGCAATAGACTACAAAGATGAAAGTGAAAGAAACAGATCCAATATGGAGTCAGATTCATTCTTGTCTATCGTACTACTGCCCCGTGGAGCTGTACAGACCCGTCTGATCACTGGTGAGCCTTTGGCTATTTGAAGATGGAGCTCGTAGTCTGTCCTGGGATCTTGTCTCCAAACTTCTGTCATGGTTCCTGTGCAGCTTGGATCTGACCTTCTCCCCGGGGGTCTCCCCGGGGGTCTCCCCCCTTGAGGGTGGACCTACCTTTGGACTTTCAAATTCAATAAACCTAAATTCTAACATGGTGCTTCCTCTCCTGGCTGGTGGTTGGGGCATGACCTTTAGCCTTTGTGAGCCCCCATTTAGTCCTCCGTGGGGTGAGGATGAGACAACAGGTCACACAGCTGAGTGTGGGGGACAGTGCAGAGCCAGCCACATGGTGGGTCTCCACAGCAGTCCCCTTCCACCTCCTGGTCAGTGCCTCTTTCTCTCGAGTGTAGTGGTTTAAGCAGCACCATTAAAATAGAAATGTCATGTGAGCCACAAATGTCATTTTTCACACATGTAATTTTAAGCTTTCTAGTAATCACATTAAAAGAGTAAACATAAACAGTCACATTCTTTTTAATAATATATCCTATTTAGAAACAACCTAAAAGCCCATTGACAGATGAATGGATAAAGGAGATGTGGTACATATATACAATGGAATATTACTCAGCCGTAAAATAATGAAATAATGCCATTTGCAGCAACATGGATGGACATGGAGATTATCATAGTAAGTGAAGTAAGTCAGAATGAGAAAGACAAATATCATATGATATCACTTATATGTAGAATCTAAAGTGTGACACAAATGAACTTATCTATGGGAGACTTCCCTGGCCGTCCAGTGGTTAAGACTCCATGCTTCCAATGCAGGCGGCATGGGGTGGTCAAAAAAAAAAGAAAGAAAATGAACCTATCTATGAAATAGAAACAAACTCACAAATGTAGAGAACAGACTTGTGGTTGCCAAGGCGGAGGGGGCATGGGGGAGGGATGGATTGGGAGTTTGGGATTAGCAGATGCAAACTATTATATAGAGGATGGATAAACAACAAGGTCCTACTGTACAGCACAGGGAACTATATTCAGTATCCTATGATAAACCATAATGGAACAGAATATGAAAAAGAACATATAATTGAATCACTTTGCTGTACAGCAGAAATTAACACAACACTGTAAATCAGCTATACTTCAATAAATTTTTAAAAACTAATACATCCTATTTAACCCAATTTATCTAAATTATTTCAACATGCGATCAATAATGAGTTATTTTACATTCCTTTTTCACCCTAAATCTTGAAAATCTGGTTATGTGCTTTACTCTTCCTGCAAATCTCAATTTGGACTAGCCTCACTTCACGTGCTCAAGGACGACGTGTTGGACGGTGCAGGTTTAAAGCAATAACTGTTCCTAAACTATGCAGTAGCCCTTTCCCTCTCAGGAGCCTCGCTTCTGAGGCTCTTACCCTTGGAAAGCTTTTCTGTCTCTGAAGATTAGTCTCCGGTCAAAAGCACAGCTCCTATCCCACGTCTGCACTGTTAAATCCTAGGATAGCCATTCAGTATCCAGTCGTCATTCTTTGAGCACCAAGTAAGCTAAGAACTGGGGGACACTGGTTCCTGCCCTCAGGGGGTTTGAATCTAGTTAGACTATATACCCACAGAGCTATAAAAACCAAGGCAGAATTATTATATACATAAAAACATAACTGTATTAAGGAGACGTTTCATTGTCTTACTGCTGACAATAGAATCCCTCTTGGAGTTGTTTGAACCGCTGCTGTGTAAACCCCTCCCTTGCTTTACCCACCCTCACAGATGTCGGATGTGGATTGCTCTTTTTCTTTGGCTACATGGGGCTTGGGGGTATTCAAAGAAGTGGCTGGGCTGATGCAGCGCCCACAGAGCCATGAGGGAGGAGCCCGGGGAAGAGGTGATGTGGAGAATGTGCCCACATCCTATACCCACACCCCTGCCCAAGACAGGTGCAGAGCACAAATCTCACAGCCGGCTTTAGAACTTCGGGGGAGATGAGACAAGAACTGAGCTGGTCAGACCTAGGCCAGTGGTTCTCAAACTCTGCTGTCATTAGAGTCACCTGGAAAGTTGCTAGTACTCCCAAATGAATGAAATCGGAATCTCCAGCGGTAGGATCCAGGCTTCAGGATGTTTTTTTTTTTTTTCTTCAGTTTTATTGAGAGTTAAGTGACAGACAGCACTGTATAAGTTTACGGTGTACAGCATAATGATTTGGCACACATACATCATGAAATGATGGTCACAATAAGTTTAGTGAACATCCATCCTCTTGTATAAATACAGCAGTAAAGAAATAGAAAAAAATCGTTTTCCTTGTGATGAGAACTCTTAGGTTTTACTCTCTTAACAGCTTTCATTTCCACCATAAAGCAGGCTTAATTGTATTTATCGCGCTGTATATTACATCATAGTACATATTCATCTTATAACTGGGAGTTTGTGCATTTTGATGGCCTTCATCCAATTTCCCCTCCTCCTACCCCCCACCTCTGATAACCACAAATCTGATCTCTTTCTATGAGTTTGTTTGTTTTTGAGGTATAATTGACCTATAACACTATGTTACTTTCAGTTACACGACATAGTGATTCAATATTTTTATACATTTTTAAATGATCACCATGATAAGTCTAGTTATATGTCATCATGTAAAATATTACGTAGTGACTATATTCCCCATGCTGTACATTTCATCCCTGTGACTCATTTATTTTGCAACTGGAAGTTTATACCTCCTAATCTCCCTCACCCATTTCTTTCCTCTCCCATCCCTCTCCCCTCTGGCAACCACCTGTTTGTTCTCTGTATCCATAATTCTGTTTCTGTTTTGTGATGTGTGTTCATTTACCTTGTTTTTCAGATTCCACATATATGTGAAATTATACAGTATTTTTCTTCCTCTGTTTGACTTATTTCATTTAGCATAATACCCTCTAGGTCCATCCATGTTGCCGCAGATGGCAAGACTTTATTATTTTTATGACTGAATAATATTAGGCTTCGGGATATTTTTAAACAGCCCAAAAGATTCCAATGCAGCAGAAGTTGAGAACCAGTGATCTTAGGAAGTGCTTCTCAAACTTTAACACGTATACAAAGAATCTGGGAATCTTAAAATGCAGATCCTGATTCCACAGGTCTACGGTGAGACTAAGATTCTGCATTGCTATGTGATACCTAATCTGGTCTAGAAAGTAGCAAGGTCGAGATTTTAAGGACCCGGGAGACCCTTCTTATCATGGGGATGTGTGATGCTCTCTGAGGCTTCAGAGGCTGGGATATTTACTTCCAGCTGGGAGGACAGATCTCAGGCAGAGGAAACAGTAAAGCTGGAGCATGAAGACAGGTGGGAAGGGCAGGGGTGCATTTCAACAGGAAAATAACCATTTCTGGTCGCCACACCCCACACCCCAAAAAAGGTGTATGTTTGGGAAAAGTGGTTCCCTGTGAAGGGCAGAAGCTGGAAAGACAACCAGAAGCAAGTTCCGTGCTGAGAGTAGGTCTGGAATTCAGGCTTAAGCTACCCTGGAAAGCCTACCAGGTTTTGACGTGAAGTGCAGCTTTCTGGAAACATCTAGTGATTTATCTGTGCAACTAAATAGCTAAAGATAGAAATACACCCAGGCAGTTATGCACTGAGGGATTTGCAAACAAAGGGCATTGGGATGTGAAAATAGATTGAATAAGTACCGCCAGATGGGTTTTGAAATATCCCGAAGTTCTGACTCCAGCGGGTGCTCCTGAGGTGGGGCAGGGGAGAAACTGACAAACCCAAAGTAGCCAAAATACCCAACACCTACTTTTGGGAGGAAAGAAACTATAAGTTTCCCTCTCTTATCTCCTGTTACACTATCACTATATGCCAGATCCAAACTCCTCAGCTAATGTGTCCAAGCAGTTGGGCAGGCTCCCCAGTTAAAGCCAAATATCTCATTTTATTTTCCCCTAATTCCCCTGAATATCAGCACCCCTGCCCTCAAGCCTTTGAGCACTTTAGGATTAGAACATGTCATCTGGTTCCTGATCCCTTCTGCCACCTGCCCTCCACGCTGGCTGCACTCTCTCATTCCATCACATCCCGAGCACACAAACCACAGCCCGGGTCCCCCGTCCCAGCCCTCCTGACGTTATAAGGCAGGTGCTGGCTTTCCATAAAGCTGCTGTGGGTAACCCTGACCCACGGAGCTTGCTTCCCACTCTCTGTCCCACAGCTGTTTATGCCTGATTTATGTACAGTTCCATCTTCATCTTTGACTTTGCAGTTGTTTTGGTTGGCAATCATCTGAACCCCATTCCCAAGTCTGGGGCAGTCCCCCCGCCCCGAATGTGTCCACCTCCCATCACAGCCAAAAAGGGCAGATTCTAGCTGCCTTCCTGACCCAACCATGTGTTTGTTGACACGTGGATCAGTTTAGCAAACAAGATGCTCCCCACCAAGACTTTGAATCTGGAGACGGGAGACTGAGAAGCAGAGAGAGGGAAATACCCTTTCAAAAAGTTGCCTAAGTCAATCAGGTCCAGTTTCCACAGTTTACAGGGTCAAGGTGTTCAAGGTGGTACCCAAAATGCAAGCAGGGATGCAGTCCCAGAGTCTGTGTGGTTGGGAAACCTACACCATTCTACACGTCTTCACATCAGGGTCACCCACCATCCAGGTTTTCCTGGGATTCAGGGGGTTCCCGGGATATGGGACTCTCTGAGCTAAATCTGGGACGTGCTGGGCAAAGCTGGATGGTTGGTCAGCCTAGAGTAAGCCAGCGGACATAAAAGAGTTTTGGTGTCCACTTAGCTGCAAGTAACAGGACTCATGAATAGGTCCTGGAGAAAAGCAGGATCCCAGGAACGCCCTCCGCAGAGACAGCCTGCTGATATCAAAGGAAACGCTCAGTGATTTTATGAGAGTGACTGATTCAAAGTATTTTGATGTGAGCAGAGACAGATTTACCAGGAAGCAGGCTTCTGAGGAGGCTACATCCGGCCCTGGGAGGCCCTGGAAGGGGCACAATGAATATTCACAGGATTGTATTTTTTTTTAATTCTACAAAAGTAAGATTTTCTTTTTTTACAACAATGGGTTAAGATGCCTATCTCTTTCCTTTCTGACTTCCCCTCCTGTCAAGCGGTGAGTATTGGAGGGACCAAGGGCATTCTGGGAAATTCTGCTCAGGGGACATGAAGCTTAGAATACAGTTCATTTGGGTACAGTGGGATGTATTTGTGTAGTCACTGCCGCTTCCTCGGATAATTAAGCTGTTTCTGGCTGAGCTGGTGTGAGAAATGCACAAACCTAACCTTGAATGTTTTATCCAATGTCCACAAAAAGTGCTCTTTCAACACACAAGGATGCAGTTTTGAATTATCCATAACTTCAAAGCCTGAGAGTAGGTTAATAGAAAACTCCGAAAAAGATGGGAACTGCTTTGAAAAGACAAGTGTGGTCTCTCAAGGAAGAGATAGCTGGGGCCCTAAAATACTTCTCTCTATACAAAGAGGAGCTCTGGGGAGCAGACACATTCCTGCCCCGGATGCTTTCTTTTGGACTGGAATTGGTCAAACTTGAAACTGCGTTTAGTTAGGAGAGATAGCAGGTTTGGGAGCTTGAGGGTCTAATAGGGGCTATTTAAGTGTGAGATAAAAGTTTAAGGAGGGGGACTTCCCTGGTGGTCCAGTGGTAAAGAATCCGCCTTACAGTGCAGGGATGTGGGTTCGATCCCTCATCAGGGAACTAAGATCCCACGTGCCATGGGGCAGCTAAGCCTGCGCGCCGCAACTACTGAGCTCGAGCGCGTCAACTAGAGCCCTCGTGCTGCAAACTACAGACCTCACGCACCCTGGAGCCTGCATGCCACAACTGGAGAGGAGCCCGCACGCCACAATGAAAGATCCCACATGCCGCAACTAAGAAGACCCGATGCAGCCAAAAATAAATAAATAAAATAAATATTTTTTTAAAAGTTTACATCCATACAGAAATAGACTCACAGACATAGAAAACTAACTTGTGGTTATCAAAGGGGAAAGGTGGGGGGAGGGATAAATTAGTAGCGTGGGATTAACAGACACACACTACTGTATATAAAATAGGTAAACAACAAGGCACTACTGTATAGCACAGGGAACTATACTCAGTATCTTTTAATAACCTATAATGGGAAAGAATCTGAAAAAGAATATACAGTAAATCCCCTACATACAAATGCGTTCCATTCTGAGAGCACATTTGTAAGTCCAATTTGTTCGTAAGTCCAACAAAGTTAGCCTAGGTACCCAACTAACACAATCAGCTATATAGTACTGTACTGTAATAGATTTATAATGCTTTTCACACAAATAATACATTAAAAAAGACAAAAATAAAGAAAAGATTTTTAATCTTACAGTGCAGTACCTTGAAAAGAACAGTAGTACAGTACAGCAGCTGGCATCCAGGGGCTGGCATCGAGGGAACAGGCAGGAAGAGTTACTGACTGGAGGAGGGAGAGGAGGCGGGAGATGGTAGAGCTGAAGAATCGTCAGCAGCAGGAGAGGGAGGGCAAGCTGCAATGTCACTCACACCTGACGCCCATGGGATGCACGTTCGCGTCTTTGAAAGCTCGCAACGTGAAGGTTCGTATGTAGGGGACTTATATATATGGCTGAATCACTTTGCTGTACACTTGAAGCTAGCGCAGCGTTGTAAATTAACTATACTTCAATTTTTAAAAGGTGCTAGATTATGATGTCAGAAATTGTATTAGGAGAGAGAGGATGGAGCGGTGAAGAAGGGGGTGTGCCCCCCACCAGGTGAGGTCAGGCTTCTCCCCGTGCCCTGGCATTGCTAAGAAAAACAGCACTGAGCATGCTTTTGGGTTTTACACCTGGGAACTCGTTAAAGGCAAGGTCTTCCTGATGCTGTCCGTATCAGCAGCACCCGGCAGAGGGCCTGGACCCCAAAGTAGGCTCTCCAGAAATGTTTGCTGAATTCCACTCAAACGTCATGCAGGATCTATGACGGCTCTGACACCCAGTGCCCTGCCACTGACCAAAGGGTAATAGCAAGGAAGTGCTCTCCTAAGAAAAGGTGGACATAGACAACCAGTGGAGGGGATTCTGGGACCACAGATCCTTTCCCTTCCACTCCCAATGCTCGGCTAAGCCTGGGGACTCTGTGGTCGCAGGAGAGGGGAGGGGAGAGAGGACCTCCTGGCCCCCCGTGTAGAAGCCAAAAGAAGAGCAAAAAGTGCTACAGGGAGAACAAACAAAAGAGGGGAAGGAAAACAACTGCACTGATTTGAATGCCTGTGTGTCATCACATGTGTGCATTTAAGTGCAATTGTACATAAGGAGGGATCTTCCCTGGGGGTCCAGTGGTAAAGAATCCGCCTTGCAATGCAGGGACCGCGGGTTCGAACCCTGGCCAGGGAACTAAGATCCCACATGCCGCGGGGCAACTAAGCCCACATGCCACAACTACTAAGCTCGTGCGCCTCAGCGAGAGCCCACATGCCGCAAACTACAGAGCCCACGCACCCTGGAGCTTGTGCGTCACAGCTAGAGAAGAGAAATCCCGCACGGCACAACTAGAGAGGAGCCCATGCGCCGCAATGAAAGATCCCTCGTGCTGCAAATAAGACCCGATGCAGCCAAAAATAAATAAAATAAATAAATAAATAAATCTTTTTAAAAAAAATTGTACATAACGAGGTAAACGCAAATCAATTTTTCCAAGCTCTTAGAACAGGGATCCTTAACGGGCAGGTGGCGACACCTTGGTACCAAGAACCCCTCCTGGATGCACCGTCCAGTTTTAATGTATAAAAACAATCTGGGCTGCAGCTGAGGACAGATGCTGTCTTTGATAGCTCTCTTCCAGGTGGGACACTGAGCAGGGGGGTCTCAGAGGAGGAGGCTCAGTGTCAGGCATCTCTGACTTTGAGCAAACAAAGAATGGAGTTCCCTGGCGTTGGGGACAGCGGGCCCAGTGGGTATGTAAGAAGGCACCTTGAGGGAGTGAGAAGCTCTGAAGCCCCGCCCCCTTCCCCCCACCCAGGGAAGGGGTGGAACAGTCCCATTTGCAGTTAAACCCACCGAAGCACGCCCAGAGGGGGGCACCACCCCCATGTTGGAGGATCACCACTCATTCTTCATGTTTCAGAAAAGTCAACTTCATAACTTTCTCAGCTTCCATGGGGTTTTTTGTTTGTTTGTTTGATAGATTTTTTTTTTCTTTTTTAAACTCTTACTTCTGAAGAAATTTCAAATTTACCGAAAAGTTGTAAGAATCGTACCCAGATTCACCAGTTGTTAGCATTTTGCCACATTTGCGTTCTCGTTACATGTACATACATATTTTTTTTGGAATTATTTGAGAGTAAGTTGTAGACATGTCCCCTTTACCCCTAGATATCATCACACTATATCCTGAGAACAGGATGTTCTTCTTCTTTATTTTTTTTTGAAAATTTTAGAAGGAGGTTTATTTATTTTTTTATCAACTATATCAATTATAGTTGATTTGCAATGTTGTGTTAATTTCTGCTGTACAGCAAAGTGATTCAATTAGACATACATATTAATTATTAGAGAAATGCAAATCAAAACTACAATGCGGTATCACCTCACACCGGTCAGAATGGCCATGATCTAAAAATCTACAAACAACAAATGCTGCAGAGGATGTGGAGAAAAGGGAACCCTAGTGCTCTGTTGGTGGGAATGTAAGTTGGTGCAGCCACTGTGGAGAACAGTATGGAGGTTCCTTAAAAAATTAAAAATGGAACCACCATATGATCCAGCAATCCCACTCCCAGGCATATATCTGGAGAAAACTATAATTCAAAAAGATACACGGGCCCCAATGTTCATAGCAGCAGTATTTACAATAGCCAGGACATGGAAGCAACCTACATGCCCATCAACAGAGGAATGGATAAAGAAGATATGGTACATATATACAGGAAGTTCTTTTGCATAACTAGGTTACAATGATCAAAATCAGGAAATTTAATATGGATACATAGTATCATCAAATATACATTTTGTACTCGAAATTTGCCAGTTGTCCCAGTATAGCCTTTCTACTTAACAACGCTGTCCAGTGGAACTTTTCTCGATGGTGGAAAAGGCTGATGAGCACTTAAAACGTGCCTAGTGTAACTGGCCGAGTCAGATTTTCATTCAATTTAATTTTCTTTTAAATAGTCGCGTGTCCTGGGGGCAAGTGCTTAGCATAGTGGACCGCCCAGCTCTATGTCAACACCAACCCCACCTTCATTCCACCTTCCTAGGTTTTAAACAAATCATTTCAGACTCGGCTGTCAGCAGAGTTCCTCTTTCTCAGAGGTCACCACCTGAGGGGACCCCGGGCTGAGTAGACTGTCAGGTGTGTTTTGTTTATCCAGCATGGGGTTTTGTTTTTTGTTTTGTTTTGTTTTTTTTTGAAGTATAGTTGATTTACAATGTTGTGTTAAATTCTGGTGTACAGCAAAGTGAGATATATATATATATACATTCTTTTTTATATTCTTTTCGATTTTGTTTTATCACAGGATATTGAATACAGTTCCCTGTGCTATACAGTAGGACCTGTTGTTTACCCATTCTATATATAATAGTTTGCACCTGCTAATCCCAAACTCCCAATCCTTCCCTCCCCCACCCCCCTCCCCCTTGGCAACCACCAGTCTGTTCTGTATGTCTGTGAGTCTGTTTCTGTTTTGTAGATAGGTTCATTTGTGTCATATTTTAGATTCCACATATAAGTGATGTCATATGTTATTTGTCTTTCTCTGTCTGACTAATTTCACTTAGTTTGATAATCTTTATGTCCATCCACATTGCTGCACATGGCATTATTTCATTCTTTTTTATGGCTGAGTACTATTCCACTGTATATATGGACCACATCTTCTTTTTGTTTTTTTTTATTAAGGCAAACACTATGGTAATCTTTCTTTTTTTTTTTTAAACATCTTTATTGGAGTATAATTGCTTTACAATGTTGTGTTAGTTTCTGCTGTATAACAAAGTGAATCAGCTATGTGTATACATATATCCCCATATCCCCTCCCTCTTGCGTCTCCCTCCCACTCTCCCTATCCCACCCCTCTAGGTGGTCACAAAGCACCCAGCTGACCTCCCTGTGCTATGCGGCTGCTTCCCACTAGCTATCTATTTTACACTTGGTAGTATATATAAGTCCATGCCACTCTCTTACTTCGTCCCAGCTTACCCTTCCCCCTCCCCGTGTCCTCAAGTCCATTCTCTACATCTGCGTCTTTATTCCTGTCCTGCCCCTAGGTTCATCAGAACCATTTTTGTTTTTTGTTTTTTAGATTCCATATATATGTGTTAGCATATGGTATTTGTTTTTCTCTTTCTGACTTACTTCACTCCGTATGACAGACTCTAGGTCCATCCACCTCACTACAAATAGTTCAATTTCATTTCTTTTTATGGCTGAGTAATATTCCATTGTATATATGTGCCACATCTTCTTTATCCATTCCTCTGTCGATGGACATTTAGGTTGCTTCCATGTCTTGGTTATTCTGAACAGTGCTGCAGTGAACACAGGGGTGCATGACTCTTTTTGAATGGTTTTCTCAGGATATATGCCCAGGAGTGGGATTGCTGGGTCGTATGGTAATTCTATTCTTAGTTTTTTGAGGAACCTCCATACTGTTCTCCATAGTGGCTGCAACAATTTCCATTCAGTGTGGGGTTTTCTTAAAAAGAAGTTGACTGGGTTGCGTGCATTTAAATGCTGTGCAATTGCACATGACATTTGGAATGTCTGGCTTTTCATGAGATATGGGAGGCCTGGCAACATGGCTGCCTCTTCCTCAGGGGCCCTCCTCCTATATGGGTGCCTTCCCTGGGGCCTCTTTACCCTCTCAGGGTCTCTCCTTGGGGAACAAGGCCCAGGAAGTCTCTGCCAACCTGTCTGAAAATGCTTCTCAGCTTGTTCCAGGAATGGAGACAGGAGACCTGCCTGGTGGGGATGACACCTGGTTCCATTGGAACCAACCCCTGTTCTGTTCCCCAGGGGGTTTCTTCCACTCAGGCTAAATTCCAAGAATTGCCTGCTGCATGGACTCCCCGCCTTGGAGGTAGATGAGAAGATACAGTTGACACCTTGGGCAGGTGAGAGCAGCCCCTCTTCTCTGAACTACCGGGAGGTTGTCTGAATTCGGCTTCCAGAGATGATGCTCAGAATCCTAGTTCCTTCCAAGTGTTTGCCTGCTGGGCTGGCAGATTCCCCTCTGAAACACAGTGTTCTGGAGGGGTGTGGGTGTGTGTGTGTGTGCGTGTGTGTGTGTGTGTGTTTGGGGGCAGGAGGGTGTTCATAAAGTTTATTTGAAATCCGTTTTGGACTCACAGAATGATTGTGACCATCGTACAAAGAGTTCCCATACACCCAGCACCATGTTCTCTCTTAACAAGTTACGTTAGCAAAGTGCATTGGTTACAATTCATCAGTATCGATATGTGACTATTAACTAAAGCCCGTACTCGATTCAGATTCCCTTCATTTTTACCTAATGCCCTGTCTCTGTCCCAGGATCCCATCCAGGACACCACATTCCATTTAGTCATCCTGTCTCCTCAGTCTCCTCTTGGCTGTGACAGTTTCTCAGACTTTCTTTGGTTTGGATGACCTTGACAGTTTTGAGGCGTGCTGGTCGGGGATTCTACAGAATGCCCCTCGATTAGGATTTGTCTGATGTTCTTCTCATGACTGGACTTGGGTTATGTGTTTGGGGCATGAAGACCACAGAGGTGAAGTGCCATTTTCATCACATCACGTCAAGGGTCATGTTATCAACATGACATCACTTGTCATCGTGACACCTGGCTTAGGTTGTGTTTGTTGAACTTCTCCCCTGTGGTCACTTTCCCCCCATTGCATACTGTACTTTTTGGAAGGAAATCACTATGTACAGCCCACACTTAAGGATTAGGGCGTTACACTCTACACCTTATGGGCAGAGTGTTTACATGAAATATTTGGGATTCTTCTGCGTGATAGATTCGTCTATTCTCCCCAGTTTATTTATGCATTCAGTCATTCATACCAGTATAGACTCATGGGCATTTTTTTAATATTTCGGATTATAATCCAATACTAGTTTTTTTTTCTCAAACTGTTCCAGATTTGGCTATTGGGAGCTCTTCCAGTTGTCTCCTGTGTCCCTCTGACAGAGCCCCATCATTGCAGAGTTGTTTTTTGTTTGTTTGTCTTGACACTTCCTTACTTTCTGGCATTCAAGATTCTCCCTGCTCATCTTGTATATTTCCAGCCCCAGTCCTAGAATCAGCCATTTCTCCAAGGGGCTCGGGTTCCTTTTAGAATGGTATTAGAAATCAATATTTAGGCGCTAGGTGTGCTTGTTGCAATTGGGGTGTCTTTGCTTCTAGACCCTCTCAGCTGTCAGAGCAAGGAAATATATGTATACTAACCTGTGTATATATTCATACTTCTAAATATTTCTATATGTAACCATCTGTATGTATACTAAGCTAAACATGAGTTCACACTGATGTTTCCAGCTCTAACCCACTACCACACGGGTTATCCTGCACTCCCAGCCTCACGGTGGCTCCCTCCACCCACCATCCATGTATGGAATCGTTCAGTTCCAGTGTACCTGTATAGCAGTGTCAGCATGGTTAACCCACACCCCGAGAGAAAAATTGTATTGCCTAGAGGACAGCGCTTGTATATAATTTCTTTTGCCTTTAGTCTTATAGACCCCACTCATTTCCAAAGTTACTTAGGTCAACACTTTTCCCTACCCCTTCAGTGAAGTTGTTCACATATTTGTAATACAGTTTGTTTTGTCACATTCTGAATTCCATCCTAGGATTTTTGCCAACCTCCTAAGTGATTTTTTTGGAGTTTGCAACATACATTAAGTTTCGCTATTTGTGCTATAAAGTTCTGTGAGTCATGACAAATGGGTATTGTCATGTATTCACCACTACAGTATTATACAGAATGGGTCCACTTCCTTAAAAATCCCCTGTTCTCCACCCATTTAATCCTCCTCCCCTCCCCCTGACCTCTGGCAACCACTGATCTTTTTACTGTCTCTATTTTTGTCTTTTCTAGAATTTCATATAATTGGAACCATTACATACCTTTTTCAGTCTGGCTTCTTTTACTTAGCAATATGTATTTAAGATTCATCCATGCCTTTTTGTGGCTTGAGAGCTCATTTCTTTTTATCACTGAATAATATTCCATTGCATGGATGTACTACAGTTCATGCACCCATTTACCTATTGAAGGACATCTTGGTTGTTTCCACTTCTTGGAAATTATGAATAACGTGTGTATACACATTCACATGCAGGTAGTTATGTGGAAATAACTTTTTAAATCAGTTGAGTAAATACCTAGAAGCACGACTGCTGATCGTACAGTAAGCCTGTATTTAGCTTTGTAAGAAGCTGTCGCTGTCTTCCAAAGTGACCGGACCATTTTGCATTCCCACCAGTAGTGAATGAGCGTTCCTGTTGTGCCACATCCTTCCCAGCAATTGGTATTGTCAGTTTTTTGGATCTTAGTCATTCTAATAGGTGTGTAGTGGTAACTCATTGTTTTAATTGGAATAATTTTTTGAATGTGGCATTCTATGCTCCAAAAAAATGAGATGGCTTATGATATTAAATGACATGGCAATAAGATATAAAAAGAATCAGAAAACAAATTAAGTGAACAGAAAATGGGTATTGCCAGATAACTGGAGTGGTTTATTACTGCACTTGACTACATTCAGCTTTATGTTGCAAACAGTTTCCTTTATACTTGAAAAGAAAGCATACAAGGTTACTGGGAGAGAAAAAACTTTTTCCTGCTCCAAACTTAAGTGGAAATTTATCTTGTGAACTTTGAACTAATAGACTTTGGTTGTCATAAAAGACGGTGTTGTCAACCAGTTTTACAACCGTAGCAACATGCTTCCAGCTGAAGTTCCTTATATCCGCCTTCCAGGGAAGCTGCCCTCCTTCAGCCGCCTCTTCTTTCTAAGAGTCATGGTTTGCTGAAACGTATGACTCAGAGCATCAGTGTGTCTTTCGCTAAAGAATTTTAGAACAGCAGATGTGATGACCTGGATGTACTAAACCCTGATAAATACCTACCTGTGAGTTGAATTGAATAAAGATGGTATAGACACCATCGTACATGGTGATGCGGAGTTGATCTGGCGGGTTTCTGCCAGTGGTTCCCAAATCTGTGGTGATTCTCTCTAGAGAGCAGATGAGAATAAAAGCCGGGTCCACTGCGACCCCAGCAGCCTTCTCTCCCTTCCAGCTCTAACTTGGGATTTCTTACTTTTAGTTTTGCTATTCTTTGAAGAAGAGTCTGATTTTTAATGCATTTTCTTTTTTAAAAAATTTTATTGAAGTATAGTTGATTTACAATGTTGTGTTAATTTCTGCTGTGTAGCAAAGTGACTCAGTTATACATATATATACATTCTTTTTTATATTCTTTTCGATTGTGTTTTATCACAGGATATTGAATATAGTTCCCTGTGCTATACAGTAGGACCTTGTTGTTTATCCATCCTATATATAATAGTTTGCATCTGCTAATCACAAACTCCCACTCCATCCCTCTCCCACCCCCATCCCCCTTGGCAACCACAAGTCTGTTTTCTGTATCTGTGAGTCTGTTTGTTTTGTAGACATGTTCATTTGTGTCGTATTTTAGATTCCACATATAAGTGATATCATATGGTATTTGTCTTTCTCTGTCTGACTTACTTCACTTAGTATGATAATCTCTAGGTCCATCCATGTTGCTGCAAATGGCATTATTTCATTCATTTTATGGCTGAGTAGTATTCCATTGTATATATGTACCACATCTTCTTTATCCGTTCCTCTGTTGATGGACATTTAAGTTATTCCCATGTCTTGGCTATTGTGAATAGTGCTGCTATGAACATAGGGGTGCATGAATCTTTTTGAATTATTTTTTCTCCTGATATACGCACAGGAGTGGGATTGCTGGATCATATGACAACTCTATTTTCAGTTTTTTGAGGAACCTCCATACTGTTCTCCACAGCGGCTGCACTGACTTACATTCCCACCAGCGGTGTAGGAGGGTTCCCTTTTCTCCACACCCTCTCCATTTAATGCATTTTCTTAAAGTGTAGTGGTGTCCCTCCACTGGAGGAGATGCCTAGATTTGTAGGAAGCTCTGAAGTGGCGATCTCCTCCCTCTGGTTTTCCTTTGGGATGGCTGTGTGGGCAAGAGTGATTGCTGAGTGATTCGTGTTCACCTGACACGTGTGGAGAGAAGCCAAGGGTTTGGGATGAATAAGTACAAGGAACCTTAACTCCTTTACCTGGAGTTAAAGGAGCAAAAAGGTTCTTGACAATATTTCAAGTTAATTTTCCACAGTCCCGCTGAAGACAGAGCAGTGGAAGGAAATGCAGTTGTCTGACAGCTTATGTGTCTATCTCAGCCGTGAGATGGAGAGAAACAGGTGAACTAATGATGCTACATCCCCTCTTTTTAGAAATCCGCTATGCAGAGTGCACTGTCCAAAAAAAGAAAAGAAAAAAAGCACAATGATTGTCAGTAGCTATTTAGACAGAATGATAATAATGCTTTTTCTAGAGTGTCCATTTATGCCAAATTGCTGTGAAATTTTCCAAAGCTAATGAGATATTAAACGCATTTTGTTGAGGGAAGAAGCTGATTAGTCCTTGGTTTGGTTTTTTAATGTAATTGGCAAGGAAAAGTACACGGCTTACATTTTGGAAGTAACTTGCATTCAGAGCCCTGTGGAAACATGACTGGATTTGTGAAGGACATGAAGACCTTGCTGGCTTGGCTGGGAACTTGACAGCAGTTGTGAAGTGTAACTTCTCCTCTGGATTGAATTCATCCAATGACCTTTCCTGGTGTTTGTAGGGAGCCCTTCGCCTCTCGTTTAGATGCCTGAACATTTTATTTTCCAACAGGACTCTCATGGCTTTCAAAGGCAGTTCTCATTCTGGTAAGGATCTCAAACAAATAAACCACTACACAAGATTTAAGCCAGTAATCAATAATTAACCTATATCAAACCCATAGTTAGCCAGTATGGAACTATATGTTATATAACACATAGATCATGGGCTGTGTGATGTAGGACATTTGGTCTTCTGGAACCAGGGGAATCTTTGAAACTGATATAAGTTATTGATAAACGGCACCAAACCAAATTCTTTTGTTCCCCTTTAGGGTGGGTGGGGGGACAGTTTGAAGAGTCCAAGGTTAGTTCAACCTGGGTGGGCTTGAAAAGACAATTCTATCAGCTTGAAAAGTAGTTTCACACCAGTTTCCCAATATTCTCAAGCCATATATGGAAGATTATTATTTTAGCTGATATATTTTTGTGTGTAAAATCCCCACTTGTGTGGGATACTAGCTACCTAATCCAAACATTGGGAGGCTAGATATTCCCCAACTTCCAGTTATGTCCTTTAAAATATACCTAGATATGTAGATTGTTATATGACCAGGTAAGAATAAGAATGAACAATGCTTCTGAAAACACAACTGAAAATCCCTTCTATTTAGTGAACCAGAAGGCGTGATTGTAACTATAGTGATGCCAGTCATCACAAATGATAAAATTCAAGTGGAAACATAGTGCTTCACATTCAACAAAGTCTTGAAATAGTTGAACAAATGAGAGAAAAATGGTAAAAAATGGCAAACCCTTGCATTAGCATGTAGGGGTAGATAGAGGCAAAATCGAATGTGACAGGATTCAGACCCAGATCTTCAGATGCCAAGTCAGGTATACTGCTCCCTGCACCTGTGGCTTCAAGTTTCAAGGCAGAACCCAAGCCTCTCATTCTGAGCTGGCTGACTTATTCTGCCTTACTAAGAAAGTCAGAGGGCCTCTCTGACCTTCAGTCTCCAAATTTGCAAATGAAATCCATGTGAAGGGGGAGCTTCTCTTCACTAGTTAATATGGAGGGACCAGTGGGTTAAAGGTGGATACCAAGAGTCATATGCCTCCATACCCCCCCCCCGCTTCCCCCTCCCTGCCTTTCAGTTTTGTGAGGAACTCTTAAGAATAGACAATAACAAAGGCAAGTATGTATTAAAAGCTTACATGTGCCAAACCCTGTTCTGTATGCTCTGAGTACATCTTCTCATTTGAGTTTCACCTACTCTGTGCTGGTTTTAGCCTCATTGTAGACATGGGGAAACTGAATCATGGAGAGTTTACGTAACTGGGCCAAGTCTTACAGCCAGATGATGGCAGGTCTAGGATTTCAGCCTGAACAGCCAGGATCCAGCCATGTTCCCTTAGGAGAGATGAGACTTGAACGGAGGTAAAGAAGTGCTGTCCAGTGAAACAAAATGTGAGCCACAAAAAAGTGAGCCACATATGCAATTGTAACTTCTCTAGTAGTGACATTTTTAAAATATTCATTTTATATTGGAGTATAGTTGATTTACAATGTTGTGTTAGTTTCAGTTGTACAGCAAAGTGATTCAGTTATACATGTACGTATAGCTATTCTTTTTCAAATTATTTTCCCATTTAGGTTATTACAGAATACTGAGTAGAGTTCCCTGTGCTATGAAGTAGGCCCTTGTTAGTTATCTATTTTATATAGAGTAGTGTGTATATGTTATTCCCAAACTCCTAATTTATCCCTTCTCCTCACCTTTCCTCTTTGGTAACCATAACTTTGTTTTCCAAGTCTGTGACTCTGTTTCTGTGTTGTAAATAAGTTCACTTGTATCATTTTTTTAGATTCCACATATAAGCAATATCATATGACACAGTATTTCTTTCTCTGACTAACTTATTTCACGTAGTATGATAATCTCTAGGTCCATCCATGTTAGTAGTGACCTTTTAAAAAGGAAAGAAAAATAAAATGATTCTTAATAATTATCTTATTTAACCCAGTATATCCAAAAATTTATCATTTCAACACATATCAGGATAAATAATTACGAGAGAGTTTACATGTTTTTTCACACCAAGTCTTTGAAATCTGGTGAGTATTTTATACGACTCAGTTTAGATTATCCATATTTCAAGTGTTCGATAGTACTTGGGTCTGGGGGATACCGCCAGATCAGGAACATGGCTGGATCCTGACTGTTCAGGCTGAAATCCTAGACCTGCCATCATCTGGCTGTAACACTTGGTCCAGTTACATAAACTCTCCATGGTTCATAAACTGTCTCACTGTCACCCTTAGTCACCCAAAGAGCCAGGCTGCTCTTATTTCCTACCCATAATAGAGCTCCACAGTCCAATCTTGAGCATCCTTTAGGATGCCAGTCAGTTACTGGAATGCCTGAGCTTCCCCCTCTATTCAGCCTTGGGGGCAAGGGGAGGGTTATCACCAGCCTCGTAAATTGCAGACATCTTCTGCCCTGTGGACAGACACCCAGATTCCACAGTCCTGTCGTCTAGATCGGGACTTCAGTTTGCCCGAGGCTGGGCGGCCAGTTCTGTGGGTTCACCCTGGCTGGAGTGAGTCCAGCTCGGTGAGTCAGGTCATGAGTTATGAGTAACCCAGGAGGCTCTGGAACAATTGTCTTCCTGACTAGCTTTTGAATCACCCGATCCTCTCCGGGATCAGATCAAGTTGGGGAAATTGGTTTTGCCCAACCAACCAGGGCTCCCTGCCAGGATGTCTCATCTGGTCCCTTTTTCCTTCTTGGCTCTCAGACAGCCAGGCACTTGGCAGCGGGAGCTTGAATTTTCTGGAATCGCTTTTGCAGGGAATTTGGCAGAAACTAATCAGCCCCTTCACGTGGCTTCCATTCTCTCAAGGTTTAGTTCATTGGGTCATTGTTTTCTCCCCGCTCTCTTTCATTTAAAAAAAGCCCTAACCATTAAAACATAGGATAACTCCGGAAGCTGGAAAGTACTTTAAACAGAATGAAAAATCGAAAGAAGATTCTGGTTATGGTGTGTCGTCAACTTCTCCCGTAACTGAAACCAGTCTCTCTCCACCTGAATCCTGGCCCAGAAAATTCTACGGGTTCAGCTTCCAGACCCCTCTGCCCAAGGTATTGGCAGAGACTTTGATACACTGGGGCAAGATGTAAAATTCTTGCAGGAGAAAGTGCTCCAATACTAGAGGGACTCTAATGTCGAAAACAAAATATAACAGTGGAGTTAATTAGCATCGCGTGGCTCACAAATCCCCCTCCAGGGGCTCCTCCTCTATTTAAATCAGAGAGGGAACAGCTCCCGCTGAGAGACCCGTTCCATCGACTGCCCGGACCCCTGTTGCCCGGCTTTTCCCTTGGTTCTGGGAGGAGGGACAGCTGAGCCCAGGATGGGGAGGGGGGGCAGCCTTTACCAGCTGCCTGTTTATAGGACCGGCCACCTCCCGGCCTGCCCTCCCCTCCCCCCTTGCTGCTCTATCCAGACTTTCTTAACCCAGGCATTTTCCCCAGCAGCCTTTTGGTGAGCCTGGACTTTTTAAACTTTTTTGAAATTTTATTTTTATTTTTTATTTTTTTAATTGGAGTAGAGTTGATTTACAATGTTGTGTTAGTTTCAGGTGTACAGCAAAAAGATTCAGTTATACATATACATGTATCCACTCTTTTTAGACTCTTTTCCCATATAGGTTATTACAGAATATTGAGTAGAGTTCCCTGTGCTCTACAGTAAGTTCTTATTAGTTATCTATTTTATATACAGTAGTGTGTATATGTCAATCCCAATCTCCCAATTTATCCTTCCACTCTGCCTTGTCCCCGGTAACCATAAGTTTGTTTTCTACATCAGTGATTCTATTTCTGTTTTATCAATAAGTTTATTTGTACCATTTTTTTAGATTCTGCACATAAGTGATAGCATATGATATTTGCCTTTCTCTGTCTGACTTACTTCGCATAGTATGATAATCTCTGGGTCCATCCATGTTGCTGCAAATGGCATTATTCCATTCTTTTTTATGGCTGAGTAATATTCCATTGTATATATGTGCCACATCTTCTTTATCCATTCATCTGTTGATGGACATTTAGGTTGTTTCCACGTCTTGGCTATTGTGAATAGTGCTGCAATGAACACGGGGGTGCATGTATCTAAATATAGAACTACCATATGATCCAGCAATCCCTCTCCTGGGCATATATCTAGAGAAAACCACAATTGGAAAAGTACATGAGCCTGGACTTTTTGGCCCAAGCTCTCCTCCCAGCCTGGCCCTAGGAAGGGCATTTCTTACCCGACCCTGCCATTATTTCCCTCTGGCTGTGCACTGGATGCTTCCCAGATGCCCTGCAGGCTTACACCCACCCCACCCGGCAGGCATAAGAATCCCCTCTTTACAAATGAAGAAATTGAGACTCCGAGAGGTTAAGTGATATTTCTAAGGCTGAACCTGTGTAAGAGGTTGTCCTAAGACTCCAAACCAAACCTCTCTTGCTCCAGAGCCCTGCGCCAGGCATCCTGTACCTCATCCTTCTCTGGGCCCAAAAGATAGAGATGCTGTTGCTACCACTGATAGTATGGATGACAGGGGCAGCTAATACTTTGTGACTGTTGCATTTTGCAAAGATGAATAACTGCATTAAGTCCCCTACATACGAATGAGTTCCATTCTGAGAGCATGTTCGTAAGTCCAATTTGTTCCTAAGTCCAACAAAGTTAGCCTAGGTACCCAACTGGCACAATAGGCTATATCGTACTGTACTGTAATAGGTTTATAATGCTTTTCACACAAATAATACATAGAAAACAAACAAACACAAACAATAAAGAAAACATTTTTAATCTTACAGTACAGTACCTTGCAAAGTACGTAGTGCAGTACAGCAGCTGGCACACAGGGGCTGGCATCGAGTGAACAGGCAAGAAGAGTTACTGACTGGAGGAGGGAGAGGAGGTGGGACATGGCAGAGCTGAAGGAACGTCAGCAGCAGGAGAGGGAGGGCAAGCTGCAATGTCACTCACGCCTGACATTGGTGGGACGCACATCTGCATCTTTGAAAGTTCGCAAGGCGAAGGTTCGTATGTAGGGGACTCACAGATGTTAAGGTTGGCGGAAGGGGTCTTCTCTGCAAGAGCTGTTCCATCCTGCACACAAAGCCTGATTTAATCTGAGGAGCCCCTTGAGGGGCTTATATGAGCCATACGACGGGAATAAAGACACAGACCTACTAGAGAATGGACTTGGGGATATGGGGAGGGGGAAGGGTAGGCTGTGACAAAGTGAGAGAGTGGCATGGACATATATACACTACCAAACGTACGATAGATAGCTAGTGGGAAGCAGCCGCATAGCACAGGGAGATCAGCTCGGTGCTTTGTGACCACCTGGAGGGGTGGGATGGGGAGGGTGGGAGGGAGGGAGATGCAGGAGGGAGGAGATACGTTAAAAAAGAAAAAAAGCAATGTTATATATATATCTGATCATCTCCCATCCCCAACACTCTGACAGCGAGGCTGAAGCCCCTCCCACTGGGAGGTGGAGTCTCTTTCTCCTGTGTGGTTTGAGGTGAGATCACGAAGGATTCTCTCCCAAGGCTGCAGCATCTCACAGCCTGACTGGGCGGGTCACATCCCAGCTCACTCACGTAACTCAGGACCTTACTGTGGGCCTCCGCTGCCTGCCTCCGCCGGCAGGACTAGTCGAAGCATGGGAGCTTGCTTTCCTCCCAAAAAGGACTCCAAGAAATGGAGGAGGGGGTGGGGAGGGAGCTGGAAATCTTGTTGTAACCTCATCTCAGAAGTGATGTCCTGGGACTTCCCTGGCCGTCCAGTGGTTAAGAATCCACCTTCCAATGCAGGGGACACGGGTTCGATCCCTGGTCAGGGAACTAAGATCGGGCATGATGTGCTGTGCAGCAAAAGAATTTAAAAAAAAAAAGAAAAAGTGATGTCCTGTCACTTTACCACATTCTGTTCCTTAGAAACGAGGTCCAGCCAACACACAAGAGCAGGAAATGACACAAGGGCCTGAACAGCAGCAGCTCGGTTGTTGCTCTCTGTTGATGTTCTGTTGATGCCCTGGACCCGGCAGTGCTGTACCCATTGCTCGGATACACACACTGAGGCGGCGGACCTGAGACGGGCTTATCCTTGGCAAGCAGCTAGTGGGACGTATTTCAACGTGAACATCCTGGCTGCTTTGCTTCCTTTTGGAATTTCGATTCCAGGAATGATTTGCTGCAGACGACACAGATTCCATTCAAGGATTTTTACACTCTTAATAACTTTTCCAAATCAACTCTGCACTTAGTTATTTTAGGGTTGCATGATCCTGAGCCCCACCCTCCTCTCTTCGTTTCTGAAGCTGCTGGGCCATGAAGAACACTGATGGAACTTCTGAGCTGTATCCCCCTTCTCCACTCTGGCCACACTTGACAATCACCTGCGGGGGGTGGTGTGAGGGGCGGTGTTAAAAAGTCCAGTTGCCCAGGCCACACCCACACTCATCACATCAAAATTTCTGGAGGGGGTACCCGGGTGCTGGGATGGTTTTATGGAAAGCTCCCCAAGGGACTCCAATGTGCAGTCCATCTGATGGCAATCACCAAGGGATCCAGGAGAAATGCAGATTCTGAGTCAGCGGGTCCGGGGTGGGGCCTGAGAATCTGCGTTTCCAACAGGCTCCAGGTGAGGCGGACGCTGTGGGTCTGCTGCCCACACTTTGAGGGGCACCAGTTTAGGGCCGTGGTTCGCAGTCTTGGCTGCGCAGTGGAATCCTTGTGGAAGCTTGAAAATTGCAGATGCCTGGGCCCTGTCCTAGGCATTTCTTTTTTTTTTTTTTTTTGAAAATTTATTTATTTTTATTTTTGGCTGCGTTGGGTCTTCGTTGCTGTGCACGGGCTTTCTCTGGTTGCAGCGAGCGGGGGCTACTCTTCATTGCGGTGCACGGACTTCTCATTGCGGTGGCTTCTCTTGTTGCGGAGCATGGACTCTAGGCGCATGGGCTTCAGTAGCTGTGGCACACGGGCTCAGTAGTTGTGGCTCGCGGGCTCTAGAACACAGGCTCAGTAGTTGTGACGCACGGGCTTAGTTGCTCCACGGCATGTGGGATCTTCCCGGACCAGGCTCGAACCCGTGTCCCCTGCATTGGCAGGTGGATTCTTAACCACTGCACCACCAGGGAAGCCCCCTGTCCTAGGTATTTCATTCAGTGGGTCTGGGCTGAGGCCTCAGCATCAGGAGTCACCTAGGTAATCCCCGTGTGCAACTGAGGTTGTGCACCCCTGCTCTGGACGCCTCCAGAATCTTCCTTCCCCCTCCCTCATCCATCACCCCAGCCTCTACCCCCAAACTGCGTCCTCCCCACCCCTTTCCTCATTGAAGCTCTTTCCCATGAAGGCAGCTGATGTCAATGTGCTTTGACAGCAGCAGGGCAGGCGTCCAGGCTCACAAAGATCTCTCTCTGGGTCCAGAAGCTTCCACCATTAGCGATTCCCCTCTGTGTGCTGAGCATCACTCTCTCCTTGGGGTCCTTTTAAAAATACAGCATTCCTGGGGCTTCCCTGGTGGTGCAGTGGTTGAGAATCTGCCTGCCAATGCAGGGGACACGGGTTCGAGCCCTGGTCTGGGAATATCCCACATGCCGCGGAGCAACTAGGCCCGTGAGCCACAACTACTGAGCCTGCGCGTCTGGAGCCTGTGCTCCGCAACAAGAGAGGCCGCGATAGTGAGAGGCCCGCGCACCGCGATGAAGAGTGGCCCCCATTCGCCGCAACTAGAGAAAGCCCTCGCACAGAAACGAAGACCCAACACAGCCAAAAATAAATAAATAAATTAATTAATTAATTTAAAAAAAAATACAGTATTCCTGGGACTTCCCTGGTGGTCCAGTGGTTAAGACTCTGCGCTTCCAATGCAGGGCGCACGGATTCGATCCCTGGTCGGGGAACTAAGATCCCACATACCTTGCAGTGCGGCCAAAAAAAAAAGAGTATTCCTGAGATTGGTAGCACATTAAATCTCTAACAAATCTCTAAAAGACTCTCCTGGCCTCCCTACATGCAAATGCCCTCCCTCTGTCCTCCAAAATGCAACCAGAAGGCTCTTCCTAAAATGCAAAATCAAATGACACCCCTTCCTTAAACCCTCCCATTCCACCCCCCCACCCCGCTTTCTCCAGGAGGCTGTGGCCCATCTCTCCGCTCTGCTGGTCGCGCCTTGACTGGCCACATTTCAGCAGCTGTGCTCTGTGCATCCCGAACCTGCCCAGCCTCCCTTGGCCTCGGGCCAGCTCCTCCTGCAGGGCTCGGCGCAGCTGGAGAGAGAGGAACACCCAAGGTCAGGGTCTGGGTCCCCCGCTAGCCTGACCCGCTGTCTGACCACAGCACCCGCCACCGTAACTACTCACAAAGGGCTTGGAAGGAAAGAAGGAGGAAATAAACAGGCACGTCAAGGGGCAGGGGTAAATATACTAAAGGAAAGAAAAGGGGGGCAGGGAGCAAGCTTTATCCGGCCATTCCATTCTGGGTCTTCGCGGTGGCAGTTCTTTCTTTGCAAAATACCCTACAGTAGACAGTGGCTCTGGCCTGGGCCCCAGGTTTTCTTGAAGGGTCACTAGAAAATGAAAGGATGAATCGACCAACTTTCTTAACCACACACCTCTTTTCTGTCTGGTAACTCTCAAAAGACCCCAATGCTAATTCAAAAATAATGACTCAGCTTCATAACGCAAAGGTGGAAGCGTTTCTCATTGACAATGAAAGTGGACGAACCCCACTGTGATGGGAAGGATACTGAAGCCCGACCTCCGGGGGCTGTATCTCTAGGAGGATCCTTTCTGCCAGTGTGGAGTTGACTCCCGAAGGAAGATGAAGCAAACGTTGTTTCCACTCTGACCTTTCCTTTCTGCCCCTCCTCCTGTCCACTCTCCCTTTTCTCTCCTCCTCTGGCCCCCCTTCCCTCTCCCTTGTGCTGGCTGCTTTGCCGTGTTTCTTGGTGAAAGTAGACGAACAGAGAGCCTCAGCCCTGCTTTTATACCCGACCACAAGTCTGGCGCGGAGAGCCCCCGCCTATGACACGCCCTGGTCCCGGCTGGGTCACCTGCCCTTGGCCTGTTTTCCTGCCCCGAACGCCCGTGATGAAAGCGACTCATTCTTGCCCTCCCACACGTGTACTCAGGGCTACGGGCTGCTCCCAGGGAGCATGTCGTCACGATGAAAGGAAATGAGAGTGCCGTGGAATCTCCTCGAGTATATTGAAAAAAACAGGAATTTTATGTTGCATGGTCAAAGCTGTCTAAGGATGGATGGGTTTACATACAAGGTTTTCAAAAATGAGTTTTAGTGTTAATATACCTAAATGTAAAACTAGAATTTAATTTTCTCTTTCTGTTAAAATGACCACGTTTTTATGGACTATTGGTCTGCTCTTAATAAGAGATTATAATATTGTTTTGTTTTGTTTTAACCTTTTAAGTAATCTGCCTAGGAAACAAAGATTCTGTGTCTTAGAATAATTTCCTCTGTTGTCTTTATCATGTGCTTGATTATTTAAGAAAAGAAAGTCTTTTCACTTTCAAAAAAAAAAAAAACAGCCAATCGTTTGACAACTGTGATGTTTTAACTGCCATTAGTAATAAGCAACTTATTACTTTTCTTTGAAGAATCAAAGTGCATCCATGAACTCTAAACCAGAGGCCTCTTCAACTTGCAAGCGCATCTGAAACACCTTTGAAAATGTACTTTCATTCGTGCTTTGGGGAAGATGTTTAGGGACTGGCTGGGGAGAGACATACCTTTAAAAACAACATTTTGTGAGATTGTAGTACAAGTTGAGTAGATGGTATGCTTCCTTATTGCAGAGCACAGTGTAGAACTGTGCTCAGTATGATTTATTTAAGACAATTCATGAATTGAGAGTAGGTGGGGTGGAGAGATGAGGGGCTGGGGTGGAGGGTTGGGGTCAGCTACCACACGTCACTGTCATCTGTGTGTTCCCTTCGACTGCAGGATAGCCCCTGACACACAGTAGGCGCTCAATTAATGTGTATCGAACAGAATTGCTTGTCCGCTGGCTGAGTCCGTGAAGCAGACGTATAAAGAAATTGCCCCACTCTGAAAACTCCCTTTGGATTTTAGCCCAAACTCTATTTCAGCAAATATTATTAGGATTAGAGATACACTTACCCACAGGAAAAAATAAAATGGAAAGTCACTCTTTTTTTCTCCATCGTGTTAAAAAAAAGGTCTTTTGAAATCCTCCTCTGCCATGTCTTATCCATCAGTCTTACATTAACATGATATGTTGCTGTGAAAATGCTTCCCTTAAACACATCAAATGGATTAATGCTGGCACTATATCAGGTACAATTTCTGTTTCCATAAAACATCTTTAGACACATAAAAACTACTTCAATGAGAAGTTAGAAAATCCCTCTCTCCTCCTGTCATCCAGTCGGCTCTGTGGAGAAAGCTGACATTTCTGGAGGCTCTGGCTTTGTTCCCTCCTGTGGGAGCTGTTGCTTTGTGAAGGAGCTGGCTCTTCCCTGGGAACCTCTTCCCCCTGCGGGTAACAGCCTGGGGAGCACAGCCTACGAAGCGGCTTCAGCCCACACGGACCAGGTGGAGGACAGGAGAGAGGCAGCAAGGGAAGGCAGGAGCTAAGCCGGTTCACCTCGTGGCAAGAGTGCTTGGAAAAACCTTCCTCGCTCTGACCTTGGGGTCAGTGGAGACATAGGGCAAAAGCTACCCTGGGGTCATCACACCCCAGAAAAGCAGCCCAGCGCCCCTGTGCGAGCCGTTATTTCCGGGGACACTCTCTCCCTCTGCGACCCATTCTTCTTCACTCTTAGCCTCTGATGCACAAGAAATACACTAGGCTCGTGGCTCTCATTGTGTGGTCCATGCACAAGCAGCAGCATCTGGGAACAGGTTGGAAATGCCCATCCTCCATCCTCGGGTCTAAGGCCAACGGACAAGCGACCTGCAAGCCCTTCAGGGGATTTGGATGCAAGTTCAAGCTTGAGAACCACTGCATCTGGCAAGCGATGGGGAGGGAGCTCGCTCCTTCCTCCCTTCAGCTGGCAAGGATAACCCATCAGTTCTCCAGATTCCCTCCTCATGATCCTCACCAGCTGAGGACTAAGCTCGTGTGTTACAGCTCCAAAGGGCTTTCAAGATGACAGAACAAAAACAACATTTATAGAGTGCCTGCTATGGACACGGTCACAAACCTGCCACGTGTCTTGTTTCTGTAATCTTCAAAGCAATCCTTTCGAGGTGAGTTTCCACCATTGTTACGGGCCCAACTGTGTGCCCCCAAATTCATATGTTGAAGCCGTCACTCCCAGTACTTCAGAATGTGACTGTATTTGGAGATGGGCCTTTAAAGAGGTTAAAGGAGGCCTTTAGGGCAGGCCCTAATCCAATCTGATTGGTGTCCTTATTAGACAAGGAGATGAGGACATACAGAGACACCAGGGTGTATGCACACAGAGTGGGGCCATGTGAGGGGAAGGCGGCCATCTGCACCCCAGGGAGAAGAGCCCCAGCAGAAACCAAACCCGCGACGCCCTGAGCTGGGACGTCTAGCCATAGACCAGTGAGAAATTAATTTCTGTTGTTTAAGCTGCCCTGTCTGTGGTGTTTTGTATGGCAGCCCTAGCAAACCAATACAATGGGCAGTAAAGTGTTTCTCTGGAGAACCCTGACTAACACAACCATTAAAAATATAAATCCAGGGCTTCCCTGGTGGCGCAGTGGTTGAGAATCTGCCTGCCAATGCAGGGGACGTGGGTTCGAGCCCTGGTCCGGGAAGATCCCACATGCCGCAGAGCAACTAAGCCCGTGCGCCACAACTACTGAGCCTGCGCTCTAGAGCCCACGAGCCACAACTACTGAGCCCGCGAGCCACAACTACTGAAGCCCGCGCACCTAGAGCCCGTGCTCCGCAACAAGAGAAGCCACCTTAATAAGAGGCCTGCGCACCACAACGAAGAGTAGCCCCCGCTCGCCTCAACTAAAAAGAAAGCCCGCACGCAGCAACGAAGACCCAACGCAGCCAAAAATAAATAAATAAATAATAAATAAGTTTAAAAAATATATGTGTATATATATAAATCCAGGGATTTCCCTGGTGGTCTAGTGGTTAGGATTTGGCCCTTTCACTGCAGAGAGTCGGGTTCCATCCCTGGTCGGGGAACTGAGATCTTGCAAGCCGAGCAGCGTGGCCAAAATTAAAAAAAAAAAAAAAAAAAGTCCAGACCACAAAGACAGCTGTGCCCAACCCTGTTCCGGTGCTGCGTGTCGGGTACGTTGCAGGTGTGTCCCACTTAAATATTGTAAATACGCCGCCATGTAGGGCCCATCAAAAGCCCCATTTTACAGATGGGGCGCTGGGGCTTGGAGCAAAGTGACTTGCCCAACTTGGTACAGCTGGTAATGGTCGAGGTGGGTTTTGAAACCAAGCAGGTAGACCCCAGAGTTGATAAGTTCACCACCACTGTCAAGGCCTCCCTGCTGCAGGCCCTGAGCTTCAAATTCATGATTTCACGTTCACAGCAATTCATGAGGCATCCGTGGCACTCTTCCTACCCCATCTTTCTAGGTGAGAAAACGGAGGCTTAATGAAGATGAAAACAGTCGCTCGAGGCCTCACAGCTAGCGGGTTACTGAGCCCCGAATCGAGCCCAGGGCCCTTCTCTTTCCTGGCCTCTTTCCAGCCAAGGAGCATTTCTTTTTCCGCAGGCTTGTTTGTGTCTTCAGAGGAGATTCCTGGAAGCCTTCAGGATGCAAGAGAACACATCTTTGCTGGAAGAATTTAACAAGAAGTAGGAGAATGTGAATATCAGGAATAATGTAAGAACAATCCTTCCAATGTGTCTCGTGTTCTCTGTATGCCCAGCGCTGTGCGGGGGCCTGGATCCTCTTATGTGACGTTGCTTAGACACCAAACAGCCTCTCCTGCAGGCTCTACAGCAGCAGAGAGGGGCAGTTAACAAAACTAGCCGGAAGACCTTGTACGAGTCTTGGAGCCTCTGTGTGCCTGTTTCCTCCTCTGTAAAATGGGGGGCTTGTCATGAGGAGTAACTGAGTTAATACATGCAAAGCGCTCAGAGCTGTGTCTGATGCGTAGTAAAGGCTATTGTAAGTATTTCCTGCTGTTACTATAAGACAGGCTGAAAAGTGCCTCTGGTCCCTCGTCAGACGAGTTCTCAGGAGGCTTCATTTCAGCCTCGGGTTGTCTAGGAGGGCCGTGGTACGGGATGTGCTCCATGTGAGCCCGTGTTAGCTCATTTCCAAGTGCAGCACAGAAGGGAGGTTGAGGGAAATTGACTCTACAGCCTGCATGACGTGTCCACGACTATCTCTTGCTAAACCCAGACTTGACAATGAGTAAATAGTGTTCCATCGAAATTCAACCACAGATATCCCCGAAATTTTCCCTGGTGCTTTCCTGCCATAAAGCCCCTGTCATAAAGCTGTCTCATTAATAATAGTAGTGGGCTTCCCTGGTGGCGCAGTGGTTGAGAATCTGCCTGCTAATGCAGGGGACACGGGTTCGAGCCCTGGTCTGGGAAGATCCCACATGCCGCGGAGCAACTAGGCCCGTGAGCCACAATTACTGAGCCTGCGCGTCTGGAGCCTGTGCCTCGCAACAGGAGAGGCCGCGATAGTGAGAGGCCCGCGCACCGCGATGAAGAGTGGCCCCCGCTCACCACAACTGGAGAAAGCCCTCGCACAGAAACGAAGACCCAACACAGCCAAAAATAAATAAATAAATAAATAAATAAAATTAAAAAAAAACTAAATCAGAAATTATTTTTTAAAAAAATAATAATAATAGTAGTAACAGTGATTAATAATGCTAATGTATGAGTTACCCAGTATAGGTTAAAACCATAAGCCAAAAACCCCAACAGAACAATGTAGAGGTATGTTTTGCAAGCATCATGTGCATGTTGGTTTGTTAGAGATGTCATTTTTTTTTTTTAATTTTTTTTATTTATTTATGGCTGTGTTGGGTCTTATATGGGAAAAGAATCTGAAAAATAATAGATATATGTATATGTATAACTGAATCACTTTGCGGTACACCTGAAACTAACACAACATTGTAAATCAACTATACTCTAATATAAAATAAAAAATTTTTAAAAAAGCAGTGTCCTCACAAACGTATATAATTATACCCATTTTATGGATGAGGAAATCAAGGCGCAGGCAGGCTGACTTGGCCACAGTCACAGTGGTAATGCTGGATTCATACTCAAGATTCTCTCTGGAGCCACAGTTTGTCTCATTGTACCCTGCTGTCCAGCCTGTCTTGTTAAGGGTGACTTTGGATGCCTCTGGCTCCAGGAAACACACAGACTGGATTAGCCGTGGCAGCTGGTTTATCTACTGTCTTAGTCCATTTAGTGCCTTCATCTATAAAAAAAAAAATACTATAGACTGGTATTCACAAATATGCTACAGCATTCTGCCCCTGACCCCCACATTCATGTTCTGTTTGTATGTGAAATACTTTCATTCCATCCCAATGGCTCCCAAATTCTTAACTCTTTCCAGCAAAGTCTCCAAAGTCAAAGTCCAAAGTCTCATCTAAATATCATCTAAATGAGATCCAGGTGAGCCCTAAGGTACAATTGATGCAGAGGCAAGTTCCTCTCCGGCTGTGAACCTGTGAAATCAAACAAGTTATGTGCTTTCAAAATTACAATCGTGATCAGGCGTAGGGTGGACATTCCTACCAGGCTGGGGTTGGGCCCCCAAGGCTCGAGGTGGTCTTGCCCGCCCCCCTGGCTTGGCCTGAGGGCTCTTCCCTGGCTCTGTGCCTGGGCTCCCCTTGGAACCCCGGCGGAGGCGGGCAGCCATAGCCCCACGGCTCATGTACTCTTCAGACAGCTCCGCAGACACTGCCAACTTTACCTGTTCCCTCTGGAGGGGAGGCCACCTCAGCCCACACTGCCCAGGGGCTGCAGGCGCCCCCCCGAGGCAGCTGAGGCTCACGGCAGGTGTGGGCAGCAGAGCCTCGGTGGAAGGCAGCCCTGGCAGCGTGCACAGAGGTCCTGCAGGTGCCAAACCCTCCTTGGAAAGGGCTCGGAGTTACTCTGTGTTACCCTTGGGGTCGTTCTTCCCCTGTGCTGCACACCAGCTCCCCGGCCTCCGGTGAGATGGCTGATCCACACTGACCTCTGTCTCAGACAATGGTTTAGCCTGAGTGTTTCATCACAACAATACTGACAGGCTGAGAATTTTCCAAATCTTTAAGCTCTGCTTCCTTGTTGATGAATGTCTTTAAGTCATATCTTCCTAGAAGCGGTAAGGAGAATCAGGCCACTCCTTCAGCACTTTGCTTAGATAGAACTTCAGCTGAGCATCCAATTTTCTCGACCTCCCCCAAGACACTAGGACAGGAAGGCAATTCTGCCAAACTCCTTGCCGCTTTATAATAAGCATGGCCCTTCTCCGCTGTCAATAACATGTTCCTGGTTTCCATCCGCGATTTCATCAGAATGGCCTTTACCATCCATATTTCGACCAACATTCTGCTCAGGATTACTTGGGTGTTCTCTACGAAAAGGGGGGCTGTCTCTACAGCTCCCCTCTTCTCTTCCTGGGTTCCCTCTTTCTTCCTTATTTGTTATGGTAGCACCCCACTTCTCCCTATCAATTTCTGTCTTAGTCCGTTCAGGCTGCTATAACAAAATACCATAGACTGGGAAGCTTATAGACAGCAGGCATTTATTTCTCACAGCTCTAGAGGCTGGGAAGTCCAAGATCAAGGTGTTGGCAGATTCAGTGTCTGGTGAGAGCCTGCTTCCTTGTTCATAGATGGCTGTCTTTTCACTATCTCCTCACATGACAGAGGCAGTGAAGATGCTCTCCCGGGCCCCTTTTATAATCCCATTCACGGGTGCTCTGCCCTCCTGCCCTAATCACCTCCCAAAGGCCCCACCTCCTAATACCATCACACTGGGGATTAGATTCCAACATATGAATCTGGGGCGGGGGGAGAGATATTCAGTCTGTAACACCTAGGCACAGTGACATAAAGCTTCTTGATGATGGCAACACCTGCTGGAGACTTGTACCAACCAGAGACTGAAAAAGTCAGAGACCCACAGCTCTGGTAACATCACTCCATCCAGAGCCTTCTGCATAATCTATGTTCACCTCATAGGCTCCCTGTCCAGAACCATCCAATGTCAACCCCGCTTTCCTTCTGATAACAAACTAACAGACTGTGCTTTCTCGACCTCACACTGGGTCCATCATAGGAGCTCACAGTGAGGTCCAAGGGTGGAAACTCTACCCAACCTGACCTATCAGTTTCTCTCTCCCAGGAATTTGAAATGTGAATGGAGACACCCAGATTTCTAAAGTGGCTGGAATTGTGAGAGAAGGGCTGAAAAGTCCTACAGTAGTCATCATTCTTGCCCTTGCTGGGACTTTGACGTGCAACATTTTCTTTGATTCTTACAAGCTACCCTTCTTTTGTAGTTTAAGCAAGCCAGAGGGGATTTCTGTTGCTTGCAAACAAAAGACTACTGAATAATATATAAAGCTATACTCTTGTGGTCAAGCAAGCTGACAAAGAAGTCAATATATAATTACAAAATATGATAAAGTGCCATGACAAAAAAGAACAGAAACTTGGAGAGACTGACATTGGAGACCAATTGTAGATTGGGTGGTCAGGGAAAAGAGCCTTTGGGGAGATTATATTTAAGCTGAAACCTTAAAGATGGAGTCAACCATTTGAAGAGTGGAAGTGCAGGCAGAAGAAAAGCGTGTGGAAGAGCCCTAGAGCAGGGAGGTGAGCCCCCGGAAGGGGTGGGGTGAGTACAGAGAGATGAGGTTTATTCTCTGAGTTTGAGTCCAGAGCAGTTTTCTTCCTCTTGGTTAAAGTGGTGAATGCCTGTAGTTTTTCCCTCTTGAAAATGGGCATAATACATTTTAGCACTTAGCTGTACCATTGTGTGTGTGTGTGTGTGTTGCACAATGATATGGACCCACTTGGGAACAGTCAAGTCTGTTCTCCATATCATATGATTTTAGCACCTGCCTGCAAAAAGCCTCTGCTGGACTGAGAGCTTGATTTCTTCAGGATTCACTTGGAGAGATCAGATCATAGAAAATGTGTCCTGGGTTTTGGCAGATCCTTTGCAATCCAGGCATATCGTGGGTGTGCGTGTGATGGGTGATGGGGAGAGGTGGGAATGAGTAGAGGTGTGATATGGGAGAGAACTCTGTCATACCTGCAATCTCTCTGCCCTCTCCACGTTAGTTCACTAACTGGAGATGTGTATTAGTTAGCTACTGCTGCCTAACAAAGCACCACAAACCTAGCAGCTTAAAACAATGCCCACTCATTAGCTTACAGGTCTGTAGGTCAGAAGTGGGGCACCGTGTGGCTGGGTTTTGCTCAGGGTTATCACGGCGTCAAATCAAGGTACTGGCTGAGGCTGTGGTTCTCATCTGGGCCTCATGGTCCTCTTCGAAGCTCACTAGCAGGTGGCAGAACACATTCTTTTATGGCTGCAGGACTACGGTCCCCATTTTCCCCACCCCTCTCCATCAGCAGTTCACAGTATGGATGTTTGCTTTCTTCCAAGCCAGGACAGTGTGTCTCAGTGACATCCCCTTCTGCTACCAGTTGGAGAAGACTCTCTGCACTTAAAGAAGCTGGTGTGATTAGGTTAGGGCCACAGGGATAACCTCTCTATCTTAAAATCAACTGATTAGTAACCTTAATTACATCTACAAAATCCCTGGACCATGTAAGGTGACATAAACACAGGAGAAACACTGGGGGGTGGAGATCGTGGCCATATTACAATGCTGCCTGCCACGGAATGCTGTTGCTGTTTGCCTGCTCCCAGAGTCTTTGCACAGTGACTTAATGGAAGTGTAACCAAAAGTGGGGTCCGGCTGCTTGCCGCTCAAAAGCCAATAAAGAGGCAAGGTTGGTGGAAAGGAAAGTTTGCCTTATTTTGGAGGCCAGTAACCTGGGCGGGAGGGCAGACTCCTGTCCAAAGGCCAACTCCCCCCCACTGACAATCAGGGGGCAAGAGCTTTTATAGACGGAGGGAGGGGGCTACATGCAGAAACAGCACAGGCAGCTCTGATGGTCGACTTGAAATTGGTCATCGGTGGTCTGATCAGTGTCATCTTGATTGTTTTAAGTACAGTTAGTCTTTATAGTTCCAGAGTCGGTTTGTTCCCATTTCTTTGAGGCCAGCTCTCGGAATTGTGGCAGCTTATGTCATGGCTACAGTCTGGTCATCACGTAGTTAACTTCTTCCACCTGGTGGAGGTTTTAGTATCTACAGGACAGCTCACACGATAGGGCTCAGAACATTACCTATAGCCCTTGAGGAGGAACTAGAGGTCCTTAACTATGCTCAATCACGAAACTATTATTATTTAGTCTTGTTGGACTATCTTCCTTTGTTTCTGCATTTGCTCACTTCTCTGATTAAACTTATTCTTTGGCTAAAGTTTTTCTACACACAAAAGGCAGGCTGAGGACATGGGGAGGGGAAAGGACCATAGGGTCCTGCTCTGTTTCAGAAGGACCCAGCTTCCATGAGTATACAGGTAAAAAATAATAATCTCCTCTCCTTCTTATTTCTCCCCATACTTATTACCCATTGTATTAGTTTCCTGCAGCTGCTGTAAAAAGTGATCACAAACTTTGTGGCTTAAAACAACAGAAATTTATTCTCTCAGAGTTCTAGAGGCCAGACGTCTGAAATCAAGGTGTCAGCAGGGCTGCACCTCCTACAGAGGCTCTGTGGTGCAGGTGTTTCTCCACTTGTGCCTGCATCACTCCAATCTCTGCCTCTATCTTCATATCACTTCATCTCTGTGTGGGTCTGGGTCTGGGTCTGGGTCTGGGTCTCTGTTATAAAGACATATGATTTCATTTCACACCCACCTGGATAATCCAGAGCAAGAGCCTCAAGTTTCTCCACTTAATCACCTCTTTTGCCATATAGTCAGCCCTCCGTACCCGTGGGTTCTGCACCCGTGGGAAGATTCAGAACCCGAAGACATGGAGGACAGACTGTACTACGACATTTTATATAAGGGACTTAAGCATCTGCGGATTTTGGTATCCACATTAGGGGCAGGGAGGATCCTGCAACCAGTGCCCCATGGAAACCGAGGGACAACTATGTAAGGTAATATACACTTTTTTGCCACATAAGGTAATATTTACAGGTTCTGGGGATTGGTACTTGGACATATCTTTGGGAGACCGTTTTTTAAATAAATTTATTTTATTATTTTTGGCTGTGTTGGGTCTTCGTTGCTGTGCGTGGGTTTTCTCTAGTTACGGCAAGCGGGTGGTACTCTTCGTGTGGTGCGCAGGCTTCTCATTGCGTTGGCTTCTCTTGTTGCGGAGCACAGGCTCTAGGCGCGCGGGCTTCAGTAGTTGTGGCACACGGGCTCAGTAGTTGTGGCGCACGGGCTCTAGAGCACAGGCTCAGTAGTTGTGGCACACGGGCTTAGTTGCTCCGCGGCATGTGGGATCTTCCCGGACCAGGGATCGAACCCATGTCCCCTGCACTGACAGGCGGATTCTTAACCACTGCACCACCAGGGAAGTCCCGGGAGACTATTTTTCAATCAATCACACCCACTGTCCACATTCCTCATTCCCATGACCTGGGTACCAAGTATCCAGTTGTCAGACGGCAGGTATTTGTGACAGTTTTACCGATTGCTCACTCTGAGATGCTGAAGGTAATTTCTTCTTGTCTTTGACATGAAAAAACTAAAACATTCGTTTAGTCTGTATTCATGCTCGAAACTGCCTGATCTTGTTGGCAAGTCCAAAGATACGTCACCTCAGGCTCCAAAACTCTCTCCCTCTGGAGGCTGCATGAACCTCCATCACGTCCCTTGTGGACCAAATGTGAACCTGAGATCAAACATCTGCACGGACCATACAAGGTCTTCACCAGGCTCCTACAACACCACAGGGGGACTTGAGGGCTGGTCCCTTCTGCTTTTGAGGGTTCTTTTTGAAATGCAAAACCAGAGTTACCTACAGGTCTCTCCTACCTTTCTTTTTTCCTTTTGATACTCTTCTGTCTCAACTGTCTATTATGGTTTAATATAAAAGCTATTTCTTAAGAATAAAGGAATCCTTAAAATTCAAATGATGCATACAGATTACTTTTCAACTCATTTTACAATATGTGATTTGTAAGTACTCTTAAGATGTGATGATTTCTAGTTAAATCTGGGATCTGATTATCCTTATCTACCACCTGGAAAGTGTCTGTCTGAAGCAGAACTGAGAATAATGAGAGAAATGAGTCCACATTGATTAATCATCATGTCCTACAAAAGCAACAAAGTCCCTTTAAAAGTGATCATTGAAGGGAATTCTGAAAAGGATGGGGCATTACATGAAATAAGGGCAGGGTGGTCTTAGAAAAAAAGGTTCTCCAACTGCCTGTTGCATATTTCGATGCAATCATTCTAAATGCCAATTTATTTTTATTCAGACTTTCAAATATTGTTTGAGAAACACACCATACAAAAAGAGTGTCTGTAATGTATATGTACAGCTTAAGATTAATAATGACATGAACATATAGCATTCTTTTTTTCAAAGCAGTCGGCTTAGAAAGGCTCAGTATCACTGGGGTATGAAATACTTGACATTCTATCGTGGAAATGCCAACACACAAATTATCCTTGTTCGTGTTTTGTTGCTGTAGCTCTGTGTTTCCCCATATAATGCTGTGCAAACATTTTATCAGAAATGGTAGAGGAAAGAAAACCCTATTGTTAACCACAACTGATAAAGTGATTTTGTTGCCGGTATGACAGTCTCTGCATTTGGATGGCTACGTTGTTTTCTACATTCAAGGAGGGGCAAAAATAACACACTGAGGGTGGTTATAAAGAAGCAGAGTGGAAGTTAAAAAGGCAGTACGCCATCATCTTTTCGCCTCCTTGGCTTCTTCATTTGAAACCCATTGTGAAAATATTACAGAGGCACAGCCCACAGACAATCTGTGACTTTAACACAGCCCGGGAGGCCCTGGGGTGCGATGGGTCTGGACTGGGCAGGTCACACAGGGAGGCCCCAGGCGGGGTTTGGTCCAAACGCCGGGTGGTAGTGGGGTGGGGGGCGGACTCTTTAGCATCAGCCTGGGCTACGTTCTCACGCCTCCTGTACCTGGGTTTCTTCCTCCATCACGTGGGCAGGATAATGACACGAGCCTACCTTTGTTGTGAGGATAAAGTGAGTCAACACAAGTAAAGTCCGTGATGGCGGACCCGGCCCCGGTGAATGCTGATTTGCTGGACTCGTGTTGTTGCAGAATCCCAGCTCCTTCCACGCCTCCCTGACACCACCTGCTCCCTCTCCATCCACTCCAGCCTCAAGCCTTTCTCTCTTGACTTCTGCCTTGCCAGCTGTGTCCTGGCTCCCTCGGCCTGCAACACTCCTCCCCGCTGTGCCCAGCTGTCAACAAAAGCCTCCTGCTACCCTCCACTGGTAGCACATCACCCGCCTTATTTCCTTGGCCTGTATCACTTCTGAACTTACCATATTTATTTGTGTGCTTGCTGATGGCCTGTCCCCCACATGGCGTGACCAACTGGTCCCCGTTTGCCCAGGATTTGCCCAGTTTTAGCTGCAGAGTCCCAGGTCCTGGGAAGCTCTGTGAGGGCAGGGACTTTGCTTCCCCACCTCTGTCTCCCGGGCCTAAACAGTGCCTGCAACACAGCAGCCCCTTGGCGAGTATTTGCAGAATAAGCCAGTGAATCACTAAGCCCCTGGGTGAGAAGGAGGCCGGGCAGAGGCCTGAGAAAGACAGGCCTGGAATCCTGCATCAGAACTGCATCAGTCCCCGAAGCTTGAACCTTAAGCCCACCACCGCCTGCTTCCTGGCATCCTCATCAATGGTCTCTATGGCCCCCGAGACGCCTCCGAGGCCGGCAGCAGTTCTGCATCCGCGATCAACACACACAAGGGTCTGGAGACCCCAGGCGATCAAGGCCAGGTGGAAGTTTTGGAAGCTGACACGGTATCACATGTCACTTCCTCATGGACCAAATGCCTGGAGCCAGCGTGTCAGAGTCAAACTTCGAGTGTCGGGCTCTGAGCTCTCCCGCGGCCTGCAAGCTGTGACACAGAAAACACAAAGAACGACCGTTGACCCTCGAAAAACGATTTGAACTGCGCAGGTCCACTGATGGGCGGGTTTTTTTTCACTAAATACGGTCCGCGGTGGGTTCAATTCGCGGATACAGAACCGCGAATACCCAAATACCCCGGCCACCTGTAAAGTTATACGTGGAATTTCAACTGTGTGTGGGTCGACGCCCCTAACCCCTGCATCGTTCAGGGGTCGGCTGTATTCTAAACAAGAGCAAAAAAAGTTGTAAGGAAGTGTCGTGAGGGGAAGAAAACAGAGGCTACCAGATATTTAGGAAGGAGTGGGGGGAATTTTGAAGAACTGGGTTTCTCCCTCTCTCTGTGATAAGGAAGCCCTAGCATTTGGCTTTGTGGTCAGGAGAAACATACACACAGAGATGCAAAGGAAGCCTGGAATGCATCCTACACCTAAGGAAACGATGCTAGGATGATCTGGTGAACACGTTATCAGGCTAGAAGTGAATATCTCTCTGGGGGACTGTGAAATTTGTACTTCACTTTCTCCATTTATCAAGCAGCAATGGTCATCTCTACCCTGACTTCCCCATGTAACGAAGATGTTACGTTATCGTGTGATGATCAGCCTGATCCTATGGGTTGAATGAAGTAAACAGCTCCCTCTCAGGGGATGTGTTAAGTGGGTCGGGTCATTCCAGTTGAGTGACTAAATCAATTTCAGTTGACAGGTTGGTTTCCTGCTGCTCCAAAAGTTTTTGCAACAGGGAGAATTTACTTTCTCTTTATCAACAGAGACAGCTGGAGCTCAGAGCTACTTGAGGTCTTCTAAAGAAACAGCCTAAAGAATCATGATGGCAACCTAACATTGGTACACATAAGAGTCATCCTTTAACCTATCAGGGTAAACTATTAATATTTTAGAATCTAGACTTTTAATATGAGGGGAAGGGGCGGGCGTTGGGCTGTGCACTGTGGGATAGAGACCCCACCAGCACCTGGGGTCCAGCTGGGGCCACAAACCAAAGTCTGGATATTCCTCCGAGGAAGTGCTTCTGAGGCTCTGATTCCTTGTCTCGTACTAAAACCTGACTTCTCACTCCTCTCTCTGCAAACCCCGTGCTTTAAGCTCACCGTCCCTCCTCACCTTTGCTTGTCTTGGTGCCTAGACTTTCCTGACCTTCCAGAAGCCATTACTGAAGCCCAGCTCAAAGGCTGTCTCCTCCACGAGAACCCCCTCCAGGCTTTCCCTGCCAGGAAGCATCTCTTCATGTCCCCTCCCTCAGTGGCCACTGCTACCATGCAGGGTCTTTGGGTCTCTTCTCACATTATAGATCTCTTTTCCTTCTAAGCAGCAAACTTCCTGGAGCTCGACCTTGTGCATTTTAGTTGTTGGATTGCCTGGAGCCTAGTACAGTGTGCCGAGCCCCATAGGGGCACCATAATTATTCACTAGGTTGAATCCAAGTGGGAGAGCAGCTGTGAAATCTACAAGCCACATGGGAGCAGGAGCGTGAATCTGGAGGAAGCAGGACCCTGGTGCTGACTGTTATCAGGGCAGGCTTCAGAGCTTAGGTCAGCCCTGGTCCACAGATGAGCGGGCAGTTGTTCATGTCGGAGCTGTTCTGCCCTGATCACCACGTGACGGACATTGTCTGCGTGATGTCATTCATCTGGAGATGCAGAATCTTAGCTGGCCAGTGTTCCCTTCACAGGGATCCATCTTTGCTCCCCAAGGCCAGGCATAGGTGACCTTGGTGTCTGAGTCCTGCGGGGCACTCAGGAGCAGGGCCTGGGCCAGTTCCGTCCCAATGTCAGGAGAAAAGGGTGCCAGGAATGAAAGTCAACAGAGCACTGTAGGGATGTGTTTGATCATGAGAAACCACATGGAGGAAAAGCCTCCCATCTCCATGGAAAAACTGACAGCTTTTCCAGGCAGCTGTGTAAGTGGAGGAGAGATGGGGAAATTTGTAATAATTTGCAGGTTTGCCCAGAGGATGGGGTTGTGTCATTTTTCCTGCAACAATCTGTGCTGCTGGCTGACAGCATGGAATTTCTTCCTGGACTGAGTTGGCGATTATTCACAGACTGTGCAAAACTGAAAACAGGGGCTTGTCCAAATCTGCTAAAGAGAGAGCCGAAAGTGGAGGATGGATGGAGGTCCCCAGTCGCTGCTGCTCTGCTCTGTGACCACTGCAGGGGTCCCTTTCTTCTCTCTGATTCACCTGGGCCCCTGGCTTCACTGGCCACTTGCTGGCTGGCCTGACCTCTTGACAAACAGTCCTTAGGCAATTCCTTCCTGGGCCTGGGCTGCAGCCTTCTCTCCTACACCCACAGTGCCTTTCCTTGCAGGGACCTCGGAGACAGATGGTGCAGTAACCCAGGAAGCGTTTCCCAGGTCCAGCAAAAGGGATGCAGGTTTCTGATTGCTGGGAGGGATGCTCTCTGTGTTACCAACAGGCTCTGAAACTAGGGAAGCCAGGGCCTCCCCGTGCACTCCCAATTGTAGAGTGGTTGAATAATAAAGCTGAAAGAGACTCCCCCCAACTACTAGCAAGCTGCCCTTTCTTAACATTTCGGACACCTTTTTCTCTGACTCAGTCCCTCCAGGTAAGGCTAACCTCAGAGTCTTAGCGCCTACCCTATGAATATTCTTATTGCCTGATGGAGGGGCCAGGAGTTGACTTCTGGTGTCCGTCTCTCTTAATCTCTAGCTCAGGCCCACTTTTACACACAGGTGCGTTCTGTGTAGTGCGACTCTTGCAAATCTGCCAGAATAGGGTGGCCAGATAAAATACACGAAGCCCAGTTAAATGTGTCATTTAAATGAACATCGAATAATTTTTTGTATAAGTCTTTCCCAAGTATTGCCTGGGACATACCTATAGTAAAAATGACTTGATGTTTATCTGAAATTTAAAAGGATCTGGGTCCTGTGTGTTTCTTTGCTACATCTGGCTACCCTAGCCAGGCAGTCCCTGACCTTGTCCGTGACTCCTAATCACGAGGAGTGATTATGTATCTCAGCAGCAGGCGTCTCTAAGGCATGGTAGATCAGTTAGCTGATGCCACCGAAATGCTGCTCAGCCAATGACCTCAGAATTCAGTGGCTTAAAATAGTAATTCTTTCTTCTTGTGGATTTGTGGGTCAGCAGGAGTCGGCCGATCTAGGCTGGCTCGGCTGGGGCATCTCGGCTCCAGATCTTTCGTCCTCTTCTTGAGACCTGTGAGCCCAGGCAGGTCCTCGTCAGTGACAGCAGAAGAGCCAAAGAGCAAAGGCAAATGCACAAGAATTTCAAGCCTTGGGTCACATCACACAAGCTAACGCTCCCTTAGCCAACGCAGGTCACGTGGCCAAACACGCTATCAGGACGTGGAAATGTGAATGGCGTGGATCTAGGGAAGGGGGAAGAGTTGCCCAAACACTGTCTGTATGAGAAGAGGCACAGTGGGCAGCCCGGCAAGCCTAGGCTCTGACCCCACTTTGTCACTTTGCAGCCGTGAGACCTTGGAAAAGTCTCTCTGAACCACTGGTTACTTATCCCTGAAGTAGGGCTTTGGCAAAGGTTTAGAGTGACTTGACTAAGTGACCACTAAAGGGTCACCATATCATTATGGTTAAGAACAGGAGTAATATAAGTACCACGTGCTAACCGATTGCACCACTAGCCGTTAAAATAGAATGAAATAATGCCATTTGCAGCAACATGGATGGACATGGAGATTATCATACTAAGTGAACTAAACCACACAAAGACAAATATCATATGATATCACTTATATATAGTATATATAAAAAAAAGATACAAAAAAGAAACAGACTCACAGTCTTAGAAAACAAACTTATGTTTACCAAAAGGGAAAGGTTGGGGGGGAGGGATAGATTGGGAATTTGGGCTTAACATATACACAATATATACACATATATATTGATTTCTATATGAATTAGATAAACAACAAGGACCTACTGTACAGCACAGGGAACTCTGCTCAATATTCTATAATAACCTACATGGGGAAAGAATTTGAAAAAGAGTGGGTATATGTGTATGTATAACTGATGCACTTTGCTGTACAGCAGAAACGAACACAACATTGTAAATCAACTCTACTCCAATGTAAAATAAAAATTAAAAAAACAAAACAAAACTGGGGTCATTGGGGGAGGCCATGGGGTAGCCGTGACTGCCAGTGTCCGCCTCTGACCCCTAAACTTGTGGTCCTGCTCCAGAGTTTCCATGAAGCCTACGGCCAACAGGCTACGCGGAGGACTGTGGGGTATGGGTGCAGCAGGGTGCTGGGCCCTGTTCTGTGCCCGTGTCTCTGCCCCTCGGCCCTGCAGCCTCCCCCCAACAGACTCACCCCTCCTGTGAGCCTTACCCTCCCTGCTGCAAAGGCAAGGTTGAGCTGCTGTCGGCTTGATCTGCTTCTGAAATCAGAGCTCCTTCCTTCTCTAGAAAGGGATCAGCTTACAGGGGCTGAAGCCCTTCTTAGAGCTCCAGCTCTGGGCTCAGCTCTACTTCTGGATGGTGGGTTTGAGGATTAAATGAGTTAATACAGGTACAGTCCGGTTAAAAGAAGGCCTAGGGCTTCCCTGGGGGCACAGTGGTTAAGAATCCGCCTGCCAAGGCAGGGGACACAGGTTCGAGCCCTGGTCCGGGAAGATCCCACATGTCACGGAGCAACAAAGCCCGTGCGCCACAACTACTGAGCCTGAGCTCTAGAGCCCATGAGCCACAACTACTGAGCCCACGTGCCACAACTACTGAGGCCCGCACACCACAACTACTGAGCTTGTGCTCTAGAGGCCACGAGCCACAACTACTGAGCCCACGAGCCACAACTACTGAAGCCTGTACACCTAGAGCCTGTGCTCCACAACAAGAGAAGCCACCACAATGAGAAGCCCGCGCACCACAACAAAGAGTAGCCCCCGCTCGCTGCAGCTAGAGAAAGCCCGCACACAGCAACGAAGACCCAACACAGCCAAAAATAAATAAATAAAATAAATAAATGTATTTTAAAAATAAAAGAAGGCCTGTTACAATGTATGCACTACATGACTGTTGAGGGGGGAGACAGTTGTGTGGCATTTGTTGTGATTTTCATTATTATTATTATTACATTCTGGTCTTGTTTCGTGGTTGTGATAGCTTCTATCTCTGAAGGTCTAGTTCCTTTTTTTTTCTTTTTTTAAAGTTTCCTTCTGCTTCCTGCATATTTTGTTTTCTCTGAATTCCTTTTTTCTCTTTGTTTGATCTCTTATTTATTTATTTATTTTCTCGAATGTCTGGTGGTCTTTGTCTCTGTTTTCACATTGAAGAGAGACAGGAAGGCGGTGAGGGGGGGCTTAGAAGCCAGCCTTCAAAATGGTACCCACTGATTCGCACCCCCTGCTATCTGCACCTCCTATGCAGGTGGCTCCTATAGTGACTCAAGCAGCCTGGGTCACCAACATTGATATTGCAGAAATGATGGAGTGTGACTTCCATCCAGGGCTAGATCATAAAAGACATTGTGGCTTCCAGCTTGCTGTCTGGTACCACTTGCTCTGGGTGAAGCCGGCCACCATGCTGTGAGGAAACTCATGGGACCCTGTGGGCAAGTCTGTGTGGTGAGGAACCAAGGGCTCTGGCCAACAAACACCAAACTGCCAGGGAAGGAAGGGATCACCATCTTGGAGGTGGTGACTCCTGCTTCAGCCAGCATCCTGACCTCATGAGAAACCTTCAGCCAGAACACACAGCTAAGCCATTCCAGAATCCTTGACCTACAGGAACTGTGAGGTAATGAATGTTTATTTTTGTTTTAGGCCGCTACATCGCCTGGTAATTTATTATGCAGATTACTAATACAGGAAGGGTAGTTGGCTGACTAATACAGGGAGGGTAGTTGGCTGACTGGTTAGAGAGAGGAATCTGGGTATCTAACTAGTCATCAATTAAACTTTCAATCAACCCTGGGTGTAGCTCCACCCTACACCCCAGTGTTTAGAGGTACTTGGTCCTCCAAATCCTGAGGCTTTCTAGAGTTCTACCAAGCAAATACACCCCTACTTTGTAAAAAGTAGGTTTCAATTTCCCTGTTCTGTCAAGTCAGTTATCATTTTTCCATCTGCTTTCACTTTTTCAAAATTTTATTGCCATGGCTCGTCTGCTGCCAACTCCCCTCTTGCTCTCTTTGGCCTTGTGGGTTGTATCATTGTTTTTAATATACTGTCATTTAGTAGGGTGTGGGAGAGGGCAGAGTTCATGTGTGTGTTCAATCTGCCACATTTGGTCAAAGTCGGAGGTGATCCTTCAGCATTTGGAAAACCTCCCTGGCTTCTGGGGAGCACAGCTACGGCCACTCCATTTTTAGAAGGTTGGTTGTGTGGGCACACAGAGCTGAGAAGTGTTTGAAAGACCCAGCAGACCCCTTGGTGCTGCAGTGCGGGTGTGGCTTAGGGAAGGGAGAGGAGGAGAAGGAGGAGGTCTACCTCAGCCCTTTGAGGAGGAGTCGTGTAAGATGATAAAAGGAAATACCTGGAAGATGGTAAGAACAAAGACATGTAATCAGAAATGGGCATGTAGAATGAGGGTGTGCACGTGATAAAACTCATCAATTCCATCCTCGGGATACCTGATATTATAGACAGACCCATGGCTTCAGACAGCATCATCCTCTACTCTACAGACGATGAGGAAGAAAAATCAACTATATATAATACTTTTCAGTATTGTTTTAAGGAAAACAGTACTGAAAAGGAGTGATGAGAGCAAGTATCCTTGCCTTGTTCTTGATGTTAGCAGGAAAACTTATAGTTTCTCACCATCAAGTGTGCTGTAGGTTTTTTTGTTCATATTCTTTATCAAGTTGAGGAAGTTCCCCCCTCTGTTCCTAGTTTATTGAGAGTTTTATCATGAATGAGTGTTAAATTTTGTCAAATGTTTTTTCTGTATCTATTGATAATATCATGTGGTTTTTCTTCTTTAGCCTATTGATCTGATAGATACATTGATTTTCTATTGTTGAACCAGCTTTTCATACCTGGGGTAAATTCCACTTGGTCATGGTGTGTAATTCTTTCTGTACATTGTTGGATGTGATTCACTAATGTCTTGCTGAGGATTTTTACATCTATGTTCATAAGAGATATTGGTCTGTAGTCTTCTTTTCTTGTAATGTCTTTGTCTGTTTTTAGTATTACGGTAATACTGGCCTCCTAGAATGAGTTAGGAAGTATTACCTCTACCTTAATCTTCTGGAAGAAATTGTAGAGAATTGGTATAATTTCTCTTCCTTATATGTCTGGTGGAAATCATCAGAGAACCCATCTGAACCTGATGCTTTCTGTTTTGGAAGCAAACAGAATTGTTGATTCAATTTCTTTAATAGATTTAAGACTATTGAGGTTGCCTATTTCTTCTTGTGTGAGTTTTGGCAAGTCGCATCTTTTAAGGAATTGATCCATTTCACCTAAGTTATCTAATTTGCCGGCATAAAGTTGTTCATACTATTCTTTGATTATCTTTTTAATGTCCATGAGATCTGTAGTGATGTCCCCTCTCTCATTTCTGATATTAGTAACTTTTGTCCTCTCTCTTTCTTTCTTAGTTAGCCTGACTAGAAGCTTATTGATTTCTTTGATCTTTTCAAAGAACCAGCTTTTGGCTTCATTGATTTTTCTCTGTTGATTTCCTGTTTTTAATTTAATTGATTTCTGCTCTAATTTTCATTATTTCTTTTCCTCTGCTTACTTTGGATTTAATTTGCTTTTCTTTTTCTAGTTTTCTAAGGTGGAAGCTTAGATAATTGATTTTAAATCTTTCTTCTTTTCTAATATATGCATTCAATGCTATAAATTTCCTTCAAAGCATTGCTTTTGCCGGATTTCACAAATTTTGATAAGTCGTGTTTTCATTTTCATTTATTTTTAAATTTCTCTTGAGATTTCTTCTTTGCCCTATGTGTTATTTAGAAGTATATCGTTTAATCTCCAAGTATTTGGGGATTTTCCAGCTATCTTTCTGTTCTTGATCTCTAGTTTAATTCCATTTTGATCTGAGAGCAGACATTGTATGACTTCCATTCTTTTAAATTTGTCAAGGTGTGTTTTTAGTCCAAAATGTGGTCCATATTGGTGTATGTTCCATGTGAGCTTTAGAAAAAATGTGTATTCTGCTGCTGTTGGATGAAGTAGTCTATAGATGTCAATATATCCAGTTAATTGATGGTGCTGTTGAGTTCAGATGTTTTAATTTTTACAAGGAGAATGTATTCATGCATTGCATGTATTATTCCTGTAACTTATCAATGCAATCAAACAAAAACAATGAATGAAGTTTTTAAAAAGCAATAATGAGCCAGGGCAGAAGGCATTTGTGGGGAGCAACCTTGTGATCATTGCCACTCACTCAGCCAACCTTGCCAATCCAGATGGGGATATGGCAGCCATGGTGATCCAAGACCTTGGACCCACTGCACTGACCACTGTCAGTGGAAGGGAAGTGCCAAGGGATGGGCTTTGGCTTGAAAGAGGATGTTGTGTCTATGAACTGCTCCCAAATGCAAGCACAAACTGCTGGTGATAGATGACTGAAGTCCAGCCAAGCCTGTTCAACCATGATTATAATAACAGGCATGACGTCTACGTTCATGCTCTAGGCTTGTTTATTGGGTTAAGCAATCGAAGCTGTACATCATGTTTGCCCTGTGTTTTTTTGCTTTGTTTTGTTTTGTTTTTATGAACTCACCCTTTTGAACTTTTTTTTTTTTTAATTTATTTTTGGCTGCGTCGGCTCTTTGTTGTGGTGCCCTGGCTTCCCTCTAGTTGTGGTGCGTGGGCTCAGTAGTTGCGGACGTGCGGGTTTAATTGCCCCACAGCATGTGAGATCTTAGTTCTATGACCAGGGATTGAACCTGTGCCCCCTGCATTGGAAGGTGGATTCATAACCACTGGACCACCAGGGAGGTCCCATTGCCCTGTGTTTTTGGCTGGACACTAAGCATGCCAGCTCACAGAACCGAAGGTACCTACCTGAGAAAAGGAAGGCAGCACAGACGAAATTACATTTCCAGCCTTCTCTTAGGCAACTGTCATTGAATGTGTAACGCTTCTTTGCGGTACTTAACTTGTTACTGCTCCTCCTTTCCTAATGGACATGAACTATAAGAAATCTCAAGTTCAACAAGAACCATATCAACCAAAAACTGTCCAGTAAATGAATATGGAGAGTTGAATGTAAATAACCTAATGTTCTGCAAGAGGTTCTACCGAGCATTGCATCCAAGTTCTCTCCTCTGGGACTTCCCTGGTGGCGCAGTGGTTAAGAATCCGCCTGCCAATGCAGGGGACATGGGTTTGATCCCTGGTCCGGGAAGATCCCACATGCCGCGGAGCAACTAAGCCAGTGCGCCACAACTATTGAGCCTGTGCTCTAGAGTCCGTGCTCCGCAACAAGAGAAGCCACCGCAATGAGAAGCCCACGCACTGCAATGAAGAGTAGCCCCTGCTCGCCACAACTAGAGAAAGCCCGCGCACAGCAACAAAGACCCAAGGCAGCCAAAATAAATAAATAAAAATAAATAAAATTTTTTAAAAAGTTATCTCCCCTGTCCCTTTCTTTATGTAACTCTCATCCTTCAAATGGAAGGAGTGCACTTAAAATGAAGGGCTCAGTGATCTATTAAATTAGAGAGTCAGGTGCTGGACAAGTCAGTGGCACCATTTTCCAATTATTGACTTGTTCATCTGATTTATCAAAATTAGTTTCCAGATACCAACCACAGAGAAACTTGATTTTTATCAATATAGCAAGTGTGAGAGGTTAACTTAAAAAAAACAAGTGGTGCAGAGGGCAAGGGTGTGGGCATACATGTTTGCATACATATCTAAAGAATTGTGATAAAATTTCCGTGGTCTTACTCAGAGGTGGCAAGAAGTACAGTGAATTAGACAGGATTCCTTGATCATTAATTTTTTAAGTTAGAATCATCTAGAATACTCTAAACCCTTTTTACCCCAACAGGAGACTGACTTTGTGAGAGAAAAGGTAGGTGAATGCTGCATGTGCGTGTATGTGACTGTTTGGAAAATATGTTAGTTTACTATAGAGACAGTGATGTCATGGGTAAGGACAAAGCTATCAAAAAATTCAATTTACCTGCTTGTTTGTAATAAACTCATGGTTCATGGGGAAGAAAAAAGTTTCATAAATCAGCCCATGTGTTGTATACAAATTACAGTATTTGGAGGAATAATGACTTTTATTATAGTTGTATGACACTTCTCAGTGAATAAATTTCTCTAATCACTTCTAAATCAAAGAACTTTCAACTTCTGTATTCAAAAGCAATTTCCTTACTAATTCTGCCAACCATTCAATTGTTTTAAGAAAAGAGTTCAAACTTATATGTAATTATGCTAGAGAAGACAACCATTTTTAGAAATGTTTGATATGAGGTGTAGTTTTTTGTGAACCCGCATATAAGTTAGAAAATACAATTTTCCTTTGAAAATGCTTCCCAAAGACTAGAGAAAATTAATGTGCACAATGTCTCCCTCCAACAAGTCACTAATATTTAGCCTTTCCAAACATATATTTGCCTGGATCTTAAATGTAACTAGTTGGGGGGGTGGGGGTGGGGAGAGATAAATTAAGAGTTGGGGATTAACAGATAGATACTATGATATATAAAATAGATAACCAACAAGGACCTACTGTATCGCACAGGGGACTCTACTCAATATTCTGTAATAACCTATAAGGGAAAAGAATCTAAAAATATATATATATATGTATGTATATATATATATATATATATGAATCACTTTGCTGTATACCTGTAGCTAACACAACATTGTAAATTAACTATGCTTCGATAAAAAAATTAAAAATAAAAAAAATCAAGTCAGCTGAAAAACAAAGAAACATAACTAGTTAACTTTTATTTCTCCTCTTATTACTGCGGCCAAGTGCTTCCATGGAGCTGTTGAAAATCAGAGGATGAACTTCGTACATTCCTTAGAGTCCCTACATGTATCTAGATCTACACAGAAAAGTTACAGAATTCCAAATTTTACTTCCAGTGGTGCCATAATGCTTCTTTGGGGTGAAGCACTGCTTTTCCTGATGTCCTCTTACAAGTGCAAATATGCCTGAGAGAGTGAACTACTAGCTCACCGCCCTCAATGAATTCCAGGATGCAGGGTGGACAGGCCAAGGCTGCTTCATGGATGACTGTCAGTGAAAGAAGGAGAAAAGGGCAACCTTGCCTTATGGGTCAATGAGGATTAGATTTAGCTGCACGGAACAGAAATATAAAAAATAAGAATGGCTTAAACATGCTAGAAGCCTATTTCTTCCTTCCATAAAGGAAGTCCAGAGGCAGGCATCCAAGGATGGTGGGATCTAGACTCCACCTATATTTCTGGGGCTCCATCCTAGTGCCTGGCTTCCATCCTGAAGGTTTCCTCAGGGTCCAAGACAGGCTGCCAGGCTGCCAGATTTGCAAGCCAGAAGAAGAGAAGTAAATGCAAAAAGAGGCTCCACCCTGCTGAGTCAGCTCCCTTTAGCCGGCCTTCTGGGAAGTCCCACAGAATTCATCACCCTGGCCAGAAGAAAATCACACGGACACAACAAGCAACAAAGGAGGCAGGGAAATCAGTCTTTTACTCTCGGTCATGATGTGCCCAGTTAAAAATAGGGACAAATAAAGAGGAAGTAAGGAGTAAGTTGAGAAGGAATGCTGGGGGTGGCAATTAGCCGTCTCTGCATTTGGCAAGACATGAAGGTCACGACTGGCCTTGCAACATCTGGGCTGAAGTTGTTCTGGGCTCTCATAAGAATGCCTGCTTCGTCCAGGCTTTTCCTGGGTGGGGGACCAACCTAAGGGCTGGGATAGCCCAGTCCTGGCAAGCGTGTTTATTTGTCCAGAGGAATCAGGCTTCAAATCAATACAAATGCACAAAGATTCACTGAGCGTGTTCCTTGCAGCCCACATGGATGCCGGAATAACCCAGGTGGGGGCCAGGTGGTGGGCCGCCCGTCCCTGAGTGGCTTGTAAGCTGGGAAGGCAGCTCAGAACAGCACTTACAGACACTGATTTTTTTCCCAACCCATAGCAGACTAGTATGTGCTCCTATCATGATGACCCCACGAGTTCGACACTCAACTCAGTTTATTCCTTGCTCGAGAAGACTAGTCCTCTGATCACACACTTGGATGTCACAATGTCAGCTTTCTATAAATGTGTTCTACATGTTTGTTCTCAATTTGGGGGGAGGTAGGGGGCGGGGCGTGTGGAGAGATCATCCTGCTGATACAGCCAAACCCGTCAAGACAAACTCCTTGCAGTTTGGGAATTTTTCATTCTCATTTAAAATGATGTTTGAGATGAATGGATAAAGAAGATGTGGTACATATATAAAATGGAATGCTACTCAGCCATAAAAAAGAATGAAATTTTGCCATTTGCAACAACATGGATGGACTTATGCTGAGTGAAATGTCAGACAGAGAAAGACAGGTAGTGTATAATATCGCTTATATGTGGCATCTAAAAAGTACAATAAAATAGTGAATATAACAAGAAAGAAGCAGACTCACAGGTATAAAGAACAAACTAGTGGTTACCAGTGGGGAGAGGGGAAGGGGGAGGGGCAACATAGGGGTAGGGGATTAAGAGGCACAAACTATTAGGTCTAAAATAAGCTACAAGGATATATTGTACAACATGGGGAATATAGCCAATATTTTATGATAACTACAAACAAAGTATAACCTGTAAAAATTGTGAATCACTATATTGTACACCTGTAACTTACACAGTATTGTGCATCAATTACACTTCACTTAAAAAAAAAAAAGACTGTGGTTGAAGAACAAAAAATAAATAAAATAAAATGATGTTTGAAACATGTGGGAGTTGGATGGAGTCTGAAATAATTTGTTCTACAGCTATGTTTTTAGTATCATGATATTTGTGGCAGAGATATCTGACTGGGGAGACATCTTGCATCAACTGATGACAAGAAATAGATCACAGTTGTAAAACATTTTCACTGAGGTGTAATTTACATAGACTAAAATGTACAGCCTTCAAATGTGTATTTTGATGAGTTTTAATAAGTGTCTGCACTTGAGTAACCACCTCCTTAGTCAAGATATAGAACATGTCCACCACCCCAGAAAATCCCCCCATGGCCCTCTACGGGCCGTCCTGAACCCTATGTCTCTGCTCCAAAGGTGAGCACTGCTTTTGATTCTATCACCATAGCTCAGATTTCTTCCTAGAGCATCTAGGACTTCATACAAGTGGAATCATACAGTGTGCATGTACTGTTTGGGTTTGGGTTTCTTTCGTTCAGTCTTCATGTCTTGAGAATCATCCATGTCGTCTTATCAGGAGTTGATTCCTTTTGATGACTGAGTAGACTTCCATGGTATGAATGCACCCCGCTTTATTAATCCATTAGTAGTGACTTCTATTTATTGAGCACTCACTACTGCCCAAAGCTCTTCTAACCATGTCTCATAACAACCAGAGAGGGTAGGTGTGCCAGCCATTTGAGGGGATTTTTGTTTGTGATTCTGTCTTTTGCTGTCCAGCAACAGCTCTGGTCTTACTAGATCTGGTCTGTCATCCTGTGTGGTCCTGGTGGGGGTGAAAGGCAGGAAATCTGTGCTTTCTTCTTGATGAAGCTGCAGCCCAGCCCCGGGAGAGAAGGTGGGGTGACCTTGGCCTGGCCAGTCCCACGCCCTCTCCAGGGACACTGGGGCCCTGAGTGAGTGAGGGAGGCCTTGGAGCACGGAGACAGCAGCACATGGATCCGGCCTGCTGTGACTCCACGCCCAGCTCTCTGCATCCCAGCTTCCCGCGCCTTCCCCCTCCCTCCACGATGCCACCTGTTGCAGTGACTTCCCTTCTGGTTTAACTAGGCAAACTCGGTTTCTGTGCTTGCAGACAAGGCCATTACTGATACACCGGGTATTATCCCCATTATACAGACAAGGAAACCAAAGCCCAGGGGCAGTGGGTGACTCTCCCGGGGTCTCACGGCTGCCACGTGGCAGGATGGGGTGTAGCGCTCAGCGGATCCCAATCCAGGAAGAGAGAGGCAATGTCAATCTTGACCTTGGGAGCATCAGCCTCTCCGCCCCTGCGACCTTGTCTCCATCCTTGCCCTGCGGACAGCGTGGTGTGCTGTCCCGAGGAGAAATACACTCACCCTTTCTCAGCAGCCAGGGAGCTTGAGATTCTTGTCTCAAACCTCTGCCCGCTCCCACCTGCCCAATCCTACATGTGACCCACTTCTCTGTCTTCAGATCAGAAAGGAAAACCCCTCTCAGAACAAGGTACAATCTTCCATGCCTTTCCGTGGCTTAGCTGAGCATTACTTTTAAACCCTTATTCTGATCTTTGTTTCATGTTTACAGAAGTGGATTCCTTTTATTCCTTTCCCCTGACAGGAATAATCCCTTTGGAATTCGAGCTTTAAAAGAGGAGCTCCTTGGGTTATTGAGAGGCCTCCCCCCTGCTGCTGCAGACAGGGGTGTGAGGCTGCCCCAAGCTGTGGAGGACACACAGCTCCACGCATGGGGGAAGTATGGCAGCAGCCCGAGGCTACGGGCTCCCAGCTCAGATCTGGCCTCTCCCTTCCCCCAAGCTACCCCTCCCTTTCTTTACTAGTCAGCATCAAGGGCAGAAGAGGGAGGGGCGGGCGTGGGGCCTGGGGGGGAGGTGGAGGAAGATGGCCCTGTGATGTTGCCCGCAGCCAGGACGGGAAGGATGATGCCACAGCCAGCCCACCCTGGATACTGAAACCTGAAGACATCCCGGAGGAGGATGACGGAGTTGCGGGGGACTCAGTGATTCATCCCCAGCTCCCTCCCCGGTGGCCCAGCTGCCAGGAGGAGGGCTGTCCGTGGACGGCCTCAGCTGTCACCCCCTTCACCCACTGCAGGGAGCCACCGTCACCTGGGTGCTCCTGCCAGGGGCGGCCCGCGTCCAGGGATTGGGTGCAGGCCTGGCTGCATGGGCTCAGCTCAGGACGATGCTGGAAGGCGTGGGCCCTTCTCACGGCCTTTTTCCCTCCCTCACTCCCTCCCACAGTTGTTGGACCCGAGGGTTCTCGCTGCTCACAAACTCTCTGAGTTCACTTGCCGGGGAGCCCAAGCCAGGAAGCAGAGATTGTTGACATACAGGTTAACATCCTAACACCTGAAAAGACAAAGCACTATGGTTGCCCTTTCACAGGACAGTTACAAAATCAACGTCATATGTTGATTCGCTGCACATGGCATCAGTGAATTCCGTCAATCCTGGGTGTAGAGCTCCATCTCTATCGTGAGGAGATTAAAAGTCCTCAGAGGTAGTTACTACTGTTCCCCCATTTTACAGATGAGGCCACCAAGGACCAGGGAGGACACAGGATTTGTGCAAGGTGCCACGACTCAAGGCAGAGCCAGGGCTGAACCAGGAGGCTGGTTCCAGAGTCTGTGCTCCCGGCTCCAGGCTCCTCCCCTTCCTCTGCACACTTGGACTAGTTCTTCCTTCTGGGCTGGGACAGGAGGTCAAGGGCTGGGTCTCAGACACTGTCAGGGGCAGGAAGGCGAAAAAGAAGTGTAGGAAGACGAGAGAAAAGAAGAGCAGAACTTGAATATAAATGGCAAATCTCAAAAGACATTTTTTTCAAGTTAAAAGCATGACTCTCATAGAAATATAGTTAAATAAAATGAGCACAGGGCAGACGTTTGTTGAACTGATTGTATTAGTGTCCTAGGGCTAAAGTAACAAATTACCACTAACCAGATGAATTAAGCCAATAGAAATGTATCCTCCCCCAGTTCTGGGGGCCAGAAGCCCCAGTCAGGGTGTCCACAGGGTCGCACTCCCCCAGAGGCCCTCAAGGAGAATCCTTGCCTGTCTCCCAGCGACTGGTGACCGTCAGCCTTCTGCAGCCACCCTTGCTGGAGGACACACCTCTCTGCTGTCTGCCCCGGCTTCACATCACCTCCTCTTCCTCCGGGGCTCCTCTCCTGTCCCCTGTAAGGTCACTTATCATTGGATTTAAGGCCCACGTGAGGAACCCAGGATGATCTCCATCTCAAAATTCTTCATTTCATGACATCTGCAAAGACCCTTTTTCCCAATAAGGTGACATTCACAGGGACACTCAACAGATTTGGACACGGCAGATGTTTTGGGGACCACCATTCCATCCACTAAGCTCATTAATGATGCAATCAGCAGGATGGTAAAGTTCATTCAAAGGAAAATTTGAGAAACAGAGATTTATCTAGTCAGTTAGCAAAGGCATGCAAAATAACTGTGCTAAGTTAGAGATAAATTGAACAGTTCATGTCTCACAGGGCAATAAAACTGGAACCTTCCGGGTTGTCTTTTCCCACAGATGGAAATCTATTTGGACGAAAATCTTTAAGTTGGAATGTGACTTACAAGCTCACCCGAATCAATAGTTAATGGAGGGGACTTCTCTGGTGGCGCAGTGGTTAAGAATCCGCCTGCCAATGCAGGGGACACGGGTTCGAGCCCTGGTCCAGGAAGATTCCACATGCCGCGGAGCAACTAAGCCAGTGCGCCACAACTACTGAGCCCGCGTGCCAAAACTACTGAAGCCCACGCACCTAGAGCCCGTGCTCCGCAACAAGAGAAGCCACCGCAATGAGAAGCCCGTTCACCACAACGAAGAGTAGCCCCCGTTCGACGCAACTAGAGAATAGCCTGCGCGCAGCAAAGAAGACCCAATGCAGCCAAAAATTAATTAATTAATTAATTTTTAAAAAAGGAAAAGAGTTAATGGAGGGACTTCCCTGGTGGTCCAGTGGTAAGACTCCGTACTCTCAGTGCAGGGGGCCAGGGTTCGATCCCTGGCTGCGGAACTAGATGCCACATGCATGCCACAACTAAGAAGTCCACATGCCGCAACAAAGATCTTACATGCCACAACTAAGACCTGGTGCAGCCAAAATAAATAATAAATAAATAAATAAATAAACAAATAAGTAAATAAGGAAGTTTTCTAAAAAAAAAATAGTGAATGGTAAATTAAACAAAGTCCATCCCTTAGACCAGCGCTCTCCAATAGAACTTTCTGCAATGATGGAATATTCCATATCTGGCTATCCAGTCCAGTAGCCACATGTGCTACTTGAAATGTGGCTACTATGGTTAAAAACTGAATTTTGAATTTTAGTGGATTGTAATTAAAGCTTAAAAACAAATCCACTGGTGACAAGTGACTACAGTATGGGGCGGCGCAACCCTGGAGAGTTCAATAACCCCTCGCAGGACCTCATAGGCAATGTTCTAATGTGACATTGAAAGGATATACTGTTATCACTTATATGTGGAATCTAAGAAAATGGTACAAATGAACTTATTTACAAAACAGAAATAGAGTCAACAGATGTAGAAAACAAACTTATGGTTACCAGGGGATGGGGGGGAGGGATAAATTAGGAGATTGGGATTGACATATACACACTACTATATATAAAATAGATAACTAATAAGGACCTACTGTACAGCACAGGGCAGGCTCATTGCTGTGGCTTCTTCTGTTGTGGAGCATGGGCTCTAGGTGCGTGAGCTTCAGTAGTTGTGGCGCACGGGCTCAGTAGTTGTGGCGCACGGGCTTAGTTGCTCCGCAGCACGTGGGATCTTCCCGGACTGGGGATCGAACCCATGTTCCCTGCATTGGCAGGTGGATTCTTAACCACTGCACCACCAGGGGAGCCCTGAAAGGTGTTTTATAAGTGACACATCAAGACGATGGAACGGGTGAGTGGATGCACACATTCATTCAACAAACAGTCTCCAGTGCTTGGCGCTGAAGACACGAGGGATACAGGTAATTAAAAGAGCCGGGTCTCTCTTCTCTCGGGGTTTACGTTCTACCTGCATGAGACAAACAGTAAACAACAGAACAGAGGCAGACAGAAGCTAGAATTCCAGATAGAATTCTTCAGCCTTGAAGAAGAGGAAACCAGAACGTGAGGGGGAATGAGAGGGAGCTGGGGGTGGAGGTAACTGGGTCTCTGCTCCCAGAAGGTGGCATTTGATCTGGGACCTGGATGTCAAGAAGGGGCCAGTCAGGTAACAATCAAGATTCCAGGAGAACAGATGGCCGGGTTCCTAACTCTAAGGATCATTTGGTAACATTTTTTTAATAGCCAAACTTTTTTTTTTTTTAAAAAAAAGCTTAAATAACATACACACACTACTATACATAAAATAGATAAATAACAAGGTCCTACTGTAGAGCACAGAGAGCTGTATTCCATATCTTGGAATAACCTATAACGGAAAAGAATCTGAAAAAGAATAGATATATGTTTAACTGAATCACTTTGCTGTAGACTTGAAACTAACACAGCATTGTAAATTACCTATATTTCAATTTAAAAAGTCTTTTTTGGGGACTTCCCTGGTGGTCCAGTGGTTAAGACTCCACGCTCCCAATGCAGGGCGCCCGGGTTCGGTCCGTGGTCAGGGAACTAGATCCCGCAAGCTGCAACTAAGACCCAGTGCAGCCAAATAAATAAATATTTCTTTTTAAATAAATAAAAATAAATAAATGAAATAAAATAACTTTTTAAAAAATTTAAATAGGAAAACAATTAAAGAGATTTGAGAACAGAAGAGAGGAAAAACCATCTGTCGTCTTACTACCTCAAGACCACTTGTATTTTTACTTAGAGTGCCTGCCCTCCATCTGGGCCTGCGTGCATACGTATTTTATAGAATTGATCAGAATCAACTGTATACACAATTTGACGGTCAGCTCTTTTCACTGTGCATTATAAGCAGTTTCTGGGATCACCATGGTTCTGACCACTATCATTTTCAATTTCTGCATTATTAGTGGGCCACATACAGTATTTATCCTTTCCTCTGTTACCCACTTAGGTTGCTTTACACATTTTCAGGCTTGTGAGCACCAACATCTTTACACAGACATAGTTTTCCTTTCCTTCTTTCAGATACCTTCCTTAGGATTCACTTCTTCAAGGGAGAGCTTCCTGTGTCAAAGTGAGTACTTAGTCTCAGAGCTTCCAAGCCCTCGTCCTCTGTGAGGGCAGGTGCCTCGGCTGCTGTGCCCTTTACTGTGTGTGTGGTGCCTGGCATATAACAAGAGCTCAATCGTGGAATGAGGGACTGACTTCCGAGCTCAGGTTCTGCAACAGAACTTGTGCTTCAAAGGATAGAAGTGTGCCGTCAGGAACAAATATTTTGCATCGCTCTGCTTTTGTAGACTTTTGATTAAAAGAACAAAAACCATCAGAATGGCCACCATCAAAAAATCTACAAACAATGAATGCTGGAGAGGGTGTGGAGAAAAGGGAACCCTCTTGCACCGTTGGTGGGAACGTAAATTGGTGCAGCCACTATGGAGAACAGTGTATGGAGGTTCCTCAAAAAACTAACTATAGAATTACCATATGACCCAGCAATCCCACTCCTGGGAATATATCTGGACAAAACTATAATTTGAAAGGATACATGCACCCCTATGTTCGTAGCAGCACTATTTACAATAGCCAAGACATGGAAGCAACCAAAAGGTCTATTGACAAATGAATGGATAAAGAAAATGTGGTACATATATAGAGTGGAATAGTACTCAGCCATAAAAAAGAACGAAATAATGCCATTTGTAGCCACTTGGATGGACCTAGAGATTATCATACTAAGTGAAGTAAGTCAGACAGAGAAAGACAAACACCATATGATACCACTTATATGTGGAATCTAAAAAAATGGTACGAATGAACTTATTTACAAAACAGAAATAGAGTCACAGATGTAGAAAGCAAACTTATGGTTACCAAAGGGGAAAGGGGGGAAGGATAAATTAGGAGATAGGGATTAATATATACACACTACTATATATAAAATAGATAACTAATAAGGACCTACTGTATAGCATAGGGAACTCTACTCAATATTCTATAATAACCTATAAGGGAAAAGAATCTTAAAAAAAAGGATATATGTGTATGTATAACTGAATCACTTTGCTGTACACCTGAAACTAACACAACATTGTAAATCAACTATACTCTAATAAAAATTGTTTAAAAAAGAACAAAAACTAAATACATGTTTATGGAGATTGGGCCAAGAAAGCAGGCTGAGCACATATTCTGGCCTCTTCTTACAAATTTCTAGAAAAGACTTAAGAGATACCCATGTCTTGTGTTGTATATCCATTTCTATGTGTATGTGTTTAAGCATCTGTTCACCTCCTCCCCACTCACTGGACCCAGGCTGTGGAAATGGATACAGGATTCACAGAGAGCCCTGCCCAGCCTCCACTTAAACATAAGCACAGTTTCTGCTGGATTCTTTTTTTTTTTTCTAATTGAAGTATAGTTGATTTACAATGTTGTGTTAGTTTCAGGTGTACAACAAAGTGATTCAGTTATACATATACATTTTTTTTCAGATTCTTTTTCCTTATAGTTTATTACAGAATATTGAGTAGACTTCCTTGTGCTATACAGTAGGTCCTTGTTGTTTATCTATTTTATATATAGTAGTGTGTATCTATTAATCCCAAACTCCTAATTGATCCTTTCCCCCATCCCCCCTCTGCTGGATTCTTTTTTTTTTTTTTAATTGAAGTATAGTTGATTTACAATGTTGTGTTAATTTCTTCTGTACAGCAAAGTGACTCAGTTATACATATATATATATTCTTTTTCATATTCTTTTCCATTATGGTTTGTCACAGGATATTGAATACAGTTCCCTGTGCTATACAGTAGGGCCTTGTTGTTTATCCATCCTATATGTAATAGTTGGCATCTGCTAATCCCAAGCTCCCATTCCTTCCCTCCTCCACCCACCTCCGCCTTGGCAACCACAAGTCTGTTCTCTACATCTATGAGTCTGTTTCTGTTTCATAGATAAGTTCACTTGTGTCATATTTTGGCTTCCACATATAAGTGATATCACACGGTGTTTGTCTTTCTCTGTCTGGCTTACTTCACTTACTATGATAATCTCTAGGTCTATCCATGTTGCTGCAAATGGCATTATTTCCCTTTGCTGGATTCTTATAAACAGCCTCTGAGATGAAGATTTATGGGGAAGCTGATGTATTAGGACATTCTCCCAGGAAGAATGGATAGGAGAGTGGGGATGTGGGACCAGGAAGGGAGTGGCCTCTCACTCCCTGATAGCAAACAGAGGCCCTCAGAAGATAACTTTGGCTTCAAGTGGGGAGCTCTGGCGACAGTACAGGTCACACCTCAAAGGTGCCCCCATTGAGGGGTGAGGACCTGGAGGATTTATATCCTCTGTTCGCATTAGCACATCCCCAGGAACATTAACTCCCAGGCACTGCTGGCTCTTGGCGGGGGAGTGCCCTGGCAGAGTGCAGTCCAGCAGAGACACAGACGCACGGGAATCTGTTGATGAAGATGGTTGAGGGATTTGCAGGCAGGTGGGTGGAGGCCTACCAGCTCCTGCTTCAAGCTCACAACAGTAAGCACACGAAAACCGCCCCATGGAAGGAGACAGAAAATTTAACAAATGGAAGGACAAACATCTGAGAAAGTAGAGTTAATTGAAAAAGACAGGTGACTCAAGAATACGTTTGATCAGTATCTTCACGGACATGGAAGCAGATATTACATTAAGTGAGTCAAATGGAGGTCTTTAAGCTTTTGATCGCTGGCATTTCAAAAAAAAAAATGTAGATGGATAAAATATCAGAATGGGAACAGCTGAAGAACTAATTAGAGAGCTGGAAGATTGAACTAAGGAATTCCCTGACAAGAGATGAAAAGTATGAAAGAAAAGTTAGGAACATGGAAAATAACTTCATACGTTCCCACATCCAACTGAACACATTTTCAGAATGAGAGGATAAAGTGGATAAGTGGAATAAAATACTTCAAAAGATAATAGCAGAAAATTTTCCAAAGTTAATGAAATATATGAGTCCTCTGAACAAAAGTAACCAAAAGACCAAAGCAGGAAAAATGAAAGATGCCATATGCATAACGGCGACATTGTGGTGAGATTTCAGAATACCAGGGACAAAGAGATAGTCCTGGATCTTCCTGAGGAAAAAGCAGATTGCAGAATAAAATAAAAAAGCAGATTGTACACAGGGGGGAAAAAAAAAATTATCACACTGACCTCATACTTCTTATCAAAAACAGTTGATGAGAGAAGACGGTGAAGCTGCATCTTTAAAATTCTGATGGAAAAAGCTTGCGAATATAGACTTTGAGTGAAAATATCATTCCCATGGGGAACAAATAGAGACATTTCAGACAAGCGAGAACTCTGAAAATGTACCATTCACAAACCCCATCTGAAAGGATTGCTAGAGAATGTACTCTACAAAACAACAAAAGTTAATTCAAGAAGAGCAAGAACACAGAAAAACAATCAGAAACTAAAGAGAAAATAACCTGGTAAAATGTCATGTTAAGAAAAACAAGCATTCATCAGGAGTCCCATTTACTGAACCCCTAAAGCATGTGCCACAACCAGTAACCTTGCTTACGATCATCTTCAAAGAAAGTGTCAAGCCAGTGAATGTTTCCAAATGGGTAGCCTCTGTAACAGCTTAAGGAAGTTCACTGAAAATTGGGACGTGAACAGAGACAGGTCCACCACAGTCAAGAGGATGACTCGGTCGATAGAGGTGTGAAATTAGGGTCTGGCCAGAGCCACAGACCCCGATGTTTGTCAACTGGACCAACAATCTTTGTCCATTGAAAGGGCATCCTGCATAACCTAGACCCACTGGCCTGTATTCTCTCTTCTCAAATCACAGATTCTCTTATTTTGTAAAATAGGAGAGTTTGACTTAGAATGAATTTGTAAAATTTGCCCTTCTGGTCTTTCTATTAGAGCGCTTAAATGATTCCACGGAAACCTGCCAAAAGCTTTCAAACCTTTAGCAGCGACTGGGAAGTGAAATTGAATAACAAATGAGCTCAAGTCAGGGGGAAGCTCTCGTTTGAAAAGAGAGGATGCAGCTGCTTTTGAACGTTTTGCTTCAGATCCCCCTTATTTATAACACCTCTTAGAAGTTTAAAACTATTTGCTTTTCTCCGCTGGATCTGATCCTTTTGGAGTGAGCTGCCTCTCCCAGGGTGGGCAAGGGCAGGAGGGTGGCCAGCTTTGTTTCAAGAGTCGTGTCCACCTGTAAAGACAGCGTATCTTTTGTTTCCACATCGGGAACGTCAGTATCTCCTTCACGTGAGGGATTAGAGATTGTTAATTACTTTATGTGAAAGAGGCAGCCGGCAGCCCTGCAGCCTGGCAGGTTTGCTAAAAATAGTGGCTATAGGTTATTTTTTAAAACCGTCATGGAGGGGTCGTGACCATGAGTCACGTTTATCCCTGGAGTTTGCCTGCTGAGGGAAAACCACACGGCTACCTCTGCAGAGCAGTCACCCCAGCCCACCTAGGAGGAAATGGAGAAGAAATGGTACACGTGGAATTTTAAGACCCACTTTAGTTCAGAATAGATATTCAGTATCCAAAGGATGTATGCTATTTTCTCAGCACTGGCTCTTAACTAGTGTTTGTCATGCTTCTGTACAGCTCTTTCTACTGATAGTTTGCTTTTTTTTTTTCTTTCCAAGGACTATTAGTAAGCTAACGAAGAGATACTCTCGGAGGAGGAATTCCATGGCATGAGAGGTATCTGTCTTCTCGGAGACATCAATTTCACTTGCTTACAGAACATTAAAAAGAAATTTTAAGTGATAAATGCATTAATCTACAGCTACTTATGATTAGGCTGTTCTGGCTAAAATGGAATACATTATCTGTAAGACATCTTTCACACTCCCAAGGCACTTTAAAATAATGAAAACATATAAAATAATATCTAAGTAATTAAAGTAATGGCAAATAAAAACGTAGCATTATATGGAACTGCCCTATTGGAGTAATCCATCTCTTTTTATAAGCCCTTTGTGACATTGCTATTAATTTTTAAGTAACGAAATATTGCTCTTGAACCTAAAATGGGATATTAACTAACACAGGCACTATTAATTGCTTTGCGAATGCAAAGTGCTAAATTCCAGTTTATAAAAATAAGCCTTGGAGGTTATCTAATAAAATCTATACACAGTGCCCACTTCTGAATCATCTAAGCAGTGGAGGAGACTCCCCATGGTAAAGCCATAAAAATAATTTCATTAGACCCTGTGTCTCTTCCAGGAGTTGATTTGTGTGCCTTGGGAAACATGATGACTCAGGTACTAATTCTCCCATCCGCTTTCAGCTAATGAGTTTTCTGAGCTAAGAGGAGGACACTTCTTAAAACGATGTCACCTTCTTCTTCTGTCCCCAGACCAGCCTGTTCTCTTGGGGACCTCCAACCATCATGATGACTTTAGGTCCCTGTGTCCCAGGGAATTGGGCTGATGGCCTGATTTTTCTTTGTTCACCGGAGTGTGTTTGATTGCCCAGTCCCTGGGGACTCAGTTCTCTCGGGACCACACTCGGGGTCCAGCGTACACAACTCCCATCCTTGGAGGAGGGTGAGGGGCTGAGGGGGCAGGACTCCGGGAGGGACTCCCTCTTGGATTCGGATAAGTGCAGCCTCAGCCTCTGACAGCTCGGAGAGTGAGCGCTTCCTTCAACCTCCTGCCCTGACTTATTCCCAGGCCAGCTCCTCCAGCCCCCAAGTTACAAGTAGGATTCACTGGAAATAGCAAGCAACAGGCAGAGAGGGGGCTGAAGAGGACGATCACTTAAAAGTGGGCAGTAGGAAAAAAAAAACACAACAATGTGACACCAGAAAAAATAAAATAAATATTAATGTGTATCTTATATGTTAAAATATGTGTTTAATTATATAATAATATTTATTGTAAATAAATTAACGTTTATTGTAAAAAATTAAAACAAGAGATATTTTTAAAAAGTGGGGACCAGGTCCCCTTTTCTTCGGCTTCTCATACCACCAGCCGTCTGCAAGGAACTCACGTATTTCATGAAAACTGGAACCCATAGAATGGGCTCCTCAGCTTGTGAAACACATCGGGTGTCACATCCTGAACCACTTCTTACCAGCACAGCTATAAACTCTTTCCAGGGAAAACACAGGCTATATGTGCACAAAATCATGAAATTTTCTAACATTTTAAAGGTTACCTCTTTTCCTCTTAGAGATTCTCAATGTAAATTAATATATTAAAGGTTCTGAGAATTCTTACAGGAGAAAAAAGCAGTTGTTTCAACTTGTGTCAAGCACCCTTCCATCACAGAACCCCTTTTGGGGGGCGGGGAGCAGCGTAGGTCAATATCTTACAGGACCGGTGTTCTGAGCAAGCTTGGCTGGAGGGAGATGGGGATGGAAGGGTCAGGAGCAAGGGGACCCTGTCCCCAGTTCTGTACTGTGAGCACAGGGGCAGCAGCAGGTGCAAAGGCCCTGTGGCTCATCCCTCCCCTCTTTCACTGGCAGCCACCCTCCTTGGCGGGTCCCGGGGAAAAGGGAGCTTCATATAAAAGTGTGCCAGCCCCAAATAGGTACTTTCTATTCTGCTGCCAGAGAATAAACTTCGAAGGGGTATTTCAGGAGAACTCAGGGAAGCAGCCTCAGCCCGGAAGTTTGCTCTCCTTAAATATGTCTGAAACACACCAAATGCAAAAATCAAACAGTGGGGTCACTGAGCAGTGCTACCCGCTCAGCAAGTTCAGAGCCTGAGAACAAACACAAGACCAGAAAGCCCTACCAATCCTGCAAACCCTAAACCTTTCAATCATTTTGATAAGCCTCAGCCTTTTGATTCTGTCAGAGTTTAGTGACTTCAGTTAATTCCAGCTTCAAGTAAACCTTGGATGTTAATACTGATTAATTGTCAGCCTAATCTTTATTCAAATATATCAGTACATTTAAGGCCAACATAAAAAGGCAAATATTTGCCCTTGTGCTAATGTAAACGACTGTTAAATAATAAATAGACTTTGCTTGAATCCTTTTGTTCCCACGTTTTGAGAACTCTTGCCTAGCAAACTATATTTACTACATAATTAATTTGTTTTCCCTTTAAAAAAATTAATCCAAACACGTATCACTTGGCTGTCTTCCCAGCCAAAAGCAAAGATACTTGCTATCTGGGTTCTATTTAGTCATTCACTTATAATTTGGGGTTGATTTTGTCTCAGTGCCGTTTATATTTAAGTAGACTTTAGAACTTCTGTGATTCTGCCCTGCCGACCAAGCTACCTAATGAATACGAGTGAACGCTGGCGCTGCTGACAGGTCTTTAAGGACTGGAATTCGAGCACATTTTCATTCATTCACTCGCTTGGTTTTCAGTGGACAACTCCGGGACCTCTCCTCGGGAGAGCTCGTGTCCCACTGAAATTTCCTATCCTTGGTGTAATAAACCTGTCACCAAGCTCATAAAAAATTGGTAGGGAGCGCTTATTAGATGCAGATCTGTGATGCTCCCGACGCCTCCTCCCCACGTGTGGCGTGCGCCCGGCCCTCTGCTCCCTCCCTCCACCCTCCACCTCCCAGAGCTGTCGGACCTCCCCTCCTGTCCCCTCAGGCATCGGGGTACAGTAGGGACCTCTTTGGGATTCAGGATTTCCCATATAAGGTACCAGACCCTAGTGGGTCTGGTTTACTTTGTCCTGAAATTCACCGAAGATAGATGCAAAGATAAAGACGCCTTCCCAGCTTCCTGGATGCCCAGCCCTTGCAGCAGAGAGGAATCAGACGAGTGATATTCAACACTGTGGGAGTAGATTAACCTTTCTGAGATGGTCATCTTTAGCCCCTCCTAGTCCTCGCTTCCCCCCACCCATCCCACTCCTCACCGCCAATTCCTGTCGTCGGGTGCAGCTGGGAGCTCCTTGCCCCAGGGGAGGGCTGTGTCTGGAGAGTGGAAGCAAAGGTCTGTTCCCTGCTTATACTCCCACAGCCAACCACATGCTTACAGTTTGCAGGAGCAAAATGTTAGAACTGATACTTGAGGGAAGGGGATTCCTGGAGCTGGAAAGAGGAGAGAGCTGGGTGAGGCTGGACTGAGGAGCTGCATGCCCTGCTTCCCAGCGGGACCCTAGATGGGCAGCAAAACCCAAAAGAGGTTTGTGAAACCCAAGAGCGGGGGCACCTGCTTCCCCTGGAGCCCACAAAGGCGGTGAGACTCTCAGAGGTGGCTGCCCTGGCCTGTCTCTGAGATTTCTGTCCCCTGAGAAGGCACAGACACAGCGGGTCCAGGCCCCGCCCAGCACAGGACCCAGGCCGGTGGGGTACAGTTATGTGCTCTTGGGGTGACCTGAGTGAGTGATGACCGAGGCCCCTGAGAGCCGCCCTCCCCCGCCACCACTGCCTGGCACTGCAGGCTGCCTATGGCTCCCAGGAAAGGCAAAAACTGATTTAGGTTCTGGTTCCACCACTCTAGGGAGAATGGGAACTTACATCAGAAATTAGTGAGTGTTTTATAAATTAAGTCGTGTTTATTTTCTACCAGAGTTATGCGCTGAGATTCTATCCACAACTGGAGCTGGAGATGAGGGGAAAGGGGCCTTGCCCGCCCTCCCCCCAACCCCTCGCCCTCCGAGCACAGACAAGTCTCATCAGGCCCCAGGTCCAGAGCTCCCTCTCCACTTCTCACCACCCCTTCCCTCCTACTCCTCACCCATCACTCCAAACTGGGGAAACCCTAGCCCTCTAAGCAGCCAAGTGCATCCTTCCCCAGAAGCCAGAAGCCTCCCTCGCAAGTGGTCAGCATGGGGCTTCATTTCAAAGATCATGGGGAGGACCAGAAGGGAGGACCACCTCTCTGAGCCTGGGCCAAGCTGCCTGGATGTGAGTGTCCACGGTGATAACTGCTGGGGAAGAAAGCCAGATGGGAGAATCTTGTTCCTTTTCCATTCACCCAGATTCCTAGTCTTTGGGGTTTTTTTCTTCAAGTTTCCAGTAGCAGCAAATTGAGGGTGGTGTGGACAAAAGATGGTACAGCCATCAGGCCAGCAGCCCCTGCAGCCGCCAACAGCTGTGCACCCAGAGGGGATTCAGGATGGAGAGAAACAGGATGCTGGCCCTAGATAGTTAAGGTGCCTATCAGAGGAATGATTTCAATGAGTCCAGACTCTTGCATCTTCCTATACATAAAAAAGCGCTAACTTCCTTAACTTGAGAGGTCTGGTTTTCCTTGATTAACAGCAATCTTTTGATGTTCCAACTACCTGGTTTTTGTTGCAAAAACTCCTCTATATCCTGGCTCCCCCCCTTACCTCTATGGAGCAGACCCTCAGAGTGATCTGAGAGGCTGTCTCCTGGGCTTCAGGCCTCAGAAAGTCCACCAAATAAAATATAATCTTCAACTTGTAGGTTGTGCATTTTTTTCAGTTGACATTGAGAAGAGAAGAAAGGTTTAATTTGTCCCACCTTTGAACACATTACCCGCCCTTACCTAAAATACTGATAAGAATTAAGCACACACACCCATACCCTGACAAAACAGCAGCGTTAAAGAGGCGAAGCTTGTCTTTTTACAAAAATGAGAAACTGAATCCCCCATTAATACTATAGTTTCACTAAAATCCAGTACTCAGCAGATGATAGGTTTTGGTAGACTGCTTTTCGTTGGAGGGAAAAGAATGCTATAAAACCCAAAAGTCTTAAATTTAAGCGTTTGCCTGGCTTATAGCCCCTCACCACCCACTTCTGTCTGATACCCACCAATAGTTAAAAGACCAGAGCCAAGACATGAAGACAGATGAGGTAAACATTGCGAGATCTGGTGCAACTCCGCCCTGAATTGTTGTCCAAATACCCGTCTCCTCGCCCATGGAAGTTGCCTGGGAGGTCCCAGCATCGATTGCTGATTCCTGTTCTATCATTTCCATTCTTACACCAGCTTTCTCTTATTTGGACCCCATCCCACTTCCCTCAAGTCATTTCAAATGGGGAAACTTTCTTAAGAGCCAACTCTCAATAGCCCACCCAGCTAATAAAAAACTGTGTACGTGGAAACCCAAGATAATCCAAATAACTAATTCTGGCCATTAATTTTAGCCTCTCCTACACTGGGAGGTCCAAGAGCTGCTGAAACACCAAGAAATCAATGAGTGAATTGAGTTTCACTCCTCACAGCCTACTGCCTGGTGAAGGCGCTTAAGAGCAGTGATGTACCCCATGGGGAGCGGGAAGCTAGGGGAGGGGAGCGGACACAGGTGGTCCATGGGCTGGTGGCCAAGCGCTAGACGACTCAGAGTGGCCTGGGCTTTCAGCCAAATCTGGTGTGGGTTTTACTTCTCCAGGTTTCATTAGTCATTAGAAATGACAATGAGTGAGACTCTTCGAGAAAATATTTCCCTGCTTTCCTCCCTCCTTCCATCCCTCCATCCCTCCCCTCCTCCCCTCCTCTTTTCCTTCCTTCTTTCCTCCCTCCTTCCATCCCTCCATCCCTCCCCTCCTCTTTTCCTTCCTTCTTTCCTTCCCTCCTTCCTTCCTTTCTTCCCTCCCTCTGTCCCTCCCTCCCCAGCAGCAGGGTTGAGCTTTTCTAGCACACCTGTCACCCCTGGATTTTACACTGGAATACCAGGGGCCTGAAAGTGGATGTGGAATTGCCAGTGTTTCCGCCAAGCTGCTGTCAAGCAATAGAACTCTGGGCTTTAAATTCCAGGAGGAAAAGACAACTCAAAGGGGTCATTATAGGGGGAACTATTATTAATGAACATTTTTTTTTTAACACCTAGAATGTTTGCATTGTCTCCATTTGAAAGCTTGACCTTGTCTCCTTCAATATGGTCCCTGAAGAATGAGCAAAGTGAAACTGCTTTTTTAATACGCATTTTCTTCAAGACGAAGCTCAGGACATGTGAGCGAGAACTTTAAATGTAGACTTCTTCATGGGACATAAGGTGAAGGGTCTTAAACCTAAGTAAGTTAGAAAGTGCAGAACTAATAATGTATATAAGAAGCATTTGGCGATTTTGTTCCAGATATAACAAGTGGGATAATAAGAGATTTGCCTTGCTATTGAAAAGTAGAAAAATCTGTGTTTTGCTCTAGAAAACCCTTATTTTGGATTTCCAGATATCTATTTTGATTTCCACCCTAGCATTTTATTATCAGCATCTGTAATTTTGAAAATGTGTTAGAGTGATTTTTTGCTTAAATCAAATAAAAACATTGTTTCACCAGACCGTTAGTATAAGAAAAAATAAGCAATCCCGTCCAGTTTTACAAGCTGAAGCTATGTTAAAGTGACTGATTCATCCTCTGCACGCCTTTTTCCGGGGCCTCTTGTAACCCGAATAACATTTAAACCATTAGCTATAAAATACTTGCCTTCTGAAAAAAAAGGAAATGTGGGTGGTATTTGCCTGTCTTTTTCAAGTCAATACCAAATAATAGAATTGGATCAAGTTTCCAGGAAACACAGCACTAGAAACACAGCATCAGGCAAAACCAGGAATCAGGTCCCCTCGTCCCCCATATCCAGTCCATTTCATTTGGTTCTCTGCCTCTCCTCCCAGCCCTTGTTGTTATGAAATGCTAAATCTGATAAACACAAAAAATATTGCAAGCTGGGTAAACGTATAAAACTTAGTTAAGGAAGAAAGGAAAGAAAATACTGTCATTTGCAGCAACATGGATGGACCTAGAGATTATCATACTAAGTGAAGTAAGTCAGATGGAGAAAAACAAATATCATCTGATATCACTTATATGTGGAACCTAAAAAGTGATACAAATGTACTTATTTACAAAACAGAAACAGACTCATAAACATAGAAAACAAATTTATGGTTACCAAAGGAGAAGGGGTAGGGGAGGGATAAATTAGGAGTTTGGGATTAACATACACACACTACTATATGTAAAATAGATAAACAACAGGACGTACTGTATAGCACAGGGAATTATACTCAATATTTTATACTAACCTATATGGGAAATGAATCTGAAAAAGAATATATATATATATAATTATTTATATATATATATATTCGGTTATACGTATACACACACACATATATAACTGAATTGCTTTGCTGTATACCTGAAACTAACACAGCATTGTAAATCAACTATGCTTCAATAAAAAAATAATTAAATTTTTAAAAAGGAAGAAGAGAAAGAAAAGAAAGGAAGAAAGAACCTAGACAGCAGAACAGAAAAGACTCAGCATCAGAGTCAAGGAAACTGCTTGAGAATCCTAGCTCCACCTTTCAGTTTTGTGGCCTTGGACAGGCCCTTAACCTCTCTGAGCTCTAGTTTCCTTGTGTGGAAAATGGAGTAGTATTATTTACCCTACTTGGTTCCTTGTGAGAATTAAAAGAGACAACATATATAGAACACATGATTAACGCTCAGTCAGTGGTTTTCCCTGATTAGCCCATAGAAGTCATGGTTTAATAGCTGAATATGTTGTCACTTTTCATGGGTAATTTTTGCTTTCATGTTTTTATAAGACTCTCTGATGCATTAACTCAAAAGAGGAAGCCCTGTGGGAATTTCCCAAGTTGTAGCAGATCAGTTGGGAAAGACGTGCCTGAGACATTGGGACTTCAGGGAGCTTATCCAATTACGCCACCAAGATATTTTTTCTGGCCTTTTAAAGAAGATCCACCCTGAATCCAGAGCTATCTGTGTCACCGAAAAACTCCTGGCTTCTCGGTTTCTGTGGGCGATATCATTTGTGCTGTCATTCGGGCAGGTGGTGGCCTGGGGCGTGGCATTTAGGCAAGAGGTATATGTGGGGTAAAAGCCACGCTTTTCTCCTAAGATCCTCCAGGGGGTCAGAGTTAGGGTGACTAAGTGTCCAATTTGTCTGGGACCATGCCAGGTTACCCCTGTTGCCCACAACTCTTTTTTTTTCTTTTTGGCAGCCTGGCGTGGCATGTGGGATCTTAGTTCCCCAACCAGGGACTGAACCCGCGTCCCCTGCAGCGGAAGCACAGAGTTTTAACCACTGGACTGCCAGGGAAGCCCCCTGAGTCATTATTAATAGAAGCTCCCTTTTCACTTTTAAAATTATCCCAGTTTGGATGATAAATTGTATAGTGACCTTAATCAGAGTTCTGTTTATATGAATAAGGACAATAAATAACAAAAGGGAAAATGATGAAGCGCACTAATTCATAGACTCCAAGATGCTTAGATCGCATCAACTTTAAGAGACACATTATGTCATGTATCATTAAGAAAGAAAAAACCCACTGTATTCATCTGCAAGGGCTGCCATAACCAAGAACGGCAGGCCGGGTGGCTTAAACAACAGAGATTTTACTGTGTCACAGTCTTGAGGCTGGAAACTCAAGATCAAGGTGTCAGCTGGGTTGGTTACTTCTGGAGCCCTCTCTGGTTGTAGACGGCTGTCTTCTCGCTGCGTCTTCACAAGCTCTGGCCTTCCTGTGTGTCCATGTCCTAACATCCTCTACTTTTAAGGGCACCAATCATATTGGAGTAGGACCCACCCACCCTGAAGGCTTTATTTTAACTTCGTTACATCTTTAAAGACCCTATCTACAAATCCAGACACATTTTTTTTTAATTGAAGTCTAGTTGATTTACAATGTTGTGTTAATTTCTACTATATGGTAAAGTGATTCAGTTATACACATATATACATTCTTTTTCATATTCTTTTCCATTATGGTTTATCCCAGGATACTGAATATAGCTCCCTGTGCTATACAGTAGGACCTTGTTGTTTATCCATCTTATATATAATGGTTTGTATCTGCTAATCGCAAACTCCCAATCCATCCCTCCACCACCCTCTCCCCCTGGCAATACAAATACAGGCACATTCTGAGGTGCTGGGGGTTAGGGCTTCAACATAATAATTGTGTGGGACATAATTTAGCCCATAATATGCATCAATTAAACTCTGGCATGGAATGGGTTATTCGATGTATCCTGACGTCAGAGATGTTAAAATGTAAGCAGCAGTGCATGTCAGAACTGCACAGTTTGCGACGGAGAGACAAGCTTTAGTCTATCTGCTTTGGTGATGATGAGCACAGACATGTACAAACCTCTTCCTTTGAAACTGTCACTTTCCACCCTTCACGGTCCTGAGGGACCTAGGAGAGGAAGGGAGAACGAAGCCGCCTGCTTGTGATCTTCATTGCTTCCCCTCCCTGGTGCCTCACTTCCTGCCAATTCCTCTTGTGTAACAGCGCCCATGATGGCCCCTTCCTTTCTCCCTACCCACACCCGCATCAGCCCTTCTCTTGTACCTGGCCCGTTTCCACAGCTTGTGAACCGGTCTTCCCACTCCCATCCCCTTCCTGCCTCCTAATCCACCCTGACACAGGCACTGATCTGCAGAACAGCTCTCAAAACTGCAGCCCTAGATAACTAACAAGGACCTGCTGTAGAGCACAGGAAACTCTACGCAATACCCTGTAATGACCTGTATGGGAAAAGAATCTAAAAAACAGTGGATACATGTATATGTATAATTGATTCACTTTGCTGTATACCTGAAACTAACACAACATTGTGAATCAACTATACTCCAATATAAAATTTTTTTTTTAATTTTTAATGAAATAAATAAATAAAAATATATTCTGGATATCAAAAACAAAATAAAACAACAACAACAAAACACAAACGTGTCTTAGCCTAACACTTAGGTCAACCTAGCTGCACCAGCTCCCACCCCATCCAGCTGCATCCGAGACCCTCCACCAGCAGTCCTACCTTGGGGCATTTGCATGCTCACGCCCTGGCCTGGAGGGCTCCTGCTCTGGGCCTGTCTGAATGGACCATGTAATTATTACGCATAGTTATTTATGTCTGACTCTCCAACTAATAGCCATCCAAACTCTCAAGCCTGGAACGTGCTCCATTAACCATGCTGGATGAGAAAGGATTCCTTTCTCCTTGGCTCCTGCAAAAAGAATGACAAGCATTTCCCCACCTCTTTCTGTCTCCCTCCCCTGAGAGAAGGTAACAGGGCTTTGTGCCTGGAAGTCTGACTTCTCTGAGCCCCGGGGAGACTTAACAACCTTTTCGTGTGTTTTCTGTGGGAAAAGGGAAGCTGCCTGGTGAGGTGGCCTCCCCCTTTGTTTTCTGAGGCCTAGGCCACAAGTTAAAACTGGAGGCCCAGGAAATCCTTTATTGGCCTCGAAGCATTTGATATGAATTTTAAATATTCATTGCAACGTTCAAAAAGTGGGAGATTTCCTATGAAAATCTAAATTTCTTGGCTCTCTTGGAAAACTCAAAGATGGAGCATCTCTGGGCCCCTATATTCACGTGGCAAAAACTGGCAAGATCACACTGATCCCCTTTAGACAGGTCATGTACTTTCCAGTTCACCACAATCGCCACCACTCCCTAAAGTCTTATACTGTAAGCAAATAGGTTAGGGGGTCCCCAGAGAAAGAGAACCAGGCACCGGCTTTCTTGACATAAGAGAAGCCATTTCAGTCTAAGCCATTTTGTGATCTAAGCCTGGCCGTGCTGTTTGCCTTGAACAGGTCTCAGTAATTAATGATCTTAAGGGAACAAAGGAATGCAGAAAAGGCAGTCAGGCAATAGTGCATAAAAACAGAGTCTTAGTTCCTCCTCAAGGGATATACATAATAATATATCTTTGAGTCCTGCAGGAACTAAGGCCCCCACAAGGGTGGAGGATGGAGTGATGATGTTGACCCTCCTGACTTCAATCAACTAAAGCTTGGACTCTGTTGACCAATTCTATGCTGAATTCTCCTCTGCTCAAGGCCCTTCATGAATATGCATGTACCCTGAGCTTAAAACTTCCCCAATTTTGTTGTTCCTTGAGACACTGCTTTGGGAATGATCCCCAGTGTTCTCCTTACTTGCTGCAAGTAATAATAACTCCTTCCTTCTCCCAATCTTTGGCTTGGTTGTGTCTTTTGGCTCGGTTGTGTCTTTTGGCTCAACACCCGCCAAGAGACAAATCCAGTTTGGGAGTAACAATACCACTTGCATCTTTCATTCAGGTACCTGCCAGCTCTTGTGAGAGTCTGAGTTTTCAACCCCGGCTTAGGCCCACCAAGGGGATTAATCGGAAGTATTTGAGGGAAAGGAGATGGTGGCTGTGAGCTTCAAGAGTGGAAGAGAGTATGGCGGCTCTATAGGCCTTAGAACCTGGGTCTATTCTAACGTCCCTCTCTGAGGGGGCAGGACCAGGGACACAGATGGCCAGGTGGGTGCCTGTGAGGACTGGGCTGTAAGTGATTTCACCTTGAGAGTGTCAGCAAAAATCCCCACAGCTGGGCTTCCCTGGTGGCACAGTGGTTGAGAATCTGCCTGCCAATGCAGGGGACACGGGTTCGAGCCCTGGTCTGGGAAGATCCCACATGCCGTGGAGCAACTGGGCCCGTGAGCCACAACTACTGAGCCTGCGCATCTGGAGCCTGTGCTCCGCAAGAAGAGAGGCCGCGATAGTGAGAGGCCCGCGCACCGCGATGAAGAGTGGCCCCCGCTTGCAACAACTAGAGAAAGCCCTCGCACAGAAACGAAGACCTAACACAGCCAAAAATAAATTTAAAAAAAAAAAAAAAAAAAAAAAACCCACAGCTGAGCTGGGCCTGGAGAGCCTGGAGAGCCTGGAGAGACCTGCCTGAAGAGATACCCACCTTCAAATGGACATGGGCAAGAAGCAAACACATCAGGAATCACATCAACCAAAGCCGGCATACTTCTGTTGCAGAAAAAAATGGGGCGAGAGGATGGTCACACCCCTGGTCTCAGGTGAGTCCCTGGGATGGCCACCAAGTGAGGGTCCTTGGCCTCTCACAGGAAGGCATTCAAGAGTGGGCCAAAGTAGAGTGAAAGCAGATTTATTCAGGGAGATACATACTCCTCAGACAAAGTGTGGGCCATCTCAGAAGGCGAGAGACCCCAGGGTACAGGGTGGTTAGTTTTTATGGACTGGTTAATTTCATAGGCTAATGAGAGGGAGGATTATTCCAACTATTTGGGGAAGCGGTGGGGATTTCCAGGAATTGGGTTACTGCCCACTTTTTGTCCTTTTGTGGTTGGTCTTGGAACTGTCATGGCGCCTGAGAGTGTGTCATTCAGATGCTAATGTATTACAATGAGCATATACTGAGGCTCAACGTCCACTGGAAGTTGAATCTTCTGCCACCTTGGGCCGAGTTGGTTCTAACCAGTTTATGTCGTTTCCTCAAAGGCTATGTCATTCTTTTAAAGGTTGTGTACTGCCCCCTTCCCTTCTCTCTCACCTCCACTTTCCTGCCTAGCTTAAGGCCCACAGTTCTTTTATAACTAAGTGGGAGTAGAGGCTGTCACCCTGCATTACAACTCCAGTCATAGTCTATAGAATACCTCCCCCTGTGGCTATTCTGAGACAGGAGGCTGTTCTGGAAATGCAGAGGACTATGTACCAGATGGAGGAACAAGATAAAACCCCAGAAAAACAACTAAATGGAGTGGAGATAGGCAACCTTCCAGAAAAAGAATTCAGAAGAATGATAGTGAAGATGACCCAGGACCTCGGAAAAAGAATGGAGGCAAAGATCGAGAAGATGCAAGAAATGTTTAACAAAGACCTAGAAGAATTAAAGAACACACAAACAGAGATGAACAATACAATAACTGAAATGAAAAATACACTAGAAGGAATCAATAGCAGAATAACTGAGGCAGAAGAATGGATAAGTGACCTGGAAGACAGAATGGTGGAATTCACTGCCGTGGAACAGAATAAAGAAAAAAAAAAAACGAAAAGAAAGGAAGACAGCCTAAGAGACCTCTGAGACAACATTAAACGCACCAATATTTGCAATATATGGGGTCCCAGAAGGAGAAGAGAGAGAGAAAGGACCTGAGAAAATATTTGAAGAGATTATAGTCAAAAACTTCCCTAACATGGGAAAGGAAATGGCCACCCAAGTCCAGGAAACAAAGAGAGTCCCAGGCAGCATAAACCCAAGGAGAAACATGCTGAGACACATAGTAATCAAATTGACAAAAATCAAAGACAAAGAAAAGTTATTAAAAGCAACAAGGGAAAAATGACAACATACAGGGAACTCCCATAAGGTTAACAGCTGATTTCTCAGCAGAAATTCTACAAACCAGAAGGAAGTGGCACGATATATTTAAAGTGATGAAAGGGAAGAACCTACAAACAAGATTACTCTACCTGACAAGGATCTCATTCAGATTTGATGGAGAAATCAAAAGCTTTACAGGCAAGCAAAAGCTAACAGTATTCAGCACCACCAAACCAGCTCTACAACAAATGCTAAAGGAACTTCTCTAAGTGGGAAATACAAGAGAAGAAAAGGACCTACCAAAACAAACCCAAATTAATTAAGAAAATGGTAATAGGAACATACATATTGATAATTGCCTTAAATGTGAATGGATTAAATGCTCCAACCAAAAGTCACAGGCTCGCTAAATGGATACAAAAACAACACCCATCTATATGCTGTCTACAAGAGACCCACTTCAGACCTAGGGACACACACAGACTGAAAGTGAGGGGATGGAAAAAGTCATTCCATGCAAATGGAAATCTAAAGAAAGCTGGAGTAGCAATAATCATATCAGATAAAATAGACTTTAAAATAAAGAATGTAACAAGAGACAAGGAAGGACACTACATAATGATCAAGAGATCAATCTAAGAAGAAGATATAACAATTATAAATATATATGCACCTAACATAGGAACACCTCAATACATAAGGCAAATGCTAACAGCTATAAAAGAGGAAATCAACAGTAACACAATAATAGTGGGGGATTTTGACACCTCACTTACACCAATGGACAGATCATCCAGACAGAAAATTAATAAGGAAACACAAGCTTTAAATGACACAATAGACCAGATAGATTTAATTGATATATATAGGACATTCCAACCAAAACAGCAGTTTACACTTTCTTCTCAAGTGCACATGGAACATTCTCCAGGATAGATCACATCTTGGGTCACAAATCAAGCCTTGGTAAATTTAAGAAAATTGAAATCATATCAAACATCTTTTCCGACCACAATGCTATGAGATTAGAAATCAATTACAGGGAAAAAAACGTAAAAAACACAAACACATGGAGGGTAAACAGTACGTTACTAAATAACCAAGAGATCACTGAAGAAATCAAAGAGGAAATCAAAAAAAAACCTAGAGACAAATGACAATGAAAACACGACGACCCAAAACCTATGGGATGCAGCAAAAGCAGTTCTAAGAGGGAATTTATAGCAATACAAGCCTACCTCAAGAAACAAGAAAAATCTCAAATAAACAATCTAACCTTACACCTAAAGGAACTAGAGAAAGAAGAACAAACAAAACCCAAAGTTAGTAGAAGGAAAGAAATCATAAAGATCAGAGCAGAAATAAATGAGATAGAAACAAAGAAAACAATAGCAAAGATCAGTAAAACTAAAAGCTGGTTCTTTGAGAAGATAAACAAAATTGATAAACCTTTAGCCAGACTCATCAAGAAAAAGAGGGAGAGGACTCAAATCAATAAAATTAGAAATGAAAAAGAAGTTACAATGAACACTACAGAAATACAAAGCATCATAAGAGACTACTATAAGCAACCCTATGCCAATAAAATGGACAACCTGGAAGAAATGAACAGGTTCTTAGAAAGGTATAACCTTCCTAGACTGAACCAGGAAGAAACAGAAAATATGAACAGACCAATCACAAGTAATGAAATTGAAACTGTGATTAAAAATCTTCCAACAAACAGAAGTCCAGGACCAGATGGCTTCACAGGTGAATTCTATCAAACATTTAGAGAAGAGCTAACACCCATCCTTCTCAAACTCTTCCAAAAAATTGCAGAGGAAGGAACACTCTCAACATTCTACAAGGCCACCATCACCCTGATAATAAAACCAGACAAAGATAGTACAAAAAAAGAAAACTACCAACCAATATCACTGATGAATATAGACACAAAAATCCTCAACAAAAAACTAGCAAACAGAATCCAACAACACATGAAAAGGATCATATACCATGATCAAGTGGGATTTATCCCAGGGATGCAAGGATTCTTCAATGTACACAAATCAATCAATGTGATACACCATGTTAACAAAATGAAGAATAAAAACCATATGATCATCTCAATAGATGCAGAAAAAGCTTTTGACAAAATTCAACACCCATTTATGATAAAAACTCTCCAGAAAGTGGGCACAGAGGGAACCTACCTCAACTTAATAAAGGCCATAGACGACAAACCCACAGCAAACATCATTCTCAATGGTGAAAAATTGAAAACATTTCCTCTAAGATCAGGAACAAGACAAGGATGTCCACTCTCACCACTCTTACGCAACATAGTTTTGGAAGTCCTAGCCATGGCAATCAAAGAAAAAGAAATAAAAGGAATACAAATTGGAAAAGAAGAAGTAAAACTGTCACTATTTGCAGATGACATGATACTATACATACAGAATCCTGAAGATGCCACCAGAAAACTACTAGAGCTAATTAATGAATTTGGTAGAGTTGCAGGATACAAAATTAATGCACAGAAATCTCTTGCATTCCTATACACTAACAATGAAAGATCAGAGAGAGAAATTAAGGAAACAATCCCATTCACCACTGCAACAAAAAGAATAAAATACCTAGGAATAAGCCTACTTAAGGAGGTAAAAGACCTGTATGCAAAAAACTATAAGACACTGATGAAAGAAATCAAAGATGACACAAACAGTTGGAGAGATATACCATGTTCTTGGATTGGAATAATCAATGTTGTGAAAATGACTACACTACCCAAAGCAATCTACAGATTCAATGCAATTCCTATCAAATTACCAATGGCATTTTTTACAGACTAGAACAAAAAATCTTAAAATTTGTATGGAGACACAAAAGACCCTAAATAGACAAAGCAGTCTTGAGGGAAAAAAATGGAGCTGGAGGAATCAGACTCCCTGACTTCAGACTATACTACAAAGCTACAGTCATCAGGACAATATGGTATCAGCACAAAAACAGAAATATAGATCAATGGAACAGGATAGAAAGCCCAGAGATAAACCCACGCACCTATGGTCAACTAATCTATGACAAAGGAGGCAAGACTATACAATGGAGAAAAGACCGTCTCTTCGATAAGTGGCGCTGGGAAAATGGGACAGCTCCATGTAAAAGAATGAAATTAGAACACTCCCTAACACCATACATAAAAATAAACTCAAAATGGATTAAAGACCTAAATGTAAGACTGGACACTATAAAACTCTTAGAGGAAAACATAGGAAGAACACTCTTTGACATAAATCACAGCAAGATCTTTTTTGACCCACCTCTTAGAGTAATGGAAATAAAAACAAAGATAAACAAATGGGACCTAATGAAACTTAAAAGCTTTTGCACAGCAAAGGAAACTATAAACAAGACAAAAAGACAACCCTCAGAATGGGAGAAAATATTTGCAAATGAGTCAACGGTAAAAGGATTAATCTTCAAAATATACAAACAGCTCATGCAGCTCAATATTAAAAAAACAAACAATCCAATCAAAAAATGGGCAGAACACCTAAATAGACATTTCTCCAAAGAAGACATGCAGATGGCTATGAGGCACATGAAAAGCTGCTCAACTAATTATTAGAGAAATGTAAATCAAAACTACAATGAGGTATCACCTCACACTGGTTAGAATGGGCATCATCAGAAAATCTGCAAACAACGAATGCTGGCGAAGGTGTGGAGAAAAGGGAACCCTCTTGCACTGTTGGTGGGAATGTAAATTGTTACAGCCACTGTGGAAAACAGTATGGAGGTTCCTTAAAAAACTAAATATAGAATTACCATATGACCCAGCAATCCCACTCCTGGGCATATACCCTAAGAAAACCATAATTGAAAAAGACACATGCACCCCAATGTTCATTGCAGCACTATTTATAACAGCCAGGTCATGGAAGCAACCTAAATGCCTATCAACAGATGAATGGATAAAGAAGATGTGGTACATATATACAATGGAATATTACTCAGCCTTAAAAAGGAATGTAATTGGGTCATTTGTAGAGACGTGGATGGATCTAGAGACTGTCATACAGAGTGAAGTAAGTCAGAAAAAGAAAAACAAATATCATATGATATCACTTATATGTGGAATCTAAAATATGACACAAATGAACATGTCTACAAAGCAGAAACAGACACACAGATACAGAAAACAGACTCGTGGTTGCCAAGGGGGATGGGGGTGGGAGAGGGATGGAGTGGGAGTTTGTGATTAGCAGATGCAAACTATTATATATAGGATGGATAAACAACAAGGTCCTACTGTATAGCACAGGGAACTATATTCAATATCCTGTGATAAAACACAATCGAAAAGAATATAAAAAAGAATGTATATATATGTATAATTGGTACAGATGAACCAGTTTGCAGGGCAGAAATAGAGACACAGGTGTAGAGAACAAACGTATGGACATCAAAGGGGGAAAGTTGGGGTGGGGTGCTGGGATGAATTGGGAGATTGGGATTGACATATATACACTAATGTGTATAAAATAGAGAACTAATAAGAACCTGCTATGTAAATAAATAAATAAATAAATAAATAAAATTTAGGAAGTAAAAAAAAGAAAGAAATTTCCCAGCCCATAAAAACTAACCACCTCACATTTCAGGGCCTCTTGACTTCTGAGATGGCCCACACTCTGTCTATGGAGTGTGTTTCTCTCTAAATAAATCCACCTCTTATCTATCACTTTGTCTCTCACTTTTCTGCAATGACACATCAAGAACCTGAGCTTCATTAAGTCCTGAGACGAGGTGTGTGATCTCAGTTGAAAGACCGTAGGTTTAAGTCCCAATCTGGGTTGCAAGGTTTCAGTTCTGCGTGCAACCTGAGGGCTATATATATGGTAGCCCTGGCTGGAGACTGTGTGTGTTTGTGTGTGTGTTTGTGTGTGTTTGTGTGTGTGTGTGTGTCCTATCAAAATGACTGATTTGGACTTCTCACCAACCTTGAGAGTGGGGGCCGAGAAGTTTAATTTAATTAAAAAAAAATGTAATACATCTTGGTCACCAAGTGTGGTTTAGCAATTGAATTCTATAACAAAGAAGAAATACTTCTCACAGAAAGCATGTTTTTGTTCTTCTGTACTCCTCCAATGGTGTTTTGCAAAATAAAAATGTGTCCATTCTGACTATGGATCTCAGCATAGGATTTCTCTCCCCAGTAAAACTTAAGTTTCCCATTTTCATGGGTAACCAGTCTTGGGCAAATTGGCTTATGCCACCCAAACTCACTTGAGGCTCACATGTTTTACAACAAAGAATTTAATTTGTAAGTGAGCTTCCACTTACAGAGACCAGTCTGTGTGTAATCTTTCCAGGAGGGAGTTTGAACAAAGCTCTCTGCCATTAAGGCTCTGTCCACAGCCTTAAAATTTTGAGTCCCTTTGATTAGAAATTCCACTTCGAGGACTTTGTCCTGAGAAAATCATCCAGAAATGTGAACCCAGATTCATGGGCATGGATGTTGTAATATATTAATTACAGCAGCAATAAAAGGAAACAACCTAAATATTCAACCAATGAGGAGTGGTGAAATACATTGGCTTGCATTTATAGGATGGGGTACCAAGCAGCCTCTGAAAATAATGTGTTCAGGGTATTGAATGGAATGAGGACATGGCCACCACATATTTGTAAGACCTCTAAACACGCCTAAATATGTTGCTAACATTGGAAAATTTGTGGCTATTGTTAAAAATATTCACTCTCCTCCCCTCCCTTGACTGTGGCTTCAGCTGTGAGGTCTGTCTTGGCCACTGGGATACAAGCAAATGAGATGCTGGGGAGGCTTGAAAAGCATTGGTGGGTTTGGCAGGCTCTCTTGAGCCTTTGCCATTGCCTGAGAACAGACCTAGGTGAGCCCGTTGGTTCTAGAAAAGGATGGCAGACATGTGCAACCAAACCAGACCACCTCCCACCCACCCCCCAGCTGAGTACAACCTGGTCCAACCCACCCCTAGCAAACCACAGATCCCTGAGAGTAAAGTATTGCAAGCCTACTGATGGTTTATTATCCAGCCCTTTTGTGGCAATCGTTGGCTAACACAGGAAGAAGTCTGCTCCAATTCTAGAAAGATCTTTTCTCCAAAGATACAGCATTCGATGGAATTCCCTGGCAGTCCAGTGGTTAGGACTCGGCACTTTCACTGACCGGGCCCGGGTTTGATCCCTGGTAGGGGAACTGAGATCCTACAAGCCACCCAGCATGGCCAAAAAAATAATAAAAATAAAAATTTAAATTCAAAGATACAGCATTTGAAAACTTATGCAAACAGTTCTTGACTTATGCCTTCAAATGTCCATTTGATCCATACTGAGTCCATCCAGGTTCAAGGAGAGGGGACATAAACCCCACTCTTCCATGCGAAGAACATCCAGGTCAATTATAAGAAGAACACGTAGGGACTTCCCTGGTGGTCCAGTGGTTAAGAATCCGCCTTCCAATGCAGGGAACATGGGTTTGACTCCTGGTCCAGGAACTAAGATCCCACATGCTGCGGGGCAACTAAGCCCACGTGCTCTAGAGCCCGCGCGCCACAACTAGAGAGAGAAGCCCACGCGCCGCAACAAAAGTTCTCGCGTGCTGCAACTAAGATCCAACGCAGCCAAATAAATAAATGAATATCAAAAAAAAGAAGAACATGTAGGATGGGAGACATTTTATGGCCTTCTTTGGAAAATACCATCTACCGTACAAAATTCTCAGAACACTGCTTTATAAGCACTATCTATGTGTTAGCTATTTTCATTCAACACGTGTTTATTGAACATCTGTTATGCACTAGTTACTGTGCTAGGGAGACAAGCAGTGAACATCACAGGGGTGGTCCCTGTGTTGGTGGGCTAACCGGAGGAAAGCTGCAGGCTCAGACCCGCTAGGAGAACCCGCCTAGTAAAGAACCAGATGAGCTAGCAGGCTGAAGTTAATTTCCTAGTGGGTAGGCCAGCCCTAGAGGAACAGATAACAATTCTGGCTCTAGAAGTATTTTGCTGGGATTGTGTCTGTTGCGATGGAAGCTTTCTTGGCCGCTTCTCTGAGTGTCGAATGAGGAGGCCAGAGCTCTCAAAGGGCTTAGAGTCCAATTCCATTTCACTCAAGCCGTTCCCATAGCCTTAATGCAAAGCAGGTGCCGGGACTGCTAAAAAGGAGCTCAAGGCACCTGGCTCAGCTGTGCAGCGGCTTGTTGCTCCAAGTGTGCTCCTTGACGCAAAGTGTGGTCATATGGCACTGGCCTCCCCTAGGAGTTTTATAGAAATGCAGAATCTCAGGCCCCACTCCTGAAATGCTGAATCAGAATCTGCATTTTTTTAAAGAATTTTTCATTGTGGTAAGAATGCACATCTAAAATTTACCCTCTGGGGACTTCCCTGGTGGTCCAGTGGTTAGGACTCAGCGCTTCCACTGCAGGGGGCGCGGGTTCGGTCCCTGGTCAGGGAACTAAGGTCCCTCAAGCTGCACCGTGTGACCTAAAAAAATTAATTAAATTAAATTAAATGTACCCTCTTAGCCATTTTTAAGAGTACAGTTCAGTGATATTAAGCACTTTTACACTGCTGTGTAACCGTCACCACCATCCTCTCCAGAACCCGTTTTATCTTGCAAAACTGACTCTGGCCCCATTAATCAATGACTCCCCATCCCCACCTCCCCAGTCCCTGGCAAACGCCATTCTCCTTCTGTCTTGATGAATTTGACCACTCAGGGACCCCAGAGAGAGGAATCATACAGTGTCTGTCCTTTGGTGACACTCAGCATCACCTCTTCAAGCCTCATCCATGTTGTAGCAGAATCTGCCTTTAACAAGGTCCTGTGTCTGCAGGTTGAAGGCTGAGGAGGCTCTACCTGCGTGGGCTGAGACGGGGGAGGAGAGCGCATCCCGGACAGTCCTGCGGGGACTCAGGCTTTCCCTCCTCCCCCGGCAGTCCCCCTTCCCCCGCTGTCACCTCCTTGGTCAAGTGAGTGACAGCCAGCTTGGATTCCTGAGATCAACCACGGGGGCTCTGATCTGGCAACAAATGGATGGCTAGACCGGCCTCTGGACATCAGAAGTTCCCTGCCCACAGGCAATACGCTTGTGCTGTACCAGTACGAGTGTAACCTGTACTTCACTCCCGCAGCAGGGATGGCCGGTAGGCGTCTGTGGCTGGACGGCAGTTAGGGTTCACACTTGTTTAGTAACACACAGTCACATAGTGCTGGCCACGATTCCAGGAAGTTATCGCGCTTTAACACCTTTAACTCTCATAACAATCCTAGGAGTAGGAACTAGTATGACCTGCATTTAACAGATGAGGAAACTGAGGCACAGACGGATGAAGTAACTGTCCCAAGGTCATATGGCTGGTAAATGGTGGAGCTGGGACCCTGAGGACCACACCCTGTGCATCCTCTCTGCTAACTGCTGGACCAAGTCTTCTGTCCAAACTGAGCAAGAGGGACTCATACAGATTCGGGGTGTGCTGTGTGGAGGGGTCTACTTTTAACCATAGAGGTTAGTTTATATATTTTAAAAAAAAACAAAAAGCAAAGCTAGAATGTCAGAAAGTAAGTAGGAAACCCTTGTGATCTGGTGGATATTTTCTCAGTAGGGCATTTAGAGTTCACGTTCACATAATTAAATAATCAGATAGACAGGTTTCCCTCCTGCCTTCCCAGCCCCATTTACTGTCCCCTTCCCAGGTCCCTTCCCCTCAACCTCCTAGAAGCCTCCCCCTCCCCCTGCCCTCTCTCTCCCCTCCCCCTTGTTCTCCCCTCCCCCCCCCGTGTTCTCCTTCCCTCCCCCTCCCCCATGCTCTCCCTCCCCCCACACTCCCCCACACTCTGTCCCTCATTTTTTTCCCTCCCTCCCCCCATACTCCCTCTCCCCCTCCCCCATATTCTCCTCCTCCCCTCCCCCATGCCCGTCCTCCCTCCCCCCTTTCCCCCTGCTCTCCCTCACTAACCTCAGTTGTTCTCTTGGCTTCCAAGCAGATAACCCCACAATTCATACTGCTCACCTGTGATCTTTCTTCCTGGTTCCAGATCATATTTCATTGCTTCCTGGTGTCTGTCACACCAAGATTTCAAAATCCCCTTCTGGGAAGATGAGCCACATTGGCTGCTACCTTGGAGATTAGTGGGGAGCCCATGTCACAGCCTGACTGCTCTGGTCTTCAGCATGCCCAAGCATGCCCATCACCCCCCTGCCCAAGCCCACTGCCCACAGGCCCCAACTCACTGCTGACCCACATCGTCCTCCCCTCCCCATGAGGCCTGAAACCTTCCTCACCTTCTCCTCCTCCTCTTTTTTTGTGTCCCCCTCCTCTGGAGGTCTCGAATCTGTTTTCTACTTGTCTATTGTCCCTGGCGGAGCTCCAGCCCTGTCATCTACAGCATCTCCCGAGCCCCTCCCCTGCCTTCCTCCCCAAGGCCCACCCTCCACACGCCTGGCAGGTGTCTTCCCCAAACACACAGCACCCTGTGCCACTCCTCAGCACTGCCCTTTAACTCCACCCCGCATCTTGCATGACTTTACCAACTGCTCAGTGAGAAGGACCTCCTTCCTTGCTCTTTTTTTAAAAAGCAATCTCAAACTTACAGAAAAGTTGCAAGTATAGTACAAACAGCACTTTCCTCCCTGAACCATTTGAGAACCTATTGCAGACCTGATGCCCTGCAATTTCAGCAGAGTCCAACCCTTTGAAAAGTTAGGAAACTAACATTGAGACATCGCTGCCATCTAACCCTCAAGCTCCAGTCAAGTTTTGACAAGTAGCCTGAAAACAGCATTTTCTCAACAGAGGGATCCAGTTCAGAATCACCTGTGCGTCCATTGTCCTGTCTCTTCGGGCTCCTTCAGTTTGGAGCAGCTCCTTATCTCTTCCTTGATTTTTATGTCCTTGACACTTTTGAAGACGACAGTCCAGACTTGTGTAGAATGTCCCTCAGTTTTGGTTTGACTTGATGTTTCCCCTGGGTTAGTGTTAGGCAGGAATAGTGCCTCTTTGGCGGGAATATTGCAGAAGCAACGCTGGGTTCTTTGCATCCTACCGTGTGGGGCGCGACCTCAGTTTGCCCCATGCTGGTGATGTTCTTTTGGGTCTTTGATCAGAATGGTGTCCTCAACAGTGATTCTCTCCTCTTTCATAAGTATTTTGTGGAGACCCTTGAAACCACATAAATATTTCATTGCTCATCAGACTTTCAATTGAGTCATTTGCTTATATCAGAATGGACTAGTGGTTTCCTATTTTATTCAGTGTGTTATATATAACCTGCTACTATCATTACTTTCCTGCCCTCTCTCATCCCACTGTAATTGCCTATAGAAAGAAAATTTTAGCCACATTTTTGGCCATGAAGCCCTGTGTTTATCAAAACCATGTGCTTCATTCCTATACGGCGTATGGTTGTTATCAGAGAATTTGTTACCCAAGTGCCTACAGTTTTGACTCGCTCACGAAGCAAAAGTTGTCATAGCATGAAACTCTCTCTAATGGACCGTAACACAGTCTCTCCCTGTTTCACACCAGAAACCATCCCGCCACCCCCCATCACATCAACACTTGTGTGGTTTGTAGCAACATCCAAAATTACAATTCAAATTGAATGCAAATCAGTTCATAAGGTGAAATTGCAAATCTTGCAGAGTCGCAGGGTTTCCTGAAGTGGGTGAAAGTCACTTAGCAGGACTGATCTCAGCCACCTTGACCAAGGGCCGTTGGCAACCACCAAAGAGAAAATAGAGAAGTAAAACGAGACAACGGGAGTGACAAGGATTCAGAAAAGGCCCTCAAAATTGACGAGGCCATCAAATATTTTTGTTTGGAAAAAAGTGCCCATTTTTTAATAAATGTGATGTGAAAGTCAAAAATGAAGTAAAGAAGACCATACAATTTTATCAGAAAAAAAGGTTCGGATGTTTTTATTGGTTTCAGAATGAGCACGTGGCTGGAAATATAATCTCCATAAAGTTATTTTCATAATTTTGGTGTCTTTTTTTTTTTTTGGCCATACCACACGGCTCGTGGGATCTTAGTTCCCTGACCAGGGCTCAAACCCATGTCCCGTGCAGTGGGAGCGCTGAGACCTAACCACCGGACCGCCAGGGAAGCCCCACCCCCCCCCCTTTTTTTTTTCAGGATAAAATGCCAATCTAATCTTTTCCTCTCTTTACTGTAAAGTTTCAGTCCCTTCCGTAAGTGGGTCCCGTTTCAATGTCTTTGTCTCGTCCCAGTTATCTGTGGGTCACGACCCCTCCTGCGCACTCCGCAGGGAACGCAGAGCCACGTGGAACATGAACCTCTGTCCCCTTGATGTCCCTTGCCTGTGTCACCCGGCCTCCCACTCCCGAGTCTCCTCCTTCTCTCCCCCTTCTTTCCCCCAGGCTTGTTTTTTTACTTTCTGATCTCACTTTCCTCATTGATCCAAGGAAGAAAATAGCTTCAAAAGAAGAAAATGACTTCAAAAGTGTTGTTATAGTCAAATGGGTTCATGGATCTTAACAGCAGTCGCCAACTTGTATTGAACCTTTATTCCATGTCTGACCGTGTGCTAAGAGCTTCACTTGGATTGTTGCATTGAACTCTCCCCGAACGTGTGAGGTTAGAGGTCGTTATGTTACAGATAAGCAAACCGAGGGTCCAGGAGGTTAAGTAATTTATTGAAGTTTTCTTAGTCATTGGAGGAGTGAAGATTTGAGTCCAGTAGTTCAAGTTCTGAACTGCTAGGTTTTACCCTGTATATAAAAGGGTTCTAGACTTGTGGTTGCCAAAGGGGAGGGGGGCGGGAGAGGGAAAGACTGGGAGTTTGGGATTAGCAGATGCAAAGTATTATATAGAGAATGGATAAACAACAAGGTCCTACTGGATAGCATAGGGAACTGTATTCAATCTCCTAGGATAAACCATAATGGAAAAGAATATGAAAAACAATGTATATACATGCACTAACAAATGTAAAATAGATAGCTAGTGGGAAGCAGCCGCATAGCACAGGGAGGTCAGCTCCGGTGCTTTGTGACCACCTAGAGGGGTGGGATAGGGAGGGCGGGAGGGAGACACAAGAGGGAGGGGATATGGGGATATGTGTATACGTATAGCTGATTCACTTTGTTATACAGCAGAAACTAACACACCATTGTAAAGCAATTATACTCCAATAAAAAAAGAGAATGTATATACGTGTATAACTGTCACTTTGCTGTACAGCAGAAATTAACACAGCATTGTAAATCAACTATACTTCAATAAAATAAATTATTTTTAAAAATTTGTTAATTCCCTGGCGGTCCAGTGGTTAGGACTCTGCGCTCTCGTTGCCGAGGGCCTGGGTTTGATCCCTGGTCTGGGAGCTAGGATCCCGCAAGCCGCGCAGCACAGCTGAAAAAAAAAAGGTGGGGGGGGGGGCGGGTAGTCTCTGAGGACCGAATGATGCTCTCTGAATATGGGCATCATTGTTATTATGCTTCCCCACGTATAATCTGATCCCTGGAAGACACTGAATGATAGAGGAGACATCACTAGAAGACATTCCTTGTGTGTGTGGACTGATTGTTTAGACCCCAAAATGCTCCACTACCGGCACACAGTGGCATCCATAGGCATTGCTTAACCCCACTCAGACCAATGACCCTAATGGATGGGCCTTGGAAGACCCATTTGGCTGTGAGTAGTAAAATAGAAGCAGACCAGCTCACCCCAAAGGACATGTCACTCAGTCCTCACCCCCTCCCCCAGCAGCTCGGGCAGGTGCTAATCTTGGTCACTCTGCCCCGGCCTTCCCAGGTCTGGGGGGGTGGGACCAGGCAGAAGGACCTGAAAGGAAGTTTGGTTTCTGTCAGATAACAGAGTCTTCAAGATATTTGTGGGGTTCAGCGCTGGCACTAGAATTGGCTATTGGCAAAGGCAAATAGGCAATAGGTTAAATGCCCACCTGTAAGATGAGTACAAATCCAGGTGCTTCGCCCCCTGCCCCCAGGGGCTACCAGGGCAAGCACGACAAGTAGGGGTATCGTTGCAGTGTCCCATCCTCCCCTAGGGACACCCTTGTTTCATGGTCCTCCCTTTGCCAAGGCCGTGAGCGCCCGACCCCATGGGACAGAAGTCCCACTGCTATGCTTTGCATTTTCACTCTTTCAGACACACTGAGTTTGTCCCCAGCCAGCTTCGCAGGGGCCCGTTGGTGAGTGGGTGGGTGCTAATTTGCCTAACAGGCAGAAGGGGGGGTTGTGCGTCACCAGTGCCGTAGGGGAGGGAAATGACAACCTGAGGACGCCCTGGAGGTGTTGGATCTGACTAAGGCAGTAAAACCACCAGTTTCACACATCTGAAGAGACCTGGCTGGGGGAAGGGGGCCGGCAGGTAGAAGGAAGAATTGCTTTTGTTGACACAAGCAGTGGAAGGCTGGGAGGAAAGCAAAGACCACCAAACCACCAGACTCCTTCCCAATCGGGACTTTCTGTGCGAGGGGAGAGTACTTGCAAGGGTCCTCTTGCCCCACACAGGAAGTTGAGACCCACAGAAGCATCAGGACGGGAGCAGGTATGTCCCGGCGGTTAGGACAGAACCAGCAAGCACACCAGGTCTGGCCCCCTCCTCTAGCACGTCCCCCATGAGTTAACCTCACATACCCAAGGCTGAACCGACGTGAAGCTGTGAAACGGCTCATGTGTATGGCCTGCGCAGAAGCCACGGCTTAAGCCTATCAGGCAAGAACCCTCGGGGCGAGGGATCTCTTCTAAGATGGTCTGGGTGGTTGTCAGGACATCTGCCCACCCAGCAGGGCCGCCGATCACGGTTGTTCAGGTGGCACACTGTACAAGAGTGTCCTGCTGAGGAGGCGAGTGGGCTAATATCCCGCTTTATCTCTGCTCACTCAACGTTGTGTCCTGGGTCTGGGGCTGCTTTCTGCCCAGAGGAAGGTAGGTGCCATCTGCCCCCCAAATGAGGGGGGTGCACAAGGCTGCATTAGCCTGGAGGGGGTGCCTAGCTACAATTCAGAAGGGCTCCCACCTGGGCTAGCTCTGGCATCCTCCAGCCATTCCCCCTTCTTCTGAAGCTGAAACACCTTTTTCTTATGGGAACCAACCCCAGCCCAATCTTAGTCCTCTGGTTTCATGGAGCGGACCCCATTCCCATCTCCAGGAATGGACCAGCAACCCAAAGCTGTAGTCAATTTAAGGATGGGCACCTCACTCAATGAGAATTCATTCCAGAACCATTACTGGAAGCATTGGTAATGAGGCAACCCTTTCCTTGGAGTGGCTTATCTTGGGAGAGTCAGGGGAAGAGAAAAAGAGGATGGCATTGTTTGAAGCCTCGGAATCAATTGTGTCTGACCAGATTCACCCTCTTAAATTTCCCAGGTATATGAACCAATTCTCTTTTTTGCTTAGGCTGGCTTGTACTGAGTTCTGTCTCTTGCAGTGTCCTGATCAATAGAGTGACAGTTGAAGTTTCACCTTATATGAAAGCTCCTGTAGCCTCCTCCACCAGATTGGTCAAACCTTGACAAACAGGACTGTCAAGCAAAGACCCGCATTTTAAATTCCATTTAAGCTCTTTCTGCAGAGACAGCCATGGAAAATATATGACTTTCATTATTATGACATGGAAAGCAGAGCTGTCTAATTGCTTTTGTCCACTGGTGTATAAAGATTGAGACCAGATGTATTTTTAAAAGAAGTGGGGTGGGGGGGAGAAAGAAAGAAAGAAAAAAAAGGCTGTGTTGGCCGTTGCTTTGAACAAAGCAGCCTGATTTCCTCTTTCTCTCTCTCTGTCTCTCTCTCTCTCTGTCTCTCTCTTTCTCCTTCTCTCTCTAAGGGGAGGACCACACAAAAGTCTTTTAACTTCTTTTAAGTTTTCAGAGCCTCATTGATTTTGCTTTTCACAGAAGATAAAATTGTGACATTGGCCTCGAAAACTTTTTTTCGCTTTCCTCGATTCGAAGGGACGGCTGTGGAACGAAAGGGCTGAGCTGGGGTCAGTCGCGTGCCCTTCTCTGGGGACAGCAGCTGCCCTGCAGAGTGCCTGGGAGGAGTGGGTCCCAGCGCAGATCCCCTCCTCCGGCTCTGCTCCGGGAATAAAGCCTTCACGTGTAGATCCACGGGCATGGATGAGATGATGATCATCTTTAAATAGAACCACCCAGAGCCCAGCTTCTGTGTTTCATTTTCCAGAAGAGCCCTTAAATCTGCTTCCACTTTTTTTTTTTTTTTTTTTTTTTTACCTCTCCAGTTATTTTTAGCACACCCAGCCACAGAGCCCAGCAGGCCCGCAGAGGCCCTAATGACGTCCCGAGCCGGACGGGTGGAGTTCACAGCTCCTTCACCAAAGATGAAATTGAAGCATTAAAAAAAAAAAAAAAAGAGCAGATTCCAGAGGGGGTGATGTAGATGCCGGGTTGCACGGCCCTGATGCGTCTGTGTCCGACAAGGGCGGCCCGCTAGAAATACAGTTCGTTTAATGATTACCTTGTTATTTTCGAAATTAATTATTTTCCTGAAAATTAAGAGGGTGTGGGAGGTATTGGGAAAAGAGAAGTCTTCCTGAGCGTCCTCTCCTGAGGGTTCCCAGTCACCGTGAAGCACGCCTGGTAGACGGGAAGGAAGAGAAGGCAGATTCCTCCATAAAACCTCAAAGGGGGGACTTCCCTGGTGGTCCAGTGGTTAGGACTCTGCGCTTCCACTGCAGGGGGCACGGGTTCGATTCCTGGTTGGGGAAATAAGATCCTGCATGCGGGGGCGGGTAGAGACCCTAGGGGGAACCCCGAGGAACCCCGAACGGGAACCCGAACCGGAACCCACACCCCCTCAAAGGGTCCTCTCCAGCCCCTTCCGTGGTGTCCAGCCTGTTGCTTTGTTGCAGGATCTCCTTCCCATTTCTGGGTCTGGCGCTGTCATTCCATCTCCGAATATGTACAGGGATCTCTTAGCTCCATAGGGGTCCCTTCTATGCTCTGCTAGAGCCCTCCCCGCCCCACAGTTAATCCCTGATTGGGGGAAGATAAATAACTTTAATTAATTTCCCTCACATATTTTATAAGCATCAAGCCCTCAGTGATAATACCAGAAGAGGAAAAAAAAAAAAAAGATGGTGGGTAAGAACCCGAGATTCTCAGCGCTTATGCTGCAGCGGGCAACACTCCCCAGGGCTGGCTTCCACACGTGCATCCCTGCATCCTCACGTGCATGATGGTGCCAAATCAGAGCGCCACAAAATTCAGGCCGCTTTTCTCATACAGCGCCCTTGGCATTAAATTAATTCCAACCTGATTTCCAAAGGGAGTGACTAATGTAAGGCGTTAATGAAAACAGCCATGGGAGTTCCCTGGCGGTCCAGTGGTTAGGACTCTGCACTTTCACTGTGGTGGCCTGGGGTCAATCCCTGGTTGGGGAACTAAGATCCCACAAGCCAAGTGGCATGGCCAAAAAAAAGAAAAGAAAATGGCCATTACGGAGAGGTTGCCGTGGAGAAGGCGACGGGCTCATTCTGGGCCAGTACTTGGCAGTCAGGTGACCTTGAACAAGTAATTTAGCTGTGATAAGCCTTGATGTCCTTGATGGCCCTGTGGGGTGGCGGCAGAGCTAGGGACTCCTTTGCAGCCTTGTTAGGACACTTAAGTGAGAAATGAAAGTGGTGATGGACCAGTGGGTCTGTCATTCTGATTACATCATTACCAGAGCCTCCCTTGTAACGTGACACCAGGATTCACGCATACATCTCTCCAAAAGCGTGACTCCTTTGTAGAAAGGAGTTTGGCACTTCAGGAGATGGAGCTCAGTCCCAGGGACAATGTGGAGCTCAAGATTCCACCACATTCTCCTTCAAGGGCCCGTGCAAGGGCTGTCTACCCAAATATCCCCCTTCTAAGGAGGTTCTCCCCAGCTCCACCAGGGAGGCCTGAAGGAGCGGGCCTGGGGGCCATGTTCCGAGTCACGTGGCTCTGCAGTCCCAGGCCCCTCAGGACCCCAAGTGACTGGACCAGGGAAAGACATGTGATTTAAGGGCAGCCTGTCTTGGGCTGGCCAGCACTTTCAACACTTGGGAACTTGAGCTGGGAAACCTGGAAGGCCCTAGGCTGCAGCTCTGGGACCCAAAGCTGAGGGTCGTGAAGCTGGGAGAGGGGGGTACACGGTGGGAATCAGAGCACCCAGAGGAAGAAAAAAGAGCAGACCTGTCCTCCAATTCCCTTTCCTGCCCACTGGTCCCTGACCACAAAGCGCCTTTCTTCTGGGGCCGAAGAAACGAGGGACACGCCACGCCTGGTGTAGCGGGCTGACCTTGGCTCCAGGAATGACGTGTCCACATCTTAATGCCTGGAAACTGTGAATGAGACCTTATTTGGGAAAAGGGTCTTTGCAGATGTAATTAAGGATCTTGCAATGACACCATCTTGGATTATCTGGGTGGACCCTAAATCCAGTGACAAATGTCCTTCCAGGAGACAGAAAAGGAGAAGACACAGAGAGACACGGGGAGGAAGGCATGTGAGGACAGAGGCGGGGCCTGGAATTATGCCTTCACAAGTCGGGGGATGCCTGGAGCCCCCTGAAACTGGGAGAGGCAGGGCAGGATTCTCCCCTAGAGCCTCTGGAGGAGGTACAGGGCTGCCCACACTTCCATTACCGACTTCCGGCCCCTAGAACTGAGAGAACACATTTCTGTTTTTTGTTTGTTTGTTCGTTTTTATCATTGAGTTTTAATTTTTAATTTAATTTTCATTTTATATTGGAGTATAGTTGATTTACAATGGTGTGTTAGTTTCAGGTGTATAGCTAAGTGATTCAGTTATACATATATATATATCCATTCTTTTTCAGATTCTTTTTCCATATAGGTTATTACAGAATATTGAGTAGAGTTCCATGTGCTATACAGTAGGTCCCTGTTGATTATTTATCTTATATATAGTAGTGTGTATCTACTATATATAGTAGTGGTTAATCCCAAGCTCCTAATTTATCCCACCCCCTCCATGTTTCCCCGTTGGTAACGAATTTCTGTTGTTTCAAGCCACCAAGTTTGTGGCAATTTGTACCAGAAGCCACGGGAAACTAATACATCTTGTGAACCGAAACGCCCGACTACAGCAGATGTGTAAAAATTCAGGGAAACTTTCTCTTTGAGGAGTTATGACTACCCTAACCACCTCCTCAGTTTTCATCCCTAAATTTTGTTTACTGCTGCAGCTGCAAGAAAATTATAATAGAAATGGCTACCGTTAATTGAGCACATACTATGTACCAGGAAATTTAATGTGTTTTATACTTAATCCTCACAGAAAATCTTTTTCTTTAACCCTGCCCTAATATCATTCCCATTTCATAGTTAAGGAGATGGAGGTTTAGAGAAGTGAGGTACCCAGGGCTAGAAGCCAGAGGAAGCCCTCCAGCCCAGGATGGGCATGTTCCCTGCTTCCACATCCCCAGGGGCAGAGGCAGAGGAGAAGGAAGGTGGAAGGAAGCCAGGTGGGAGAGGTCTCGGCAGGCTCATGGTGACACATTACATCAGGTACATGTGTCGGGTCCAGGTTACTTGGTTGGCATAGTGGCAGGTGGAAAGAAGTTGGTCTGAGTCCCAATCCCGACGCTGCTTCCTGGCTGAGGGACCTTGGGCCACTACTTACGCTCTCTGAGCCTTGTTTCCTCTCCTGGGCAAAAGAGATTAGAATACTCCTTGTCTAGTGTTAGGGTAAAAATAGAACACTGTGTTCAGTAGGGCTCAGAAGTTCAGCAAAGCTTGTCTGAGAAGGGAGAAAGCATCAGATCCCAGGCTGGTCAGACAGGTGTTTACAGTCTGTCTCCAGAAAGCTGATTTCCCCCTTTTGTCTTTAAAACTATGCATTTCGGGACTTCCCTGGTAGTCCAGTGGTTAGGAATCCGCCTTCCAGTGCAGGGGACACAGGGATCGACCCCTGGTCGGGGAACTAAGATTCCCACATGCCAGGGACGACTAAACCCGCACGCTGCAACTACTGAGCCTGTGCACCACAACTACAGAGCCTGCACGCCGCAACAAAAATCCCGTGTGCCGCAACTAAGACCCAATGCAGACTAAAATAAATAAATACATTAAAAAATAATAATAAACTATGCATTTCAAGTATTGCTTACCAAAATTCTCTGAGCAGGAGACTCACCTGGAGGCTTGGTAAAAATTCCCTTTCCAGGGTCTCAGCCTGGGTGCACTGAATGAATCTCTACTATGGGGAAGCCTGGGAGTCCGAATTCTTTCATAAGGAGTCCCAGATGGTTGTTCAAATCAGAAAAGTTTAGGAATGTCTACACTAAAGCAGCACTTCTTTTTTTTTTTAATTTAATTGTTTATTTTGTATTGGAGTATAGTTGATTCACAATGTTGTGTTAGTTGCAGGTGTACAGCAAAGTCATTCAGTTATACATACACACGTATCCATTCTTTTCAGATTCTTTTCCCATATAGATTATTACAGAGTATTGAGCAGAGTTCCCTGTAGGTCCTTGTCGGTTATCTATTTTACATATAGTCGTGTGCAAAAGCAGCGCTTCTTAAACTTCAGTGGGCATGCCAAATACCAGGGGATATTGCTGAAATGCAGGTTCTGGTTCTGCCAGCTGGGTGGGCCTGGGAGTCTGCATTTCTCACAAGCTCCCAGGGGATCCCCGTGTGGCTAGTTGGGGAACCACACGCTGAGCTGCAGAAGTAACGAACTAGCAGGATGTGAATGGAATTTACAAGCTTTAGTTATAATCCTCAATGTCTGTCAGTGCTTTAGTCTTTGCAGGACCCACACTGGTCTCCTTCAACCATCAGAACAATCGTAGGGGTGACCAGTATCCCCTTTCTACACATGAGGGTCCCAGCAGCAGGGCAGTCAGGCAGCTTTCCGTAGGGAAAATCGTAGTTTTCCACGGATGTGCATTTATCAAAGTCCGAGTTCCCGGCACACGCTCCCTCATGCCTGTGTGCACCCCCAGGGCAGAAACGTCGCCCCCCCCGAGGAGAGTGGGGCGCACTGTGCTCTCTCCGCCTGTCGGGCTGACTTTCTGGTCCTGGAAGTGCTTTGGTAGCACTTTCAAGCTGTGTCATCCCTTACAGAAGTTTCCACTCTGGAATCTCCCCTTGAGCCGCCCCGCCTGTCACTCTAACTGTCCCATTTCCCACGCCTGTCTGCTCAGCGGGGTGAAGCTCTCGTCACTTCTCCACTTTCCTGAATTTAGGTTTCCTTTCCTTTCGGCCTGGGTGCACACACTCATTTTTTTTCCCTAACTTTTTACATTAAAATAATTTCAAACTCTGAGACGAGGCGTAAGAACGGTACACATAGTAAAGTGATGCAGCCACTTTGAAAACACAATTTGGCAGTTCCTTTGACAAGCATCCATTTACCATATGATCTAGCAACTTCACTCCTAGGTATATCCCCAAAAGAAGTGACAAAAGGGACCGGAACACGTAGCAGCATTATTCACAGTAGACAAAAGGGGGAAACAACCCAAGTATCCATCAGTGGATAAATGAATAAACAAAATGTGACCTCTACATACAATGGAATATTAGTCAGCCATTAAAAAGGAATGAAGTCCTGATATATGCTACAATGGGGATGAACCTCAAAAACACTATGGTAAGTAAAAGAAACCAGACATATAAGACCACATAGTGTATGATTCCTTTTATATGAAATATCCAGAATAGGTAAATCCATAGATACAGAAAGTATATATTCCAGGGACTCAGGGAGGATGGAAATGGACGGTGACTGCTTAATGGGCATGAGGTTTTCTTTTGAGATGATGAAAACGATTTGCAACTAGATAGAGATGGTGGTTGCACAGCACTGTGATTATGGTAAATATCACTGAATTGTATACTTTTACATGGGCAATTTTATGTTATGTGAATTTCACCTCCATTTTTTAAAACTGTGCTAAGATTTATGGGACTCTATTTTTTTCTTTCTCTGAACCGTTTATGCCAACCAAATAGTTCAGCATGTATCCCCTAAGAACAAAGACCGCTTACATAACTCCAGGAAAATTATCAAATTCAGGAAATTTAACATAATGCAATACTATTACCTAAGCTACAGCCCACAATCAAATTTTGCCAATTTCCCAACGATGTCATTTATGGCAATTTTTCTCCCAATTCAGGATCCAGGATTATATAATGCATGAGTTGTCAAGTCGCTTCACTCTCCTTTAATCTGGAACAGTCTCTCAGCCTTTAAAATTTTTCTTTTTAAAAAATTTTATTTATTATTTATTTATTTTTATTGAAGTATGCATTTACTTTTTATTGAAGTACAGACTTACAATTTTGTGTTAGCTTTAGGTGTACAGCAAAGTGATTCAGTTATAACAGATATATTATTTTTCAGATTCTTTTCCATTATAGGTTATTGCAAGATATTGAATATAGTTCCCTATGCTATACAGTAGGACCTTGTTGTTTATCTATTTTATATATAGTAGTGTGTATATGTTAATTCCAAACTCTTAATTTATCCCTCCCCCCACTTCCCTCTTTGGTAACCATAAATTTGTTTTCTATGTCTGTGGGTCTGTTTCTATTTTGTAAATAAGTTCACTTGTATCATTTTTTTAGATTCCACATATAAGTGATATCATATGATATTTGTCTTACTCTGTCTGATTTACTTCACTTAGTGTGATATTCTCTAGGTCTTTTTTTTGGGGGGGGGGGCGTCTTTCCTGACATTGCCATTTCTGAAGAGTCTAGGCCTGCTGTTTTGTAGGCTGTCTCTTGACATGGGTCTGTCTCATATTTCCTTGTGATTTGATTCAGGTTGTACACCTTTGGCAGGAATACCCCAGAAGTGATGCTGTCCTTCTCAATGCATCACGTCAATTTGTCCTCTTACTGACGACGTCCACTTTAATCACTTGGTTCAGGCAGTGTCTGCCAGCTCTCTCCACTGTAAAGCTGCCATTTGTCTCTTTGTATTTAATAATAGTGTGTGGTATTTTTAAAGTCCAGCAAAACTGGTAAGTCACAAAATTATTTCTTGGTGCCAGGTGCTATTTTTGTCACTCATTCATTCAATCTGTACTTAGTCCAGGGAGAATGTAAAGCTATATATATATATAATTTAAGATAGTCCCTGCCTTCAAAGAGCTCATTGCTTTGTTGGGGTGACAGGTTCCAAAGTCCCCAAATTTTGGAGTACTGATTCTGTCCATTATATTAGCTACTTCTTTTATCAGTTTTGTTAAGCTGACGGCAAGAGAGACCTGTATGAAAATCAAAGGCAGATATAGTCACGCTGGCCATGAACACCGAGCACTTGTTAAGCCTTTTGCCAACAGTAGGACTAATGAGTCTAGAATATTCCCCTGGATTGAGCAAATAACTGAAATCATAGTACACAGGCTAATGCACAGAGTTTTGTTGTAAAACCTGTTTCAATATTGTGTGCTTTTAAAATGATCATTGCTTTTTCTTTCAGCTTAATATTTTTAGTGGGCTGATTCTTTGAATTGTTGGAATAAAACTTGGATTAAAAGGAACTGAGAGCATAGTTAGGTGTAAGTCCCACCTGGGGGTGTGGTTAAAGGGCTGCCGTGTGTCTGCAAATGGACGTGTTTTCACCTATTCACTTTCCCTTATGTGATTAATCTTTATTGTCTCCACCGTGAATCGTCAAAAGGAGGGGAAAAAAGCATACTGACAAAAATATATTTTTTTGTGCAACTTCCAAGTATTTCTCATACTGTGTCACTTTATTCATTCTGAGTGCTAGAAAAGTGATAAAAATACAATGTAGAATTAAAAAACACTTTACATATGGCTCAGATATTTTAAAAGATAGTCCCCACTCTATTATTGCCTTGATTTGCATAATTTCAGACTGATTTTACTATTAAAATTACCTATTTTACTGCAAAAAAAAATACATATATATATATATTATTTTTTTAAATCACCTAACAGAATATAGGCTCAGTTTCTAACAATTTCACAGCAGCTTGGAATAAATGTACTGATCCAGTCACATTTTCCATGACTTTTTCTAGAAAAGACAGGCACTATGGCCGCAGTGTACCTGACAAAACACACAAGTAAGCAGCCCAAGGAGGGGGTCAATGGGCATCTTTAAGTCACTGCCTTTCAAATTTAAAAAAAGCTTACTTGCTCTCAACTTGCCTTCTTGTCGGTCTGGTTACATTTCTAAATCTGTCAGCTGTGATATAGTTTTAAAAGCAGCTCTTATTTTGTACTGTTTAAGTCCTTTATACTCACCACAGAAAAGGTAGAATACAGCACAGGAAAAGAAAAAAATCACTCATAATTCCCATCCAGAAATAATCACATAGGAACTTCCCTGGTGGTCCAGTGGTTAGGACTCCGCGCTTCCACTGCAGGGGGCATGGGTTCAATCCCTGGTCAGGGAACTAAGATCCCACAAGCCACGCCATGCAGCCAAAAAAACAAACAAACAGAAATAATCATGTAGAAATGATTGGATATATGAAACTTTTAAGGCATGCTGTGTTCCCTTTCATATGGTGAAATACATGTGTGTGTGCAATACCCATGAAAAATGAAAGCCCACCTCTTTACCCTTCCATCTCTCCCCCCGCCAAACCTTGTGCAGGTCCTCTGAGGCCCAACCAGGGAGCAAAGACAGCTTTTTCTACTCTTTGATTCCCAGTATATAAATAGGGGCTGTTCCTGCTGACCTCCCCAACTCCACCACTGGGCAGGCAGCAGGGGCGCCAGGCAGAAGCCACCCTGGCTGGTCACTTACTGCATCTCAACTCAACAAGGTAATAATGACGTCTTCAAAATTGGGGGACGAACAAAAGCAAGGCATGAGTCCCTCTCTTTAGACCCGCGTGTTTTGGTGCTGAGGCACAAAGGCTCAGGGATCTCAAGGAAATAAAAGAAATGATGGAACAGCAAACAAAATTCTAGGGCAAAAACTGGATGGTCCCAGTAAAAATGGCCAACATTTAACAAGCACTGCTGTAGGCCACTTGTTGTGCTAAGGACCTAACTTTTTATTCCATCCTTCCTACAAGATAAAAGCTGTGAGCACTCTCAGTTTTCCATAGTACAGGAGGCTTAGGGGGTATAGCAGACACTCCAGTCACTCCACCCATATCTCCTTACCATTTGGGTGCAACTCAGCCTGGCTCCCAGTAACCTGCCCCTGTATCTTTGTGATAACTGCCTTTAGGCTGCAAAAATCCACTTTGCCCATGAACCTGACAGGCCAGAACTGCCTGGGAGTTGACTACCCCCTTGGTAGGCCCTTAACGGGTATCCAACATGTATGGGGTATACGTACCCCAGCTCCCTCACCCCTTGGCTGGGATGATTGTGAGCTGTGTGTTCCCTACTGCTTCCTGGAGTTTCCCTGCAGGTTGAAGCTTCAGTTGCCCACTGCAGTAGCTGGCTTAATAACGCACCCTATTGGCTGCTTCCATAGACTGAATGTTTGTGTCCTCCCCAAAATGTATATGTTGAAACCTAACCCCCAATGTGATGATATTTGGAGGTGGGGTCTTGGGGAGATGATTAGGTCATGAGGGTGGAGCCTTCATGAGTGGGATTAATGCCCTTATAAAAGAGACCCTTGGGAGTTCCCTGGTGGCCTAGTGGTTAGGATTCCAGGCTTTCACTGTCATGGCCCAGGTTCAGTCCCTGGTCAGGGAACCGAGATCCCGCAAGCCACGTGGCATGGCCAAAAAAAAAAAAAAAAAAAAAAAAGAGAGAGAGAGACACTAGTTGCAAACTTCCAGTTATGAGATAAATAAGTCATGGGAGTGTCATGTACAGCATGGTGACTATAGTTAATAATACTGTATTGTATATTTGAGAGCTGCTAAGAGATTGGATCTTAAAAGTTCTTATCAGAAGAAAAAGAAATTGTGACTATGTGTGGTGATGGCTGTTAACTGAACTTACTGTGGAAATCATTTCACAATGCAGACATATATCAAATCATTATGTTGTATACCCCCAATACAATGTTATATGTCAATTATATCTCACTTTTTTTTAAAAAGGCCCTAGAGAGCTCCGTTGCGCCTTCTGCCACGTGAGGGCACAGTCTGTGACCCATGAACAGGCTTTCATCAGACACTGAAGCTGCAGGCACCTTGATCTTGGACTTCCCAGCTTCCAGAACTGTGAGAAACAAGATTCTGTTGTTTATAAGTCACCCAGGGAATGGTATCCGTTAGGGCAGCCCAAATGCACTAAGACAGCTGCATTTCCCCCTTTCCCTGGCCTGTTCCTGCACCGACCAAGTCGCTACTGCCCCGACCACTCATCTGAGGTCGGCCTCTGCGGGGACTCGGCTACAGAAAAGGGGGGACAGCCTGCCAAAGGCACCGGTGGTAACAGCGCCAATGTTGCAACTGTGAGGTCTCTCCAGAGCCAGCTCCCATAACTTCAAAGATGAATCGCTTCCCCAACTTGGGGAACTGCACGGGGCTGGCAGGGATCAAAGAGCTGGGGGGGGAGGAAGTGGCTTTCTCCGGCTCTGTTCAGAGGCCCTGCTGCTCCGCCCGCAGACGCCACTACTTCAAGGCTCCCCCAGAGAAGGAGACATCCCTGGGCAGTCTTTGTCACACACCTGGCAGGCCACACACGGTCCTTTGGTCTGCCAAATGAAGCTGCCTGTCCTGGCCTTTCTAACCTCACTCTGCGGTCCACGGCTATGCCTGGGGTCAAGCAGCCAGAGGGCGGGCGGGGGCCTGAGGCTCACACCTGGGCCCTGGGCCCACTGCTGGGGCAGGAGCAGGGCTGTCTTTGTCCCCGAACAGTGTCCCCATGGCCTGGGGCTGGCAGGATCCAGGGCTTTGCCCTCCGTCTGGCAGATGGGCAGAAAGTCTGGGCAGTCTGCGTGCCTGGCCCACAGCCTAAAAGGACACACAAATGTCTTTGTGGTGGATGCCAGGGCTGAGCCGTGCCACGGAGAGCCGTGCAATGCCTTTGGAAAAAAATGAGGCATCTTTCCTTTCAAAGGAAAGCCCGTGTTTCAGAACCTCTAGGGAGTAAGCAGCCGACAACATGAAATCATTACCCTCTGTCCCTCTGGGACAGGGAGTGAGGTTGCAAGTTTCCCAAGGAAAGCATGTGATTCCTTTCTTGAAGGCATGATTCATTCCAGAAAAGTGCACTTTGTTCTCCGAGTGACGGGGAATTAGAATCAGGATCTTGAACGTAGAAACCGGAGCAAAGTCCCCTATCGTCACATAACAGAAAGCATCCGATCCGGTAGGACTCTTGGAAGGAGGAGGGATAATGGGGTTCAGGGTTTTCTGAACACTGTTACTATCTCAGATTGTGGGAAGAACCATTTTAGGCAAAAGTCTCTACGGTACATTAAAATCTGCTTTAGCACGGGTTATTACCTGAAATCTGTTGTGGCAGCCCCGACGGGAGCACCCAGTGGCACGTCTGGATTTGCAGGAAAGACCCAGGTCTGCGTGGAGCAGTAGTTGGCCCTCCACTCAGAGGCCAGCCTGCCACCCGCCGCCTGGGCACCAGCCCACTTCAGGATAACCTTCAGCTGCAGGCAGCCAGGCCTTGCTCCTGGGAGAGACCACCTCCCCGGGCAGGTCCCAGCAGCCAGATCCTTTCCTCTCTCCCGCCGCCCCCCCAGCACCGTCCTCTCTGGCTCTTAGCACCATCCCTGCCTCTCAAGCCTAGCACCGTCCTCCCAGCTTCCCTTTGCTTCTTGCCCTTTGGAAAAGCCCACGGGCCCTTTTCACAGGATGCTCTCATCACGAATTGCAGGGAGATGCACTAGGAGAAAGAAGACCAACAAACACGGGAAAGATTTTTTTTTTAAACCATCATCAAATTACAGAATGGCTCTTGTGAGGATTAAGCGAGGTTATAGAGAAAAAGTATCCAACGCAAGTAAGTAAAAGAAATGGTAGAATTGCAAGGTTCTGATATGGGCCATGCCAAGCTAAGCTGTCTCAGTACTAACGGCCAACTCTTTTTTTTTATTTTTTAAGGCCGCACCGCGTGGCATGCGGGATCTTAGTTCCCCAACCAGGGATCGAACCTGTGCCCCCAGCAGTGGAAGTGCGGAGTCTTAACCGCTGGACCGCCAGGGAAGTCCCATTAATGGCCACCTCTTAATGTTCCCACTCTAGGGGGCCAAATCAGAGCCATCCACAAGAAATATTATGCAAACCACATATATAATAAAATGTCTAGCAACCACATTTCAAAAAGTAAAAAGGAACAGGTAAAATCCATCTTAATAACATATTTTTTAACCCAATATTATCATTTCAACATGTAATCAATATAAAAAATTCTTGAGATCGTTTACCATCTTTTTTTCGTACGAAGCCTCTGAAACCTGGTATGTGTGTTACACTGAGAGCATGTCCCAGTTCAGACCAACCACAGGTGGTTAGTGGCTGTCATACTGGACAGCTTTGGTCTAACATGTTATTTTATTTCTCCTCTCTTCAAGATGAGAACAATTACCACTCCCGTTTTACAAATGAGGAAACTGAGGCTAACAGCTGTTTAGTAACCTGTCAAAGTGATCAGCAATGAACAGTGGTTTGATCATTAAACAGGGTCCCGTTTGAATCGTGGTTTTGCCGCTTCTGATTTCCGTGACCTCTAGCAGGCTGTTGCAAGTCTCCCAGCCTCAATTTCCTCATAACTGACGTAAAAGAGAAGAAATAACACCGACTCTTAGATTGCAGGGATTAGAGGTCATGTATGTGACTGGCACATTTTTAAAAAGTTGAAGGAATGTTGTCTATTCTGATAGTAAGGACTGGGCACAATGTCTCCACTCGGAGTAAGTGACTGACTGCTTCCCTGGGTCTGTGAGCCTAAATGGGCACCTCCCCCTTTGTCGATCTGTCCTCTGCAGCCTCGGCACCCTTGTGCATCCCCTGGGCTGCCCCACCTACCGGTACCTGTCCCCCTGGCAGCTCCCATTCCTCCCCTGGGACCCAGGAATCCTCCCCCATCCCTGTCTTTTTCCCTGTGAGACTCGCTCTCCACTGGGTGACCGTTAAGCCCATGAACCTCAGTATGTCTGGTCTAGTTGTGTATGACTGCATAAAAATGACCATAAAACTTAGTGGCTTAAAACGACATTTATTTTGCTCACAAATCTGCAACTTGAGCATAAACTCAGCTACAAAATTTGAGAGGTGTTTTGTGTGCCTATTCAGTGCCAGGCACCCTGCAATTGTGGACATGGAAACGAGTCCTCCCCCAGGGGTGCCTGCCCACTCCCCCTCTGGCAGGCATTCTACTCCTCAGCGAGGACACGCCTCAGAAATTCCGGGTCCCTTTGTGGGGTGGGGTTTTAATCCAGGTAGCATCTGTGTCTGCACTTCTAGGGACCTGCAAGCCCAGGGCAAGGCAGGGTGCACTGAAGTGTGGAGAGGGTTGGGGTGGGACCTCCGTTTCAGAAATGTACCAACAGCAAGTCCCACTAAGTAATTTCATTTGAATCCTGAAGCTGGAATTTCTTTTTCTCAGTGTTTTTCTTTTTTTAATTTTTGTTGAAATATAGTTGATTTACAATGCTGTGTTAGTTTCAGATGTACAGCAAATTGATTCATTTATACATGTATATAAGTATATATATTCTTTTTTTAAATTCTCTTCCATTATAGATTACAACATATTGAGTAGAGGGCTTCCCTGGTGGCGCAGTGGTTAAGAATCCGCCTGCCGATGCAGGGGACACAGGTTCGAGCCCTCATCCGGGAAGATCCCACATGCCACAGAGCAACTAAGTCTGTGTGCCACAACTACTGAGCCTGCGCTCTAGAGCCCGTGAGCCACAACTACTGAGCCCACGTGCCACAACTACTGAGCCCGTGCACCACAGCTACTGAAACCCGCATGCTCTAGACCCCGTGCTCCACAACAAGAGAAGCCACCGCAGTGAGAAGCCCGTGCACCGCAACAAAGAGTAGCCCCCGCTCACCGCAACTAGAGAAAGCCCGCGTGTAGCAACGAATACCCAACGCAGCCAAAAGTAAATAAATAAATAAATTTATTTAAAAAAAAAAAGATTTTAATCAGGACTTAAGGTTTAAAAAAAAAAAAAATCGAGTAGAGTTCCCTGTGCTGCACAGTGGGTCCTTGTTGTTTATCTATTTTATATATAGCAGTGTGTATATGTTAATCTCAAATTCCTAATTTTTCCCTCCCCGCCCCCTTCCCCTTTGGTAACCCTAAGTTTGTTTTCTATGTCTGTGAGTCTATTTCTGTTTTGTAAATAAGTTCATTTGTATTGCTGGAATTTTTGTTTAACTTAAGAAAACTTCGCGGTGCTGTTGAGAGAGGAAACCCTAAGAGTTCTCATCCCACATGAAGTCATACGTAACAGTACAATTAGAGATCGTGATGAGTTCTGTGAAGGAATAAAGCGGGTGTTGAAAGAGAGTGACTGGGAAAGGGAAGGCTTCCCGGGAGAGGTGACATTTTTAAGAGACACTGAACCAGAGAATAATCCAGCAAAGTGGGGAGCTGTAAGACTCCCTCTTGGGTTGACGGAAAGTAAGCGCAAACTCCTGGAAGAGGAAAGGGGGCTTAGCATGTCCAAGCAAGAGAAAGAAGCAGCAGAGTGAAAGGCAGCTGGAGCAGGTGGGAGGTGTTGGTCCGAGAGCAGAGTGTTTGAAGTTGACCTTGGGTACCATGACTGGTGTTGCCAAGTCAAAGCTGCGAGGGGGGATGGATGCCAGGGAGGGGGAACAAGTTACTGACAGTCAGGGGTACTGAGAGACCCTGATGTGGGTGTTGAAATGACCAAGAATGGGAACAGGAGTCAAATGGAGAGGAAGACAGTACGCTGAGAAAGTAAACCTTCAGTGAATAAAGTACGGCAGGAAGGCAGCTGGTTGATGGCTGCGTGGGGTGATGCCAGGGGCAGAGGGAAGCGGTCAAGACCTTCCTGAGTCATTTAGGTCTTTGAGAGAGAAAGGAGGTGGGATGGTTCGGCCATAGCTCTGGGGAACGAAATGGACATCTATTCCCCTCCCTGGCCTAATGGACACTATTTTTTTTTTTTTAAGCAAGTGTTTTTGTTTTTGTTTTAATTTTATTTATTTATTTATTTATGGCTGTGTTGGGTCTTCGTTTCTGTGCGAGGGCTTTCTCTAGTTGCGGCAAGCGGGGGCCACTCTTCATCGCGGTGCGCGGGCCTCTCACTGTCGCGGCCTCTCTTGTTGCGGAGCACAGGCTCCAGACGCGCAGGCTCAGTAGTTGTGGCTCATGGGCTTAGTTGCTCCGCGGCATGTGGGATCTTCCCCTTCCCAGGGCTCGAACCTGTGTCCCCTGCATCGGCAAGCAGATTCTCAACCACTGCGCCACCAGGGAAGCCCTAATGGACATTTTTTTAACACCTCGAAAATGGTCTGGAATGACATGCACCCACCTAGAAGGGTGGGGCTCTCTGTGTGGCCCTAGACCAGGGAAGGGGTTGCAGGGATTGTCTCTTTTGACTCATGTAGTTGTGTTTTGTTTGTTTTGAACAAGGCGTGTCTATGCACGATGTGTGCATTTTTAAAACAATGAAAACAGAAGATAGGATTCGTGGGGGGAAAAGCCAACATAAACACTACACCACCCCCATCACAACAATTAACACCAGAATGTTCACAGGCACTCAATGGGTCTCAGGGTAGACGGTAGGCAGGACAGGTTCCCCAGATCCTGGAAAATCAGCCACTAGACTTCTCTGACGGAGGAGCTGGGCTCATCTCCGGGTCACTGTTCTCGTACCAGAAATGAGCAGTAAGGAACCAGAATGGGTCCAGAGGGGCCACTATAATCGACTGAGTAGTTCAAGATAGTCTCAAATTTTAAAAGGAGGTGTCCTTATCAATCTATCATTTTAAAGCTTATCTTGACAAGATTAACAAGAATTATCTTTCGATGACCTCCAAAGAGAGTCTGCAAAATGTTGGATGCTTCCGAGTGGGTCTATTAAAGTGCAGTATTTGGGGGTGTTTGCTTCTCTTCAGTTCCCTATCTGCCCTCCTTTCTGGGGAGATTCCTTTGTTGGTTCCCAGGAGAACATTCCAGAAGAACTGTCTCAGCGCCAGAATCTCTAAGGAGCCTCTGGGTGGAGTTGGTGGTTTCGGGCCGTTCAGGAGGAGCCTCCATCTCACACTCCCAGGGCGCTGGCTTTGCAAGGCCACTCTCGCCCCCAACCTGCCCCCAAATGTAAAGGATCCAGATCTTGGTGGGTGGGACCCAGGAATCTACACACTTTTAACAAGATTCCCTCGGTGATTTCTTCTGCACCATAAAGTTTGAGAAATATTGATGTAGGGGCTTGACTAAAGTTTTGAAGGGTAATTTCAGAGGCATGACATCAGTTCATGAAATAAATACCCTCCCTCCTTCTTGGGCTTGTAGCTTGACAGATGCCATTCCTGAAATTCAACAATACACTTAATAAATATAAAGATGGAAAGGAAACTGTTAGGTCGGTGCATCGTTAATGAACTTAGACAATTTTTGGTAAGTAAGCTAAACTGAAACGCAGCCTACCTGTTACATTGAGTTTTGCGTGAAACTATGGATTTTCAAAAAAAAATTTTTAATCAAGTTAAGAAAAGTCATCTCCCAAACCCCTGAGTGTTTTGAACCCTGGCATTTAAACTTTAGCCCTCATACCCTGTCCTACAGTCCCATGGCTAAACCTGCAAAACAATGCCAGACGCTCTCCTGTACAAAAACTCAGGATCTTTGGCCCTCCTTAAAATAAACCAGGAAACCCTTGCACATGGGACAGAATCACATCCCCACTATTCCATAGCCTTGTTTGTGGAGCAAATGAAAAGAAGCATTGCATGTTTTATTACACTTCGGAATCTATTTACAACTGCCTGCTACTTCTGAGTCTGGATTTTCCTTTGAAATAAAAAGCACTGTAATAAAGAATAATAGAGAGGAACACTGAACTGGAAGAATGGTGATGGAACTATAAAAAAAATAAAATCATACCGTTGTTCTTTAAGAGTTATTCAATATTCACTTAAAAAAAAAAAAAACCAATTAAGATCCAGGCAAGGTTCTAGGCACTGGACCACAGCAGTAGAGGAAACTAAACCAGCATCCTTGTTCTCATGGAACTTCTATTCTAGTTGAGAAGGAGATGCATAAACAAATACATTAAATGTCATGTGATGAGAGATGCTATGAAGAAAAATAAAGCAGGGTTGCGGGTAGAGAGTGGGGCAGGGTTTTTTTGTGGGGGGAGAGGGAGGGAGGGTGTTATTATTTTTAGGTGGGCCAGACAGGGCATTTGAGCAGAGCCCTGAGGGAAGTGAGGGAGTGAGGCAGGGTGGAACCTGGGGTGGGAACAGGGCAGATCTGTTCGGGCAGCTCGAGTACAATGATCAAGGGGGAAAGAAGTAGGAGATGGAATCAGAAAGGTGGCTGGGAATGCCAGATCACACGGGACCATGTCGATTTAGATTCAGATTTTGCTCAGAGCTGGACAGCCACTGGAGGGTTTTGGGCAGAGCAGCGACCTGATCTGACTTGGGATTTGCAGATGCAGATGCAGATGCAGAACGCTTGGGGGCTACAGTGGTGGCAGGAAGGCTAATGAAGGGGCCACTGCAGGAATCGGGGCGCACGGTGATGACGGCTGTAGTGGGGTGGCTGTGAAGGCGGTGTGGCGGTGTGTGTTGCACTGTTCACTTGCTTCCTCTTGGTTGTCAGCTGGAGAGCTGACTCAGAGCATTAAGATTTCCCTATAAAGGGGACTTCCCCGGCGGTCCAGTGGTTAAGGCTCCGAGCTTGCCATACAGGGGGCCCGGGTTTGATCCCTGGTTAGGGAACTAAGATCCCACATGCCATGCGCACAGCCAAAAAATTAAAAAAACAAAACAAACAAAAGATTCCCCTATAAAGACAAGGCATGGAGCAAGTCCAAGTTCACCGAACCCCTTCTCTATTCGGGTGGGCCCTCTACCCAGTTCTGCTTGCCACTAGCCCTTCCCGGAGCAAAGCCTCCAGGTTGTAGGGGTCACACCCCCCCATCCAGATTATTCCAGCCTTGCCAGGGGTAACAGTGTCACCCCCAAAGACCATTCATTGAGAAGATTCTACTGCTCCCGACATTCCTGGAGCTTTTTAAGGTAAAGTCTCCTTGCTCCTGGGGACAACACCCTTAATGGGCAGATAATTTATGAATATTCCAATGGACAGAAAACTTAGCTTAGGAAGCCGGCTTACCTAGAATATTATTGACCATGGTAAACCATAGGAAAACGCTTTCTTAAAATCCCAGCATCAACATATTTGCAAAAGGCTAATAAATGACACAGGTAGTCCTCCCAGGGATGCTCGTTTGTGAGAACAGGCCCTCAAAGACTGCTGCAAGGAAGTAATCTCATGGTGGAACTTGAGGTGTAGGTGGGACCAAGGGAGAGCGGGAGGAGATGCCTTAGCTGTAGCCTTAGGTGGCTGCCCACTTTCTCCGCTTCCTTCCTTCCTTCATTCACCAACTCATTTGCTGACCCATTCATTCATCCATCAAATTTACTGCATCCCTACTATGTGCCAGCACAGTGCTGAGCGCTGGGGCACAGAGACTTGAAAACAAAAGCGAAAAGCAGACAACTCCTACTTGGAAGGAACGTGCACAGCTGGAAGCCCAGCTTTCATTCCTCGTCCCACAGGCGGAGTTGCTGAGACGCCCAGAACAAACGTGGGTCCCCTGCAGGGCTCTGCAGTCTCCTGGGCCCGCCTGCAGAAGAGCTCACCACCCCTCGTGAGCTTCTCGCTCGAAACACATGGGTTTATCTCTGAAATCCTCAAGTGCAGGGCAGTCCTGATCTTAATTCTTAAATCGAAGTAGAAGGAAATAAAACTAGATGGAAAGATATGATACAGCAATCCCACTCCGGGGCATATATCCAGACAAAACTCTAATTTGAAGAGATACAGGCACCCCAATGTTCATAGCAGCACTAGTCACAGTAGCCAAGACATGGAAGCAACCTAAATGTCCATCGACAGAGGAATGGATAAAGATGTGGTACCTATATAGAGTGGAATAGTACTCAGCCATAAAAAAGAATGAAATGATGCCATTTGCAGCAACATGGATGGACCTAGAGATTATCATACTAAGTGAAGTAAGTCAGAAAGAGAAGACAAATATCATATGATATCACTTATATGTGGAATATAAAATATGATACAAATCAACATATCTAGGAAACAAAAAGACTCACAGACATAGAGAACAGACTCGTGGTTGAGGGTTGGGGGGAGGTAGGGGAGGGCTGGAGTGGGAGTTTGGGATTAGCAGATGTAAACTATTGTATACAGAATGGATAAACAACAAGGTCCTACTGTACAGCACAGGGAACTATATTCAATATCCTGTGACAAACTATAATGGAAAAGAATATGAAAAAGAATATACATATGTATAACTGAGTCACTTTGTTATACAGAAGAAATTAACACAACATTGTAAATCAACTATACTTCAATAATAAAATTTACCAAAAAAAAAAAGCAAAAAACAAAAATAACTAGATGGAAAGAACTTTCTGACTCAGAGTCTGAGCTCTGGAAGGCAGCTTGTGTATTCACGAGCTTAAAGAATTTTTTCAGTGCGAAGAGAAAAAAAATCAGGGTGCAAATGTATACATACAGAATGATCCCTATTTGTAGAAATAATATATTTATTCACAAACACATATACAGAGAGAAAATACTGGGGGAAAAAATGCAACTAAATGTTTCCACAGTTATCTCAGGATAGTGGATTTATGGGAGAATTTTATGTTTTCTGTATCTTTTCTTTATTTTCCAAATCTCCTATACTGAGTGTGTATTACTTCTATTATCATTCCAAAGTAACTTCTTGAAAGTCAGGTTTTAATTATTGATGCCATTTACGTAGTGCCGTTTACAGAAACTTCAAAAAAGCTCCACAGAGACCTTTAGAAAGTGGCTGCTAAGTGCCACTGAATTCTCCAATCTTGTGACCATCTTCATTGTAGAGATGAGCAACGGAGACTCCGAAAGGTAAAAAGCAGGGCCCGTGAGGGTCAGAATAAGACCGTGGACCCAGGGCAGCAGGGGAAGGTGTAGGCAGATCGCCCGGGGGGAGAGGGTGGGTGAAAATGCAGATTGCAAATGCTGCACGTCCAGGACCCCACAGGAGAAGCAGGGCCTGGGGTCAGAGGCCTGTGTTAGGATCCCGGCTCTAAGACTGATTAGTGGGAGACCAGTCTAGATCCCTTGCCTCTCTGGGTCTCGGTTTCCTCATCTGTAGATCAGGAAGATTCATTTCTACCTCGTGGGGTGGTTATGAAGATAAAACAGGAAGATGATGTCCGCAGGGCATTTCGCACAGTGCATGGTCCCCGGGTTACACCATACTCACTCCTCAATACCCGCCAGCCTTACTGGAATCTATCAATGCCTCTCTTATTCCAAGTGCCCCAAGCACAGTCTCAACTCACCCACATGTAGATGTAAAAATTGTCTAAGGGGCCTCTGTTTGCAAGAAGGCCTGGGAAAATACTAGGTCTTTCTTTGCTGGAGAAACTTACTTTGCACTTTTTAAAAAAGGTAAGGGATCTTTGGTTGAAATGTTTGCTTCGGGGCTGAGAATTAAAATGTATGTTCCTGAACCCACCAAAATCATTTGCTGTGAAAATTCCAGTTTTAAAAATGAGTGCCAAGAACCTTGGAGGAAGAAAAGAAGACAGCGTTGTGGTTTGTTGGTTTGTTTGTTGGTTTGTTTCACAGATGCGTCAAGGGGTTTCCTCTTACACAGATGGAAGCAGGGGGTGGTGACAGGGAGCACAGCGGGGGACAGAAGAGGGCTACAGAAGACCCAAGGGAGAAGCATGGTTTATTCACAAGCTCCCCAGCTCACCGTGCTGTCCTTTCTCTAAGGTCTGCCTATCGGCACAACGGGGGCTCCTGAGCAAAGGCTAATGGTCACGCGTGCTCAGGTAAATCCCAGCAAGGAGGAAAACAAGTTAGGATGGGCCGAGGACAAGTCACCTGAGTTTTGTTTCCCCCCGTTTTGCCCTATAAGGATGGATGGGGAGGGGAAGGTGGGGCGCTGCCTCTCTTGGTTCCTGGACCACCCACCTGGGCAGGTGCTGTGCTCAAGCCCAGCATTTCTCTTAGCGATTGCTGTCTCCAGGGTGATTGCACGGCTTGATTACACAATCAGGTTGTTGGCCATCCGTCTAGACAACCACGGTAGAGACGGCTGAGATGGAGACCAGGAAGAGCAAGGGGACTCCTAAGGTTTCTGGGGCTTCCAGGGGCCGTTTTCTGGGTTCCCTCCAGGTGTGAACTGGCCTTCCTTGCTCCTCAGGTCCATGCACAGAGCCTGGCTTCACAGAAGCCCTTCTCTGGCTAGCGTTAGTTTTGTTCCAGTAAGTGGCATCAGGAAGCCCTGAATTCTCTCCCCGGCACCTCCCTTCTTGCAGATAGGTCCCCCCGCTAGAAGCACAAAGGCTACAAGGAGCAGGGGGCCAGTAAATGCAAGATGATGACAGCATCAGAGCACTGCCCCACGTGACCTTATTTGATGCTTAGGACAACCTGGGAAGGATAACTTTTTTTTCTATCATAAATGGTTTCTTTGCTTTTTTATATTATTATGGAAATGTCGGAGACAGATAAAAAGTAAATAAATCATTGTTAGTCAAAGGCAATAGCTGTCATTATTTTGGTATTTATGATTCCAGATTTTTTTTTTGGCCGCTTGGCTTGCGGGAGCTTAGTTCCCCGACCAGGGATCAAACCAGGGCCCTTGGCAGTGAAAGTGGCGAGTCCCAACCACTGGACCTCCAGGGAATTCCCAATTCCAGATATTTTTAATGTTATAATGTAGGTTGGTTTTTTTTTTGGGGGGGGTGTTTGCGGGAGGGAGGGATACCTTAATAGCATCGTCTTATAACAGAAAACAAGGATGAAATGTGTCTGGACCCAATCACACAGAAAGTATAGTGTGGAATAATATTGAGGCCTCCAAGAATGAAATGTGAATAAATCATATGATATCTAATACAGAAAAAAAATAAACATTCCCCAATTTCATATGAAGTTTGGTGAAATTTATACTCTGGCCAGGCTGAGGCGGTTTTAGGCCAACAGCTTACTATTTATGGACCTCTGTGTACTTTTCCATTTGTGACTGGTTTGATAGTTGTTTGTCCATTCACTCATTCATTCATTCGTTTATTCATTGAACAAGTAGTTATTGATAGGCTGCTGGGTGAAACGCGAGAGGATGGGAAAGGAAGACGCACTGCCTGCCAGAGCTTGGAGGGAGGGAGAGGAAAAGGGAGGGATGCCCAGCAGCTGCGGACACCCGGGTAGTGCTGACTCCTCAGGGAGGATGCCCACAGGGGCTCCGGAGGGCGGGGCGCAGGGGGGCCCTCGACAGTGCTGAGAATCCTCTTCACAGGAAATGTGAGTCTAAGTCCAGCTTCTAGAAGCTCCGTTTTGCAACTCAATTCCTTGCGTGGAGTTGTTCTAGGTTCAGCACAAGGCACCCTGCTGCGTTAGGACTTTGCAGGTTCCTAGGGGTTAAAATTCAGTTGATGGAAGTGGTAGTCACTATTCTCATCCACAGACAGCCGGGGAAGTTGGGCCCTGGAGTCAGCCCTGAGTTTGAATTCCGGCTCTGCCTCCCAATAGCTGGGTGACTCTGTTTGAGTTACTTAATCTCCCTAAGCCTCAGTGGTCTCATCTGTAAACTGGGGGTAATAAATGCAGCTGCCTTAAAGGGTTGTTGTAAAGGCTAAGTGAAATAATGTAGATAAAGTGCTTAGGACATAGTAAGCAATCAATACATCCCAGCTGGTATTAATAACACTGTACAGCCCCCCCAAAGATCATTTTTAGTAGCTTTAGAGTGGAAATAGGCTATGTGAAATTTTCAAGAAAACATGTGTTTCTTTTTATAACCATCCGGGCATGATAAATGATATTTTTTCAACTTTGTGATACAGTTACCTTACCACAGCTTGCTGAGATCTTCGCTGTGATCTTGGTGTCTCTCTCCTGTATTAGGTTGATGTATATATATTTTAAATCTATTTCAAAGATCTTATTGGCTTTTATATGTTATTGTAAATATTTCCAGGATTGGGATTATTACAGTTACCAAATTAAACATATTGTAATTCTGATATTTGAAGTAGAATGAAAAGGCCGGGGGAAAAAACCTCCTAGTGACTTCAGTGGCAAAAATCTTTTGAAGAATGCACACAGTTTTCACAGCTATCTTTACTGTGTGTGGACATAAAATGTGATGGCTCTGGCTGAGGGTTCTGGGGGCTTAGATGTCATTTGCCAAGTATGATTTCACCCCTTGGAGAGGACAGATGGTCACCTGAGAGGTTTAACCCAGAGGACCCACTGATGGCCATGCCTTTTTAGATTGCCTTAAACACAGCCTTTAAAAAAGAAATCACGTGGTCATCATGTTTGGGTATGATTGACCAACTAATTCTCTTGATTCAAAAATCCTGGGGAAAAAACCCCCAAAACATCTTTTACAGAAACAGCAGAACAGATCCTTCCAGAAACCACAGGGTCTGTTAATATTGTTTTAGGACCAAGTGAAGCCATTTGGAAATCAATATTTAAACATTTTTATGAAGTGAGCCATATGTCAAATGAAACAGGACAAAAGGAGTAGAGCCATGAAGAAGAAAATACAGAGTACCTGTTTATGGCATCACTTAATATGTCTTTTCCGCTAGGCAAAGTTTTTATTATTGTTGATGTGATTCCTTTTATTCTGTTGTCAGAACCACGAGGGCAGGTAAGTAATAAATGATTCTGATTGTTATTTTATATCCATGCTGTATGTCTTCCTCTGTAAATACCTGTTCATGTTGTGGCTATTCAAGTAATGGGATAACGTCAATGAGAGTCTGAAAGAAAACAGAAAAACATCCTCTCCATTCGCTAATGCAACACCTGGTATTACTGTGTCACTACTTCGCTTTTATATGGTACTTACGTGACTTCCCACGTGGGCTCTGCAGTCAGGCTGGTTGAGTTTACATCTCACCTCCTCTTCTCACCAGCTCTTTGACCTCAGCCAAATTGCTTCAACTTGTTGTGCCTCAGTTTCTCACCTGTACAACGGAGATGATAGGAATAGTACCTCCCAGGTTTCGAATCCAGGGATCCAACCAATCGCAGAACAGAAATATTTGGGGGAAAAAATTCCAGAAAATTCCAAAAAGCAAAACTTGAATTTGCCGCGTCCTGGCAATTATCTACATAGCATTTACAATGCATTTACAACTATTTCCATAGTATTTACATGGCATTAGGTATTATAAGTAACCTAGAGATGATTTCAAGTATATGGGAGGATGGGGAGGTTGTATGCATATACTACACCATTTTACATAAGGGACTTGAGCATCCTTGATTTTGGTATCTATGGGGATCCTGGAACCAATTCCTACCGACTGTATGGGTTTTGTCTCTAGCAAGAAAATTGAAGCTCAAAGAGGCTAAATGACCTTCACAGGTTCTGAATTCAGGTCCAGTGGTATTTTTTAAGACCCATGAGAGGACTTCCCTGGTGGTGCAGTGGTTAAGGATCCGCCTGCCAGTGCGGGGGACACGGGTTCGAGCCCTGGTCCGGGAAGATCCCACATGCCGCGGAGCAACTAAGCCCGTACGCCACAACTACTGAGCCTGCGCTCTAGAGCCCGCGAGCCACAGCTACTGAAGCCCACGTGTCTAGAGCCCGTGCTCCGCAACAAGAGAAGCCACCGCAATGAGAAGCCCGCGCACCGCAACTAGAGAAAAGCCCACGCACAGCGACAAAGACCCAACGCAGCCAAAAATAAAATAAATTTATTAAAAAAAAAAAGACACATGAGAAATGGTACAAGTTTCTGCTGCTCAAGAGATGCCTTTTAAGGGAGAAGTCATTGCCTCTTGATGTGATGCAACGGGAAGTATACAGGGTCAACTACGACTGGAATGTCTTGCCCCAAATGTTTAACTGCAATGAATCACACCTTGCTATGAAACCTCAAATTTACAGGATACAGAAGGGATCAAGGGGTCGCGTAAACGGTACCACAAGAAAAAACAAGCAAATCCAGGACGTGGGAACATTCTGCAATACAAATTCGTTGTGTCTTTTCAACAAGCCAATGCTGCAATTAAAGAAAGGCAGGAGAGGTGGCACGGCTGGGGATGGTTCTGGGTTAAAAGAGACAAAACAAACCCAAGGTGCATGGTGTTGAATAGGATTCTGATTTGAACCTAAAGGGAAAAAAGAGACTTGCTTGTGTACAGAATATTTAGACAATACTACAGAATTATTGCTAGTTTTGTCAGGTGTGATAATGGTTATGTGGTTATTTTTTGAAGAAGCAGGTTGAAGAATTTAGGGGTAAATTGTCCTGATATCAGTTTACTTTAAAATGTTTTAGCAAATAAAAATACGTAACAGGGCAATTCCCTGGAGGTCCAGTGGTTAGGACTCCACTCTTTCCCTGCCAAGAGCCCGGGGTTCAATCCCTGGCCGGGGAACTAAGATCCCACAAGCCGTGCAGCACAGCCAAACAAACAAACAAAAAACAAATATGAAAAATATGATCAATTCTTGAATGTAGGTAGTGAGGTGAGTATACGGGGATACTTGTACTATTCTTTCTACTTTTATGAATGTTTGAAAGATTCATAATAAAAAGGAAACAAATGAAATAGACAAAAATGGACCTTTTTAGAAAGCAGCAGCTGTGAGTTAAAGTTGTTGCAGAGATGGCCTATCACAGCACACGTCCAGATGTCCACGCAGTGACGGTGACACACAGGACAGCTCTGCCTGCCACATCTTACACATCATGTATATTTCATAAGGCAAGGACACAAAAGTCCCATTTAAAAAACAAAACGAAACTAAAACACCCTATACTCCTAAGGAAAGCCTCTCTAGCCATTCCTATAAAGGGCCAAACCTAAACTGTCTGTGTAGTATTTAGATGTGCAATAAATAAACAGTGGGATGGTATCAATAATAATACGTGTGTTTTATGTAAACGTATTGGAGCACCAAGCAATTTTCTTTTTTTTTTTTTAATTAAGAGGGTGGTTGATGATTTTGGTAAAGATGGATCCATAAGTGGGGACAGAACTAAGAAAAATCTATAGAATTTGAACTCCCGATTCTGGTCTCTGCTCTAAGCCACTCATTTACAAGTGAGAAAGTTTGAGCAAAGTAAATGTATTCACCTCCAAGTGCATAAAATCTTGATTTTACTCTCAAGCCAAGTTCAAGGAAAATCACAAGTTATCATTTCATTCTCTAGCAGTTTCCAAAGATAACATCTTAGATATATACCTCTCAGACCAACCCACCATCCCAAGGATTTATTTTAAGCCAAGACAAAACTGGAACTAAATAAACTCTAATTATCGGAGCATAAATCTCAGTCTTAGAAAGGATCCTTCTAATTTTCCCACCTCTATCACTCAAGGACACAGCAGTGCCAAGGAGTGACCCAGAGTTGTGAGTAACTAGCTTTTCCACTGTTGGAGGGTTTCTGAATATAAATCTCTACTTTATGTAATTATATGAAAAAAATCTGTTTTCAAAGGAAAGGTATGGCTTTCAACCCCTGAATATAGTAAAAATTTAGAACTCTAAGAAGAGGACAAATATTACCGCAATTACCCAGTTCTAAATCTCTCTCCTAGACTGGACAGAACCTGAATAGCTCATAGATGTTGCAACAAAATGACCTCTTCAAACCAAAAATGCCGATTATGATGGTGTTATTGCTTCTGGGAATCCAGTGTGTGACTCTTACAGGAGAGAAGAAGCACGTAAGGAACCTAAACATTTTCACCAACATTTTCCATACTTGTCCATACTGTGATTGACAAACTTCCTAGAGAAGTTCCTTGCGTTATAAACTTATTTGAAAATCCCAGCTTGCATACCGTCGGTTTCCTTTCAGGACTCTTGATTTAACGCTTTGAAGAGGCCGGACTAACCTGCCATCTAAAGAGAAAGAGAATGAATTCCGTGTAATAGACACAAATCCTCTGGAATGATCCTTCACCTGACAGGTCTCCAAACAATTTAAGCGGGAGCATCACGTACTTGGGCCATTCTGACTCACTCATGGAAAGAGGAACATTTCTGGTCAAATCCAGATGTTTTCTGACTTACCTGTTTGTTCAGGCTTTCAGAGGCTCATGCCACCGTGACCACCAATCAGCAGGTGGCCACTCAGCTCCCAGGGCGTGGCCTCAGGCTGGAGCTGGAATAGGGCAGGGGGTCCCCCCCTTGCAATTTCCCAAGCGACAGGAAACAGCACAAAATAGTATACAGGTTGGCTGCGTGTACTTCCAATTTATTAACTCTGGAACAGCCAAAGAAAGTCTGAGCTCACTGGATTAAGTCCTGAAAAATACTAATTAGACCAGGACAACGTGTTAGATTCAACCGATGATAGCTTAGGCCATGCCAGGCCCTGGACTAAGCAGTTTACAGACATTTCTCATTTAACCCTCTGGAAAATTTTTTTTTTTTCTTTTGGCCATGCCAAGCGGCATGTGGGATCTTAGTCAGGGATCTAACCCGTGCCCCCTGCATTGGAAGGGCAGAGTCTTAACCACTGGACCGTCAGGGAAGTCCCCCGAAAAATCTTATGTGGATAAACAACAAGGTCCTACTGTATAGCACAGAGAACTGTATTCAATAGCCTATGATAAGCCATAATGGAAAAGAATATGAAAAATGAGAATGTATATATGTGTATAACTGAGTCACTTCGCTGTACAGCAGAAATTAACACAACACTGTAAATCAAATACACTTCAATTTAAAAAATGAAAAAAAAAACCTTATGAAATGGGTTTTATTATCCCAGTTTGTTCGGCAGGTTGGAGAACTTTCCAGAGTTCACTGCTAGTCAGAGGGAGTGTGGATCTGGAAAGAGGTCTGCTCCGTCCCTAGCTGCCCTGCCCTGCGCTCCTCCCTGAGGTGGTGGAGTGGGGAAGGGTGAGGCAGGGGGAAACTGGGCGTAGCTGAGTTACAGCGCTGTGTTCATCTCTGCTGTACAGCAAAGTGACTCAGTTATTCATAGACATGCATTCTTTTCCATTATGGTTTATCAGAGGATATTGACTATAGTTCCCCGTGCTATACAGTAGGACCCCATTGTTTATCCATCCTATATATACACGACCTTATATGTCTGCTAATACCAACCTCCCACTCCATCCCTCTCCCAACGCCCTCCCCCTTGACAACCACCAGTCTGTTCGTAAAGAGACTTCTTAAAGTCAGGGATGAGGAAGGGCATGTAGGAATCTTTGCTTCCAGCCTCACAGTCATGTGGGGCAAATGTCTGTCCCCACTTCACGGTAAGGTTAAGGATGGCCTTCAGTTCAGTGAGTGTAATTCAGGAAGCAAGGGGTGTGTGTGTGTGTGTGTGTGTGTGTGTGCGCCCGCACACATGTGCTGGATTAGTGATTCTGTGCCCGGCCTGATGTCCACGGCTGAGGGGACGTGGCAGACGCTGACTCAGACCAGGTCCACGGAGAGCAGTGCCGGGTGGACAGAATGAGAGTGCGCTCGCCTCTTTGGAGTTTACCTCTGGTTGCTGGGGTCCCCGCGGGCGCCCCATGTTTGAGGTGTGGAGGTGTGGCTTCCGCAAGGCCCCAGAGTCCACTTGCATTCCTCCAAGGGAGACGCCTTGGTTCTGCTGCTAACTAGTTGCCTGACCTTAGAAAACTCACCTAGCATTTCTGGACCTCCGCTTCCTCCCCTGTTAATACAACAGGGCACACTGGGTGATGCTCTCCAGAGCTCTGCCAGTCTGGCGTTCTGTATAACCCTGATGGCAAGGCTGGGATTCCTTTCCATGCTGGGGGGCTAGGAGTCGCTTCAGGCCTCATCTTGGGGCCACTCGTGCTTCCCCGGGATTAGCAACACAGACCCCACACGTCCCTTATCGAGGGCTTGATGGTGTAATCACACACCTGTGAGTGATGGAACATTGGAGAAGGTGGGATAGGGGAGAACAACACTATTAAAGCCAAGGATGGTGTTCATTTCCTGCCTTCTTTGGTTGCGTATTGCATGCCTACTAAGTGCCAGGCACTGTTCTAGAATAGTTCTAAGCAGACATGTTCCCGGCTATCAAGGGATTTAAATTCTCAGAGCTTCAGCATTAAACAGTGATTAATGAGCACAGAGAATTAAGAATTAGGAGCTGCTTCCCTGAGCCCAGACTCCTCCAAGGGCTTCTTCCTGGTTTCCTGACTTCTTCCTCTCCTTCCTGGCTTTTCTATCGAACTAATCTTCTTAAAACAGCCCTTAGGCTAAAATACCTCTAATGTCTTTCTCTTGTACTTTTATCCTGTAATGAAATCCAGGCTTCTCAGCTCACCGTGGAGCCCTCTGCAAATTCGAGGTGACTATGTTTCACCCTTCCAGCCACCGCTCACTTTTCTAAGTCCTTCAAACAAATTCGCCTACTCATGGCCTCCCCAATCACTTCCTGAGTTTTTCTGCTTCCATATATTTTTCTTCTTTAAAGATTTATGTTTTAGATTTTTTTTTTTTTGATGTGGACCATTTTTAAAGTCTTTATTGAATTCGTTACAATACTGCTTCTGTTTTATGTTTCGGTTTTTTGGCCTCCAGGCATGTGGGATCTCAACTCCCTGACCAGGGATCGAACCTGCACCCCCTGCACTGGAAAGCGAAGTTGTAACCACTGGACCACCAGGGAAGTCCCTAGTGGTTCGATTTTTAAAATGTACTAAAAGAAGGCACACTTCTGTTAAAAAGTGAAACAGTACAGGGATATGTAATGAGTTGGCAGTCTCACCTCCATTTTCCCCCATTTCATCCCTCTGAGGTAACCACAGTTTTTCCCTCCAAATTTACAGGAAAGTCACAAGAATAACTGATACAGAGAACATTCTTCCACATATCCTTTACCCAGATTCACCGATTTGTAACATTTTGGCACATTTGTTTTCTTCCTCTCTCTCTCTCTCTTTCTCTCTTTTTAACACACATATTGTCATCTATTTTTCTGAGCTATTACAATAGTTTTCAGACATCCTGCCTCTTTACCCCTTGATGTTTCACTGTGTATCTCCTAAAAACAAGAATATCCTCAGTATAGTTGTCAACCTCAGGAAATTTCACATTGATACAATACCTTTATCAAATCTAACTTCCATACTCCAATTTTTTCAGTGGACCCAATTATGTCCTTTATAATTGTCTTTTCCATTTTCCATCCAGTACAGGATCTGTTCCAGGATCATATATTACATTTAGTTCTCATGTTTCTTTAGTCTCCTTTCATCTGGAACCTCAATTTGTGTTTGTCTTTCATGCCAGGGACACTTTTGAAGAATAAAGGCCAGTTTCTTTCTTTTAATTTCCAATAATAAAATATTTTGTATTTGATCATTTGTATATATTTATATTTTGAAAATAAAATGTTTTGAATCTGCCTGATGTTTTCCATATCTTTTAAAATGTCATTTCAGTCCCTGGTGATGCCTCTCCATCTTTTCAAATCCTACTTGTTCTAGGTTCAGTTATAATCCCTTCTTCCCTGGCCTTTGCTGGAGGCCAGAGAATACCCCATAGACTTTACGTCTGCCACACACTGGCACTGTGCTTAGCATACACAGGGCCGTTAATACATATTTGTTGATTAATTGATTTGGGGCTGAGACATGAGTACCGTCTGCTGCAAAGACAGAACGCATCAAGCAGGCTTAGCAAGTCAAGATGGGTATCTTTGCTGCCAGTTGCTTCTGGGCCTTGCAATTATTGAGGTAACTTTTGGATTCAAAACTGGATCCTTGATTCTAGATTTGCCACACCATGGAACTGTGGGGAAGTTGATCTTTTTTTTTTAAAGTTTCACAATAGATAATTAAGAGCGTGAAATAAAAGTAACTTTCCATACTATTTTATTCCTCCAAATTTCAGGAAACTGAAATAGTGTTCAGTTCAAGAAAAGGTTTCAGAGACTAATGAACCAAACAGCTCAAGCTGCAATCCAGTATATTCGAATACAGTCTGTCCTTACATTATCAAAAACGTATAGGAGGTTGAAGGCTAGTGTGTTCAGAGAATAGGCCCCTCAGAGGAGATGCTAAATCATAAACGGAGAAGAATGGTTTCATACTAAGCACTATCCATTTGTCGACATCAAACCAACATTTTTGCCCTTGCCCAAGAAAGCTTTAGACTCTTATCAAGTCTTGGTAAATTTTGAAAATCACATGGCTGTTCAATGCCTCCATGTGGTAGAAAAAATAATTTAGCTGTTCTAGCTTCCTGTGATAGCAACGTTCAGGACCAATACAGTCGCACAATGCTTAGGGTCCTTCAAAGGGATCAGTGTTTTTTGATAAAAAGGCCTGTGGAAAAACGACCCGAATTGAAGATAAAAGCCCCAGATCTCATTAGGCTTCATGAATTGACCCTTCTTTGCAAACCTTCCTTATCCTTCTGTATAAGGAATGGCTTTTTCAGCAAAGGAGCATCATAAAATAAAACAAGTGGACTGAAATTCACAGTGAATCCACCTTTTCAGAAAAGCTTTATAGAAATTCTTTTTACATGCCAAACATAAGTTTCTTTCTTTTGACAAAAAAAAAAAAAAGGAAATCCTTTCTATCCAGCCATAGGGTAACTTAAAAATATATATATGTATATTAACAAATGTTAATATATTATTAACAAATTTGCTTGGCAATTCTTTGGATGTGAAATTGGTCAAAGAGAACGGTCACCTTTATGAAATATTTGAAGTTCCGTGTAAGCAACAAGCCAGAAATAGGTGTGCTCGAAAGTTAGACAGGGTCTCTTTCTTTTGAATCAACCGTGTCATTTCACCTCCTAGGGATCAGTCAATACCTTGATCTTCAAGGGCTTCTACTTAAACGTACTTGATACTCTAAAGATGGCTTGAAGAAGAGGATTGGATCATTCTGAGAATCAGGAATAGGCATTAATAAAAACTGGAGCCCACTTTTTCAAAGCCCAGGGACGTCATAGTGTTACACCACAAGGCCTCTGTGGCTGAATGCGTCTTTTAAATGTAGATTGAGCCTTCCTATCAAAGCAGCCACTGTATATGGGCACATTAGCCCGCACTTGACTTCCCCAGCGTTGGGGGCAGGGGCCGAGGGATATTGTCGTGGTATACCCTTTGGTTTCTTTAGGATAATATAGCATGAGAATGTATTACCTACTTAAAATATACCCGTCAATATGAAATAAAGAAATAATAAGGATTATTCTCAGAATGGGGAGTAGGGAACTTCAATAGGGGTCATTAATTGATTCAAGTCAATGTTATAAATTCAGTGATTCCCATCACTCGCTTCCATTTTTTTCCACTTTCCCACCTGTCTTGATTGTTAATATGTTCTTTAAAATATTATCAGAATTCTTTTATATTTAATATATTGTTCTTCAGTGTAATTGAGACTCTTTCCACCCCCACCCCCCACCCCCCAACATTGCCAGGACTGGCAAAATCATCATGGGCCACAGTCACAATTCCGCCACTGACTTACTGCTTGACCTTGGACAAGACACGGTGGCTTCCTTTGCCTTAATTTCTTCATCTGCAACATGAGGAGTTTGAACAAAGCTATCTTAGGCCCCTTCCTGGAAATAAAATCCTGTGATTCCTCGACCCCATCTTTCTCTTAGAAAGTTTCCTATATTGTCATCAATTCTAAGTCATAAAGACCCCGTGTCCTAACAAAATTCCTGAGAAGTAAAATAAGGGTGGGATTATTAATACTCTGAGTAAAAGTTAATAAACCACTTTTACTATAGATACACATTTGATCCTTCTTACAACCAACCAGTGAGTACAGCGCAGGTATTGCCCTTCATAGCTGAGGAAAGGGAGGCTTAGAGAGGTCAATTTATCTCCTTAGGCCTTGCAGCTAATAAGTAGAGAGTTAGAAGATTACAAATGAATTATTATTTTTTTATGACGGAGACAACTGTATATGTAAAATAATCTGAATATAAAGAATAGTCTTTCGAGAGCAGCGGATTCTTTTCTAAACATTTTGAGGTTGTCATTCCCCCTCGGCAGGTCATTCCCGAACCATAAAGCACTAACCAGGGTTAGAGATAAGAAAGACTAGTACACAAAAGAGAGCTAGTGTCCCTCCAGACTAGCTTGGGAAAGCGCTTCCCTATAGAGGAGGGGCCCTTCCATTACATGATTTATTTCCCCAGGGACCAGTCTCATCCAAGCATCAACAATGCAACACAAAATACTACGTTCAGTTTTTTAAAAAAATATTATTATAGTTAGTATCCAAATATACGATTTATGCCAACCGAAATTAAAGAAAAAATTCACCCACCGTCCCAGCCACATCAGCAAATCAAACTTCTTCTTCTCCTGTATTCTCTGCCAGCTCTCGTCTTGATACATATATGAGTTTTTACTGGTTGTACTCACAGTGTGGACATGTATTTTAAAGTATCAGGAACCCAAAATTTTCGTAAGAGGAAGTCTCAGTTTTAATAACTGTCTTCAGATTATTTTTTTCATCCCAACTGAGTTTGTTTCATGTTTGCTCATTGTTTTCTCTCGAATTTATATGTTTTTTTTCATCAGAAGTACAAAAAGTATACAACCTGGTTTTAAGGAGATTTGGGGGCGTTGTTTTCAAATAACATACAGCAGAGAATGTTATTATTTTTATATCCTCTACCAAGACTCCTGAAACCAAACACACGCCTGGGATCTTTTCAAAATTTCTAGGCATTTGAGTGACCGAGGAACTGCTCCGAGGTAGGAGGCTGAAACGATGACCTATACGGGTTTTTCTCAGCTTTTGGACCCCTTGATTCTACGACAGTTCTTGGTAGATACATCTTTCCTGGTAAGGATTGAGCAAGAAGTCTGCACAATTACTTTGAGTCTTAATAAAGTTGGAGTTTCCTGTTGAGGGCTAGAAGGGGTTGAGGTGGGTGGTAGTAAGAACGCTCGTTTTTCCTGCTTAGTGGATATGCCACGGGCTTTATAGCTTGTGTTGTCCTGTGGTAACTGAAGCCACACTGTTGCCATGGAAAAGGATGGCAATTTGAATGAGACAATTTAGAGTGGCCCATGGAAATCTGACTGGACAGTTGCTGAAAGCACCAGACCTAGTATGTGTGACACCGCACCTATCTCTTCAATTTCCTTCAACTGAAATGACCGATAAGTGAGAAACTAAATTGTAATTTGATGGCTTAATCTTAAAAAAAATCAATCTCTGTAAAAATACTAAATAAGGAACAATTCAGAAGAATTAGGAGGACTATTATAGAAATATTATGATTATTTGAATAGCATTTATATCGCCGCTGCATAAGGTACAGCAGGCCCCCAAACTTTAATCCAATTTCCGACACCAAAAATTCTAAATCCAGTCTCCTTCAGTAGTATAGGGTTTATTCCCATTGATTTCTCGCATTTGTGAAGCTGTCACACGTCGGTTGGTTTTACCTGTCACGAAATCCTTTGTATCCCTTTTATAAAACACCACCTCTTTCTATAAAAAGTGACTGGAAGAATCCACAATCGTAAAATTGCACGTGTCTGAGCAGAAAACTCCTGTCTTGGGATTTTCTCACAGGCGTGCCTAAACCGACCTCTGCTCCTGGAAGGTAAATCGCCAGAGGGAGAAGCCAGGCTCAGCCCACAGGAAACCCTGTTGCAGGATTTCTAATTTCCCCCTCAAGCTGATCACTTTTTTAGAGGAGTTCCCGGGCATTCCCTAGTCCAAAGTTCTGGCCACCAGATTACCATCTTTTTTTTTTTTTAACCAATTTGCCATCCCCGCCCCTTCCAGAAGCCCTTTTGGGAAGAACTGCCTCTCGTGATTGCCCTATTCCATACAGTTCCCGGCGCCCCCGCTCCAGCCCAGGAGCCGGGGGTCCCCAGACCACTTGAGAGGAAATTCACAGCCCTCGCCCCCTGGCTCGGCGTCCCGGGTGGTGAGGGCGCCGGGCTGCCCCGGGGCCCCCCGAGCGCGGCTCGCGACCCCCCGGAGGTGTCCAGGGGGCGGGGAGCGCGGGTGGGTGGGACCGGGCCGGTGGGGGAGGGGCGGGAGGAGGAGGAGGAGGAGGAGGAGTGCGAGCGTGTGTGGCTGGGGGAAGCCATTGCCTGTTTAATAGTTGCTGTTGCTGCACTTCCGCTTCTCTCCCAGCGAGAGAGAGACACGAGTGGCCAGGCCCAGCCGCAGCCGCAGCAGCAGCCGCCGAGGCGGCACGGAGCAGCCAGACACAAAGAGAGGTACGGGGATCCCCCCCGCCGCCCGCCGCCCCCCGGCCGCGCCGCCGGGCCTCGGGGACACCCCTCGCCGCCGGGCACGGGGCCGGGGGGCCGGAGAGGGGCCGGGCCCGCCCGCGGGGGATGGGCAGGGACCCCCGGGCCGCGTGGGGTGCGGGGGCAGCCCGCGTCGGGGGCGGGGGGGCGCCGAGGCTCGAACTGTCAGCGCTGCCCCGGGAGCCCCCCGCTGGCCGCCGAGGGGGCCGGGAGCGGGGGAGGGGAGGCGGGGGAGCCCCGTTTTCCCCCGGGGCGGGGGCCCGCGGGGATTAACCCCTCCGGGGCGGACGGGCTCATTGTTATTCCTCCGCCGAGGAGGCCGAGTCCCCCCGCCCCCCCACCGGGGGTGCCCATCGGGCGTGTACTCGGGACCCCCGCCCCGGCCGCGCAGCCCCGAGCCGGACGGCGGAGGGGCGTCGGGGCGCGGCGGGGGCCTCGGGCCTCGCCGCCTCGGCCCCCCCGCTGGCCTCTCCCTTCCCCCACCCGGGCACCCGCTCCCCGTCTCCGTCCCCCCCCCCTTTCGGCTTCCTCTCCGCCCTCCTCTCTTCCCGACCTCGCCAAACTCCGCTCCCGGCCCCCCGGTCCCCCGCGACCCCCGGAAAGCCGCCGAAAAAACAGCCCGAGGCCGGCCGGCCGCCCGGCCGCCGGGACCTTCCCTGCCCGCTTCGGCCGGGCGCCCCGCGCCCCCGCCCGGCCGGCTGCTCCCCTCCCTGCCCCGAGGGGAGCCCCGGGGGGCGAGGGAGGGGCTGCTCGCTGCGCCCCCGACCGTTTTCCCACCGCGTCCCCCACTTGGGGCCAGAGATAAACAAGCAGCGTCCGATTTGCAAAAGCCGTGAAGGGCCTGAAGACTTTGGAAAGCGAGTGGAGGGTGGTGGGCGGCCGGGTGCACCCCGGACCACAGCCCTCCTGACAGCGCCCGAGTTCCTTCTGTACACTGGCTGCATGGTTTGTGTTTTTCTGTTTTGTTTCCCTCCCCCTGCAGGGGCTGTTTTCGGGGTGGGGTGGGGGGTTCGCTATGTCGGATGACGATTCGAGGGCCAGCACCAGCTCCTCCTCATCTTCGTCCTCCAACCAGCAAACCGAGAAAGAAACAAACACCCCCAAGAAGAAGGAGAGTAAAGTCAGCATGAGCAAAAACTCCAAACTCCTCTCCACCAGCGCCAAGAGGTACCGTACCCCACCCCCCAACCCCAGCAGGCTTCCTATTTCCCGAACGGACTGCCTCTTGCTGCATTTGGTCTGCCTCCAAGGAGGGTAGCTTAAACGCTCCCTATGGGTTATGTGTTTTTAAAAAGGAAAAAGAGGGCCTTGGAAGCCCTGATGGTTTTTCTCTGTTGCTTCTTCTGTTTTCTCTTTTAATCATGGTCCACATGCAGCTGTTGTGGCTTGCCTTTCCCACATCTTGCTGCAGTTTGTAAGAATCCTTGTTAGTATTATTAGTGACCCCCAAATCTGATGACTTGTCTTATTATAATCACTAATCTGTGACCCTCCCCAAGGCTGGCATCCCACTTAATTACTAATACCTGCCTGTACAGCTCTATCACAGCCAATTCTGTTACCATCTTACTTCCTTCTCACCTGTTGCACATATGATCTGTTTTGAATAGAGCTTTCATCACAAATTGCATAAGGAATAACTCACGTTAGCAGAGTGAAACATGTAATAGGTGGAGATAGATGTTTTCGGATGGAATTTAAAGAGATGTTTCTGATTTAGAGAGTTGAGGCAAGTGGATGAATCAATAAATGATGTAAAATGGTTATTTAGGCTATTTTGGGGATTTTTCGTTGTTCTCGTTCAGAACTTCAGTTTACCGAATTTCAGGGGAACTCAAATTTTTTTCGTGCTATTTTCTCTTCTCTTTGGCTGTACAGTTGTTTTTTGGTTTTTGTTTTCAAGATGAATTCAAGCAGAGGCTCTTTATCTTTCCTCTCTTCCTCTTACGTCTCTGGAAGAAGCTTTTTACCTTCATGTTTTTTCAGTAGCAGTATCCTCTGATCCCATGACCCTTAAAGTAATCTCTAGCAGATTCCTGGGAACTCTCATACCTTTTCATAAATCCTTCTGCTGTCAGGTGTACAGTCATTAAACTTTAAAGTGGCAAACCAGAAAGATAGTAAGGAATCCAAATGGTAGGTTAGAGAGAGATATCTGTCTTAAAGAATGTAAAATAAAATGGAACATGAGGCTTTAGATCTCTCCACTGAGTAGTGGGCCAAAACTCTCAGAGTTTGAAAGTTTGTCCTGTCATTCTCCCTGACTTGAAATTTGGAAAGTTGGTAAAGTGCTTTGGTGACCTGACCATAGGAGGAAGAAGGAATGCCTTCAGCTTATTGTAAACAGCGTAGAGGTGTAGAGTTAAGTGGCAAGATGTCTTGGCAAGATTGTTCTCATTTTCAGAGGGTTAGTTTGATTGCGTCTCAGCTTCCCAGGAGTCCTGACTGGCTCTCCTTGATTAGCCCTGTGCTGGTGTTCCCCCAGAATTTTGGCTTCTACCCTGCCCACTTTGGATGGGGCTTTCCTTAGTCACCTCCCCCCCCACCTCGCCCCAGCTTCTGGGCTCCCTTGTCCAAGCTGGGGCAGCTTTTGGCCTGACCTAAAATAAAGGTAGAATATGTGCTTTAGGTCATTAGTATTTTCATATTTTGTTGCATATCCCTGGTGTACATAAATATATTTGGGGATAAAGGCACAGGCATCAAATATAAAATAGTCTGCTTTGTGTCAGCAAATTACAGAGGGGATTTTTTTCATTAGACACAATTCGTCCATACACGCTAAGGAGGTTAAAAACTCATTTGGAAATGCTTGAGAAAGAGATGGTGGGTGTAAAACAAATGAAAGGTGGGAAGCTACCAACGGTAGTTTTATCTATAAAGTTAACATCAGCTTTAGCTCCGTGGGAATCTTGCTGAGAGAGTGGCTGTTAGTGCAGAGCAGGGCTATGGTTAATGGTAAAGGTAAAAAAGTGGAGAGGGACAGTGTATCCAGGAAAGAATAAGGGGAAAAGTGATGGTAGTGGGACCCTACAGATGCTGCTGTGGGAAATGGGTTGATTTGGAAGGTAGGTGTTGCCCATAGAATTGGAAAAGGCACATACACCAGGAGATAGAATGAAAGAGAAACCTGAATTGGCAGACGGAAGGTTACTTAACTGCATGTTGGAAACGGCATGTTGGTTTTGAGTCCACGCGTAAAGGAAAAGCCCCCATCAAGGGTGGTCTGGACAAGAATGACTCTGGAGCATATGTGTGGCTTACTCTTACGAATCTTTTACCAGTACTCTAGAAATGGTGCGGGTGTTGGTTGTAGAGATGAAGTGGACAAAGCTGTCTGGCATTATACTTTTTAGGTATTAAAGAAGCAGCTACCTTTTCAGTGAATATTTTATAGGAGAGGTTGTTGACAAGGAGAAGTGAAGTCAGTGTGTGTTTTTATAAAAGTTGTGCTCAGGGGGAGGTTATTTTGGCCCGTGTACATAGGTCTTAACATATCCAGTCATTCTAGTAGATGCAGGTAAAGAATCAGGAAGCCAGGGTTCCAAACTTTTAGTCTGACATCCAATAATGAGTCAAACAGCGGGGATGCCAAGGTCTCCGAACTGAAATGATAATTGATAGCAATAGAATTGAGCAGGACACAGCTAAGTAGGTATCAGAGATAGTGAGCAAAGCCCTTTGTAAAGTTCACCAGAATTTGTAGGGGACAGGAAATATCCTTCAATAGGAAAGTTGAAAGAACTTCCCTAATCAGCACCCCAATCAGAAGTAAATTTCTCTTTACTTATAAATGGACAGAACAGTGTCTTCTAAAACCGATATTCCCCATTGCACCTAGCCAGCCTGTCTTTCTACCTTCAGAAAACCTCTGGGAAGAGAAAAGCATCCATTGCGATTGTATGTATGTATGTGTGTGTGTGTGTGTGTGTGTTAGTTTTTTACTACTGTGCTGCCTCAGTGAGATTTTTAAGTTGTAACGTAGCTCTTTAGGGCTTTATATGATAGGAGCAGGAAAGGTTATAAAAATAGAAGGCTCCGTTTAGAAGGTGGAGAAGGCTTAAAGGCCTCAAACTTTGTCGTAGGAATTGATGCTCGAAGCGCCTAGGTAAGCTGAAGACAAAGGCCATGGCTCGGTGTGAACTGCCGGGTGGCGTCGGCCTAGGGGTGGGGGATGGGCTGTTTGTGGAGTCGCGGGCCGCTGCGGAGAAGGGAAACTGGGTGGGGGTCCCGGGTTCTGAGCCGGTGTGGGGTGCAGGCCCCAGAGAAGTGAGAGGGTGTCCGGGCTAGAGCAGGGCCGGGCAGGTGAGCCGAGAGGGCGGGCGGTGCGGGCGGCCGGCGCACCTGTGCGGGCCGCGGGCCGGGGTGTCCGGGCGGGAGGCGGCGGGCTAGCTGGGGATCCCCAACCTGGCCCGAGGCTTCGTCCGCGGCCGGCGAGCGCTCGGGCAGGGGGGCGGGGCCGCCGGCGGGGGCGGGGCGGCCCACCGGGGTCCGCCGTGCGGCCCGCGCCGCCCCCAGCCCGACGGCGGCGGCTGGTCAGCCAGCGCCCGCGGGGCCTCGCCGGGAGCGGCCATGTTGGCTTCGTCCCCGGGGACGCGGGCGGCCTGGGGGGGCGCTCTGTGGGGGGAGGGAACCCGAGGTGCGGGGGCGCTCTGGGGGGAGGGGGAGCACCCGAGGTGCCCGGCGGCCTGGGGGGGGCGTTCTGGGGGGAGGGGGAAGCACCCGAGATCCCGGCGGCCTGGGGGGGCGCTCTGGGGGGAGGGGGAAGCACCCGAGGTGCCGGACGGCCGGGGGGGTGCGCTCTGCGGGTGGAGGGAGCACCCGAGGTGCCGGACGGCTTGGGGGGGCCGCTCTGTAGGGGGGGCGGAACCACCCGAGGTGCCGGACGGCCTGGACGGGGCGCTCTGCGGGCTGGGAGCACCCGAGGTGCCCGGCGGCCCGGGTCGGGGTGTCGCTCTGTGGGGGGAGGGAACCCGAGGTGCTGGGTTGGGGGGCGACCGCGGGCTCCGGGGTGGTGGTGGGGACGAGCTCTCTCCCCCCCCCCTCGCCAAACATATTGTGATACAATTCCGGAAATTAGCTGCGAGTGAGGAGCTTCAAAACGATTTCCTAAGTGGAAATTGGTGAGAAATAGCCCTGCCGTAGTGCGTGAGGCGGGATTCGAACCCAGGGCGGTGGAGGGGACGGAGGCCGGGGCTCCCGCCCGGGTGGGGCCCGTTCTTTCCTCGCGGGGTGCAGGTCCTGCTCCCCGGCAGCTCGGGCCGCGGCGCGGGGTGGGGTGGGGGGGTTGTCTGCCCTGCGGGCGGCCGCCCACTCCTGATTCTCTCTCCCCCCCTCGCTTCCTGTCTCCAGGATTCAGAAGGAGCTGGCGGACATCACTTTAGATCCTCCACCCAACTGCAGGTGAGCTCCCTTTACATTTTTTTTCTTTTTTTCTGTTTAAACTTTTAGGTTTTTTCTTCTTGTCATTATAAACTTCTGCTTCTGTTCTTTGGTTAATGCTTGTTTGGGTGCTGACATCAAGTTAACAGCTGAAATTGAATAACCTGAGTATAACGTTTTGATGAGCGTCTGACCATGCAGTCTCATGTCGAAGAGAGGTGGTGGATTTATTTGGAGTGGACCCTTGTACGTATGTGTAAAGTGAATTCAAAGATGTATGATCGCCTGGTCGGGGATCTTTGATAGGTCGTTAAGGATGATGTAAAACCTTTTAGATGCTTAGGTACATTTTAGTTTAGAAAATTGCTTTGCTGTCTTAGTCTGTTATTCATGCTCTCTACTAAGCTGATAGAGCATAGAGTTAAATCAAGCACTGGATCCTCAAACTTCTATAAATTTTGTTGGACTTTGGGTAGACCTATTCAGGACATAATTTGTGGCTTGATAAAAAGGTTTTGCTTTAAATTGTTATATAGATTTAAACTCTTCCATGGGGATATTTTTCCTCGAAATTGCTTTACTCAGACTGTATACATAATGTGTGTTTCGGTTTCAAAACAATTTGATACCAGCTTTTGAAGGATTTGGTGATGACTTGATTTTATTTAAAATAGCCATTTGGTTACTGTTGAGTCAAGGTGGAAGACTGGATGATTTTACTAAATCAACAGTGAAGTGAGGAGGGACTTATATTACAACAGAGCCATTTGAGAGAGATTAATTGTTCCATTCTATTACTCTTATAGTTTAAAAATTAAGTATAACAGTTAATCTAATTCTCAGTTCTCAGGATTGTTATTGGAATGGGATGTGAGATTTCAGAAGTGTCCTAAACTTGTAGAGGTAGAGGAACAATTTGTTACCCACAAGAAAATATTCAGTGTCTTTACATAGAATTTAAAGGGAGCCTGTGGAAATAATCAGGAATATTGAAAAGCGAAATGGAATATTTTGCTTATGAACACTGTACTTTCTAAACTATGGTTAATGGAGTAAATGGAAGCTTTAATACTGCCATTTTGGTAACATGTTCTTAATGTTGGTCAGGTGTGGGATGTTCTTTAGTAAAATTTTGTCCCTGTATTGTAAGGAAAGTAAGTCATTTTGAGTTTGAAATGCTCTTAAACTATAGTTTGTAACCAGTTAATCGTTCTGGAGGATTTCTCTCATGGCTGTTAAGAATCTTTTCAGACTGTTGTCCTGAACAGTGGAGAAATGGGTCAGGCTTAGGGCTGGGATGGTTTCGTTTTTCATTTTAGTGGCATCGTTGTTCCGATGGAGGCCTGGAGCTTCCCTTGGTTGGTTGTGTTGAATCCATGGGCTTTCCCCGTGGTAGATCTGTGCTGTGTACTTATTGCCCCTGTCTGGTATGACGTCTCTTCCATGTGTCTCTTGTGAGTTCAGACAGCTTTAGCTGTCAAGTTATCAAGGTTTTAAAGCATGGTTTCAAAACTTGTAACACGTATCAAGGCATAAATGGCTTTCTCGTAAGTGCAATGAAATTTAAAATTGTAAACAATTTGAAGGTTTTCATGGAATTAATCACTTTTTAAAAAATCGGGTAAATACACTTTTATTTCATACCATTTTAGCTGAGTTCACATGTGAGAGATTTGTGCTGCTGAACATGTAGAACTTCTTATCCTTGGAAAACCCTCCTAATTACGCCTTCAAGGTGAAACCTCTGCACATCACCTGTGGGTCAGGCGAAGCACCAAACTGGATGGATATTGGGTCGGGGGGAGAGACAAACTTCGACATACTTAAAACATTTTGAAAAAATATCTCTGATTTCAGAGAGAACACCAGGCATTTTTATTTTGCGAGAGAAACGTGTGTTATGTAGACCTTTAAAAGTAAAAACTGCTTTATTTTCTGAAGACATCCTTCAGTAGGGCTGCTTAAGTAATATGAACTGCAATTTCTACTTTTGGTTGGCTTACTAGTTAGTGTTACTGACAGAATGTTATGCAGTAACCCTGATATTCAGCTGACTTAGATGAGTTTGGTTTTGTGTTGGTACCTTATAGGATGGAATTATTTACTGTTTTAATGTACATTGTTTCAGATGGAAATGGATAATTTGCGGATACTTTTTGAAGTTAGCTTCCGATTAAAATGTGTGAATTAAGTGATCTATTGAATGTATGCATTTTTTTTTATACTTAATGTTATTCCACATGAAAGCTTGGTTCTTATGAAGTTGTAATTTCACCAGTTGTAAATTATATTTTGAATGAGTTAAATAATTAGCTTTCAATTAACGTGTTTTATACACTAAGCTTTTGTAGAACCGCCTTTCTTCAGTCAGTATTCAGTGTGTGGTTTTAAATTTAAACACATTACTTTATTAAAATACAGCAGTGGACACATAGGAACTTCTCAATAAACCATTGATTGTTGCAAATCAATGGGAGAGTGCCTTCTCCTGAAGGTGTACTGGATGTGTTCAGTAATTTTAGCACTTGGCAAAAATATTTGAATTCGAAGTTACTGAACTTTAAAACTTGTGTGAAACGCAATTTCTAAAAAAGTTATAATGTATGAGCACATCAAGTTAAATCCTCAGTGTTTTATATTATGTCGAGTAGATTTTTTTAGAACAAAATGTAGAACATATTCAATGACGAGGTCAGAAGTATTTTAAGTGAATTTTAAAAGTTGCTGTATATTGCCATTTAAGTCACATTCCTTGGTATCTCTGGACTGTTTGGTTATATTTATATGTACAGATGTAATAGTCTCTCAACTCATGTACCATGTTTTTGGTTGTTAGGCTTTTTTCCCTGCATTTTGGCTCTTAATCATTTAGGAAAAAATGCTGTCTTAATTACTGTAATGATTTCCTACAGCATTGGATTGTAAAATTATGCCGTTTAGATAGCTGGTGAACTCTGGGCCACTACAGTCAGTTTTGTAGCTATTATTTATAGCCTGGGGCTGAAGCTTGCTTAATTGACTAGTTGTAGCTGTGTAACTAACCTGTAGCCATAAATGTCTGTAGGCAGTATGTCTGCACATAATAAATGACACATTTTGCCCAAGTCCTTTAAACTTCAGATTTCACTTAATAGATATATTGGAATTATGAGTAAATGCTCACTTAGTGCCTCGAAACCTAAAAATTAAGATTGGGAGGGGGTTCTATTTAGGACAAAGTGTCTTCGAGAAGTCATTAAACACTTCAAGCATGGTGGAGAATAGTAAAAGTAAGATTTCCTTTTATATGACTTGATTACATTTTGACCATTATTTTTCTGTTTCCTAAATATATAAACCTAACTAAGTCAATGCTTTTTATTTTGGGGGGAGAACTAGAATGTAATCAGATATAGTTGGTTTTAAAGTTTTACAGCTAAATCGCCCATTGTTGAAGATGATGTAAAGGAAGGCTCACATGAAGAGCATTAAAAAAAAATGTCAAGCAGTTGTCTAAGAAGCTTTTTCTCAATCTTCTTTTCCTCATTTATTAAAAGGGCCGACTACCTGGCTGGCCTACCTCATAGCATTGTAAAGTTCAAATGAGATTAGAGTTTTCTGATTGTGTTAGATGGTGACATTGTTGGAACTGCCCATTTAGCTCCTTTTAATAGCTCATCTTTTTTCCTAACATTGCCTTTTATTGCTTGTATTTTAAATAAAATTTTAGGCCATTACACAATTATGGTATAAGAATGTGTGTTTTTGAAAAGCTGAAATGCAGAAGTTGTGGAGTAAAAAGTGGAAGGATCCCCCTCATGACCTCTTCTGATCCTGCCCCTTGCACAGAGATGCTCCACGTTAGCACAGGTCGTTTCTGTGAATTTACATTGTCGTATTTTGTGGTTTTATAAAATCTCCTGGCATTGGTGGTAATAATCATGAGATGTCAATTTAGAAATCCCAGGCTGCTAACCTTGGAGTGAAAAGAGATGATCCTTTTCTCACAACAGTAAAGGCTTATACATCTTGTCCAAGTTTAGCATGTTTTGTATGCTTGTTTGGGTTTAAGAAGTGGGTTGAACAGAAGTCATCCTGTACAAAACCCTGTATCATCTTACCTGCTGAAAAATATCCTTCCTTTTATGTATCTTTCGTTCATCTGCTAATGCCTTAAGGATATCAGTGTGGCTTCCAACATCTGAATGATGGTTAGTATCATCATAATTGTCATTTGGAGAGTTACTACTACAGTGTGCTTCCCTTTGTGTGCAAAAAAGGTAGTGTGGAAGAATAGTGAGAACTGGGAGACTGGAGTGTCAACAAATCAAAGTGGCACCCAAACCAGGGTCAGGTTCCTGAAATTAGATCATCACCTGGGGCCCGAGTGGGTAGGAAGGAAGGAAATCTGCCTAAAAGTGAATTGCTTCCTAGATGACTAGGAACTCTTGTGGCGGTTGTGCTTTACCGAATGACCACGTGTGTGGATTGTAAAACTGTACTGCTGCTGCTTCCCATGAAGTGGAAAAGAATTACCGTAGGGGGACTTCCTTGGCGGTCCAGTGGTTCGGACTCCGCGCTTCCACCGCAGGGGACTGGGTTCCATCCCTGGTCGGGGAGCTAAGGTCCCGCATGCCGAGAGGCGCGGCCAAAAAAAAAAAAAAATTACTGTATGACCCAGCATTCTACTCCTAGGTGTAGTCCCAAAAGGATTGAAAACAGGGACTCAGACAAATGTTGAGTCAGTGTTCCTAGCTGCTCATAGTAGCCCAAAAGTGGAAACAGCCAAGTCAACCAAGTGTCTGTCGACAGATGAGTGGATAAACAAAATGTGGTCTGTACACACGTTGCAACATTATTCAGCCATTAAAAAGAATGATTTTTTTTTTTTTTTTTTTGGCCGCGCAGCATGCAGGGGATCTTGGTTCCCTGACCAGGGATTGGACCCACACTCCCTGCAGCGGAAGCGCGGAGTCTTAACCACGGGACCACCAGGGGAAGTCCCATGGAATGAAGTTCTGATACATGCTATACCATGAATGAACTTGAAAATACTACACTGGGGAAAATAAGCTAGACAAAAGGACAAATATTGTATGACTCCACTTACATGAAATACCTAGAATAGGCAAATTCATAGAGACAGAAAGATGAGAGGTTTCCAGAGGCGGGGGGCGGGGGGGAGGGGAGAATGGGTAGTTATTTCTTAATGGGGACAGAGTTTCTGTTTGGGGTGATGGAAATTTTGCAAACAGATAGTGGTGATCGTTGCACAACGTTGTCAGTGTAATTAATGGCACTGAATTTTACACTTTCAAATGGTTAAAAATGGCAAATTTTATATTATATATTTTACCACTCCCAAAATAAAAAAAAAAAATAAGACTATACTGCTGTTAAAATGTTACTGGTATTTTGAGGGAAAATTGCTTATAGTTTAGGAGGCAACACTTCAGTTTTTCGGGATTCGTGTACAAGATACTAATGTCAGGTTCCTGTCACAGACCATGAGTGCCTGTCACATGTGAAAAGTCACTGCCTTCAAGGAGTTCATTGTCTAGTAAGCATGGTGAGAAATGCCCGTACAGATTTTGGATTGTACTTGGAAACGCGAAAGTTACTTGGAAAGTATTAGTAAATGCATATAACATATTTTAAAGGTTCAGAGGAGTGACGTATTACTCTGACCCGGGTGCGGGGGGTGTGTCTGGAGCAGGGGAGGAGACGAGAGGTGGGTGGGAAGAGGGAGGGACACCTGTGGGGGGAGACCAGCGCAAGCAAAGGCATCGCAGAGGAAAGGCACGAGGGTGCTGCTGGGCGACAGGGAATCAACCTGCGGCCAGGGACGGGAAAGAGCGGGGGAACCAACGGATAAAACGTGCGTCCTCAGTGTCACCGGGGGGCCTTGAATGTGTTTTACTGATACTGGAGAATAGCCGACACCCTTTTGAGCTGGAAGTGTAATCCAGTTAGAGCTGAGCATCTGGACAGAGACAGAGCAAGGGCTGCGTGGAGCTCCTGCTGCAGTAGTCCAGGTGGGAGGCCAGGTGGGCCCGGGCTGGGGACAGGTGGTGGCCAGCAAAGTGGAGAGGGGAGAGAGGTGGACGGCAGTAGAATTAGATTGAGATGTGGAGGACTTGAAAGGAGTCGGGTCTTTGGGTGTCGGGGAAGATGGTGGTGCCATTAGCAGACGTAGACGAGGTGTAATGATGTGCTTTGTTGACCACGTACAACGCTTAGCCCCTCAGTAGGCCCTCGGTAAATATTTGCGTTTCGATTATACATTTGAGCTTATTATGAATCCCGTCATTGAACTCGCAGGTCTACCTAGCTTACTTTTAGATTAGACAAATTAAATAAACTCCCTAAAAGGCATGAACCATGATTTCTGTCTTTGATTCTGATCCTACCTGTTTTTTTCCCCCAACTTTTTAAATTTGAACAATTCCAAACCACAGAAGAGTTGAAAGAATACTGCAGGGAACAGCAGCCTTCACCCTGATACATCAGCCATTAACGTTTCGCCTTGTTTGCTTTGCCTCGATCCCATCTCCATATATTTATTTTCGCGGAACCATTTGAAAGTGAGATGCAGGCATCGTGACGCTCGTGTGTTTAGGTTTCCATGCGTTGAGTCTGAGGTGGGCTGGCTGGGGGTTGAGGCTGGAACCGGCCTTGAGTGTCTACATTAGATTTGAAAGTGGGTGATAAAGTACACCCTGTCGCCCAGGGAAGAGGAGAATTGAGACTTGTGCTCTGAAGGATGCTGCAGACGAGGGATGGGAAAGCAGAGAGGACCTGGAGAAAAAAGATGTAAAGTAGGAGGAGAGCTGTGAGCCCTAGGGGAGGTCAAGGTTAAAGTTATGCTGTGTAGACTGAGAGGAAAAAAGTGAAAAGGCGAGAGAGGGAAATGCAGTGATTTTTGAACACGATTGTAGAGAAGGTGATAGAATAGAATTGAGGCTGTAAGTGGAGAGCGTGTATTTTGGAAGGCTGGTGGCCTGAACTTGATGATGGAGGGACAGTTTCTAGAGGACTGGAAGCCTTCGTGGTCCTTGACTAACACTCCAGCTACTTGAAAAGCAACATCTGTCCCCAGTGTTCTTTGGTTTGTTCTTTCCCGGGAGACTTGAAGTTCCTTGAGAGCAGGGGTTATGTCTTTGCATCCCGACATTGTCCGAGAGAGTGGATAAACAACAATACATATTTGTTAAATTAAAATACAAACACAAAAACCTAATTTGGGTCTGATGATTTAATGGAACGTCCTCATTACCCTCTTCAGAAGATAATGGCAAGAGCTGGGGAAATTGCTGTTGCATTTTACTGCTGTCCGTCGCTGGCAGTCTTTCCAAGTTGGCACCCAAGCGCTTTTGGCAATTTTCACCTTCCCGGAATCACAGAGGAGCTCTGGACTGCAGTGTGATACGAAAGATGGTGCTGCGGGCTAGATTGGGAAGATGTACACAGAAAATGCCAGTACCCGGGATTTGCATGTTTTGACTTTTTAGGATTATTGTTTGCCAACAAATGAGCATGGGTTTAGGGGTGCTAAGTACATTGGGCTTCCCGGAGACGTTCCCCACATCCCAGAGCTGTTCCAGAGGGGGTTATGTCGGAGATGCTGGCACCGCCTGAGACATCTGACACATTCCCTATCATCAGTGGAGTGAGACAGGGCTTCATAATGGGGCCATTCTTATCCAGCCTCTCTGATGCAGTCATGCTGTAACGTGAAACAAAGGGCCTGGTAACTGGTGTCAGAATATGCTTCTAATCCTCTGGGAAACTTCCTACTCTAAAGGCTAAGAAACTCATCAGGGCTCCTTGCTGGAGAAGTGTAATCCAGGAACTGCTGTGTGCTAACGGCTCCTTTCTTGAAACACATATGCGAGTGACAGTGAATTGCTTGTAGAGTCCACGCCACACTACGTAGATGACAGACTTGTGGAAGGCCAGAGTGATGTCTCACTCAGTCAGGAAAGCCCTACAAAGCCAACAGTTTTCATATGCTAGACATAACTGAAAGCTATCACCGGGTTTTGCCACTTGAAGGAGCACTTCCCTAATACTTGAATTAACAAAGTAGTCAAAAACTGACCTCTGTCTGCTCTCTGAAGATCCTGAACATGACAAAGTGAACTGGAACATGACCAGGCCAGAATAAAGAGACTGTGTTATCCAGCTCTTACATAGCATCAGCATTGCATTTGTTGCAGGTGTCACCTCTGATTGTCTATAGTGACCTGTGTCAGTACTAAATTTTAAATAGTAATAGTCAATGAGAGGTCCCAGTAGGGTCGACCACCGTTGAAATGATGACCGTTATGTGTAAGACCAGGAAATTGGGTGTTTGTATCAGTTTAACTTGATAGATGGAGAATTGATGTGGGATGGACCCAAAATAAGTTCTATAGAAAAAGACATTGAAGCACATTTTCAGATAGCAATGGATGGAGCAGCTTGGAATGACGTAAAGGAAAGCTTTAGAGAGAGTACGGCTCGAGGAGTCAGCGTTATAATCAGGAAGCAGTGCTGTGGAAGCGTGACAGTAGTGTGAGTGAATGAGACCGGATCCATTTCAAATGCAGGCAGACCTCGTTTTATTGCGCTTCACGGAGACCACGGCTTTTACAGATTGAAGATTGTGACAACCCCGCATTGTCAAGTGATGATAGCACTTTTTAGCAATAAAGTATTGTTTAGGGTGTGTACGTGGCTTTTTTAGACATGATGCTGTTACACACGTAGACTGCAGTGTAGTGTAAACGTAACTTATATATGCTCTAGGAAGCCAGACAGTGTGTGTGACTCGTTGTGTTGCGATATCTGCTTTATGGCGGTGGTCTGGATCTGAACCTGCAGTATCTCCAAGGTGTGTCTTCTGTGTGCTAGGCTCTGTGGGTGACTACACAGACCTGGCTTCTGGCTTGTGCAGCTTGAGTTTTAGTAGGCAGTACAGACATTAACCAAGTTAGAGGGTTAGTAAGTACAGGTTGTATTGGCTGGTAGGAGAGAAATTAACAGTGCGGTGGTAGAGAAAAATTGCGGAGGGGGTTACTTAGAGAAGGCTTAGAAAGACATTTAGGCAAAGACCTGAAAGATGAGAAGAAAGGAGATATCCTTGTGAAAATCAGAACACATCCTTGGGAAGAACATCCCAGAGGGAAGCACACACACAGGCTGTGGGCTGCGGGAATCACGTGATGCGGGATCTTGTAAACCATTTCATTCTAAGAACAGTGGGAAGCCATTCAAGGTTTGGAAGCAAGGAAGTGACGTTATTTCAGTAACGATTTAAAAGTCTTTCCCCACCCTCCTTGCTATGTGGAAAATAGCTGGGAGGAAGGCACGAGTTGGAGAAAAGGTGACCAGAAAAGAAGATGTGGCTTTATTCCAGGCAGCTGGTGATGGTAGTTGGGACTAGGGTAGTGGCAGTGGAGGTGGGCTTAGAACCCCTGGACCTGTTGATGGGTTGCATTTGGCAGGTGAGAGAGGACTGAGAATGGCTCCAGGTTTCTGTGGTTTTAGAAACTAGATAGATGATAGTGATGTTTTACTGGAATAAAGCGTGTGTGTGTGTGTGTGTGTGTGTGTGTGTGTGTGTGTTGGGATGAAGCAGGAAAGGAAAATGAGGTTTTCTTGGATATGTTAGGTTTGAGATAGATGCCAGTGACACATCCAGATGAAGTTGTCAAGTAGACGTTAGCTGTAAGTAATTGGAGTTGAGAGGAATATCGTGAACTCAAGACACATTAAAACTTGAGATAGGTATACACTTGGGGGACGTCAGTATATAGAGGCTCTTGAATGTTTGGGGAACACCTCTAGCTCACCTGGAGGGGAAAGGTGTAGTGAGAAGAGGGCTCAGGATAAAGACTTGGAGATCTTTAGTTAGAGGTTGTAGAATCTGAAGGAGAAGCCAGCAAAGGAGGCTGAGAGAAAGGAGGAAAATCAAGAGAACATGGGGCCAGAAAGCAGCGAGTGGAAAGGGTTTTGAGGTAGAGTGATGATCAACTCTGAAGGAATCCTGCTTGAGGTGGAAGAACATGAAGACCGGCAAGTACCCATTGGATTTTATGACTTCACATTGGTTGGTGACCTTCACAAGACAGATCCAACAGAGGGGCTGATATTTGAGAAGGAAAAGATGTTTGTGTTCCTGTTCCCAAGTAGAAGATTTCATTGTGTTTATCAGGGAAGTGAGTCAGTATTACCAGGTTTTTACACTAGTGTAGAATTTCTTAACATTGTGTATATTATTTCTCTTTGAGGCGGGGGGTCTGTCATTTTCAGTGAATTCTCAAAGGATTGGAGGGGGGTTCCTTTTGTCTCCCTCCACCAGAAAAAGTTCTGCTTTACTGGATTCAAGGCCTTTGTGATCTTTACGGCTAACATTGTGGTATGGATACCATGTGTAAATAGTGCAGGATTCATATATTATATCTTGATGAATCCCTTTTGCTGGACCTCATTTGAAAATACTAGGCAGTGGATAAATTGGGAAATCAGTAAATTGCTGGTGCCATCCTTAAGCTTTTTTACATGCTTTGATTTGCATCAATATTTTGTGCTCTTCACACTTGTGAATGCACTAGAATGAGTGCGTATATGTGTTTACTTTTTTAAAAAATTAATTATTTATGTATTTATTTTTGGCTGCATTGGGTCTCTTGCTGTGCGTGGGCTTTCTCTAGCTGTGGCGAGCGGGGGCTACTCTTCGTTGCGGTGCACGGGCTTCTCATTGGGTGGCTTTTCTTGTTGTGGAGCACGGGCTCCAGGTGCGTGGGCTTCAGTAGTTGTGGCACACGGGCTCAGCAGTTGTGGCTCACGGGCTCTAGAGCGCAGACTCAGTAGTTGTGGCGCACGGGCTTAGTTGCTCCGCGGCATGTGGTATCTTCCCGGACCAGGGCTCGAACTTGTGTCCCCTGCATTGGCATGCGGATTCTTAACCACTGCGCCACCAGGGAAGCCCTACGTGTTTACTTTTAACACAGCATGAGTTATTCATCATAGTCAGTATTTTTTCATCCTTTTCAGATTGACTGTTATGTTAATGTTTTGGTACATTAACCAAAATAGGATAATTCCAGGTACATTGACTGTACCTGGAACTCTTAAAGCATCATGTAAGCATCATCTTTCCAATCATCTACCCGTCACGTTTTATTAATTTGTTTCTGATTATCCCAGGCACTCTCGGTCCTGTGTAACTTGATAATTGATATCCCCTTTTCAGAGACTGGTTCTCAAGGCACGTAATTGTAAATTACACACAGTCAGCCAGGGGACGTCAAGACACCTAGAGTTATTGCCGAATGTGGTTAATAGTTTCATATGAGAGAGTGTCCCACAGTGCAAATGTTTATCTTAGTTCTTCCCATCAGAGCAGTGTGTTTAAATAGCAGCTGTGTAGAACAATCCGGACGCCAGATTCCCGTTCAGGTTTGGGGGTGAGGTTGGGGGAAGCGCTGCACCAGCACCCTGAGTGACCTGCTTGCTGTCTTTTTAGTCACATCACAGAAGTTGTCAGTCGAAGCACTACATTTTAGCGTCACAAATACGTTACACTTCATTGACATTAGCTGTGTTCAAAGGTGGGTCCTTTGGGTTATGAATGATACCTTTCACATCTTAAGACAATTAGAGGTTATTTTCTAGTATGCCGTTATAGCAAATAAGTGTTTGGAGGAGAAATTATTCATGATCTCTCCTATTCAAACAACTTTGACAAATTTATGAGTTAAAATTGACGACGCAGAGAAATCCGTTTTTATTTGTATGACGTGAAGCTTCAGACTTGAGTCCTGTTGCTGGGTCCACCTGGTGAGATGCGGGCAGCCAGTAAATGGTGTCATTTGGGTGAGTGGGTGACTCAGGCTGTCTGGAGAAGTGAGAGCAGAGGTCTGGGAGTGTTGACCGTAGAATTTAGAAATTTTCAGGATTGGGAGACATTCTCCTAGTTCAGAGTATTCGTTGGAATCACAAAAGCATTAGGTACTGCCAGAGAAAAGCAAATGGTACCTTGTGGAGCTGCAAGTGTTTTTGGCTACATGGCGCTTTGCTCCCCAAATAACTTAAATTTCTCCTACCACCACTCATAACCCTTCCTCCTTTATGGGAATACATCTCAGTTTTTTAAGGAAATTTATTGGGATTGGCTTTGTAAAATTTTATCTCTTAGCAGACTTTGCTAGAACACATTTATCCTAAAGAAAAGGAGATCGTTGAATTGGTGTACATCAAAGACTCTGAAAGAAAACATTTGTTTTATAACAAGCACCCAGGAGGATTTTTTGTATAAACATGAAAGATAATTTTCCTCTAACCTAAGTAAATAGTTCAGTAAATGTATGTTAAGCATTTATAGTGATGTGTGAGCAGAGACTGGGAGTAAAGATAGCAGTGCCTTCTGTTACTTAATAGTGTATGATACTGCTTTGGTCTTGGTCCTTTTTCTGAATAACTTTAGGAAAGTCCTCAATGCATAGCTTTATTCTTCAGATTGGCAGCCCCCCCAGAAAGTGCTGCTTCTTTGTAGCTCAGAATACTGAGATGTTTCCACATCCAAAATGTATTTATTACATAGTAGACATTGCCAAGTGATATGGACCACATATCACTAAAGTAAACCACATGTTAAGGACGCAATTCTTGTTAGAACCAAAATTTGAAATTGGCTTTCATTCTGTCTGGCCATGCTGCTGGATTCTGTGTAGATGTAAGGATTTCTTCTACTGTATTTTACTGTAACTATTTGCATTTAGATATATTGGGAGGAAATTCTGTACTGTAGTACCTGCAAGTTAAAACACATGACTATGAGAAAAAACCTAAAAAGCTATTAAAGTCTTGGAGCCCAAATTAATTGTTATGATGGAAATTTTGTAGCTTGGAGGATTGGATGCCCCCTCTCTCTGTTTCTGTGTCCTGTTTGCTATGAGTTGAGTGAATTTTCATCCACAGATGACTGGTGCTGTGTTTGTCTGTTTCTTTTTCCAGGGCCGTTCTTGAAACCTTTCTACATTTAGAGGTTTGTTGCAGTCCAATTCTCATTGCTTTCCAAAGGTTTATTAAACTTCCCAGCCCGGTAGTAAGGCCCTCCAGTTCTGAAGCTTCTCTGAGATCCGACAGGCCCTTAGAGAAGTGTGAGGTTTGCTGATGGTAACATTTACTCCTTGTCATTTGACCTGGAAGTGCAGGAGAAGAGATGCTGTCTTGTTGTTGAAAGGGCTAAGTCAACTCTCCGATACTAATGACATTACTGCAGGCTTAATTTGCCATCTCCTTTCTGCTTGCAGTCTTTGTCGGTTCGCTCTGGCGTCTCTGGCTCCTTGTGCCCCGCTGTGCTGCCTCCTCTCCCTGTCCCTTCAGAACAAAACAGTTAGCCAGTTGGGCGAAGTGTTCTCGGTTAATTCTGAACATAACTCACTCGAGCCAGAAAACAGATAGTTTGTGACACTTGACTTATTGAGGAAGAGATACGATTGTGTGTATCCAGACTATATATGTGAATTGCTATTGGCCTAAACTTTGAAAGTATGATTCATTCCCCAACAGGTATTTACCAGGCCCAGTAGATTAGTAATTATGTTCCTTGAATGAGTTTTTAAAATAATGTAACATACTGAAAGCACATGATTTGCATCATGAGAATTGTCTGTAATAATAACAGATCTTTGTTTGCTCCAGTTCAGTCTTATTACTAGTTTTGCAAGCGTATGAGGCCTGGCTTGGTTATCAGTGACTCAGCTGGGGTGGGCGAGGCGTCTCCTGCCTGCCCCACCTGTGTTCGCCGCCTGCCTGTCTCCCTGTGACCCAGGCTGAGCAATGCAGATCGTTGACAACACCGCCAGTACCTTGGTCTGTGTCTGCCCTGGCGTGTTCCATTGTGTGGCCCTCTGACTTAAGACACAGCCGTAATCAGCTGCTCCTCGCCATATTCAGTCGCTCGTCCTCACATTTATTGGGCATTTCCTGTCGTGCCAGGTACCCAAGATAGAGCAGTGCAAAAGCTCTCGTGGAGGTTACATTCATATGGAGGGAGGGACAGTTTTAAAAGTGTACAAAACAGTTCTCATCACAAGAAAGAAACTTTTTTCTGTTTCCTTAATTTTGTGTCCGTATGAGATGGTGGATGCTCACTCAGCTTGTGTGATAGTTATTTCATGATGTGTGTAAGTCAGATCATTATGCTGTACATCTTAAACTTACACAGCGCTGTATGCCAATTATATATCAAAGGAACTGGAAGGAAAAATGTACAAAAAAGGGATTTCAGGTACTAATACTAAGAAATTAAAACAGAGTAATGGCATAGTGAGTGACAGGGCAGGTGGGAGCCTTGGTGATGCCACTGGGGGGAGATGGCCCTGAGTGATGACAAGGACCCAGCCATGAGAATGGCATTTTTAGGCCCGAAGACAACAAGTAGAAGACTGGACATTATGAGTGAGGGTGAAGAGTAGTAGGAGATGAGGTAGGCAGGGGTCCGATCTTACTGATTTCGGTAGAAGGCCATTGAGAGTTTTAAGTAGAGGAGTGATCTACCACCGTGCCTGACCTGTACTCAGACAAAATTTCCAACTCATAAAAAGGGAGCTTACGGAGATACTCTTTGTAAATATCCTTGGTTTTTGTTTTTTCTGTTTGTTTGGGGTTTTTTGGCCTTATGAACAGATTCACTGATGTTTCTTTATATAGCAGTTCTGTTTCATCTGGATGTAATAGATCTGTCATACCTATTACATCTATATGTCTTATATCTATTATATCTAGAAATTTTATAAAAATTAAAGACATGCTACCACAATTTGTGTCTGAACCTGTGAGGGGAAGTATAACTGCTCGGCTTGCTTGTCCTGACATATTGGTCGGGTGAAAGTGTCAATACTTTGTAATGCCTCCGTAGCCAACAAAAACAACTCCTTAGTTGTCTCTGTCGCCTGCTTGCCTGGCTTCCAGCTGAAGTGCAGATGGCCTGGGTCTGCTGGTGCGGAAGCCATCAGGAGTTTGGCTTCTACTTCTGCAGAACAGGAACAGCAAACGAGAGCTCGGGGAAGCAGTGTGGGACCCTCGGTGGTTGGGGGGCAGCTTGCTGGATCTCCCCCCCAGTCCCCGCTTTGTTACCTGTGATATTTAAAAGATTGATCTCTGCAGCATGAAGCTCCACATCTGTGTGATAGGACTACGTAGCATGCTTTCTAGTTTCCTTGATTCGGTAGACCCTTTTGTGGAGTAATAGTTTTGCCATACTTTTTAGTTATGATAGCTGAAATATTTGGACTAAAAGGGGACCTGTAGGCCAAACACAGGTAATAAGGCTAATAAACAGATTAGTGATATAATCATTCTTAGGTGTGTATTTGAAACTTCAGTTCCTAAAACTCTTGTTTTGATTTGTTTTTTATGTTATAGAAATGACCTGTAAAATGAAATGTAATTCCAGCATATCCTAATAAATGAGGTTTGGAGTTGCACTGATAAGAAATTACATCAATTCATACGGAAGGGTACGTTTTCTTACTGAAGGAGTAGTTCTCATGATTTTTTTCAACTGAGCTAATAAGAAACAGCTAAGAAAGAGGTCTCTAGGAAATTTTTGTTTCACTTATTCACCATTATAGAAAAAATTACACGTGTCATTCAAAATTTATACGTGTCATTCAAATTCTTAAGGGGACAGAGTTTCAGGGCAGATATAACGTGGGTATTCTCTTAAAAGGAAACTAAACCAATAATACGAAGAAATCAAAATACACAAAAACTTAAGTAATTTATGTTTGACTTTGAAACGAATTTTGGTAATTATACTGTAAGATGATATGAATGTGTCCAATATTCTGGGTATTCACTTTATGCAAAATAATGAAGGAATAGTGGGAAGCCTGATGTATGATATTCTGGACAACTCTTTAGACTTACCGTACAAATCTTAGTTTAGCTTCTTTCTGCTTCATGTTCTATGCTGTGCAGACTTTAAAAATAGAATAAAACTTAGTGATTATAGCAGCTAACACTTATGTCATTACGATTGTTACTCCCCTTTTACAGATGAGGAAGGAGAGGCTCGAAGTGGTTACCCAGCTTGCCCAAGGTCACTTAACTGGGGGAGCTGTGTTTAGGCCCCAGCCCTTCAAAGCCTGCATGCCTAACGGTCCTGCTCATACAGTAGCCCCGAATTGAACCTTATGTCACGATATCGCCTGTTCAGTTTTTACTCTGCAGAACTGTGTTTAGATTAAAACACAGCTTATTTCACAACTTAGCCACTGACATTGTTGCATCAGGCTGGCCATTTACCCCTCTATATGTTCTCCAATGTAGGTTTCATCATCATGGCATTCCTCTTTCAAAAATCGAAGGACTCCAACTGCCCCTAGAATTAAGTACCCCGATTCTTCATGTGATGTAGAAAGCCTTCACAGCCCGACTCCAGTCCTCTTGATCCTCATCTTGTTATTTCTCCACCCTCACCGCCCCCCCCACCCCACCCCGGTAACTTAACTATATTCAGCCTACTCCCTGGAGCGTTCTCTCTCCCAATTTCTATCCTTATTATTTTTCGAAGCACAGACGAAGGGGCTTCACCCCACACAGCTCTCTCATCTGTCCCTCATGACACTTTATACTTATCTCTTTACAGCATTTATCACACTCAGTTACCATCATTTGTGTTTTCTTTAAAATGCGACTGTTTTATTTCTTGAGCCTAACACCAGGAGATGCCTAAAAAGTTTGACTGATTACTGAAACAAATTATTTGATTAGCAGTAGTTGTATAAATGTTTCTTTAGATGTTAACATCAGTCACTAAGAAATTATAGTCAAGTGGAAGTGATGAAACCAGTCAGTTTTAATCTTTCATTGGTAGAAACAAAACAAAGCTATTTCTGCTACTTTGTGTAAATGTAATGTTTGTCCTTAAGATTTTAAATATAGGTGTAATTTTTAAGAAACTGTGCACTATACCTAGTGATTTAAAATTTAGATCAAAATGAGAAGATGGGATCATGCTTTGGATATTTACCAGTGTTAGGTGAAGCACCTGCTGGTAAAGGCATTGAAGCTGCTGCGTTACAGATAGATGTAAAGTTACTTTTGCAATAAAATATTAGAGTAACGGCGACCATCAGAAAAAAAGATTTGAAAAGTTTTATTTGACTAAAATGATAAGCTGAGCATTTATTTATGTGTCTCTCTCTGTGTGTATAGCACTGAATTAGATTGTGTGCCGATAGATGCTCTCAACATAAAACGACATTAAACAGGTAGTGAACAAGACACTGTATATTAAGGTTCATTAGTGACCTAAGATATAACTGTTCGAATTTTTTTTTTAATCATAGTTCCCTTTCATCTAAACCTTCTGTCCGGTGATGGCAGTGATTCCCAGTTGGGCCCCTATCCCAGCACACCTGCGGGAGAGGGACTCGCCCGCCCATAACGGCCTTGCTTTCAGTGCTGCGTGGAGGGGAAGAGAGAAGAGCAGTTTGCTGGGGGCTGGGAGGTAGAAGCCCTGCAGCGGTCCTGAGGGGCCTTGGAGAGGGAGGGCGGTGGCCTGAGAGGCAGCCCCTCCCCCTTCTCTTCTCGGGGTGAACCAGGCGAAGGCAGTATGAACTGGAGAGTTTACAGACTGAGGGAGTCGAAGGGAAAGGTAGTCCTTGGGAGGCTCTGAACTGAGAAGGGAAAGGGGTCTAAAGAGAGGTGACCTGTTTCTCTCGAGGTCAGAAATGGGGTCTCGCTTGTTTTTCCCCACAGGCTACATTTACATCCCCACATTTGCTATTTTGTACAAATAAGATACATCTGAAAGAGCAGAAAAAAGCAAAGGAGAAACTGTGGATTGATTGGCTCTGCTGGACCTGGGTTCCTGGGAAGAGGAGCCCTAGAGTTTGCCATTATTTCAGAATTTCTAGAGAAGCCCCAGCGCTGTAAGATTGTGGACATGCTACACGCTTCCCGTCTCCCCTCTCCTTTTTACTACCTCGATGGCTACACACCTGGAATTTTGGCTCTAGAATAATTTAAAAAACATTTTTGCCAAGAAAATATCTTTGGAAAAAATCATGTATGTATGAGTTTTTTTTTTTTTAAAGTACTTCCTGGCCCTTCAGAACCCTTTGTTTTTTCCCCTTTGCCTTTCTTCCTCCCTCCCTCCCTCCCTCCTTCCTTCCTTTCTTTCTCTCTCTCCTTCCCCTCCCGTATGTCTTTCTGAGGTATAATTGACATACAACATTACATTAGCTTCATGGGACTTCCCTGGTGGTCCAGTGGTTAAGACTCCAAGCTCCCAATGCTGGGGGCACAGGTTCGATCCCTGGTCAGGGAACTAAGATCCTGCATGCCACACGGCCAAAAAATAAAAAAACACAAAACATTATATTAGCTTCAGGCATACAGCGTGATGATTGGATATTTGTATATGTTTTGAAATGATCACCACAATAAGTCCAGTTAGCATTTGTCACCGTACATAGTTACGGAATTTTTTTCTTGTAATGAGAACTTTTGAGATATACTCTATTAGCAACTTTCAGTATGCAGTAGTGTTAACTGTAGTCGCCATGCTGTGTATTGCTTCACCCATCTCCCCCTATCCCCCAATCACCAATCTGTTCTTTGCAGCTATGAGCTTGGTTTTGGGGGTTTTGATTCCACATATAAGTGAGATCATATGGTATTTGTCTTTCTCTGTCTGACTTATTTCACTCAGCATACTGCCCTCAGGGTCCATTCACATTATTGCAAATGGAAGGTTTCATTCTTTTTTATGGCAGAGTAATAGTCCACTCTGTGTGTGTGTGTGTGTGTGTGTGTGTGTGTGTACACACACACCCCCCACATCTTTATTCATTCATCTGTCAGTGGGCACTTGGGTTGTCTCTGTATCTTGGCTGTTGTGAATAATGCTGCAGTGGATGTGGAGGTGTAGATATCTTTTCAAATTGGTGTTTTCATTTTCTTTGGATAATACCCAAAAGTGGAATTCCCAGATCATGTGATAGTTCTATTTTTAGTTTTTGGAGGAACCACCACCCTCACCAACTGTTTTCATTCCCACCAGCAGTGCACAAGGTGGAACCCTCGATTTCTTTCTTTTTTTAAAAATTGAAGTATAGTTGATTCACGATATTGTATTAGTTCCAAGTATACAACATAATAATTCAATATTTTAATAAATTATACTTCATTTAAAGTTATTACAAAATAATGCTATGTTCCCTGTGCTGTCCAGTATATCCTGTTGCTTATCTGTTTTATACATAGTAGTTTGTATCTCTTAATCCCACACCCTAATTTGCTCTCCCCCATCCCCCCTCCCCTCTGGTAACCACTAGTTTGTTCTCTGTGTCTGCGAGTCTGTTCCTGTTTTGTTAATTCGTTTGTTGTATTTTTAGATTCCACGTGTAAGTGGTAATGTAGAATATTTGTCTTTCCCTGTCTGACTTACTTCACTTAGCATAATACCTTCTGGTCCATCCACGTTGTTGCAAATGGCAAAATTTCATTCTTTTTTATGGCTGAGTCATATTCCATGTATATATATATATATATACCATATCTTCTTTATTTATTCATCTGTTGATGGACACTTCAGTTGCTTCCACATCTTGGCTATTGTAAATACTGCTGCAGTGAACACTGGGGTGCATGTATATTTTTGAATTGGTGTTTTTGTTTTCTTTGGGTGAATACCCAGGAGTAGAAATGCTGGATCACATGGTAGTTCTATTTTTAGTTTTTTAAGAAACCTCCATACTGTTCTCCATAGTGGCTGCACCCATTTACATTCCCACCAACAGTGTAGGAGGGTTCCCTTTTCTCCACACCCTCGCCAGCATTTGTTATTTGTAGACTTTCTGGTGATGGCCGTTCTGACAGGTGTGAGGTGATATCTCATTGTGGTTTTGATTTGCATTTCTCTGATGATTAGCGATGTTGAGCATCTTTTCATGTACCTGTTGGCCATCAGTATGTCTTTGGAAAGATATCTGTTCAGGTCTTCTGCCCGTTTTTTAGTGAGGTTTTGTTCAATATTGAACCGCATTGGCTGTTTATATATTAGAACCCTCTATTTCTTAAAGGCAGGTGCTTGATCTCTGGGCTGCGCTTGGGCCATGCTTAGTCCTAGTTCAGTGAGCCCTTCGGGATGGTTTAAATTTATTCCAAACTCTTTACATCGAGTCTTCTAATAGCCCCTTGACAGGACCACGGATGGGTTTAGTGTCTCAGTTGTTACCTATTATAAACAGATATAAGTTTCACAGATGTCGGTAGCCTAATTGCCCAATCCCCATTACATGCGAAGATAAAAATCACAAGTAATGAAGAATTGTAAAGTTTATACCAGTCGGGGTGATTTTTTTGGCAAGCAGAAATCATCTGCTGAATCTGAAAGCATGCAGGAACCTTTAGGTTTAGAAGATGAGCGGAACAGAAGGCAGGGCCGTGGGGGGTTCTGGCTGGGTGGTGCCTGGGGCTGTGGGTCACCCAGTACTGCTTTTCTCCCTCCTGTACTGCTCTTCCCCGCTCGGCAGTTGCGGAACCTGCCGCAGCCCCTGCGTGAGGGTGGCCCTGTCACCCCCCCCCCATGCTGTAGGGACATGTGGAGCCAGGTGAGGGGTCTCAGGTGGAGCATTAGCCCCTCTGTGGAGTTGTGCTAATGGAACAACAAAAGCGGTAACTCCTGTCAGGCAGTTACTATGGGGCAAGCTTTGTTTGCTTTGAGTGTAGAAACTCATTTAAAATTTAAACCATTCCTGTTGGTGGGTACTGTTAGGCCCATTTTACAGATGTTGAAGGCCCAGGCTCTGTGTAGCTAGTGCGTGGAGGGGCCAGGAGAGGCGCCCAGGCAGTCTGGCTCAGGGCCCGTGTTCTCAGCCCCTTCACTTTGCGGGGGGAGTCAGGGAGTCCTGTCTGATACCACTTTTGTTATTGGTTAAGACTCTTTATGTTGCAGGTAGCAAAGTCCAGTTTCAACTGGTTTAAATAAAAAGAGGAGATTATTATAAGGACGTGCAAGTGTGTGACTTTATCGGTCTGCTAGCTCAAGGCCTGAGCTGTCCTGGGGAGCAGACAGCAGAAGCAGGGATTCTTTTGGCTTCTCGGCTCTGCTGCTCTCTGCACATGCGCCTTGTTCTTTCTCACCTGCCTGGAGGAACAGGACCACGGGCACTCAGAGAGGAGCTGACTTTTTTTTTTTTTTGGCCAATGCTGAAACTTCTGGGTGAGGGGCCGGTTAGTGCAGTTTGATTGACTTCTGGACCAACCAGCTAGTTTGGTAACTGGTCCAGATGACACCAGTGTTGATGGTTAATTTAACAAAATGGAAGAAACCTGTTCCCTTGGCTCTTCCTAACCGGCCGTTGAGGTTCCTCAGTACTGAACGCTCAGTGTCAGGCCCCTAGGCGCAGAGCGCTTGGGAAATGGTAGCTGCCCAAGTGTTTACTGAATGAAGGAAGGAAGAAGTGAATGGTTGTCCTGAAAAAGGAACACTTCTAAAGACAGCATTCGGCTTTCTGATGGTTGCCCGCGGCGTGGCATAGATGCAGATAGTCTGTTGGAAGACTTTCAGCAAGGGAGAAGGGGCTGTTTTTCCCGGCTGTGAAGTGTTAAGGCGTCTTTTACTCCAGAGCACCACCGCTCCCGTTTCTTTCCTCTTCCTCTGCTTTTTGCTCAGTCTCCGCATGTTCACCTCTCAGCACTGCCGTAGTATACAGTGGAGATATTCGTTTTCCGTTTTGTATTTCTTAAATAGAAGTTTTGTGCTGCCGGTTTCTAACCTAAAAAAAGAGTAGTGGGTGTGCCTCCCTTGAAAATGAACCATTTGATAGTCAGATACTAAAAAGTAAGAATGTAATAGACTATCCCAGCAAGGAGGATTTGATTCCTAGACACCTTTGGAAGCAGCTACATTAGTTAATTAATTTACATGTAATACGTGAATTAATTTAATGATGGTTTATTCTTTTCGACAATCATTTGTTTTCCCCATTTTGAGATTATTGGTAGTGATTCAGAAAGCCGCATGCCATGTGGTCTGAAAGCTGTCCTGCAGCAGTTGTTAAAGTATTAAAGGTCATGGGGTAGAAAAGGATGCTGGAAAGCAGTGGCAGTGTTAGCAAAACTGGAGGGAGGGTGAGCTTCTGCAGTTAACAGCAAATTTTGTTGCCGATGTCAAGAAAATTACAGGCATGACTGTGAAGAAAGAGGCTGACTCAAGATAACCAAAGGTTTTATATCAGAAAATGTCAACTTTTGATATTTATGACTTAACAGCTTAACTCTTGGTCCGTGTGTGGACATTTTTTGAAAGATCTTTGGGCAAGGCCCACACTGCTTCATTGTTACATAGCCGTGCAGTTACCTTTGCTGTAATAAGAGCTTGGTTTTGAGTCTCACAAAATGTTCATTCAAGTCTTAGCTCTGCTTCTTGGTAGCACTGTAACCTGGGGCAGATCACTTAACCCCTCACAACTTTGTTTTTCATCCATAAATTGGAGATAACAACCCCTATCAAATTCTCCTTCAGAGGGCAAATCTTTGTCACCATTTAGGGTGGTTTTTCTAAAACATGTCAAGTTGTTTTACTTTCGCACTTAAGGTCCTTCCTCTCCCCTTCAGGAACCTGGAGCAGGTCTCCACCCCGCAGCTCTTCTGAGGTCACTGCTGACGTCCCTTCCTCTAGTCTTCTGTTCCCTTTGAGATGAGGAATTGGATAATTTTTTTTTCTTACACTTTCATGTTTTACATGTTTTAACTTAAACTGTTTTTATGATGGGAGAGTGCACTTTGGGGACAGTTCTTCAAGTAGGACACTCTGGGTGCTGACTGCATGCAATGCTCACAGCTTTTCAGTTGTGAGTCACTGTGTCTTTATCTAATATGTAAGCAGAAAGACAGGCCAGGGCTCGAACCTATTGCTTTTCTGACTTTGTCATGGATGAGGAGGACATGTTTCAGAAACTCAGTTTTAGTGGGTATTCCCTTTCCCTTCTTTTAAATTAAGGAATTTCTTTTTAAAATTAAATTTGTACTGAATTTTGTTTTAAGACTTGTGGTATTCCCTGGAATGCATACAAATCAGTGTGAAGGGTCACTACTCCAATTGATAATGCTTAAATTTAGAAAAAGACACTGAGTTAATTACTTGCTCAAAGTAATTGCTTAAAGCAACCTAGCGTTAAGTGTTGTAGTTTAGTGCAGTGGTTCTCAACTTCGTTGCTGTCTCAGTTACATGTAACATTTAAAAAAATATTCAGAGGCCAGAGCCCATCCCAGTGAAGCATCATCCATCTCCAGGGGAGGCTCGGACGTCTGCATTAAGACAAAATGCACAAGCCAGGGGTAAGAAGGCATATAGTATGTATTTTGCATATAGTATACTTCTGGTCCTAATTTCTGTTTTTATAATGTAATCATAAGTTATTAAAACACAGTAAAAAGATAGTCATTCAGTTTTAGAAACTTATTTCATTTTTCAGGCTTTTAGAAGGAAAACCTCAGGGTGTAAAGATGTATATAGCTTTATCAATTCATAAATAATTGTTTCAAGAACCCTGTTTAATTGAGACTGCGTTAAATTTCAGTGTGTGGTTCTATGCATAATCTACAGAAATAAACCTCAAAGTAAATGGTTTATTTCAACATTGTAATAGCTTTATACTTAAAGGCATTAGGAAAAAGGTTGGCGGGCGGGGGGCGGGGTTCAGTACGTGTTCCTCTGAGTTTTGAGCTGTGTCTGATGACTTATTCAGCTGCTGCTTTTATGATCTAGTTGTAGCATAGACAAGGTATATGTATTTCAGAAAAAAGTCTTGAGTGTTTACTGTTGATGTTACGATGACTTTTTATGCTCAATGGGCCTTCTGGAACAAAAGCTGCTTAGATGTAGGTGAAAAATATTGAAACAGCAAGAACTAAAGCATTTTAAAGTCCTGTGAACGAGTCTTTAAAGCACAGTTTTTGTAACTAAAGTAAATAGATATATCTAAAATGAACATCCAGCTAATAAAATTAGCCATCCATTCATAGGATTTAGGAAACAGCTAATTTAGAGTGCTACATAAAAATATTTCCTCATTTCACTTATTGTTCACAAGTTTTCACCTGTAGTGCATTCACTCATTAAACATCAGATATCTTCCACAAGTCAGGTACATTGTTGGGGGAGCACATGTAAACAAGACAGGCTAGGCCCAGGCCCAGGCCCAGTAGGAGCTCTTATTCTGGGGGAGCAAGGGATTTTAAACAAGAAATAAAAGGGCTCTAAATGTTGCTCTGAAAACTACAAGGTGCTTCGATTCTCCTGGTCAGAGGCAACTCCTTTTGTTCTTTTTTCTGAAGAGCGATATTGGCTTTTCTTGGAAATTTTAGAGCTGAAAGGGAACTTAGGTCTAGTCCAGTTCTTCATTTTACAGATGGGAACACTCAGGTCTAGGGAGGTGATGAGACTTTCCTATAGCAGCAGAGCTGAGGACTGGTGTGGTTGGGAGAGAACACCAGCCTTCTGATTCCTGCCCGAGCACAAGTAAGCGATGTGTGAAGCAGGACCACGCGCACCCGGAGTCCATCCAGCACCTTCCGTGGACCTGCTTTATACTCTCTTTGTGCTGGCTGCTGGGGTTACTCAAAATGAAGGAGATAGAGCTCTTGTCGTTAAATAGTTCACAGTCTAGAGTGAAAGACAGGCAGCTTTGGAAAAAAGTTTATAAAGGAGTTACTCGTTTAGCATATGGATTAAGATGACAGGTTCTGAAATTAGACTGAGTTAAAATCGTAGCTCCCCCCTTAATAGATATGTAAATTTGGGAGAAACATAAATCTCTGCACCTCAGTTTCCTTATCTGTAAATTGGAGATAAAAATGCTTATTACTGGGTTCGCCAAAAGGTTCGTTCGGTTTTTTCCGTAAGATGGCTCTAGTAGCACTTAGTTGTCTTTAACTTTATTCGAAACAATTTTGTTAGATTGCATGTGACAGCTGTCATATCAGCGTGCATTTAAAGACTTACCACAATTGGTGAATTTTTGTGTAGCCATTTTAATATAGAAGATGGAAGAAAGCAACATTTTCGGCATATTATGCTTTATTATTTCAAGAAAGGTAAAAATGCAACTGAAACACAGAAAAAGATTTGTGCAGTGCATGGAGAAGGTGCTGTGACTGATCGAATGTGTCGAAAGTGGTTTGTGAAGTTTCGTGCTGGAGATTTCTCGCTGGATGCTGCTCCATGGTCAGGTAGACCAGCTGAAGTTCCTAGCGATCAAATCGAGACAGTAATTGAGAACAATCAATGTCGTACCACGCAGGAGATAGCCGACATACTCAAAACATCCAAATCCAGCATTGAAAATCATTTGCACCAGCTTGGTTATGTTAAATCGCTTTGATGTTTGGGTTCCACATAAGTTAAGGGAAAAAAACCTTCTTGACTGTATTTCTGCATGCGATTCTCTACTTAAACGTAATGAAAACGTTCTGTTTTTAAAGCAAGTTGTGATGGGCGATGATAAATGGATACTGTACAATACTGTGGAACAGAAGAGATTGTGGGGCAAGTGAAATGAACCACCACCAACCACACCAAAGGCCGGTCTTCATCCAAAGAAGGTCATGTTGTATATGTGGTGGGATTGGAAGGGAGTCCTCTTTTATGAGCTCCTTGCAGAAAACCAAACGATTAATTCCAACAAGTACTGCTCCCAGTTAGACCAATTGAAAGCAGCACTCAACGAAAAGCATCCAGAACTAACAGAAAACACATCATCTTCCATCAGGATAACACAAGGCCGCATGTTTCTTTGATGCCCAGGCAAAAACCGTTACAGCTTGGCAGGGAAGTTCTGATTCATCCACCGTATTCACCAGGCATGGCACCTTCGGATTTCCCTTTATTTCGGTCTTTAGAAAATTCTCCTAATGGAAAAAATTTCAGTTCCCTGGAAGACTGTAAAAGGCACCTGGAACAGTGCTTTGCTCAAAAAGATAAAAAGTTTTGGGAAGATGGAATTATGAAGTTGCCTGAAAAATGGCAGAAGGTAGTGGAACAAAAGGGTGAGTACGTTGTTCATTAAAGTTCTTGGTGAAAATGAAAAACGTGTCTTTTATTTTTTCCTTAAAAACTGAAGGCACTTTTTGGCCAACCCAATACCTTGTAGGTTTTTAGTATTTAAATACATATTGTGAGGGCTTCCCTGGTGGCGCAGTGGTTGAGAATCTGCCTGCTAATGCAGGGGACACGGGTTCGAGCCCTGGTCTGGAAGGATCCCACATGCCATGGAGCAACTGGGCCCGTGAGCCACAACTACTGAGCCTGCGCGTCTGGAGCCTGTGCTCCACAACAAGAGAGGCCGTGATAGTGAGAGGCCCGCGCACTGCGATGAAGAGTGGCCCCCGCTTGCCGCAACTGGAGAAAGCCCTCGCACAGAAACGAAGACCCAACACAGCCAAAAATAAATAAATTAAAAAAAAAAACATGTTGTATGCAAAACACTTGGAACGGTGCTGTGCTCCTGGTGAGCACTCAATACACAATAGCTATTATCTATTTTTTAAAAATTTTTATTGGAGTAGAGTTGATTTATAATGTTGTATTAGTTTCAGGTGTACAGCAAAGTGAATCAGTTATACATACACGTCTGTCCACTGTTTTTTAGATTCTATTCCCGTGTAGGTCATTACAGTGTATTGAGTAGAGTTCCCTGTGGTCTACAGCAGGTCCTTAAATAGGTAACTAATAAAAGCATTCTCTTTAAAAAGTTACACTCTTCCGGTTGTGCTCCGTTTTACAGAAGAGGAGGTTGAAGCATAAAGTTAGGTAACTTGCCCGTGATCACACAGCTAGAAATTTTGGGAGCCAGGATTTAAAAACAGGGAGTCTAACCAAGTGCCCTGTGTAGATGTAGGGGGCTGAGCCGGAGTGTGTTCCAGACTTACTACTGACGCTAGAAAAGCTCTCAGAATTCTAAGCATCCAGGATATTGGTGTCACAAAAAGACAGTAATGTGTTAACTGTGAAGTGTTTAGTGATACATTTGCTTTCTTCTGAAGAGAGGAGGGACTATATTTGGGGAATATTGCCTGCTTCACCCAAGTCCAACTTGCCATGTATTTTATTTTTAGCCGTTGGTTTATCCCAACTTGAAATTCAGAGGATTTCTAGTGTGTTAAAAATCGTGTCTTGTTGGATTTTCTAAAGCATTGGACATAGTATTTGGTTGGTTGGTTTTGGTTTTGGCTTTTGTTTTGTTTTTTTAATAGTAGTAGCCTACATCTGATTTGAGTGAGAATGGTTTAAAATAGCTTTTTTTTTTTGGAGGAACTTTTGACATAAAGAGGATTAGATTGTATGTAGTAGTATGTACTTTCAGTAGAAGACAGACTCTGGTAATATGGAGAATTGAATATTATAAATCTTTATCATTCTCGTATAAATTTCCCTTTCTTTCCACCTACCCATTAATCTGTGTTGCTTTATACTACACGTTGATACTTTTAAGTCCCTGCAGGAGAAGTTTTTCATATTGATTAGTACATGTCTAATAAGTGATAGCTGGTACATGAGTTTTTAATATTTAAATATTTCTTTTAAGCAGCACGTAGTTGGGACTTCTTTTCTAATTTGACACTCTTTGTATTTAAATCGGAATGTTCAGACCATTTACACTTAATGTTACTGTTGATGTGATTGGGTTGAAATCTGCTGTCTTACTATTTATCGGTTTTCAGTTTATCCCATCTGTTCTTTATTCCCTGTTTCTTTTTTTCATGCCTTCTTTTGGGTTGAGTTTATCTTTTAATGATCACATATGCTTTGTTGGGTTACTGGCTGTAACTCTTTGTTTTGTTTTTTTTAGTGGTTGCTTTAGAGTTTATAAAATATGTCTTTAGCATACTACAGTGTGCCTTCAAGTGATGTTATGCCCCTTCCTTATATAGTACAGGATCCTTCAACATTTATTCTTCCTAGCAGATGTGCTATTGGTATCAAATTTCATTTCTACAGGTTATAAACCCCGTAATACTTTGTTACTATTTTTGCTTTAAATACTTAATTATCTTTTAAAGTGATTTAAGAAATAAAAATTTATATTTTCCAAATATGTTACAATTTCTGGTGTTCTTTATTCCCTTGTGTAATTCCAGATACACACCTATTATCATTTCCTTCCACCTGAGAGATTGCCTTTTAACATTTGTTACAATCAGGTTTGCTGGTGATGAATTCTTTCAGTTTTTGAATATCTGGAAAAAAAATCTTTATTTTGGCTTTGTTTTTGAAACATTTTTGCTGAGTATAGAATTCTGTGGTAACAGTTTTTTTTCTTCACGTATTAAGGATCTTGCTCATCTGTCTTCTGGCTTGCATTGTTTCCTACGAGAAGTCTTATAGGAAAGACTTATCTTTGTTCTTCCATGTATTATTTTTTTTCCCTGTGACTGCTTTTAGGATTTACTCTTTATTATTGGTTTTATGCAGTTTAATTATGATCTGCCTTGTGTAGTTGTCTTCATGTTTCTTGTGCTTGTGGGTTGTTGAGCTTTTTGGATCTATGCGTTTATAGTTTTCATCAGATTTGGAAATTTTTTTGGCTGTTAATTTTCTTCAAATATTTTTTCTGCCCTTTTCCCCTTTGTATATTAGGCTATTTGAAGTTGTTCCGTAGCTCACTGATGCTCTCTTCAAAGTCTTTTATTTTTTTATTTTTGTCTGTTTCATTTTGAATAATTTCTATTGCTGTGTTTTCAAGTGTATTCATCTTTTCTTTTGCAGTGTTTAACATGCTGTTAATCCCACCCAGTGTATTTTTCGTCTCAGATACTGTATTTTTATATCTGGAAGTTTGACTTAGGTCTTTTTATAATTTCCTAAATTATAATTATATATTTATAATATATATATATTTATAATAATATTATAATTTATAATTATATATTACCTAACACTCAGGTATTTGTCAGTCATTTAGAACTTAAAGAATAGTCATAACGTTTATTGTCTTTGTCAATTAATTTTATTATGTGTGTCATTTCTGGGTTTGTTTCTGTTGATTAGTTTTTCTCCTTGCATTTTCAAACTTTTCCACATCTGGTAATTTTTTATTGAATACCAGACGTTGTGAATTTTACCTTTTTGGGTGCTGGGTATTTTTGTGTTCTTAAATAATACATTCTTGAGCTTCATGGTTGAGATGCTAAGTTAAGTTACTTGGAATTAGTCTGATCCTTTTGAGACTTGCTTTTAAGTTTTGTTTAGAGTGACCAGAACAGCTGTGAAGCTTACTTTTCCCCTTTGCTGAGGCAGTACCATTCTGAGTATTTTACCCAGTGCCCCGTCTTCTCTAGCAAGTGGGAACACAGACTCTTAACCGTGAGGGAGCCCCGGGGCTGTCCCCTCTTTCCCTTGTGGCTGTTCTTCCCCTGCAATTGCGTGTGCCGATAAGTACTCAGTTGGACCTCTGGAGCTCTCTTCCCGGGCACCTCTTCTTTTCCAGCAGTTGTGTGCTCTGGCCACCTGGGTTCTGTCTCTGTACCACAGGGACACCTGTAGCCCTCCGTGTGTGTGTGTGTGTGTGTGTGTTTCTTTCTCAGGAATCAACTGCCCTGAGATGCCTGACGTCCAGTGTTTAGAAACTGTTGTTTCATGTATTCTGTTCTTTTTTTTTTTTTTCTTTCCGAGTTGTTTAAAGTGGTAGGGTAGATTTGGTCCCTGTTATCCATCTTGGCCAGAAGCTGAAGTGACTTAAAAAAAGGCGAGGACATTTTTTTGTAAATAAAAGTTAGTCATTAGAAAGCAGTACATTTATGTTATTCCAGTCTTTATACATTTATTATAGTAATACTTTTAGAAATGTGGGTGAACTGTTTGAAGGTTGGAAAGATATAAAGTTACTGGATTCTTGTCATAATGATTGGGGGGGTGGAAATTAAGTTCATCTTAAATGGCTTGTGTTTCAAATTTTATTTGCTATAAATGAATAAGAGATTTTATTTAAAATTTGTCTTGACATTTGGAGACTGGTACTATTTCTAGCCTTATCAACTGCACTTTGCAATTAGAGTTTTTAGTTGTTTTAGACTGTTGGTTTATTTTTTATTCCTCTACTCTTATTAGGGTTAAGTGTGCTTTGAGTACATACTAATTCTAACATGATTATAGGTCAGGCCACATCAGAAAAATATTATGTGTTGATTATAATAGGACTTAAATGGCTACATTGTTACAGATTACACTTCTGTTTTCCGCAAATTTCTGTTGGATTTGCAGATGAAATATTCTGAATCTGATAGGGAGAAAACGTAAATGCCATATATTCATCTCTTGCACTTCTTTCATTTTTAAAAACTGCCTTTTCTAAACTAGTGCCATTCAGTTGTGGGATTCTGGAGCTACGTTTGTAGTCACCATTAGCCAAAAAGCCCACACGACTACTACTTTGAGCACAGTGTTGTACTGTGCTGTTCTGACACAAATTTGAAATCCTGTCGGTTGGTGAGTGAAAGAGCCACATGCAGCTTAGAGTCCCAGTTTTATATCGTTGTCCTAGATCTTCTTGTTTTGTGGAAGTGTGTTTGGGTGGTGGTGGTGGTTTGAGGTTCCGGTGGGAGAGGGCTGAGGGCCCTTCTGGGGGGAACTGCTGTCGGGGGGCAAAGAAGACTTGAGGCACACAGTTTAGTACTGTGATTATTCTAGCAACTGTTACACTGGACCAGACAGTTAATTTACCCTAAAACATTTATTGTAACCAGATAAAAGTAAATATGGTTATATAACTTTTAGTTTGACTGTAATGGGTGGTAAATCTCAGATTTAATAGGCTTTATGTTGGGATTAGGTAAGAAGGTAGATTTGAACTATTTCGTAGCTCATTGGGGATTTTTTTGGTTTGGGGTGAATAGCAATTTTTATGGCATGATGTTGCACAAGTTTAAGTATATTTTTAGATTATTAAAATTTGATTCTTAAAGTCATACATAAGATTTTGTACTTTTTGAGGAAAGGAAGATTCCTATTGTAGAGGACTAAATGGAATAGATGCTTACAGCTTAGACTTTCCTGGAATAGCTGCTCAAAAGCTTTGTTTTTCTTTACTTGATTTACGACCTCTGAGGAAAGCAGTGGCTTATTTTATTTAAGTAAAGAACCTTATCGTACTATAGTTATGGTAAAACTACCATAAAGTATACCGTGTACTATTATAACATAGTATATATTCTATATATAAATATGTGTAAATATATAAATACAATACTATACACTACTGTACACAATACTAATTACTATAATACAGCATAGTATATATATTATATGTAAATATATATTTAAAAGTATGTATTATAGCAATATAAAGTATGGTATAAAGCTGTTTTTCTGGCAAGAGCGCGGTTTGAGGACAGCTTCCTTCAGATTTCTAAGATTACAATTGACTTTCTGTCTCCCCAGAGTAGGTTTCGTTGGGGGTGGATAGAGGGGCAGAGGGGTGTCCATAACACCTTGACTTAGTCTGTGTAATTGTGAGGTTCATGCCAGTCTTGTTAACCACAGGCTGTGCAATTCCTAACATACTGTCTAGCACATAGTAGATGTTAAATATTTATTGACTGACATTCTGAACTGTGCACAGTATTTGCTGTCAATAAGCGTGAGTCAGGGCCTCTGCATCGCACAACTCGAGCACCATTCACATAATAACACTCTAGATTTTCTCAGTTCTTTTCTTGCAGAAATCTGTCTTAAATCTTTGGCGCCTACTGCTGTTAAAGTAGAATATAATGGCATGTGAACACAGAGTTATGTATTTAGTCTTTATTACACATGGTCAACTTTGAGTAAATGAGAGCTGCAATAATTTACTCCCTGCCTTCTCCACTCTCACGTTCCACAGTCATTTCCCGCTCTGCCTCCTAGTGGTTTGTTTTGTTTGAAACCAGCACCTTTCCACGCCTCCCCGAGCATCCGTATCATTAGCAGCCTGTACGTCTTCCACACCACTGTCATCTTTAATAACTCTGTGGCAGGTAGAACAACGGGCAATCCAGATGACTCTCAAATGCATGTCCAGCCATCCTTGACTGTCCTCTGGAGTCGGTGCTTTCAAGCAAACATTGGAACTTAAAAGCAAAACATGTCTAAAATTACCTAATTCTTCTTTCACCCAAATACCATTCTGTTGTTCCTTTATCTCTTAACCAGTATCATATTGTTTACCCAAGTTAACAGATATTGCCGTCTTTATCCTGCATTCTGGTTATACCAGTACTAGTTTAAGATGTCTTTATGATATTTCTTTTTACCATTTATAATTTCTTACGCTTAGGGCTCCTTTAATAAAGGTCTGTTAGACGTGAAACTGGAGTATGTAAAAATACCCAGCGGTAGAGCTGTGGTGTGTGCCTGCGGTGCTGTGGTTGGGTGGCGTCTGCAGGGTGCAGGCTACAGTAGCTAGCGTGGTGGGTGTTGGCGCTCTCCCACCCCAGAGTCGAGGGTTCGTATAAGCTAGGTTCCTTTTTCTCCTCGTCCCTTCTTGCTTGTTTTATTCCATTTTATCCTCATTTTCCACCCGTGTTAACCCCCAGAGCACCCATTCTGATGTGTTACAATATATCAGGGGTAAGTGCTCTTGCCAGTGTATTCAGTGAGTTTGTGTTTTTAACTTACGTAAGTGACGATGTCATTTTCTTTCCTAAGCACAATGCTTTAGGCTCTCTCGCTGTTGCTGTGCACAGGTCTGAGTCATTGCTTTGGTCTGCTGCGTGGCACTCCGTAGGGTGTATCCATTCTGTCCCCACAAGCCCAGCTTGCCTGGGCAGCTCCGTCCCCACCGGCAGGGCCACAGCAAGCGTTCAGTATGCATCCTTTCATGGGCCTCCGTAAGAGTTCAGCCAGGATGCAGGGGATCGTAGGGTTGGCTTAAATTTAATTTAAGTTGTGCCAGGTAGCCCTGCAGAATGTCTGTCCCCATCTCCATGCCCAGCAGTAGCAGGGCGCGGCAGTTCTCGTAGCCCCGTATCTCCTTGGAGGGCTCTGATTTTCTAATTTTTGCCAGTCTGCAAGTATAAGGTGGTATCTTGTAGTTTGATATGTATTTCTTGGATTATGCCACTTGTTAGCCTCTTGTCCTATACTTGTCACATTCTTATGTATCCTAGTCTGTATATTGCCTAATCACCATTTGTCCACTTTTCTATTGAAGTGCTGTCTGATGCCTCAGATAATAAACCTTTGTTCCACGCTTTGTAAATATCTTCTCTCTGACCATTGTTTAACTTTATAATATAGAGACGTTAATTCTCCCCCTTATAAATTTAATTCAATGCCAATTTAAATTCCAGTTGGAATTTTTTTTCTGTTTTTTGAGGCAACTCTATAAACTTACTCTAAATTTATATGTGGAGAACATATCCAGACAACTAGGTCAGTCTTAGAAAAAAAAAAAGAAGCAGTTGGGTGGAGGGCAGGAATTGTTGCTTTACCAGCCGTGAAGACGTGCCCCAGTACTACACTGTTGTACTGCCCTGGCCTTGTGGTTAGGCAGAGCACTGTGGTAGGTTTAGAGTGCTTACAGACAGACACATGTACGTGTAGGATTTTCATACGTGATTACAGGGACACTGGAAAACCAGTGGGGGAAAGGATGGATTGCTTAGTAGATGGTGCAGGGGAAACTAACTCACCCTATGGAGGCAAATAAAACTGGATTCCTACCTAATACCACATATGGGGAGAGAGCAAGATGGATTAAAGGCCTACCTTGGAGATGTAAACTGTAAAGTTAAAGAAGAAAATGTGACCCATGGGCTAGGAAGGACCTTTTAAGCCCAGACCTTAAGGTGGAATGAAATTAATTGATCACGTGAAATTAAAACGTCCTGCTTTTAAGACGTTTTAATTTTAAAGAGAGACTTCTCTCTCCCTCAGACTCTGTAAGTGCCTGGCAGCGTGCATGGCATGTTCTTTCGGGGAGGGGCCGGGTTGGCTGTGCATGTATGTACTGTTGGCAAAGGGCAGGAAGCCTCTGCACTAAGTTCTCCCGTCTTGCTCAGCTATGAAGTTAGAAGTCTCCACGTGACACGTCCCCCTTCTCCTGGGCATCTGTAGAGGAATAGTGCAGAGCAGTGTTTTCTGAATAATACAAGGTCTACAACAGAATTACCCGCGGTGGCTGTTTAAGATGAAAAGGCCTCTTTTCTCCATCTCTCCCTCCCCTGTTGTTTCAGTAAGTGGAGTGGAGAGGATCTGCCTTTCCCTGAAAGCCTCTAGAGCAGGAGATGGCAAACTTGCAAAGTAAAGGTCCAAATGGTAAATATTTTAGGCTTTGCAGGCCGTGTGGTCTCTATTAAAACTATTCAACTTTAACCATAGTATAAAAGCAGCCGTAGAAAATAATACATAAATGAAAGAGCATGGTGGTGTTCCAAGAAAAATTTATAGACACTGATAAAATATTAGTGTCACAAAATGTTGTTTAAAAATTTTTTTCAATTATTTAAAAATTGTAAAATTCTCCATTCTTAGCTTGCGGATGGAACAAAAACAGGCAGTAGGCCCGATTTGCCCCGTGTGTGTGTCATAGTTTGTCAACCCTGCTCCAGAGTGGTCCGTAGGCAACTGAAGTTTGAAAACTGGTGCTGTATATTACCTGATATAATTGTTACTGCCTATATTGTTGGGGGAAATGTCTTATTTCATTATAACAAGAACTTCCAGGACCTCTGAGGGGGAAGTATTATATATTAAGTATTTAACTAAGCAGGTTTTTTTTTTTTTTTTTTGGAGTATAATTGCTTTACGATGCTGTGTTAGTTTCTGCCACACAGTGAAGTGAATCAGCCATACGCATTCACACATCTCCTCCCTTTTGGACCTCCCTCCCCGCCCATCCCACCCATCTAGGTCGTCACAGAGCACTGAGCTGAGCTCCCTGTGCTATACAGCAGGTTCCCACGAGCTATCTATTTTCCACATGGTAGTATATTTATGTCAAACCTAATCTCCCAATTCATCCCACCCTCCCCTTACCCCACTGTGTGCACACCTGTATTCTCTACGTCTGCTTTTCTATTCCTGCCCTGCAAGTAGGTTCATCTGTACCATTTTTCTAGATTTCACATATATGTGTTAATATACGATATTTGTTTTTCTCTTTCTGACTTACTTCACTCTGTATGACAGACTCTAGGTCCATCCACCTCACTACAAATAACTCAACTTTGTTTCTTTTTATGGCTGAGTAATATTCTATTGTATATATGTGCCACATTTTCTTTATCCATTCATCTGTCAGTGGACACTAAGGTTGCTTCCATGTCATGGCTATTGTAAATAGTGCTGCAATGAACATTGGGGTACATGTGTCCATTTGAATTACGGTTTTCTCAGGGTATATGCCCAGTAGTGGGATTCCTGGGTCATATGTAGTTCTATTTTTAGTTTTTTGAGGAACCTCCATACTGTTCCCCATAGTGGCTGTATCAATTTACATTCCCACCAACAGTGCAAGAGGGTTCCCTTTTCTCTGCACCCTCTCCAGCATTTGTTGTTTGTAGATTTTTTGATGATGACCATTCTGACTGTTGTGAGGTTGATACCTCATTGTAGTTTTGATTTGCATTTCTCTAATAATTAGTGCTGTTGAGCATCTTTTCATGTGCCTCTTAGCCATCTATATTTCTTCTTTGCTGAAATGTCTGTTTAGGTCTTTCGCCCATTTTTTGATCGTGTTTGTTTTTTTGATATTGAGCTGCATGAGTTGTTTGTATATTTTGGAGATTAATCCTTTGTGCTTCGTTTGCACACGTTTTCTCCCATTCTGTGGGTTGTCTTTTCGTCTTGTTTATGGTTTCCTCTGCTGTGTAAAAGCCTTTAAGTTTAATTAGGTTCCATTTGCTTATTTTTGTCTTTATTTTCATTACTCTGGGTCATAAAAGATCTTGCTGTGATTTATGTCAAAGAGTGTTTTTCCTAGGTTATCCTCTAAGAGTTCTATAGTGTGTGGTCTTACATTTAGGTCTTTAATCCATTTTGAGTTTATTTTTCTCTATGGTGTTAGGGAGTGTTCTAATTTCATTCTTTTACATGTAGGTGTGCAGTTTTCCCAGCACCATTTATTGAAGAGGCTGTCTTGTCTCCATTGTATGTTCTTGCCTTGTTTGTCATAGATTAGTTGACCATAGGTGCGTGGGTTTATCTCTGGGCTTTCTGTCCTGTAGCATTGATCTATATTTCTGTTTTTGTGCCAGTACCATACTGTCTTGATTACTGTAGCTTTGTAGTATTGTCAGAAGTCAGGGAGCCTGATTCCTCCAGCTCCGTTTTTCTTTCTCAAGGTTGCTTTGGCTATTCGAGGTCTTTTGTGTTTCTATACAAATTGTATAATTTTTTGTTCTAATTCTGTCAAAATGCCACTGGTAATTTGTGAGGGATTGCATTAAACCTGTAGATTGCTTTGGGTAGTATAGTCATTTTCACACTGTTGATTTTTCCAATCCAAGAACATGGTATATCTCTCCATCTATTTGTATCATCTTTAATTTCTTTCATCAGTGTCTTATAGTTTTCTGAGTACAGGTCTTTTGCCTCCTTAGGTAGGTTTATTCCTAGGTACTTTATTCTTTTTGTTGTGATGGTAAATGGGTTTCCTTAATTTCTCTTTCTGATCTTTTGTTGTTAGTGTATAGGAATGCAAGAGATTTCTGTGCATTAATTTTGTATCCTACAACTTTACCAAATTCATTGATTAGCTGTAGTAGTTTTCTGGTGGCATCTTTAGGATTTTCTATGTATAGTATCGTGTCATCTGCAAACAGTGACAGTTTTACTTCTTTTCCAATTTGTATTCCTTTTATTTCTTTCTCTTCTCTGATTGCTGTGGTTAGGACTTCCAAAACTATGTTGAATAAGAGTGGCGAGAGTGAACATTCTTGTCTTGTTCCTGACCTTAGAGGAAATGCTTTCAGTTTTTCACCATTGTTTTCTGTGTGGGTTTGTCGTGTATGGCCTTTATTATGTTGAGGTAGGTTCCTTCTGTGCCCACTTTCTGGAGAGTTTTTATCACAAATGGGTGTTGAATTTTGTCAAAAGCTTTTTCTGCATCTGTTGAGATGATCATATGGTTTTTATTCTTCATTTTGTTAATACGGTGTATCACATTGATTGATTTGTGTATATTGAAGAATCCTTGCATCCCTGGGATAAATCCCACTTGATCATGGTGTGTGATCCTTTTAATGTGTTGTTGGATTCTGTTTGCTAGTATTTTGTTGAGGATTTTTGTGTCTATATTCATCAGTGATATTGGTTGGTAGTTTTCTTTTTTTGTACTATCTTTGTCTGGTTTTATTATCAGGGTGATGGTGGCCTTGTAGAATGTTGAGAGTGTTCCTTCCTCTACAATTTTTTGGAAGAGTTTGAGAAGGATGGGTGTTAGCTCTTCTCTAAATGTTTGATAGAATTCACCTGTGAAGCCATCTGGTCCTGCACTTTTGTTTGTTGGAAGATTTTTAATCACAGTTTCAATTTCATTTCTTGTGATTGGTCTGTTCATATTTTCTGTTTCTTCCTGGTTCAGTCTAGGAAGGTTATACCTTTCTAAGAACCTGTTCATTTCTTCCAGGTTGTCCATTTTATTGGCATAGAGTTGCTTATAGTAGTCTCTTATGATGCTTTGTATTTCTGCGGTGTTTGTTGTAACTTCTTTTTCGTTTCTAATTTTATTGATTTGAGTTCTCTCCCTCTTTTTCTTGATGAGTCTGGCTAAAGGTTTATCAATTTTGTTTATCTTCTCAAAGACCCAGCTTTTAGTTTTATTGATCTTTGCTATTGTTTTCTTTGTTTCTATCTCATTTATTTCTGCTCTGATCTTTATGATTTCTTTGCTTCTACTAACTTCGGGTTTTGTTTGTTCTTCTTTCTCTAGTTCCTTTAGGTGTAAGATTAGATTGTTTATTTGAGATTTTTCTTGTTTCTTGAGGTGAGCTTGAATTGCTATAAACTTCCTTCTTATAACTGCTTTTGCTGCGTCCCATAGGTTTTGGATCATTGTGTTTTCATTGTCTTTTTTGTTTCTAGGTACTTTTTAAATTTCTTCTTTGATTTCTTCAGTGATCTCTTGATTATTTAGCAGTGCACTGTTTAGCCTCAATGTGTTCGTGTTTTTTACAGTTTTCTTCCTGTAATTGATTTCTGATCTCATAGTGTTGTGGTCAGGAAAGATGCTTGATACGATTTCAGTTTTCTTAAGTTTTCCAAGGCTTGATTTGTGACCCAAGATGTGAACTATCCTGGAGAGTGTTCCATATGCACTTGAGAAGACAGTGTATTCTTTTGCTTTTGGGTGGAATGTCCTAAAAATATTAATTAAGTCTGCCTGGTTTATTGTGTCATTTAAAGCTTGTGTTTCCTTATTTATTTTTTGTCTGGGTGACCTATTGGTGTAAATGGGGTGTTAAAGTCCCCCACTATTATTGTGTTACTGTCCATTTCCCCTTTTATGGCTGTTAGCATTTGCCTTATATATTGAGGTGCTCCTATGTTGGGTGCATAAATGTTTATAATTGTTATGTTTCCTTCTTGGGTTGATCCCTTGATCATTATGTAGCGTCCTTTCTTATCTCTTGTAACAGTCTTTATTTTAAAGTCTATTTTATCTGATACGAGTATTGTTACTCCAGCTTTGTGATTTCTATTTGCATGGAATATCTTTTTCCATTCTCTCACTTTCAGTCTGTGTGTGTCCCTAGGTCTGAAGTGGGTTTCTTGCAGACAGCATATATAAGGGTCTTGTTTTTGTATCCATTCAGCCAGTCTGTGTCTTTTGGTTGGAGCATTTAATCCATTTATGTTCAAGGTGATTATCGCTACGTATATTCCTGTTATCTCCTATTACCGTTTGCTTAATTGATTTGGGTTTGTTTTTGTGGGTTTTCTTTTTTTATATAATTTATTTATTTATGGCTGCATTGGGTCTTCTTTGCTGCACGCGGGCTTTCTCTAGTTACGGCGAGCAGGGGCTTCTCATCGCGGTGGCTTCTCTTGTTGTGTAGCACGGGCTCTAGGCGCATGGGCTTCAGTAGTTGTGGCGCGTGGGCTCAATAGTTGTGGCTTGCGGGCTCTAGAGCACAGGCTTAGTAGTTGTGGCACACGGGCTTAGTTGCTCTGTGGCATGTGGGATCTTCCCGGACCAGGGCTTGAACCCATGTCCCCTGCATTGGCAGGTGGATTCTTAACCACTGCGCCACCAGGGAAGCCCTGTGGGTCTTTTTCTTCTCTTGTGTTCCCTGCTTAGACAAGTTCCTTTAACGTTTGTTGCAAAGCTGGTTTGGTGGTGCTGAATTCTTGTAGATTTTGCTTGTCTGTAAAGCTTTTGATTTCTCCCTCGAATCTGAATGAGATCCTTGCTGGGTAGAGTAATCTTGGTTGTAGGCTTTTCCCTTTCACCACTTTGAATATATCCTGCCACTCCCTTTTGTCCTGTAGAGTTTCTGCTGAGAAGTCAGCTGATAACCTTATGGGGATTCCCTTGTATGTTATTTTTGCTTTTCCTTTGCTGCTTTTAATATTTTTTTTTTGAGTTTAATTTTTGTTAGTTTGATTAATAGGTGTCTTGATGTTATTTCTCCTAGGGTTTATCCTGTATGGGACTCTCTGTGCTTCCTGGACTTGATTGACTACTTCCTTTCCCATGTTAGGGAAGTTTTCAACTATAATCTTTTCAGATAATTTACTCAGACCATTTCTCTTTCTCTTCTTCTTCTGGGACCCCTATAATTCAAATGTTGGTGTGTTTAATGTTGTCCCAGAGGTCTCTGAGATTGTCTTGAATTCCTTTCATTCTTTTTTCTTTATTCTGCTCTGCTGCAGTTATTTCCATCATTTTATCTTCCAGGTCACTTATCTGTTCTTCTGCCTCAGTTATTCTGCTGTTGATTCCTTCTAGAGAATTTTTAATTTCATTTATTGTGTTGTTCATCATTGTTTGTTTGCTCTTTAGTTCTAGGTTCTTGTTAAACTTTTCTCATATTTTCTTCATTCTGTTTCCGAGATTTTGGATCATCTTTACTATCATTACTCTGAATTCTTTTTCAGGTAGGTTGCCGATTTCATCTTCGTTTATTTGGTCTTGTAGGTTTTTACCTTGTTCCTTCGTCTGTAACCGTTTTTTGTCGTTTTGTGTTGTTCTGTTTTTTTTTGATGGGTGGGGCTGTATTCTTGTCTTACTGGTTGTTTGGCCTGAGGCGTCCCGCACTGGAGTTGGCAGGCAGTTGGGTAGAGCCGGGTCTTGGTGCTGAGATGAGGACCTCCGGTAGGCCTCACTCCGATAAATATTCCCTGGGGTCTGAGGTTCTCAATCCAGCAGTTTGGACTCAGCGCTCCCACCACTGGAGCTCAGACCTGACCCCTGGCCTGGGAACCAAGATCCCACAAGCCACATGACGTGACAAAAGAAAAGGAAAAAAAGGAGCAGTACAGTAACAAAGAATAAAAAATAAAATAAAATTAGAAAGGTAAAAAATGTATTAGGAAAAATAAAAATATAATTGAAACATCTCCAACAAGGTAAAACAAAACCACAACAGAAAAAAAGAAAGGAAAAAAAAAAAAGGGAACAAGCCAAAAGGAGAACAATAACAAAGTGTAAAGAATAAGATTAGAAAAATAAAAGGTTGATTAGAAAAAATAAAAATACAAATGAATCAACAAGGTAAAACATAACCACAACCTAAAAGAGAAAAAAAAATAGAAAAAGAAAATAAGGAAAAAGAAAAAAAGGCCGGAAAAGGCCTTGGCTTTGGGGGGCGGAGCTTAGGCAGGGGGTGGAACTTAGGCAGACGTGGGGTTTAGGGTGGGGCAGGGCCTAGGCGGGGCGATGTTCAAGCCTGGGGCGGGGCCTAGGCTTAGGACCTGCGAGGCAGGGGAGAGGCAGCACGTCCAGAGGGGTCCTGAGTGTGGAGTTCCGGACTTTGGAGGTAAGGCCTGGGTGAGGGTGTGTGTGTGGGCTTAGGCCCAGCACAGTTGGAGGGAGGGGGGTCTCCGAGTGTAGAGGTAGGGCCCTGGGTGGAGGTGTAGGGGCAGGCCTTGGGCTCTGCGTGGCAGGAGGGAGGCTCCGAGGGCAGAGGATTAGGCCTGGGAGCCTCACAATGCTCCCTGGTGCCCAGATGGGCAGGGAAAGCGCTGGCCACCCTCCCCTCCTTTCCTCTGCTCTCCCGAGGGTCTCTCCCGTTGCCGCTGGACCCCTAACCATGGGTCGGTCCTGCTGAGTGTAGGAAGTCTTCCCTTCCTCCAGCTGCCCCCCAGGAGTGCTGGTCCCATAGGTCCAGCCTTTACTTTTGCTCCCCCTTCCCTCCCTCCCACTCCCTCAGGACCTGCGTGGCTGGAGGGGGCCTGGGTGGGCAGAGAATCAGGCCTGGGATCTCAGCAGGTTCCCTGGGGCCCAAGTGGGCAGGGGAAATCTGGCCACGCTCCCTTTTGATCCTCTGCTCTCCCAGCGGTCCCCCGCATCCCCCTCTGGGTGTGGGAATCCTTTCCCCTCCCCCAGCCTCCCCTCAGGGGCGCTGGTTCCGTCCCACCTCCACTCCTCCTCCCCGTTCACTGCCCCCACGCCCCATGTCCTACCCAGTCGCTGGGGGTCCTCCCGTCCCCTTATGTGTCCACGGTCCCCCACCGCTGCCTGGTAGGTGCCCTAGTTGTGCAGAGACACGAATCCTGCGTCCTCCTAGTCCGCCATCTTGACTCCGCCCCCTTTAATATTAAATATTAAGCAGGTATTTAATGAATGTTAGGTCCCATCATGTTCCTTTGCCCAAGTATGTCCTTATCCTTAGGGAGCTGGGAGGAAGATAATCACAGTACAACTTGAGGAAAAACAATCAGACTACTAGTTAAATGCCCAAATATGTGATATAATCAGACACTGGCCTGGCAGATCCGACATGGGAGAAGTCAGAGAATAGTCAGGGAAAATATTTAGATGAATGTAGTGAGATGGGGGAAGGATTTACACAGAAGGCCAAAGCGGGAGGACACATTAGAAGGGAAGAGAGAGCAGCATTAGCAAGAAAGCCCTAACTGGAGCCAGAGTGGGAGGTGCTGGTAAGCAGTGGGGTGCCATCAATGCTGTGTGGTCATTTGTGACTGGTCCTTCCCTTAGCACAAGGCTGTCAAAGTTCATCCATGTTTTAGCAGGTATCAGTTCTTTATTCCTTTTTATGGGTGAATAATATTCCCCCTGTAAGGTTATGCCACATTTTATCCATTCATCATTTGATGGATGTTCAGGTTATTTCTACCCGTGGTTATTATGAATAATGTTGCTATGAACATTCATGTGCAAGTTTTTGTGTGTTCATGCTTGATTTCTCTTGGGTATATATCTAGGAGTGGAGTTGGTGGGTCAAATGGTAACTCTGCTTAACATTTTGAGGAATTGCAAAACTATTTTCCAAAGTGGCTGCGCTATTTTACATTCTCATCTAGCCAATACTTGTTATCTGTGTTTCATTATAGCCAACCTAGTGGGTGTGAAGTGGTATACATTCAGTGTGGCTTTGATTTGAGTTTTTTTATTGAAGTATAGCTGATTTACAATATTATATTAATTTGAGGTGTACAGCGTAGTGATTCAGTCATTCTACAGATTATTGATCTGCATTTTTCTAGTAGCTAATGATGTTGAGCATCTTCCCATGTGCTTTTTGGCCATTTGTATGTCTTTGGAGAAATGTCGATTTAGGTCTTTTGCCCATTTTTTGATTGGGTTGTTTGATTTTTTGATATTGAACCGTATGAGCTGTTTGTATATTTTAGAAATTAATCCCTTGGCGGTTACATCATTTGCAAATGTTTTCTCTTATTCCCTAGGTTGCCTTTTCATTTTGTTTATGGTTTTCTTTGCTGTGCAAAAGCTTTTAAGTTTAACTAGGTCCCATTTGTTTATTTTTGTTTTTATTTCCATTATTCTAGGAGATGGATCCAAAAAAATATTGCATAATGTTCTGCCTATGTTTTCCTCTAGGAGTTTCATAGTATCTGGTCTTACATTTAGACCTTTAGTCCATTTTGAGTTTATTTTTGTATATAGTGTTAGATAATGTTCTGATTTCATTCTTTTACATGTAGCTGTCCATTTTTCCGAGCACCACTTATTGAAGAGACTTTTTCTCTGTTGTATATTTGTGCCTCCTTTGTTAAAGATTAATTGACCATAGGTGTGTGGGTTTATTTTTGGGCTCTCTGTTCTGTTCCATTGATCCATATGTCTGTTTTTGTGCTAATACCATGCTGTTTTGATTACTGTAGCTTTGTAGTATTGTCTGAAGTCTGGGAGGGTTATGCCTCCAGCTTTGTTCTTCTTCCTCAGGGCTGCTTTGGTAATTTGGGGTCTTTCATGGTTACATATAAATTGTAGGATTATTTGTTCTAGTTCTGTGAAAAGTGTCATGGGTAATTTGATAGGGATCACATTAAATCTGGCCATTTTAACTATATTAATTCTTCCAATCCAGGAGCATGGGGTATCTTTCCATTTCTTTGAATCATCTTCAGTTTCCTTTATGAGTGTTTTATAGTTCTCCGCATATAAGTGAATAGTGTCTTTTAAAGAGCCAAATTTTTAAATTTTGATGAAGTCTAGTTAGTTTTTTCTTATGTGGCTCATGTTTTTCGTATCCTAGGAATTCTTTATCTACTCCAGGATTATAAAGATTTCTCATATGCTTTCCTCTAGAAGTTTTGTAGTTTTAACTCTTAAATTTCAGTCTATTCATTTCTGTTCATAAATCAGTCTTTAAGATAAAGTGCATAAAGGAGAGTTGGCAGGGGAAGGGAAGTACCCGTCGCTGATTACTTATTTTTTGGTAATGAGTAAATTGGTGAGAACAACTAACTACATGTAAACCTGTAGGCCTGCTTTGTATAATTTTTGCATTTGATAGTCTGCCAGTGCTCCTCAAAAAACCCTGGTGGTGTTCGTTGAGGAATACTATCCATGACCGTCTCTGATGGCCATATGTCATTTGTACACCTAACATCCCCTTGGGGTACCAGCACCTCTCATTTTATAATAATCTTTTCTGTTCCGTCAAGAGTCTCCCCTTCCCCTAGTAGTGGTTGGTGCGTGACCCAAGCCCAGCCCTCCAGAGCTGCAGCGATGGCCTCAGAGCGGGGTGTTTGACCCAGTCTGAACTTGTTGGAGCTGTGGCAGAAGTATGGGGGAGGGCTGTTTTCAAAGGTCGTCCCTTTTCCTGAGGTAGCTGTCAGTTGGATGTGAGTCTTAAGCTTCTGTTATCTGTCTTTTCCAAGGCATCATGTGTGGAGAGCCTGTCTCAAAAGGAAGTCACCCAAAGTCACGGTGAGACGCTCCTAATGACCCTGTTTGTCCACGTGGGTCCGCCCTTGCCTGACCTTCCCTTGGCCTTTTCACTTATGTGGGCCAACGAATTCTTCTTTAGGCTCAGGCTCATTTAAGTCGGGTATCTGCGCTTGTAACTGAAAAAGTCCTGACGGGTAAGATGTTAAATCTTCTCAAATAAATGTCTGATGTGTAGGGATTTCGAGTAAGTTAGGATCCATTTTATTGATAGAGAGATGGTAGAGGAACAGTAACTTCTGTGTGTGTGCTGTGGGCCGAGGCAGCTCCTGGTGGTTTTTACAAAAGCTAGGAGAGCCTGTTAAATACCTAGGATCGTGATACTGCTTTTGCAGAAGACTGAATTTTAAGTCCTAAGGTTAAATGAGAATTAACTGAGAAGTACATCTTTAAGTGTTTGCTTTTAATGAATATATGGATTAATTATTCATTTGACCAACTTCTTGATGGTATTTTATGGGAGAACTGGATGCATAATCGAGGCTTGACATTTATGAAGGCAGATTGTTCCCTGAACAGGTTAGGATTCTTGAGTGTAATTTTTATTACTTTAGAGTAGTTATTTTGTGAGACTATAGCTTGAAATTAAAATGAGGACTATTTTTCAACTTACAGAATCACAGAGCAGTTATTTTGGGATATGTAGCTAATGCAAGAATAGAGAGTTCACTGTGTGGTGGTGAAATCAATGCATGCTTAAAGCAGTCTTACGGCTTAGAAAGGTAGATCTCTAAAACATCGCTTCTCCCGTATTTGGGCAACTAAGGGGTGTGAATATGCAACCTTCTATAGCAATCACTTCCACGTTCTTACTAGTTTATGTTTTTTATTTAAAATTTTATTGAATTAGTACATATCTTAATAATCCATGTGATAGTATTTGATTTCAGTATAATGACTTCATTAATTACGTGGAATTTTACTATAATTTTGACATTTGAAGTGAGAAGATTAACTTGATTATTGGAAAGCCAAATGTAGCTTTAGATTTTTGTGACAGCTGTTACTGATACTCAAGTAAGCAATCACTATTTCTATGGAAATTTTATCACTTACTGTTTTTAAAATAATTGTGTGGGTTTAATAGTGCTTTAGGGCTCAGAGCCCCTTTATGTAGTCCTTCCTTTACTTCTCGGGGTCCAGCAGTGCCATGGTGTGTACGCTCCCATGAGCCACACTCTCCAGATGAGGCTCAAACTGGGATTTGTAAACGGTTCTGATTTTCACGTTTCCTGTGTGTTTAGTTATATCATGCTATTAAGTATATTTTTCAAGCTTTTTGAAAGCAGCGTAACCCTTTCTTAAAACAGATTCAGGGAAGTGAAGCATTTAAAACATTAAAGCCTTCTCTTCATTTGGAGTACAGTTTTGAACGTCGTTGCTTTGTAGTAGGTATTTCTAGTGTGTTACCAAGGCCCACGAACTTGCTAATGAGACAGCACGCTAAGATTTCTCACTAAATTTGTATCAGGTTCTGACTTGCCTTCTCCCTTTCTCCTTCCGTTGATGCCCATTAAAGCCTCTCTAGACCTTGTGTTTTTCTTTTTGCATTGGAAAGTTTGAACTTTTTGTAACCAAGTGTTAGATTCATTGATATAGTATGAAGGAGAAATTTGATAGAGCACACATTGGTCTTTGAAAGAAGCACATACTCTGAAATGAAAGGGGAAAAGAAGAAAGAGGAGTGAAGATAGAAATTCTCACGTTCGAGGACTTCCCCGGCGGTCCAGTGGTTAGAACTCCGCGCTGTCACTGCCCAGGGCCTGGGTTCAATCCCTGGTCAGGGAACTGAAGTCCCACAAGCCGTGGGGTGTGGCCAAAAAAAGAAAAGAAATTTTCACTTAGAAGAACTGGAGTCTGAGGGAGCAAGAGACGCCAAGATAAGTGAGAAGTCCTGATAAGGAACACGTTCAGCACTGTAAGATGTCTTTCCCCAAACCTATACCTTTCGGTTGCCCGTCAGACTGGAGATGTGCACCAGCCAAGACCAAGTCACTCTGACTGTTGAGGACGGAGTCTGGCCACAGAGGCTCCGCTTCCTGTCAGCCGGCTGGTGGTTTGGAAGCGCCTCGTGCACCTGGGACCTGCTTCTGGTGTGGGTCCCTTTGAGGACCGGGTCCGGGTGGTGGAGGTGCCAGTGACCGTGCGAGGAGACGGGCCTTGCCTGGGTCTCGAGTGAGAGGCGCTGGCCAGTGGAGCCGCAGGCCTGGGGCCGGGCCTCTCCTCCGCGGAAACTGCTGCGGAAGCTGTCACTGCAGTAGTGAACTTGGAGCTTCAGCACGTAGAGGGCTGATGCAGGGCTGCGGATTTTAACTCGCCTTGCAAGGACCTTGAACACAAAATCACAGAAGAGGAAGAACTTGACATCAGAACGAAGGACAACGCTTTTAGTGAATAAATTAAAATTTATGACAAGCACGATACTTTATCCCTTTCCCTTTATTCGTTATCTTTTGGTGAAAACTTTGTCTGGGACTTGCGTGTAAGGAACACTGACCTGTATCAGGGAGGCTGCTCATTTTGGGAAACTTGTTCTCAGGACTTGTTCCCTTTGTCCCCTCTCCAGGTCGCGAGTCTGGCGTGCATGCGCGGGGAGGGGGAGGGAGGTCGCCGCGTGAACTGTGTGTGGGGCGCGCACTTTGCTTCGCCCGTCTCCTCTGACGGCTCACCTGGCCCTGTAATCGCTGTCGTCCGCCCCCTCTTAGCTGCCACTTCCACGGGAGTAGGCGCCAGCTCTCACACTCTCGTGACTCTTGTAAGAATTTGTATCCCGCGTAATATTGAACGACTGTTCGTGTCTAAACAGGTGTTCAAACTGGCTGTACGTAAGACAGGATTGTTTACGTTCTGCCCTCACCGCCCCACGCCCCGCAGCCCTGACTGCCAGAGCCGCTGGAATCTTCCTCCGCTTCCTGCTGAGGAGCCGCCGCTCCCCCAGAGCCACGTCCTCTGTGTCACATCTGTGTGCTCAGGGCTCACGTGCCGGGTCTCCTGAAGAGGAGGGTGGCTGCGGCAGCTCTCCCCGCGTCTCCGGTGCGGTCATCCTGCCTGAGTGCGCGCACGTCCCGCCCCCAGGTCGGGTTTCCGTGGGGTCGGGACTGCGCCCAGGGCCCGTGACCAGCCGATGGCCCTGGTCTTGTTTCGTCTTTGCAGCCGTGCCTGTGCGGGTGCACCGTCCCGTCAGCGCCCACTAACAAAGCAGGCTAAGCGTCCTGCTAAGTTGAGGCGGGTGTTCTTTTATCTCATGCTTATGCCGTGTGGACCGTGCCTGTTTGTGAGTCCTTAAACGTGTGAGCCCTGGTTCTTAATCGAAGCACAGCCCTGTCGAGCTGTCAGATAAACTGATTAAAAGTATTCATTTTGCTTAAATGTGTTTCCTTCCAGTATCTGCTTTATTTGCTGTAAGGCATAAACCCCTTTAAATAAAACCACAAACGCATTTAAATAGTGTTTTTAAAGGAATGCTAAACATGATATTTTTTAACTTCTTGAACTAAACATAGACAGTGCTCAAAATAGCATGTTCACTATATTTTTTAACTGTTGCAAACAAATCAAACAAGCATATAGCTAATGATATTTTTCTGAGCTAAAATCAGGGTGTGTAGTTTTCTGAAATGTTAAGGTATTAAACGTGCAAAGTTATGAACTCAACATTTTGTGTTTTAGCAAATAAGATAATGACTTAGCCAAGTGGTAATTACTACCTAACTACCAGCACTACCATGTAGTTAGTTAACTAACTAACTACATGGTAGTGCTGGGAAAGGTGCTGGGGATTTGTAGTCAACAGTGCTGCGGAGAGAGAAGCTGGGCAGGCCGGGGAGACACAGTTTGGATTCTGTATTTGTGTGTGTGTGCGCGTTGATCAGAGGATCTGTGCTTTATTGATAACCCTTCAGGATTGTTACCGTGAAGTACTTCTGATTTCCCCAGAGACAATTCCGTTCTCACTGTCACTGCTCCAATCCAGGTTCTTAGGTTCCCATAGCCTCTTAATTAGGCGCTCTGCTTTGTTCATTGAAGGTTGAATGTGTAGCTTCCAATTTCTGGATAGGTTGATGTTTTCAGTGTTTGGGGTTTTCTACTTCTTAAAACAGTGAATTTTTTCACTACACTCCTGTGGGCAATGCAAAGCTATTAAAATCTAAATTGCTTGGTAGGTATTTAAGGTCCTCTGTGATTGGTTCTTCTCATTTAGTCTCTCCAGCTCCATTTTCAACTGCATTCCTGCAGGAGACGCACATCACGCACATGTCTGTACCAGAAGTTCTCCATTTCGGTCACCCCTCCCCTGGGAAAAAAGCCTATTGGGCTCTCTAAGCATAACTTAGATACCACTACACTGTGGAACCTTCCCAGGTCTCCCTAGAAGGAACTTCTGTACCATCTCTGTTCCTGTCTCATATTTTTGTTACCATTTTAGTTTGCGTTTTACTATATGTGGTACAGGGTGCATTAAACTGTATGTAGTGAATCCATGATGTTAGGCCTGTATTTTATGCTTAATTTCTCGTAGTTAAGTGGATGATCCTTTGGCAAAATAGCTCACACACACACTGTTGTACTTGGAGGGCCTTGAATTGGTAAAAAGGAGCTGTGTCACATGGTTTTAAAGTTTTTGGTTTTCCTTTCCATCTTTTCTTGGTTGTTTAACAACGTAGTTTACTATTTCTTTAAGGTGTGTTTCAAAGGAACGACTGTTCCCAGCAGCTTTCCCTATGTTTAGCTTTCCAGAGGCAACTACTTGCACCTCTTTGAGCTGGTTATCTTGCTGTTTACCTCCCCATTTTTAGGTAGTATGTCCAAATTGACTCGCTGTTTCAATTTTTGGCAGTAACTCTTGATTCACAACAATGAATGGTGAAGATTTAGTTATTTCCTCCCCAGCTACCCCCCATACTCTTTTTGTTTATATCTTTTGTTTACGTTTTGATATACTTCGTTGTTATATCCCTGTGTATATTACGTGAACATTATTCATAGCTGTTCGTGGTACTGTGGACCATTGTAGCAAACTGCGATTACTTTTTTCCCCTGCATAACCTTTTCTCTCCTCTGGAGTTAGTTTTTCTCTCTCTCTCTCGTCTTCTCGTCCCCTCTCCACCCCAGAGCTTTCCATACTTAGCACTTCACGTGCTTTCATGATCTTCTACATCTCCTGAAAAGACAGGTAGATGCATTGGGTAGTTTATGAATTTCATAATTTTGGAAGAAGTCTCTCCTGGAGCCTCCTGACCTGCTCCAGTGTAGACAGACGACACTAAATCTACGCACAGCTGTCGCGCCGGGCTCTTCACATGGTCTTTTGGGGGATTCTCTCTTCTCTCCACTCTCCATTGAATCTTGTTTCCTTTCTCTTCTTCACTCACTCCCAGTGTTGCTGTTGAAATCCGAAGTCAAGCGGATTGATTCATTGTACGTTATCTTTTTTCCTCGCTGAGTACTCGATGTGTCTGTTTTCCCCCAGTGTACTGTGCCCTTGCAATCTGAAAACTTACGTCCTGGGAAGTTTTCTGAAATTACCTTTCACCCTTCTCTCTGTTTACTCCTTTTGGATCACTGTTAAATCTATTCAAATTTTGGACCCTCTTATAGATCCTTTAATTTTTATACGTTTTCTTTCCTAATTTTTACCTTTTTTCTACTTTCTTGGAAGATTTCAACTTTACCCTTCATTACAGTTTTGAAATTTTTTGTTTGCTTATTTTTAATTTCCAAAAGCTCCTTTTCTTCTCCCCCCCCCGTTTTATTGAGCTATAATTGACATAAAACGTTGTGTTAGTTTAAGCTGTACAGCGTGATGATGTGATATATGTGTATATTGCATAATGTTTGCTACAAAGAGTTCAGTTAACGTCCATCACCACACACAGTGACAGCTTTTTTTCTTGTGATGAGAACTTTTAGGATCTACTCTCTTAGCAGCTCTCGAACGTACAGTATTGTTGACTGTGGTCCCCGTGCTGTATGTGACATCCCCGTGACTTACTTATTCTGTTATTGGAAGTTTGTGCTGTTTGACCACCTCACCCATTAATCCCACCCCTTTGTTTTTTCTGAACGTTGTTTTGTTTTAGCCGTGTTCTTCTTTCATTGATGCAGTATCTTCTGTCTCTCTGGATATGAATGATAAGTTTATTTTGAAATTTCTTTTGTCATTTCTGTCGTCTCTGACCGGCCACTTGCAGTCTGCCTTGATCTTTGTTTGCCCTGTGAGAGGAGCCGCGCCCCTCAGTTCTGTCACCGTCCGAGGTCCTCCCCCGGCCGTCCCTGCTGCCCTGGCGCCTGGGAGGAGGGCTGGGGTCTCACTGTCTGGCCCGCGGCGGGTGCGGAAGCTCCCTTCAGCTCAGCATCTACCTCTGCCCTCAGCCAGGGTAGGTCCCCTGCTTCAGAGACCCTCAGTTTTAGCCTCTCCAGAAAGTAAACAGCAGTCCAGCGGGCTTTCTGTCTCTGTGTAGCAATGACTGCGGCTTGAGCGGCTCAAAACAGCGCACACATTCAGTACTGCGGTGAGTGTGGGTGTGGAGTCGGGGCGCCGCGCTCCTGGGTCCTGGGTTCAGGGTCTCTGGAGGCCGCGGTCGAGGGCCCCCCGGGGTCCTCTTCCGGCTCACGTGGCCGGGAGAGAGGTCAGCTCCTGCCGCCGTGGCACCGAAGCCACCGCTCCTTCCAGGCCAGCGGGGGAGCCTCAGTCTTAGGGGAGCCGGCTGGAGACACGGCCTGACCCGGGCGGCGGTGCCCGTCAGCGTGGCCTTACTCTGCGGGGAGGGACGGTGCTGCCTGGCTCGGGAGTGGCCTCACAGCCAGTCTTGGGACGCAGCTGCTGCTTGTGTGCACTTTTACCCGTCCTCACTGTACAGCCCGTTCCTGCACTGCCCTGCACGTGCACGGCCGCCACAGCGCCCAGTCTTCCGGGGACTTCACGTGGGTCACTGGGCTTGATCTTAGCCTCCCGACAGCCGCTGTAGGATTCAGTCTTGGATGCCGAATCCTTGACCACTTGTCTATTTATTTGCCTTTTTGCTTCCAGGCTTCTCTTGGCCGCATCTTTGTAGGTTTTTGCCTTTTTAGAAAATCCCTTTACGGTTCTGTGGGTGGTGCTTGAAGAAGGAATAAACGTTGGTACATGTGTTCAGTCTGCCATCTTGATGCACACGTTCTGAGACAGCCTTTTCCCTCCTCTGGTCCGGCACTTAAATTAGGTTTGGGTTGGTTTTTTTTTTTTTTCTTCCATAAAGGAAGGGAAAAATGAGAAATTAAAAATTTCCCACTTCATTTTTCGTATTTGTCTATTCTTTAATCTTGTTTTCCAGTCACGTATGTGGGCTCTTAGCCGCACTATGTGCCCCCTGAGCGAAACGCCTCACCTTGGGCTTGGAGCAATTGCCGCCTCTTCTCTTAATCAGAACTTTTCTTGCTTTTTGGCCTTTTCTATAAAACTCATCCTGAATAGATAGGCATATCCTCCAGCAGTTAGTTCTCTGAGAGTATATCTTGTATAAAAGTGGAAATCGCTAGCTGACATTTTTGTTAGGACCCTCTTCTGTTTGGGGAGAATGCCCTTTGGTATTAAATGATGAGAATCATTTTAGGAGGCGACTGGTGCTAACACGAGGTGGCGTATACGTGCGCTACACGTGTTAATTCACGGACCAGAGTGGTGGCTGGCCGGTGGCCCCTGGTGCAAGTCCTGTGCACCTGCTCAGCAGTCCCAGCCCTGGATGTGTGAGACTTGCGCAGCCGTGAAATGTCCCATGGGGACGCTACACCTGGGCGTCTCTAGCAGCTGCTGCAGTACCTGACTCGATGAAAGCTTTGATCTCTGCTGCTCAGCCAGAAGGTGTGTGTAGCTAGCAGGACACAGATTCGGCTGTGACATTGCGCAGCGAGAAAGAAACCAGACCCTCTCCTCCAAGTCCAGCCTTGTGTTTTTGAGATACAGGGCATAGCCTCGCTCATTCAGTCTCTCAGCCCTTTGCAAATATAAACAGCCTTCTTCCCCTTCTGTCCTGGCCAGCTGGGGCTGAGCAAGAAGCCAGTGACTCTCCAAATGCAGTACACAGCTGTGCTCACATCCTGACCCTGTGATTTCCTGGTGGTTCTGAGTTGCAGTGGAGAGGGAGGGAACAAAGAGGCTGCAGAGGCCCCGGCTTCACAGAGCACTGAGCAGGGGTGGTATTGTATCCTCAGGCAGGGGTTGACCTGCCTCTCAGTGCAAGTCAGTTCGGTGATGGCCGGCCCTCCTGGTGCCGTGTGAGCTGGAGTGGAGTGGATCGGAGCTCCGGCGCCGTGTCTGGGACCGAACGAACTTCTCAGCTGCGGAAGTAGGTGTCATGTTCTATACCTGCTTTTTAGCTTGTGTCTTCGCCTGAAGAATTGCGTTTATTTCTTTTTTCTCTTTGCAATTTAGGAGCATAACATTTGGACTGTTGTTCAATTGAACTGATGTTTGTTTCCCAAAACCATCTTTGGTTTTCATTAAGCGGGGGATTCTCATCATTTTTGGAGTTGTCATATCATCAGCAGAATCCCCTCTCTCCACACTAAGTAGGTACTGTGTGGTGCGTATGTATTTTCAGTTAATTCATTTCTACAAATAAAGTGAATCAATTTTTGCTTTAAGAAATTTTAATAACACCTCTTAGCAGATCACAAGATTTTCTTGTTCCTGTTTAATTCCAGCCTCCATCCAAATGCGAAAGAGAAATGAAATAATAAGGTAGGAGAGGCAGACCAGTAAATGTGATTAAATGAAATTGGTGGTGAGTCTGAAGACAGATAATTTTATCAGAAGCTCCATGGGTGTAGTGGAAAGAATATCAATGTCGGAAAGCCTGGATTGCATTGGCCAGAACTGTGACTTTCTAGCTTTAGGGCTTTGTACAGGCACATCACTTTACCTCCTGAATCTGTTTCCCCATCTTTAAAATGGGGATAATGCTATCTCTCCTGATACAGAAGGTTTGGGTAGAGATCGAAAAAGTCAACGTTTATGAAAGAATTGTGGAAATGATATGTTTCTCTGCAAATGTTGGGTATTTTTCTGCTTTTGATTTATGTTGGTTCTTGGAATGGAATTTTAAATGTGCATATATTAGGTTAGAACAAACTGATACCTAATAAATTCTGGAGAATTGAATTCAAACATTATTTTCCTTATTATACTTGGATACATTTCTGTCTACTTTATTGAGGAATACTTTGCATACAGTTAAATCCACCCACTTCAGAGTCTTTCATGTTTTGACTCTTTAGATAAACCGAGTACTTAGATAGATATTTAGGTAAATTGAACAGATCATCTTAGCTAACAGTTGGTGTGTGGTAATGTGTATGCCGAGTGGTCTGTCAGATCCCCCTGCCTTGATTTGAAAAGTATTTGCTTCCTGCTGTTGGTGTGTATGTGAGCTTCTTTGGTTTACACTGTTGGAGGGTTTGTCATCTCTCCCTGAACTAGTCTCTCAGCTCCTGGTTAGGAGCATGGCGCAGAGGAGAGGTTAGGAAAGAGCCCCTGAGTTGAAGAGAGGAGGGAGGAGGGCAGGCTGATGGTGCCCATCGGTTTCCAGGTTAAAGGTCAGGGAAGCCTTTATCATAGGTTATAAGTTGGAGGCAGGAGCGCTCACAGTCATTTCCTGTGAAGGACTATTTTACATCTTCCCCCAAAGGTGCAGGAAGTCAGTGGGTCCCTGTGAAAAATGTCCTTGGGCTCTGAAGAGCGGGAGTGAACTTGTCTGGAGTCTCCTCGCCCCGACTCTGTTCTAAACCACAGGCTTTGAATACTGGGCCTCAGTAGCCCAGACGGAGGACCCCCATCCCCTGAACCCTTAAAGGGCTCGCGTTCTCCTCGGAAACCCTGTTTACCCCAGGGCAACTACAGTTACTTGCCTTCTCTGTTACTTTCTCTGTTACTAGGTGGGTTAGATTCCATTTCTTCTACCCTTTGTAGAACGGTCATACACTGTAATCATGAAGGTTAAAGATGATCGTTTTTAAAAATCCCAATAATTTAGATCTGTCTAAAGGAGAAAATAAATCCCCTGTCTCTCATCCTGCAGGTGTGATCACTGTTAACAGTTTGGTTGTATGGTGTGTCTTATAAAAACGAGATTGCTTTACATACTGTTATGGAACCTGCTTTTTCAGTTATGTACGTTATGGATTTCTTTAAACCCTGTTCAGGATGCATACTTCATCTCATTTAAGAGCTGTAGAGTGTGCCATTATATGCTTGTACCACGATTTATTTAACCTATCTCCTAGTGATAATTCAGCTCGTTCCAAATTTTTTTTTTATCATACATAAGGTTCTTATAAATATGCTAATACTATAGCCACGTGCACATGTCCAGTTATTTCCTTAGGTTAAGTTCTGAGAAGCAGAATCTCTGTGTCAAAGGGTATACTGGATTTATATTTGAATACGTTATACCTAATCACGGTCTAAAAGAACTACTAATTTACTGTCCCACAAACAGTGGAAGAGAGTGCTTGTTTCCTCATACAATTAACACAGAAGATTTTCAGTGTTTTAAATTTTTGCCAGTCGTTATAGGTAAAATGTGTCTCATGTTTAATTTGCATTTCTTTGAGTCTAAGCAAGATTGACAATTTGTTTACTGGCCATATGGGTTTCTTTTGAGAAATGCCTGTGTACTTTCATCCATTGCTGTTAGTATGTTCAACGTTCCTCCAAAGTCAGGATATTAACCCTCGATCACGTACTGCAGATATCTACCCCCAGCCTTTGATAAACTGTTGATGACATCTTTCTCTTAAGGGTCTTCGTTTTTTGTGTAGTCACATATGTTCATCTTTCCCTGTGTGTGTGTGACTTCATTGACGTCTCAGCCTTGGTTCCCACAGAAGGAGACTCTTGAGATGAGAATTCGAACACGAGTAGTTTTGTCGCGTAAGGGACAAAGGTAGAGGTGGGGAGTGAGACGGAAGGAAAGACTGCCCGTGAAGGACGGACGCCTCCTTAGCCAGCTCCCACCGTGCGAGGTGCCGAAGGGGACCCTGGAGAACTGTCCCGGCCAGCAGTCAGCCGATGGCGGAGGCTGCTCTTGAGAAGTGTTCAGTAGTTTATTCCTGCCTGACGAGAACATCGCAAACTAAACCCTGTGAAACAGCTACCAGCATGTGTCGTAACCTCGGAGGCGTCTGCAGGCTTCCTGAGGGCCGTGGGGCTGCGCTGCGGCGGCTCGGGGCCTGAGGGCTGGGACAGCGAGCCTTCCCAGGCCTCCCGCGCTTGCTGTGCTTTGTCCACAGCCTCCCCAGTGTTCAGGTGCCCGGTGGTTTAGGGTTTCCTAGGTGCACAGAGAGAGTGCCAGACAGCTGCGGCGGAGGGGGTCTCACCACCAAAAGGAAGGACCCAGCTTGGGGAGTCTCGCTGTGCCCCTTCGCTGTCACTCTGACCGGCCGTATTCAGAGGGAGGGGAATTGGACTCCGCCGCCGGGAGCAGTGTGTGTCAGAGGATGGGTGGATTGTGTTGTACAGGTGCCACAGGTTGTTACTTAGCTGCACTTCCTGCCTGCTGGCCCCGACCGAGCAGCTTTTAGGCACCGAGACACAGATGGGCAGCTGGGAGTGGACCGGAGCCGGAACGGCGAGGCAGGAGGCCGTGCGTGAGACGCTGGTGGCCTCTGTGCGGGGCGTCAGGTTGAGAGGTCCCCAGCCCCCCATAGCAGACGCCTCGCTCACATTGCTTTCTAGTTCCTGTTTAAAGCTCTTAGTGTGTTTTCTGTTTTGTTTTGTTTTTTAAATATCTGATGGGAGTAAGGGTCAAACACTTATTTTAGTGGTTAGCCAATTGTGCTAATATTATTTTAAAATAATCTACCCAGCAGTTCTCAAACTTTTTAAAAAGTTTCAGGACCCCATTACATTCTTAAAAATTATTACGAACAACAGCAAAGCTCTTGTTTATGTGGTTAATAATTACAGGTTTTTACTGCGTTCAAAATTATAGCTGAAACATTAAAAATATTAATAGTTCATTTAAAAAATCATAAGACAGGTTCACATATAACTCTATTTTCCAAATCTAAAAAACCTAGAAGAGTGATGCTGTTTTACATATTTGCAAATTGCCTTAATGTCTGACTTGAGAAAACAGCTGGATTACCCTATCTGCTTCTGCATTCAGACTGTCCCCGTATCACCCCTCGTGTAGTCTCAGGAAAACTTCACGGTGCAAGTGGGAGAGATGGAGAGGAAGAAAAGGCCAGTCATGTGTTAGAATTAGGAAAGTAGTCGTGCCCTGTGGGCCTGTTGAAGGGGTCTCGGGGAAACTGCCGATCTAGTCTTTTGCCTGATGATGTCAACGCCAGCTTGAGCTGAGGGCGTTTTTACCCTCCAGACCCACCTGGGTTCCGTGCTGAGGGAAGAGGCAGGGGCTGGACCTAGGATGGGGGGCACCTGCTTGGGGTGTTTTACTCAAAGTCCCGGAAAGAGGGTGCAGGTTGAGGGTGAAGACCCAGCGGCAGGATTGCTGGAAGTAGGAGACCGCGGGGGAGGCTGCCCCAGACTGATGGGCAGTGCAGGAGTGTGGTCTGAGACCCCCTCATACGTTGATTAGCCATGTAACGTCCAAAGTGGAACACTTTAAAGGACAGTAAAAATTTAAAATTATTATTAAATGAAAGCTTCATCAGACAATAAAATAATTATAGAATTCGCACCACGTAATAAGCGACCCAAAAAATGCCCTGCAGCAGGATATTCAGGCAAGTCTGTCTCTGGTGGATGCTGAGCCTCGTCTCGTGAGCACTTCCACTTACGTCACTGCCCACGTGTCCCACTGCGAGGCCGTCCCCTGCTTGCCCACCTGCAGTCGGGGGTGGCCAGCAGCTGCAGAGTGCAGCCTGCACAGAAGGTGAGTGTGAGTGGATGGGAGACCTTGATGTGTTCTAGAAGCTTTTCTTGGACTTGAGTAGAACCTGGGAAGTTCTCTGTTGAGAATTTTGGTGTCCTTTAGATAGCTTTTCCTTGTGGTGCTATTGCTTTTGAGGGTCAGCACTGAAGTGTGGAAGGTACAGGTGTTAACAAGTGTGCCTTATCCCCCCAAGAGTCTAAACGAGAGGCGCTCTTTCCCCCAGCTGCCTCTCGTTTACCCACAATACAGTTGCCACCCCGGCAGGTGAGCTGATTGTGCTTAGTAGACCCTGTGGACTGATGATTGTAAGAGCCAGGCTAATAACCGATTTCTGTTTACAGTTGCCCCTTGAACAACGCAGTGGTTGGGGGGCCTGAGTATAACGTTTGACTCCCCCCAAAACTCAACTACTAATAGCCTGCTGGTGACCGGAAGCCTTACCAGTAACATCAACATCCATCAACACATATTTTGTGTGTTGTATGTGTATCTACATTTATTTTATGCCTTCGTGACATACCTGATTTTTCCTTAATTTTTTCGATATTTCTAGGCTATGCAGTTCAGCTGCGAGTTTTTTCAAATTGTCGCAAATCCCCCCAGATTTTTAAAATATATTGACTGAAAAAAATACACACATAAGTGGACCCTCACAGTTAAAGCTCGTGTTGTTCAAGGGTCAGCGGTACTCACTTAGCAGTTTTACATGAATATATGCTGATGTAAGCACTGCACCTGAAAACTCAGGACTCAGCCATGTGACTCTAAGGCTTCTTTTAGTGGCAATACAGGAGTAATAGCCTTAGAACTTGACCCGCTCTGACCATTTCTCTTACTTCTCTGGGGAAAAAAAACAAATTAGAATTGTTCTAAGTCAGGCTTGTGTGGCTCCTGCAGAAAAGAGCTATTGGCCGATCCACCTTAATCCTGAATGGCTACCTGTTTAACATTGTATAGGAACATGGCTTTTGAGACACGGGGCGTGCTGATCTTATAATTCTCTGCAATCTTTCCTATGTGTCGTTCTCCCCACCTCCCCAGTCTGATGTTTTAGTCCCTTGACTTGGTTTGCACTAGTTTGTCATTTCACTTGCTCGCTACCTACCCCGCACTGTATACCCAATAGTTCAGAAGTTTTAAAGCACGATTCTTGGCTCAGTTAACTAAAAACTCTCATTACTCAGCCGTCCCTCGTTGGGAGTAAGGAACCCCTGAGGGCCATGGTTTTTTAGGTCTGCAATTCTTTCACTATCCCTAAGGGAGTCTCTTTCAAATTATCTTGAAACTAGTTTTAACTAGTTTTCTTTTAAAAATTGTGTCTTTATGTGCATCTGATTTTTTTTTAGTATTGGAATGTGAATTTCCAGAAGGACTTGTTGCTTTTTTCTAAAGCAGTTGTGTAAGATAAAACTATAATTGAATGGCTAGCTGGGCAGGATTGAGCTTTCGTGATGTTTTGTTATTTCACCTAATTTGGAAACGTTGTCATATAATCCTAAACAGTGGTGCATATTTTGACCAGCTAATTAAACACTGTTAATCATTATCAGGCCTACAAACCTGTAGTATGTGTGGGAAATTACTACTCTCTAGAGACTGACAATCTGATGTAAGAGATTGTGCACCCACATAGCTGTAGCAGTCTGTGTAAATAATCCACAGACAAATCTGTTCTCTTCTGAGAACAGGACTTTGGGGGGCTTTGTGGGAAGGCTTCCTGGTGGACATGGGTCATGTTGTTTTCGATCCTGAGTTTGAGTTCGTTTCCCTCCCATATGTAGGAAAATGTATCCCCTATTTGGACCCACTCTGTTCCAGAGTAACTGCCTAGACACGCAGGATACCACTGATGTGAGTTCTTACGTGGACACCAGCTTTTCTGGGGAGTGCTTGAGGTTGGCCCTTGGCCTAAAAGTTCTTTATGAGGGGCGGTAGCCAGAACGGTGTGTGCGAAGCAGCCCTGCCTTGTGCTTGTGTGAGGAGGCCTCTCAGAGCTACCAGGAAGGATGCCCAGGGCAGCGCCCCAGCTTTTCATTGCACTGACCAGGCCACGTCACCAGCCTGGTGGTCACTAGCGAGATTTGCTGATCTTTCACGTTCCTTCTGCCACTCACTTGTAGGTTACGTGGCTACTGTTTTACGAAGGGATGCCCAGGACAACACAGCTTTTGTTTTTGTGTTTATAAAATTCCTCTGGGCGTGTTAAGCAGATCTCACGGAGAAGGCGGCTTTCATTCCCTAGGGCGTCTGTTTGTTGGGAGGTAGTTTTGGGAGATGAGGATTCCCTCTGGTAAATTGATAGAATAGATTCATGCTATTTTATCATATTCTTCTTGAATTTCTTAGGAAAAGGAGAGTAAATTAAGAATGGATTTTGAATAGTATGCTTTGTTGTAGGGAGTGTAGATTTGATTGTGGATCTCTTCCTATAAGCATTTTCTAAGTTCTGTGTATGGTATTGATTTTACAGTCTTAACAGAGCAAGACATCACCAGGGTTAATACTTGTTTCTTACTGCAGAGAATTACAGACAGAGAAGGAGAGAGCTAGATAATACAAATAAGTGGTCACCTAAGTCTAGAAGATTGGAAAGTAGAGTTGGTATGCATTGCCACTTAGTTTCTCCATAGCTGGCTTCTCAAGCTTTAATGCGCTTAGGCATCATCTGGAGACTTTGTTAAAATGCAAATTCTGATGCCTTAGGTCTGGGGTGGAGTCTGAGAGTCTGCATTTCTAACAAACACCCAGGGGATGCTGGTGTTGCTTTGTTCAGGGACCACATTTTGAGTAGCAAGGGTCTATAGAACACTAGAACACGTGCAAATCTAACTTTTTTTGGTTTGGTTTGGTTTTGTTTTGGCCGAGCTGTGCCTGCCTTTGCCTTTCGGGATCTCAGTTCCCCCAACCAGGGATGGAACCCGGGCCACGGCAGTGAAAGCGCCGAATCCTAACCACCAGGGAAGTCCCGCAAATCTAAGTTATAATGACGACAGACGTGTATATTGAACGTTTTTTCTGTACCAGGCGCTGAGCAGTGGGGCAGAGACCAGAGGGTGGGCACTGGAGTCTGACAGCAGGGATTCAAGCTGAAGCTCTCCTCTCCTGTCTGATTTAGGGCACGTCTTCCCTAAGGCAGGATTCTCAGCCTTGGCGCTGTTGACATTTTGGCCAAGAGAATGCTGTATTGCGGGGCCTCTCCGGGGCATCGTAGGATGTTGAGCAGCATGTAGCGTCTACGCACAGGTGCCAGTAGCGCCCCCGCGCCCCCTCCTAGTTGTGACATCCAGAACTGCCTCGGAGGCAGCGTCCCCCCCAACGGAGAACCACTGCCCTAAGGCTGCTGCTGAAATGGGCGAGTGTGGGGGATTTTGTGACGTGACTCATGCACTTTACATAAGCAGCTAGTTTTGCCTTATCCTGTCGCTCCTACAAAGAAGAGGAGGAAAGACACATGGACTAGCCAGTCCGCAGTCTCTGCCGCATCCCGTTTCCTGGGGACGATCGTTTACTCCAAGCGCCAATTCTTTATTTTTATGAAACGTCACTCATTGTACTGCGGGATAATAGCAGGGATTACTTGGGATTTTTAGGTGGGAAGAACCGAACTGCTAACCAGCTGATTCTGAGCCTCTCCCCTTTCTCGGGGAACGCCGGCACACCTTCACGGCCTGCTGCTGCCGTCCAGACGCTCGCCTGCGGCACGTTTCTTATCTTTCTGTCTCCTGACCTCTCATCCCTCACTTTTTTCTGGGGTGTGAGACTAGATAACTAAGTCATCTTTCAGGATTATGCCTAAAAGAACATCTGAGTTAGGGTTTTCTATGTTTGTAAGCAAGGGTCATCGCTCCCAATAACAATTTAAAAATTGATCAGGTAGAAATACCATTTTTTAAAATCGATTATAATTTTTGCCTTGCTTTCAGGATATTCTTTACAAGAAATCGGTGATACCTTTTGAAAACTGAAGTGTAACTTTGGTTTCTAACTGTTGACATGGAAGGAAAGTCTTTTAATAAACTAATATTGAGGATGGGAATGGGAGAGGACCGAGAAAAGCATGATTTTAAGACAAAACAAAATGAAGCTTAAACGTTGGCTTATGCGGTTTTCTTGAAGAAGTCAGTCCAGAGGGCATGTTAGATGCCAGTAGTTAGACTGCTCTAATGACAGTTTTTAAGAGTTGGTTTTATTAATTTTCTTTGGATGATACCTTAAATGACTTGTATTAATTACTTTTTATACGGTTCAGATTCTATTTAGGACCATATGTGCTAAGCGTTAGTTACCCCCGTCGGCAGCTCTGTGCTTTGTGTAGCTCCCCAGAGAGTATGTGGGAGACAGGAGAGCTGCAGCGTGTAGCGGCCCTTCCCAGCGCTCATGCGGGGAGGCCCTCGGAGGCGAGAGGCCTGGAGCACGGTGAGTGCCTGCCAGCCGGCGGGCTTCCTACGACCCCCACTCCCACTGTTGCTGGGTCCGTAGGGCATCAGAAACCACTACAGAAATAAGAAAATACTGTGTCAAAAGTAGAAGTTACTATCATTTTTCTTAAAATGTTTACTGCGGCTGTATTTATTTTGACCAGAAGGGAAAAAAAAAGAATTAAGGGCACAGTTATTTCTTTTTGCCTTGTATAAGAGTTCTGTGTATTACACTTTTTTTTTTTCTTGGCCGTTTCGCGACCAGGGATTGAACCCCGACCCTCGGCAGTGAAAGCGCGGGGTCCTAACCACCGGACCAGCAGGGAATTCTTTTGAAAAGTGTGCTGCAGATAAACGTTACGTCCCTGTTTAACAGAATCTGGAAGGCGAAGGCATGGACTTGTTTTCCCTTCTCAGTCTCAGCTGCCTGCAGAGATTCTAATCACAGTTGGGTTTCACTGTCTCCAAACAGGGATGCGTATTTTTTGTTGTTGTTCCCATCTTTCCTTAATGCCTTAAATTCAACACCCCCCCCATCTCCCAATTCAGAAGTTTCCATCCCTTCTGATCACTTAGACTGATTAGAATACTTCAACCGGTTTAAAATTGGAGTTACGTTTCTTATTGTGAAACCAGAAGTATCTTCTGTTACAGGGAGGGGGACGGAAGGCAGGTGGAGGCGTATGGTGACCTGAGGGAGTCCAGTCAGTCACTTTATGGAGAAAGGGGTGGGGTGCTTGGACACACTTCCCCCCGAAAAGCCTCACGTAGACTCTCCTTGACAGTGGCCTTCTGAGAGCTGGAGACTTCTGCCCTCACCCCCTCCCGTGCCCCCCGCCCCTGGCCATGGGTCTGTCTACCCACCTTCTGGACAAGTAGAGCCTAACTTTTCCAGTGACAATTGGAAGGAAAAAAAAAAAAGCAAAAAAGTTTTGCAGGCCCCATATCATAACTTTTGTTTTATTCTGTGATTAAGAAAATGCATAAGACAAAAAGCTATGTGAATTCATCCAATAACAGCCTTAGAATGAATAGCTGAAGTTTTTATTCAGGCAGCGTTGCTTGGTCTTTCCAGTGGGTTCTCAGACCCCTCACAGTAACTCCCAAGCCTCCTGGTTGAGGACCCACAGGTTAGGGATCTATGCTGTTGAGTCTTTTCCAAAGCTTTAGCATTTCAACTAATTTGATATTATTTCACTCATTATTTTTCTTACTGTAACCCACCTTCATTCTCCACTTTTTTGAAGCTTATGTTGTGTACTTGATTCTTGAACTCTCTTTCTCCATACTTTTTTCTGAACTTTCAGAAAGGTTCACACCCGAACTGAAAGCTGATTACAAACAAGTAGCGATCTTGATTTGGATTTCTAGCTGTATCACAGGTGACAAGCGTGAAATGTTAAAGCTTGCGTTCTCAACTGGTTGTCCTACTCCCAGTAACCTGTACAAGGGGGTCCCAAGTGCAGACCACCTGCTCATAGGTCCCCAGAGGAGCTTCTTAAATACATAGATTCTCAGGTCTAAGCTCAGGAGGCCTGGGCTGAAGGGTCAGGAATCTGTAATTTTTAAAGTTCCATAGATAATTTTGATGATGAAATTTCTGTACAGTCATAAAATCTGCTTGTAGTGGCATCTTGTTAGACCTTTGTTCTTCTTTTATCTTTTTTCTGTACTAAGGGGCCAGCAGAATTGGGCCTATGCGAACATGTCCCCGCTGGGGTTGGACTGACTTTACTGTTATTTTTTTCTGGGTCTCTTAGCATCACCAGGCTGACTGAGGAAAACAGTATGGCTGCTGATGCGCTGGTTTTTTGGATGGCCCAGCTTCTGCTTTTGGCCTTGGTTCCTCATGTGTAAGAAGAGGGGTTTACAGTAAATGATAGCCTCTTGCCTTTAAGTCTTAGATACCGTGAGTTCTTATCCAGTTGGATAAGAGAGAATGTTTGTCTTTTTATCCACAGCCTCTGTGTCAGTGTCATCTTCATCTGCTTAGTCCACTTTTCAGTTAACTTCAGTCTGGTAATCAGGTATCATAGCTGCGTCAGCCATGGTTTGTAGACGTTCTGTTCAAGTACATATGCTGGATGCAAACATATAAGCAGGTCAGCAAACTTCAGATGCCCAAGGACCAGTTCTAATCTCAGGCTGTGAAGCAGCAGCAACCAGAGTTGTATCCTTTCACTTGGAGGGGTTACTGCATGTTTTTAGAGGGAGGGGGCGGGTTAGGAGCACCCCCTACCTCGCACCTCGTGAGAACTGTGGTCAGATGTCATGCAGAATCGGAAGTCGTCTTTTTTTTTTTTTTTTTCCTCCAAACTCGAAGATTGGTGTCTGCGTATACATGTGACTTAATATTAGAGACAGTGTTAATTAAACGAGCTCTCTTCCCATATCTGTCCAGTGTAAAACAGGTTTTTAATAGTTGTTGGGAATACCCATCACAAGGAGATACTCAGGGACCACAGTATTTGAGCCAGTGGGAATAATCAGATAATTGGAAACGGAGGTGACGGCTGCCATTTAACAGGAGATGACTGTGGGCCTGTTGCTCTGCAGAGATAGTCATGCCCCCCCCCACATAGTATCAGTATTTTAGTTCTCAGAACATTGCTGTGAGGGGTGCTCTAAGCTGAGTAACTCGCTCGAGGTCGCACAGCCGGTAAGTGCTCTGTGCGCGTCTGAACGCTCTCTACCTCTTGACCAGTTTGGGCCCTCACCCTCCCCGTTGGCCCCTACCCTTTGTCCGCGTCTTCTCCCTCCTTTTCTGCCACACCGTGTTTCCCCCCAGCTTGTTTCCTTCTGGTTCTCTTTTACAAGCTCATGCCCCTAACCTGTGTTGCTGTCGTTTGTCCCACTCCAAATTTCAGGTTGAAAGAGAAAAATCTCTGGTGGGTTTGGGGAAAGTATAGGGCCACAGGTAGGTTTTCTCTTTTCCTTTTTTTTTTTTTTCCTCTCCCTTCCTCTTCATCTCCTCTTTCTCTTAGAAGGACTTGAACCCCATCTCTAACCAGTTAGCAGCGGGCATGTTGAAGACAAGCAGTTCTTGTCTTGTGCGTTAGGGAACCTTGGCATTTAGCATCTGCGTCGGGCGTGGGCCGCCCATGAGTGTCGGGGGGGAGTGAATCCAGTTCACACCGTACGTTTGTTGAAAAGAGCTTTGCCTGCTCTGTAGAAGTTATTCTGTGTATCCACTGGGATCTACAAGCCTCTCCAAGCGAAGACCTTTTGTGGTTCGGCCAACACACACTGCTGTCCTCGAAGCGGCTGTTAATAGTTAGGCTTGAGCGTCTCAAGTGAAGCCGTGTCAGCGGAGCCGTCCGCGCCCTTACCCGTTACCCTGCGCTGCGGGCAGGTCTGTCTGCATCGGCACCGAGACCGTCGCCCAGACTTGCCGTCTGCTCTCTTGGTGGCGGAGCCTTACGCTTACTTGTGTGGACAGATGTGTTAGCTAGCCCGCGGAGGTCTTGCTTGTATTTTTGTTTGTTCGTGTGCTCGAGTACGGAGCACTCTGTGACACAGCGCCGTGGGGCGGGGCGCTACGGTGTCACTCCGCGGGAGGAGCGCTGACCTCACAGGTGAGGGTGGCTTAACGTGTGGAGAGAGGACCTGATTGTGGAATCTGATGTGTGCAGCAGTGAAAACTGAATGACTGGTAACCGCGTACTTCGTCCTCCTCCGCCTCCCCCACCCAGCATGGTTTCTGCTGTAAAGAGAACTGCAATCTGTTGGACTCCTTTTAGGGTAAGATTATGGAGAAACAAGAACAAGGAGGAAGAGCCCCAGTCACCGGGTCAGAAATGAAGCTTTGGTGCTTAAGATGGTCCTCAAAGATGATGTAGCCGTGAGCAAAACTTTGTCACTAATTTAATTCTGGTGTGCTGAGAGGTGTTTCTCTTTTTGTAAAGTATCGTTTACATTTTCTTATGATGTGTCAAGGAGAGGGTTTGAGAAGTGAGGGGTTTCTTGCTTCTTCACAGCTAAGCGGGCATAGACTGGTTTCAGCGTCCTTTTTTACTGTATACGTGACCTAAGGCTTGTTGGAGGCCTGCATCAGAGGCCTGTCTGCAAGATACCTGTGTTTTGTGGAGAGAATCCACACACTAAACAAAAAGGAAGGAGAGGCGACCTTTCCCCCTTGTGGGGACACACTGTAAAAATGGGGATGCCCCGCCATCTACTCACCTTCTGGTGTATTATTTCACAGTGCTGGTCCCAAAGGCGATAACATCTATGAATGGAGATCAACCATCCTAGGGCCTCCAGGGTCCGTGTATGAGGGTGGTGTATTCTTCCTTGATATCACTTTCACACCAGAATATCCCTTCAAGCCTCCAAAGGTAAGAAATTCCCCCTGATTTATGCTAAAATTTACATACTCCCATGAAAGATTATTCAGGCTTTTAAAATTGAGTTTTTAATCACAAAAAATAGATTTCTCTTATATCTTGACAAATCTCTAAGTACACTTGAACGTACACAAAACACTTCTTTGGGTTGACTTTGCCTCTTTTGGCAAAGACCATTTCTAAGAGTAAGTGCTTTGTTTTGATGGGGCTTAAAATCCTGCTAATATTTATAGGAACATAGTCAGCAACCTATAAATAATCCCCTATTTCCCACTCAACAGAAAAAGTTTCTGAACAGATAAAAATGGTGTCAAAATATCCACGCACTAAAACAATTAGAGAATCTCCTACCAAACCAAGCCTTGGATTCCGCTCCTTGTCATCTTTTGGTCTTGTTCAGATCCTGACCCCAAGCTTGGGCTTTCTCATCTAGGATGGGCAGGGGTTGCTCAGTCACCGTCTCCTGTAACACTCAACTGTGATTCTCATTCGCCCAGTTGGAAGGAAAACCTCTTCTTGGGGATGGGGTGGACTGCTAGGGAAAAAGGTACAACTGCAGCCCAAGAGGTGACCGCAAGTCTGTCACTTTAAAAAAAAAAAAAAAGTGGTAAAGTTGTAGGGTTTTTTCACTTTGGAATGATTCAGTGTATTTCACAAATAAAAAGTAGGAGACCAGACAAAATAACCCAGGTTCGTGGGGCTGATGTTGACTCGTCTGCTGCTGTGGTCCTTACCCACTTCTGGCTCCTCACCTGTGGAGATCCTGTTTAAAGTGAATTCTGTGATTTAGGTACGCACGACTATCTGCAAGATCTGGTATAAAGGTCAGAAAAAGCAGAAACAAACCTCATCTTCAAATATATTTTTCAGCCTTTTAGGTGTGTGATCATTGTTTGCTAAGCACTTTGTCTTTATGTACCCACTGTGTTGTTTGAATTGGATTCTAAAGCTTGCTTTGAGGCCATGTAGTACTACCAGCTAACACAAGAGGTCAGCAAACAACTAGCTGTTCAAACTTGGAAACGTTTGGAAAATACTTAATACATTAAAACTGCTAAAGATGAATTCAAGAACGATACAGGGAACTATATCCGATCTCCTGGGATAAACCATAATGGAAAAGACTATTAAAAAAAGAACGTATATATGTATAACTGAGTCACTTTGCTGTGCAGAGATTAGCACAACATTGTAAATCAACTATACTTCAATTAAAAAAAAAAAAGAAATATTGAGGTTACCTTGCTTTTTGTTGATGCATATTACTTTTTAAATGAAATTGAAAATCCCTGAGATTGTATCAGTGAGCACTTTCTAATCTCAATTTTGTGAAATAGTCTCTTACCCTATCTCTTATCAGCCTTAGTTAAACTGTTTTAAAAACAGTTCACTTTTTAAGCAAACCAAATGTCTGTTTCTTTAAAAGTTTTAATTAGGACCATTTTATTGAAAAGGCTAATTTAGTAAAAAGTTTCATCGTTTGCTGTTCAGATTTCGTTTAACACTGTCTTGTTTTTTAGGTTACATTTCGGACAAGAATCTATCACTGTAATATTAACAGTCAAGGAGTTATTTGCTTGGACATATTGAAAGATAACTGGAGTCCAGCACTAACCATTTCTAAAGTCCTTCTTTCTATCTGCTCACTTCTTACAGACTGTAATCCTGGTAAGGTTAATAATTCTTTACCATGTTTTATTCCTCCTTGCCTGGAAAATGGTTATTTTCCACTTAAACTAAGATTTTCTAAAGATAAACGTTCAGATTTTATTTTTGTACGGGCTTTCAAGGGACAAAAACTCATTGCTTTTCAAAGAAAGTTCTAATCAAGAGTTCAATCTACTAGGTGAAAAATGCAGCGACTTCACCATTACTTGACGTGTTCTAGCAACAAGGTGTTATAAACTGAAGACTTACAAAAGATTGTCTTAGGTTTTTACATCTTCCTTCTCTTCCCTTTTTTTCTTTCCCCTTTTGCGTGTTTCCCATGCAGAAACGGCACGCACGCTTGTGAATGTTGAGTCACCCGCCCTCTGCCTGCGGGTCTGCTCAGCACCTGCCCACAACTGCTTACTGACGTGGCGCTGTTTCCCAGCTGTACACTTAGTGATACCAGACTGTGGTTTCGTCTGGGCCTTAATTTCCTCTTATTAAAAACTTTTTTTCTAGATAAAGAAATAGAAATTTAATTACTAAAGATTTTATTTAGGTTTCAGAGAAACACTGTACTTAATCGGAAGTACAGGTTTTGACCTGGCAACTTTGGGTCTTGCGGGTCAACAGTGTAGAGAGGTAAATAGCGTTCGCTTGCAGTAGCCCTGAGGACATCACAGCGCTCAGTGTCACAACTGGTGCCATCGAGCAGAAGGTCCTGTGAACACAGCTGGGTGTTCACAGCAGTCTAGGGCCTTGCGCGTTCCGTACCCTGACACACAGGAGCAAGACCCTTCCAGTGGGGGGTGGTTGTTGGGGGAGAGATGGAATGAACTAAGGAGACGGGGCCAGACTGTTCTATCTGGATCAGGACCCCCCCTGCATCCATGCTGTTTTTTGAAGTCCAGGAGGAAAAGTATCCCAAATGGTGGAGTGGTTTGATCACAGCTACTCTGTCCATTTCCTCGCAAGCTGTCACTAGCTTATTTGCTGAAACTTAAAAATGTTCTTTTGCCTTCTTCGAAGTAACGTACATTCTTTTCTTCCAGCCGACCCCTTGGTGGGAAGTATTGCCACTCAGTATATGACCAACAGAGCAGAACATGACAGAATGGCCAGACAGTGGACCAAGAGATACGCTACATAAATTGGGTTGTCACAATTCTCTACATTCTTTGTCTGTCACAGAGAGAGCTGCTTATGATTTTGAAGGGGTGGGGGAGGGTGGGCGTTGGTGAAGAGTAGGGTATTTCTATAACAGATATTATTCAGTCTTATTTCCTAAGATTTTGTTGTAACTTAAGGTATCTTGCTACAGTAGACAGAATTGGTAATAGCAACTTTTAAAACTGTCGTTAGCTCTGCAGCATGAGCTGAAATGCAGTACAGAGAAGAACAGACGTTTGGGTTCAGCTGCTTGTAGTCTGTAAATCTGAAACAGCTGAATTTGTACAGGTTACACACATGGCCATTTATGTAAAGTCCTTCCAAGACTACACAGTTTTTTGTTTTAAAAAATTGGAATTTGTTTTCCCTTCTTGGAGGGGAACAGTGATATTTAACAGCTTTTAGAGACTGTCATCTCATATATATAAAATGGACACATGGCTATAAGACACCATATAGGAAATATGAGTAGTTATATATTTTATTTTATATGCCAGTCTACTTTATTGTGAAAAGATAGAGGTTTGAATCAGGACTTGTGAACACCTGTAGTAAAATACCTTAAGCTGTTAACTGTAAGGCGTGGAGTAGGAGTTGCTCCGTGGATTGGTTCTATGTTGTGGACTACCGAAGTCTGCATTTGTTACTGTGCTAATAAACAATATTAAAACCACCACCTAACGCTGCTGTATTCATTTACTTCCTTTTGCCTTTTTTGTAGTTTCTTTCTTCTTGATAGATCTTTGCTACTCAAACAGCCTAGAGGTAATGCAGACTGAACGTGCTGGTGTCGTCTACCCAGCACGTGTGTTAGGATTGGTACGTTACTCTGGATTTATCCAACAGCCTTGCAGGATAGGTGCCTTAGAGAAGGTTAGATAATCTAACTCATGATCTTCCAAAGGCAGAGTTCTGCTGTATCTTCGTCAAAGCATTTTCCAACTCGGAGGCGCTGTGGTGGTAAGTGCGTGCGTGAGAAGTGGGCTTTCATGGAGAAACACCCCCGCCACAGTGGAGGGAGTCTGGCAGGACCTAGGCGCACACACCTGCTCCAGAGAAGCTCGTCCAGGGCCCAGGGCGGAGGTACCTGCACGCTCATGACGCACTTAAAAAGAACACGGTCACTCTGTGTACTAACGGATCTAAGCTGCATTCAGCAGACGAGCAAACTGCAGGAGCTTTTAAAATAACTGTAAAAGTATTTATCCATCTACGTAAAAAAAAACCAAAAAACAAAAAAAAAAGCTAGAAGCTCAACACCGGGAGAGAAGGCAGGAAATGACCTGACCATATCTGAGTGACAATTGTTTTACCCAAAAAAACATGATGAGAAATTTTAAATAATTCTAAATCGGCTAGTGCGGCTGCCATATAAGTAAGTTTTCTATCTTTATATACAGTAGTTCTTGGCTTGCACTCACTGAACTGAGCCAATTGAGTTTACATTGTTTTTCTGTGGGAGGGGGGCTGCACTGGGTCTTCGTTGCTGTGCGCGGGCTTTATCTAGCTGTGCCGAGCGGGGGCTACTCTACGTTGCGGTGCGCGGGCTTCTCATTGCGGCGGCTTCTCTTATTGTGGAGCACGGGCTCTAGGCACGCGGGCTTCAGTAGTTGTGGAACGTGGGCTCAGTAGTTGTGACCCACGGGCTCTAGAGCGCAGGCTCAGTAGCTGTGGCGCACGGGCTTAGTTGCTCCGCGGCATGTGGGATCTTCCCGGACCAGGGCTCGAACCCGTGTCCCCTGCATTGGCAGGCGGATTCTTAACCACCAGGGAAGTCCCACCAAGTGAGTTTGAATTCACTGAACTGCGCCTTAAAAGTATTCAAGATACTACTATTTACTAGACGTTTTAACCTTTCTTTGCTGGACAGCTTATCTCATACTTTATATTGAAAACTAATAGTTCACTGTTTTCACGGTCAAAACCACTAAGTAGCTTGCTTCCGACTTTACAGTTAGTTACAATATTGTCAACTTGCTCAATACAGTCAGCCCCATTACTCAGATCTTGCCAAAATCTTCAGAGAACCATAGCACAGACTCAGATAACCTAACTAACTTAAAGACTACTCCAGAAGGTATGGTATGCCTTGTGGGAAATGGAAGCTTCACTGTCTTTAAGTGTTCAGCAGTTTCCTACAGAAGGAAGAACGAACCAGCTGGAACATATTTACACCACCTACTCAATTCATGCTAAACATAATTTGAACACAGCTACATCATAGGATTAGCAAGATCTCTACCAGATAAAATTTAGCTTAACTTAGTACCCAAATTGTTTACTGTTTGTGATCCAATTTGGACACACACACAAAATGTCATTTCGTAATCCTAGACATTAGATGATGAGTGAACTTTTCAAAAACAAAGTTAACGTTTGAGCAAATAAGTTTGCATAAAGTTACACAGAATGACAGCTTCTGAAACGGGTTAAAGGTGAGGGGAGCTACAGGTACACGTGCATACCACCCAAATTTTATTTTATTCTTTTGACAAATGGAACATAATATAGATAACAAAGGTGCTAATTTCAGGGACAAGTCTGAAACAAGGAGAATGCAAATATATTATTACTTCATGTCAGGCAACAGTAACTGAATTATAACAAAGTGCATTAAATTACTTCCCTAGGGGCTTCCTAAGGACCAAAGGTAGACAGAAATGGCCTGTTTTACACGAGTTCACAGACACCTCGAGGCAGTCACCATTCAAGGGACAGTTGTGCACCCTAGGGTTTAGTTCTCAGAGCTGGAGTTGCCTTTGCTTCTCCTCCCAGGCAGAGGGAAGCTCGCTTTGCTCTGGGGCTGGGAGAGTTTGCGGGCTAGCAGGGTGAAGGGCTCGATCAGGGTCTTGCGGTCTGTGACCGTCACCTCCCACAGATGCACCTTCTCGCTCCTGGCCCACCGCTGTGCCACTTCGGCGTCCACTTGTCTCTGCTCAGAAAGGTCAGTTTTGTTTCCTAACACGACAATGGCCACCTGAAAGAAACGGGTAAAAGATCACACTTTGCCGGCATCAGTTCCTAGGCAAAATGGAGGAATCAAACTGTCCCATTTCACAAAGTGCTTCGTCCAAACTGACCCTCAGGCGTGAGCTGAAGGGTAAAGGGCATTACCTCACCCCTCCTCGCTCAGTGTATCTCCTTAAAAACGCAGATGTCCTACAGGCTGCTGACTACGCAACACTTGAAGTTACTCAACTCCGGTACGGATGGAAGACAGACGGGGGAAATCACTATCGAGGGCACAGATAACGGTGTGGCTGAAGTGTGTCTACATTCAGTTCAGCTCTACCTGCTGTCTGGGAAACCCGCGATACGTACTTGAAGATACAACCACGGAACTTCTGGAGCCGTGAGAGGTCTGCAGCCCTGGGGCCTGAGTTCCTTGAGAACGGGAATTGTTCTGTTCACGTTACTGCTAATCATAGCAAAGTGCCTGACACAAGCACTAAATACGTGTTGAACGTACCACCCAACAGGAACGTTTTACCCTAAACGCAAGGCAATCGATCATTCTCTCCAGGTGGAGTGCTCGCTACCCCCAGGCACGGTTTCCGGCGACCAGAAGGGCAGTCGCGGTCCGCGGGAGGGGAGACGAGTCGTGACCTCCAGATGCTGAGAGAGTGCCTGTAAAGGTACCTGAAGCAGGAGGCGCGGGAGGTGGAGGGCACCCCTGAGGCGCAGCTCCGAGGGCGGCCTCTGCGCCACGGCCGCGTCCCCGCCTTCGAGACGCGCGCTCCGATGCGTCCGCAGGCCGGCGCGGCAGGCCCGGGCTCTCCTCCGTCTCTCAGCAGGAGGCAGCCCTCCCGTTGCTCCTCACCACCCCGTCTCCGCGGTGAAGGTTGCCTTCCCCTTCCGGCCTGGCTGCACGCCCTCACCCGGCCGCCCGCAGGGCGCAGCGGGTGAGGTGTCCCAGGCTCAGGGCCACCTCCGACGCGGTCCCTCCCTAAAAGCCCTCAGGCCGAGGGCTGCTGCTGCCCTGCGCCCCCGGCTCCCCGCCCCCCGCCCCGGCTGTCGCTGCTCATCCCAGCGCTGGCCCCGGTCGCCCCACACGCTACTCCCGTCATGCTGGTGGTGGTTTCACCAGCCCCGGGGGGGACCCTCCCGGTAACCCCATCCCTCAGCTCCTTGACTTCAGAGATCCTAACCGTCCTCCTGCCCTCAGCCACTCACGCCCACGAACAGGGTAACCGCTCCCCTCTCTGACCTCAAGTGCGGGAATCCCGCTCCGACCGCTGCCTTCCTGGTTCATCGCAGCGCCCCTCTGCAGCAACCCTACAGCACCGCCGGCACCCACGAGCCCCAGCGCTACCACCTCTGTCTCAGTCCTTCAAGCGCGCTGCTGCCCTCGGCGCTCCCCCAGCCGAGCTCCTCCTCGTTCGCTCCCTCGCCGTCGTTATCACGCCGTAGGCCCCCCGCCGCCACCTCGGTTAAGTTGAACTCTTCACTGTACCTTTTGCCGACACCATTTACCGAACGTGGCCGGAGAAAAACACAGCCCCGCTGGCCGGTCCCAGTTCGTAACCACTGACCTCCAGCGCGGTGCTGTCCTGCAGCAGGTTCATCACATTCCCGCCACTTCCCTGTACGGACGGCATCTCCTACCTTGGTCCCCCCCTCCAACCTCCACCGTTCCCTCTGCCTTCCCCGTCCCACCCTCAGCTGATGTCCACACTACGTCGGCAAGAAGACCGGAGCAACTAGAAGGCAACTGTCAGGCGCTTCCACCACCACGTCTAACAGCCCCACCGTCCTCTAAGCCCATGTCCCCACCCTCTTCCACCTGGACAAGGATGTCACTCCATCGGCGGTCCCCTCACCTGCGTCTCTCCGCTGAATCACCCCACTGCATACAACCAACCATCTCTCTCATCTGAAAAAACCTTCTTACACATCCTTCTCCAGCTCCTCTCTGTTCCCCTTGTAGGGGACAATATATTTACCCTTTGACTCAAAACTCTTTCAAAGAGCTACGTTTGCTGTGCTCAACTCTCTCACATCCAGTCCATCAGACTTCGTCTCACTGTTTCACCAAAACTGTCGTTGCTGAGATCTCCCAAGTTACTAAAGTCTGGCCACTTCTCGGCTTTTTTGATCTGCCTTTAGTATCTGACATAGCTTGGTCACTTCCTACTTTTTAAAGTGCCGACTTTACTTGCCTTCTGGGACACCCTTATCTCTTGGTGTTCCTCGTACTTCAAAGGCCACTTTGTAGACTCCTTTGCTGCCTTCTCACTTCTCCAGCCGGTGAATGTCAAAGTGCTCTAGAGCGAGAGCATGTGAACTAAACTCTGCTTCTCACCTTGTCCCTCAAGGTGAAAGTCAACACAGAGTGATTTTTTTTTTTTTGGCCGCACAGCATGCGGGATCTTAGTTCCCCAACCAGGGATCAAACATACGCCTCCTACAGTGGAAGTGTGGAGTCTTAACCACTGGACCACCAGGGAAGTCCCAGAGTGATCATTTTAAAACAAGTCAAAAGACGGGACTTCGTGAGAGAGTGGCATGGACATATACACACTACCAAATGTAAAATAGATAGCTAAGCGGTAAGCAGCCACATAGCACAGGGAGATCAGCTCGGTGCTTTGTGACCACCTAGAGGGGTGGGATAGGGAGAGTGGGAGGGAGGGAGACGCAAGAGGGAGGAGATATGGGGATATACGTATACGTATAGCTGATTCACTTTGTTATAAAGCAGAAACTAACACCATTGTAAAGCAATTATACTCCAATAAAGATTTTTTTTTTTTAAAAAGAAGGGATTTCCCTGGTGGCGCAGTGGATAAGACTCTGTGCTCCCAATGCAGGGGGCCTGGGTTCAATCCCTGGTCAGGGAACTAGATCCCACATGCATGCCGTAACTAAGGAGCCCACCTGCAGCAACTAAGACTTGGTGCAACCAAATAAATATTAAAAAAATAATAATAATAAAAATAAGTCAAAAGAGGTTCAGCTTCGTTCACATGAAGGACAAATGAAACTACGAAAATACCATTTCACCCAGAAGAGTCACAAAATCCAAAACTTTAACCACACATTGTTGTCAAGACTGAAGAAACAGGCATTTTCATACCATTCCTATGGACTAACTTGTCACCATATTTACCTTTAACTCAAGAACCTAACTTCTGCTGGTGGTCTTACAACTCTACGTTAAAATGTACGAGATAATAAATGTCTAAGATTAGTCACTGTAGCATAGTCCATGATAGCAAATGACCGGAGAGAACCCAAGTGCCCATCAACCTGAGACTGGTTAAGTAAGTATGGTACATCTACCGCCACACAATGACTATTATGCATCAGTTTAAAAAAAAAAAAAAAAGGAATGAGTCCTGCTATGGAAAGGACTCCAGGATATATTACATGAAAAATACAAGGTGTACAACAATATGCTACCTTTGGTACAACAGAGAGAAAAATAAGAAAAAAATTATGTACATTTCTATTTGCTTGTATTTACACAGAGAAACTCTGGAAGGACGCCCCCAGACTAGGACAGGGGTGAAACATTAAAACAGCATGCTTGAGGTACAGGAAATAGACAGCTGAACCCAGGGGTGGGAACAAGTTCACTACAGTCCTCTCTATACCTCATTTTTATTTTTGAACAATGTGCAACCATTACCCTTTCAATTTTTTAAAACAGACATGAAAACAAGTAAGTGCCCCCCAAGCTAGACCCTGCCATCCCTTTGCCTCCCCCACACCCCGCCCGCTCTGGCCTCAGTGCTGCTCCCGAGCACAAGACGCTCCCGCCCCGGCCCCTGCTCGGCTGGGGCCTCCACCTGGAGCCCCCTCCTCTAGACATCGGCTTGCGCCCTTCCCTCACACGCTTCAAACCTCTGCTGAAACTCACCTCACCAGGCCTTCCCACACCACCTACAGAAAGCAGTGCCCTCGCTCCCCACTCCGCCCGACTTGTCTTCCTACGCTGCATGGCTCCTCACAATACACATTTGTTCGCTGTCCCTCTCTCCCCACCCCCCAGACAGACGCTTTATGGCAACAGGGACTCTGTTCTATCGTCTACTGTATTCCCTCCGCCTCACCTACAACAGTGCCAGGCACACAGCCCAGTAAGCACCTGCTATCAAAACCACAATGAGGCAGCACCTCACACTGGTCAGAATGGCCATCGTCAAAAAATCTACAAACAAGAAATGCTGGAGAACAGGGAACCCTCCTACACTGTTGGTGGGAACGTAAATTGATACAGCCACTGTGGAGAACAGTATGGAGGTTCCTTAAAAAACTAAAAATAGAATCCCACTCCTGGGTATATATCCGGAGAAAACTCTATTTCGAGAAAATACATGCACCCCAACGTTCACTGCAGCACTATTCACAGTAGCCAAGACCTGGAAACGACCTGAATGCCCATCAACAGATGAATGGATAACGAAGACATGGTACATATACACAATGGAATATTACTCAGCCATAAAAAGAAACAAAATAATGCCACTTGCAGCAACATGCATGCAACTAGAGATCATACTAAGTGAAGTAGGTCAGACAGAGCAAGACAAATATCATATCACTTATATGTGGAATCTAAAATATGACACAAATGAACTTATCTACGAAACAGAAACAGACTCGCATAGAGAACAGACTTGTGGTTGCCAAGGCGGAGGGGGGGGTGGGGGAGGGAAGGAGTGGGAGTTTGGGATTAGCAGATGCAAACTATTACATACAGGACGGATAAACAACAAGGTCCTACTGTATAGCACAGGGAGCTATATTCAATATCCTGTGATAAACCAAAATGGAAAAGAATTTTAAAAAGAATATATATGCATGTATAACTGAATCACTTTGCTGTACAGCAGTAATTAACACACGGTAAATCAACTATACTTCAATAAAAAAATTAAAAAATGAGCATTTGCTGAATGAATGTGCTTCTGAAATCCCCATAATAACCATATGAGAAAGGTACTATTATTATCCTTATGTTATAGATAAGGAAACTAAGGCAGAAAAGTTGAGAAGCAGAGCCGAGATTCCAGTATCATGTATATGAGTGTTCACCGAACTATACTTTTAACTTTAGGGGGGCAGGGAGGGAAATCTGGGGGATACTCCCCAAAATAATAACAGCACTTACCTGTCTCGGTGGGAAAGATGGGAAACAGGTGGAGAGGAGCCTTCATTACTTACCTTTTTATATCTTTTGAAGATTGAACCTTGTGAATGTTGTTATCTATTCACAAAGTAAGTTAGTATTCAAAATAATAAAAATAATTAAAATATCAACCACCCAGAGGTCCTTGAACAGGTGAGTGGTTAAATAAACTTTGGTACATACACACCCTGGAAAACCACCCAGCAAGAAAAAGGAATGAACGACTCATACACGCAATTACCTGGATGACTCACCAGAGAATTATGCTGAGTGAAAAAGGTCGATACCAAAAGGTTACAAACTGCAATTCCATTTACGCTAACACTCTTGAAATGACAAGGTTACAGAAATGGAGAACAGATGACGGTTAAGGAGGGAGAGGGGATGGGAGGGGAATGCGTGTGGCCGTGAAAGGTCCCATGAGGGGCCCCTGCAGTGCTGGAAAGGTCCCCTCACTGTAGAAACGTCAGTACCTCGGTTGTGTTATTTTACTATAGTTTTGCACAGTGTTATTAGCATTGGGGGAAACTGAGTTAGGGATCTCTATTATTTCTTAAAATTGCATGTGAATCTACAATTACCTCAAAATTAAAAGTATGACATAAAAAATACCTAAAAATTAGGTTAAGAACATGTAGCCAGTGCTGTTAACGGGTTCATGACATGGTTCCCTAAACCCTGAGGAGTCAGCCATGCCAAGACCCAGAGAAAGACCTGCGATGAGAGAGTTCCAGGCAGGCGAACGAGCAACTGAGAAGGACTTCACAGGGGAACAAAATTATCATGCTGGAAAAGCAGAAAGTTGACCACTGGAGTACAGTGACAGAGGCACAGAATGCTAAAGGCGAAAGGACAGACATGGGCCAGATCATCTAAAACTTTACAGACCATAGTAAGAATCTTATTTTCAAATGGTAAGTGGATAGAAGCCACTAATTATTTATTAGTTTTTTCCACTCCTTTTCTTTTCTTTTTTTTTTTTTTTTTAAGGCTAAGGACAATCCTATTTCTCCAAGAAGACAATAAAAAGCCCTAGGAAACAGTGATCCCAAATTACGTGAAACGAACTATGTAGTATTTGCAACATGGAGTCATTAAAATTCAAGTTGTACATGGAGCAAGCAAAGGCAGAAGGTCAAATGCTGGTCCTGGTTGAACTCAGTCCTGTATTTCCTGGGCTAGGGAAAAAATCATGAAGATTACAGATACTGTGAATACAATTTAATGCTTTTAAAATATTTTAATTGCCCAAAAGCCCATGCTACAATTTCAACAGTGTTATAATTCATAGCTGGCATTTTTTAACATACCCACTTACCTCTTTTTTGTCTTTAAACTTATCAATTTCTTTCTTCAGCAGCTCCACTCTTTGAAAGGATTCAAGGTTATTCACACTGTACACAAGAACAAAGCCATCAGCAAATGAAAAATAATGCTTTGGCAGCTCCACGCCTTCCTGCAGGCCTCTGGTGTCGTAAAGATGTAACTGTTCCTTGACTCCCCGATCTGTTTCCACTGAAGCCATATACACATCTTCCATTGTTTCACAGTCCTCCATTCCTGGGGTTAAAAAGGAATTACTTTTACATATACAAATATCGAATTATTATGTTATTCACCTGAAACTAATACAATGTTATGTCAATTATGCCTCAATTTAAAAAAAAGCTTTCACTCCTTTTGGATAACTCAATACCAATTGTTGAGTATTTTCTTGTCCTTTAGAAGCTGGCTTTCTAGGTTCCTTATTTACTACACATAAGAATCATATTTCCATTTACTAGCTTCTTTAAAATGAAAGGTAATTGTTACAGTAAATGAACAAAGTGCTTTTTAAGATTATTTCTTCCATATAGACATAAAAGAAATAAAAATTTGGCAGTGAGATTTACTTATTTTTCAGAAGTAACTTACAAGAGTCAAAGAACTTACTATCTCAATTGGAGAATGAAGGGCTGATTTTTAAAGTAGCTTCAACAACTAAGTGGCCCCATTTTCTTTTTCATCAGCGCCAAGGACAGGGCCTGGGTAAGTTTGATTTTTCTCTGTACAATTTCCACTGTTTCCAGGGTCTGTTTCAAGGACTCGGAGATGTACATGTCCAGTCTGGGTCTAGGCACCAGGCCTTAATTCCCAACTACCTACTGTGCACTTTTGTGTGAATGTCCTCCAAGTCCTTCAAATGAACAAGACTTGTTATCTTTCCTGCCCCCAGCTGTCCCTCCTCCTTGCTTTTGTCCCGTGATCACCATCCACCTGGTCAGTCTTCAGCGTTCTCTTTGAACAAGGAAAGTATGGGTGAATGGGGCCCTAAGTCAGCCACTCTACACCTGAGACATCTGCTCGATCCACCGCCTGCTTCCACTGCCCCCGGCTTGCTCCCTGCACCTGAACGACTGCAACAGCTCAGGAGACACCTGGTCAACACCTCACCCTTTCCAGGCTCTGCTGAAATGTCAGCTCTGGAGATTTTCTTCGGATTATCCACTTCCCCCCATCCTGCTCTTACTGTGCCTTGTACAGGTAATACCACTTCACCCTAAACTCTTTTCGTATCTGTCCCCTCCGGAGCTGCAGTGTAAACTCCTCGGGAGCCAGGACTGTGGCTAATCTCTCTTTGGAGCTCTGAGGACTAACGAATTGACTTACATACGTAGAGAGTCCTTAGTAAACATCTGAATGAATGATGAATGCGTGAGCTCATAACGGGTGCCCCAATTTCATTCCCCTGCTCGCCTGAATGATGAGCCTTGTAAAATCCATTATGCTTTGCTCCATTTGTGTGGGTTTTGTCTCTTCAACTCACCTAGAACTTCCTCAAGAGAAACAACCCTTCTGTGTACACAACAAGTATGCAACAACCATTTGTGGATGAGGGGATTAAGGTGAGAAGATGAACACTTTGAATGTTAATGACTAGTGCAAGAGGTAGTCTATGAAGACATAAACTTATTGGGCTTCGATTACAAAAAATTTAAAAGCAAAAACTACCAAGACTTTTGTCATGGTGGATGTTCTGTCCACCAAAAGCCAGTCTGGTTCCCTTCCTCCTCCCATTAAGCTTAGACCTTTTGAGATTTTGTCACCCTATACATCAAGTGACGTTACGACTCTGCATCTCCTCTGCCACGCCACGCCACCTCCGTCCCAGCGGGAGAGTAAGGCTGCACTTCTAGAAAGGGTAAAACAGAGGCTGCTGAAATGTGGGACAGAGGGTATGAGTTCCACAGTGAAAACAAGGGGCAACTCAGTGACGTGCTCCCTTCCTCTGCTCCCAAAACTTTGGCGGCCAACTCTTTATCCTCTAGGCGGGGGAATCTGGGGAATCTGGCCAGTGAAAAAGGAGAAATCCTAAATATGCTAACCTCTGAGGTTAACCAACAAATGCCCCACCCAGGTCACCTTATAATGAAGCAAAGTCATGAACCCTATCCACATGCTTAGAGCTTTAAATTAGCTTTTCAGTTCTCCATTCTTAATTACAAGCAGACAACCAAGGATTACCAGATACCTGAGAAAGAGACCAAAAATCAGGAAAGAGCACCTGAAAAGAAAAAGACTGTGCAAAGAAAAGAAAACAGACAAAAAAACTACCAAATATTATACTCAAAGAGATAAGACAGTGCATCCATGAAATAACAGGATACTAAGAAATGAAAACTCAATAGAAGGGCTGAAAAATAAAGATGAGGAAAATTTCCATAGAGTGGAACAAAATGCTGAGAAATTTCAAACAAGAGAAGAGAAATTTTAAAAATCAGAGGACGAGTCCAGAAGATCCAGCATCCAAAAAGAGAGTTCCAGAAAGAGAGAACAGAGAACACAGAAGAGAAATAATTCAGAGCTGAAGGACACACATTTCCATATTGAAAGGGAGTTCCAGAAAGAGAGAACAGAGAACACAGAAGAGAAATAATTCAGAGCTGAAGGACACACATTTCCATATTGAAAGGGAGTTCCAGAAAGAGAGAACAGAGAACACAGAAGAGAAATAATTCAGAGCTGAAGGACACACATTTCCATATTGAAAGAGAGTTCCAGAAAGAGAGAACAGAGAACACAGAAGAGAAATAATTCAGAGCTGAAGGACACACATTTCCATATTGAAAGGGAGTTCCAGAAAGAGAGAACAGAGAACACAGAAGAGAAATAATTCAGAGCTGAAGGACACACATTTCCAGATTGAAAGGGAGTTCCAGAAAGAGAGAACAGAGAACACAGAAGAGAAATAATTCAGAGCTGAAGGACACACATTTCCACATTGAAAGGGCCCACCAGGTGCCCAGCACCGTGGATGAACACAGACTGATCCTATGATACACCACTGCGAATTTCAGAGCACTGGGGAGAGAGCCTACAAAAGCGTCCACATCCGAAGCATCAAGAATCACGATGGCTCCTGGCTTCTCAGAAGCACTGGAAGAAGATATTAGAATCTGGTAAACTGAAGATACACATGGTCTATGAGCCTGTGATTTCATTCCTAGGTATATCCCCCAGACCTTGCCCAAATCATAGCTGGGATACGTGTATAAGACTGTTCACAACAGCACTATTTCTAATAGCCCCAGACTGGAAACAACCCAAATGTTCACCAAGATACAAGAGGTAAATAGGGACTTCCATGGCGGTCCAGTGGATAAGACGCCACGCTCGCAGGTGACACGGGTTTGATCCCTGGTCAGGGAACCAAGATTCCACATGCCACATGCCACACGGCGCGGGCAAAAAAAAAAAAAAAAAAGATGCAAGAGGTAAATAAATGGAGGTATACTGAGACAATATACCTATCATGAAAATTACACCACACCTACTTAAAACAATATGGATGAGTCTTACAAATATAATGTTGAGTGAAAAAAAACAAACACTGAAAAATTTATACGGTATGATTCTGTTGATATGAAGTCAGTAAGAGGCAAAAATAAACTATGTCATCCAGTGATACATACATAGGTGGCAAAACGATAAAGAAAAGAAGGGATTAACCAAAAGTCAAGGGAAGGGCTGAGTTCTGATTGAAGAGAGGAACACGGGGAGCTGACAAGAGTACCTGCACTCTTCTACCTTTTGACCTGTGTGGAGGTTATGCAAAGGTTTTATAATTATTCATTAAACCACATACATGTTTTATGCACTTTTCTATATGTATGATGCATTTTATAATAAAAGAGGGAGAAAAGATGATAATGGACCAATGCTTTCAAAATTTTGGAAGGAAATTATTCTCCATCTAGAATTCTATACCCATCAAAATTATAACTCAATTGTAAATGAAAGTAAAGACATTTTCAAACATGTGAAGCCTCAGAATATGTATCGTGCACATTTTCTCAGGAAACTCTTTGAAGGAGGCCCGCCATCAAAATTAGCATGTAATCATAGAAAAGAGGAAGACACCAGATTCGGAAAACAAAACCTCACATGAGAGTAAAGGGAATCATAGGGACAACAGTAAATACCTTTATTCAGAAGCCCCAGGATTACTACTGTGCACCAGGCATAGAGGGCATTCTGAGGGCTGTCATCACCCGATGCCTCATCCCATTGTGCAACCTTTTCAACCCCCAAAAAAGTACTGCAAGATGTGCTCCACCAAAAGAAGGGCGTAAACAGAAGGTGACGGGAGATCTAGAAAACAGGAAATCAAACCCAGAAAGAAAGAAAAAGTAAAGGGAAGTTCTATGGTGACAGCTGTACAATAGGCCCAGATAAGAGAATGCTAGCTGCTGGAAAAATATCTCAAAAAAAAAAGGGCGGGGTGGATTATCTGATATGATTGACCTCATGGAGAACTGAGAACCATCTGGACATGTGGAAGAATTAGCAAAAGGTATGAACAAAACTAAAGAAGTGATAGAGCAAATATTAGCCTCCATAAGAAGAAAAAGAAAGAAAAGAAACGATCACAGTACATAATACTGCTCAGCGGAGAATATTTACATGTGCCAGCAGCTGTCAAAGTGTGGGCTACAGAGATCCCCTGAGGTCTCCTTTCAGGGAACCCATATGGGCAAAACCATTTTCATAACAATATAAGACATTCGTCTTTTTCACGGTGTTGACATTTGCACTGATGATATAAAAGTAATGATGGGTAAAACTGCTGGTGCCAGGACTTCCCTGGTGGCGCAGTGGTTAAGAATCCGCCTGCCAATGCAGGGGACACGGGTTCGAGCCCTCGTCCGGGAAGATCCCACATGCCGCGGAGCGACTAAGCCCGTGCGCCACAACTACTCAGCCTGCGCTCTAGAGCCCACGAGCCACAGCTACCGAGCCCACGCGCCACAACTGAAGCCCGTGCTCCACAACAAGAGAAGCCACAGCAATGAGAAGCCTGTGCAAAGAAGAGTAGCCCCTGCTCGCCGCAACTAGAGAAAGCCTGCACGAAGCAACGAAGACCCAACGCAGCCAAAAATAAAATTAATTAATTAATTGAAAAAAAAATTCTCTAAAAAAAAACACTGCTGATGCCTTAGTACAAATCAAGGCAGTGGCACCAACTGTATTAGAGGTTGAATTCCTCAACACCTCATACTTGCAGTTTCAAAAGAAAAAGCCAGTTTCACTTAAGAATGTCCTTGATGACGCAGGAAAAATTACCAAATTTATTAAATCCTAATCTTTGAGTATGTATCTTAACATCTTTTTAATATTCTATGTGGGACTTCCCTGGTGGCACAGTGGTTGAGAGTCTGCCTGCCAACGCAAGGGACATGCGTTCGAGCCCTGGTCTGGGAGGGTCCCACATGCCGCGGAGCAACTGGGCCCGTGAGCCACAACTACTGAGCCTGCGCGTCTGGAGCCTGTGCTCCGCAACAAGAGAGGCCGCGATAGTGAGAGGCCCCGCGCACCGCGATGAAGAGTGGCCCCCACTTGCCGCAACTAGAGAAAGCCCTCGCACAGAAACGAAGACCCAACATACCCAAAAATAAATAAATAAATGAATAAATAAAATTAAAAAAAAAAAAAGCTGTCATATTAAAAAAAAAAATTCTACGTGATTAATGAGAAGTATACATGAAGTATTTCTGCTTAATGAATAATGGTAACTGTCTGGAGGAAAAGCTCTTGCGTTTGAGTTTCAAGTTGAAATAGCTACTTTTTTTTTTTTTGGCTGTGTTGGGTCTTCCCTGCTGCGCACAGGCTTTCTCTAGTTGCAGGGTGCGGGCTTCTCATTGCAGTGGCTTCTCTTGTTGTGGAGCACGGGCTCTAGGTGTGGGCTTCAGTAGTTGCAGCGCGTGGGCTCAGTAGTTGTGGCTCGCAGGCTCTAGAGCACAGGCTCAGTAGTTGTGGCGCACGGGCTTAGTTGCTCCGCGGCATGTGGGATCCTCCAGGACCAGGGATCAAACCCGTGTCCCCTGTACTGGCATGAGGATTCTTAACCAATGCACCACCAGGGAAGTCCCACTTCTTTTTTTTTTTTTTTTAAAGAAGGAATAACAGAAAAAAACCATGGTTATTCAGGGTATTTGACAGACATTTTCTCAAAGATGAATAACGAGAGCCTATCATTTCAAGGAAAATAACTGATAGTATCTGTTGTTAATGATCAGATTTGAGCTTTCAAGCAAAAATGAGAATTGTATCCATCAGCAGAAACTTGATAGCTTCCCAATACCGATGAGACTGTTGATGATATTAATAAATGGTATTTGGAAGATCTGCTTACCTCAGTTAACCAGTATCTTCCAAATGACCAATTCATAAATGTTAAGAAACCATGCATGGGTAAAAAACCCATTTGAAGTGCAAGATAAATCAACGAGATTTTAATGTAATAGAACAGGAGAAGTTCGCTGATGTGGCTTCAGACTCCCCAATGCAATAACCTTTAAGTAACCGTCACCGATTGAGTTTTAGTGAAATACCAAAGAAGAAAGTCCACAATCATCTGCAAAGCTACTAAAATATTCCTACCTTTTTCAACCACATATTTGTGTGAGGCCACCTTTTCTTCACATATTTCAACTAAAAAAACATATAACAACAGACTGAATGCAAAGGCAAGCAGATATGATAATCCAGCTGCCTTCTATCAGGCTGGACATTCGATTTTCAAAAACGTAAATCAACACTCACCTTCTCACTAGATTTTTTTGAAAATATAACTTTTTCATTAAAATGTGTTACCTTAGCATACAATAAGTTTATTGTTATTATTTTACGTGATAAGTTTTTTTTTTAATTTCCTCAGGTTTAATCTCTAATACAATAAAAATATCGTAAGACAGCCTACAGAAACAAAATCTGTTGGGGTTTTAAGAGGGGAAAGGGATTCTTTTTTTCCCTCTTTGGGCATAATTTACTTTTTCACTGGCATAAATTAGAATCTGAAGGTGAAAAATTCAGAACCAATAGTGCAGCACTGTGATAGGTTTTCAGACCTTCTGGCACAGGGATCGTTATTAATAAAAACCAAATATGGATTTAACCGAAGTTGTTAAATATTATTCTGGGAAGGTGGAAGAGAATCAGAGTTCATCAAAATGGTTAATAAAAGTAAGACAGAAATGTGCTTGAAGCCACTTGCCAGCGATAAATACTTCAAAGATCTGGGATTCTACGTATCTCCCTAAGATAAGCCTTGTTTGATTCTAACGTGTTATGTCTGTCCTTCCTTACCGAACTGTGACCTCCTTAAAGCCAGAGATGCTTCTCCACCTCTAAATCCCCACAGGCCTCATCACAGCCTGTACCAAAGAGCAAGTACTGAACAATTATTTAACTCAATGAATGAATAAATGAATGAGATAATCCGATTCACAAAATTAGGTCATACTGCAGCAAACAACTGTCTCTTCCATTCTTAAAACCTATACAGCAGTACTGGAAAGTTATGTTTGAAATGAGAATGAGAGATCATTCAACGTATTCTGAAGTCAGTGAGTCTGTCATTCCAAGACCACTCTTCATCATGTAAACACACTGGAAACCACATAGAGACAACATTTTTCTTACCTGTTATAACTCTTGTTCTAACAGAGTAAGTGCAAGCACTCTGGAATTTCAACAACATAAAGATGTTTTTTCCTTGCCCCTACTTTCCCCCCCTCATCTCTGTCGATTTCTATGACCCTTTCGGTCCCTCTCGATGACACCTCACTTTTGTGCACCACTGCCCATCTTTAAGTTAGCACGACCAACAAAAGACCCTGACCAGTTCCCAGAACCTGCAGGGAAACTAGGGAAAAATAATCTTACCAATAGTATGATTCCCATAAAGGAGCTGCTCCAAAATTGCCGTTTTCCCCACAGATAACAAGCCACAAACCACAACCTTACAGCCCTTTCCCATCTTCTCTTAGGATATCACTGTGAAGAAAAGAGAAGATCTTTAAAACTGAGTACTGTTTAAAAAAAAAGAAAAAAGAAAAAAATCAACCTTTCCTTTTTCTTTCTTTCTGTGTTTAAATTTAATTAGTAATACATACACGGGGGGAAACTGCAAGTATAAAAAGAAATGTAGAATACGGTACATCCTTCCAAACCCCATTCCTGGTTCCCGTCCTCCCTTAATCAGTGTTACTAGTTTCCTACATATCTCTGCAGAGGTGACCTAGAGAAACATAAGAATACATGTATAGATATATGTTTGTTTTCAAACAGCATAAACACATCTTACACAAAGACTATTCCAATACTAATTAAGTCTATAGGAATCCGAACCGAATCCTAGATGAAGCAATCCTTGAACTGCCTGCTCGTCAATGTTTACCTGGAAAAATAAGCATTTAAGTAAAAATTTAAGGAGGCATGAAGATAAAAATTTGGACAGAGAATAGACATTATTTTTTAAAGAAGTATTAACACCATCAATGCGAACGTCAGTATTTTCTCAGGAGAGTGAGAAACTGGATTTGGGGCTGTCTTAGTCGTACTTCTTTTTGCGTCACAGTTCTTCATGCACTTCAAACTGAAAGAAAGGAAAACTCATTTCTCCTCGCTTCCTCACATATGCATGGAAGAGCGAGACTGGGTAACACTTTCTTGAATTTTCCTCAAACTTTTTATTTTCCAGAAGGCAAGGTACCAGCAGACAAGACAGAAAGGAAAAGGGGGCTCATTAAATAAAACAGAAAAACTTGGGAAGAGAAGTTAAAGTTCCACATTGTCTTTTGCCTCCTTTCCTCCAGTTCTCTTACCTAGAAGTGTGGAACATGCAACAGCGCTGACGAAAAAGCATGCCACGACGCCTTCAAGTCAGAAAACAACAACAAAGAAGTCCAAATGAGCATTCAAATAAAAGGGACGGTGGGCATCTTTCTGTATGTGTGTGCGCACGTGTGTCACACATCACTTTTTTTTTTAACCAACACCTAAAACATTAACAAATGAACTTCCTGTAAGTCTTCTCTACTCTGTTTTCCCAAAGTCTGTAAATTTTTTTTTATTGAGGTATAGCTGATTTCCAGTGTTATGTTAGCTTCAGGTGTACAACAAAGAGTCAATAATTGTATAGATTATACTCCATGCATAGTTATTATAAAATATTGGCTATCTTCTCTGTGCTGTACAATACATCCTTGTAGCTTATTTATTTTATACATAGGAGTATAATCCCCTACCCCTATCTTGCCCCTCCCCCCTGTCTCCCCCCACTGGTAACCACTAGTTTGTTCTCTGTATCTCTGAGTCTGTTTTCTTTTTTGTTATATTCACTAGTTTGTTGTATTATTTTAATTCCACATGTAAGTGATAACATACAATATTTGTCTTTTCTCTGACTTATTTCAATATGCATTAATACCCTCCAGGTCCATCCACATTGTTGCAAATAGCAAAATTTCATTCTTTTTTATGGCTGAGTAGTATTCCATTGTATATATTGATATCTTCTTTATCCATTCCTCTGTTGATGGACACTTAGGTTGCTCCCATATCTTGGCTGCTGTAAATAGTGTTGCAACAAACATTGGGATGTAGGTATCTTTTCAAATTTGCATGTTTGTTTTCTTTGGATATATACCCAAGAGTGGAAATGCTGGATCATATGGTAGCTCTATGCTTAGGTTTTTGAGGAACCTCCATACTGTTTTCCACAGTGGCTGCACCAGTTTACATTCCCACCAACAGTGCAAAAGGGTCCCCTTTCCTCCACACCCTTGCCTACGTTTGTTATTTGTAGACTTTCGGATGCTAGCCACTCTAACAGGTGTGAGGTGATATCTCATTGTGCTTTTGATTTGCATTTCTCTGATGATGAACGATGTTGAGCATCTTTTCATGTGCCTGTTGGCCATCAGTGTGTCTTCTTTGAAAAAGTGTCTATTTAGGTCCGCCACCCATTTTTAAATTGGGGTCTTTTTTATATTGAATTGTATGCGTTGTATTTTGGATATTAAGCCCTTAGCAGTCATATCACGTGCAAATATTTTCTCCCATTCAGTAGGTTGTCTTCATTTTGTTGATGGTTTTGTTTGCTGTGCAAAACCTTTTAAGTTTAATTAGGTGCCATTTGTTTATTTTTGCTTTTGTTTCCTTTGCCTTAGGAAAGAGATTCAAAAAAGTATTTCTAAGATTTATGTCAAAGAGTGTTCTGCCTATGTTTTCTTCAAGGAGTTTTATGGTTTTTGATCTTACCTTTAGGTCTTTAATCCATTTTGAGTTTATTTTTGTGTATGGTGTTAGGGAGTGTTCTAATTTCATTCTCTTACATGTAGGTGTCCAGTTTTCCCAGCACCACTTATTGAAGAGGCTGTCTCTTCTCCATTGTATATCCTTGCCTCCTCTGTCATAGATTAATTGTCAAAGTCCATAATTTCTTATGACCCAGATCAGCCATGACACTTATCTCCTGACATGAAAAAAAATTTTTTTTTTTGGCTGTGTTGGGTCTTTGTTGCTGCGCACGGGCTTTCTCTAGTTGCGGCCAGCGGGGGCTGCTCTTCATTGTGGTGCGTGGGCTTCTCATTGCGGTGGCTTCTCTTGTTGCGGAGCACGGGCTCTAGGCATGCGGGCTTCAGTAGTTCTGGCACGCGGGCTCTAGAGCACGGGCTCAGTAGTTGTGGCGTACGGGCTTAGTTGCTCCGCGGCATGTGGGATCTTCCCGGACCAGGGCTCGAACCCATGTCCCCTGCACTGGCAGGCGGATTCTTAACCACTGCGCCACCAGGGAAGCCCCTGACGTGAAAAATTGTAATGCTACCATTAGTGTACTGCAGTAATAACACAGCACTCATTTCCAGAGCATTATGCTACATTTTACCAGTAGATAAATAATCATCCCTTAGGTGATATAACCATTATTTCCTGGGTGGCACTCTTGGAATCTTTTTTGCTTCCTGGAGAACCACTTCTCTTAGGGGACTTTCTTTTCTTTATAATTTCCAAGTAATTGCAATAGAAAAATTCTCAAGTCTTTATTTATAAGGGCAGAGTTTTGTGTAACACTGATTATCTATGGTATGGTAACACCTATGTCAGCAACTATGACCTATTTTAAAAGGTTTTCTACACACACTTCTGAATTTATGATTAATGTCATCTCCTTTATCATAGGATTCTACTCTCTCTGAATATCGTGGTCTCCTGTAAGTTATACTATTGACTCTTTCTTTCAAAGGGTTTTTTTTTTTTTAAGGTAAGAAACGGATTTATTTAAACTGATTTATTTATTTATTTGGGGGCTGCGCTGGGTCTTTGTTGCTGCGTGCGGGCTTTCTCTAGTTGCGGTGAGCGGGGGCTACTCTGTTGCAGTGCACACACTTCTCATTGCAGTGGCTTCTCTTGATGCGGAGCAAGGGCTCTAGGTACGTGGGCTTCAATAGTTGTGGCACGTGGGCTCAGTAGTTGTGGCTTGCGGGCTCTAGAGCTCAAGTTCAGTAGTTGTGGCACACGGGCTTAGTTGCTCTGCGGCATGTGGGATCTTCCTGGACCAGAGATCGAACCCATGTCCCCTGCATAGGCAGGTGGATTCTTAACCACTGTGCCACCAGGGAAGTCCGGAAGTGGATTTATTTAGAGAGAAACATGCTCCACAGACAGGATGTGGGTCATCTCAGAAGGTGAGAAAGGCCCAAAGGGCTTTTAATAATAGTTAAAATTTAAAGGAAGTTGCCACGTAACTACGTGAGAAGAGGATAAGAAAGTGATGGTGGCACGCAGAACAATTCTGTTGTCAGAAAAGGTTGCCGTTGGAATCTAAATTCTGATTTTTCTATTGTTATTTCCCTTCCTCTGAAATAATATTAGGATCAGCAGATAAAGTTTGTTAAAAATATGCACTATTTTGTATTTGTGTGTGTGTAAGATAAATTGGGGGATTTGTTTCAGTATTTCAGAGAAGACTTCAAGGGCAAACAGTAAAAGCAACTGAAAAGAGGTAACTCAAACACTAGGTAAGGATTTTAAGGTTTTTTAGGATGGTGAGAGAAGGAAAGAAATAAAACAGATCATGGTAAATATTTTATACCATCAAAAAGAAAACAAAAATGAGAGGGTAAGTGTGATTAATCAAAGCACACCTGAAGCATTCTAGCTTCCTAGTTGTCTTCAAGTGGGAAACAATAATACTACATAAACCTGAAGATTAGGACTTCCCTGGTGGTGCAGTGGTTAAGAATCCGCCTGCCAATGCAGGGGACACAGGGTCGAGCCCTGGTCCGGGAAGATCCCACATGACGCAGGGCAACTAAGCCCGTGCGCCACAGCTACTGAGCGCATGCACCACAACTACTGAAGCCCGTGCTCCGCAACGAGAAGCCACGGTAATGAGAAGCCCGTGCACTGCAATGAAGAGTAGCCCCCGCTCGCCACAACTAGAGTAAAAACTGAAGATTAGTGACCTGCTTTACCATCAATTAAAAAATATGAATTCTTGAGACTTCCCTGGAAGTCCAGTGGTTAAGACTTCACCTTCTAATGCAGGGGATGAGGGTTCGATCCCTGGTCAGGGAGCTAAGATCCCACATGCCTCTCAACCAAAACACCAAACCATAAAAACAGAAGCAATATTGTAACCAATTCAATAAAGACTTTAAAAATGGTCCACATCAAAAAATCTTTAAAAAAAAAAAAAGAATTCTTGAAGTATAAACTACTGTGTATAAAATAAATAAGCTACAAGGCTACATTGTACAGCACAGGGAATATAGCCAATATTTTATAATAACTATAAATGGAATATAATTTAAAACTGAATCACTAAGTTGTACACGTGAAACGCATGTAATACTGTACATCAACTATATCTCCATAAAATTAATTTTTTAAAAGTATGTGTTCTGTAAAAAATTAATATCTAATGTAAGATTTTGAATGAAGAACATAAAATACACATACAAAACACTTTATTTTCTATATATGATCATGATGGCAGGGACTCACATTACATATAAGGAAGTTGTTCTCACACATATATATTCAACAGGTACAAATAAAACCTACTAAAAGCTTAGTTCTATAAGCATTATAATATTTCATAATTCCCAAACACAATAAATAGGCACCATTTCCTTCCAAATATAAAGGGAGGTCATCTGCGGCACCCTGAAAGGACAGGGAATCGCATGAATAGATCCTGGGGGTGGCCAAGCCTCTTATTAAACCCAGGTTTCAAGAGTTTGAAAGGCCCCAGAGTAGATGGATGACCTTTAAGGTCACTTCTAATACTGTAACACTATGAGAGCAGAAACTACTTACCCGGAAACTGCATCAACACGAGGTTAATACAAAAAGCAGTAGCTACAGCCACCTGTATAGTCCCTACCCTAAGAAACTGCTGGACAATACAATTCAATTTGTGACCTATTAATCCCTGACATTCTGATGTAAATGACTAAGAGTATGTGCTTAACAGGCAAAATCCAATGCAGTCTTAAATACATATTGCTTTGCTTTCCAGGCTAATCAATAATGTGGCTAGAGAATAAAAATATGATCTGATCCATTCTGCTGAAAACACTGAGCTTGGTCAGTATTCTCTTTGAAAAGCCATCAGAAAGCGCTACCCAGAATTGTCAGTACTTCTGTTCTTCCTTCTGTTCTTCTAAGGAAATCATTCTAGTTTTAAAGTAAAACACAACTTTTTAATGCAAACTGAAAAATATTATCACCAAAACACTGTTAACCTCATAAAGAGATGTTATAGATCTTATTATGCAAGCATCACAGGAAGAAAACCTCTACACTGTGTATTTGTTTATGTAAACATCATGGATTGTGTGCAATACTTTCACTTAGCCATAGATGAATACACTTTACATACATAAACACGTATTAAATGAGTTTTGCAAACAATACTGCACATAATGAAATACAATAAACAGATTCCAGTAACCATTCTTTCACTCATTCACTAAATATTTACTGAGGGATTATCCTAATGCCAGGCATTAGGGACAAACTAGGAGGCAAAATCAGAAATGATCCCTGCCCTCAGGAATCTCAAAATCAATTGAAAATACCAATCCAAATCTTGCAAAATTGCTAATTGAGAAACTGCAAACTGCAAATCAACAAACAAAACTGCAAAACCTAATTAAGAAATAGCAGTGATTAATCACATTGCCAGAATCTTCTTTCCAAATGATTATTCCACCTTTGTAGTCAATCGTTCTTGACTAATTTTCCTCACGACCCACATCTGATCCATCAATAAACCCTCTACCTTTCAAACACATCCAAGGCTGGACCACTTAGCACCTCCATCACTAATGAAGTAGTCCAAGGCACTACAGTCTCTCATCTGATCTCTCAAAGATGTCCACATCATAATCCCCCAAATCCATGAGTATTCTACTTTACATAGTAAAAAAAAGACTTCGTGGTTGTGACTAAATGAAGAACCTTGAGATGGGGAGATTATCCTGGATTATCTGAGTGGACTCAATGTAATCACAAGTGTCTTTATAAGGCAGAGACAAGAGTGGCAGAAGTGAGAGAGAGAGAGATTTGAAGATGCTATAATGCTGGCTTTGAAGATGAAGAGGCCAGGAACCAAGGGATGCAGGTGGCCTCCAGAAGCTGGAAAAGTCAAGGAAATGGAGTCTCCCCTAGCACCCCTAAAAGGAACACAGCTCGACTGACAACTTGATGTTAGCCTAGAGAGATTTCTGACCTACAGACCTATAAGACGATAAACGTGTACTCTTTATTTTTTTATTGTTTAATTTTTTGGCCGTGCCACGTGGCATGTGGGATCCTAGTTCCCCAACCAGAGATCGAACCCGTGCCCCCTGCATTTGAGGTGCAGAGTCCTAACCACTGGACCGCCAGGGAAGTCCCTTTGTACTCTTTTAAGCCAGTAAATTTGCTGTAATTTGTTATAACAGCAACAGGAAAATGAATACAACCTCCTAACCGTCCACACTTTTTCCCTTCTTCCTTTTAGCCTCAAACAATCTTTTTTTTTTTTTTTTTTTTCCCCTTTGGCCATGCTGCGCAGGCTTGCGGGATCTTAGTTCCCCGACCAGGGATCGAACCCAGGCCACGGCAGAGAAAGCTCTGAGTCCTAACCACTGGACCACCAGGGAATTCCCCAAGTGATCCTTTTAAAATGTAGGTCACATGAAGTCACGCTTCTGCTCAACATCGTGCCATGGTTTCCAATCTCAGAAAGTGTGAAAACCCAAAGTCCATAAGAACGTTCGTCTCTTTGATGTCACGGGCCAGTTTCCCCTATGCCTCCTTGCTGGTCCTGTATTAACGCAGGCACGCTCCAGCCCTGGCGCTCTTTTCTCTGACTGAAATCAGTCCCCACACCTCCAAGGTCTTTTCTCAAATGCCACTTCTCAACACTTACCGGAATATTCCATCCAAAATTTCCACCCCTGCCCCAACACGCCCTACCCGTTCCTTCCCCTTAATGTTTGTCCTTAACACTTATCACAGAGCATAATATACATTTTATGTTTATTGTCCTTTTCCAAGAAGCTAGAATTGCTGCAACGACCACTGCTACCATCCCAGCACCTGGGCACATATGAGGCCCTTCAGAAATATCTGTTGAATGAATCAATGCACCTGTGAGGGCTTTTACAACGGTAAAGCTGCAATTAAAAAAAAAAAAAAAAAAAAAAAGGATATTAGGAAATGGGGTAAAAAAAATAACCAAACCCGCTAATTTAGAAAATAAGAGTCTCTTAAACCTTCGCCACATTTAAACTTAGAATTTGTAAGAGAATTAAACCACATGATTTATCTAAAATGAAAATATTCTGGAGATGCAAAAAAGCTAGTAAATAAACTGTAAATAAAGGACGCAACACAAAACGCCTGCATTTTCTCGGCTTTTTTCCCCCAAAACACTCGCACCTGACGACCAGATTTTGGCAAATAAATATTTCGTCTTTCTAAAAAGACCGTGGTTCTGACGTAGCAAATCTGGGACCAGATCTGCACGCAGGAAAGGCACGGACCTGGGAAGGCGAGGACCCGCCTGCACCACCCCCTCCCCTCCCCCTCCCCTCCCCTCCCCCTCCCCTCCCCTCCCCCTCCCCTCCCCTCCCCTCCCCCCCTCCCCCCCTCCCCCTCCCCTCCCCTCCCCCCCAATCCTTTCGGTGCAAAATTCCTCAGAGCGGAGCCTGCAGCCCCAATTGCTCCGGGGGGGACAGACGCGGCTCCCACCGCCAAGCCCCCGCACCTCGAGCGCCCCACCTGCCGGCTGGGGCAGCGCCGCCGGGGCCCCCAGTTTCTGCGCGCGTCCGGGGAAAGCGGGGAGCCCGCAGCGGCCCCCCCCCCACCCCAGGTGAGGCGCCAGCAGCGCAAAGCGGCCCCGCCGGATGCCCCCGACAGACCCGCACGCCCCGCAGGCCCAGAGGAGAGCGGCGCGCGGGCTGCGGCCCCGGGAGCCCCGCCCCCAACTTGCCTCCTGGCGGCGGCGGGATGTCTGGACGCTCTCCAGCCCAGGCCTTGCCGCTGAAGGTCGCCGTCGGCTCGCCTCTGCCTCTCAGGCTCGAATCCCGGGGAGTGGGGGACGGTACCCGGGGGAAGGTTGCGCCCAATCCCGGCCGAACTCCGCCCAGCGGGCTCTCTGCCGGAACTACATGTCCCATGAGGCTCTGCGCGGCCGCCGCTTTCCACCGGAACGAGGCTCGCAGAGGCGGGGGAGGAGCGCCAAAGGGATTGTGGGAGAAAGGGTCCTTCCTTTCCGTTTGGCGGCAGCCATCAGGTAGGCTGTGGTGGGATATTGGCTATTCTATCCGCCGTGGATCTCTTTTCATGTTCGCCATCCAGGCTCGGGGACCCTGCGACCTCGGAGCTCCTCCTGTCTCCTGTGCGGCGCGGGTTCGGTCGGGATGCGGGGCAGCGCGGGCGTGGAGAGGCGGCCCCCGGAGCGGGCTGGGGGGAATGCTGTGATGGCGGCGCGAATCCGAGCTGGGGCCAGAGCGTGGAGGAGAGGGAGGCGTGGGGGCTGAGGGACGGGCGGGCGGGCCTGGGGCGTCCGAAAGCGAGGCCGGGGGGCTGGGGGGAGGGAGAGCTTTTCTTCGAGGAGTACCCCTTGGCGGTGGCGGTGGCACCTTCCCCTTGGGGGTCCCGGCAAGGCCTCTGCAGGCCGGGCCTGGGGCGCCGCCCGCCTCGGTCCCCCGCCCCCGGGCGCCCAGGGCCAGCTCGGTTCCTTCGTCCGGCAGCAGCGTGCGGGGCGCCGGGCTGGGCCGGCTGCGCCCCGCGTTCGTGCAGAGCCGTTTCGTGATCATCGGGGCTTTCCTTGTGGTCGGTGGCGGCTCGGGCGGGCGGACGGGGGCTTGTCGTTACACGTGAAAAGGATGATGTGTTTCTAATGCCTGGCTTACGGCAAAGGTGAGCCGAGATGGGCGCTTACAAGTACATCCAGGAGCTGTGGAGGAAGAAGCAGTCGGACGTGATGCGCTTTCTGCTCAGGGTGCGCTGCTGGCAGTACCGCCAGCTCTCGGCGCTGCACCGGGCCCCGCGCCCCACCCGGCCCGACAAGGCGCGCAGGCTGGGCTACAAGGCCAAGCAAGGTGAGCGGGCCCCGCGCGGAGGCCGGGCGGAGATGGTGCCCCCCGGGAAGGGCCGGGAAGCGCTGTCGGGGAGCCGTCCCGCTCGCCCAGGGCCTCGGCAGAAACCGGCTGCTGGCCTGAGATAACAGTCGGTGTCGGCGCCTTAGAGACAAGGCCCTGAGTCCTTCGCGCCCTTCTGTGGCCCTTTTCTCTGAATAGGTTATGTGATATACCGGGTCCGCGTGCGCCGCGGTGGCCGCAAACGCCCGGTCCCGAAGGGCGCCACCTACGGCAAGCCCGTCCACCATGGCGTCAACCAGCTCAAGTTTGCCCGGAGCCTGCAGTCTGTTGCCGAGGTAAGTGGGTTTCGAGGAGCGCTTGCGTTGACCGCCTCCCGGAGGAGGACGAGGATTTGGGCACCTTTCCTCGTGGTTCGTTTGTAGCCACGTGAGCCCTGTTGCGTTGAAAATGGGGTTGGGGGATTTGTTTTTGTTTTTTTACTAATCCCAGCGAGGAGTTGCTATCGGACTTTGTCAGTTTTTGTTGGGAACCTGTCTTTGTTCACGTAGAGGAAAGTGCTTTATGATCAGCGTGCATCCGTGGAACCTACGCTTTTAAAGGGCAGTAAACGTGGTCTTGAAGAGCACATCTCCCCAGGTGTTAGGGAAGGTGTGTTTGTTCGTACCACTGATGTCCTTTGCTCGGTAGGAAGCTGTCTTTCTCGGCTAGTCAGTTATGCTGTGCTCTGTTGTAGAGGTTGGCAAACAAGGGCCTGTTGCCCTCCACGAACTAAAAAGGTTTTGTGTTTCAAAGACAAGGCAAAGAAGACCATTCGGAAGAGACTCGTGGCCTTCACAGTTCTCTGTAAAACTTTGATAATAACCCTTCGATTGTGCTAGAAAAATGCATGGTTCCAGAGTACTAGATTTGGTTAGCCAGATACTAGCATTCATGTTTTACTTGGCAAGGAGGCAATAACAGAGAACGGTTTCAGATCTAAGCATGTCTGAGTCCTTTGTTTTATAGTAAGTCTCTACCTTATCGTACTTAGGGGCCCAGCGTCTGGGGAGCAAATCAATCTAAGGATGTTTATGTGTGTTACGTAGTACGTACATCTACCTTATCATAATGGTCCCTGCCTCTGGGGGGAATTCTTGCCGCCTGATTGGCTACTAGGATGTGTGGGAGGCTGACCTTGGGCCTTTGTTTCCTGTTCTAGGAGCGAGCGGGACGCCACTGTGGGGCCCTGAGGGTCCTGAATTCTTACTGGGTGGGTGAAGATTCTACGTACAAGTTTTTTGAGGTTATCCTCATCGATCCCTTCCATAAAGCTATCAGAAGAAACCCTGACACCCAGTGGATCACCAAACCAGTCCACAAGCACAGGGAGATGCGGGGGCTGACGTCTGCGGGCAGAAAGAGCCGCGGCCTCGGCAAGGGCCACAAGTTCCACCACACGATCGGTGGTTCTCGCCGCGCAGCCTGGAGAAGGCGCAATACTCTCCAGCTCCACCGCTACCGCTAATATAAGTAATGTTTGTAAAATTCTTACCTAATAAACAGTTTAGGACATCCACGTCTGCTTAAAAGTGTTTTTTAATCTGTCTGTTAAAACTAGTTGTCTGCAGATTGCTTCATTGAATGCATTGTCAAATTCTGAAAGTTAAAGTGCAATAATGTTTGAAGATTTTAAGTGATGGTGTATCTTGTTTCTAATAAGGGAAATGCCTTTGTTTTTGCTTTATTAGGCAGTTGATATGTCCGTGTTTAAAATGCTGTCTGGTAGCAATAGGTGTAAAATTCTGTAAAGGAGGAGCGCAGAAACTAGCCGTGTAGAGCTGTTGGTGCATGTGATGAAACCTACAGCCTTATTGGGGTGATGCGATGCTCTGCTGGTTTACTCTAGAGTGGCTGTTCTATGGAGTTTGGCAAGGACAAACTTTCAATTGGGTTTTCCTTGGAAATGTGAAGGATGTCGTGATCCTTTATCATGATCATAATGCCGAAAATTAAAGTTGACTAGGGCCCACGTTTTTAGACTTAATCTGCTATTCCATATATGTAACTGCTGCTTCCAAAAGGCGGAAAGTAAAGGAATGCCACCATTTTTTAAGAGAATTGAATAAACCTGTTGCAAAATGTTTCTCTTAAAAATTGAAACAAATCCTGGTTAACCCAAATTAAATTGCCTTGGCCTCGATGGTACCACTGAAGTTCACATAAAAGGTGGGAGCTCCTGGTTCAATCCCGTGACTCTGATCTGTAGAATACTTAACTTCATGCAAAATAGTCATGGTATTTACACTAGTGTATATTGAAACTGATGGAAATTGAACATTGGGTAAATGAGGAGGGAGTTTTTAACCCTAAGGTTTGTAAGCTAGTGATGCTAGGATTGGGAAATTGGTGTTCATCAGGTCCCTTTCAAGTGTGGGAGGATAGACGGGGCTTGGATCAAAATTGTAAATGTTTTATTTGTAGTATTAGTTTGTGACCCATTATGAAGTCTAAGCCACCTTGGGGAAAATAGGGTTGGTTTTATTTAAAAGTAACATTGCTAAGTCTAATCAGTGTTATCTTGGGCCAAGCCACTTTATCCACTCCCCTAGGGCTACTAAGAAGAGTCGTGTAGTTGGTGTCAATACAAGTTCAGTTGGTTTCTGATTTTATGTGTGGTCTACAGTTATTTTTCTCATCCCTGCTCGAACTACCCCCAAGAGCCTCACCGTTCCACAGACGTGCCAGGCCACCCACCGGTTGTGGTCGGGCGTACCACCACATTCTGCTTGCATCATGACTTCCCCTAGACTAAGCTTCTGTTTCCCAGGGTGGAGTTGAGTGTGTAGGAAATATGGAAGAGGAGTTGCCCCAGTTCTTTCCAGTTCTTGGTTTGCTATCTTAATAGGTAGTTTAATTTTGAAGTCTAATTGCTGGTTTTCTTGCAAACCAATTTTCCTCGTATTTTCTTCAAGGGTCTTTTAAAAGGCCCACTTAAACGATTTCCAGAAAACATGTTGCAGGCTCGCAAAACCTTTTGAGACCCAAATTCCTTCCCACTCAAAAAATCTTAAACCATATTACTTTGTGTGTAGAGGTGGTTCAACTATATATAATGATAGAATAAACATCTTATTAAACAAATGGACCTTCTGTTATCTTTTGTGATCTAATACTAATAATGTGCTTTAAAGTAAACCGAATACCCTGCAAAAAGGTACAAAACATGATGGCAGCAACAGTCAAGAATTTCAGGGAAAATAAAATGTATAGTGCTTAGTCTCAAGTTTTTCTCTCGGTTCTTTGGTCCTTGCATGAATTAGAAAAACTCATTTAATTTCCCAGCTATTCAGGATGCCGACTTAGGGAGGGGAGGGAGGATTCAGGCTGAAGGTCAGCGTTACGTATCTCCCAGAAGGGCTTGCTGCCCTACAGGTAGTCTACACAGCAGCTAGGGGATCACAGGAAACTAAAGCCACAAATAGCTTCTTCATGGTCTTCCCACTCCCACCCTGAAATCTCATGTACCTAGTGCTGTCCTCGTTCCATCTCATACACCCTTGCAGTTTCTCAGACACACCAAGCACTCTCTAATGCCTTTATCACGGGAAAACTCACCAGGCTTTCCCTGACTGCCTCACAAGCTGTACCTTTTTAATATTTCTAGATCAGCAGGTGGTTCAAACATACCCCGATTGATTCTATTAGAATTTTCTTCAGAGGTAGAGCAATTGGTTTCTTACAACCCCACAAGATGGAGGCACTGATTCTAACCCCCCTTTTGTCGATTAACAGACATAAAGATGAAGCAATTTGCTCAAGGTCACAGTGGCAGTGTGAATTCACATCCTCCATATAAACATTTTAAAATTTGGTGGGGCTTCCCAGCTGGTCTGGTGCTTAAGACTCCATGCTCCAAATGCAGGGGGCCCGGGTTTGATCCCTGGTCAGGGAACTAGATCCCACATGCATGCCGCAACTAAGACCCAGTGCAGCCAAATAAATATATTTTTTTAAATAAATAAAATTTTGATTAGGTAATACATTGGCATGGCTAAAAATCCAAAAGATAAAATAGGGACTACAATAGAAGTCTCCCTGCCCACCGCCATCCCCCCAGTTCCCCTTCTGGAGGCAAGCAATGGGATCAGTTTGTTTTTTCCTGATCATCAGGAGATACTTTCATAAATGTACAAACGTAATACATATGTATTTTTTTCGTTTTTACCCAAATGGTAGGATATTATACACATTGATTTTTTTCATGTGGTTATGTATCTCAGAGCTTATTCTATCTCAGTTCATGAAGAGCTTCCTCATTCTTTTTTATGACTGCATGGTATTCCATCATATGGATGTACCATCTTTTTTATGACTGCATGGTATTCCATCATATGGATGTACCATAAGTTGTTTAATGTGGACCCTTCTGATGATTATTTAAGATTTTTTCCAATCTCTTGCTTTTACAAAAAGTTTTTTACATATATCTTAGTTCATCTGTAGGATAAATTCCTAGAAGTAGAATGGCAGAGTTAAAAATTGTTGTGTATTGACAGATTCTGCTCTGCAGCCTGATAGAATAGTATTGTCTAGTTTTATTTTTGCACTTCTGAGTGTGGCAGAGGCAAAGCCACACACACACACCCCGTATCTTCCTCCCCACCCACCCAGGCGTACAGCTGAACTATGTTTACCAGGTGCCTTGTACATTTAGGTAGGGGTCTTAATGACGTTCTTGCTAACAGAATGGGAGCAGAAGTGATATATTACCTCCTTCAAGGCAATCAAGAGTTGGTATGCCAATGGAGGTCAATGATTTGTAGCTATAAGATGGAAGAAAAAGCTGCTCAACCCCTATCAGCCTGCACAAGTGAGAAAACTTTGTTAAGCTACTGAGTTAGGTGCATTTGTTCTTATGGTAGCATGGCCTAGTTTGACCCTAACTAATTCAATAAGTTGACCATGCTTTTTATATTTAAGAGTCTTATGTTTGCCTTACGGTGACCTTCCATTGTAATCCTTTGTCCATTTTTCTATCAAAATCCATACACCTGGGCTTCCCTGGTAGCGAGTGGTTAAGAATCCGCCTGCCAATACAGGGGACACGGGTTCGAGCCCTGGTCCGGGAAGATCCCACATGCCGCGGAGCAACTAAGCTCGTGCGCCACGACTACTGAGCCTGCGCTCTAGAGCCCAGCAAGCCACAACTACTGAGCCCATGTGCCACAACTACTGGAGCCTGCGCACCTATAGCCCATGCTCCACAGCAAGAGAAGCCACCACAATGAGAAGCCCACACACCACAACGAAGACCCAATGCAGCCAAAAAATAAATAAATATAAATAAATTTTAAAAATAATGATAAAAAAAATAAAACAAACCATAAAAACAAAAAATCCATGCACCTTTAAGTACCATGCCATATGAAATGAATTGGAGGGTGGCTGCTACCTTATTGCTGCCATGCTTCATCATTTCTCTGCTCTTAAGCTTCTTAAAGGTGACTTTATGTAGAATAAGTTCTTGAAAGTTCAACTCTTCATTTTATCCTTTCAATTCTAAGCTCTCATTCCATCTCTAAATTCTGAAATTCCTAAGGGAAATTAGTAGGTATACTGCATCAGTCAGGTAGACTAGATTAGGCTACAGTAACAAACAACCCCCAAATCTCGGTGGCTTAAAATAATAAAGGTTTATTTCTTGAACAAACTACATGTTCATAGATGGTTGGTCATGGTCCTCATTCCAGAAACAAGGCTACTGAAATAGCCACTACCTGGAACATTGCCAGGTGCCCATACAGCATGCCCTGGCTTTTAGAGCTTTTTCTCAGAAAGTTGTCTGAAAACAAGTCCCAAGGCTACACCTGAGTTCAAAGTGAGGGGAAGTGAAATCTCACCAGTAAGAGGGAGAACCAAATATTTGTGAACAGCCCAATGGCTAATCCATTTGATTTCCTTTTGTCCTTGTACACACTTGAGGTGTTGTGGAGAACAGTTTGTATACCAAGAGGGGAGCAGGAACCACTACATTCCACACTGGCAGAGAGGGGTACTTTATCACTGATATTGCTTAGAACTGTCAGCATATGATGATAATAAAAACAGACTTTTAATCAGCTTTTGTTGTTTTTAAATTCTCTACAGACAGCCCTCTGGTTCAGTTGATTCATTTGGCAAAATACGATTATCTGCACACAACTCTGCAACCAATTTACCTGCCACTTTGTTACGTGATAGCTTCTTTCCTATAAACCACAGACATATTTACTGAAAAATACATTAGAATTGCACTATCCCATACGGTAGCCATTAATCACCTGTGACTAAATTTAGATTTAAATTAAATATAATTTAGAAGTCAGTTCTTCGGTCACACTAGCCACATTTCAAGTGCTCAGTGGCCGCTTTGACTACCATATGGGACAGCACAGAAAATATTTCGGCGATCACAGCAAGTTCTATTATACAGTGCTACTGTAAACCCTTGACATTCTTTCTCCTTTTTTGTGGTATTTCTCAGTAGATAAAGATGAGGCATCTGAAGTCTGGTTTTCCCACACACAATGTGATGTTTAGATTTCATATTAGAATAGTATTTGTTGCTACAGATTTTTAAAGGGTGTAATGACCACTTCCTTTGCCCAGTTGGTATTGGGTTTTTAGAAGTTTTTAACAAGAGTTGTATCCCAACAGTACTAACTATAAAAAAAGAAGGAACCGCTACAACATCTTTTCTAGCAATAAAGATTTTGGTCTAGAAAGACCTAATTTCCCACTGGCTTCCACTGCCGGATACTCAAGTTTTATAAATACGCATCATTGCGAGAAAAAACAATTCTTTGTTTTTGTCCTGGAAGTGACAAGCTGCCTGACCAGGAGTGAGGTGACATGCAGCCTCCAGCTACATCTTGATGATCCCACAGAGACTCACCAGAAGTGGAAGTTTTTACCCAGGAACCCTTTCCCCATAGCCCACCACCAGCCTCCAGTTCAGCCTTGGGAATGTTGGCTGGACATTTAGAGCATTCGTAGATTTTAGCTCTTGTTATTCATGCTGCAGTGAATATCATCATTATACATATAGTTTTTTTTAATAAATAAATTTATTTATTTATTTATTTATTTTTGGCTGCGTTGGGTCTCCGTTGCTGCGCGCGGGCTTTCTCTAGTTGCGGTGAGTGGGGGCTACTCTTCGTTGCGGTGCGCGGGCTTCTCATTGCGGAGGCTTCTCTTGTTGCGGAGCACGGGCTCTAGGTGCGCGGGCTCCAGTAGTTGTGGCTCGCGGGCTCTAGAGCGCAGGCTCAGTAGTTGTGGCGCACGGGCTTAGCTGCTCTGCAGCATGTGGGATCTTCCCGGACCAGGGCTTGAACCCGTGTCCGCTGCATTGGCAGGTGGATTCTTAACCACTGCACTGCCAGGGAAGTCCCTATACATATAGTTTTCAACCATTTTTATATAGGAAAAATAAACTTACACTATAGCCTGTTAGTAAGAAACACTGATCAATTTCCTTAAAAAAAAAAAAATCTGCTGAAAAGGTAGTATAGTTAGCCTGTACCTTTAAAACTCATCATCAAAGCACTCAAATTTAATGAAGCAGTCAGAAAACACACCTCACAGCTCGCTCTCAAATCCTGGTATAGGGCAACTCACCATCCCTCCGAAACTGATTAATCATTTAATTTAATTGGTATGCTATGAACATCTGAACTCATTTATTTGCAATTCTCATTGTCATTTAGAGAGAGGTTCATTATCTGGCAGTCCTAGTTGATTTGGAAACAGTAATTGATGGGTAATGTAATTATCAGTCATCTAATCACTGAACTTCTTTCTATGAGACCGTGAACATACTATTTAGGTTCCAGAGGTCGATTATTAACTAAGCGAGGAAATTTCACTTATCAGAAAGGAAAATTCAAAAAATGATCATCCACATTAAAGAATTCAGCCCATTGGCTCCCAGTTGGATTCTGTGGGGAGGACCTGTTAGAATTCATTGCTGTCAACACATCTAGTATAATATTGTGATTAGAATGAAAAATGTTTAAATGCTCAGCCCCTCCTCCCAATTTAGTAGTTCTCTAATTTGTTCATTCTTGGTATAATGACTGCTCATAGATTTTGCCCCTCTATGCCCCATTCTGTTCTTTTTCTTTTCTCTTCTTATAGTCAGTCAGTGGAGAACTGGAGGCCCCCAGAGTCAGATCAAGAACAAAGCCGAGGACAAGACCAAGAGGGGCCAACCCCAAAGATAGAAACCACCACGAAAGCTGTTAGCTGCCAACTGAAAAGCTTTCCTGATGGAACAATGTAACAGTAGAAATTAATATGTCTAATTATGCCACAGTATCATGGATTATTTTTATGTGATTTGTAAAACACGTCTGAAGTTCTGAAAATGCTTTGACCAACAGCATTCTCACTGTTTCACAATGGTGCTCCTCATCACGTGACTCTTCATGAATGTCAGCAGGTGTTAGAAAAGCCACTGCCTTCTTGAATAAAATAGACGTTCATCTCAAGGTCTGGTAGATTTGGAACAGGCTTTAAGTGGGGTTGGGTACCTGGATTAGTCAAGACTCCTTTGACTTTCTAGGGCTCTTAGTGGTCACCACCATGACCTCCCCTTAATACTCTGCAGTGTGGCTGGGACCAGGAGAAATTATTTAAAGAGGATTTTATTGAATCTAGAGGGTAACAGGAAGGAAAGAACTAGGCAGACAGCCGACCAGAGAGTCTAGTTTTACAAGATAAGGAATACTTTTGGGGACCCACTCTGATGCCTTAGGCAAGCTCCTTAGTCTGTCTTGGGCCTGTCCCTCTCACAATAAACACAAGAGACAATGCTGTGCATTTGGGGCAGCAGTTAAGGGCGAGGGTGCTGGAGAGAGGTTGCTTGAGTTCAGACCCCTGCACTCCCATTTCCTGAACAAACTGTCTCGGGGAAGTGGCTTCAAGCCTTTAAATGTAAATTCTGTCATCTGTAAAGTAGGTCAAACAGTACACCCAGGGTTTGTCAGTATTTTTCCAGTTCCACCTGGGGAGAAGGAGTACTCCAAGAGCCTGGATGTCTAGATCAGACTTTGTAGACATAAATACTTCTGTAGAGGAACAAAGGGGTCTCTTCGGTCATGACGGCTTGCGTGAAATTCCTCTTCGGAGCCAATGACCTTCAGAATCCTGCATTTCTCCAAGCCACCACTTAATTGATAATTTGATCTTCCAGGAATAGCCCTTTTTCTGCAGACCATAGATCTAGATTGTCAGTTTATATATCACAGATATAAAATGTACTTACCTGAATACTGTTAGTTCCCACAAACCCTGCAGTCCCTCATAGTTCCTCAGTGAACTAACATTAAGTTGCTAAATACGTAAAGTGTCTTTAACTCCAATGTATGTCATAACTGACTTGTATATAAAAATACATCCTGCTGCATCATTGACAGGATCAGAAAAAAATTTTTATACTAATATTTTTCCCTAAAGAAGTTGAAATTTGAGATAGAAACGGATTCCAAATCAGGGATTCCTGTGCCAGTGGTTTATCACAGAAGTGCTCTCAGGGGAAGTCGACAGGGAAAGAGAAGCCAAGTCCCAGGGTGATTTCAGTCTTACAGGGAGCGGTTTCTGCCTGAGCCCACCGGGAACACTGCAGTGGAAGTTCTGCCTCGGAGTTTTGTCTCAGCTCACGGCCAGGAAGCTGGGCTTTCACACTTTTCCTGCACTGGCCATGGGCTGGGGCTGCCCAGGGGGAGAGTAAACCAGTAGACAAAGTGGCCCCTGTAGCTCTAGGGCGGCCTCCTGTGAGAGTCACAGGCGCCCAGAAGCTGAGAAGCGCAGCTAGAAGCAGTAACAGGATCCAGCGGGGTCTGACTGAGTACCCACAACGTCTGTCTCACAAAAGCACAGAGATTTCATTATCCTGTCTCTAGCTGGTTTTTTTGGTTTGTTTTTTCACGAGACCACTGTCATTATCAACAATTTCTTTGGCCAACGTTTCAAGTATAATAAAATCAGCGAACAGTTTTGCATGCATTAGCTAGCCTTGGATGTTTGGGAACGGTTCTTAAAATGTAACCAGTTTTAGGTAAAAAATGTTGCAGTGTGGTGGTTCAGAATACATTGGTACCTCTAGTGGGGGCATAATTATTTAATTACATGTAGTCTTTCCTATCGACAATGGTTTTCTATTTTATTTATTTATTTTTTTAATTGAAGTACAGTTGATTTACAATGTTGTGTTAGTTTCAGGTGTACAGCAAAGTGATTCAGTTATAAATATACATATACATTCTTTTTCATATTCTTTTTCCATTATGGTTTATTACAGGATATTGAATATAGTTCCCTGTGCTATACAGTAGGACCTTGTTGTTATCCATACAATGATTTTCTAATAGTCAACTAAATATTGTAATTTCCAGGCCAAGGATATTCACAAAGCTCTCACATATCTTAAAATGAATGAGAACATTCCTAACAAGCTTATCCTAAATCACTTTTTAAAAAATTATTTTGATAATTTTTTTTTATAATATCAACTTTACTTTTTAAATTGTTTTTTTAATTTTTGGCTGCGTTGGGTCTTCATTGCTGCGTGTGGGCTGTCTCTAGTTGGGGCGAGCGGGGGCTACTCTTCGTTGCGGTGCGTGGGCTTCTCATTGCGGTGGCTTCTCTTGTTGCGGAGCACAGGCTCTAGGCACGCGGGCTTCAGTAGTTGTGGCATGTGGGCTCAGTAGTTGTGGCTCGCGGGCTCTAGAGCGCAGGCTCAGTAGTTGTGGCACACGGGCTTAGTTGCTCTGCAGCGTGTGGGATCTTCCCGGACCAGGGCTCAAACCCGTGTCCCCTGCATTGGCAGGCAGATTCTTAACCACTGTGCCACCAGGGAAGCCTTCTATTTTTAAATATGCTTACAATGTGTGGGACTCTCAGACTTCTTAAGCATAATGCTAACAAGCAAGAATTTTTTTCTTAATTACAGAAAATTTGAAAAATACAGAAAATATAAAATTACCTGAATTCCACTATTCGGAGAGAGACATGTTATTTTGGTTTCTTTTATTCCAGTTTCTCTTTTTTTAATTAAAAAAAAATTATAGAATTTCCACCTTTTATAATGGTGGAATCAATAATTGGTGGAATAGGTAATCTGGACAACTCTCTCTCCAAGGACAACTAGAAAGGTAGAATACATTTTACATATATATAACATTCTCTCTCTCTCTCTCTCTCTCTCTCTCTCTCTTTTTCTCTCCATACACACCTAAGTATGTAAAGTAAATATAAGTACATAAAATAAAGTAAATATATATATACACACATATGTACAAGCTTTATATGTATGTATATATATGAGCTAACAAGCAATGGAGAATCACAGAACTCAGATCCAGGACAACACAGGGAATCCAGAGAGTGGGTAGCATTCAGAGCTGCTTCTGGAAGGGGTAGCTGAGACGCAGAGCAGCTTAGTGACACTCCGACATTTTCGCTGGGCTACGGGGACAAAGATGAAGGCATCCAGTTCCAAGCAGTACAGGAGGAGGGTGCTGATAAACCCTCTCAACTAGGGTTGGTATTCCCCCGCATCTGTTCTCCACAGAGCAGCAGGAATGACGTTTCTGGAACTAAGCACATCAGGCACTCTTTTGCTCAAAATTCTCCAGTGACTTTAAGTCTCAGAGTAAAAAATAAGAAACAAAAAAAAAAATTTTAGAAAACAAAAGGACTACAAGATTCCTACACTAGCCGTTCTCAACCCTGTTTTTGTGTCAAAAGGACCCAACACCCTCTTCTTTATAATAGGAATTTATAATGCCCCCTTGACTACCATGATACGAAATTTATATATCACAGCTAATCTACAAATGTAATTTCAGAAAAATCAACATAATGCCCAAACTGTAATATGAAGGAAAAATAAAAGTAATCTATAATAAAACAATATGTATTGTAATATGTAAATTTCTGCATACAACTGGATCAGAAAGTATTACAAACTAGTAAGAAGGTGTTTATACCTTTATGCAGAATTCCTGTGAATACAACCTGATGCACGTGTTTATTCTATCAGCCTCTCAAATACCATAAACAGTGTTGCCTTCCATGATCTGATTTCTGAATGGTTTAAAAACTCTTGGTAAAGTTCTAAACAAAACCAACAGCAAGCTTCCCTTCCTTCACAAGGTAGTTACATTCCTAGAAAACACAGTATATATTCAAACTGTGCAAAAAGCAGTTTGTGTTTATATGTGGAATGAAGTTAAGTTCTAGGCTCATAAAATAAAACAGATTTTTCAACTTATCTACAAAACAGAAAGAGAGTCACAGATGTAGAAAACAAACTTATGTTTACCAGGGGGGAAAGGGGGGAGGGATAAACTGGGAGATTGGGATTAACATATATACACTACTATATGTAAAATAGATAACTAATAAGAACCTACTGTATAGCACAGGGAACTCAATACTCTGTAACAGCCTATATGGGAAAAGAATCTAAAAAGGAGTTGATATACGTATATGTATAACTGAATCACTTTGCTGTACGCCTGAAACTAACACAACATTGTAAATCAACTATACTTCAATAAAAAATTTTAATCTAATTTAATTTAAAAAAAGAAAAAAGTAACACAGTGGCTATTCGTTCCTGGCCCCAAAGACTGTCTCATTTTTCCTCCTACTGGGAAATGCACAGAGACAGGGTGTTTTCTATCTAGTCTTCACCTGACACTGTGATGTTTATTATTAGTCAACGGGGCCTGCCACTGGTTTTTGAAGTTTTTGTGAATGGAGAAGTTAATTTTGAGGGGAGAGATTGGTAAGAACCTCTGTAAGTTATATCACCCCAAAGCCAATTGACTACAGACGGTTAGAAATCAGCTTGGCTTAGAGCCCTCAATTCTCCTTGTAATGTGAGATGTCTATGGACCCCAAACCTCACAACTAAATGGAAGTGTCAGAAGTGATTATAGGTCTGGCAGAGTTTCTGAGGGATGTTTTGAGTTAGTCACAGCAGGCAGCCTTCCAATAATAGCTATTGTGAGAATGCCTATCAAATTGGGCTCAAAAAAGGGTATTCAATAAATAAAGAAATCAAAGAATGAAATTCCAGCCATTTCCATACTATACTATAGATAAATGATACCTGGAGGAGGTCCTGGTCTTTTTTTTTTTTTTTTTTGGAGTACAGTTTTTTACAATGTTGTCTTAGTTTCAGGTGTACATCAGTGACAGTTATTGCTTGCTTGTTTTTTTTTTTTGAATTTTATTTAATTTTATACAGCAGGTTCTTATTAGTTATCTATTTTATATGTATTAGTGTATACATGTCAATCCCAATCTCCCAATTCATCCCACCACCATCCCCCCCTGCTACTTTCCCCCCTTGGTGTCCATACGTTTGTTCTCTACATCTGTTCTATATTTTTGCACTGCAAACCAGTTCATCTGTACCATTTTTCTAGGTTCCACATACATGCGTTAATATACGATATTTGTCTTTCTCTTGCTGACTTACTTCACTCTGTATGACAGTCTCTAGATCCAGCCACGTCTCTACAAATGACCCAATTTCGTTCCTTTTTACGGCTGAGTAATATTCCATTGTAGATATGTACCATATCTTCTTTATCCATTCATCTGTCTATGGGCATTTACGTGGCTTCCATGTCCTGGCTATTGTAAATAGTGCTGCAATGAACATTGGGGTGCATGTGTCTTTTTGAATTATGGTTTTCTTAGGGTATATGCCCAGTAGTGGGATTGCAGGGTCATATGGTAATTCTATATTTTGTTTTTTAAGGAACCTCCATACTGTTCTCCATAGTGGCTGTTATCAATTTACATTCCCACCAACAGTGCAAGAGGGTTCCCTTTTCTCCACACCCTCTCCAGCATTTATTGTTTGTAGCCTTTTTGATGATGGCCATTCTGACTGGTGTGAGGTGATACCTCATTGTAGTTTTGATTTGCATTTCTCTAATAATCAGTGATGTGGAGCAGCTTTTCATGTGCCTCTTGGCCATCTGTATTTCTTCTTTGGAGAAATGTCTATTTAGGTCTTCTGCCCATTTTCTGATTGAGTTGTTTGTTTTTTCATATTGAGTTGCATGAGCTGTTTATATATTTTGGAGATTAATCCTTTGTCTGTTGATTTATTTGCAAATATTTTCTCCCATTCTGAGGGTTGTCTTTTTGTCTTGTTTGTAGTTTCCTTTGCTTTGCAAAAGCTTTGAAGTTTCATTAGGTCCCATTTGTTTATTTTTGTTTTTATTTCCATTACTCTAGGAGGTGGATCAAAAAAGATCTTGCTGTGATTTATGTGAAAGAGTGTTCTTCCTATGTTTTCCTCTAAGAGTTTTATAGTGTCCAGTCTTACATTTAGGTCTCTAATCCATTTTGAATTTAGTTTTGTGTATGGTGTTAGGGAGTGTTCTAATTTCATTCTTTTACATGGAGCTGTCCAGTTTTCCCAGCACCACTTATTGAAGAGGCTGTCTTTTCTCCATTGTATATTCTTGCCTCCTTTGTCATAGATTAGTTGACCACAGGTGCGTGGGTTTATCTCTGGGTTTTCTATCCTGTTCCTTTGATCTGTAGTTCTGTTTTTGTGCTGGTACCATATTGTCTTGATGACTGTAGCTTTGTAGTATAGTCAGAAGTCAGGGAGTCTGATTCCTCCAGCTCCGTTTTTTTCCCTCAAGATTGCTTTGGCTATTCAGGGTCTTTTGTGTCTCCATACAAATTTTAAGATTATTTTGGTTCTAGTTCTGTAAAAAATGCCACTGGTAATTTGATAGGAATTGCATTGAATCTGTAGATGGCTTTGGGTAGTACAGTCATTTTCACAATATTGATTTTTCCAATCCAAGAACATGGTATATCTCTCCATCTGTTTGTGTCATCTTTGATTTCTTTCATCAGTGTCTTATAGTTTTCTGAGTACAGGTCTTTTACCTCCTTAGGTAGGTTTATTTCTAGGTATTTTATTCTTTTTGTTGCAATGGTGAATGGGATTGTTTCCTTAACTTCTCTTTCTGATCTTTTGTTGTTAGTGTATAGGAATGCAATAGATTTCTGTGCATTAATTTTGTATCCTGCAACTTTACCAAATTCATTGATTACCTCTAGTAGTTTTCTGGTGGCATCTTTAGGATTCTCTATGCATAGTATCATGCCATCTGCAAACAGTGACAGTTTTACTTCTTCTTTTCCAGTTTGTATCCCTTTTATTTCTTTCTCTTCTCTGATTGCCATGGCTAGGACTTCCAAAACTATATTGAATTATAATGATGAGAGTGGACATTCTTGTCTTGTTCCTGATCTTAGAGGAAATGCTTTCAGTTTTTCACCATTGAGAATGATGTTTGCTGTGGGTTTGTCGTATATGGCCTTTATTATGTTGAGGTAGGTTCCCTCTATGCCCACTTTCTGGAGAGTTTTTATCATAAACGGGTGTTGAATTTTGTCAAAAGCTTTTTCTGCATCAGTTGAGATGAGCATATGGTTTTTATTCTTCAATATGTTAATATGGTATATCACATTGATTGATTTGCATATATTGAAGAATCCTTGCATCCCTGGGATAAATCCCACTTGATCACAGTGTATGATCCTTTTAATGTGTTGTTGGATTCTGTTTGCTAGTATTTTGTTGAGGATATTTGCATCTATATTCATCAGTGATATTGGTCTGTAATTTTCTTTTTTTGTATTATCTTTGTCTGGTTTTGGTATCAGGGTGATGGTGGCCTCATAGAATGAGTTTGGGAGTGTTCCTCCCTCTGCAATTTTTTGGAAGAGTTTGAGAAGGATGGGTGTTAGCTCTTCTCTAAATGTTTGATAGAATTCACCTGTGAGGCCATCTGGTCCTGGACTTTTGTTTGTTGGAAGATTTTTAATCACAGTTTCAATTTCATTACTTGTGATTGGTCTGTTCATATTTTCCATTTCTTCCTGGTTCAGTCTTGGAAGGTTATGCCTTTCTACGAATTTGTCCATTTCTTCCAGGTTGTCCATTTTATTGGCATAGAGTTGCTTGTAGTAGTCACTTAGGACGCTTTGTATTTCTGCAGTGTCCATTGTAACTTCTCCTTTTTCATTTCTAATTTTATTGATTTGAGTCCTCTCCCTCTTTTCCTTGATGAGTCTGGCTAAAGGTTTATCAATTTTGTTTATTTCTCAAAGAACCAGCTTTTAGTTTTATTGATCTTTGCTATTGTTTTCTTTGTTTCTATTTCATTTATTTCTGCTCTGATCTTTATGATTTCTTTCCGTCTACTAACTTTGGGTTTTGTTTGTTCTTTTTTCTCTAGTTCCTTTAGGTGTAAGGTTAGATTGTTTATTTGAGATTTTTCTTGTTTCTCGAGGTAGGCTTGTATTGCTATAGACTTCCCTCTTAGAACTGCTTTTGCTGCATCCCATAGGTTTTGGATCGTTGTGTTTTCATTGTAATTTATCTCTAGGTATTTTTTCATTTCCTCTTTGATTTCTTCAGTGATCTCTTGGTTAGTAACATATTGTTTAGCCTCCATGTGTTTGTGTTTTTGACGTTTTTTTCCCCCCTGTAATTGATATCTAATCTCATAGCGTTGTGGTCGGAAAAGATGCTTGATATGATTTCAATTTTCTTAAATTTACCGAGGCTTGATTTGTGACCCAAGATGTGATCTATCCTGGAGAATGTTCCGTGTGCACTTGAGAAGAAAGTGTAATCTGCTGTTTTTGGATGGAATGTCCTATAAATATTAATTAAATCTACCTGGTCTATTGTGTTATTTAAAGCTTGTGTTTCCTTATTAATTTTCTGTCTGGATGATCTGTCCATTGGTGTAAGTGAGGTGTTAAAGTTGCCCACTATTATTGTGTTACTGTTGATTTCCTCTTTTATAGCTGTTAGCAGTTTCCTGATATATTGAGGTGCTCCTATGTTGGGTGCATATATATTTATAATTGTTATATCTTCTTCTTGGTTTGATCCCTTGATCATTATGTAGTGTCTTTCCTTGTCTCTTGTAACATTCTTTATTTTAAAGTCTATTTTATCTGATGTGAATATTGCTACTCCAGCTTTGTTTTGATTTCCATTTGCATGGAATATCTTTTTCCATCCCCTCACTTTCAGTCTGTATGTGTCCTTAGGTCTGAAGTGGGTCTCTTGTAGACATCACATAAATGGGTCTTGTTTTTGTATCCATTCAGTGAGCCTGTGTCTTTTGGTTAGAGCATTTAATCCATTCATGTTTAAGGTAATTATCGATATGTATGTTCCTATTACCATTTTCTTAACTGTTATGGGTTTGTTTTTGTAGGTCCTTTTCTTCTCTTGTGCTTCCCACTTAGAGAAGTTCCTTTACCATTTGTTGTAGAACTGGTTTGGTGGTGCTGAATTCTCTTAGCTTTTGCTTGTCTGTGAAGCTTTTGATTTCCTTGTCGAATCTGAATGAGATCCTTGCCAGGTAGAGTAATCTTGGTTGTAGTTTCTTTCCTTTCATCTCTTTAAATATATCGTGCCACTCCCTTCTGGCTTGTAGAGTTTCTGCTGAGAAATCAGCTGTTAACCTTATGGGAGTTCCCTTGTATGTTATTTGTCGTTTTTCCCTTGCTGCTTTCAATAATTTTTCTTTGTCTTTAATTTTTGCCAATTTGATTACTATGTGTCTCGGTGTGTTTCTCCTTGGGTTTATCCTGTATGGGACTCTCTGCGCTTCCTGGACTTGGGTGGCTATTTCCTTTCCCATGTTAGGGAAGTTTTTGACTATAATCTCTTCAAGTATTTTCCCAGGTCCTTTCTCTCTCTCTTCTCCTTCTGGGACCCCTATAATACGAATGTTGTTGCATTTAATGTTGTCCCAGAGGTCTCTTAGGCTGTCTTCATTTCTTTTCATTCTTTTTTCTTTATTCTGTTATGTGGCAGTGAATTCCACCATTCTGTCTTCCAGGTCACTTATCCGTTCTTCTGCCTCAGTTATTCTGCTATTGATTCCTTCTAGTGTATTTTTCATTTCAGTTATTGTATTGTTCATCTCTGTTTGTTTGTTCTTTAATTCTTCTAGGTGTTTGTTCTTTAATTCTTCTAGGTCTTTGTTAAACATTTCTTGCATCTTCTCGATCTTTGCTTCCATTCTTTTTCCAAGGTCCAGGATCATCTTCACCATCATTATTCTGAATTCTTTTTCTGGAAGGTTGCCTATCGCCACTTCATTTAATTGTTTTTCTGGGGTTTTATCTTGTTCCTTCATCTGGTGCAAAGTCCTCTGCCTTTTCATTTTGTCTATCTTTCTGTGAATGTGATTTTCTTTCCACAGGCCACAGAATTGTCGTTCTTCTTACTTCTGCTGTCTTCCCTCTTGACTCAGTTATACATATACATGTATCCACTTTTTTTTGGATTCTTTTCCCATACATGTCATTATAGAGTATTGGGTAGAGTTCCCTGTGCTGTACAGTAGGTCCTTATTAGTTATCTATTTTATATATAGTAGTGTGTATGTGTCAATCCCAATCTCCCAATTTATCCCTCCCCTCCTTTCCCCTTTGGTAACCATAGGTTTGTTTTCTACATCTGTGACTCTATTTCTGTTTTGTAAATAAGTTCATTTGTATCATTTTTTTTTTAGATTCTGCATATAAGTGATATCATATGGTATTTGTCTTTTTTTTATATATAAATTTATTTATTTATTTATTGGCTGTGTTGGGTCTTCATTGCTGCACGCGGGCTTTCTCTAGTTGCGGCGAGCGGGGGCTGCTCTTCGTTGTGGTGCGTAGGCTTCTCATTGTGGTGGCTTCTCTTGTTGCAGAGCACAGGCTCTAGGTGCGCGGGCTTCAGTAGCTGTGGCACGCGGGTTCAGTAGTTGTGGCACACGGGCTTAGTTGCTCCACAGCATGTGGGATTTTCCCGGGTCAGGGATCGAACCCCTGTCTGCTGCATTGGCAGGCGGATTCTTAACCACTGCACCACCAGGGAAGCCCTAGGTATTTGTCTTTCTCTTTCTGGCTTATTAGTATGATAATCTCTAGGTCCATCCATGTCGCTGCCAATAGGATTATTTTGTTCTGTTTTATGGCTGAGTAATAGTCCATTGTATATATATATATACCACATCTTCTTTATCCACTCCTCTGTCTGGAGGTCCCTGTCTTAACATGAGATTTCATGAGCTGAAGTGTACAACCTTAATGAAACAATCCACATGAGAACTACCTATTATCGCCCGCCGAAAACTAACTTCTGTTGTTTTATAAAGAAAGGGGCAGAGAGGATTACAGGGGCCTCTCATTGGGAAGAGCAGGAACTAGCGTGTGTTTCACTTTTACCCCTTCCTCCAAAAAGGGGTGTTTCTTCTCCTTTGGGTGTCAGTAACATCACTGTTCATAGGATCATTCCACACTTATTTGTGGTGGGCAGAATCATGCCCCCTCCCAAAGATGTCCCGCCCTAATACCCTGTGAGTATGTTAAGTTACAAAGCAAAGGGGGATTAAGGTTGCAGATGGAATAATGTTGCTCATCAGCTGCCCTTGTGATGGGGAGATTACCTGGGTGGGCCCAGTGTGATCACAAGGGTCCTTTCAATACAAGAGGGAGGCGGACGAGCATGAGTGTCAGAGAGATGGCAAGGTGAGAAGGACTTGGCCTGACATTGTTGGTTCTGAAGATGGACGGGGAGAACACGCCAAGGACTGTGGGTAGCCTCTAGAAGCTGGGAGAGGCCAGAAAACAGATTCCCCCAGAGGCCCCGGAAAGGAATGCAGCCCTGCTGACACCTTGATTTTACTTTATTTTTAAAATTTTTATTGGAGTACAGTTGCTTCACAATGTTGTGTTAGTTTCTACTGTACAACAAAATGAATCAGCTATACATATACATACATCCCCTCTCTTTTAGATTTCCTTCCCACGTAGGTCACCACATTGCATTGAGTAGAGTTCCCTGTGCTATACAGTAGGTTCTCATTAGTTATCTATTTTATACATAGTATCAATAGTGTATATATGGATTGACACCTTGCTTTTAATTCATGGAGAGCCTGTTAGACTTCGGACCTACAGAACTGTAAGACAGTCAGTGTGTCTTTTGTCAAGCGCCATTCATGGAGAGCCTGTTAGACTTCGGACCTACAGAACTGTAAGACAGTCAGTGTGTCTTTTGTTAAGCGCCAAGTTTGTGGTCACTGGTTACAGTAGCGGTAGGATGCTCACACAGTATTTCTCTGCTGTCCGCGTGTGTCACTATTCTGTCTCCCACCCCACACCTCCACACGCTTCTCCTCACTGTGGCCACTTTGTGAATCACTCTATGCTAGTGGTTCTCAATGGGGGTAATTTTGTCCCCCCCAGGGGACATTTGGCAATGACTACAGATATTTTTGTCACACTTGGGAGTTGGGGGTTTGCTACTGGCATCTCAAGAGGGTAGAAGCCAGGGATGCTGCTAAACATCCTATAATGCACAGCACAACTCCCCCCCACCACCCCACACTGCCCACAACAAAGAATTATCCAGCCCCAAATGTCAATAGCACCACTCCGCGAAAACCCTGCTCATCACATACATCAGCTTATACATAGAATATATGGGGCTGGGGGGTAAGGGCCTACATCCAACCCCCACTCCTCCTCCCCTCCCCTTGCCTTTTTTTTTTTTTTTTGCCTTGCTTTATTTATCCCATGCATTCTCAAAGGGCTAAGGTAGTATTGCCCCCAAGGGAGTGAAAATTGGTTCTTGAAGGGCAAAAAAAAGAAAAACAGACATTACGATACTCTGTGGCCCTCTGAAACTCAACCCCAACTGACAAAATCTTATTCTTTGCTACTTATTTCTCCCTTTACATAGAATTTAAATGATGTTTAATTTTTTTCCCCTTAGGTGAGTGATAATGAAAAAAAAATTGAGAAATACTGTCTTACACTAAAGTGTGTCATCAGTCCTTTCCAGTGATGGTCTTTTCTTCTGATCTGTTTTGGTTAGGTTTACAGGAAACTTACCCATAAGCTATTAGAGTAGTTGTGTAGCAGAGAACATTCACGAATAAACGTTTTTGCAAGCTAGTAAAATTTTTTAAATGTGCATGCTTATGAATTTTTTAAAATGTACATAAAGCTGTAAAAACTTACTGTTCAACTGTTAACATCTCATTGAAGATGTTTTATCCTGTTTTTTACCTCTCCTTCTAGGACAAGTCATTAATTTGAAGAAGGAAAATCTAGTAGAATGCCACAGTAATGAATATAGAACCACAAATACTAGAAATTCTAAAATAGAATATTTTCAGTTTCACACCACATAATGCTTTTGTTTTCTGTTAAGCAATACTCCAGAATTTACCTATAATAAATGTTAACAATGCCTAAGAGAGATTTCTTTTTCTTTTTTCTTTCAGCGACATCAATAGTTTAATGGATGGGGGTTAAGAGAGGTTTCTAAAGTTAGCTCAGGAAATGGCAAAATATGGACTTCCCTGGTGGTCCAGTGGCTAAGACTCAGCACTTCCAACACGCAAAGCGCAGGCTCAATACCTGGCTGGGGAACTAAGATCCCGCATGTCGCACAGCACGGCCAAAAAAAAAAAAAAAGGCAAAGTAATGACCTGGACTTTACATTAGGCCAAAAGAAACGGCGAAGCGTTTGTATTTGTGTGTGTGTAATAGGGGAGAACAAATCTGACTCCATATTGGATCCATTTCTTTTACATTAACCTTCGTATTCTATTGCTTTTGCTACAAGTTAATCACTAAAGGGATGTTGCCTTTAAGCTTAAATTCTACATAATGGCCCATCTCTGGGAACCCTGCTCCCCAGATAATGAGCGTTAAGCTAAAATACCTCTGTTTAGCTCACAGGAAACATCCTGACCAGGCCCACCTGTGAATGACGGCAGGAAGGGAGAAATTAACACACCCCCTCTGGAAGCTGACTGGAACCAGGAAATGTTTGACTTTACTCCCTCCTTTTTTAGTAGAAAATAAGCCTGAATTCTAACTCGGGCAAGATGGTTCTTTGGGACATGGTCCACCATCCTCTCGGTCTGCTGGCTTTCCAAATAAAGTCACTATTCCTTGCCCCCAACAACTCATCCTCAATTTATTGGCCTGTTTTGCAGCGGGCAGTATGAGCTTGGACTCAATAACATGTGTATCCTTTGTTCTTTCCTTCCTTCCATCATTTATGTGCAGAAACTTTTTTCACAAAGAAAGAGGAAACATCTTCTTACCTTTCCTCACCTCCAAACAAACCACTGCAACAAACCAAAACCAAACACCAAGTGTAATTTTATCCTTATGTTTTGTCACAGGTATAAAGTGAGAAGGAAGCCTGTGTCTTAGGCAGCTATGGCCCATGCTATCATAATGACACTTGCGATATCGGTTCTTTGAGTGATTAAATGATTACTCAGTTATTAGAATGATGTCATTCTGTTGCAATTCCTCCGGCTATTTTGCTTTCATACTGCTAAAAATTTAAGTCTCAGCTTGAACTTTTATTTGTGCTGAGATCAGCCCTGTGGATTGCCTCATTATACAGTGCCTGCAGGGGTGGCACTTCTGGGCAGGCAGCCAGCAGTCTCGGGTCAGCAGGAGCGATTTCAGCTCAATTTACAAAGCAAAAGAAAGGGATCCAGTTGACCTATAAGCGCCAACTCTGCAAGAATTAGTGCTTACCAAAATGGTGATTATTCACAGCTTGCCCATCTTCCTGAGAGGACATTCTTCAGAGATTTTATTCCTCTTCTTTCAGTGAAAGCATCCATTCTTGCTCTCTTGTTAAAAAAAAAAAAAAAAATTCAGAATATCAGAAGACTTATTATCTAATAGGCTTTCTAAAAATTGATAAAAGATTGCTTAAGGGATGGATTTAGTAATAAATGATTTCTAAATCCTGGGAGAACATTAAAGTAAAACAGTGCTGATTGCCCAGAAGGACCTACTCCAATCTAATCTGCTCAAGTTTTCTTTTGTACCTTGAAGGTGATTTTAAAGATTTCTTGTCCTTCAGGTTGTTCTTGCAGGTTATGCAAGCAAAGATGAACTGGGTAAAGTCAGCGTCTGAGAGTGGAATTCAGCCTCTCTGATGCCTACCAAAGCGTCTCCATTCACCAGAACATAAACTCAAACGCTCTATGAACATTGCTTTCCTTTTCCTCATCTGACCGCAGTGACTTTTTGGTGTCTGTATTTGTTCTCTATTGATTCTGTAACAAGGTACCGCACATTTAGTGTCATAACACAACACAAATTTATGATCTTGCAGTTCTGGAGGTCAGAAGTCCAAAGTGGGTCTTGCGAGGACAAAATCCAGGTATTGGCAGGACTGCATTTCTTTCTGGAGGCTCTAGGGGAAGATCTGTTTTTTTGTCTTTTCCCGCTTCCAGAGGCTGCCCCCATTCCTCGTTTGTGGCTTCCTTCCATCTTTAAAGCCAGCAGTGGCCGGTCTGGTCTTTCTCAGCCTGCCAATACCTCATTTAAAGGACCCTTGTGCAGAAGACCTAAATAGACATTTCTCCAAAGAAGATATACAGATGGCCAAGAGGCACATGAAAAGATGCTCAACATCGTTAATTATTAGAGAAATGCAAATCAAAACCACAATGAGATATCACCTCACACCAGTCAGAACAGCCATCATCAAAAAATCTACAAACAATAAATGCTGGAGAGGGTGTGGAGAAAAGGGAACCCTCTTGCACTGTTGGTGGGAATGTAAATTGATACAGTCACTATGGAGAACAGTATGGAGGTTCCTTAAAAAGCTAAAAATAGAACTACCATATGACCCTGCAATCCCACTACTGGGCATATATCTGGAGAAAAATTTGGTTTGAAAGCATACATGCACCCCAGTGTTCATTGCAGCACTATTTACAATAGCCAAGACATGGAAGCAACCTAAATGTCCATTGATAGATGAATGGATAAAGAAGATGGGGTACATATATGCATTGGAATATTACTCAGCCATTAAAAAGAATGAAATAATGCCATTTGCAACAACATGGATGGACCTGGATATTATATACTAAGTGAAGTAAGCCAGAGAAAGACAAATATCATGTGATAACGCTTACATGCAGAATCTAAAAAGAAATACAGATGAACTTATCTACAAAACAGAAACAGACTCACAGACTTAGAGAATGAACTTGTGGTTACCAGGGGGGAAGGGTTGGGGAGGGAGGGATAGACTGGCAGCTTGGGATTGACACGTACACACTGCTATATTTAAAATAAGTAACCAGCAAGGACCTACTGTATCACACAGGGGACTCTCCTCAACATTCTGTAATAAATGGAAAAAGAATTTGAAAGAGAATAAAAAACAAAAAACAAACAAACAAAAACCCTTGTGATTACACTGGGCCCACCTGGATAATCCAGGCTGATCTCTTTGTTTTAAGGTCAGCTGATTAACAACCTGAATGCCATCTGCAACCTTAATCCCCCTGTCATGTACCGTAAGATGCTCTCAGGTGCTGGGAATCATGTCACAGAATGTGCACATCTTTGGAGGTGTTGTTCGGCTTGTCACAGTGCCTTTGACTGTCAGGCAGTAATGAAACCATTTAAGTATCAACCACATTGCTCTCTCGATGCTCGGTAAAGCTCTTCCTTCTTTCTCGTTTAGACACCTCTGCACAGACTTTATTGTCTTGTACCTTTCTTTCATCTCCGTTCTTCCGCTTGGCCCCCTTCTCAACTGCCTGTCCCCCACCATCTGAATTTCTACTCATCCTTCAATCACAAGACGCCTGTTTAGTGATGGCATTTCTGACTCTTCCATGACATCATTTGTTTCATTCTTCCGTAACAGCTCTTTCTACACATCGTTCATTTGTTTGTCCCTTCCACAAATATTTATTGAGGAATAACCATGTGTCAGGAGAATGAAATATACCAGTGAACAAGATGGATAAGGTTCCTGCTCCCGTGTATCCCATATTTTAGTAGTGAAGACAATAAACAAGTAAATAAATGAAATAATTTCAGATAGTGACAAGAATTGTGGAGCAAGGGTGGAATTAAATAGGAATTGGGGAGGTCCCCAGGAGGAGAGGACATAGATAAGATGTGGAGGATAGAAGGAGTCTCCATGTGATGATCTCAGGGAAAAGTATTCCAGGCAGAAGGAACAGCAAGTGTAAAGCCCCTGAGTTGGGAATGAGCTTGGGAGGTTGGAGGTAAGAAAGGAGGCCAGTGAAGCAGGAAGTCAGGGAGATCAGAAGGACAGTTTTTTGTTTTTTTAATATTTATTTATTTATTTGGTTGCACTGGGTCTTAGTTGCAGCAGGTAGCCTCCTTAGTTACGGCTCGCAGGCCCATGGGATCTAGTTCCCTGACCAGGGATCGAACCCAGGCCCCCTGCTTTGGGAGCACGGAATCTTATCCACTGCGCCACCAGGAAAGTACCTGCTTTTGCTTTTGTTTTTAATATTTTGGCCATGCTGCGTGGCATGTGGGATCTTAGTTCCCTGGCCAGGGATTGAACCTGTGCTCCCTGCAGCGGAAGCTCAGCGTCCTGACCACTGGACTACCAAGGAATTCCCTAGAGTTTTTAAAAATAGAAAACAACAGGCATAAAAAGTAAAATTCATGATGACTATTATGGTAAAAATAAAACTGACAATGGCTAAAACTAAATATGGTAAGATCTGTGGTTGACTCAAAAATAATAGAATTAAATCTTGGCAAAATGAAGATCTGCAAAATTCGATAAGGCAGAAGGACTTGGACAAAATAAGTCATTGACAGAAATCTTAATAGTTGAAGCTCTGATTGTCAAAAATAAAATGATCAATGAATCAACTCTTTTGTATAAGATTTTGAGGGAGAAAGCTGATTTTTATGAAAATAGTTCCAGCAAACCAAAGTGAAAATGGGAGCTACTTGAAACAGCTTAACTTTGCCATACACAAAATTGATCAATTATTGATTAGTTCAGCAATAAATTGTTCAAGTTGGCCTAATGGATTTCTCTAGTTAATAGTTTCTTGCTGAAAATTTATCAATGTTGGGATGATTTTGACTAAAATGTTTGTATTTATAAGCTCGTCAAAGAATCAACTATCTATGGGTTTGAAATGACTGCCATTAAAAAATCCCATGGGATTGTGTTGGGTGAAATGAGTCAGACAGAGAAAGATGAATATCATGTGATGTCACTCATATGTGGAATCTAAACTAAATGATACGGATGAACTTATTTACAGAACAGAGATAGACTCACAGACGTGGAAGACAAACTTACGGTTACCAAAGGAGAAGGGGTGGGGAGGAAGGGATGAATTGGGAGTTTGGGACTGACATATACCCACTACTATATATAAAATAGATAACTAATAGGAACCTGCTGTGTAGCACAGGGAACTCTACTCAATACTCTATTATGGCCTATATGGGAAAAGAATATTAAAAAAAAAAAAGAATGTATATATGTATATATATAACTGATTCACCTTGCTGTACACATGAAACTAACATAGTATTGTGAATCAACTATACTCCAGTAAAAATTTTTTTTAAATCCCATGGGTTTTATTACTATATATAAAATAGATAACTAATAAGGACCTACTGTATAGCACAGTGAAACTCTACTCAATACTCTGTAATGACCTATATGGGAAAAGAATCTAAAAAAGAATGGATAGATGTATATGTATAACTGATTCACTTTGTTGTACACCTGAAACTAACACAACATTGTAAATCAACTATACTCCAATAAAAAATTAAAAAAAAAATCCCATGTGTTTTTTTAAGGTTAAGTTGACAGAATCAAAATGGTAAGCTCCAAAGTTTTTAAAATATAAAAATTAATTTTAATTCATATTTTCAAGTATTTTTTGTTATAATACTAACAGAAATTTTGAAATGTTTTTGAAAATGTACAAAGTATAAAGAAAAAAATTATTCATAAAATCACCGTTGAAACAAAACCATTGTAAACCTTTTGATATATTCTCCCAACCTTTCTTTATGCACAGATATTTTAAAAATAGTTGTAATACTACTTTATATGCAATTGTTCACACTGATTTTGTCACTTAACAGTAGATTATTGACATTTTCACGTTACTACCTCATCTTCATAAACATTCTTTTTAAAGGCTGAGGAGAATTTACTCATGTTTTCTTATGTTTGGGCAGTTAAGGATTTGCCAATTTTACAGTAATACATAAACAGTGCTATATATCATTTCACATAAAGATTTTTCTATTATTAGGATTATTTTGCTTGGATTGAGTGCCAGAAATGGAATGATAGTTTCAAAGTATTCTTTATTCTTTTAATTTTGAAGAAAGAGACTGATTTTCACCAGTGATACCCTGACCAGAAATGGGGACAGTGAGAAAGCAACTCAAACACCTAATAACAGCCCTTCTGTAATTCAGCTGTCTATATTCTTTACTTACTATCTTGGAAGATTGTGGTGTTTAAGGGGAACTGGACAGTTTTTTGTTTGTTTTAAGTATAGTTGATTTACAATGTTGTGTTAATTTCTGCTGTACAGCGAAGTGATTCAGTTATACATATATATGTATATATTCTTTTTTTATATCCTTTTCCATTATGGTTTATCACAGGATACTGAATATAGTTCTCTGTGATATACAGTAGGACCTTGTTGTTTATCCATTCCATATATAATAGCTTACATCTGCTAACTAACAGTTTTTGTTTTTAAAGCAATTTTTATTTTCATCAAACCAATGAATTCACATATTTTAAGAAATCAAATGGTACTACAAGGCTTATGATGAATAACAGGGGTACCCTGCCCTACCTACCCTTCCCCATCCTTCAGTCCCCAGCTTTAACTCTTTCAGTATCTCCTTAGTATTTCTAAATGGTGTCCTTAAAATGCTATTTCTTTTACTCATAAGTTTTAGGCATTATCTATTGACTTTCTATTATGGAAGATGAGAATTTAAATAAACAACATTTCTCTATCACAAGCATCCCTTCCTCCCATACCTTGACATGTGTGGGTCTATTGCCGCCCTCCCCCGCCTGCCCGCCAACACATACACTTCTCTTCCCTCCATCCTCCTAATCTACGTTACATCACCTAAGTAACCTTCTAAGAGAAGGTGTATAGAAGGGGAATTTTTGGAAAATTTTCCTGTCTTAAAATATCTTTATCCTACCCTTGCACTTGACTGATGGTTCAGCTGAGTTTTGAGATTTAGGGTAAATTATTTTTATTTCAAAAATTTGAAGGCATTCATCAGGTGTCTGATGATAGTCTGATTTCTATGTACTGCGTGTGATCTGATCTTTCTTTCTGGATGTTTTTATGATACTCTCTTGGTCCCTGATGTTTCAAAATTTCACCATGACATGCCTTGAAGATAATTTTTTTTTCATTACTTGTGCCGGATAATCTGTGAATATTCTAATCTGGAAACCCTTTCAGGAAAAATTCTCTTGAATTATTTCTTTGATTATTTTATTTCCAGAACTCCTACTACATCTCTTGGATTAATCTTTAAGTTTTTTTTAAAAAATTGCTTGTGGGAATTCCCTGGTGGTCCAGTGGTTAGATTCCACGCTTCCACTGCAGGGGCACAGGTTTGATCCCTGGTCAGGGAACTAAGATCCTGCGTGCCACGTGGTACGGCCAAAAAAAAAAAAAAATTGCTTGTAATGTCCATCTTTTGTCTTTCTGTTCTGCTTAATGGTTTCTTTGCCTTCTAATTTTTCCAATACATCTTTATTTTGTATATTGTCTTTACTTTCCAAGAATTCTTACTTGTTTTGTGTTCCTTTTTTGTAACATCCTGGTTTCATGGATGCTCTATCTTCTCTCACTTCTCCAAAAATAAAGAGTACTTTTCTTGCTCCTTGTATTAGTTTCTTAGCTCCTATTTTCTTTCCATATGGTAGAATCTTCCCTCAAAAGTCTAGTGATCCACTGCTGTTTATATTTGAGTGAAGCATTAGAAAGCTGACTGGACACTGTGTGTGTGTGTGTGTGTGTGTGTGTGTGTGTGTGTGTGTGTGTTGGGCAGCTCTAGGGAGCTGCACTGACTATAGTATAAAGCTTCACTGTTGGGTGGGACCTAGGCGGGAGCTACTGCTTCACTTATTTAGACTTTCAACCAATCCCACTGTTTTCAGTTTCACTACTCACTCAAAGAAAATCTCCTTCTTCCCAGGTGTTGGCTCTAGTAGGCGGTGCTTCTTTATCTACCGGTCTGTTAGGTCCCTGTGACTTCAGGGGAATCTGGACATGTTTGAATTTTCAGTGTCCTTGATCTGCTGATTGCCCCCTTTATTAGTCATGGTCATCAACTGCTGAGTAACTAATTACCCTAAAACTTACCGGCTTAAGACATCAACTTTTATTATCTCGCATTTCCTCGGGTCAGCACGCAGCTTAGCTGGGTTCTCTGCTTCAGGATCTCCACGGGCTGCAATCAAGGTGCTGGGTGTGGCTGAAGTTAGCTCAGGGCTCAACTCCGGGAAAGATCCGCTCTGACCTCACGCACTGCTTGTTGGCAGGATGCAGTTCCTTGCTGCCTGTTGTTCTTCGGCCAACAAGTTACCACATGAGTCTCTCCACAGGGCAGCTCCTAACACCGCTGTTTGCTTTATCAGGGTGAGCAGGTAAGAAGAGCTGGAAAGAGGGAGTCAGAAGTGGCATCCATCACTGTGCCATATTCTATTTTTATTTTTTTAATTTTTATTTTATATTGGACTATAGCTGATTTACAACGTTGTATTAGTTTCAGGTGTACAGCAAAGTGATTCAGTTATACATATATATATATAAGTATATATATTCTTTTTTTACTTTCTTTTCCATTATATGTTATTACAAGATATTGAGTAGAGTTCCCTGTGCTATACAGTAGGCCCTTGTTGGGTATCTATTTTATATACAGTAGTGTGTGTATGTTAATCCCAAATTCCCAATCTGTCCCTCCCCCATATGCTATTTTTAGAAGCAAGTTACTACATCCAGTTCACACTCAAGGGGAGGGGATTACACAGGGGGTAAATACAAGGAGGTGGGGATCGCTGGGGACCATTCAGAAGGCTGCTTACCACGTCCCTCCAGAGAGCACTCCTGCTGCAAAGCCTCTGTCTTCCAGCAGAGTAGAGCGGGGCTCCTCAAACTTCACTGTGCGTACGTCACCTGGAGCCCTTGTTCGCATGCAGGTCCTGATTCAATAACTCTGCCGTGGAGATTGAGATGCTACAGTTCTTACTGGATCCCAGGTGTTGCCAGGGCTGCTCATCCAGGCCCACACTTCGAATAGTGAGGTAGCAGAAGAGCAACGTGCCTCCGGGCTCGACCTGAAGAAATTACATTTGGCCTCTTTTCTAAAATTCTCTCCTAAGACTCTCTTCCCATACATAAAAGACCAATGCTAGTCCAAAAGCCCAATATGTTAGTCACAGATTATAAAGTCTTTGGACCTCCCAGTACTTATCTGCATTGCCTTAAAACAATGGAATTCGATCAACTATACTTCAATTAAAAAATAATAAAAATTTAGAATAGAAAAAAATGGAATCCAGACACAAAACGAACCGGTATGCAGTCGGTGAGTTAAGAGGTGAGGAATTTCGTCTCCAATTTTCTTTCTTTCCAATATAGAACTGTTTCATGAGAAGGAAGAGTGAGTTTTTACATGAATTTAGAAGCAAAGAGATGGTCCTGGATATTGACTGAGATTTAAATGATCATACTATTCTTACCACTATTAAAACATTTTGTTTTTCCTACACAGTCAGAAAGGAGAAGGATCTAAACC